>NC_137422.1:3169783-4569783 GCF_964374335.1 Astatotilapia calliptera | reverse complement strand
GCATGGCACATTCAACATACTGTTTTACTTTAGTCCATGACTCGCTTACCTTCAGGGTCATACGTCACATGAAAACCAAAATAATTCCAAACGCCAGATCTGAATGACGTTCAATTTGCCTGTTGCAAGCAGAGCTTAACTTCTGTCTCGCTAGCTTGCCCTGCGCTCTTCCTTCTGACGATGCTGTCTGTGTTGAGCGCTCAGTGGATCTGCACTCGACAGTGCAGCCTAGGCGGAGTAGTCGAACACAGATTCACTGAGCGCTCAACACAGACAGCATCGTCAGAAGGAAAATTGATAAAATAAATTACAAATGTTGTATTGTTCGATACATATGCGTACCGAACCGAAAGCACTGTATCGAACGGTTCAATATCGATACGAATATCGTTGCACCCCTAATATGTGTGTGTGTGTGTGTGTGTGTGTATATATATATATATATATATATATATATATATATATATATATATATATATATATATATATACATATATGTGTGTGGCAATTGGCCAGCCAGTGACATCACTGTAGTCATGAGAGCCACTCCTTCACAAGAATCAAACCCACCAACGAGGGAAGTGGCTGCATACAAACTTCCTTTACCCCGAGTCTGACAACAGCTGAGCAGCAGGTATACCATCACCTTGTGTTATGATGATGTCACGGGCCTTGCTGTAACAACCCCACCCACAGTGAGGTGGTATTCAATCATAATGGAAAAGGACCAAAATTAGAGTCCATGCGAGTTGAAATGAGGAGGTGCTAATGGAAAAGAGGCTCGAGTTCTTCCTCATTGTGTTGGTATATTTGTAAACTCTAAAAACCAAAAGTCCTTTCTGAGTGAGAAATGTAAAACTTGACCTTGTCAGAGGTTGATCGTGTCTTGTTTACAGGTTTCCAGACTTTTCTTTTAGACTTGTTGTCTCTCACACTCGAGTCTCCCGTGACTTTGCAGGAATCCGAGTAGGCCTAAAATTTGTGAGCAGCTTTACGTTCAGCTACTGCGTTTGCTTTGTTTCAGATTACTTGGCCCAGATCGTCTCCAAGTCTCACCTGGAGACATGTCAGTACCTCAGGGAGGAGCTGCAGCAGATGAGCTGGCAGAGCTTCCTTCAGGATGAGGTGGAAAGCTACCAGAGCAAGGTGTGCTTCAATATGTCCACCCATGAATCCGTAAAGCCAAAAGCCTAGCGTCAGGTGATGGTGGCAGCAGGATAAGCGGGGTAGTTTATCCATTTGTCTCCTCAGTACCTTTATTTAGGTCCCCCTGGAGAATCCTGCTGCGGTCCCTTTAGATATAAAATAATTTAGCATGTTCTTAACTCCGCGCAGAAAACATCCAAAACACATCTGAACTGGATTCTTTGACCTACATCTAGGGGAAGCAGTAATACTTTGCTCCAGTAATATTTTTTTTATTTTAAGCCCATTTATATTTTCTAGAGACGGTTAGATGTTCTACTTTGACAAATTCTTAATTCTCTTTTGTTGAGCTTGTTAAACTCTTGCTGCTCTGGTGTGTGCAGCCTCAGGAGGTGATGTGGCAGCTCTGTGCTGTGAAGATCACAGAGGCCATTCAGTATGTGGTGGAGTTTGCTAAACGCATCGACGGCTTCATGGATTTGTGCCAGAATGACCAGATCGTACTGCTGAAAGCTGGTGAGAGCACAGATTGGATTCATTTTCATTTCGCTTTTTTTAAACTTGTGAAAAGCACAACAACGACGTCGCAATAATCCAGATAAGGAAATCCCAGCAAGTAGATTTAATGCCCCGGGTGTTTTCAGCTGGAGGAGCCTTTCCTCTCAGTTTGTGTGTCCTCAGCATCTCCTCGTTTTCTCTGCCAGGCTCTCTGGAGGTCGTCTTTCTACGAATGTGCCGAGTGTTTGACTCGCAGAACAACACTGTCTTCTTCGATGGGAAGTTTGCAGGTCCTGAAGTCTTCAAAGCTTTAGGTGAGCAGAGTTCATTTTCTACTGAGGTGTCATAGGGTTTTTATCATCGATAAAACCCCTACATAAGCTCCAATTATAAATTAAAACCCCAAATTTATAAATTTAGGGTTAAAATAAATTAAAAGTATGAATTAAAAGTATAGATATTTGTGTGGGCAGTGCTACTTTCTAACAGCTGATAATAATCTGCTAATGTAGAAAGTCTGGTCGGATCTACTTATAACTGAGATGTGTCAAAACTCTACAGGTGTGCACCTATAGCACAGTCAGCTGACTGGACACAGTCACTCAAACTACTTCTATTTCTAAATATGAGGATTTTATAAGTGCCAGTGCAGCTCACAGGTCTGGGCTGGTATCCACACACATTCTGAGAATCCTTTCAGAGAGTTTCTAATGTGGGGCACGGAGGTGCAGTGGTTAGCACTGCCACCTCACAGCAAGACCAAGTGAATAGTTCAAAAAGTCAGCCGTCTCTCCAACCTCCCCTCCATCTCTAACTGTCTGCAGGTGGAGAAGGAACATCCTCTGAGGTTTAAACACTGCAGATATTCTTCTTCCTCCAGTACTGTTACACTTGGTTCTTCTGCCATTTTTTCCTCTCCTAAAGAAACTCTTAAGCCTCCTAAAAGTCTCCCTAGCCCCTCCTAACGGTTTTTCACTTCAGGAACTCTCTTAAGGGCTCAGACGCTTTGTGAATAACTTTTATCTCTACCAAGATTCAGTGCTAACTTTCAGGGGAAATATTTTCTTGGAATTTCATCACTACAGGCTTCTCTTAGTACTTGGAAGCTTTATCTGTTCCTGTATTGATTCCTGAGAGTCGGGTGGGGTCGTGTAACGCAGAAACAGAGTTGGAAAAAAGCCTCAGGTGTGCAAAAGCTGGTGCTTTCCTTGTTTTTCACTGATGAAAGGGGTTTGTAAGGTTGGACACATGTGGACCAGGTGGCTTGTTTGGTTCAGGTTCCTGGTTTTCATGTGTGGAAAAGTTGGTGTAGCATGGGACCTGAGCAATGGAAATGTGACATTACTTCCTGTATTACTCTGAGCAGGGTTACTGCTCAGAGTAATACAGGAAGTAATGTCACATTTCCATCAGGTTTTCTTCCTGATTTTTCATCCTTTCCTGTGTGCCCTCTGAACAGAGTGGAATCAGATGCCTGCTTTTCTTTCTTTCTCAGACTAAAGTTTGAACACTCGTGCAGCTGCTTTGACTTGCAGCCTGCCACAGAGGAAGACCGTGCCTCCAAATCACATGTCCTCCTTCGCTTTAGTGCTTCTCTTTGACTGAAGATGCGTCTTTTTAACATTTTTTAACTACTCCAAACATCTCAAGATGCATCAGAAAAGAAGCCACCCCAAAAAAAGTAACAGGGAACGTTTGGCTGCTTCTTTGGATCATCGATCACAAAATCACAGGAATGATGTCGCAGTTCTTGTCTGTTGGATTGTCTTAAATAATAAAATATGTGTTGATGTGATAATTACATTTTCTACAACGCTACTGATGCAATCTGACGTTTCTGTTGGCCTCTGTAAGTCACTGAGCATGTTTCCGGTGTTTTCCGTGTTCTCCCAGGCTGTGATGATTTCATCACTGCGGTGTTCGACTTTGCTAAGAGCATGTGCTCGCTGCACCTATCAGAGGACGAGCTTGCTCTCTTCTCAGCGTTCATTCTGCTTTCTGCAGGTACGTCCTTCCTTCACCATCTGATCAGATGTTCTACACTGACTTGTTGAGTTAAATAACTGTGTGTGTGTGTGTGTGTGTGTGTGTGTGTGTGTGTGTGTGTGTGTGTGTGTGTGTGTTTGTTTAGATCGGTCGTGGCTGCAGGAGAAGCTGCAGGTGGAGAAGCTGCAGCAGAAGACTCAGCTTGCTCTGCAACATGTGCTGCAGAAGAACCAGAGAGAGGACGAAGTCCTGAACAAGGTACCCATGGTGCATGCAAACCTCTGTGTGTGTGTGTGTGTGTGACACACACACACACAGAGTACATGAATGGAGCGTAAACATGCAGACGGGAACTAAACTAAAAATTATACTCAAATTTGAGCCACACAGACTTTTCTGAAAAGTTCGAGCTTAACATCCGAAAAAGTGCTTAACTATTTTTTTCAGCATTTTAGTAAAACAGTTAATTTGAAAATGAATAGATAACAATGATAACTAAACATTTAAATATGATTTTGATTAAAGTCTTTGAGCAGACTGTTAGATTCATAATTACAGAAACATACACAGTGATGTCTGCAATGAACGCACTGTATTGTGCTTGTCGATGTACTTGTCAACTCAGAAACAGTTTGACGCACAACTGAAAGTTGTTGTGGTTATCAGTATTCTTTTGTTGCACCAATGAGTTGGTTGTAGATGCAAAAAATCATAATAATGTGCTGGCAGAGAAAACTAACCAAAAACATGGTAAATATAATCCAGCAGGGCATGCCTAATGGAGAAATAGCTCTTTGCTGCCCTGTTGTGGACAAGTGTGGAAGTACAACTGTATAACTCATATTTCTCCACTGAGCACCAGTGAAGTTAAGGGTGTAAGAATACTCATGAGACTGTGTATGGTAGACTCTTTGTGATCACATTACACATTATTCTAAAGAGCTAAACATTAATTTATTCCCACTTCCTTTCTTCGTCTTCTTCTTCTTCTTTTTTTTACTTCTCCGCTTCTATCCTAATTTCTCTTTATTGTCTCCTCTTTTCTATTCTTGGTTCCTTGTCTCCTCCCTTTCCTTGCCTCTTTCTTCTCATTTCTCCCATCAGCTCAGATGTGAGGCGTCAGCGTTGCGTTCGCTGTGCAGTCGACACACTGAGAAGCTGTGCACGTTCAGAGCCGTTTACCCGGACATCGTTCGATCGCACTTCCCTCCTCTTTATAAGGAGCTGTTCGGTGCTGACCTCGAACTGACCCTGCAGAACAGCGACTGAACTGTCACTGGCACCAAAGCCGGTGTATCCAGACAGATTGCGCCCAGTTTCCATAGACACTGCGGACGGGGCGGCGTCCTACACAGCCGAAGATGGCGACTGTGCAGCTGCTGTACTTCATCTCCTGGACACCTGACACAGACACAAAGAAACCCGAGTTCATCTTCTCCTCAGTTTGTTTTTCCTCCTCCTCGTCCTCCTCTCGTGTCTGTGAGTTTGCTCTGAGGAGTCAGGTGGTCTCATTAGCCCACGTCATGTATCCAGGCTTCTGAACCTGGATCAGACTCACCTCTAACAGTACTCGCACTGATACTTGTTTTTTGTTTCGTTTACCTGATTGTTAAAGCTTTGAGTTTCCTGCGTTTGTTGGAGAGAATGATGTTGGATCCATTGACTTGTCCACAGACAGTTTTACTTTATGATCAAAAGATTAAAAGGTAGCAAAAATAATTTCCTAATTTTAATTTGCAAAGTAAAATTGTTCTTATCCTTTGTGAGAGTGAGTGCATATGAAAAGCACCACATTCACACAGCTGCTTCTACAACTTTGGATACTTTGTGGAAATGTTATGTTACATTGATCATAGTCTCAGCTGATATTAGCAAAATGATCAAATAATCCCAACGTCCTCTTGACTTCTATCCAGTGACATCAGTTGCAACATTTTCAGTGCTATTTACTGAAAATACTGTATGAGTCATTGCTCAGATACATAGCACAGCACCACAGCCGTGATCTCCAGTTCCAAAGTGACAAAAACTGCATTTCCTTTAATCACCACTTGATGCTAGCTCTGAAAGTGAGTCGGTGCATAGAGACTCCTATGTTGGAATGCCAAACTTACAAAACAATACAAACATTTATTTTGGAATCTGTAGTTTTTTAACTCATCCATTTAGCTTAAAGTCATTCAATTCAATTTTATTTATACAGCGCCAAAGAAGTCGCTTCAAGGCGCTTTATATTGTACAGTAGACCCTACAATAATAGATACAGAGAAAAAAACGAACAATCAAATGACCCCCTATGAGCAAGCACTTTGGCGACAGTGGGAAGGAAAAACTCTCTTTTAACAGGAAGAAACCTCCGGCAGAACCAGGCTTAGGGAGGGGCGGGGCAATCTGCTGTGATTGGTTGGGGCAAGAGAAGGAAGACAGGATAGAGACATGCTGTGGAAGAGAGCCAGAGCTTAATAACAGGTATGATTCAGTGCAGAGAGGTCTATTAACACAAGTCCCATGATGCATTGAAGAAACACCCAGTGCATCATGGGAATCCCCCAGCAGCCTATGCCTATGACAGCATAACTAAGGGAGGACTCAGGGTCACATGATCCAGCCCTAAATATATCCTATTGTCATGGCTGCTTAATTGATGGCTGTCTGCCTTTATTGAAATTATGTGACAACTGGTATGTGCTGCTGTGAGTTGCAGACTGTACAAGCTCTGTGCTTTGTTTTTGGTGAGTGAAATTATAGTCATTTATACGTCTATTACTAACTAGCAGATAGCACATGTGTTTCTGTGCATTGCATTCATAGCAGCTTGCTAACCAAGCTTGCTACCATCAGCTCATACCTCATACTCAGCAAATATTGTGACATCCATCATCAAAAAAAAAAAAAGGTTCAAAAACGATGGGTAGTCGTCCATCTTTTATATACAGTCTATTAGGCCCACTAAGGAAATATCAAATCAATAACTGAGAAAAGAAGAAAACTCAAATGAATCCATGTGTTAAATTAAAGCTGTTCCTGTTTCTGCAGTGGTCTGGGACCAGTCTGCGTTCGTTTCCAGTCTCTATGAGGCATACAGTGCAAAATCTGGTTCTGTTTGTGTGCCATGATGTTCGTACTGCCATCAAAGCAACTCGGTGGTTGTTCACAACACTTTCGATGAGCTCTTCTCCTTTGTACCAGGGTGCCGTGTTCTGGTGTACATGTGTGGCCCCCTGTGTATGCAAACCTTTTATTTTATGTTATTTTTAGCACAAGCTGTCTGCCGTGTCGAAGAGTTGTAGAGCTTTCACATCATGTTGTATCTGCCCTCTGTGACTGTCATTAACTCTGTCCTAACTTTCACTGCAGGGCCCAGGGTGTAGCTGATGAAATAACACAGGATAAATACAGATTCTGCTTCATCAGTCACCATTTCTTTCAATTTACCTGAAGATGAGTTGTTTTTTGTTTTTAAATCTGATTTGATGAGTAATAAACTACTGTGCAGTGCTGTCAGCAAGATTATAATGAGGCCTCATCCCTTCTGAGGCATCAAATCCCCAAAGTTCTCTGTTTTAGATGTTAATGTTGTGTCTTTTCTTGTAGCCAAGGAGACAAACTAAATAGTAAACATGATGAAGACAGCTGATTAATTTTACCCAATATAACGAATGATTTTTATCGGTTAAATTGTGTGTAATTAAAACACCCATGCGACAGGTCCTCCTCCCTTCAGCAGCAGAGATTTAACAGCCATAGAATCAGTCTCTATGATTTCACCGTGACCCCCATCCTCCCTCGCATTCATCCAGCCTCCTCCTCCTCAGCTGCCCATCTGTTGCATGTGTCCCGGCACCTCCTGCAGATATTCACAGCAGTAAATCTTTAGCACCACCTGGTGGCTGTGACACTGAGCTGTATATTTTACTTTGTGTGTGCTTAAAAGCTTTTTACTCTGTTAGATGCTGGAAAAAGAATGCAACATTTAAACTTTTCCCTTTCCTGTAAAACAAGAATATGCAGCAAGCCTCCACTCAGATTAGCAGACACACTTTACAAATTACACAGAGGATTACAAAAGTAAAAACAAAGAAACAATTAAACATGTGTTATCCCTCCTGTATTTCCAAAAGAAAAATCATGTTAACATGATTAGAATTCAACATAATAAGAGCAATACTACAAAAAACAAGCTTTGAGGAGCAATACTGACCCTGCCTCATAGGAAGAAACAACAACTATGCAGTGTGAAGAAAGGGATGTGTTGCACTAAAGGCAGTCTCTCCACTGCCTAGAGTGTGTGTGTGTGTGTGTGTGTCCACCCCTGTTTGTGGAATTTTTACCCACGTGCAGCATCAGAACAGAAGAAAGTCACAGTGAATGAATCCATGAGACTTGCTGTCAAACGTCTGTTTGGTTGTTTTTGTGCCTCTTAGGCAGCAAAAACACACCAGTCACAGGTCCCAGACTGTGGAAGTGAGCTCCTCTGAATCTTAATAAAACAAAAAAAAACACAACGCATGGCTTCAGACTTGAGAAAGTCACAGATAGTGTTGGGTCTGTGTTTCCACAAGCCCCACTAGTTTAGAGACTTATTCTCGTTAACGACAAAAACAAGACGAACATCTTTTACTTGCTAGCAAGGGAGGCCCCAGCCAGCGTCTCAGAAAGTACTCTGAATCCTTTTTTTTTTTTTTTTTTTTTTTGCCCGTCCCGTTTGGCTCTTTTGCCATCAGAATTCTTTCTTCGTCTAAAGGTGAAGAAAGATGCCCAACGGATTTACTTTACCAAATGGACCGTCCCAGCCTTGCCGTAATGGTCTATTTGATTCACCTTTTTTTAAAATTGTTTATTTTATTTTCACTTGCTAAATACGGGACAGATTTGACTGGGGAAAAGAAAGAGGGAAAGAAAAACAGCGGGGAAGAGGGACGGGGATAAAGGGCAAAAAACAACAAAATAAGCGGACAAAAAATCCATCTATCAATCACCTGGATCACCTGTTGAGAAAGAAAAAAGAGAAAACAAGCAGAAGAAAAAAAAAGAGCAACATAATAAACAGCATCAGGATGATATATGTGAATATAACAGTAAATACTAAATATTAAACATTACTGTGCAGCACGTAAGATCGACAGCGCACAGTGTGCTTTGAGGTAGGAGCCAAAAAGGGTGTAGTTTGTGTTTGTGAGCACCCGTGTGTACAGCCTGTGAGCAAAACTCCAGACATCCAGAACACAAGAGGCCAAGGAAGACCAACAGAGGGGCAGCCGCGCCACTATCCCAGAAAGACCTGAGGAAAGCCCCAGATGAGGGGTCAGTCAGCAGCCGCGGAGCCAAAGCCAGGGGGGGTTGCAGTGACGTGCCCGTGAGCTCCACCTGCAACCAACTGTGCCAGAGTGACCGAGCTCCAGGCCGAGAGGCTGAGGGCACCCCACCCCCGAAGTGAGAATCATTGAGAATAAATAATTTATTTTTGGTAAGACCATCATTTTTATAGCGGCAACCCTTCCCATGAGTGATATGGGTAGACATTTCCATCTAGCCAGATCGCCTTCTACCTTCTTTAAAAGTGGGATATGGTTTAATTTAGTTAGATCTGCAAGCTTGGGAGAAACATTAATACCTAAATATTTTATATTTCCCGATTGTGGTAGTGTTGAAGAAGAATTATGGAGGGAGCAATTAATCGGGAGGACTGTAGATTTTGACCAGTTAATTGAGTAATCTGATATTCTTGCAAAAGAGTTTATCAATTCAATCACCCCAGAGATATTGGTTTGTGAGTTTTGGAGAAAAAGTAACACATCATCCACATAAAGGCTGATTTTATGTTCCACATTATTTGTGGTGAATACAACGTTTTATAGAAATTCCTGAAAATGTTGTTTATTTGTTTCGGGTCATATACTGTGTTCCCAGATGAATCTTGAACAGCACATACAGTTGTTTTTTCTTTATTTATTTTTGGCTGGTGTGCTAGAAATTGACCGGATTTATTACCATGTTTGTAACTTTGTAAGCTACGTACTAAGAATTCTGTTTTTTTATTTTTATTTTATCAATTATCTCATTTAATTCTAGTTTTGTTTTGCGTATTTTGTTCAATGTTTCCTGATCTTGGTGGGACGCGTAGGCTTTTTCTAAGGATTTGATGCTTTTTTTCTAATTCCTGAATATTCTCTGAATCCTACCACAAAATGACCCCGGCGACGGCCTCCGCTTGCTGCCTTTTATTGGGAAGACAGTTCACACAATACACATCACAGCAAAGCAACGCCCACCATAACCCCCCAAAAATGGTTCTAAGACAAGGCACTATGTGTGTGTATGTGTAAACATCTGTATGCATGTGAGAGTGTGTGTGTGTGTGTGTGTGTGTTTGAGTGAGTGTGTGAGAAGTTGTGTCTCTATGTATGCATGACTTCCTGCTCACCAAAAGGATCATAAAAGCAGGAAGCAACATCACAAGAAACAGATCTTTCAGATAGAATGTATCTGCAATAAAAGCCTCTCCAGCCAGTGGTCAGAGACAAAGGAATGTCTTGATCCTATAGATTGAACTCAGACCTTACAAATTTAAGAAGCACAATGACAACATTCAACAATTAGACTTTACAGATAGCATTACACCAAAGAGTAGAAGTTAACAAGACTAGTGATTTTACTTTGGAAAAGGGATGATTCAACAGTCTCGTTTGATCTAATGATAATTCTTTCTCTTTTTGTTGTAAGTTCATTGTATATAAATATTCTTATTTACATATTAAAAGAAATGTTCTGTGATACATACACAAGATACTGGCAAGCGAAAAAATCCAGGTTTCAGTCTCTGTGATCAAAGTCACAGTGCATGTGCCTGTTCAGGATGGATGTGCAGGATTGTTCAACATCCTTCACTCTCTTCCTCCAGAGTCGAGCTCTACGCCCACATCACTGATCTATGATTAGTTACATGTCAGAGGGTTAATTATATTTTTAGTAATGACCTAGTAAAACTAAATTTTGACCTTATTTGAAAGAAAACTACCTGGATGATGATCATCATAATCTGCTGGGTGGTAGGGTCGTCTGTATGTTTTGTGCTGTAATTTAAAGAAATGTATACATTTATAGAAGGCTGAAACAATGTAGAGATGCAGAATCATACATCGTTTTTATTACCTGCACCACCTCCCAGGTGGCTCAGTCTGTGGCCGTTCCTGGTTGATTCTTTGTCAAGTGTGTCATCGAAACATCTAAAAACTGAGATTAATGCTGATACTTCAAATTTAATTTGCAATCTTTACACAAAGTCTGATATTTTTGTAGCTCAGGATGCTTTTCTGTTAAAACAGGATGTGTTTGTGTTGGTTACTTTCGTTGGTTACATTTTCAGAATGTACCTGCTTTACCTGCTGGTCAAGTTTTATTGTAAAAGCACATTACAGACGATTGAATTTGGTTAATGGGTCACAAAGCTTGCAGGTTTCGCCACCTGCAGACTCAACTCTATCATAGTCCTAATCATATCAGTCCACCTATGTTGGCTGCCATCCCTATTACCATTGTACATTCTGCTTCATCTCATCACGTCTCAGTCTTTAGCCCAGTAACAGTATTTCTATACCTAACTTTAGCCATAAATTATGTAAAGCAATAATGTAAATCTTGCCATTTTATGCTTTGTCTATTGGTTAGAGTACAAAAAACCATGTCAATGCAAATTTTAATTGATAAGTTAGGAGCAGGCCTAGATAGACTCCACTGTGGACACAGGAGCTAACGGTGAAGCAGTGCTTTCGTTATCTGGTTGTTAAGTGATGACGTATTAACCCTGCTTCCAGGTCCAAGCTCCTACTACGTTCATCAAGGGTCTTGCCTTTTTAACGTGTTGTGTTACTTTGTATCTTGTTTTATTTAATATAAAAAAGCCACTAATAACCCGTAGTCATTGTGAGCTTCTGTGGGGTTGTTTTTTTGTTTTTTTTGTTTGTTTTTTAGTGCTATTCATGTGCAGCACCTTTTTATGCTCATATTTAAAAATTTTACTATAGCCCATGTTCTCACAGCTTGCCAGAAAGCAATTATTATTAAGAAATAGGTGTTTAAGTTTTATTATTGGAACGCTTCAGAAAAGAGTCACTCTGTGCAAAAGATTTCAACGGGTACATGAAGCTTAGGATTAGGAATTTTCCTCGTGTCTTCCAAACCAGCATAATAAAGTGGACATGAAATGTATTAAGGCTAATTTACACCATAGAGCCCTACTCTACTCTAAATTAACTTTTAGGGTTGTCCAACTCCAGTCCTCGAGAGCTGCTGTCCTGCAGCTTTTTGACGCATCCTTGTTCCGACACACCTGAATCACATGAATGGCTTGTTATCATGCCTTTGCCAAACTTGATGCATGCTGAAGAGGTAATCCAACCATTTGATTCAGCTGCGCTGGACAGCAGCTCTCGAGGACTGGAGTTGGACACCCCTGCTATACGTGAAGCTGGATTTAAGAAATACGTGTTTTAAGTTTTTAGAGCATGTTTAGTGCCATCTTGTGTCAGTGCAGAACGTGGTTGTTTGCAGCTAATAGACTTACTTACATTACTCTATGGCAGATAACTCAGCAATCTAAGGGGTCACTTTTGTACTGCCTCTGACTACAACAGTGTTTTTTTTTCTTAAAAAACCAAGCATATGATATCCACTTTTACTCTCTCCCACTGGGTCTTCGTTGTTGGCTAGCTTAGCTGAAACAGGAAAATCCACCTGTTAGCCAGGATGTTGGGGGTTTGTTGAGCATTTTATGAATGAAAGCAGTGTGGAGGAGAGCTTGTTTGAGTCTGGTGCATCACGGATTTGAGTTTATTGAGCAATGTAACCAGATGATGTCTAAAGATGTAATCAGTACATACAGTACAGTAGTCTTTCTTTTACTTAGCACATCAAAGGAGTTTACAGTTATAACAGCTTACTTACATGCACATCAAACCGCAAACATAACTACCCTTTGTACTCAACCCAACAAGGAAAAATCTCTTGTGTCAGTGCTGTACTGGCACAAACTGGCACTAAACATGTGTTTCAGTTTAATGACTAACCTTACAGATGCATTAGGTGTTCTTCATTTTCCACGTCTTTTCCCTGCCATAAGGTTTCCTTTGTCTGTGCCCATCGGGGACGCTCACATTGAATTTATCAAGGGGAAAAATGTTGTCGTTCATCCCCTTTACCTTTACTGTGTTAATAATTATCCTAACTGTAGCTCTGTAGGTAGCCACCAGCTAGGCCAACTTCCAAAAACCTTGAAACATTGCTGCTGTTTAGTTTTCTGTCTTCATTTAAGTCCAAAGTGACAGAGTCTGAACACGGTTTATGATCTTTAGACGGAGACTAGTGAGCTAACTTCCTGTCATGTTCAGCTCTATTTGTAAATCTTCTTTTTCATGGATGTTAAACTTTATTGTAACCTCTGTTAGAGCAGCCACAGTAAACATTTCATTGAAGATGAACAAATTTGGGCCATTCTTAAGTCTCAGTATTTGAGTTGGGAAACCAAGGAATAGTCTGGAACCTGAAATGGCTAATGATGCCAGACTTAAGAGGTGGATACTTCTTTGAAGTGTGCCACCTGGGCCACATGCTAGTCGATGAGTTGTAATATGAATTCTCTGCCGATGAGTCAACGCAGTCCCAAAAAATGGCCGGCATACAGATGTCCTTACTCACGCTCACTGTTTAATGATGAATCTGACCGTAGCAGACTCACAGACATGAAAATTCTTCATTTACCTGTTGAATAGTTCTGTGTTATCACTTTACATTTTTCGTTGTCATTATCCATCACCTAAATGCATACCCTCCATGGCCGCCCCTCGTTCTGTAAGTAACTTCATCGATTTTTCTGTACAGGCCACAAGAAAATACTGCTATAGATGCTGCTGAGCATCAGTCTTTTTAGAGTACCTGCTGATTTATATGCATCATAATGTAAGATACATGGTTTGATATGCACAGCTCTGTCTTTAGTAACAGTTGTTTTTGTGTTTTTGAAATGCGTAGGTGCTAGGTTAACAGGGTCTCGATTTTACCAGCTTTGCTACATGTATGTTTCCTCACAGGAGGACACATTAAAGGAAACCTGTGTTTTACTGTTCGTTTATTATAACTGTCCAACAGTGACATTTAGACAGGTCGCCATGTTTAACTTTTTAACTGATCTAAATTTTCCATTAAGTTTAAATAATATGAACTTTCACAAAACTTTCACTGTCAGAAATAAAATGTGCAATCTGACGACATATTCCTTCTAAGAAATATGCACCTGTTTACGGTCCTTAGTTCTACAAAAAATGAATTTTCCTTTAAATTATCAAATGTAATTATGATTATGAAATATCATAGTACAGTAATGTTATTTCCCAGCCTGTACCTGTATCAGTGTGTTAGGCCTGGGGCTATCAGTTTCTCATTTCAACTGGTCAAACATGACTGCTTTTGATACAAACAGAGCTGCTGTATGTGAAATATAAAAAAATAAATAAAACTGGGAAAGAGAATTTTTGGCTTTTTTTTTTTTTTTTAATTTCTCTTATTTTTGCTGGTGGTTAAAAATAAATCCTCAACAGCTGGTTGGCACACTGAACCAGCATGGCTACCACAGCATCCTGCAGTGACATGCCATCCCATCATTTATTTTTCAACAGCACAGTGACCCCAAACACACCTCCAGGCCGTGTGAGGGCTGTTTGACCGAGGAGAGTGATGGAGTGCTGATGGCCTCCACAGTCACCTGACCTAAACCCAGTGGAGATGGTTTGGGATGAGATGGAGCGCAGAGTGAAGGCAAAAGGACCAACAAGTGCTCAGCATCTCTGGGAACTCCTTCTGTTGGAAAACCCTTTTCAGGAGACGACCTCATGAAGCTCATGGAGAGAGAGGCAAGAGTGAGCAAAGCAGGAATCAAAGCAAAGGGGGGATATTAGGAAGTAGCTCAAATATAAAACATTTCACACTTTTTGGTTTATTACATAATTCCACATGTGTTCATTCATAGTTTGGATGCCTTCAGTGATAATCTGCCATGGAAATAGTCATGGAAATAAAGAAAAACCATTAAATGAGAAGCTGTGTCCAAACTTTGACTGGTAGTGTACATGTGTATATATATTTCTTGGTGAAATTGCATCAGGTCATCAAAGCAATGATGATTCTAAAGCGGATGAAGAAATGGAGTTGCACAGATCAGGAGTGGCAGCATCTGTTTAAGCTGGGTGGAGTACCTCAGTATTTGTATATTCCAAACAATGACAGGAACACTTTGTGCTTCTGTCTGTCCTTCCATGTGAGGAGCAGAACCAGCTGCATAACTGTATGTATGGTGATGCTGAGGCTACAAAACAGGTTGTATTGATGAAGTATGGCACTTTCCCAATAAGACAGACACGCTGTTTAACAATTACATCCAAACTTTTTTACAGCATAAGCAGGAGGCATCCAGTTTCTCATTCCCAACATACCGATGATTTATCATGTCCTGAGGCATCTTATAGTAAGGCAAGAGGTACCCTTCAGCATCCTTACGATACGCTCCAGATTCATAATTGAATCCAGTAGAATGCTGCTCGTGGCGGTAACACTCGCTCCAGCTGTCTATTCCAGCCCTAACCCTAACCTTAACCCCATCAGACAGTGTTTTCCAAAGTGATCATGATCAGAGCGTAAAACACATTTACATGTATAGATTCATTCCAAACTGCTCTCATGGCACCAAACACGTAACATACAGACGATTGCTCCCATGGCGTCGGTGTGTTGGTTATCCGGAAACTGTGAAAGCTCCTGAGGAGCAGCAGAAGCACGTCGATGACTATTATGAGAAAGACTGTGTCAGAGGAGATCCTGCAAGCATATTTATATTTACCTCACAACCAGGTGAGTGGATTCCACCTTTAGGACCTTTCCTGGGTGATCTCACCAGTGAATTAGATTGTGGAGAGAGAGAGGAGAACAGACACACACCCGGTTGCTGTCTCTGATACCGTCGAGTGTGATAAAAAGAAGTTTCATCTGAAGAAGGATGCAACTGTGAAAAAAGTCCAAGTGGTCGACAACAAACGCAGAGTGCTGCCTGATTATATAACACTACCAGACTACAGCATCCATACTTAGTGCAGTAGTGGGCTCTGGTAATTTTGGTCGACAGTGTTATTGAAAATGCATCCAGAGTTATTTCATAATTTCATAATTTAATAAATGATTTTGCCAATGATTTAGAAGTACAACAAGTTTTTGCTGCAAATGTCCATCATAAGAATTTAAGTTGTATTTATTTAGTTCAAAACTTGTTTATTCAAGTAAAATCTATCAGACTAATTATGTTGAATAAACCCAGACTGAGGAGGTGAAAGGATGCTGGAGAGCATGCAGACGAATCTGGCACTGCTGGAGCTGATATACAAATCATCACCAAGTGTGAGCAGGATTATTATCAGTAATGCAAACAAAGATTTTTTTAATGCAATGCATTAAAAAAAGCACTAAAAAGTACTCCAGTATTCTTCATAGATGCCTGTCACTTGTGAGATGGGGCGAGCGTGAGGAGAATGCGCTGACTTATGCATCTGTGCATCGAGCTGATGACAGTGCCAAACATACAGGAAGGAAAAATGTTTTATCAGCTGTGACCAGATCAGCAGACGTGACGTGGAATGATTGTTATTGACAGACAACAAGAGTGTTACAGCCGCTGCAGGGTGGTATTTATTTTTACAAACCCTCGCAGGTTTAAACACACTGGTACGTACAGCTATTGGTCCATATATGAATGTTTTTCTTTTTTATTACTGCTAAAAGATAACAGAACAAATGTTTTACCAGTTTTGTAATGCTAAAGATGAGAGGATTTTCTGTTATTGTTAAAATATGTCAAAATTAATGTTTTTCCTGTTATTGCTCAAGGTTACCTCAATGTTTCTTTTTTCTATTATCATTGCAGAAAGATGTCCTGTTTTATTTGTATTAAAGTTCTTAATAAATAGTTATTGCTCAATGTAATTATTTACTTGTATTGTTTTTATCTGCATTGTACACGTGCACAGTTATAGTTATGACATACACAAACATATAGGCTGTGTCCCAATTCATTGTCTGCACGCTTGAAGTACGCGCACTACGCGTACTACGTACGGTGCGTACTATAAGTATGAGAAGTGCGGAAGTGAGAGGCTTGTTAAATGGGACGGTATACGCTTCATCTCGCTGTTCAGGTTGCCTAGCAACCATGATACTAACCGCGAGACACGTTACATACAGCTTTGTGTGACAGAAATGAAGGAGAAAAATGTTTTGTTGGTCATTCATTTTTGTCATGACATCACTTTGATTAGTTGAGTATCTGAGGCTGAAACCACGGGACTGTAAAACATGATTGTTGGGCCTCATTTCATTTAAGATTAGTTAGTAAATAACAATTAGTTAAAGTTGTTCATGAGACTAAAGTCATCTCACTGTGGTAATGTAAATATAATATGGCCAATATTATAGTATTGTCAGATTATTATGATATATATATATACACATATATATACATATATATATACACACATATACATATATCACTGACTTTCAGCTTGTTGTGTTTGTGGATATATGACTGACTTTCATTATTAAACATTCGCACATAAATAAGTGACGTCATATTCAATACTTTTGACAGTTCACTCTTCGGCCGCTCCATCTTATTAGGGAAATTCCATATACATAAATTTCAAAACTAAATGCCATCATTTAATTTGTTTTTGATTGAAATTGAATATTACTTAAACTCTCTTAAATTAACTTCCAATAAAAAAGGTTTATCATTGATTGAAATTCATTCAGAAATGTTTAACGAATGAGCTGTTACAACTTTCAAATACTTTTGTTCTTTTTTCTTTTTTTATCCTTTATTTATTCATCCTTCTTATTTCATTGTACTGTATATTGTTACTCTTATTTGCCTTGTATGTCTACTGTACAAACTGAACTGGAATGACTGACTGTTCGCTTTATAATTTCAATAAAGTTTTGAAAAAAAAAAAAACCTCTTCGGCCGCTCCCTTCTGCCATATTTTGCGGCAAAATTATCCACACCCACCGCCGCGCTATGAATTGTGGGATATATGGGACCACGAAGCGTGCACCGGACCGCGCTTGATATTTGGGGAAATCGACGGATTTGGAGTATGCATTTGAAGTACACTTCGAATTGGGACAGCCGTCGTCGCGTGGCGGTGATGTAACCGCACTTAAAATACGTACTTCAAGCGTGCAGACCCTGAATTGGGACACAGCCACCGTCTGTTAAAAATATGACAAACCATAGCAAAACTACAAGCAAGATTAGTCCCATACATATTTAATTCAAATTAATTCAATTCGATTTTATTTATATAGCGCCAAATCACAACAACAGTCGCCTCAAGGAGCTTTGTATTGTACAGTAGACCCTACAATAATACATACAGAGAAAAACCCAACAATCATATGACCCCCTATGAGCAGCACTTTGGTGACAGTGGGAAGGAAGAAACCTCCGGCAGAACCAGGCTCAGGGAGGGGCGGAGCCATCTGCTGCGACCGGTTGGAGTGAGAGAAACCAGTTGTCATTACTTTTAGTTAAATAAAGGACCTAAATGTAAACAGCACTGCTGCTTCTGCATCTGCCTGCCATCTTTTTTCTGTCCGGTAGATGGCAGTAGTGTACAGGTGTAGCTATTCTCACCTGCAGTTGATGGAAAGCAGCATTTTCAGCCTCAAACAGGGAGATTAAACCAATTTTCTTGCTGACATTCTCCGCAGAGCTCATCACGGTCCCGATGCTTGTATCACACACTGTTTGAATCACATTGCTTTGCAACCAACAGAGGTTGCGTCTATGTTTTTCTCAATTATAGGATATGTTTTTCAGTGTTTTACACAGCAGGAATGTCACTTGTCATGGAGCACAGTTTCTCTTCTGCTTATTTTGTATTTCTCCCCCGCTGCTCACATTTCAAGCTTTGAGATTTGATCCAGGTTTTGAAGGTAGAAGTAGCCTTTTGTGAGCTCCTGTCTGAGGATTTTTCAGTCCTCTGTCAGACCCTTTGTTTTCACTTCTTACTTCAGTTCTTCCATCCACACATTGTCACATTTTAGGGCAAAGACAGAACTAAAAATAAACAAAGGCATAAATGAGGATTTCAGGGTTTTGGATGACATCTTTATTTTCTGATTCCCAAAGAGCAACACTGCAGTCAAGGCGAAATAGTACCCACTGTGTCCTCCGTGAACAAACACATATATCGAACACACACTGTGTGAACACAGCCGAAGCTGCTTTCATTGAGCAGACCTTAAATTACAGGTCACAAGGAACACGTGACATTGTCCTCATCCAATCAGAAAGCCTAAAATGAACTGGAATGAATAACACACCTGTTTGAAGTGTGACTACGAATCATGCGAGCTGAGAATCTTGTAGTTAGGTTTAGCGTACATGGGTGTAGCCACCAGCCAGCTGGCTGTGTTAGCGTAGCATGATAGATTTTTTCTCTCTCTGAATCATTTTGTCTGATAGTTAGCATTTTCCAGGCTGCATCTCTGAGTCATCATCAGTGACAGTCGCAATTCTTGGATGCTTCATATGATTTGGACCTTTTCCCTTTCTACAGAGAAAATGATGGGAGATGTCCAACTCATTTTAACTTTCGGTGGATTTGTTTTCTCCATAGCAAATGTAGGGAACCTGTAGGGAACTCAGCTGCAGCTGAGACTAAACTAACCAAGGCTTTGCAGGACTGAGTCTGAAAGATCAACTCATCCTAATGCCAGGACGGAAGATACCTTGGTGCTTTAATGCAGGGACCCCTGCAGTACCAGCCACAAGGAATTCATGGTCCTGATGGAGAACTGGCGGTCGCATAAATCACAGGTTTGCTGACCCAGGTGATTCCTGTTCGTGGCCACTTGGAGCCACAAAGTGGACCAAAGTTGGCCGTCATGCATATCAACTTGTGTGAATTTCCATAAATCTTATAGATTTTTCATCATTGCCATTGCTTGTGGGCATAGCTGAAACAAAGCTGATGAAAACAAAGCTCACACATCCAGTGGCAGTATGCAAGTGTGCAAGTGAACCAAACAGTGGGCACTGTGGGTGCTCCACAAGGACGAGCTTTGTCTTTCAGTTCAGCAGTACAAGCAAGATGACAGGATGTGTCAAAGTTTAGGCGAGTCCACAGGACACATGAGTGGCAGCATGCTGTGTAGCAGTCTCCCCTGCTGCAGAGGGAAAAACAACAGAGATGGACATTGATGATGGAGTCAGTGTGTGTGAAAGGTCCCAACATTCACAGACTACATGTTTCTGTCCAAAATCTCTGTCTTTATCATTACCCTTTGGTTGCCTTGAGCAGCTGCTGTCAAGCTCTAAAAACTGTTCCACATCTCAGCATGAAGCTTTGTAGGACCATCTCTTATTTACAGTCTATGGGAAAATCATGCATGTATCCTTAAAGAGACACTTCAAACATCATCGGGAGATCAGTAGATAATTTTTTAAGGAGACAGGCTTTTATATTAGACAAGCTGACAGATAATCAGTTAGTGCTGACAGCAGAACTTTCTCTCTTGTACACTTCCTGATAAATGCACTACTTATAACACTGCTCATGTTTACCGACTGTACCAAACTCTGAGCTAAAATACACTGAGTCGCAGATTCACAGGGTTTGGTCATGCCTCTTTAAATCTGTTGGAGAGCGACGAGGCCATGCCACGTTTTGAGCCACTCCCACATTAGCTCTTTTTCTTTGAATTGCATGTAATTGGATTGGACTTGCTTGGTGCTTGGGCTTAATTAAGTCCATATTCTACATCCACCTCTCATGCTGTGTGGGTTAAGAATATATCCAAAGATGCTATTTCCATAAATGTGTCGACTGGGAAGCAAACACATTTACCAAGGCATGGACACCCTCAGCTCTGCAACAGGCATACATTTAATTTTGATATGCTACCCTATTTTTTTTTTTTGTCCTTATAGAGTTATTAAACCATTAGTTTATTTCTATTTAGAGGTCAAGTGCACATACTTGGTGACAAAAGACTTCTGTAAGTTATTCATGCATTCTTTTTTTCCTGTGTTTGATCCTTGTGATGCTGGTGCAGACAGTTTGGCACATTGGCAGATGCCATTAATGTAATTGCTTTATGTGCTGACAGTTTATCCCAAGCCTTGAAAACAGACAGGAAGATAAAGTAACTATACTCTCATAAAGGATGAGTTGTAGTTTGGCACCATTGCTGATTTTCAAAATTGGATTGAATCCATGCTCCTCAAAATGTTCCGCTGTCTGTATCACTTTTTCAGTAATGATGATTTGGCGCTGATGGTGGCTGATTGTTAGCTGGCAACTGTTTGGCAGCTGTTCAACACAAATGAATACTGATTCATGTGGACTGAGGCAAGGCAATGAATGAGAGTGAAAAGTTCATGTCAGTGAAATCTTATCAACTGGTGACAAGATGAGCAGCAGGAAAGGTGTGTGGGGGCGGTGGTGGTGTGGGGGGGTTAAAGTTAGCCATCCATAATTGGAATTCCTTTGGCAAATTAGTGCCTCACTAATGAACACGTATCAGAAGATGTAAATGGATTTTAATGAAACGGGAAGTTTTAAACAGGTTACATCGACATCAGCTCACACTTTTAATCTGCTGCTCATTTACTTCATTATCACTTGTTTAGCCACACACAGCATAAAGAACATCACTGTGTATTAAAAACACTGTAAAAACCATGTCCTTACATACAAAGTAACAGGACCATAATCCTTGGAGTGCATATATGTGTATTTTTCTACTCATTGACAGACTTTTAAGAAAATTTCACACACAACTAAAAAGCTTTTACAAACTCTAATCCAACCTTTACCCAGACCATTAAAACGCTTCTGTACATCACAGAAAAAGATCAGTTTAAAGTTTTGCTGAATGCTGTGATTATGGCAACTCTGCCTATTGTTGAGATAAAATGATTTGCAGTGCTTCAATAATGCTCTGCTTTTACATTAATAAGTGTTAGAAAGTCATGTAGTAGTATTAAGTGGACACAGCCCTGAAAAATAAAGGCATGAGACTACGTGTCCTTGGGGAGTAGAAAGCTGCAGACTCTCGCTCACGGTTGCCTGGGAAAAAGTAGATAAGAGGGGACCATCTCTGGTGGAAAGTTACTGAGACACTGTGGTTTAGACTAGAATGAGAGAGCTTCTGTAATAAAACTATCAGGGGCACACCAGCATTTTGAGGTCCGCAGCAGCATGTCATGCAGGACGCATCTCCCTTCTAGAAGCAATAAAGTGTTAAATGGTCTACTGAGCAGTGTTTGGTCTTCCATCGGATGCCTCTGAGGAATCAAAAGAACTCAGTGAAGTGTTGATATTTACACTATGAAGACGTAGTAATAATGTTAATTGTCAACCTGTCAATACCAGATGTAGGTCGTGCATCGAGCTGGCTAACTGCCTCTACAATTACATAAAACTATGCATCTTAGCTTTGTACAGTTAGCTGGTTTATTTCACATAATAGCACCAAGAATCACTTTGGCAGGTGCGATTAAATTAGCAAACTAGCCATCTAGCATTTGGACTCACTCAGGTATGATTTTGCTACCAATAATAAGGTAATATTAGCCCCTTAGCTAGATGTAGATCAGGGGTCGGCAACCTTTCAGATGATGAGTGTGACAAATCAACCATTGCATTAGCAATACATTTAATAATCTATATCTATATCAACAGTTACACACTATATAGAACAACTTTACAGAATTATTTGTTCGCAGATGTTGGCAAAGTGCAAATCAGCTATTTTGAAGCAAAAAAAACTTTATCCATAACAAGATCATCATAACAGCAAATGAACTGTACAACAGAAAATGCAAATGTTATTTATGTTCTCCTCACAACAATGATAAGAAAAATAAACTGAGCCAATATGGCATGTTTGTTAATACAGAGATACACATGTTAATGTGATCTCTGGTCTCCCACTCAGAGACACAGGTCTCCGAGTGTCCAGCATTCAGACGGCTACCTGAGGACACTCATGTGAGAGAAAATCTGCTCACACAGATATGTTGAGCCAAATACTGTCAACAAGGCCTCTGCAATGTTCTGAAGACAGTTAAACTTGTCAGGTAGTGATGTCCAGCAGGTGAAAATGCAGCTCCATGAACACGCACAACTGTGGATTCCAGTCGAATCGAGCTTTTCAGATCAATCAGCTGCATTTCGATGTCGCATTAACTGGCATTAACTCAGCCAGTTAATGCGACACAAATCCAGCTGTTCATTAAAGCTTTCTGGTTCAATCAGAAAAGAAAACATTGGTCCATACACCTGAAAGTCCCAAAAACACATTGTGAATTCTGTCTCGAGTCTACAGATATCCGTGTATTTCCGTGGTGCTGATGCTGCGCTGAGCGGACAGCTCCTGATGCATTTGAAGTGTTGGAATGTGGAAATTTCAACATCGCTTGAAAAAACTGCCACCTAGCAACGCCCCTCTCACCGGTAGGCTAAGCTAGTTTTAGCCAATTACAAGTTGAATCCGGTGGTTGGGGTTGTTAGCTAAGATACCGTCATTAAGAAGAGGCACAACTAATGTGTCTATGTGAGCTAATTTCCGGCCGTGAATATTTCTTTTTTAATGCACCCTGTCAGATTAATTCAAGCGTGTCGTGCCATCAGTTCGCGTGCCAGCTGTGGCAGGGTTGCCGACCCCTATGTAGATAAACTGAATGAACATTATGATGGCTAATTGTCAATTTAATTGATAGTCATATGAAGTAGGCAAGCTAATCAAACAGATCAGCCCAAGAAATGTTGTTGAATTAACAGATTTTATCTGCTCAAGGCAGTGTTTGTGTAATGTGGGGTGGCTTTCAACAATAACCTGGCAATTCTTTTCATGAACCTGAGCTTCACATGAACAGTGCTCAAGAGAAACTGCAGATGGAAAAACTGATAAATAAATCATTTTCTGGGACCTAACTACAACAGCAGAAAAATAGGGTCAGTATGGCATGCTTAACGAAGGATAGCGTGTTCGATAAGCATATAAAATCTTTGCATTTCGTTCTGGTAACAGGGACGTTAGCAAGAATAACTGCACATGTTTGTGTGAAGCCACACAGATAGACAGATACATCAACAGTTTGATATTCCCAATAACGTTTAACACCCCAGTTAAAACATTATAGCCATGAACTGAAAGAGTACGTGATGTGTTCATTATTAATTGTCTAAATTCTTTATCCTCTGAGCTTGAAGTTGTCATCAATGAAGACCCCACCCCTAGCCCCATGTTTTGGAGACAAGACAGCCAATGATTCTCAGACCTCAGAAGGTTCAAAACATGCCTTAATCAGTTGGTATGACGCTCCATTAATGGGAGATATCAATAAAATACATGTAAATCTTTGAAAACACAGGATGACTGACTCAGCTGAAGAGTGGCAGAAACATGAAATGAATCATATCCCACATCTGTCTTGTTTCAGAAACACCAGGGTAGCAGTGTGTCATGATTTTTGAAATCAATCATTAGTTTGCATATTCTGAAGACACTTTAATGACCACTAAATCACTGTGATTTTTACATTCCACAATAATTAATACGATAAAACACAGCTTTCAGCGTCTCGTGTATTTTGAAACTGGGTTTTCTGGGGACCTGGAATGTAAATGTGCCTGCTTCTGTTGTTCACATGTGCTATGTGCTATAAATAAGTTCAGACATTTTTCATTTTCATTTCCAAAAAAACATTTACTTAACATAATTCAGTGAGCTAGATGATGAACTCGGAGGATAGAAACAAAGTATCAGTACTACTGTGCTGTAGTATCGATCTGATACTAGTGATGTGCCAAACCACTGATTTCCTTTCTGATCTGATACCAAGTAAAATTCAGGATGGGATCGACGATACTGAGCCGATACGATACTTTGTACAAAAACTTAATGTGTAATTGTATTTCAAACTATAGCTTCATAATGATTGCAGGACATCAGACTACTTGTTCTTATTGTTTAATAATGAAGAATTATCATATAGAAATAAAAAACCTGAAGTTGTGTGTTCATTGATGCTATTTGAACACATAGATCTTGTCATTTAACATGCGTATACTTGCATAAACATTCAACATTCACACTCTCCCTCATTCACAGTAGTGCTGTGCCACACTACACACTCTGGCATCTAGTAAATACAGGGTCACTATTGCTAATATCAGTACCAATAATTTGAAGTTATTCAGGCAGCTGATTGGAGGAGAGTAGTGCGCCATGACCTATGAACTGAATTCTCAATTTGCAAATTCTGAACACATTTCATCACTGTGATTGTTACTGTCCACAATAATTAGTTAACACTTTCAGC
This sequence comes from Astatotilapia calliptera, assembly GCF_964374335.1. Taxonomy (NCBI): domain Eukaryota; kingdom Metazoa; phylum Chordata; class Actinopteri; order Cichliformes; family Cichlidae; genus Astatotilapia; species Astatotilapia calliptera. The sequence goes on along the minus strand of NC_137422.1, from coordinate 4,544,723 downwards.
TTTTCATGTGTTTTGAAACTGGGTTCTTGGTAAAGTTTTCTGTCTCTAAAGCACAAAATAGTTCGGACATTTTTCATAGTCCTTGTTTCAGGTTCATTTTTCTTCCAAAGAAATAATTAGCACAGCTCAGCGGGCTACATACTGAACTTGAAGTATCGATCCAACCATGCTAGTCTTGATCCGATACTAGTGTTGGTATTGATACTATCGATATTTGGATCGATCCATCCATCTCTACCCCCTCAGCTCTGAGCACGTTCCCAATGACTCACCATGTTAATTGGTTGTAATGATAAAAGAAATCAGCCCAACAGTTGCTGTGGGGTTGATTTTCTTTTAATCCTACTGAAACTGAGCCTCGTGCTTTTTTGATTCTTTTCCTGACAGAATATTGAACAGGTCTAAATCACAATCCTTTGCACGCAGCTTTTCATGGTTGCATGTAAAATATGTGAAATGGCTGGTAAATTGCTCAGTGAGCCAACTTTCTTAACCGCATTAGCGTTCCCCGCCCCCTCTGTGTTTGCGGCGTACAAAAAGCAACGGTTTACACTAAGCAGCTGCCTCTCGTCTCCTTTGTCTTCGTCATGGCTGTAGACAAATTCCGTTAAATCCTGTGAGAGACCGTATTAGCACAATGAGGATACAAGACACAGCCAACAGGGCTCAGCAGCGCCTGTCCGTTCATGCTGGAATGACCAAACACTCCCTCCATCCCCCGAATGAGGCTTTGATTCACACAAACAACTTACACGAGCCTCCTCTGCGTTTACCTCTTTACTGCTTCATCCAGCCCTCCGGCTCTAATTACCCGGACGCTCAGGAGAATGTCACCAACAGACTAACAGAACGAAGAGAGGAAAGGGGGAGTCTTTTGGGAGGGCTGTTTGTTAATGAGATGTATCAAACTTGGCAGGCGACAGAGCCTGGCAGCAAAGTGTGGGCCGAGAGAGACGGACGTCCAAATCTGAGAACTGCACTCACACTTTACCAAACAAATCTGGAGCAACAGCAAAGACCTGGACTGTAAACAGCCTCGGAGCAATGTTTTAGACTCTGGGAATTATCTGGAATTTTCATACCATCAGTTTGGTATTGCATATGATTTCACGGTGAGGGGGTCAGGGCTCTGCTTATCAGAAGCAGGAATAATCTCGCTGAATAATCAGACAGAAAAACAGAGCTGTTCTCTGTGTTTATCACATCAGAACACACCCCTACCAGTGATGTAAGTGCAGGTGTTTTTATGGGAAACATGGTAGCAGTACCCATATTAACATACTGTTTAGTTTACCTTATTCAATTCAATTCAATTTTATTTAGACCTCCCCGCCCCCTCTGTGTTTGCAGCCAAATCCCAACAAAAGTCGCCTCAAGGCGCTTCATAGATACAGAGAAAACCCCAACAATCATATGACTCCCTATGAGCAAGCACTTTGGCGACAGTGGGAAGGAAAAACTCCCTTTTAACAGGAAGAAACCTCCGGCAGAACCAGGCTCAGGGAGGTGCGGGGCCATCTGCTGCGACCGGTTGGGGTGAGAGAAGGAAGACAGGATAAAAGACATGCTGTGGAAGAGAAACAGAGATTAATAACAGATATGATTCAATGCAGAGAGGTCTATTAACACATAGTGAGTGAGAAAGGTGACTGGAAAGGTAAAACTCAATGCATCATGGGAATCCCCGGCAGCCTACGTCTATTGCAGCATAACTAAGGGAGGATTCAGGGTCACCTGGTCCAGCCCTAACTATAGTTAGAAAGTTTGAAGCCTAATCTTAAAAGTAGAGATAGTGTCTGTCTCCTGAATCCAAACTGGAAGCTGGTTCCACAGAAGAGGGGCCTGAAAACTGAAGGCTCTGCCTCCCATTCTACTTTTAAATACTCTAGGAACAACAAGTAGGCCTGCAGAGCGAGAGCGAAGTGCTCTAATAGGGTGATATGGTACTACAAGGTCATTAAGATAAGATGGGGCCTGATTATTTAAGACCTTGTATGTGAGGAGCAGGATTTTGAATTCTGGATTTAACAGGAAGCCAATGAAGGGAAGCCAAAACAGGAGAAATCTGCTCTCTCTTTCTAGTCCCTGTCAGTACTCTTGCTGCAGCATTTTGGATCAGCTGAAGGCTTTTCAGTGAGTTTTTTGGACATCCTGATAATAATGAATTACAGTAGTCCAGCCTGGAAGTAATAAATGCATGAACTAGTTTTTCAGCATCACTCTGAGACAGGATATTTCTAACTTTAGAGATGTTGCGCAAATGGAAGAAAGCAGTCTTACATATTTGTTTAATATGTGCGTTGAAGGACATGTCCTGGTCAAAAATGACTCCAAGGTTCCTCACAGTGTTACTGGAGGCCAAGGTAATGCCATCCAGAGTAAGAATCTGCTTAGATACCATATTTCTAAGATTTTCAGGGCCGAGTACAATAACCTCAGTTTGATCTGAATTAAGAAGCAGAAAGTTAGCGGCCATCCTGGTCTTTATGTCTTTAAGACATTCCTGCAGTTTAACTAATTGGTGTGTGTTATCTGGCTTCATGGACAGATAGAGTTGGGTGTCATCGGCATAACAGTGAAAATGTATGCTATGTCTTCTAATGATGCTGCCTAAGGGAAGCATGTATAGTGTAAACAGAATTGGTCCCAGCACTGAACCCTGTGGAACTCCATAATTAACCTCAGTGTGTGAAGAGGACTCTCCATTTACATGCACAAATTGGAGTCTATTAGATAGATATGATACAAACCACTGCAGCACAGTACCTGTAATACCTACAGCATGTTCTAATCGCTCTATTAGGATATTATGGTCGACAGTATCGAATGCTGCACTGAGGTCTAGCAGGACAAGCACAGAGATGAGTCCACTGTCAGAGGCCATAAGAAGATCATTTGTAACCTTCACTAAAGCTGTTTCTGTGCTGTGATGAGCTCTGAAACCTGACTGAAACTCTTCAAATAAACCATTCCTCTGCAGATGATCTGTTAGCTGTTTGACAACTACTCTTTCAAGGATGTTTGATATGAAAGGAAGGTTGGAGATTGGCCTATAATTAGCTAAGACTGCTGGGTCTAGAGATGCTTTTTGAGTAAAGGTTTAACTACAGCCAGCTTGAAGGCCTGTGGTACATAGCCGATTATTAGAGATAGGTTGATCATATTTAAGATCGAAGCATTAATTAATGGCAGGACTTCTTTGAGCAGTTTTGTAGGAATGGGGTCTAAAAGACACGGAGGTTTGGAGGAAGTAATTATTGAAGTTAACTCAGAAAGATCAATTGGAGAAAAAGAGTCTAACTTAACATCAATGGTACTAAAAGTAGCTGTAGATAATATTACATCTGTGAGATGATTATGAGTCCTTTTTTCTCTAATGATTAAAATTTTATTTGTGAAGAAGTTCATGAAGTCATTACTAGTTAATGTTAAATGGATGGTTAGCTCGACAGAGCTCTGACTTTTTGTCAGCCTGGCTACAGAGCTGAAGAGAAACCTGGGGTTGTTCTTATTTTCTTCAATCAGTGACGAATAGTAAGATGTTCTGGCTTTGCGGAGGGCTTTCTTATAAAGCAGCAAACTATTTCTCCAGGCTAAATGATGATCCTCTAAATTTGTGACACGCCATTTCCTCTCCAGGCCCAGGTGGACGATAGATGATAACAAGTAAGACTGGTTTCTGAGTTTTACAGCTGGGGTGGACAAGGCTAAGCATCAGGCTTTCAAATGAATTAAAAGTCTCTCTTCGGTCTTATCCATAGCATGTTAACACTGGGATGCCTTGCTTCATCCAGTTGCAGAATGAAGGCTTCCTTTCTAACCCTCAGCCCAGTGCGAAATACATCAAATCATTGATCTGCGTCTCTCGTAATGGAAGTTATTTAGCAATCATAACCAGCAACATAGCGTTCTTCTTACTTACATTTTTGGTAAATATGTTTGTACAGACGTACGTGTGCAGGACATTACAAAACCTGCTACCTCTGGGAGCCAAACGCTCCCTGTTTGTGTCTGAAATGCTTTTCTTCCAAAACAACATCACACGACTTTAGAAAGAACAGAGTGAGGCTGAGGAGGATGAGTGGCATAAGAACACAGAGATGCAGGACAGACACCCTCTGGCTGCCATTCACCTCAGTTGGATTGCATTTAAACGGCTTTCACCCCTCGACATTTCTTTCTCCACTCTCCATTTTCCTGTCTCCCTCTGCATTCATACACACTCACACTCAGCATCCATTTCTGTCCATCATATTATCCTCTCAGCAAGGCCACATCTCCTGTCTGCCTGCCTTCCATGTCTTCAGCAGTTTATCACTACATCAGCCCACTCAGGGCTGATCGCCTGATGAAATCACCAGACCTTCTGTCCAGCGGCATGCCTCAAAGTGCTTCGGGCAAAGCTATTAGCCACACTTCCTGGAATTTTTCTTTTAGGTCCTCGTGCACCTCTACCACTGACTCCAGTTATTTTACTCTCATGAGCCTCTGACATAAATGAAATATAAATTCTATTTCAGAGGTTAGTTTTCACACTTTTCTTACATGTAGTGGACAGCAGGTGATGCTAATGAAAATGCAGAGGATATGACACAGGTAGAACACCTGCTGGTGTAAATATGTAGGCCTGCACCTTTACACACCTCTGTAATCAGACTTATAGACGAGTTCTAGGGAACTGCTGGTTAAATACTATTTAACATCCAGTTTGCTGTGCCAGACCATTTATATTCCCAGGGCTAATACTGCCAGTTTTATCACAGCTTACTAATTTTTTTCACAGACCACGTGCAAAAATCATTGATGTCCTTATAGAAAACATAGATGCAGAGAGACTGCTGCCACGGTGTGGCTGTGGCTCAGGCGGTAGAGCAGATCAGCTACTGATTGGAAGGTTGGTGGTTTGATTCCTGGCTTCCCCAGTCTTGGGCAAAATTAACCCCAAGTTGCCCTCCGATGCATTCATCAGAGTGTGAATGTGTGTGAATGTTTACACTTGTGTTTAGAAGTACTTGTATGAGTGGGGGTGAATGAGGCATGTTGTATAGAGCGCTTTGAATACTCCGGGAGAGTACATCCAGACACACTAGGTGAGCATCATCTTTAACATGCATGGCTAATGGTGTGTGTGGACATGTTTAATCTAGAATGGATTAATTTTGTTAAACCTAAGCAAATAAGTTAGTAAATATGAGGGAATGGGGTCGATTTATTAGTTTGATTGTAGTAAAACAGTAAAATGTAGCTCTTTGAAGTACATATCTAACAGCTATTTTTGTGCAAGGCTAAATGTGCCTCTTGCTACGGTAATATAATAACATTAGTAAATAGGAATACAAACTTTCTTTGACTTTTCATCCAACCCTAAATAGAAAAATGAGTACAGTCAGGAGTTGAAGTGAGGTCATAGGGTGGTGGAGCCCCACGACTGGGTGTAGTGGCTCAGCGTGGGAAAAGACTCACAACTCACAATTGTTTCTATTGAGCACTCCAGTAGATGTGATTGTGTGTGCAGGCTGTGATCAGTTGACAGTGTACAGTTGGAGTAAAGGTGGTTCATTAAGCGTTGTGAGTTTAGGATTCATCCCTACATCACTTGATGTAACTCAGAGCCTCTCAGTGGAAGAATGGAAGAGTCACGTGACCTTTGTTCACTCCAGTGGAGCTTCTGTTTTACAGCAATGGCAGACGTCTGTATGTTATCAGCACAGATTCCAGCAGCCGCTAAACACTTGCAGGAACTTCATGACCCACATGACAACCCCGAATTACTCAACTGTAATCAGAGTAACAGCTAACCTGCACTGTTCCAAAAAATAGTAATGTCAAAGTATCTTACTGTATATTTTACAGTTTTGTACTGTCTTTCTAGGATATCATTAAATTTACATAAGTAGACTGTGATTTTACATGTCAAAGGTAAAATAACATAACTATTACGTAAATATAGTAAAACACAATTTATTTGTTTTTTAAATATATTTTTTTGTACATATGCATATTTAGATTGTAAAAATACATTCACAAATGTATCATAATTTCACAAATATTTGTCTGTTAAGTGAGAGAATGACCTGTTAAATTCGAATGTAATACTATGGAAAAATATATAAAATGATAGAAAATTAGTGAGAATAATCAATAATTAAAGGAGTATTTGAATTATGATTGTGCTGAAAATTTTGTGTCATCTAGGTCTGATTCAATAATTCAGAGGTAACAAGTGAAAATATAATTAATAGGAATAAAAACTAAAAAAAAACATATAAAACATTGCACGGCCACGCTGTGCTAATTATATATTTTAAAAAATAAATGTAGAGGTAGGAATTGCAATTAATATAAATCTCAAAGTATTCACAACATTCCTGAACAGAAATAGGCCTTTGCACCTGGGGTGAGGGTGTGGCCATGAAAACAATGTGACATCCAATCCAATCCAATTTTATTTATAAAGCACTTTAAAATACCCAGCACAGGAACAAAGTGCTGTACAGAAAATAAGTTAAAACAATAGAATAACAGAAAACAGCAAAATAAATAAATAAAACAGATAAAACATAAAATTAAAACAGCCCTATGTTAAAACAAAAACAAGATAAAACAGCATCGAATCACCTAAAAACAACTAAAATAAAAAACCAACATCTCAGGTGATGTCAAAGGCCAGGGTAAAGAGGTGCGTTTTCAAGAGTGACTTAAAAACAGATAAAGAACTGGCCTGTCTAATCTCTAAAGGAAGCTTGTTCCACAGTTTGGGAGCTGCTACAGCAAAAGCAGGATCTCCTCTAAGTTTACGCCCAGTCCTGGGTATCTTCAGGAGCAGCTGATCAGCTGACCTGAGAGAGCGGGTGGGTGTATAAGGCTGTAGCAGCTCAGAGAGATAAGATGGAGCTTGGCCATGGAGAGCTTTAAAAGTAAATAAAAGAATTTTAAAATGAATTCTAAAAGAAATGGGCAGCCAGTGAAGTGAAGCTAAAACAGGGGAAATGTGCTCAAACTTTCTAGTGCCAGTTAAAAGACGAGCTGCGGCATTTTGCACCCTCTGTAGATGACTAATATATAATGCACTGACCCCAATATAAAGTGCATTACAGTAATCCAGCCGAGTGCTAACAAAGGCGTGGATCACTGTCTCAAAGTGCTGCCGTGAAAGAACTGGCTTTATTTTTGCCAGCTGCCTGAGGTGAAAGAAGCTAGATTTTACCACTGCCTTAATTTGATTATCAAACTTCAGATCACAGTCCACTTTGACCCACAGGTTTGTGACAGTTGGCTTAACATACTGTGCCAGGGAATCTACATACACATTGGGGGTCTCAGTGGAGCTACCAAAAACCATCACCTCTGTCTTTTTATCATTGAATTTTAAAAAGTTAACAGACATCCAAGCCTTAATGTCATCGAGACACTGAAGTAATGGCTGTGTAAGGTATCTGCCTTTTTCCTTTAGAGGGACATAGATCTGACAGTCATCAGCATAAAAGTGGAAAGGAATGCCGTGCTTTCTCAGTACAGAACCAAGAGGAAGCAGATATAAAGAGAAGAGGAGGGGGCCTAGAACTGAGCCCTGTGGGACACCACACAAGAGGAGAGCGGAGGACGACACATAGTCACCAAGGCTGACACAAAAAGTTCGCCCCGTCAAGTAGGACCTGAACCACTCCAGTGCTGTGCCCCTAATGCCCACCCAATGCTCCAAACGAGAGAATAAAATGGCATGATCCACGGTATCAAACGCAGCTGTCAAATCTAAAAGCACAAGAACAACACAGTCCCCAGCATCAGTCGCTAAAAATATGTCATTAAAAACTTTTAAAAGGGCTGATTCAGTGCTATGAAAGGGTTTAAAACCAGATGCCATTGGATGGTGGGCCACATAATAACATGACTCTTAAGCATCGGCCAATGAATGTGAACTAACAACCACAAGGTCACAGGTATGGCTGCACTGTAGGAAAAAATCCTAATATAAAAGTGTTCTACTGTGCATTTCACAGTTTTGTTCTGTTCTTCTAGAATATCATTAAATCACTGTAATGCAATAAAACATAATTTTCATGATTATTAAATGTATCTGTCTGTACATATGCATATTTAGATTGTTAAAATACATTCACAAATGTATCATGATTTCACAAATATCTGTCCGTTATTTGAAAGATTGAACTGTTGAATTCAATTGTAATGCTATGGAAAAGTATATAACATGATTCCTATAAGCTTGTGTTACATCACATAAGTATTATTATCATTGCTAGTTAGGGCGATCGTGGCTCAAGACTTGGCAGTTCGCCTTGTGATCAGAAGGTTGCTGGTTCGACCCCCGGCTCGGACACTCTCGGTATTGTGTCCATGGTCAAGACTCTTCGCCTACTGGTGATGGCCGATGGTGCGATATGGCAGCCTCGCCTCTGTCAGTCTGTCCCAGGGCATACAATCCATTATTATTTAAGTTAACTGTATATTTCTGTACATTTACATATTATGATTCATATTGCCACATTCATTGACCTTGTTTATAGGTAATTTCATTGTTTGATCACATTAAAATGTTCCTAATTTAATGTCTAAAAGCACTTGGAAAAGGCAGAATCCCATGTAAAATTAGCGCAACAAACTCTATTTTCATTACTGAAAATAACTTTATTTTCATGAGAAAGTTATTTTCTGTTATTTTACGGTAGTATTTTGACGCCCCAGCTGCTGGAATATTACTGTATTTTTAGGATTTGTTTTTTTCCTATTTACAGATAATTTCATTGTTTAATCACATTAACATGTTCCTAATTTAATGTTTCATGAGAAAGTGGTATGACTCGACTTAAGCAGTCAAAGAAGTGCAGGAGACTGATGCTGTCCAGTGTAGCAAGTGATTTATTCACCATTCTGTGGCCCAAGAATATTTACAAAGAAACAAATAAGAAACTCAACTCTATAATAAACTCAATTCAAATAAACATAACTGAACTTAAATCAATGGAAATTAAGGTCAACCTGCACACAGCTACACTGACCTGAACCCTTCTTCTGAAACACCTGAGTTCGTCTGCTTAAATAGTCCCCTTAATCAAACACTTTCTCCTCTGGACTATTCCATTCAGTAGGTAGGTGAGATGAACATGATTATATTCATCCTCTACTACTCCTCTTGACTGGCAACATAAACTCTGGTGTAATCAATACATATCACAACATTAAATCTATTTCTTTATAAACCCTTTAAAATCAACTTTATTAAATTATAAGAATTCTTCCCCTCCTGCCCTTGGTCTCTTCCTGTGACCTCAGATGAACCCAGAAGGTATAAAGCAGGAAGTAGAACTACATTTCCTCCTTTTGCTTCTGGAAGACAGGTAGGTAAAGGTAAGTTCAAACAATACAAATTAACAGTTGAAATAAATAACATGTTAACTTAACAAACTTGCATGAATTGATTTAAACCAAGATGTTATATTATATAATCTGTAAAAGTGCAGAACATAAACAAACCCGGGATAGTAGATGTTTGCCTATTGCAGATTACATGTGAAATATGGTTAAATCAAAACAAGAATGTTAACTAAGAATGTAGACAAATGGTCTTCTCACCCACTTTGTCACACTCCCCCCCCCCCCTTAAGACCGTTACTCCTCTGAGTCACGGGACAGGAAATCAGCAATGACATTCTTATGTCCAGGTCTATACTGGACCTGGAAACGAAAAGGCTGGAGAGATAAATACCATCTTGTTATCCTGGCATTAGTGTCTTTCATATTATGAATCCATTGCAAAGCACGATGATCAGTCTCAAGAACAAACTCTTTCCCAACAAGATAATATCGCAAGGTGTCTAGAGCCCATTTAATCGCCAATGCCTCCTTTTCAATGGTCGAATACCTCATTTCCCTTGGAAAAAGTTTTCGACTGATGTACTGGACAGGCAACTGCTGCCCTTCCTCTCCTTGCAGTAAAACAGCTCCCAGACCCACCTCAGAGGCATCTGTTTGTACTGTGAATGGAAGGTTAAAATCTGGACACTGCAAAACAGGTTTCTGACACAAACAGTCTTTCAAATCATTAAATGCATCCTCAGCATCTTTCGTCCACCTGATCCTTGTAGGACTAGATTTTCTTGTCATGTCAGTCAATAAAGCTGCTCTTGAGGAAAAATTTGGAATTAGTCGACGATACCAACCTACTAATCCCAAAAATGATCTCAACCTTTTCTTTGTGTTTGGCAAGAGTGCTGCAGCAACTGCATCCACTTTTCCAACCTGAGGGCGAATGCCTCCACCCCCTATTACATAACCCAGGTACTGCACCTCGGGCTTGGCAATGTGACATTTCTTGGCATTTATGACAAGTCCAGCATTTGCGATACGTCGAAACACATCAGCAAGATGTTTCAGATGATCTTCCCATGTACCACTATAAACAACAATGTCATCAATGTAGGCAGCTGCATATTGTTCTGCACCCTTCAACACTCGATCCACCAACCTTTGGAATGTAGCTGGTGCTCCATGCAAACCAAAGGGCATCACTGTGAATCTAAACAGTCCACTCGGCACTCTGAATGTTGTTAAGTCCTTAGATGAGTCTGTCAAGGGAACCTGCCAATAACCTTTACAGAGGTCAAGGGTAGTCAGAAATTTAGCATTTCCCAAACGATCAATTAGTTCATCAACCCTCGGCATTGGATAAGGATCAAAAGCAGACACAGAATTTAACTTGGAAAAGTTTACACAAAATCTAAGCTTAGGATCATCTTTCTTTGGTACAAGCACAACAGGGCTACACCACTCACTGTGCGATGGCTCAATGATTCCTGCAGCCAGCATCTCCTCCAGCTCACTTTTCAACTCAGGCAATAGCTTAGCTGGGATACGGCAAGTGGTATCTCTAATTGGCCGTTGGTCTGGAGAATGCAAAGTGATTTTGTGTTCAATGAGGTGTGTACGACCTGGCTTTAGACTGAAGAGTTCTTTGGTCATAAGTGATTGCACCTCCTGACGTCTTTCCAAAGGCAAATGGTTTAAATCTGGAAACACAGTTTTGACAGCTGAAGGAGGGAAGTACTGCTCCTGAGGCTCTTCCTCATCCACAACTGTACGTGCCCACATGGATGTTGAGTCCTGTGGCTGGTCAGTCCACTCTTTCAAAAGATTGACGTGGAACACTTGATGATTCTTTCGACGGTTTGGTAAATGAAGCTCATATGTGACTGGGCCTGTCTTCTTTGTGATTTCATATGGCCCCTGCCACTTTGCAAGAAGACTGCTCTCAGAAGTTGGCAAAAGTAGAAGAACTTTCTGTCCCTCACGGAAGACTCTTCTTCTTGACACTTTATCATATCTTTGTTTTTGCCGCTGTTGCGCATGGGCCAGATTGTTATTAGCAAGTTCTTGGAAATGTTCTAGCTTGTCTCTCATTTTGAGGACATGTGAGAGTTCACTAAACTTCTGCTCTGACATCGAACCCTCCCAAGCTTCTTTCAGAACATCCATTGGACCTCTGACAGGATGCCCATAAAGTAGCTGGAATGGTGAAAACCCAGTAGAACTTTGTGGAACCTCTCGGTAGGCAAATAACAAAAATGGGAGCCATTGGTCCCAATCTGACCCTGTTTCATTCACAAATTTCCTGAGCATTGATTTTAACGTCTTGTTAAATCGCTCCACAAGGCCATCAGTCTGTGGGTGATAAGGACTGGTCTTGACACCCTGGATCCCTAACAAACTATATACTTCTTTAAGCATCTTAGAAGTGAAATTGGTCCCCTGATCTGTGATGATTTCTTTTGGGATACCTACTCTGGAAAACAACTGAATCAGGCAGTTAACAATCTGACGAGCCTTTATTTTCTTCAGGGGGAAGGCTTCAGGATATTTTGTGGCATAGTCACAAACTACAAGTATGTACTTATGACCTGCTTTACTCTGTTCTAGTGGGCCAACAATGTCCATGGCAATGCGTGAAAAGGGTGTATCAATGATGGGCATACTGATAAGCGGAGCTCTATCTGCTTTCCTGCCTGGAGCTGTTAACTGGCACTGTGGGCAAGCTTTACAGTATTGTACCGTATCACTGAACTGTTGGGGCCAGTAAAATCTGGGAATCATTCTAGAAAATGTTTTAGATTGTCCCAAATGTCCTGCCCAGGGAATGGAATGACTCATTTTCAAAATGGTAGATCTCAAACTCTGGGGGATCACCAACTGGTCACCAATCTTGCTACGGCGATGCAACAAATCTCCCTTAACCACAAACACTTCCTGCCTTCCCTCAACTGTAGTTGACTCTGGAACACATTTAGAAAACAATGGTTTAAGTGTTAGATCCTCTTTCTGAAGCCTAGCAACCTGACTAGCACTGGGGAGAGACTCAGTCTTTAAAGGATCTAAAATGTGTTCAGCTACTCTTGTTCCCTTCACCTTTTCATGTCTTCTCTGTCTCTTGCTCTTTTTTGGTTTAGAACGAGTGCTAGACTCATCCAATGGGGCATCCTCATTTGCAAAAGGTAATTCATCCCAACCCAAAGCATTAACCTGTAGCTCCTTAGCTTTTGACCTTGTGACTGCTAACAAACTTTCAACGGTTTCAGTCTGACAGGGATGCTTGGCTATTAGCTCTGTGAGTATTGGGAGATCACGGCCCAACACCACTTGATAAGGCAGCGTTTGCAGCACTCCCACTGAAAGAGTGTAACACTGGCCTTCTACTTCAATTGCAACTTCAGCAACTGGGTATGATACCTTATCACCATGAATACAGCACACATCCACTGTTGCTCCTGAAAAGATCACATCCCTAGGAAGACTGTCTTGTCTAACCAGAGAGCGATTACTTCCTGAATCTAACAGAGCTACACAGGGTTTGTCTTCAACAAATACCCCAATTGATGGCTCACGTTGCTGACATTCAATTTCATTTTTGTGATTCTCACTGACTTCAGTTTGTCTAGCAGAACACATGTAATTTTTACTAACAGACATCTTTGTACACTGAGCTTTAAGATGACCTATCTGACCACACAAATGACATGCTTTATTGGTTTTATTTTTTGTCTCAGATCTGGCAGGATCTGAGTTATACCAGTTCTGTCTTGTGTGCTTAACTTTCAAGTCAGGGCCACCACCTAACTTGTTGAATGGCACGTTGGAATTTGACTTAACTGGTGTGAAGTCTTTTGATGGTCGACGAGCTGCTAAGAAAGCTTCAGCCAGTTCTGCTGCTTCCTTGGAAGTCTTTGGGTTACGTTCCTTAACCCACGTCCGAAGATCAGGATTCAAAACCTTGAGAAACTGTTCCATGATGATGGCGTCTCCGATTTGATCCTTTGTCTTTGTTTCAGGATTCATCCACTTGATGTACAACTCCTTTAGGCGGACCTGCAGCTCCCTTGGTGTTTCCTCTGCTCCAAAGGTACTAGAACGAAACCTCATTCGATAGGTGTCAACACTTATTTCATATTTCTGCAAGACAGAACACTTTACTTTTGCATAGTCCATAGTGTCATCAATATCCATGGCTACATAAGCAGAACGTGCTTTACCAGCTAGCAGTGGTGCTAGGTGAAGAGCCCACTCATCTCGCGGCCACTGGCAAGCATGAGCAATTCTTTCAAAGGTGATTAAATAATGTTCAATGTCCTCACCTTCATTGTAAGGTTGCATTTTTGGCCCCTTCCAGCCTGAATGTCTCACCAGTGTTGAAAGCTGTGCCGGCTCCAAGTCAAGCCTATTTGATTCTTGTGTGCTGGCAGATGGTTCTGGAGTAGGTGCTCTCGAAGAAGCCGATGTAGATGCTTGTACTTCAAGTAACTGATGCTCTAGATTGCCATGCTGCATCTGCTGTTGAAGCTGGGCAAACTGATGCCGGATTTGCCTCCATCTATCATCCTGGCGCTTGTGCTCTTGCTCCAGTTTAGCATCGCGTTCAGCCTGCTGTTGCATCAGAGTTTGCAAAAGTTTGGACAATTCAGCCACATTCTCTTGTCCAGAAATATGGCCACTTATTGCCCCTTGTTGGTCGCTGCCATCTTGTAAATCATCTGCTTCACATTCTGGAACATGCCCTCTCTTTGCTCGGGTAGACATCTTCTCCACTCCTTAATTGGCCTGGAATCCCACTGCTGCTGCCACCAAATGTGGTATGACTCGACTTAAGCAGTCAAAGAAGTGCAGGAGACTGATGCTGTCCAGTGTAGCAAGTGATTTATTCACCATTCTGTGGCCCAAGAATATTTACAAAGAAACAAATAAGAAACTCAACTCTATAATAAACTCAATTCAAATAAACATAACTGAACTTAAATCAATGGAAATTAAGGTCAACCTGCACACAGCTACACTGACCTGAACCCTTCTTCTGAAACACCTGAGTTCGTCTGCTTAAATAGTCCCCTTAATCAAACACTTTCTCCTCTGGACTATTCCATTCAGTAGGTAGGTGAGATGAACATGATTATATTCATCCTCTACTACTCCTCTTGACTGGCAACATAAACTCTGGTGTAATCAATACATATCACAACATTAAATCTATTTCTTTATAAACCCTTTAAAATCAACTTTATTAAATTATAAGAATTCTTCCCCTCCTGCCCTTGGTCTCTTCCTGTGACCTCAGATGAACCCAGAAGGTATAAAGCAGGAAGTAGAACTACATTTCCTCCTTTTGCTTCTGGAAGACAGGTAGGTAAAGGTAAGTTCAAACAATACAAATTAACAGTTGAAATAAATAACATGTTAACTTAACAAACTTGCATGAATTGATTTAAACCAAGATGTTATATTATATAATCTGTAAAAGTGCAGAACATAAACAAACCCGGGATAGTAGATGTTTGCCTATTGCAGATTACATGTGAAATATGGTTAAATCAAAACAAGAATGTTAACTAAGAATGTAGACAAATGGTCTTCTCACCCACTTTGTCACAGTCATCGAGACACTGAAGTAATGGCTGTGTAAGGTATCTGCCTTTTTTCCTTTAGAGGGACATAGATCTGACAGTCATCAGCATAAAAGTGGAAAGGAATGCCGTGCTTTCTCAGTACAGAACCAAGAGGAAGCAGATATAAAGAGAAGAGGAGGGGGCCTAGAACTGAGCCCTGTGGGACACCACACAAGAGGGGAGCGGAGGACGACACATAGTCACCAAGGCTGACACAAAAAGTTCGCCCCGTCAAGTAGGACCTGAACCACTCCAGTGCTGTGCCCCTAATGCCCACCCAATGCTCCAAACGAGAGAATAAAATGGCATGATCCACGGTATCAAACGCAGCTGTCAAATCTAAAAGCACAAGAACAACACAGTCCCCAGCATCAGTCGCTAAAAATATGTCATTAAAAACTTTTAAAAGGGCTGATTCAGTGCTATGAAAGGGTTTAAAACCAGATGCCATTGGATGGTGGGCCACATAATAACATGACTCTTAAGCATCGGCCAATGAATGTGAACTAACAACCACAAGGTCACAGGTATGGCTGCACTGTAGGAAAAAATCCTAATATAAAAGTGTTCTACTGTGCATTTCACAGTTTTGTTCTGTTCTTCTAGAATATCATTAAATCACTGTAATGCAATAAAACATAATTTTCATGATTATTAAATGTATCTGTCTGTACATATGCATATTTAGATTGTTAAAATACATTCACAAATGTATCATGATTTCACAAATATCTGTCCGTTATTTGAAAGATTGAACTGTTGAATTCAATTGTAATGCTATGGAAAAGTATATAACATGATTCCTATAAGCTTGTGTTACATCACATAAGTATTATTATCATTGCTAGTTAGGGCGATCGTGGCTCAAGACTTGGCAGTTCGCCTTGTGATCAGAAGGTTGCTGGTTCGACCCCCGGCTCGGACACTCTCGGTATTGTGTCCATGGTCAAGACTCTTCGCCTACTGGTGATGGCCGATGGTGCGATATGGCAGCCTCGCCTCTGTCAGTCTGTCCCAGGGCATACAATCCATTATTATTTAAGTTAACTGTATATTTCTGTACATTTACATATTATGATTCATATTGCCACATTCATTGACCTTGTTTATAGGTAATTTCATTGTTTGATCACATTAAAATGTTCCTAATTTAATGTCTAAAAGCACTTGGAAAAGGCAGAATCCCATGTAAAATTAGCGCAACAAACTCTATTTTCATTACTGAAAATAACTTTATTTTCATGAGAAAGTTATTTTCTGTTATTTTACGGTAGTATTTTGACGCCCCAGCTGCTGGAATATTACTGTATTTTTAGGATTTGTTTTTTTCCTATTTACAGATAATTTCATTGTTTAATCACATTAACATGTTCCTAATTTAATGTTTAAAATCACTTGAAAAGGCAAGATCCCACGTAAAATTAGCGCAACAAACTGTATTGTCATTACTGGAAATAATCGTATTTTTACGAGGAAGTTATTTTCTGTTATTTTACGGTAGTATTTTGGTGCCCCAGCTGCCGGAATATTACCGTTTTTTTAAGATGGTTTTGTAAGATGTTTTTTTAAGATGTTTTTTTAGCAGTGTGTACATCTTGCACTGAACTATCAAGTATTTGAATGAAACAAATTTAGTATACATCAGTTTGTTTGGCACAAAGTTTTACAACATGAAAAAACACAAGTTCACATCACACACTCCAAATGAGCTCATTTTAAATTCCCGGTATATGAAATACCTCTGAGCAGCCCTTACCTTCACTGTAACGTGAAGGTAAGGGCTGCTCTTTTGTTTTTCTTCCTTCTTCCTTCATCTCTGAGTGAAGTCATCTCACACTCTTCTCTCTCTCTCTGAGTAATACAGCAGCTGGATCTGTAGCTAGCAGATACACTGTGTGACAAGCTGCAAACAAACAGTTTGTGCGTTTACTGATGTTTGTTGAGCTGTTACAAACCTTGCATGTTAAATTACCTGCAACTGTGAAAAAGGTATAAATCATGCCTAAATTATATGGTTTTGCATCTTTCATCTCTCAGTGTGCAACAATCACTGTTGATTGATATTGCAATCGGACTGTCTTTATGTGTTACTGCTCTCTATATTTGGGTTCAGAGCGGTTCGATGTGGTGCACAGTGCTGTGAAATAATATCTTACCTCAAATGAACCTAAATGTAAGAAGTAGAAAGAACAAATATTTGTGTTAAAATGTAGACAATGAAAGTAAAAAGTTACCAGAAAGAGAAATACTCAGGTAAAGCAGTAACAATGTATTTGTATTTCATTTCTTCCCACCTCTGAAAATAAAACACACACCATTGTGGCTGACAAACTTCTTAATCCACTGCAAACCTCCAGTTGGTTACTTTCTCACCCTTTAAAAGAGAAAAGTGTCGAGTATTCATGCAGCTGTTATGTAAGGGCTCTTATCCTGCAGGACACCTTGTGCATCTCTCGGTGACACCAGCAGCATCTGACAGAATAACAGTATTTGATGAAAGCTGTATTTGGCTTCTGCTGCAATCAGATATTCCAAAACTTTAAAAGTGTCTCTCAGGAGAAATCTCCAATAAAACAGGATAAAGAGTCTGCTGCAGGAGAGGAATGGCTCCCATACTTGGTCACAATCAGGACAAACAGCTTTGTCCTGATTGTCCTTTTATTTAACAGGCGTTACAGTTGTTGTCTTATGAGATAACTGAAGTTTTGGGAACTGTAGATTATTATGTTACATCACTGCATGAGACAGTTTGGCTTTACTAGTCAAGATTTCACCGTTCTGCAGAGTCATGGAGCGATCTCGTTATCTATTTCCTGTAATTCACAGACAAACGGCATAAGGCACTAGTTCTTTCATCTTACTATCTGCCATTATGCATCTTTTTCCCCTCTTGCTTTGTTTCTCTCTCAGTCATGTTGTGGAAGGGGTGTGGTCTTTTCTCCGCTGCAAGCATCTTTTCAGCCATTATTTTGATGTTACCTGTACCTGTACTTAACGATCTAACTGTTAACTGAGTTGTTTCTATGAAAGTTCCCACTCTCACCCCCCTCCACTCCAGTTTCTCCACATTTTGCTCTGTCCCTCTGGCCTCCTCATGTTTCAGACACAAGTATGCAAGTAAATATATTTTTACAGCCTCTGTACTGCAGTCCTTCCAGAGAAGGCCTGCTACAAGAGAGCATAGACGTATTAATCTAGCAGGTGTAACACCACACCTCTGTTTAAAGGTAACTATTTCTGAAACTATAATATTATGGATTGTATTTACTCACTTTTAACTGGACAATAAAGCAGACAGGTCCCGCTTTTGTTTGTAAATAATCTTTAAATTGTGCAATAATGTTAATTCTCTTTGGCTTTTTTAGAATGAATAAATTACTGAATTATTCTAATATGGCTTTCTTAACCAATTACATGTTTGTCATTGACATGTGTTCATGTTCCTGTATATTGGCCTGTTGAGTATTGCAGCATCGACAGCGATCAACTCGAAGGGAAATGATGACGGAGGCAAAAATGTCCTTAATATTTTGGGAACTTTATTCCTCATTAACACGCGGCAAAACTTTTCTTCATAGGTGCCGTATCTATTTCTCTTCTTCTTCCGTTTTAGGAACGTACAATGAAACAGTGCCTCCTTGTGGTGAGCACTAAAACACTGTCTCTGTTAAACCACAGTAACCATAATGCAGTTAAACAATGTACAACATGAGTACACACAACGAATATCTTAACACCCCCTCTTGTACTCAGGTTGCTGGAATCTAAAGAAAAGTTTTACAATGAACGATAAACAGTCGTACAATCTCTACCACACTTCCTTTTCCCTTTTTTTTTTTTTTTTCTCCTTTTTAAGCACCAAACATAATGTCAGCAAACTTAGCAAGTTTTAGCTTGGAAACAGGTTTGGTCATAACATCTGCCACCATTTCTTCAGTGGCGCAATATAATAGACACATTTTTCCTTCATTTACAATGGACCTTACAAAATGATATTTAATGTCCACGTGTTTGCACCTCTGTCGGCTCACAGGGTTTTTAGCCAGGGCAATTGTTCCCTGGTTGTCCTCGTACACTATTGTTTGAGTGTAGCTGTAGTCATCTATACCTTTCAAAAGCTGTTCTAAATATATACACTCTTGCATTGTGGAAGCCAGAGCCATATACTCTGCTTCACAGGTAGAGAGCGCCACAGTGGGCTGTTTCTTGGTCTTCCATGAAACTAAAGAACTGTTGTTACATAGACGTACACAGTAACCAGTAGTGCTGCGTCTGTCGGCAGTGTCACCTGCCCAGTCAGCATCACTGTAGGCCACTAGACCCAAATTTTCATCTGTGTTTCTTCTAAAACACAACTTCTTATCTTTGGACCCTTTGAGATATCTCAACACATGTTTCACAGTTCCCCACTGTTCTTCTGTAGGCTCATGGAAATGTTGCGATAACTTGCTTACCACAAAACTCAGGTCAGGACGGGTACCTGATGCAAGGTATATAAGACTGCCTACAGCCTCTCTATACATCCTCACATCTCTTATCTTAGTAGCACCTTCTGTGTAACACAACTTCTGATCACAGGGAGTTCCTCTGGGTTTACAGTTCTGCATGTTAAACCTCATCAGTATCTTGTTGACATAGGTTTCTTGTGACATTGTTACACATCCATCAGACTGAGTGAAATCAATACCCAGAAAATGCTTAAGTCTGCCCAAGTCTTTCATCTTAAATTTGACTGAAAGCATTTCTTTCGCATCCTTCATTACCTTTTCATTGCCAGCAGCAATTATCAGGTCGTCCACCCAGATGATCATAATCACCTTACCATCTTTTGTCTCTTTGGTATAAACACAGTGGTCTGCTGGGTTTTGCCTGAAACTGTTCGCTGTTAGGTATTCATGCAAAATCCTATTCCAGTTACGACCAGATTGTTTTAACCCATACAAGGATTTTTGTAATCTACAGACTAGCCCTTCTCCCTCTTCATAACCTTCTGGCTGATCAATGTAGATTTCATAATCAATGGGAGCGTGTAAATATGCTGTCTTCACATCCATTTGATGGAGTAACAGGCTCTCCTGCGCTGCTTTCTGTAGCAAAACTCTTATGCTAGTTAAGTTGGCTGTTGGTGAGAATGTCTCTCCATAATCTATCCCCGACTGTTGGCTGTAACCCTTGGCTACGAACCTTGCCTTGTATCTGTCGTTTCCCTCAATGTCACTCTTAATGGAATAAACCCACTTTCCCCCCACTGTTTTCTTCCCTTTTGGCAAAGTGGTTAAGGTGAAAGTGTCATTTTCCCGTAACGAGTGGATTTCTTCATCCATGGCTTTGATCCAGTTCTTTGAGTTAGCTGATTCTATGGCTTCCTTAAATGTGTTTGGGACACCACACACTGCCCTGTAGCAGTAGTCTATGGTAGTGTGGATCTCATCGCTGCCACTGTTGGCAGCTACAAAGTCATTTAAATGTCCCGGTTTTCTTCTCTCCCTAAGAGGATACCTTTTGTTGACAAATCCATCACTTGTCACACTTGTCTCTTTTCGTTCACGCTCATCAGGTATACCACTTTGTGGACTTGTGTCTGTCACAATAGGTTCTGGAACCTCATTGTCCTTGTCACCTTTCTCTGAAGGTCTGTTAGCCATAGGCTGTCTTACTCTGCTACCGTCATCATTTAGTTCTCCCTCATCTGTCTGTGTTTGTCTTTCTACATTTACTTTGCTCACAAACTTAACAAGTCTATGTTTCTGAACTTTCTCAGTTTCAGGGTGGTAAACTAAGTAGGCGGGACTGTTCTTATCATAACCTACAAAGAAACCTTGGTCACATTTTGAATCAAGTTTCCCCTTGTCCTGTTTGTATGCATAGCACACAGACCCAAATTTCTGCATTTTTGACAAGTCTGGCTTTTTACCTGTCAGCATTTGGTAGGGTGTTTTCCCTGTTCGCTTACTAAAGCATCTGTTCCGTGTTACAGCAGCAGTTTGAATGGCATAGTTCCATAGGCATTTCGGTAGCTGACTCTCAATCAGCATGCACTTGCCCATCTCGAAAAGAGTACGCCACCCCCTCTCGGCGGTACCGTTCTGATGGGGTGAGTACGGGGCTGATGTCTCATGCTTAATGCCATTTTTCCTTAACAGGGTTTGGAAATCTCTGCATGTGAACTCTGTCCCATTGTCTGATCTAATGCATTTTACGTTGCCATATGGTGCAACATCCGCTAGAAATTTCTCTGTTGCCTGCACTGTATCAGTTTTCGTCTTCAGGAAATATACAAACACTGAGTTTGAATAATCATCAGTGAATGACTGCACATATTTGTACCCATCAATAGATTCAGTGGCTATCGGACCTGCTAAATCTGTGTGTACCATTTGTAAAGGAGCCTTTGCTCTTGTATCCGGATCTCTGTTTCGGGTTTGTGCAAACTTTCCCTGGATACACACTTCACATTCCTTTTCAGGTCTATCGGTTCTCCCCTTAATCTGCATACCGTTAACCACACCTTGCAATCTTACTACATCTTCATAGTTGCAATGGCCTAATATCTCGTGCCATGCCTGTATGTCATGACAGGTGTTACACTTATCATTACCCTCAACTTCAGTCTGCAAATAGTACAACTTGCCATACACATGAATGTTAAAGTTAGTACCGTCTTTGTGGGTCAACGTGTCCTGCCCTTGTTTAAAGGTGACTGTTGCTCCTAATGCAGTGGCTGACTTTACAGAGAATATGTTCTGGGGGTATGATGGAATAAACAGCGCATCTTTCAGCGTTGCTTTGCGTCGCTGGCCTGTATTGTCAATCAGGAACACCTCTGCGTCCCCCCTCTGTTGGGCGACGCCTCTGCACTGGGTACCGTCTGCCAGTTCTACGCTGTGTGACTCCGGTCTGAACGCGTCGTCGAAGCTCTTGAACTTGGCGATGCTGTTAATGATGTGTGAGGTAGCCCCAGTGTCCACCAACAGGCCTTTCTCCTCAATGCTGTACGCTGACTGCTGGACTTTGATGTCTACGCCCTTAATCCTGAAGGCATAATCTGGCGTTTCTGCTTTGGATCCGTTGCCGCTCTCATCTGCGACCTTCCGCGCGCCATCTTGTTTGTCTTTATGTCTACACGTGGTATCACTGTGTGTGCTGCTTTTGCAATGACTGCACCACGTCCTCCGTCTGCACACTTTTGCTCGGTGGCCTTTTAGTCCACACTTGAAACACACAATGTCCACATCGCTCTTGTATCTGCATTGTGCGCTGGATCTCGTGTGCTCACGGCCGGTTCTTCCTCCTGTTTTCATTACGTTGTCGCTACACTCGGACGCGCTTGACTTTTCAGTGTCTTCGAAACTCCGTAGCTTTGTTTTGAACTCAGCAAATGTCATATCGTCTTTATCGTGAGTAACGTGTATTGCAAATGGCTTAAAACTTTCAGGTAGACCTTTTAAAACCATAGCAATCAATAATCCATCACCTAAAGTCTCACCCGCATTGCGCAGTGCTGTAATGGCGGCCTCTGCTCTGATGACATAGTCTGTGACAGTCTCTTCCCTCTTTTTCTGAAGCGATGATAGCGTGGTGTACAGGTTGATGATTCGGGGCTTCCCCTTTCCAGCGTAGTAGTCCCTCAATATTTCTAATGCTCTTCTCCCATTATCAGGGGCATCTCTCATAATCAGTGAGAGGCTTTTATCGTCCAAGAATTGGATTAACTCGGCGTAAGCGTCGGCGTTCTTCTTACCGTCTGCTGCTACTTCAGCCGCGCCGTTCGGTTCCTTCAGAACGGTGTCTTTTAATCCCAACAAGTGCAAATATCCTAGCACCTTAGTTTCCCAAAGTTCATACCTGGTCTCATCTCCGTCAAACATGAGTCGAGGCAGCCTGCTTGCTCCTCGTTGATCCATGTTGCTATTTAGCCGTTAGCCCGCTATCCGTTGTGGCTCCGGATCTTCATGAGAAAAAACTCTTCTTCGAGTCGGCCCTGGGCCCATAACCTGTTGAGTATTGCAGCATCGACAGCGATCAACTCGAAGGGAAATGATGACGGAGGCAAAAATGTCCTTAATATTTTGGGAACTTTATTCCTCATTAACACGCGGCAAAACTTTTCTTCATAGGTGCCGTATCTATTTCTCTTCTTCTTCCGTTTTAGGAACGTACAATGAAACAGTGCCTCCTTGTGGTGAGCACTAAAACACTGTCTCTGTTAAACCACAGTAACCATAATGCAGTTAAACAATGTACAACATGAGTACACACAACGAATATCTTAACATGGCCTACAACACAAACTCTAGGACTGTCTTCTCAGCCAGAAATGTTTCGTTCTACTCAAAATATTAGTTCTCAGTGTTTCTGTATGATTGCTGATTACCTTGTTGAGTCCTGATTGTTATTCAAGTTACTTTAGAAGTTGTCGATGAAGATTTTAAATTAAGTGAATATTTCTTCACATTCTTCATGCAACATGAGAATTTCTATGATTTTTTTAACCCAACAACGTTTTTTCTTTTTAATTATTTAATTTGATACAAATTCTCAACAGGTTTTTTGAACATTGTATCAAAGTGCTTTCTTGAGAGAAACATTGTTAGAACATTCACCAGTGTTTTGTTAGCACTCACAGTTTCAGATGCTCTAAGACATTTGAGGGCTTTAAGTATATAACAAAGAATACAACGCTATAATGTTAGCAACGTATAGAAGCATAGACATAAAATACACAATCCCTCTACTGTATCCCTTTACTGTAACTTATCAATGCTTTGTATAATGAGTCCTAATGCGTGTGGCCTAGTTTTATATGTTTTATGTTTTGTGTGTGTGTGTGTGTGTGTGTGTGTGTGTGTGTGTGTGTGTGCGCGTGTGTGTGTGTGTGTGTGTGAAATGTGGCAGGCTGTATTTAGCATGCATACAGGTGTCTTCTGCTGCAGTGCTTGATGAGCTGAATACAAATACTTATTAATTAGGGGCTAATTTTCCACTCCATTGATTCCAGCTCCCACATAGCTTTGGTCCTCTCCTCACTGGATCACTGAGTGCACAGACCAGCCTCCCAAGATAAGTACTGTACATGCATGCAGACTGCTCTGCCAGTATTTCTCTTAAGCTGAGGATTTTTTTCACTGTCATGGATTTTTAGAGTAGAGTCAATAAAGTGGGAGCTTCCAAATACTCCTGATATCAGGGGAGAATGGTATAGCCTCAAGGTTTTTTGAAGGCGGGGTCAAAATGCAAGAAAAACACCCCACTAGGTCAGAATACTGATCAGACTTTGCCTTTTCCCTGCAATACTTCTTTAAGAAGATACATGTCTTGTAATATATACAGAAAAATAAATGGCATGGTTTTCACGTCTCTTTTTTACTTGAATGGCTGCTTTGGGCAACCATTCTTATAGCAAACAGCAGTTAATTACTAAATTAATTAATGAACACTTTTTAAACATTTCCAAATCTTCAAGTAGGAAAAATGTTTTAAACTCAAGAGATGAAGTCAGTGTTTTATTAATCACTTTGACCTTGATGGAAAACAATAAGACAGGAGGAGGTCAGGAAGGACAT
Source organism: Astatotilapia calliptera (assembly GCF_964374335.1). NCBI lineage: Eukaryota > Metazoa > Chordata > Actinopteri > Cichliformes > Cichlidae > Astatotilapia > Astatotilapia calliptera. Next base: position 4,520,218 of record NC_137422.1, on the reverse strand, counting down.
ACGGAAATACTTTTCATGAATGTTTACAGTATAACACCAACTACTCTGTATACTGTATTATTTATATAGAGAAAAACCCAACAATCAACAACAATGGCCACAGTGGGAAGGACAAACCCCCCTTTAACAGGAAGAAACCTCCAGCAGAACCAGGCGAGGAAGACATGCTGTGGAAGAGAGCCAGAGATTAATAACAAGTATGATAATTATTATGATATTACACTTTGAGTGTAATAAAACGTTATTAACATAAACGCACTGACAAGAACTGAAACACCCAGCACCTTTGAACTATCAAACCATTTCAAAACATCAAAATAAAAACATTGAGACTTCCACTGCCAAAGTCAACGTCATCATCCCTCCGTTCTCTCTGTTCTTCACACGTTTCACTTTGATCCACACTGAACAAGCTTTGAAATTCCTGCCACAGTATAATGAAAAGAAGTCAACACCAAAAACTAAAGAGTCGTAAGACGTTTTGTTGCCGCTAGTATTGGTTTTGGTTGGAGGTTCCAAGCCATCTCTGAGCTCTTGAGCAAATTTATAATTAGCAGGTTTGTTAATGTATGTGTATGTGTGATCCCAAATAAACTGACATATATCACTCTTCAAGCATGCACTCTCACATCACTCCAACGCCTCCTCTGTGCAACATAACTCAATAAACTCAAGCAGAAAAAATACAATGCTTTTACTCCGTGTTAAATATCAGCACAATTATCAGTAAACTGTGCTGCACATATGTTCATAAACCAGTTTCTCTATATATATTTTCCTTCTTGAGTAAGCATCGCCCAGAAATGTACAATCAAGAGGGCTCAGTTGCGAAACCTGATTTCTTCCCTTCAATCCTCTCACTGTGCACTTATTGGAAATATGAGTTTTCTGCTGGTGCATTAGTAAGTCTTGCCCAACATAGAAGCCTAGAAACTCATGCTTTATGAATAAAACTGAACTGAGATTGAATGGAACACATCCAGTGCAAATGATTTACTGCACAAAACGACAACTCTTAATTCTGTTCTAATTCTTTAAACGTGGTCTGAATGTTCTCATTTTATCGCTGCTGCAGCAGAACTCATTGATGTATTATATGTTAAAACTAGTTAGACATAATCTGCACAGCGTAATTCAAACTGTGCACAAGGAGACAAAAGTGTCCTTAGCCACAGAGCCGCACATAGGGGATGTTTTAAATGTCACATGTCTGAAACATCCTGATAAAAATAAAAACACAAAGAATTTGGAAGTGATGAGATCAACCTGAAATTGAAATCAATTGAAACATACAGCTAAAATTGGACTTGTTCTTTAGAAACAGTGAACCCAAACAAGCCCGACACAAAAACACAACTTTTCCACTTCAGCTCTGACCAAAGAGGACCTGCTCTGATTTGATTTATTGCAGCATGTTGTGCACCAGACGAGAAAGCAATTCTTTTTTCTTTTTTGTAAGTTTAAAGGCTTTCCACTCCCTGACATGCTACAGCTCTATCACTTAGGCGCTGTCAGTTTGTGGACGGGCAGCCCACAGAAGGTTCCTACGAGCAATCAGCAGGTGGGATCAGTGTGCTCATGGTAACTAGATGCCAGTCAGAGTAAAAGGATCACGCCATTCTTCCGTTCTTTGAGGGGAAAAAAACCAAACTGTTCAGTCACAACTCAAACTCAATTAGCTTTAAAAGAGCTGTGTGCTGATTAAGTGATCAAGTGGGACCATCTCTGTGAAAGCTGAATTTCTGGCTATTTTCAGGTGTGAAGTGTTCGTGTGGTTTAACATGATGTCACATTTTCCCTGGAATGAATGTCCTAGGAAGTTTACCCAAGATCAGATAATACTCTGACCCACTTACTTACTTAGCACTTAGTTCCTCCTAGGCCGGGCGGCACATCGGGCAGCTAGTGATCTCCATCGATGTCGGTCAGCAGCGACTGCTTCAGCTTTGTCCCAGGCAATGTCGACAGTTCTCAGATCGTCCATGAATGTTCGACGCCATGTGGTCTTTGGTCGGCCTTGCTTTCGCTTGCCAGTGCGTGGACGCCATGTCATGGCAATCTTAGCTGGGCGATGAAGGGGTAGGCGTAAAATATTGCGTGGGCATGAAAAAAGTTGTTATAACAGACTTAAACATAGGGAATTTGTTTAGTTGTAGTATGTATCATATGTGTCATACACACAAGGTAGTGGGCAAAAGACAAAATCCAAAAGCATGCCAAAAACAGAAACTTGAGTCGTAGAGTTTGATTGCAACCATACATGACCTGGTAAACAGTAGGTGGTACATTTACTGAAGTGGGTGTTAAACCGATTGAACACAAGTGTGACACAAAAAGGGTTGGCAAACAGAAGTACAAGCACACGTGAAACTGAAGGGAGTACAAGGAGATGGAGGATTTTAAAAAGCAGTAAATGATAAATATTAGAACCAAAATCCAGAATCATAACAGGTATGTTTTATCAGGGGTAAACAAATTTGTCTTTATCAAGTTGCAGCCTAAATTTGTGACATGTGTAATGAACAAAGGGACTTTGTGACCGTTTTATCAGACAGCAGTATGAAAGCAGATTTAACTGGATGAGGATATCACCATCTGTGATAAAGTAAATAAACAGCATTAAATCTGCTTAGGAAAACATCCTCCCTATGCTTTTAAATCTTGAGAATCTTAAAAGTTTAATAAAGGTTTTTGTTATTTTGACATTAATCAAGTTCAATGGTTACCTAATTTCAGTCAGCACATGCCAATAGCTAATAGCATTGCTTTGTTGAATTCAATTCAATTCAATTCAGTTTTATTTACATAGCACTAAATCACAACAACAGTCGCCTCAAGGAGCTTTATATTGTAAGGTAGACCCTACAATAATACATACAGAGAAAAACCCAACAATCATATGACCCCCTATGAGCAAGCACTTTGGTGGGAAGGAAAAAACTCCCTTTGAACAGGAAGAAACCTCCGGCAGAACCAGGCTCAGGGAGGGGCGGGGCCATCTGCTGCGACAGACAGAATAAAGACATCCAATATCTGTGCTGTAAATAAATACAGATAAACTCATCAGCAACAAAACCATAACCTCTGAGCATCCACTAAGTCACCAGCAGCCCATCTCAGATTAGGGGCAGGGTTTGGATCACACTGGGAATTGTGATCCAAAAAAAAATTTGCAGAAAGTTATTACAAAAAGTGGCCTTTTTGTAATCAATCACACAGAAAACCTGTACAACCAAAAAGAATACATGAGACTTCATTTGAAAAGTAATATCTTCTAGTTTCTGGATATGTGCCTATATGAAATACTGTATGTGGTTAAACTATGTGGATATTAGGAGGTTAATGCCTATAAGTTGATGTTTTTTTCCTCTTATATTTACAGTGGGTCCTTTGGTTCGATTAAGCACCTGCTGGGTCTCGTACTGCTCAGCGCCAAAGTGATATAGACGGCAGTGACGACCTGGTTGTACGTGTTTCTCAGCTGTGTGTGTGCTGAAATGTAACTTCATCTATGTGCACATTTGTCTCTGTGAGTCTGTAAAAAAAGGTTTCCCATCACCGAGAACAGACGGCCTGTCTGACAGTGATGCGAGCTGTATTGAGAAATCTGAGCTGTTGTCACTTTTCTTTCATGCCTGTTATCTTCTATATTTCCTGCCTGATCACAGTGAAACAGCATTATGCTCAGAGAAACCCACCAAGCTTATCAACACTGTTACCATCTTGTAATGTGTTTATCCGGCTTCCTGGACTTTAAAGTAGCTTTGTGCTGCTCGGATTTATCTCAAATGAAAGTTCTTATCTTGCTGTACACGCTGCAGGAATAGTAAAAAAATAAATAAATAAAAAAAAGTTAGATATATTATAACTGTCAACATTATCTTGCTGTAAACATATTTTTTTGCAGCATGAATATACAGGCATTCATACAAACATGTGTAACTGTCCAAAGTTCTTAAGAACTTTAATCTGTGCTGTCAGTTTACACACACACACACACACACACACACACACACACACACACACACACACACACATATATGACTTGCCTGGAATCTGGTGAAACCAGTCTTCCAGTTTGGGGACTACTGGTCCCAATGCTCCTGTTACCACTGGGACCACTTTGATGTTCCACATCTACTCCAATTGTTCGTTCAGCCTGTGGCACTTCTGTGGTTTCTCATGCTCCTTCATGTTGTTGGTGTCCAATGGGACTGCCATATCTATCCCAGCTGTAATTTGCTTATCAACCACCAGTATGGCTGCTTGTCTGTTTGGAGCTCCTATAGGATCTTAGGCCTGATGCTGTCGACCACATTTGGTGGTGTTTCCCATTCAGAGTTGGGGACTTTTAATGCATATGTGGCAGCTGTTTCTGTACACTATTCCAGCCACTAGGTTGTGCCTCTCAGTGTACACTGTCCCACCTTGCATCTTAAATCCCGCTACTAGGTCTTGGATAGTCTCCGGTGCATCTTTGCAGAGGCAGCAGCTTGGATAGGGTGAGATTAGGGTTGGATTCTGCCAGCTGTTGTTGAGCCCTGCCTCTATGGATTTGGTGCTTAGGGCGTGTTTATGATTAAGAGAAAATAACTTTTGTGCATTAACACCAGCGGAATTTACCTCCTCCTGTGGTCAGCTTATTATTCCAGCTGGGTACTGATAGAGCATATGTATTGATGGCTTGGATGTTATTCCTACCACTGAGCTGGCTTCTCTGCATCGATTCTATCTTCTGGAAATATTTGGCTGCAGCTGACCTTTGTGCATCTTCGTCATGGTTCTCATTGCCCTGTGGGAGATCCAGGTACTTCTAACTGCCCAGTATGCCCACTATTCTGCCTTCTGGCACCTCTACCCCTTCAGTCCCTCAGGTCCCCGACCTTATAAATATCCACCCACACTAACCAAGTCAAATCCCAATGTCCTCGCTGTAGAGCCGGGTAAGGTGGATCACTGAGTAGACATCTCACTCACTCTTGGCACATAGCTTAGTATAGCAGGTACACAGATGACCATCAACTCTTGGAGTGACCAGGAGTTGATGGTCACTCCACTCCTGAATTTATATCTGTATCCACTCTTTATTATGAGCTGGCTTGGGGGGTTAAGGCCTATGCAGAATACCAGTGAGGACAGTACATCAGCTTGGTATTCCACACTTCATGGTAGCTTGTGTGATTGCCTTGGAGTTGGCCTACGGTATTGTCTTCTAGAGTCCCACTGAATTCTTGATGAATGTTATCAGCATACTATTAGCCTTGTATTGTGCCATGCACTTCATTATCTATATCACTGATTCATAGGATTTCTTGTACAAAGTCCTGCCAGTGCTCAGGTTGGTCTGCCTGGTTTTAGAGTCCCGGTTGAGTGTGCAGCTCTGGGAACCAGGAGCTGGTGCTTTGACCCTTTTATTCATTCTATTAACCTAAATGTGTTCAAGTTTAAACGCTGGAGCAGAGTGCACTTAATTCTGTTTCTCTGGTAGGTTTGAGAATGCCGTAGCTATTTTTCCTCTGACCTGATATTTGATGCTGTTTTAATGAATGCAACTGTTTCCATTTCTTTAATACATTTCTGGACTCTTTTTCATTTTAGCCCACAGTAATCAGTTGGTTTGCTCAAGGAGCTGAAGCCTATCCCGTTTTCAAGATCTGTGCTGTCAATCAAAAAGTCCGTGACTTCTCTCAGATGGTGATCAGTCATTTGGGAAGAGAGGGATGCTGTTAGGTGTTTGGTGTGATCAGCACTGCCATCTAAAAAATGTCTTTCTCTTTTTTTTTGCTTTTTGTCTTCTGAAAACCTTGAGTAGGTTTGACTGTAACACATAATAGAAGCACACAGCTGCTAATCTGCTCTGCTCTTGCCTTTAAAAGGGGAGAAGGAATTGGGATGATTAATTAGTCTGGACTGCCTAATTAGCCACAGTGCACTGCAGGCTCGTCAGCGTGTGACTCGCCGTGTTTGGTGTTTTTACCTCCATCCAAATCGAAATGCAGGAAACACAGAGCGGCATTAACGCCTCATTAAAGGCCCAGGGGACTTTGATGACAGCCATTTGAAGAAATGTCAGAGATAAAAACACAAGAAGGAGTCTGACTACTTTTTTTGACTACAGATGCTGCTTCTTCTTTCCTCTTTAACTGCTTTCAGATTCATATATTGAATTTGAAACTCAAGTTGTTAGAGTGTACATTTTCCAGCTGCTCCTACGATTTTCATTGCCTGATGCCTGGCCGCGTATTTTCTCTGCTTTGCTCTGTTCTTTGGTATATCAGTGCACCGTAGCTCCTTTACTCTTCCTTCATTTCTTCCACCATTGATTCTATTCTATTTTTACCAGGTGATTCTTCAGTCAGCACCACATATATATAAATGCTGTCCCTTACTCCTTCTTTTAAACAGATGGTCTTCAAACTGTGGGAGAGCCACTCCAGGTGGGGTGTGGACAACCAGATTTAAAAAATAAATCAAACTAAGTTGAATAATGCTATTGTACTACTTTATTTGACTGCAATTCATTCTGATTCCTGTGTTTTATTGTTTAATGTTAGTGATGTTTTGTTAGCATTGCTAAATATAAAACTAAACAGCTAATTAAATAATTCTGGTGTGTGTGGCATGAATGCTTTTGGGTTTTTGAAGTTGGGCACATCAGAAGAAGTTTGAGAGACACTTTTTCAAGGCAGCTTTATTTTAATTGTCTGTCACTCTCAATCAAAAGATATCAGCAGACGAACAGCGCTGCTATTCTCACAACCAATGCTGTTTGTCTGAGTGGATATCCATACTTTGGATATACACTGGGACTTTCATCTCATACATTATTTTTCACCATTACATTTTCTTTAAAACTTTGATATTTGTCTTCCACAGAAGTCCAAAGTAACAAAGTTACTTAAGTACAAATACTTTGAATTTTCAGGTTTTTACATTGACAACAGCTTTTAGCAAACATATCAATACTTTCCACTCTTTACATTTTAAAACAGGCTTGTTTGGTTTAAGACATTTAAGGGGAGTTATTTCACACCACAGTGAACCTTCAAACATGAAACAGTAGCACATGAAAAGCAATCCAGTGGGTGAATCAGTCAACAGGGGTTATTGTATACTAAGTAATTAAAGAGGCAAAACTATGTAATTTATGCATAATACTAACTGAATTGTATTGCTTTAATAAAGCAGAGGATTCCGTTAGCACAGTTTGCAGATAAACAGCATCCTCAAAAGATCTACTTTTTACTTTCTTACTTGTCTACATTTCAGAGCCTGTATTTTTTTTGAATCAGTACTTCAACTTGTACCACAGTATTTTTAACACAGTTATCTCTACTTCTACTTCAGTACAGAAAGTCTGTATTGTTGCCACCTCTGCTGATCCGTAGATTAATCTTCTTCTTACAGAACAAAACTCAAACCCTACCCCTTCTTGATGTTTTATAATAAGCAACACAGAGTTAAAATATTTATTGTGAAAAGTGCATTAAAATCAGACTTTCCACTGTGGCATAAAAATGAAAACCAAAAACAAACTTCAGCTCGCACACTGTTAGCCCATTTCAATTAACTGTACAAGGAATTCAATTACGGTTTTGTCAGAGCTAATTTTAGCCTGGACACTGGTTTTCCTGATAATGTTGTTTGCCAGGAAATGAATGTCAAACCACAAGAGCTCCAATCAAAGCTCTGACTCCCATTAAGCCTTTGTTGAAGCTGCACATCAACAAGGCCACAGGCGCTAATTCAATTAGGCAAACACAACCTTTGGAGTGTGCCTGATGTACTGAGAGCGGGTAGACATTGGGCCGTCTGTCGGGCTGGTTTGTTTCCCATCCCAGTATGCTTCTTCTCTGCTGCTGTCTCACTTTTCATTCCTTTTGCCTCACTAATGTCGCTTGCATATGAAGGCGATGGCCCACTTAACATTTTCTCAGGCCAAATGGATAGAAGAGCCGGGGCATTCAGGAACAGACTGTTGCAAGCCAAGAAGCCCTCAAGCCTTCATCCCAACAAGGAAAAGCATGAAACACACTCAGCCACTTTTGACAAACTGAAATTTAAGATGTAAATTGTTTCCAAAATATCAAAACTTTGAGGAGTAATTATTCATGGAAACATACTAAATGTATGTTTGTATGTAACTATAAGAATGTAAAGAATTGTAGTTATTATTATCAGTGAAATGCCTGATTGTTAACAAGTCACAGCCTTCACAGCCAACACAATAGTGTTAAATGTTAATATGCCTGGTAATAAATTTCCTTCTACCCCTGTCTCCTCTTTTGCTACCTCTCCTGAGTGCTTGCTCTTTGCATAATAGATGTCCTGAGTGGACGAGGAGTGTAAAATTTTAAAATGAAAGCATTAAATTATCTTAGCATGTTTTCCCAGCTCAGCAGCTCATGTCTAAATTTGACAGCAGCAAAAGCTGTCAGATTTCTGACCCAGAACTCTGAGGGCACATTTATGTTGCTTTAGTTGGTCTCCGTGGAGATTTCTCGCAGCTCTTCCTTTTTTTCTTTGTTCGTCACACCGTACTGGTCGATGCGGTGCTACATAACAAGGACGGCGGCTGTGCAAATTGGTTTCAGGGAATAAATTATACTTGATTTTTGTAAATGCAGTTCTAAACTAGCCGGTGCAAAGACTCATGGGATTGTTTTGTTTCACTTCAAATCCTCAATTTTGTCCTTTTTTCGGTTCTCTTGTGTTTGATTTTTGTTTCCAGTGTTTGTGTGTATGTTTGAATGGGTCACCACGACTGCACCAGTCAGTGTTGTTGCTCACGCTTGACCAGCGTTATTTGTGTCCTGAACACAGAAATGTGACAAAACCTTCGATTTCTGCCTCTCGAAATTCATGGTGACTTTTATTACATTTACTTCAGTAAAATAAGTATGAAATGCAGTTCCTCCATTTTCTTGGTGTGCTTTTGAATTCTTAATCTCATTGGGTACATATACTAATAACAAGCAGGTTTGTATGACTAAAGACTTCAAAGTTATTTAATTTTGAGAGTTTCAGATGTTTGTATTATTTTCACCAGCAGCAGTTGGAGCATTGCATAGGTTCATCTCTGCTGTGGTATTTCTTGACAACTTGACTGTGTTAGGTCTCGGCAGGAATTTGTATGTTACACATGTTTCTGCTTTTTTTTCAGTTTTACATATTAAATACAACAAAATCCTGTAAAATGCAACAAATCATCTGCTTCTCAGAGGATGGAGTGCTGAACAATATAATGTTTAGATATCTATATACCTGGAAATATAAAGAGTGCAACAGTTTGTAGTGGGGACAGCATATGTGCATGTTATTTTGAAGGCTGTAAGTGAATATATGAAGAACCTAAATACAGGGAGTGCAGAATTATTAGGCAAGTTGTATTTTTGAGGAATAATGTTATTATTGAACAACAACCATGTTCTCAATGAACCCAAAAAACTCATTAATATCAAAGCTGAATGTTTTTGGAAGTAGTTTTTAGTTTGTTTTTAGTTTTAGCTATTTTAGGGGGATATCTGTGTGTGCAGGTGACTATTACTGTGCATAATTATTAGGCAACTTAACAAAAAACAAATATATACCTATTTCAATTATTTATTTTTACCAGTGACACCAATATAACATCTCCACATTCACAAATATACATTTCTGACATTCAAAAACAAAACAAAAACAAATCAGCGACCAATATAGCCACCTTTCTTTGCAAGGACACTCAAAAGCCTGCCATCCATGGATTCTGTCAGTGTTTTGATCTGTTCACCATCAACATTGCGTGCAGCAGCAACCACAGCCTCCCAGACACTGTTCAGAGAGGTGTACTGTTTTCCCTCCTTGTAAATCTCACATTTGATGATGGACCACAGGTTCTCAATGGGGTTCAGATCAGGTGAACAAGGAGGCCATGTCATTAGTTTTTCTTCTTTTATACCCTTTCTTGCCAGCCACGCTGTAGAGTACTTGGACGCGTGTGATGGAGCATTGTCCTGCATGAAAATCATGTTTTTCTTGAAGGATGCAGACTTCTTCCTGTACCACTGCTTGAAGAAGGTGTCTTCCAGAAACTGGCAGTAGGACTGGGAGTTGAGCTTGACTCCATCCTCAACCCGAAACGGCCCCACAAGTTCATCTTTGATGATACCAGCCCAAACCAGTACTCCACCTCCACCTTGCTGGCGTCTGAGTGGGACTGGAGCTCTCTGCCCTTTACCAATCCAGCCACGGGCCCATCCATCTGGCCCATCAAGACTCACTCTCATTTCATCAGTCCATAAAACCTTAGAAAAACCAGTCTTGAGATATTTCTTGGCCCAGTCTTGACGTTTCAGCTTGTGTGTCTTGTTCAGTGGTGGTCGTCTTTCAGCCTTTCTTACCTTGGCCATGTCTCTGAGTATTGCACACCTTGTGCTTTTGGGCACTCCAGTGATGTTGCAGCTCTGAAATATGGCCAAACTGGTGGCAAGTGGCATCTTGGCAGCTGCACGCTTGACTTTTCTCAGTTCATGGGCAGTTATTTTGCGCCTTGGTTTTTCCACATGCTTCTTGCGACCCTGCTGACTATTTTTAATAAAACGCTTGATTGTTCGATGATCACGCTTCAGAAGCTTTGCAATTTTGAGACTGCTGCATCCCTCTGCAAGATATCTCACTATTTTTGACTTTTCTGAGCCTGTCAAGTCCTTCTTTTGACCCATTTTGCCAAAGGAAAGGACGTTGCCTAATAATTATGCACACCTGATATAAGGTGTTGATGTCATTAGACCACACCCCTTCTCATTACAGAGATACATCACCTAATATGCTTAATTGGTAGTAGGCTTTCGAGCCTATACAGCTTGGAGTAAGACAACATGCATGAAGATGATGTGGACAAAATACTCATTTGCCTAATAATTCTGCACTCCCTGTATGAATGTTTGTAGTCTTAGAATTATATAAAACCCCAACTTTGATGAAAATGTTAAATATAACTTATCTAAAACCAACTGCAGAATTCCAGAGGAATTTTAAGGACCACATCAGTAAGAACAGTTGAGGCCTCAGCTGGCTTAAATGAAAATAATGCATGTCTATAAAACAGCTGTGACAGTGAGGAAATGTATCGACCCCACTCAAACTAGTGTTTGTGAGCTGTTACACACATCTCCAATGTGCTGTTTCTAGAAGAAACCTAAACAGCTGCGGGGTCATACGCGTCCGCTGTTTTCCTCTCGTCTCCTGCTGTCAGCAGCGGGAGGGCTGGGAAAGGAGCATGCAGGGACACACTTCTCTGTGAAATGAGAGGTTTCTGGTTGTTGAAAATGGTCCAAAACACTGACTGGTACTGAGGCTCCTGGGCTGAGGAGAAATAATGAGAACATTTGGTTCTGTTATTTCCCCAATTTACAAGTGAATGAGTCGTGACGGCTGCTTGGCTGTCGCTGCACCCACCTGACTCCCAGGAAGCCACTCTCGGTCGAACTGCCCCCCAGGGAGTCGGCCGTCATTGCAGCAGAAGGAATTAATGTTTGTCATGTTTCATAAGAGATGTATTTGTGGGGAAAAAATATTTGGATGGCGGGGTTGTTTTAATAATTTTGCTTTTGTACACCAGCACAAAGGGTTTAATTAAAATGAAGCAATCAGGATATGATTGAAGCACAGGGTTTCAGGTTTTTGTTTTTTATTATGAATTACAGCCAGTTCTTCTTTTGCTCAATGCTGTAATATGAATGAACAAGCTTTGTACTGTAAAAGATTCCCACTATCTAACAATGGTAAAGAATTCTTCCAACAAATATTTTCTCTACATGGATCCAGGTTGACTTTAAAAGTTCATTCCTAGTTGGGCCGAGCTTCACTTTGACAAGAGAGGCAAAAAGTGCATGCAGGGTGGGGTGAGCAACAGTAAAATCCAACGTTTATGTTACAAGGTTACAATGTTAAAAGGGGCTGAAAAGGGGATAAGTCAATGACGACGCTCAGACACGATGCTTCTCTTTTAGCAGCTTCATTGCAAATAATTCAGAAATATAAACATACATACAAAAATATTAAACATCTTAACAACAATGTACAGTCTCTGTTAGTTGTAAGACAATATACAGTCAGGTCCATAAATATTGGGACATCGACAAAATTCTAACATTTTGGCTCTATACACCACCACAATGGATCCCAAATGAAAATAACAAGACGTGCTTTCATTGCTGATTGTCAGCTTTTATTTGAGGTTTTATTTTTAAATAAAGCAGCGGTGCTGCTGCTGTGGGCCCCGGTCCGGATGGGCCTGGGCCCCCTTGAAGAATGTGGGGGTGCCTACTGGGGCCAGCAGGGGAACTGGGAGTGAAAATCCACTTGCCCCTCCCTTTCTTCCCTCCCCATCCTCAGCTGCGTCCCTCTTCCCGCTCCACCACAGCCACACACATGCAGGGCCTTGGGGTGTGTCACCAGGGTGCAGGAGAGGCATCCCCCTCTGTCCTCTTCTGGAAGCCTGTGCCTCAATTTTATTCCGCAACCTAGACATCCACATTACTCATACTCTCATAACACATACATATAGGGCCTTGGGGGTGGGCACGGTATACAGCGTCCAGAGGATGGTCTGTGTATTCAAACCCACCTCTGGCACTGGTGCCCTACCCTCAATTTTAAATGCATATAGACACTGAGGGTTTCGTGAGGAGCCATGCTACTGCAGATAAGGAGGCGGTCAGCTTTCCTCCACCCCAGAGAGAAGGGTTACATCTCCTGGGTCCGGGTACAGTTTGCCCCTCTGGGGCAGGGGTACCCGGACCTGGGATATAGAGTATGTTTGGGGAGTGTGAATGTGTGTACAGTGTCTATTTGTGTCTGTCTCCATGTCGGGTGAGTGCCGAGTATTTGTTTGCGTATATGGGGGTGGGAATGCACGTTTGTGTCTGTGTGCGCCTGTTCGTCTGTGTCTATATTCTCGGGACACAGCTGGCTGCCGGCAGAGCCCGCGGGTTGTAGTGATGCACGTCACTACAACCCCCTCAATCCCCAACAATTCTGATGGCTAAAGATCCAAATGGGACAGGCAAAAAAAACCAAACAAACCCCCCCCCAAAAAAAAGTCATGAATTTGATCGTATGTTGATCCAGCGCAGACCAAATTCAGTCAAAACATCCAATACAGTTGAGCAAAATAACCAATGTTGGTCAAGTCACTTGAAAAAGAGTAATTATTAACTGATTACTGATTACTTTTCCAAAAAAGGAATCCTGTTACTTTACTGATTACTTCTTTTCAAAAGTAATTATCTACTTTTTAAAAACAACCTGAATACGTAATAAAGCAACAGACCTTTCAGCCCAATTCTATTTGTTCTGCATAATCCATCATTCAAAATTGTTTAACATTTAAACCTATGTTCTCAATATTCCAGCGTATAAACTAAAATCATGTTCTGTGTTTACACTTTTTCAAATAGATGCAAGTAAAACACAGTAAAAATAAATAGAATCGAAGACTCTTTAGCAGGAGTGGGGGGGTGGAGGTTTGCCCACAGCGGTCATGTCAGTGGGAGGATCCGGGAGTTTCTCTGTGAATGTTACGTTCCCGTGGCGGCGTGCTCGCTGCTCGCTCAGATTTGAAGTTGAATTTTTCGCTGTAGAAAGAAGTTTTCTTCCCACGCAGAGTGAACAGCAGACGCTAATGTTTGTGTCACTTTTTACTGAATCAAACTCAAAGTAATGTGATTACTTCCACGCTGTAAACGCTGCATGGTCGTACTCTCTCCATCACTCCATATTATCCATTGTTGATCTGCACACGTCTGTTTTTGGCACGGACGTCGCACGCTCGTACATCATTGTCACAAGACACTCTCACAAACAAAATCACAGTTTAGTAACGCAGCATGCTTACGGGAAAGTAACGTTCTAATTACTTTTTTGCAATAGTAAAGTGTCACAATCAGTGTTGGGTAAGTTACTTTAAAATAGTAACTTAGTTACATTACTAGTTACTTCTCTCAAAAGTAACTCAGTTACTTCAAGTTACTCGTTACTTTCAAAGTAACTAGTTACTAGGGAAAGTAACTTTGGTTTTACTCAGAATTCTCTTGTTAATGTGTTGCTTCCATAACTTTGCCAGTCTTCTAGCTTGCTTACTTGCCACAAGTGCACTGTGCCACCTACCAATAGAAAGGAAAAGATAATGTATAATGTATAATGCATATTTCCACGAGAGAAATCCCACGCGTGGACCGTCATTGACTGCTGCCATGATTCTAGCCTACGTCACAGAGTCATGTGCGCCTTTTACATCCAACACAAAAACTGCAGTCATGGCGCTTTCAATTGTACTCAGAACTCAGAAATTCTGCCTTCTGAATAGGAAGATGTAGGCAACACCAGACTGCAGATGAGCTGCATACAGGGCTGGACTGGGACAGAAAATTGGCCTGGACATTTTGACTAGAGACCAGCCCACCATTATAGGAAAAATCATAAAGCCTTTGAATGAAAATAAACACTGTTGTGACAGTCATGTACACTGTTCTGATGGTATATATGCATTAATCTATCAATCGTTTGTTGTAAGATTCAGATAATTATTTATTAAAAGCTAGACATTTTAAATGAGAATAAGAAAGAAAAGTATTTCTTTGTGCCCCCCATTCCCTGTTAATGCCCTACATGCCCCCCTGGCCACACTTTGCTAGATCCGCACCTGCACAGTTACCAGCTGTCAGCTACCTAAAAAAGGATCCTGGTGTTATTTGTCTCTCAGAAACAGTTGATAACTTCCATTCAACTCATTCATGTCACCTAAAAGGTAAACCTGTTTCTCCATCACAGCTCGGATGATCCAGTAAGGACACGCGTAATATTTTCTCTGAATACCAGACGGGACGGTTGGCAACTCTAATAACTTATGAACAAAATAAAAGTTCAACATCATTAACTTCATAGCACCCACCCAGCTGTATAGAAACTCCGTCATGCTAGCTAGCACGCAGTACGGAAAAAGTCAGAATAACGAAAATAAACTCCACCTAAACTTGGTTTATATCTGACCCAGAGAGACTGCAGGTCATAACTTCTTACCTGAAGTTCAGTTCACACTTGGACCGGCGGCCGCCTCGGGTCTCTTTTCCTTCTGCGTCCCCTTTTCCTTCATCCACCTGCTGCTTCCACCACTTGCTAATGTTACTGAATCTGTGGAAGCTCCGCGATAGCCACCACACGAAGTAACGAGTAACGACCCTATCTAAATCCCAGTAACGAGTAACGCGTTCCTGATTTTGGCATAATAACTAGTTACCGTGCTCGTTACCACAATAATAACGTAGTTACTGTAACGCGTTACTTAATAACGCGTTAGTCCCAACCAGTGTTGGTCAAGTTACTTGAAAAAAGTAATCAGTAACTAATTATTCAATTCAATTCAATTTTATTTATATAGCGCCAAATCACAACAAAAGTCGCCTCAAGGCGCTTCATAGATACAGAGAAAAACCCAACAATCATATGACCCCCTATGAGCAAGCACTTTGGCGACAGTGGGAAGGAAAAACTCCCTTTTAACAGGAAGAAACCTCCGGCAGAACCAGGCTCAGGGAGGGGCGGCCATCTGCTGCGACCGGTTGGGGTGAGAGAAGGAAGACAGGATAAAGACATGCTGTGGAAGAGAGACAGAGGTTAATAACAGATATGATTCAATGCAGAGAGGTCTATTAATACATAGTGAGTGAGAAAGGTGACTGGAAAGGAAAAACTCAATGCATCATGGGAATCCCCCGGCAGCCTACATCTATTGCAGCATAACAAAGGGAGGATTCAGGGTCACCTGGTCCAGCCCTAACTATATGCTTTAGAAAAAAGGAAAGTTTGAAGCCTAATCTTAAAAGTAGAGATAGTGTCTGTCTCCCGAATCCAAACTGGAAGCTGGTTCCACAGAAGAGGGGCCTGAAAACTGAAGGCTCTCCCTCCCATTCTACTTTTAAATACTCTAGGAACAACAAGTAGGCCTGCAGAGCGAGAGCGGAGCGCTCTAATAGGGTGATATGGTACTACAAGGTCATTAAGATAAGATGGGGCCTGATTATTTAAGACCTTGTATGTGAGGAGCAGGATTTTGAATTCAATTCTGGATTTAACAGGAAGCCAATGAAGGGAAGCCAAAACAGGAGAAATCTGCTCTCTCTTTCTAGTCCCTGTCAGGACTCTTGCTGCAGCATTTTGGATCAGCTGAAGGCTTTTCAGTGAGTTTTTTGGACATCCTGATAATAATGAATTACAGTAGTCCAGCCTGGAAGTAATAAATGCATGAACTAGTTTTTCAGCGTCACTCTGAGACAGGATATTTCTAATTTTAGAGATGTTGCGCAAATGGAAGAAAGCAGTCTTACATATTTGTTTAATATGTGCGTTGAAGGACATGTCCTGGTCAAAAATGACTCCAAGGTTCCTCACCGCGTTACTGGAGGCCAAGGTAATGCCATCCAGAGTAAGAATCTGATTAGATACCATATTTCTAAGATTTTCAGGGCCGAGTACAATAACCTCAGTTTTATCTGAATTAAGAAGCAGAAAGTTAGCGGCCATCCAGGTCTTTATGTCTTTAAGACATTCCTGCAGTTTAACTAATTGGTGTGTGTTATCTGGCTTCATGGACAGATAGAGCTGGGTGTCATCTGCATAGCAGTGAAAATGTATGCTATGTCTTCTAATGATGCTGCCTAAGGGAAGCATGTATAATGTAAACAGAATTGGTCCTAGCACTGAACCCTGTGGAACTCCATAATTAACCTCAGTGTGTGAAGAGGACTCTCCATTTACATGCACAAATTGGAGTCTATTAGATAGATATGATACAAACCACTGCAGCGCAGTACTTGTAATACCTACAGCATGTTCTAATCGCTCTAATAGGATATTATGATCAACAGTATCGAACGCTACACTGAGGTCTAGCAGGACAAGCACAGAGATGAGTCCACTGTCAGAGGCCATAAGAAGATCATTTGTAACCTTCACTAAAGCTGTTTCTGTGCTGTGCTGAGCTCTGAAACCTGACTGAAACTCTTCAAATAAACCATTCCTCTGCAGATGATCTGTTAGCTGTTTGACAACTACTCTTTCAAGGATTTTTGATATGAAAGGAAGGTTGGAGATTGGCCTATAATTAGCTAAGACTGCTGGGTCTAGAGATGGCTTTTTGAGTAAAGGTTTAACTACAGCCAGCTTGAAGGCCTGTGGTACATAGCTGATTATTAGAGATAGGTTGATCATATTTAAGATCGAAGAATTAATTAATGGCAGGACTTCTTTGAGCAGTTTTGTAGGAATGGGGTCTAAAAGACACGTTGATGGTTTGGAGGAAGTAATTATTGAAGTTAACTCAGAAAGATCAATTGGAGAAAAAGAGTCTAACTTAATATCAATGGTACTAAGATTACCATTGGGGGGAGTAATTACTGATTACTCCCCCCAAAAAGTAATCCCGTCACTTTACTGATTACTTATTTTCAAAAGTAATTACTTAGTTACTTAGTTACTTAGTTACTTTTTAAAAACACGATTTACAACCTGAAGAGGTGATAAAGTGATAGATCTTTCAGCCCAATTCTACTTTTTCTACATAATCCATCATACAAAATGTAATCAAATGGAAAAGTCTCTTTTTTTAACTTGTTTTATCAGTTTTAATCTTTTAACTTTATGCATCAAGCAAAACATTTAATTATATGCAACATTCTCTGACTTGAATAAATTAGTTTAACATTTAAACCTATTTTCTACACATTCCAGCACATAAAATAAAATATTTTTTGTGTTTTCACTCACTCTTTCAAACAGATGCAAGTAAAACACAGCAGAAAATAAATAAAGTCAACGACTCAGCGGTCCTTTTGCTCTATTTTCACCTGTAAAGCAGGAGCAGGGTAGGCGGAGGGTTACCCTGGTGTAGGTGTGCTGCGGTCAGTTGAAGAATCCGCGCGAGTGTCTCTGTGAGTTTCCCATCACGTCATAGCTACTCGGTGCTTGCTCGGAAGTTTAGGGGTTTTTTTCGCTGTAAAAAGAAGTTTTCTTCCCACGCACGATGGACGCTAATGTTTTTGTCACTTTTTATGGAATCAAACTCAAAGTAAGGTCAGTACTTCCACACTTTAAACGCTGCACGCTCATACTCTCTCCCGCACTCGATATATTATCCATTGTTGATCTGCACACAGCTGCTGTCACCAACGTCGCACTTGCTTACGTCACTGTCATGAGACATTCTCGCAAAAAAAATCACGGTTTTAGTAACGCAGTAACGCAGCGTTCCTACGGGAAAGTAACGGTAATCTAATTACCGATTTTGCAATAGTAATCCCTTACTTTACTCGTTACTTGAAAAAAGTAATCAGATTACAGTAACGCGTTACAAGTAACGCGTTACTGCCCATCTCTGGTCCCAACACTGGTCACAATACGGCTGTGTGCAGGCAAAAGTAGGACCCAAACGCAAACTCACAGAGACAAAAGGTAAACTCAAAAAACACAGCTTTATTGCTGGCGTGGAGTGGGACACGAAAAACAATACAAAATAAACTAAACTGGGAAAACTAAAGCACAAGGAGCCACAGGGAAAAATCACACCGCTATGATAGAGGACGCAACACTGACAAAGAGAAACATGGGGCTTAAATACACTGAGAGATAACGAGGGGGAATGAGCCACAGGAGGAGAGCACAGCTGAGAGTAATTAAGCAGGATGAGGCAAGGGAAGCAAAACTAGAAACATTAACATAGAACAGACTGTGAAAGTAAAACAGGAAACACACTGATGGAACTCAAGACATGTGAACTTAACAGACTGGGGGAGACAGAACATAGGGATCTGAAACATGGAACAGAAAGGCACAGTAGATCAACATGAACATTACGCCACAGGGGAAGAGTAAAACTGAACATGATGAACACAGAAACACCAGACCTCTTCACAATAAAACAGGAAACATAATGAGACGTAGACATGACAACCCAAACTTCACAATGTAAGACACAGACATGAAACACACGAAGAGCAGGGGAGATTTACCATAGTTGGAAACACGAGGGGGAAATAATAAGAACTAGAAACACTTAAGCATGATAACAAATGAACTTAGGAACCTGAAGGGCTTACATGAACTAAAACATCAAAATGAACTAAAACTCAAAACACTGGGTCATAAGACCCAGGATCGTGACAGTAAAGGGTTAGGGTCCCTTACATTACTTGTTACTTGAAAAAAGTAATTGGATTACAGTACTGCCCATCTCTGCCTATGACCCCATCAACCGTAGCTACATGTTACATTTGGGAAAGCAAAGGTATAATGTTTGAAAAATATGAGATTATCAAGAATGTCCTGATATATTTGGCACAGAAATTCAAATCCAACTAATAGTTTTTGTGAATGATAGTTCAATATAAAAATGGCAGTCATTGTGCACAGGAACAACCAAACATCCCTCCTGTTGTCTAACCTTCCACACATTTTAATAAGCTAATTGTTTAGTAGCCTTCTGCAGGTGACACTAACAGTGAAATCTATTACCGACCTTCTTCTGTACTCTCAGTGTGTCTATAAATATAATTTCTTTGGAGAAAAGAACCTTTCAACCCACCATAAATAAAACAACACAGAGCAGAATGAACTACCATCTGAAACCTTGCAACAATCAATATTTTTATCGTTTATGGCATTAATCAATAGTCCTTCCCAACTCCTCCTTTCTTGAATGTTATTTCCAGTTACCCTCTTACTCAGGGAGCAGATTAGGATGCCCGAGGCATCAGTGTAATGGGAAGTGTGGTGGGATGGGCTGCAGGTCGATGGACATTGATCTGCCTTATTTTTCCGCTCCATCGAACGCTTACCTGGGTCATTAATGGAAAAATAAAAACGAAATACTCTCCCTCTCTAACCTTCAGTAATATTCTGATACCCTCCTCTACTTTTAGGCTCTTCTGTTGGTTAAAAAAGACAAAATGTTATTGAGTCATTGTTTAGATGGCGTGGCGTGGCATTCTATCGCAGGGGATGTAATTACTGGTTGTTTCATCTTTCACTTCAGGCAGAGATGTGGAGCTTAGGAGGCAACTGTCAATGGTGCCCGGCAGCGCAGAGCTCTTATCAAGAGAACAGAGATGTAATTCAAACTCTCAACTTTCCACTTTGAGCCACCTCAGGAGGAAGGAATGAGTACCCGAGCTTTTAGTGCTGCATTTGTCTGCACTCAGAGAAAAGACCATAACCTAAAAACTGGCAGGCCATACAAATACACCAGCGGTAGGCAACCTTTCTGATGGCGAGTGCCATTTAAAATTTCCTCAGAGATCAGCGTGCCTTATGATTGCATTAGCAATAAATTTAATAACGCTCTATATTAACATGTGTGTCTCTGTATTAACAAACATGCCATATTGGCTTAGTTTATTTTTCTTATCATTGTTGTAAGGAGACCATAAATAGCATTTGTATTTTCTGTTGTACAGTTCATCTGCTGTTATGGATAAAAAGTCTTCGCCTCTGTCAGTGCGCCCCAGGGTGGCTGTGGCTACAATGTAGCTTGCCATCACCAGTGTGTGAATGTGTGTGTGAATGGGTGGATGACTGGATATGTAAAGCGCTTTGGGGTCCTTAGGGACTAGTAAAGCGCTATATAAATACAGGCCATTTACCATTTACCATTCTTTTGTTTCAAAATAGCTGATAACTATTCGCTGATAGCTGCCAACATCTGCGAACAAATATAATTCTATAAAGTGGTTCTATATAGTGTGTAACTGTTAATATGATCTCTGGTCTCCCACTCAGAGACACAGGTCTCCGAGTGTCCAGCATTCAGACGGCTACCTAAGGACACTCATGTGAGAGAAAATCTGCTCACACAGACATGTGGAGCCAAATACTGTCAACAAGGCCTCTGCAATGTTCTGAAGACAGTTAAACTTGTCAGGTAGTGATGTCCAGCAGGTGAAAATGCAGCTCCATGAACACGCACAGATTAACTCACTGCGTGTCGTGCCCAGGGCGTTTGAATGAAAACAAACGCTGTTGTGACAGTGATGAACAGTCTTGTTGGTATATGTATGATTTCTATACATTTTACATCGGATAAAAACTTTGGCTGTAAGCTTCAAATAATTATTTAATAAAAGCGAGACATTTTAAATGAGAATAAGAAAGAAAAGTATTTCTTTGTGCCCCCTCTACCTGTTAATACCCTACCTGGCCCCCCTTGCAAAACTTTGCTAGACCCACCCCTGCACAGTTACCAGCTGTACTTAGAAAAGGATCCTGGTGTTATTTGTCTCTCAGAAACAGTTCATAACTTCAACTCATCCATGTCACCTAAAAGGTAAACCTGTTTCTCCATCACCTGTTCAGCTCTGATGATTCAGTAAGGACATCTCCTGGTTTCATCTTCATGTTTCCCTCTCACCACATATACAAACAGACATCATGACCAGCAGCTTTACAGCTGTGGCTCCAGCAAACATCAGCTGATACTAGAAATTAATATTAAGTAAATTCTAACAACAGCTGATCAAGCTTAAACGTGCTGCTGTTGTTTAGGGCAACATCCGCTGGTTTCCTCTTTCTGGCGCAAAGTGGGCGATAAACAAACAAGAGAGAAAAGCTGATCAGCTGATCATTGATCAGTTTCATGATTGAAGTAGCAACAGGAGAGGGAGGGGAGAGAATGAGAGAAGAAGAGGCAGCTGACAGCAAAGACACAAAATAACTCCAGCTTTGTGTCTTTTTCCATTCTAGCTGAAGTCCGGGACAAACTGTGCTCCTTTTCAGCTCAATATGAAACTCATAATATTTTCTCTGAATGCGGGACAATTCCGTCTTTTTACCGGACGGTTGGCAACTCTACTAACTAACCTTGTGAATAAAATAAAGTTCAACATCAGTAACATCATAGCACCCACCCAGCTGTATAGAAACTCTCTCATGCTAGCTAGTACGCAGTACGAGTTATTGTAACTGAGGGTAAAAAGTCAGCACAACGAAAATAAACTCCACCTAAACTTGGTTTATATCTGACCCAGATAGACTGCAGGTCATAACTTCTTACCTGAAGTTCAGTTCACCTGACACTCAGACCGGCGGCCGCCTCGGGTCTCTCCTCGTCCTGCCTCCGATCTCCCTCATCCACATGCTGGCCTCCACCACTTCTTAATTTAAATTTTACTGAATCTGTGGAAGCTCCGCATGCCACCACCAAACAACTTAGTTATTTTTACACACCGGCCTGCATCTGGCCAATCCACCACCTTTCATTGTTTATACCGTTACAAAAAAAAAAAAATTTAATCATTGGCCCACCGAGCAAATGCCCGGTGGGCCGATGGCCAGTCCAGCTATGGCCGTGCCATCAGTTAACCCTTCGGTGCCAACTGTGGCACGCATGCCTAGGTTTGCCGACCCCTGATCTAAAGCAATGCATTATCAGGGACTGTAACATCTAGTCCTTTTTACTGAATCTTTAAGGTGCACATTTGAGAATTATACCAGGGAGTCAAATACTACTGATTTGAGGACTTAGTTTTCACAGGAGCTACAGTATCCAGAATGATATGTAGGTGAGGAGGCAAAATTATTAACAGGATAATAGTTTAGCTCTTTGACAGGTTTTTTTATTGGATTTTTCTGCTGTTTTTGAGTAATTTTTGTTTGGGTTTTATTATTTTTTATTAGTTCACCGGCTTTACCCTGTTTGTTGTTTTCACCATCACCTTCTATGATTGTCCCTGATGTCCACTTACAGCTTACAGTCCTCCTGTGAACCTCTGCAAAAGCATGATTTTTCTCATTTTGTGAAGATGGCTGAAATAACTGCCTCTCTTATTTTAGTTTTGCTTCAGTCAATTATTCAAGAAGTTTTTGCTACATTTTATTTGCACATGAGTAACCGGAGAGCATGTTTTTCCCTCTAATAAGTGCCATATTTTGCGTAGTAGATGTTTCTTTGAGATATGGGAAATGAAAACATTAGCTTGATGTAAAGAGGCTTTCAGCAGGGCAGTGATGTTAAGTGAATACAAATGGAGCTTATTTTTAAATAGGAAAATGTGATGGCTTATGTCCCAAATTTATAGGCTCTATTTGTCCCATTACTGTTAGAATGCATTACTCTTCAGTCTATTTATACCTTGCATGTTTCACAGCAGCAAGCCGATCATTTTACATTTGGGTAATTCAAGCGGGAGACGAAAACTATAGCAAGAGCCGCTGACAGGTGTGTTAGTTTTTGTGATGTTGTGTTATATTAATTTCAGTTAACAAATCAAGACTTCATTGATCTGTGTTTTTATTTCCCTTCTCTGCTCCTTTCTTGCCCTCCCTTGCGTCTGATGGAGGTCGTCTTTACATTATTCTTTTTCCCTGCTGGGTTTTTGAGGTTGTTGATTCTGTCCGTCTGTTTCAGGTTGTTTGTCCAGAATCCCTCCTCCTATTCCATGTTTTGTTTTGTCTTCCTACTTTTGAGGCGACCTCACCAGTTGCCTTTGTGTAGTCAGTGTGCAGGTTTTCCTGCCAGTTCAGTGCATGACTTGTTTTACCATAAGGTCAAATAACAGATCCATTGATGTACTACACACCGTCAGTCCTGTTGTGCCAACTGTTGCATCACTCAAGAAATTTTCTCTGATGTAAGTTTCCTTTTCAAAAAACAGAGTCTTATTTTTGTAGTCCTGTCAGTTATTTCTGTCCGTCTGTCTGAAGAGGGCATGTGGATTGCAAATTGCATGAATAACACACACACACACACACACACACACACACACACACACACACACACACACACACACACACACACACACACACACACACACACACACAAAATCACTGTTATAATCTCAGTGATAGAGAAGCTAGAAAGGAAAAGAGGAGACCGTTTTTTATTAGGACATTTTTCAAATGTCAGAGTCCAATATTTGTGTAACTGCTATATTTCTATGATTAAGACTATGTCTCAACTATGTCTCTGAGTCGGACTCTTGTTTTGAGTCCGACTCAGAGACACAGTTGAGGTGCAGATGAGTCCTGAAACACAGATCTGTGTGACAGGAAAGTACATCAAGTTTTGAACACGAGCAGAAATACTGCAAAAACAAACCTTAGCTGTTTAATATGGGGACCCTGAAATGTCAAAGGGACTGCAGCGTAAGAAAACAATAATGTGACAGACAAGCAGCAGAAGATACATAAACCACAGCATGCAGAGGACTGCACTCAGACACACTTCAAAAAAGGAGAAGGTTCATCAGTGTTGTGAGGGAGAAGATGTGGAAAATGTGTTTTAATTACTGTATTTTTCAGACCATAAGGCGCACTGTCGATTTTTGAGAGAATTAAAGGATTTTAAGTGCGCCTTATAGTGCAAAAATTCGGTAATACTGTTGATACATATATGCTATTAGCCATTTACGGTTTGCTTCTCACTTCCACAGACACATTGTTGTCTCCCCAAAGACACTTTGTTTTGTTTTAATGTTTTTTGTTGGGTTTTTTGTGCTTTTGCAGCATTTTTCTTTTTGCAGGTATTTTTTTTTAAGTTGCAGTGCATTTGACGTCTCAGGGCCACCAAAGTTAATGACATGTGGTGAGACTAATAACTTAAATAACAAACTTGAAATGTACCCGTCCCATTTATTGTTTTTTCTCTGTGCTGTAAATCTTCTGTCTAAGAAGAAATCTGAGGCTGCTGTTCTGAGAATGAGCTACCAAAGCTTTTTCTGAATAAATCAATAAAGATCTTTATGGAAAGCTGCTTGAAGGCAGTTTTGTCTTTAATTATATTCAACAATATAACATATTCGACCACTTTTAAGTGACTTTTCTAACTTTAATACAGTAAAGTTAAGGTTGTACACCTCATTTCTAGTAAGTGGCCCAGCCCCTCCTATATTTTTATGTGGCTTTTTTTTTTATGTATGATCAACCTATCTCTAATAATCAGCTAAAGTGGGGCAAAAAAGTATTTAGTCAGCCACTGATTGTGCAAGTTCCCCCACCTAAAATGATGACAGAGGTCAGTAATTTGCACCAGAGGTACACTTCAACTGTGAGAGACAGAATGTGAAAAAAAAATCCATGAATCCACATGGTAGGATTTGTAAAGAATTTATTCGTAAATCAGGGTGGAAAATAAGTATTTGGTCAATAACAAAAATACAACTCAATACTTTGTAACATAACCTTTGTTGGCAATAACAGAGGTCAAACGTTTACTATAGGTCTTTACCAGGTTTGCACACACAGTAGCTGGTATTTTGGCCCATTCCTCCATGCAGATCTCGAGAGCAGTGATGTCTTGGGGCTGTCGCCGAGCAACACGGACTTTCAACTCCCGCCACAGATTTTCTATGGGGTTGAGGTCTGGAGACTGGCTAGGCCACTCCAGGACTTTCAAATGCTTCTTACGGAGCCACTCCTTTGTTGCCCGGGCGGTGTGTTTTGGATCATTGTCATGTTGGAAGACCCAGCCTCGTTTCATCTTCCATCAGTGAACCTCCTTCACTGATGGAAGGAGGTTTTGGCTCAAAATCTCACGATACATGGCCCCATTCATTCTGTCCTTAACACGGATCAGTCGTCCTGTCCCCTTGGCAGAAAAACAGCCCCATAGCATGATGTTTCCACCCCCATGCTTCACAGTAGGTATGGTGTTCTTGGGATGCAACTCAGTATTCTTCTTCCTCCAAACACGACGAGTTGAGTTTATACCAAAAAGTTCTACTTTGGTTTCATCTGACCACATGACATTCTCCCAATCCTCTGCTGTATCATCCATGTGCTCTCTGGCAAACTTCAGACGGGCCTGGACATGCACTGGCTTCAGCAGCGGAACACATCTGGCACTGCGGGATTTGATTCCCTGCCGTTGTAGTGTGTTACTGATGGTGACCTTTGTTACTGTGGTCCCAGCTCTCTGCAGGTCATTCACCAGGTCCCCCCGTGTGATTCTGGGATCTTTGCTCACCGTTCTCATGATCATTTTGACCCCACGGGATGAGATCTTGCGTGGAGCCCCAGATCGAGGGAGATTATCAGTGGTCTTGTATGTCTTCCATTTTCTGATGATTGCTCCCACAGTTGATTTTTTCACACCAAGCTGCTTGCCTATTGTAGATTCACTCTTCCCAGTCTGGTGCAGGTCTACAATACTTTTCCTGGTGTCCTTCGAAAGCTCTTTGGTCTTGGCCATGGCGGAGTTTGGAGTCTGACTGTTTGAGGCTGTGGACAGGTGTCTTTGATACAGATGATGAGTTCAAACAGGTGCCATTCATACAGGTAACGAGTGGGGGACAGAAAAGCTTCTTACAGAAGACGTTACAGGTCTGTGAGAGCCAGAGATTTTCCTTGTTTGAGGTGACCAAATACTTATTTTCCACCCTGATTTACGAATAAATTCTTTACAAATCCTACCATGTGAATTCATGGATTTTTTTTTCACATTCTGTCTCTCACAGTTGAAGTGTACCTCTGGTGCAAGTTACTGACCTCTGTCATCATTTTAAGTGGGGGAACTTGCACAATCGGTGGCTGACTAAATACCTTTTTGCCCCACTGTATGTACCACAGGCCTTCAAGCTGGCTGTAGTTACACCTTTACTCAAAAAGCTTCTCTAGACCCAGCTGTCTTAGCTAATTATAGGCCAATCTCCAACCTTCCTTTCATATCAAACATCCTTGAAAGAGTAGTTGTCAAACAGCTAACAGATCATCTGCAGAGGCTTATTTGAAGAGTTTCAGTCAGGTTTCAGAGCTCATCACAGCACAGAAACAGCTTTAGTGAAGGTTACAAATGATCTTCTTATGGCCTCTGACAGTGGACTCATCTCTGTGCTTGTCCTGCTAGACCTCAGTGCAGCATTCGATACTGTCGACCATAGACAGACTCCAGTTTGTTCATATAAATGGAGAGTCCTCTTCAAACACTAAGGTCAATTATGGTGCTCCACAGGGTTCAGTGCTAGGACCAATTATGTTTACATTATACATGCTTCCCTTAAGGTGCGTACACATGAACGTGATAGATGCGAACAGAGCTTCAGGTTTACATGTAAAGTCAATGGAGGAGCACGATAAAACGCGACTGGTGGTCCCGCGAAACTTCACAAGCAGATTTGCGTCGCAAAAACGCTTTTCTGCCTGATTCACGCGACCAAGTAGCGTGACTGACGTGTTTGAAGCGCAAAGTAAAATACGCGCTGCAGTTTGTGCGGTGGATTTTGTGCATTCGCGCGTATCGCGTCTACTGCTCAAGTTGGAAAAATCTGAACTCCAGCTTCAAGTTGCACCGCGACAACCAATCAGGAGGATGGTGACGTGATGCTCTGACCTAGTTCAAAGGGGCAGGTCCAGCCAAGGCCATTCATTCTTCAGTCTTTTTTATTCCTGTCTCTCTGTAAATAGTTATATTTCATATATTTATGTTTAATGTTATTCTGTTTGAGAATTTTAATATTATTTCAAATACATTTTTTGTAATGACTAATGTCTTAGTTCTACTACACAGCAACAATTGGCACACAACTTGACACATGTATTTATTTCATATTATACTAATGAAAAAATATACTACTATATAGGAACATAGTAAAGACCAATTCCTTAAGAGAATAAAGTGAGATTAGTTTATTTTGGAGGCAAGCTCCATTTATTAAGAAAATTTAAAAAAGGCAGGAACGCTCGACGCGGGACTGCAGCTCCTCAAACTTGGCGAGGGAAAGACGGTGGTACCGCTGAAAGCAGCCGTGATCCAGATGCAGCTACTGGAGCAAATGGTGAAACTCACCAAACTGCTCGTGCTTGTGGAGGAACTGATGGACCCAGGTACGGTGAGGACGTTCTTTACGCCGCTGCTCTGCTCTCCAGTAAATAGTAAATAGTAAATAGAGAAGGGAGGATCGAGATGGGGCGACCGTGGTTCAGGGGGCTGGGAAGCTCATCTTTAAACAGAAGGTTGCCGGTTTGATCCCCCAGCTCTCTCTGCCCTGGTCGTTGTGTCCTTGGGCAAGACACTTTACCCTACCGCTACAGTAAAGTGTTGGCCAGAGGGGCCGATGGCGCAATATGCCAGCCTCGCTTCTGTCAGTCTGCCCCAGGGCAGCTGTGGTTACAACTGTGGTTTGCTTGCACCAGTGTGTGAATGAATAGTGAAATTGTAAAGCGCTTTGGGTGCCTAGAAAAGCGATATATAAATGCAGTCCATTATTATCCTTCAAACATACCATCTGGCACAGATGAACAGCAGCCTCAGATTTCTTCTTAGACAGAAGATTTACAGCACAGAGAAAAAACAATAAAGGGGAAAATGGGACGGGTACATTTCAAGTTTGTTATTTAAGTTATTAGGTTTAGCAACACACCTATTAACGTTCATTTGAAACCGTTATCAACATTAACAGACTGAACTGGACTTAATAACAGGAGTCCATAATTTTAGTAAATTATTCTGGTGAGTACCAGCAGCGCTGGGTATGTAAATCGGGCCATCCAGCTGCGGTGCTGATGGCCACTTGTGGCAAAAATCCAGACAAATGTCACTTGATCAAGGAGCAAATCTGCATCAGATGAGATCAGCTGACTGCGTGTGCGTGCACTGTGCACAACGGTGTGTACTCTGTATGTTAACAAGAAAAACGCATATAAGAAAGTGGTGCGCAAAAGCAGAGTAGTGACAGAATTGATGCGTATTATTGATATTTGAAGCATGTGTACCTGCACATTAACACACGGGTACTGTGGAATATATTTTTTACTCACCTAAAGCGCTCGTGGTCTCGTCCACTCAAAAAATTAGCATCTGTGCGGCGTCTGTGGCATCGGTGCTCTCATTGCATGCGATGGAGTAAAAATCAAAAGCACAGCTTTATCAGACAGTTGCAGTTTAATGTTGGCTGACGAGTCTTCAATGCGTCGCACGACTGTATTCCTGGACATGCTGACGTTGTTGAAGTCCTGCACTTTTTCCGGGCACATTTATGAGGTCTCCATCTGAAAAAGGCTTGCCATGTCTTGCGATGAGTTGGGCGACCTCATAGCTGGCTATTGGAGCCTTTTCCTGGACCTTTTGAGCACGAACAAAAGAACTGTTTCTGACCCTGCAGGAGAGCTACCATTTGCTTTAATTTCTGCTCTCGCTCAGCACCAGTGTCGGATGCATAGGCCTGATGTTTGGTTTCATAATGACGTCGTACATTATACTCTTTCATAACTGCCACAGTTTCAGTGCAGATCAAACAGGCACACTTCCCCTTGAATTCTTTGAAGAAATATTCACTCTCCCACTATGTCTGAAATTTTCTGCACTCACTTTCTACCTTTGGCTTCTTTGGTTCTGCCATGTTTAGTAACTTAGGGGTAAATTTCTTCTGTGATGTCCTTTTTGGTGGAGCAACTGCCTTGATCAACAGCAGCTCCCCCTGGTGTTGAAACTAAGAAGATCAATACACTCAAGCAAAAGTTGAAGTGCGGCTATATTCTATTTATAAAATGGGACACCCCTGGCCTAGACGAACTGTAGTCAGAATGCATATCTGCGGATAGATCTTAATAGACCAGCACGACAGATCTGGTGCAGTGGCGTATATTTCCCGCAAATATAGTGTAAACAGAAGAGATTTCATAACTGGTGTACTTAGTTTACTGATTCTGTTTCCCTTTAAAAACACACACACACACACACACACACACACACACACACACACACACACACACACACACACTACATTGCTTTAGATAAGGATGAACGAATTGCTTGGATGGTACGTTCTGATCAACACCCACATCAGGATTCTCTTAGCATTTATTATCCGTATTGGGAATCTCTCTGGTGTCAGTGTAAGGTGAGCCCCACAGCAGTAGCAAGCTGCATAGCTCCGATTTTAAACTCTGATACTTCCCTTTTAGAGAGCACGTATTTGACATCAGGTTCATCTGGATAAATGCTATTCAGGAACAACAGCTTATTAACCATTCATTGGGCATTGAGCATTATTGTGTTGAGTTATTATCTGAGCCAGCTGAAATCAGCTATTTTGCTGATACTATAGAAGTTTATGAATGTGCATGAACAGTAAGGTGACCATGATCCACCACCCTCACTCTGACAACAGTTTCTTTTTGCTGTAACTGTGATGTTTACTGTAGTGGGTTTTTAAACTTACTGAAGTTTACCATTCTAATAAACCTATGCTAATTTCTGCTGGGTACAAGGAGAATGTGTCACGGTTGATAGCAGGGACTCAAGCGCAGAGCAGGTTGACGTTTCCAAACACAGTTTATTTACAACACCAGTGCAGAATATATACAGTGAGAGGGGAAATTGAAGCTCTCTCACACTCTTTCTCATCTCCACGTGCAAACTTATACACGTTTGCGCAGCAGGAAGGTCACAGGTCCGGGGAGGAAAACTATCACACAGGAGAGGGAAATTATTCACAAGTCACAAACACTCAAGCACAGATTCACGGGAGATGAGAGGATCACTAACGTGTCTTGCACAATCATCCAGCGATGAGAAGGTCTGCATCCCGGCCTTAAATAGTGGAAAGGTAATGATAGCTAATTGCGAACAGGTGTGTGGGCCAAGGGCGGAGCCCACAGTGAGCTCCGCCCAGGCAGAGCAGTGAAGGAGAGAGAGAGAGAGAGAGAAAACACATGTAGCCTTGCGGCGACCCAGGACCCCTGGGCAGTCATGGACCTGTGTTATTGTTGTGTATTTTGGTGTTGCTTCCCCTTCTCTGTGCTTGTGTATATGTGTGTGTGTGGGTGGCTGAGCACTTGTTTATAGGCGGCGTCAGGCCTGGAGGGTGTGGCCCTGCAAGGGGACTGGCCACACCCGAAGCCACACACCTTCTGCTGATCAGGCCTCGTCGGGGGAGCTACTTAAGAGAGTCTTGGAGCTCCCACCGACGCGGGATCATTGCTTGGGACTCCACGTTAGTTACCCAGTTTAGGTTTTGGTCGTGTAGTGTATGCCTGCCATTGTTCAGTGTCCTGACTGCTGCCGCTATTGTTTCCCGCAGGAGGAGCGTGGAAGGCTTAAGGAGCAGCGAGCACCGGGAGTGCAGACACGGGAGCAGAGAGCACTTGGAGGACACGACACGGGAGTCTGGGGAAAAACACGGGGATTTATTGTTGTTTGATATCACCCTCTGTAAATAAACGCACTGCTTGAACTTTGAGCTCCGCGCCTGGGTCCTCCTTCCCCACATCCCCACGGTCTGCCAGCCAGACCGTGACAGAATGATCCCGCCCGGCATGGACCCAGCGGACTCATCGGAGAGATTCAGGAGGGAGGTTACGGATAAAGTTTATAGACTCTGTGACCTTTTGCTGGAGGCGCACGAGGAAAGATTTCATCGCACTGTGGAGAAGCGGCTGAAAGAGACGGTGTCTTGCTTCCCGTGGGTACTGGATACGCTCTACCCGATCATCACGGACTTCCTGGTTAACACGCTCCACCTCCACTCTCCTGTTCAGGCTGCTCACCGGCCCGGTCAGCTGGTGGATTCACAGCCTGAGAAGCCGGCCCCGACGTCTACTCGGAAACGACGTTCGCGCCGCCGGCGTTCCTCACCGCAGCCACATCCACGGTCATCTCAAGAGCCGGCTGTGGTGAGTAGTACGGACAATTTTCCATTTCCCTCACCATCTGTGTTTTTGTCTGCAGTGGACGAGCTGACGGCGCAGGTAACATCACCTCGGTCAGAGGTCTTCACCATCTGCAGCTGTAACACCGCCATCGTCTCATCTGCCTGCAGCCACCGTCCTAATTTCTTTTTCACTGCCAGCTGCGGAGCCCTGCGAGCCGGAGCAGGAGCTCAGTGAGCCGGAGGAGCTCGCGCTGCCAGCCGAGTTGCGGCTCAGCGAGCCGGAGCTGGAGCTCGCGCTGGCCGAGCAGGAGCCCAGCGAGCCGGAGGAGCCCAGCGAGCCGGAGGAGCCCAGCGAGCCGGAGGAGCTCAGCAAGCCCGAGCAGGAGCTCAGCGAGCGGGAGGAGCCCGCGTCACCAGCTGTGGAGTTCAGCGAGCCGGAGGAGCTCAGCATGCCCGAGCGGGAGCTCAGCGAGCGGGAGGAGCCCGCGTCGCCAGCTGTGGAGTTCAGCGAGCCGGAGGAGCTCAGCATGCCCGAGCGGGAGCTCAGCGAGCGGGAGGAGCCCAGCGAGCTAATGCTGGAGGAGCACAGCGAGCCGGAGCAGCTCAGCAAGCCACCCACTGAGGACCCCGCACCGCTACTGGCGAACCTCAACGAGCCGGAGGGACCGGCGTTGCCGGCAGAGGAGCTCAGAGAGCCTGGTGAGCCCGCGCTGCCACCGGAGGAGCTCGGAGGTCCGGAGGGATCCGCGGAGCCAGAGCTGGAGGTCGGCATGCCGGAGGGGCCGCCACGTCCTGCAGCCCGGCCGCCACGTCCTGCAGCCCGGCCGCCATATCGGGAATCGTGGGTTGTGCTGAGGCCGGAGCTGCGACGCCGCCGCCACCGGACCCGTGGCCACCCGCCGGAGCTGCGACGCCGCCGCCACTGGATCCCAGGCAGGCCGCCTGGGGAGCAGCGCTGCCGCCGTCGGACACGGGGCAGGCCGCCGGAGGAGCAGCAGCGCCGCTACCGCCACTGGAGCCCGGCAGGCCGCCTGGGGAGCAGCGCCGCCGCTACTGGGCCCGGGGCTCGCCACCGGAGGGGCAGCAGTGCCGCCGCCACTGGAGCAGTGGCAGGCCCCCAGAACTGTTTTTCTGCTGCTGCCGAACCCGTGGCCGTCCGCCGGAGCTGCAACGTCGCCGCCATTGGACTCGAGGTAGGCCCCCTGAACTCTTGTGAACTCCTGAACTGTTGTGTTGATGGGCCGCCTGAGACTGTTTTGTGGCGTTTTTTCTTTTTTGCTCCGCTGCCGGATGCGCGGTCGGATTTTGGGACTGTGACCTTGGGGGCGTTATTTCTTTGGTGGTTGTTGCTCGTTTTTGTTCTGGCCCTCAGTCCTGGACCTCCCACCGCCCGCCCTGGGTTGGTTGTACTGTTGTTTTTGGTTTGTGTTTTTGGGTCGTCGGGAGCCGACCCTTAGAGGGGGGGTACTGTCAGGGTCCTGGGACTGGGCGACCCAGGACCCCTGGGCAGTCATGGACCTGTGTTATTGTTGTGTATTTTGGTGTTGCTTCCCCTTCTCTGTGCTTGTGTATATGTGTGTGTGTGTGTGTGGGTGGCTGAGCACTTGTTTATAGGCGGCGTCAGGCCTGGAGGGTGTGGCCCTGCAAGGGGACTGGCCACACCCGAAGCCACACACCTGCTGCTGATCAGGCCTCGTCGGGGGAGCTACTTAAGAGAGTCTTGGAGCTCCCACCGACGCGGGATCATTACTTGGGACTCCACGTTAGTTACCCAGTTTAGGTTTTGGTCGTGTAGTGTATGCCTGCCATTGTTCAGTGTCCTGACTGCTGCCGCTATTGTTTCCCGCAGGAGGAGCGTGGAGAGCTTAAGGAGCAGCGAGCACCGGGAGTGCAGACACGGGAGAAGAGAGCACTTGGAGGACACGACACGGGAGTCTGGGGAAAAACACGGGGATTTATTGTTGTTTGATATCACCCTCTGTAAATAAACGCACTGCTTGAACTTTGAGCTCTGCGCCTGGGTCCTCCTTCCCCACATCCCCACGGTCTGCCAGCCAGACCGTGACACCGGCTGGGTAGACACGGGGACCATGACAGAATATTTTCAACTATATCCAGTCTGTATAGATCACACAGACACTGCATTTATGTTTTGGTTTGTTGTCTTTCACAAAGCCAGTGTGAGAACTGATTTCAAACAAGTGCTGCTTCACATTCACAGAGGTGACCTTCATCTGTGGGGCATAGCTGACCACCATTAACCCAAAGAGTTGTGCAGTCAGTGTCACTGTAAATGTGTTTAGTTCCTCCCTGTAACCTCGGGAGAATCCATTAACTTTGCTTTCAGTTGTATCCCTACGGCTCTACTCATTGAGTGCTGAAAAAATGACCCATCAGCCCTCTGATGTACATGTAGATGTCTCTATTTAATACTTTTACTGCTGCAGATATAACACCGACTGTGAAAGCTGCCATAGGAAAATACACCGAGCTTCTTATTTTCACCAGGAGTGCTTCATTACTGTAGTCTAAACAAGACTGGGTAGTTATCCATCTGCACTGTCTACCATCTGTTTCTGCCTCCTGATCATTTCTCTTCTCTGTACCATCCTCTTGTGTGAAGCTGCTGCTGCTGCACGTTTCCTGTCTCCATGCATGTTCATCCTGTCTGCGCCCTGATAATGCAGACTGAATAACAGAGCAGGGACAGCCCGCTGTATTAAGAGATAAGAAGCTGCAGATGAGGGCAACAACGGAGGAAGCAAATGTCAGCCTGTCACAGTGATGATGAGTCACAGGGTGTAACAGCTGTGACATTTCACCACAGCGGAGGTGTGAGAATGAAGACGACAAAGGAGGGCTTTCATGCTGGTTGGGGTGGGGAGCAAAAATCAAATGTTTTCTTCACCCAGCATGTTTACTTAGTGAAAGATATGTACAAAATGTATATGTGGCTGGTTTTTTACCTCCAATCGAGGTGTCGAAGAAGGCCTAATCTGGGTTTAAAAGATCATTTTGAGTTATTTGCAGAGTTGCACAATCTGAAGGAGATTGCAGATTTCACATCAATCATTTCAAACGTGAGAACAAAACATGTAACAAAAACAACAACCCTAACGCCAAAGTACAGTCATGTGAAGAACGTTTTCATACTGGACTTTATGCAGCCCAGTATGAAAAATTAAGCACATTCTTATTGCCCCCATAAGAATTAAAGGGGTAAATTATCAGCCATGTGCTGATAATCGGATGCACCTGATTGGTCATCAGCAAATGTGAGACCACTGATGTTTTGGCTGCTTTGCTTTTCTGGAGCAATCGTATGTGCATTCACACAATGATGGAGTCCTCCCAGCAAATATATCCCATGGTCAGACTGTTCAAACGTTCGTGTAGGCACAATTAGGAACACTCTGAATATGCATGTTTGAAAGGGTTGTCACAAGAAAGCCTCTTCTCTCTATAAAGAACATGGCAGCGTGGCTTACAGAGGCTTACATCTGAACAAACCACAAGACCTGTGGAACAACGTCCCTTGGACTGACGGGACCAAAGTCAAACACCTCTGTCAAGCACGGTGGTGGAGGGGTGATCATTTGGTAATTAACTGTTTACCAGAGTATTTTAGGGTCAAACATGAGCAGTCTGTCTGACTGCTAAAGCTTGGTCAAGACTGGATCATGCAACAGGAAAGCGATCCCCAGCACAGCAGCAAGTCTATAATACATTTATCACAGCAGAGTGTGGTCCGTGTGTACACAGACCATTAATGTGAAAAAAACTCAAACAAAAGTATCATGGTCCTGAGTCTGCCGACTCAGTGTTTTGTGTTTCTTTATGCTTTTGTCTATCCTGAGTAGGTATTCTGTTATGATTCGCTATTTGTTAGGTTTCTGTTCTGTGCCTGCCCTGGTCCCACTTCTGTGTTCTGTCTGTCTATGGTGTCACACTGTCTGTTTGTGAATCTGTCTGTTTAGTTCAGTGTCTTGTCTGGTTCTCTGTGTCTGAGTTTCCTGTTTTATTCTGAAGGTCCCCGTCTCGTGTGAGTGTGTTCAGGTTACGTTTCCCCTGTCCCGTCAGCTCTGACTTCTCCCTGGTGTGTTGCCTTCCTGTCTCTCATCCCCTGATTACTGGTGCGTGTATTTAAGCCCTGTGTGTTCTCCTGACTGTTGCCAGTTCGTCTGTGTTCCACGGTGTCCTGTTCCTCGTCTGCGTCTCTCTGCCACTCACCCCGTTTCGTATGTTCTCTGGTTTATTATTTAGTTTTCCCAGTTTAGGTCTTCCCTCACTGCCTGTTTTGCCACTCCACCACTTGTAAATAAACGCCACTCTTATCATCAGTCATTTTGGGTCCTCCTTTCCTCCAACACCACATGGCTTTCCAAAAGGAAACATTAAAACATAATTTTTTCTTTTGAATCTGTACGATTACTGTGAAATAATCAGCCCTGTGGGCCCTTTAATTCCTCCTACTGTTGCTTCAAATTCAAATTTTATTTTTCACACACACAACCATACACAGTATGACATGTGGTGAAACGCTTATTGCTGTGACAGTAAGATTTACAGTGTTGTAGATTACTACAAAAATGTACAGATTTTATCTTAGAAATTTATAGTAAAAATGTGCAAATAACAGTTTACATAAGAAATTATGAATAAAAAGAAATTATAAATTATAAGAGGTGTGCAAAAAAACCCAGAGTGGGTGTGGTGCTCCACCTGCTCCTTCCCTACATTTAGATGTGACTCATTGACTGTTTATAAGTCTATGAGTCTGATGACACCATTGTGATGTCACTCATTACTTTGGACTTTTTGATG
Source organism: Astatotilapia calliptera (assembly GCF_964374335.1). Classification (NCBI taxonomy): domain Eukaryota; kingdom Metazoa; phylum Chordata; class Actinopteri; order Cichliformes; family Cichlidae; genus Astatotilapia; species Astatotilapia calliptera. The sequence goes on along the minus strand of NC_137422.1, from coordinate 4,483,781 downwards.
TCCTGAATCTTCAGAAATCGTGTTTGGGTTCCACCGTGTGTTTTTGCTTGTTTGTTTGTTTTAAGCCATATTTGAATGACAGGATGCTAAGCTAACAGTGGAGAGGTTAAGTTCAGTGACTCGTATTAACTGTGGTAGAGCCTAGCATACAGTTACAGCTCCATGTGTTCATAAACCAATCAGCCAAAGCAGCCACACTCCTGACTTTAAAGCTGACAAGGATCCAAAAGATGCTTTTAAAAAAACATTCACCCCCTGTGGTTGTTATGAAGGGGAGCTGTCCACACAGACCAAAAACTAGTTTGTGTAGCAGGCTGCAAACTTCTCACTGTGTTTAATTTGTTTCCAGTGCTGGAATATTGCTACTACATTTCCTTTTCTTTTTACTATTGATCTACATGACTCTAATGTAAGCGATTAATACTCTGTTAAAGAGCTCTGTTTGGTGATATGTGCGTTTAGTGATACCGCTGAGTCGAGCAGCAGTTAAACTAAACCTGCGTTCTTCTTAAATGAAGGTGAGGTTCTCGCTTCAGTTACTCATAATGAGCAATTTAACGTTCATCTGTTGTCTGAACAAACACCCTGCTCTTACCAGATAAGGCCTGGGAACATTTTCTTTCTCGCCTGTCACGCAGAATGAGTCTGAATGCAGTCATATTGACAGATAGATTAAGGAGTATTGATGTAGGATGTTTTTACCCACAGTGTGCCTGCCAATAAAGACAGCCAAAGAAGCGACACTTAAAAGGCTGTGACCTAATTACAGATAATATTCTGAAAGTTTGACTGTAAAAGGGATTTTTTTTCTGGCTGTCAATGAACCCACGAGCAGGACTAGAGTGCTACTTCCCCATGACGCTGTAGACAAGATGACTGTTTGGTTAAAGAGGTCCATCAGTGTCTCGTACCACACATTATACAAATTTCTAAAATGTTCAGCACCAAACAAAAATAAATAATAAAAATATGTCTGAGTAAAGTCATAAGCAGAATAAGAATAAGAGTTAAAGACATAAAGCCAACACACGATGCACATTCAGTGTCTTAAAGAGCTTAAACCTTCAGCAAACACAGATCAAGTATTTGTGTCCTCAACCAACAAAGTCTGACAGAGGAAATGGACTCAGTGTTGCTATTATAGTAAATAAATCTGCAGATGTATCAGTCACACTGTGTTTTCTGTCACTCTCAGGATTTCTTGCCTTCTTTAAAAGAAGCTGACAGCAGCGTAAGACATGAACTCTGTCTCACACACAGACACAAAGATGCTCGGGGCATCAGACTTCATAGCTCTCGCAGCTGCAACGATTTCATATTTTGCTGTTCTACAGGCTAAAAGAACAAAGACTGACAGGAGATGACGTGACATCACTTCAACTGTTGAGCAGTGTTCTCCAAGGAGTTACAGTAGCCTGCCGCTCAGCCTCTCAAGAAACCACTTACATGGCAAAATAAACCTGCGGGCACAATGTTGACATACGAGGTGCAGATTAAAGAACAGTTTTGAAATATTTTAGCAGAAGTTACTAAGAAAGTTTTAATTCTCTGATGTGCATGAAATAAAGCAGAGATAGTGTCTAAGTCAAATTGGTTTCTATAATTAAAACAGCCAGTGTGGTCCTGGATACACTGACTTAAACAAGCAATGCTAAATCCTGCCTCAGATCTCTCAGATTAGGATTCATTTCTGGGGATTTGTGTGCCAGTTTGCCTGGAGATAAGGATGACTTCAATAAGCAGATGCTGTGAGTGTTTGACATGATGATCATTTTAAACATGCAGCACGTTGGTAATGCACACATACAGTAACACTCTAAGAATGACTTTTCTATTTACTGTTGGGAGTCTCCGACAGGTGCTCGTAACAAAATGTAACTCGAATCTACTTCCATAAATGCCCCATCTCATGAGCAAAGCTGAATATCAATCGTCCTGGTCGTTCCTTACAAACAGTATGACTTTGAAATTTATATTTCACTATGAGCTGTGTTTCGTGCCTACAACAAAGGGAACAGACCTGTAAAAAAGCAGCAATCATTTTATTTTACCTAATCGCATCTTAACCCAAAGCAGGATTTTTGTCTCTGTCATCAGGCTTTCAAACAACCCTAGTTTAAGAACTCTGACTTACACCATCAACCCATGGAGTCTGCACATGCTGATATTTTTTTTGCCTATTAAACAAAAATAAAATCACTTACATTGATAGGAATGCATGTCTTTTATCCCGCCCCTCCCTGAGCCTGGTTCTCCCGGAGGTTTCTTCCTGTTAAAAGGGAGTTTTTCCTTCCCACTGTCACCAAAGTGCTTGCTCATAGGGGGGTCATATGATTGTTGGGCTTTTCTTTGTATGTGTTATTGTAGGGTCTACCTTAAAGTATAAAGCACCTTGAGGTGACTGTTGTGATTTGGTGCTGTATGAATAAAATTGATTGAATCTACTGTATGTGTTGTGGCCCAGCGGCCAGAGGAAAATGAGATGGTCACAAGCGTGGGATCCAAACCGTAAGCAAGGTGAACAAAAGTTTATTTTCCCACGAGGTAAACATAAAATCCAAATTTAAACTATGGCACTATATTAGTTGGCGTGCTATCAAAACTGACATGTAAGATAAAACTAGTCAGCTCTAGAATACAGTGGTACAGCTGTGACTGTTGGGGGTGGAAGCTGAGCCGGGGGGATACTATGAAGAAACCGGGGCACTGAAATGAGAGGAGAACACAGTCAGAGTGGTCCAGCAGTAAATCAGCGAGTTCCCAAAGTCAAACCGAGTCACCTTACTTGGTTACAGGTGGAGGGAAGCAAGAGAGGACGGGTGGAGCCCAAGGTCCAGGTGAGCATGAGGCCGAGGCACAGGGAGGCAGGCAGGTGAGTGACAAAAGAATTAGCAATGATTTACCAGCAGCAGGTGACCAAGGTCCAGGTAAGCAGGGATGACTGAGGCAAGAAACCCACTCCACGAGCCCACTATGAAGACTGGAAAAACAAGTAAATGTTCACTCTAGATCTGGACTGAGCGATAGTAACACCACTGACTAACATGGGTTAGCAGACACTCAGGCGATGACTAATTGAGCACGCAGGTCTTATATGCTGCTGGAATAATTGCCCCCAGGTGGCCGGCCAGGAAGGAGCAACCAGTCTCCACCCAGAGGAGCAGGGCTGCTGCTGAATAACTACAGAGACCCACGCAGACTATGACATGATGCATATGAGGCTGTTGAGGGAGCAGAGTGCCCTGAGCCAATCAATGTTACATCTCAGATACCTGACATCATCCTAACAGAATTGTAGTTTTCAACAATGTTTCCACCACTTCCATGAGACTGACCAATAAGAGCAAAAAGTGGATTTCCCCCCCCTTTCGTTGCTGTTCAGCTTTGGATAATAAATCACGCTAGTGAAACCCTCTGTTACCAGCTTATGTAATCCAAGGGAATCTGTCAGTCCGCCTGTAGAGCGCTGCGTTTGATATTCAGTAAAAATCCAGTAAAAAATTTGTATTAACAGGACATACATACTTTGTTTACATGAGTAAGCTATGGAAGTTTAGATGGGCAACACTGGAACAATTTTTTTTAAGTGGGGGCGAGTACTGATGCTGCATAAAAAGATCTGGATTTTTGTCCAGCTACTCACTGACTGTACCTGACACACATAACTCCAATGAATATCTTGATGTACACATAAGAATGAAAGAGATGTGTGCTGTCACACAGTATGCATAATAACTTATTGTAAGGAAACTGGAATCAGCGCCAGTGTTTTGGGACAACGATGCAAAGGGACAAACGTAATAAAACACATGAATCAGTCAGACGGGTGTTTTAGATGCGATTTCTGCTCACTCAATGAACTCACAGAGGTTCGTGTGAATGGCAAACCTCCCTCCTTTCTTTCTCGTGAAAGCATCCCAGGGGACCTTGATGTTTCCAAACTCTCTGCTCTCATGTGATTGATGGTTCTGCTGATGGTGTGCTGTCAGTTTCCATTGGCAGCGAAGCTCTGGCGGGCCGCTCGTCCTGAATATCAAACGGCTCGTGACCTTCCCCAGATTTCTCCCCAGCCATGTGAGACATACATGGAAGGTGACAGGAATCTGGTGTATGTGTCTGGTTATGTTTGCGGTACACACAAACATAACCAGAGTACTGACCGTCTGCAAATCTCATCTTCCTGATGTCAGGCAAAGATCAGGGTCTAGCAAAAACCCTTTATTATGTAAAATGTGACAGATTTTTTTTAGCACCACTTTCTGCACGCTGTCTTTTTTTCCCAACAAAATGAATATCCAAACTGTTTATATCTGCTGGTGACAGAGTGTTTTTTTCTTTAAAAGGCTGGATACTGTTGCTCTGAAGGTCTAAGACCCTTGGGAAAGATCCAACTTCAACCACAGCGCTCCTCCTTCTCTGTTAGTGATGTTCGAATACCTGTATTCCGTGCCCCTCGGGATCTTACTCTACCGAATATACCTGCTGTGCTAAGGGCTTTATTCATTTTCAAAGAAAGACTGATCCAGTACGCTGCTAATAATCAACTGTCCCTGCAGCTCCCATGAAGGGTACCCTTGTGGGGCTTTTTGCTCGTGTACACATCCACTTTCTCTGACAAAAGTTTCTAAAAACTTTTATACTCAAGAAGTTCTGCCAATATGACCTCTTGTTTTTTTAAATGTCTAAGTCAAAAACTTTTTAGTTTTTTAAGTTTTTTAAAAGTCTAAGTCATCATAGGTTGTAAAACTAACATCATATTTGGAGAAAGGCATAACCTACTTTTTGGGGAAAAATGTAAATAGCTTTGAATGTATGTCACCTAGAATAATTATTTTCTTTCTTCTGACTTGCCAAGACTTGGAAGAACGATTGGAGTTGTCGCCAATGATGATTTACACCTACACAAAGGTGAAGGTATATGAAATATTAATATATTAGCATTGTGGAAGAAACCTTGCTCATCCTAAAAACTGTAGGATGAGTAACTCAAAGCTTCCCTTCCACTTCAAAAATGTAAAAGATATTGAAAAAAGAAAGGTTATAAGCAGAGACCAAACCCGGGTGTATTTTGTGTCCTCTCAGTGCTGGAGCTCTTTCCATGGAGAGAACGTCTGTCCCAGGTTCACACTCTTAACACCTGCTAGTTTGTTACAATTGCAGGAATGTTGTAGGGGCAGGGATAGCTCAGTAGGTAAAGTGGTCGCCCCATGATCGGAAGGTCGGCGGTTCGAATCCACTTAACGGCTACCCTGAGGTACCCCTGAGCAAGGTACCGTCCCTACACACTGCTCCCCGGGCGCCTGCTTAGTGGGCTGCCCACTGCTTCACTGAGTGAATGGGTCAAATGCAGAGAAAAACAAGTAATTTCACCATGGGGATCAATAAAGTATCCATTATTATTATTGTTGATGTAGTTTAAAAAAGATAAAAATAAAAACTGTCACTTGCTCATATTAATAGACACTTACATTTATATTGAATTAAGATGCTCCTTTGCTACAATAATGATACCAACAGAGCTGCCTTTGTAAAGCAGAGCAAAGGATTTCAAGTCTCTTTTTATTTACATGACTGGGTCTAGTTGTCAGGTAGTCAGGCAGGATTAGTCTTCCCTGTTTTCATAGGCTGCAGATTCACCTAAGCTGATGCAGTTTTACCTTTATGAAAATCAACACAGGAACCTGTTCACACCTACTACTTTTACAGGGTTTTTGCCTTTATGGAACAACCAGATATAAAAGGTTTTTATAAGAAAATTTGTAGTTTCAGAATCAAGAGAATTCATCTAAAAGGTATCTCTTCTAGAAAAAACTCTTATCTTATAGCAACATAACAAACAAAAAACCAAACAAGTGATAGCCTAACCCTCAAAGGACCACCAGTGACCTGGTGGATGTTAACAGGTAAGAAGTTAACAGGTGAGCTACAGAACTCGCGCAAAGCTAGGAACAAGCAGGCAAAACAAGTAGCCTCTTTCTCTTTTGGTTTCCTTTTCTGTTTCTGTTCTGTGTTTGATATTGTACTGTACTTTAGACAGCATTGTGTAGTGAAAGCAAGGCTCATACCTGGAAGCACAACTAGATCTTGGTTCAACTGGCGATCATTCTAGAATTATGAAGAACTACCACCATTGCCTCACTCCTCCAATGTCTGGACTACTAAGTATAACTCCTTTTGTGAGAGTAGGAGAAAGTCTGGTGGTCAGCAATAGTGAGCATGTCCTTAGTAGTAGTTTCATTTTTAGTGTGCCACTACAGTGTGCAATATACACTACCAATTTAAGAAAACATACAATGCAAAGTGAAATGTGAACACTGCAAATGGTCGCTTTGAAGTCAAGGACCAGGTCAATGGCTGCTCATAATCAGATGTTCTCTTCAAAGTTACCCCCTTGTACCAAGGTGGTAATAAAACAGCAGTAAAAAGGAGTCAGTCTGCTGTTAGTTTGTGATCGAATAGAGTCCCACTGATAATTAAATACAGTGTTTTCTAATAATAGGGTGATACTGTAATAAATAAGCAAAAACTACAAATCTGTTTCCATTTACTTTTCAATAGAAAATGCTTTGATTGCCCTTCCAAGTCAGTCTCTAATTTCATATGTACCATGAAGCGTATTTAAAGTACAAATACTAGAGATGAAAACATTAATAATTTCAAACATATGAGAAGGAAACGCAGAGAAGGAAAGACTGGTCAGATGAATGACATCAACAATGAAAGAAATGCGAGTAGAAAGATACAAAGACAAGCGAGAGCAGCAAGTCGTTTCCAGAATTTCTACAGCAGGGCAACCTGGACTGTACTCTAACTCTAAGGCACAATAAAATCACTGAGACTGAAACAAATCTGCCAAGAGATAGTGTTAGGCCTGAAGTGTTAAAGAATAGGCAACTAATTAAAAAGTAAGACATAAAAATGAAGTCCAAGCTTTGATTGAAAAGGGCTCCACAGCATCTGATGTATGCTGAGGTTAGTTCAAGTCCTGTGTTTCGCTGACTTCTGGGGACAGGCAGGGACTCTGTATTCTACGAGCACATTTTAAAAAAGATCATTAGCGCTTATAGGACTTGATGGTACAATCCCGATGTTCTGTGTTTGAAGAAGGATGTAACAACCTTGCTGGGGTTGTGATGTAGGTACCCTGTCTTCTGTATTTCTTTGATAATATCTTCTGCAAAAATGACCACAAGATGAGGTGAAATTAGTTGCTATTATCTCTGTTGGAAAGACCAGATTGTGATCACGGTCAATGTGATCTTTCAGGTCTTGTGCCAGGTCAAGGAAGGATGTGCTCACTATTGCTGATGACCACCAGACCTTTTCCTACTTGGTAGTCCAGACATTGGAGACAATGGTGATAGTTCTTCATACTTCTAGAATGATCGCCAGTTGAACCAAGATCTAGTTGTGCTTCCAGGTATAGCAGCCGTGGGACGGACTGGTTTTGCCAGTTGGCTCACTGGCTCTGCTTGGAGTGCCTTTGTGGCTATTCCTGCTTTCTCTTGGGACCAAATCTGCTCGTTTATCGGCTTTCTTGTCTGGGTAGATGAAGCCTTATGCCAGAAATCAACAAAGTTCAGCTTTTTCTACATTTCTTGATACTACAGTGATGCTAGTATTAACAGACTCCTTAAAACTCTTTGTTTTATCGAGACTACAGATGTTTTACTGTTTTTATCACTTATCCTAAAATGTCTTCAGTTGGCTGAATGTTCCTCTGCCCACCTGAGCTTAAAGTTATCATGAGGTTGTTGTAAAGTTGCACTGGGTGTGACTTCTCATACTGTTATACTCCTTTAGTGGCATTTGTAACTACCATAGTTTTTATCATCTCTTGCACTTCTTTGGTTAACAGTCTCTTTCTCTACTCTGTTTTCTCTTGACCTTTTTTGTTAGCTGAAATTTGAAAATTAGCTCAATAAATGTAAGAAATTAACTATGGAGCCAGAGTTGTGTTCTATTCACATGTAGTATTTTTGTCCTTGGTACACATGAAGCACACCAAACAATTTTGTACCAAGAACAAAGACAGCATGTTAGAGTACTCCCTGTAACTCTTTAAAATCTTGTTAAATCAAAAGTGCAATCTAACCACCTAAACTTAAATGGATAAAAAAAAATCACGTTTCAATTATGGATATTTTCTTTCAGCCACAGAATTCAACTTCAAAAATATCTTGACTTTATCAAAAGACTAAAAGTAAAAGAAAACTCAAATTAACTTAAAATTCATGAAATCATCTGTGTTACGTTGGGTTAAATGTCTGCTTTTGTTTTACAGTGATTTCTGCTTTCAGATTAATCTATTAATGTTTAGGTTGGTTTCTGCATATTTAATATTAATATTTAATATTTTCCATGATCTCACTGAAAATAACTTTTCTTGCAATATGTTTCACATATTTGTAGGCTGTGATCACACTTCAGGTATTTCTGTATGTTCTGGGTGATCAAATCAAATCAAATTTATTTATCAGCACATTTAAAAAAACAACATAGGTTGAACCATGTTTGGGGTGACCGTGGCTCAGGGGGTTGGGAAGCATATCTGTAACCGGAAGGTCGCCGGTTCGATCCCCGGGCTCTCTGTCCTGGTCGTTGTGTCCTTGGGCAAGACACTTTACCCTACTGGTGTTGGCCAGAGGGGCCGATGGTGCGATATGGCAGCCTCGCTTCTGTCAGTCTGCCCCAGGGCAGCTGTGGCTACAACTGTAGCTTGCCTCCACCAGTGTGTGAATGCAAGAGTGAATGAATAGTGGCATTGTAAAGCGCTTTGGGTGCCTTGAAAAGCGCTATATAAATCCAATCCATTATTATTATTATTATTAACCAGAGTGCTGTACATAATGAAAATAGTAAACATTCATAGAAAATATAATGGAAGACTAGTCATAGTTGAAAGCTAGAGAATACAAGTGCATTTTCAAGCGGGTTTTAAAAATGTCAAGTGTTGGCGAAGACCTAATGTTAAGGGGCAGACTGTTACAGAGCTGCAAAAGCTCGGTCACCTCGGTTTTTCCGTCTGGTTCTGGGGATGTCCAGGAGCAACTTATCTGCCGACCTAAGAGCTCTGCTTGGAGTATTTTTATTCAAAAGGTCCGAGAGATAAGATGGAGCTAATCCATTCAGAGATTTAAAAACAAACAACAAAATCTTGAATTTGATTCTACGATGTACTGGTAGGCAGTGCAAACGTGCCAGAATTGGGGAGATATGATTTGCTAGTCAGGCCGCCACATTCTGAACGAGCTGCAAATGAGAGAGTAGGGCCTGGTCAATAGCAAAATAGAGACTATTACAGTAGTTAAGCCTGGATGATATAAATGCATGAATCACTCGAAATCGGCAGATGACAACCTGGTCTTGGTTTTTACAATCGCCCTCAGCTGGAAAAACCTGGTTTTAATAACAGAATTTATTTGGTTCTCAAATGAGAAAAGAGCTATCGAGAAACACTCCTAAACCTTTAGCAAACAGAACTTGTGGGACAAGGTCAACATTAAGGGAAAAACGGGGGTCAGGTATAATCTCAGCTTTTTGATCGTTTACATGCAAAAAATTTAAAGCAAACCATGACTTCATATAATCAACACTGTCAAGTAAAACTTTAAAAGGGTCTGCAGAGTTCTTTTTCAAGGGAAAATAGATTTGAAAATCATCATCAGCGTAGCAGTGAAACGAGATTCCATGATTACTAACAATAGAACCTAGCGGGAGCATATAGGGGAAAAAAGCATTGGGCCAAGGACAGACCCTTATGGGACCCTACGCGTAAGGAGGGTGGATGTAGAAGAGGAGCAATTGAACCTGACAGAAAAACTCCTATCAGTTAGGTAGGATCTGAACCATTTAAGTGCAGTACCCTTAATGCCCACACAATTTTTCAATCTTGATAGCAGAATCCCGTGATCCACTGTATCAAATGCCGCACTCAAATCTAAAAGCACTAAAATGAAGAATCTGTAGTCAATAAAAGATCATTAAGAACTTTTAAAAGCACAGTTTCAGTGCTATGTAGTGCTTTAAAACCAGACTGAAATGACTCTAAGGTGGCATTAGTCTCCAGAAAGGCCTGGAGCTGAATAAAAGCAACAGAAAAGAAAGTTTAGAGATTGGTCTAAAATTTGAAATAACGGTTGCGTCAAGATTAGTTTTTTTAAGAAGTGGGTGGGCAATAGCATGTTTAAGATCAAGTGGAAAGGTTACAGTTAAACGGGAGGTGTTGATAATAGGAAAAACATGAGGGCCAATAGGTTATAACAACAAATAGCAGAACTAGTCCTTGTACTATATACACTGAAAATGACAACAATATTTACAAATGCAAAAATAGAAACAGGAGTCAGCCAAATTAATGTATCCGCAACATCTGGATCAGATGTTTGTGTAATAGCTATTGTGCTGTTTAATCTAATTCAGAGTTTGATTGGCTAAACCTGTCAATGTCCATGTGAAGGGTCCAGTAGAACTGTTAAACACTTGGAATCAACTGCACCTTATTACCTGCTTGATTCGTCAACCTCATTACCCCATGTTTAGCCTTTGAGTCAATTGTCCAACTCCTTTTTTTAGTCTCTGAAAATTGTTTTGTTTTTTTAAACTTCTTTAATTCAAGCTGCAAAATATGCTGTTGTAGAGTGGAGAGGCACTTCTACGTATGGACCTAACTGTACATACACTGAATAAATAATCAAGTACACAGTGACATTTTTGTTGTACACCAAGTACTTAAAGTCTACAAACTGTAGCAGGCCGCTTGGACTACTTCCTAACTTTAGCAAAGGTAAATCAGGTGCACAAGATGCTAGCTAAAGGAATAATTTCCCGTTATCCTAGAAGTACACTGAATGAATTTCTATGTAAATCCCAAATGGATGTGATAACAGCACTCGCCCGCTGCTATCACATCCATTTGGGATTTACATATACTGCGCATGAAGCATTTTATTTAAAACACTGGCCGAGGTGAGATGTAGCATGATAAATGTGCATTTCACTTTTACTGCCTCCTCTATATCTGCTTGTGTATGTCTGTGTGACCTGAACAGCAGGTGTTGGGGGTGGATGTGACAGTTATTACAGGTGATAAATATTTAAATTCCTCCCTCTGCCTCGATGGCAGCTGGAAAATATTTACTGTGGATGGGAACTGAAGCTATTTGCTTTACAAGCCTGAGTGCACTTCTCAGTGGGATTCAAAAGAGTGAGTGGGATACAGAAGGCAGATATTTGTGTGTGAGAGAGTGAGCACAAGACAGAAATGGCTCACCAAGGAGGCAGGGAAGCAGTTAAAAAGAGAGGCAAATTTAATTATGGAGACAAAATGGAACAGCTGCTGATGGAAACCTGCTCCTTACGTGTTAACCAATCTCAAATTGATTGCAGAATTGGATTTTCAAGCAGGGATGCCTCCATCTATGCTGACCTTGAAAACTCTTGCTTTTTCCAGTGAGGGTGAGGTCATCAAAGTGTGCGCTGTAAGACAGCAGCAAAAACTGATTTCATAGAGATTTAGAAAATATTTAAAGCTCCTTAATGCACCCAGGACATAAATTCTCTTTTATCAATATTAATATTGATTATATTAGACAGTATCATTTCTGACATATAGTTCTTGCTGTTCAAATTGATAAAACCTCCTTTTAACATGAAGACACCTCAAGCAGAACCAACCTCAGGGAGGGGTAGCCAGGGGACAAAAGACAGGACAAAAGACACACTGTGGAAGAGCCAGATATTAATAATAACCAATGAGAGTGATGTATAAACACACAGAACGTGAAAAGAGGTGAGTGAAGAAGAAACAAACGAGGAGCTGGATTCAATATTAATTTTAGTGGCGTCCAGTTGATGTAACAAGTGTCCTTACCACCAGTGTGAATTATAATGTTATTGTATCAGCGTTTACCCTTACCCAGCAGTTTCTGGGTTCCTTTTATGCCACCTACAGCTACCTAAATGGCTGCAGGTGTCTGTAGGCTGTTTCTCAGAACTGTCACCAATAACCAGACTGTTTTCTCCACTGAGTGGAGAAAGAACTTGGTGGTGTACCGTTTGGGCTTCCTGCTCACCATCAGCCAGTCCCCTCTGGTTTCCCAGCTGCTTGGGACAATCTGCTGCCACAGTGTTAATGGTGGCTAAGCTACCTTTACCTGCATCATGCACAGGAGCCTAGCAGGCTATAATACTTTACAGAGTACAGAGTCCGGCCTTTAAAGCTATAAACAGGTTCCTGTCTCCTCTATCAGAACAGTGGTAACCCAAGCACCTCACTGATGTCTTCCTTCTGAGCTGCATCTCCATTATTTTATTTTTTTGTTTTACTCAGCCCAGGCCTGCTTTGTCATTTTGGTCCTTTGCATCACATTTTTCCAGCACTTTCCCACACTCCCTCCTTTCAGCTTCCAAAGCTTGAGTCACACTGACTGAATATCTCGTCTATCTATCGTTCTGTACTAAAATACTAGTCTGGTTAGCATTATTACAAATAAGAGACTACAGCTATCAGGTCTGAAAACTAGAAGTGCCTCTAAACTGTGTTTTTAATTTCCAACAGAGGTGACACATCTAGTCTGTAAAAACCCAGCCTGCCAGTTTCATAACCACCAGTTTCATCTCTTGATGGATATAATATCATGTTTTTCCAAACATTATATAGTTGAAAACACAATAATGCAAGCTGTGCTTTACAGTGTGACTGGCCTGGGAAGCCTGTGCATGTCTCTCAGTTTCTCTCTCAGCTCTTGGTTTGGGTCACAAAGTCCCAAAAGTCAAAAGTTGTAAAAGGGAAAATGCTCTGCTTGACTTCACTAACTGAAGTCTACGATCCTAGACTTTATTCTGGTCACTTTGTCACTAATGTTCTGGAAACAGGTCAGCTGTGCTTTTGATCACCTGGGAAACTGCCGGTTTAAGGTACTCTGTAAAGAATAAAAATCAGTGGTTGAGTTAATGAACTCAACTTTTTTTTAAGGTAGAAAAGGAAAAAATAAATGTTGTCAAAGACAGACTGACCTGGCTTTTCATTGCTGTCTTTGTGTCTGAAGCCAGCCCATCAGTGCTGCTCACACAAAGGACAACACTGCTGCGTGTTCTGACTTGTGTTTGCTCCAAGCTGTGTGTGCATTTGATGTGTGTTTACAGTCTTGGATCCACACAACAACAGCAGCAGCAAAATAATCAAATATAAAAGTAAATGTAGAAAATCATCTTAGCTGAGAACACAGAAGCTTCATTCTAATGCAAGCGGAATATACTCTTGCATGACAGATGTGGAAGCTCTAAGTCAACAGTTACTGGCTTTGTAAACTAATGATACACGCTGAGATAAATAGATGAAGCGCTCAAAACAAGATGAAGAAGTTTTGCAGCTATTCGAATCAAACTTTTGTCTCTGGCAGCACACCATATGTTCATTCGCTCTTTAAATGCAATATTGACTCGGCTGGGGTTTAGGCAACGTGCTGTTATCTGAGACCGTCTTGCCACACTGTGGTGATTTCTTGATGGGAAGATGGCTCAGTGATGTCTCATAATGAAAACTCAAACGCAAATAACGGGAGAAGTGACGATTTCGCTCGCACATCACTCGTATCAGCTCACCTCTGTTTTCAATTTCACTCAATGTAATCATGGATATGAGTGTTTGCAGCCGCTCGCCTCCCCTGACTCTCCTCCCCCCTCAGATTAAACTGCAGCCAGTGGGAGATAGAATGCCGTCAGATGGAGCACCAGATATCAAAAATATCACAAATCAATGCTTATTCCCCATACAGCAAAAAGTAACACACAGTTTAACTCACATTGAGAACATAAATGGATTTACGGTGAGCTCACTCAGCCAGTCAGCAGCTCTTGATCAAATGTACTGAAGGGCAGCAGTGGGCATGTACTGTGTGTGTGCAGTAATCTTATAAGCACAAATAAAATTCCTTTCTGTTTGTGTTTGGCAACAAAAAGTTAAACCCAACAAGTAAATATTGGTTGTAAAGCATTTTCTTCATGTGAAAGTAACAAAAACATAGGAAGTCATTTTTCGCAGGATTAAAAAGGTTCTTCACTCATAAACAAAAAACTCCAGCGAGGCTAAGAGGGGGACGAGTATCGTTTTCAGTTTTGTACCTTTATTTGTGTTCTCATCTTATTATTGTTAAGGTTTTGGGTTCTGTTTTGCATTTCTATTTTCTCCAGTTCTTCTTGGTGTGTGATTATGTAGTTCTTACGTGTTGGTTTCCATACTCCCTCTGTTCTGTGTCCAGTCAGTGTCTGTGTCTGCCCTGGTTCTTCGTCTCTGTTCCCTCTGTTGCAGTGCCTGCTTGTGAGTCTGTGTCTGTAGGTTCAGTCTGTGGTTCTTGTTTTACTGTGAAAGTCCGTGTCTCATGTTAATGCATCTGATTTTGCTTCCTTTGTCTCATCAGCCCTGATTTGCCCCAGCTGTGTTTCCCTCCTCTCTCTCATTCCCTGATTGCTCCCTCTGTGTATTTAAGCCCTGTGTTTTCTTTGGTCTGTCTTGCGATCTACCTTCATCTCATGCTGTGTGCTTTGGCTACCTGTCTGTGTAAGTTTATTTGGTATTTTCAGTTTAGTTAGACTGGGTATCAGCAGTAAAGCTGTTTTTCAGAATGCACTTTTCACCTCCATTTCACCACTTCTGCCTGCACACAGCCTTCATATGACATGATCGGGATAAGTAGTCAAACAAAGTTGGTTATGAACTCATTAGTTTAATCGAATCCCCAATCCCTGTGAGTGCCACCTACTGCAATCAGAGACATCACAGAAAATGATGATAGAAATCTCTAAAGAACAAAAATATAAAAGCAATAATGATAAGGGGACTAGGACGAGATTAAGGCTGAGTGCGCTCTTGGTGCTGCTGTTTCTGAGGTTGCATGTTAGAGCTCAGAAACTTTAATGTGTCAGTGGATGCAATTCAAAGTTCACTGCCCCACTGTCACGGGCAAAGGAGTTTACTCAGGTGCAGACCGGGATTCACAGTCCAAGACAGTTGTTTCTATTCACACAGTCACCAGGTGCGATACATATATATATTCAAGAGGGGGAAATCCGGGGTTCCAAGGGTCCAAAAGGGATTTCCGGGAAAGGGAATGGCCCTCTCACACTCCACCTCACGGTTCCACACACCAACTCACTCACGTCCCAGACGTCAGATTTGGGTGCAGGTCTGGGGAAACTGTACACAGAAGAAGGTAGTTACAACAAAGACGCACACTCACAAAGAAAAGCGTTCAGGAAAGCTAGAGTCTGAACACTAACGTGTGTCGCACAATCATCCAGCGATGAGAGGATCTGTGTCCCGGCTTTAAATGGCAAATAAGCACAACAGCAGCGTGACTGGAAACAGGAGTGTGGGCCAAAAGCAGAAGCCCGAACCATGTAGCCTGGTGGGGCTAGCCGGGCAGACTCGTGAACCATGACACCCATATACCATCCGATAAAGGAAAAACAAAACCTCACTGAGGTACAGTTTAAGAAAATTGCAGTCATGTTCCCCCAGCAGAGAGTCAATAATGGCTTTCTTCATCTCCATCCAATCACCAGTCACCTAGAGCTCAGCATAATGTTAGAACATCATCGAAGACATGGAGGAAACACAATATACAGAGGATTCAAATCATGACCTGGGCCCTATTTCAGGAAGCCGGTTTAGAGCAAACTATGAGTAAGTATACCATGAGTTAACGAAAACTCTGGGTTTTCGGTTTCACAAAGCGAGTTTAGATTAATTCTGAGCGAGTTACTATGACGACACACTCCGTGAAGCTAACCTGCCCCCTAGCAGGTTTACTTCAACTAACCCTAACTTTCTCCGCCTCTTTGTCGGAAACCTGACTGTAGGAAGTGTCAGACATGGCGTGTCTCTTCCTTGAAGAGCCAGTAGATGTTGAAGCCCAAATTCTCTGCAGAGCTCTCCACCGGGAGAGAGTGATTAGAGCGCGTTCGGACATTTTATCGTTTCCTGATGATTTTCTGTGTGAACGTTACCGTTTTTCAGCACAATCTATAATTTATTTGAATAACATCCTCAGGCCTAATATTGCTCATGTGACACATCGCGGACATGCTCTCAGTTCATTGCATATTATTTGTATTGCACTTCGGTTTTTTGCAAACGGGAGCTTTCTGTATAATATTGGTGACGCTGAGCACGTTTCCAAGGCTACCGTCTGTCGGGCAGTCAGGAATGTTACAGTTGCACTGAAACGTCTCCTGTACTCGTTTGTGGTGTTCCCCGGTCATAGACCCACAAGATTTATCAAAGAGGGATGCCACAAAATTGCAGGTATCAGGATGAACAAAACTTAATTCATGATGTGGTGATATTTGAACTACTACTTAAATTTTACATTTATTCTCACGGTTCCCAGGCGTGATTGGCTGTATAGATGGCACTCACATTCCAATCATTGCTCCTTCAGTAAATGAAGGAGACTATGTGAACAGGAAGTCTTTCCACAGCATTAATGTACAGGTACATAGTTCCCTGTAGCATTTCAAAGTAACAAATTATTTCATTATAGTAATGGATGCTAATTTGTGTTCTCTGCACTGTGAAGATCATATGTGATGCTGCCAACATTATCAAAAATGTGGAAGCCAACTGCTCAGCCTCTGTGAGTGGTGGTGGTGGAGGACCCCCACCTGTTTTTCAGGCCTCCGCTTGTTTTCTGTTGGCTATAACAGGTCACATTTGAGCATACAGAGTAAGCAAATATGTACTTGTAATGTGCTCAGATAATTTCAATAAGTGCTTATAGAGGGGAAATTAATGTAGCCTCTAACTGCAATTGATTTACATCAGACAAACAGACCAAGCACTATGGCTCATAATACAATTACACCTTACCTGTTTGGACTATATTTTTATATTTCATTTTTACTTGCTGCCAGGAACGTTTGGGGCCTGTTGGGTTGCACCTGCGCTCACATCACATCACAAAATAAAATGTATGAAATAAAAAATAAAATAAAATATAATAAAATAACGTGTTAAATGGGTGGAAATCCCTAGATCAATGTTTAAATTAACACTCACGCATTGACTCTGTCGGCTATGTTTTGCCATGCATGCTCCCTTTCTTTTGCAGCTGAGGCTGTGTTACTTTTTTTCCGCAAAATTTGCATGTTATCGCCCACCCCCGTGACATCACGCTCCAAAGCCCTATACTGCCATCAGAATTTTCGGCCTCAAGCGCTGTAAAATACATTGACCGCGCCTTCTTTCCCTCCATCTCCATGGTGACTCGCTTAATCTGTGCTCCACTAATCAGGGCTTTATGTATCCTCGTGCGCGCGCTTAACTTGGGGTTAAAGCAACTCCACGTTGATTGAACTAATTGTTATCAGCCTTTATGAAACCGAATACTCCGAGTTGGACAGTTCGGGGTTACTCAACCCTGAGTATCGTTTTTCCCTCTGAGTTTTCTAAACCGGCTTCCTGAAATAGGGCCCTGGGTGATAACACTTGTGATCCAGAAACACAGCATGACTACACGCGTGAAGACAAATCCCTGTTTATTTCAGCTGAGAAGCTTTTGAGAAGCAGGATAAGGCTCAAGGCCACGTGGGGCAGCCATCAATCAGAACTCTGCGTTTTTTCACCTGGGATGTTCAGACTTTCTGCCAGATCAGTCTGGAAATTGATTTAGGGCACAGGAAAAATATTGTAGATATTATCTTTAAACAGGACTCTCTATCTTAAGAAAAAAAGGTTGTAATTATAAAATAAGCTTAAGGCACTTGTCAGTCACAGTTACTAATGGCAACGGGGACTTTGGAAACTCAAAAGGGTTCACTTGTGTTGACAGATGAAAAAATGTTCAAGAACCAGAAAGTTTGACATTGATAAGGATGCAGTGAAATGCACTGTGTGCAGCTGCATGAAGCCACATTTGGCCTGTACTGGTTGCATTTTACTCCCACAAAGTTCCTGCTTTTTTTTTTTTTTTAACATGCTCTTGGCTCTGTTGACAAGACTCACTGAGATACAGAAAAACTTTCTCAGCAAGTCGCAAAATATTGTTCCATTAATTTGGAAATATAAAGTAATCATTTATTCTTTGTGCACCAGAATCCAGCAATGATTTTACAAACAGCGAGTTTACACAGTTCCAATATTTAAGATTTATAGAGAACAAATCACTCCAACAAACTGCCAGAGAGAGAATACTTTTCTGTTTTAAAGTTAAGAAGTACCGTTAAACTTTGCTGTTAAACAGAAGCTCATGTGCTTTACAGCTCGCCATCTGTGCTTCAGACAGAGCAGCACTCAGCTGCACTGCTACAGCCTCTCAGCTCAGATGTGGATCTAAAACATCCCCATGGAAATGAATCTTCTTTCTGCACTGATGTCCATTTCCTGTAAGCACTCTCCACCTATCGGTTTTATTCTCTCCTGAGCTTCTCTGGCACACCAGAGGACCTATCAGTCTTTGCTATTGCCTGCTGTGCATCTGTACTGATGGAGAATATGTAAATGGCCTAAGTGCACTTCCTCACATAATACGCTGATGATACGTGAATAGAACTGGAGCATCTGACATCAGGGTGTACATCAGCATCATGAGAACAGAGGCTTTGTCATTTCTTTCTTGTACCTAAAGTGGTAACATATGTGCTATTAAAAATACTTAGACTGCTTAAAATGCTGAATCATTCCAGGCTAAATGAAGGTCATAGATCCAAAACAGATGTTTGGATCTATGACCAGATGTTCTGGCCTTGGAAAAGTGAACATGAACGTGCTGACTCTTTCCTGTTTCACTGCTGTGCCTCTCTCCACAAGCATGCTGTTTAATATTTCTCATGATGTCAGTGTTTTTGAGTAAAACCATAATAAACAATGTAACACTTCTTCTCCATAGGTGAAGTGTGCAGTTTCTTCTTCTCTTTGCACATGAGTCATGAAAGGTTTCAGAGAAACAATACAATACAATTTTATTTATATAGCACATTTAAAAACCCGAAGGCACACCAAAGTGCTTCACAGTATTATGGAGAGTCAACATAAGTCAATAACAGGGTACAAATCGGGCACTAGCACAGACAGGATAGAGGCACTAACAGACCAGGAGAGTTAGATAAATACAAAAATCTGCTAAGAAGACAAAAACAGCAGTAAAATTAATTTAAAAAAAATGAAAAATTTAATAAAATCTAATAAAAGATTTAAAAGTTTCAAATTTAAAAGATTTAAAAGGGTATTAACTGGTCAGGAAAGCCAAGTCAAATAGATATGCTTTTAATCTTGATTTAAAGGATTGGATAGAGTCCAAGGCTCGAATAGAAGCAGGGAGGCTATTCCAAAGGTTGGGTGCAGCTGAAGCAAAGGCATGATCGCCTCTGGTCTTCAGTCTAAACTTAGGTTGGGCCAGGAGTAATTGACCTGATGATCTTAACGCACGACAAGGAGTGTACAAATTGAGGAGGTCAGTGAGGTAGCTGGGCGCAATGTTATTCAGGATTTTAAAAGTGAGTAGCAAGATTTAAACTCAATGCGATATTTGATTGGTAACCAGTGTAGATCAACAAGAGCCGGAGTAATAGGGTCAAATTTTCTAGTTCCAGTAAGAAGGCGAGCCGCAGCATTCTGAACGAGTTGCAGCCTTCGAAGAGAGAAGGCTTGGAGACCACAGTAGAGAGAATTACAATAATCTAACCTGGAGGTCACAAAAGCATGGATAAGTTTTTCTAGGTCCCTGTGCGGTATATAATGCTTAGCTTTAGAAATCTGGCGCAGTTGAAAAAAACCCAAACAGATTTAACTACAGATGATACTTGCTTGTCGAGCTTAAAGGAGTTATCCAAATAGACACCCAGGTTACGCATAGAATCAGAGAGAGAGTTAGCTAGGGGCCCCAGCAGGGCAACAAGCTGGTCTCGAGGAATATGGCTGTCGAACACCGTAACTTCAGTTTTTTTCTCATTTAAAACAAGAGAATTTTCTGACAGCCAATCTTTAACCTCTCTCAGGCAATCGTACAGGGAGTTCAGTGATGCTGACAAATCATCAGTCAGTTGACAATAGATTTGAATGTCATCAGCGTAAAAGTGATAAGAAATATTGTATTTTTCAAATATTGAGCCCAAGGGTAGCATATACAAAGAGAATAATAAAGGGCCCAATACAGACCCCTGGGGCACACCACTGCAGAGAGGGGCAACAGAGAGAGTATCCTCCCATCACAACAGAGAAGGATCTATCTGTGAGGTAAGAATTAAACCAGTTAAGGGCAGAACCCTTGATGCTCTTGATGCTAAAACATGCTCTAGCCTCCTCAAGAGGCTATTATGATCAACCATGTCAAAGGCTGAAGACAGATCCAATAAAACTAAAACGGCAGGGCGACCAGAGTCAGCAAATCCAGGAAGATCATTATAGACTCTTAGCAGGGCCGTTTCAGTGCTATGGTGTGGATTAAAGCCAAACTGGTATTTGTCAGTGATATTATTTGCAACTAAGTAAGCCTGTATTTGGAGAAAGACGGCTTTCTCTAAAATTTTTAATAAAAACGGAAGCTTCGAGATTGGCCTATAATTGGCAGATTCTTTCTGATCGAAATTGCTTTTTTAAGAACGGGGTGCACTACCGCATGTTTAAAGGCAGTCGGGACACAGCCCACAAATAATGATAAATTCATTAAGCATAAGATGCAAGGCCCAATTTCCTCAAAACCTTCCTTGATAATTCAGGATGGAAGGATATCGTGCACAGAATTTGAGTTTCTCAGTTGTTCAATTATTCCCTTAAGAGTGGGGAGTGATAACAGCTCAAAGTGAGAAAAGGTGGACATGCATCCTAAAACCGGAACAGGATTCAGCACAAGAGAGTGAGAGTGTGAAGCCTTCAGTAATAAAACTTTTCCACTAAAATGATTAAGAAATTGCTCACAGTGAGCCTGAGAGGCTGAGCTCGAAGAGTCCGGACAGGGATTTATCACTGAATTAAAAATTTTGAATAACATTTGAGGGTTGTGGCTATTAGTCTCAATAATGTCTGATAGGAAAGCTGCTTTAGCTGCCTTTGCGGAGTTCTGGTAGAGAAAGCGGCTCCTACAAAGAATGTCATAGGATATCTGAAGCCTGTCTTTCTTCCACCTCCTTTCAGGTTGACGGCAGGCACGACGTAAGGCTCGTATAGTGTCATTTAGCCATGGTTGATGAGAAGTTCTGGGACGTTTCGTCTTTATAGGGGCCACAGTATCTAAGATGGAACAACAGGTGGATAGCATAGCGTTGGCAAAATCATAAACCAATGGAGGTGTGTAACAGTTTGTATCAGTGAAGTTTAGAAAGGTCGTATTGAAGTTAGCCACAGTCTCAGAGTTAATGATACGTACAGGGTGATGACAGCCTTTAGAATTTAAATCAATTGCACATAGCTCAACATCAAACATGACCAAAAAATGGTCAAAAATACCAGTATTATCAATGTCCATAGTACAAATATCCAAAGCATATGAGAGGACCAAATCCAAGGTATGACCTTTAAGATGAGTTGGTTCCCTGACCCACTGTGTAAGGTTAAAAGAGTCAATTAGGGCAAGAAAATCCTTGGCTAGGGGGTCATCAGCACAACAAATATGCATGTTAAAATCTCCAGTGATAAGAGCTTGGTCATAACTTAATAAAAATGAACCTAAGAAGTCAGCAAATTCACAAATAAAAGACCTATTATATTTAGGTGGTCAATAAATCACAGCACATAGAATCGTTGGGGGTCCGGCAAGCTCCAATAGTTGAACCTCAAAACTAGATTAGGTAGGAGAGGGCAGTTGCCGAACTTTAAGTTTGTTTATAAAAACAGAGGCCACGCCTCCACCTCTTCCCGAGGGCCTCGGTGAACTGAAGAATACACAGTCCGGAGGTAGTAGCTCTGAAAAGGAAGAGGACTCACCAGGACGAATCCAAGTTTCAGTCAATAACAGAGCATCAAGCCGAGAGGTGAGGAAGAGATCATTTAAGATGAAGGTTTTATTCACCAGCAATCTTGCGTTTAATAAAGCCATCCGAGAGATCAGCATCTTATCTCTGCTGGATGCACGTCTTAACTGGCTTAAATGCCTGTGCAGTACACCATCACTGGGGGACCCAATCCAAACACGAACAGGCAGAGAGACTACCGGAGAAACCGGACAGGCTTGTTTACCGACCGGACAGATCCAGCGATGGTTAAGCAGCCTGAAGGATGATGGATCCCAAGCGGATGGAAGTCGTATAATCCCCGTGGTGGTGAGGGAATTAGCTGCAGCTGATGCTTTAAGGTAAGCCTTTAAGTGAACCTGTAACCCACTCCATTTGCCCCGCTTCCTATAGCGCTTCTTAGGCGGGGAGCAGAGAGGGGAACCGTATGAACCAGTAGAAGAGATGATACGTGGAAAGGTAGCGTCTCCCAAATTCCAGCCTTGATCCAACCTAGCATGGGGGGGAAATGAAGATTCAACAGAGTATCCCGGTCATAGGTGAGTAATGCATAACCATCTGGGTGGCATAGTGCCAGAAAGATAACAAATAATAAACAAATATCAAGGAAAAGAGATCGACAACAGAGACGAGGATGGCCTGCCGTACACACTGGCGCCATCTTCGTGGAGAGAGGACGCGCATTGCTATCATGACAAATTTGGTAAAACAGGCAAGTGCAAAGGTACACCAGCAGTTTCGTTTTAGCATGTACATGTAGCTGTAGCTCAGGAAGTGCAGCACATCATCTGTGAAAAGTTAGAGGTTCAGTCCTTGGCTACTCCAGCTTGCATGCCCTGGGCAAGATATTGAACCCCAGGCTGCTCTCTGATACACCCATAGGAATGAGAATATTAGATAAAATATTAGATAAAACAATGCTCAGGTGAATGCAACAGGTTTATAAACTGCTTTATATTGAGTAAATGAGAAAAGTGCTATGATAACCAGTCGATTTACCAGGTGTGAGAAACCACTTGACCAGTAGGTTTACCAATATTGTTGATCATAGTTGTTTTTTTTATATATAGTGCTAAGTCAAGAGTCATCCTTCATGTCTCTATGGTTTGGGAGGAATATAAAAAATATTTAAAGTAGTAAGAAAAAAAAGTAGGGTTACCCAAAACTGAAAAATAATGAATTATACAAAAAAGGCCTTTTTCAGGGAACAAAACGGGTTAACAATTTAAATCTGTTCTGCAGCAATGGAGGTTGATCAGGCCTTGAAAGCTGCTGCTACTGATTCCTACAGCTGTTACAACTTTTCCAACCCCCTCCGTCTGCATAAAAGCAGTGTTGGCACACACTGGTGTTACCAGACCCTCGTGTGCATCAGCTGAACAGTATTGTACTGCTGAAAGTAGTGTGTTGGTACAAAAATGTTGAGAACAAGGCAATTAACAGTGGAAGAGAGACAGATCATCATAACACTTAAAAATGTAGTTCTGTCCTACAGAGAGGCTGCAAAGAAAGTCAAGGTGTCAGTGAGTACAGTTTCCTTCACCATCCAAAGGCTCAGAAACAAACTGTGACAGGAAGAGGTCTGCAGACCCAAAGACACGACTGAACCAGAGGACACGTTTCTGAGAGTTAACAGCTTGTCTGATAGGTGGCTCACAGGACAACAGCTTCGACCTTAATAGTGGTCGTAGTAAGCAAGTCTCAGCTGTGAAGATTCAACTGTGAAGAGAAGACTTTGAGGTGTGGGTTTGACAGGACAAGTTGCAGCATGAAAGCCAGACGTCAGAATAAGACAGAGCCTGAACTCTCTTAGGCTGCCTTCTGTTCCATCCTCTGCCACCCTGCTTCAGTAATGTTGAGGGGAGGCCAAGCCATGACTGATACTGCTATCCTTTTACTGCATCAGCACGTGGGATCGCTGTCATGTAGAAATGCTTTCTTATCACAAGCTTTTTGGCGTTCATGATTGGGAAACTGAGTTCCAAACCATGACAGACCTTTAACTTCAGTTTACAGATGGTTGTAGACACTCTGTGAAATAACTCTCTTGACCTCTATAGATCAAGAAATGGCTATTCCAATGGTAACTACATATGTATTGATCATGATGGTACTTCAGCCAGAAGGTAGAGCAGATTTACAGGCAGAGTGCAGCTGGTGGTCAGTATACAGTTAATGGTAAATGGTCTGTATTTGTATAGCGCTTTACTTGGTCCTAAGGACCCCAAAGCGCTTTACACTATACACGATCATCCACCCATTCACACACACATTCACACACTGGTGATGTCAAGCTACAGTGTAGCCCTGGGGCGCACTGACAGAGGCGAGGCTGCCGGACACTGGCAAGATCTGCTGCACAAACTCATTAAAAAGTATTAGTCATTAACACTTAAACTCAGAAGAGAAGAGTGCACCAAAATCCAGCAAGGACATGTCATTGCACACCTTTTAGCACAACTGTAAAGTTCTTCATTTGTAGTTTCATGGTTTGCAGAAAACGTATTACTGTGTATATCTGATGAATGAAAAATTGCCTCAAACATTTTTGTCAATAACCCTTACCTGTACTGGAAATTATGTCATCACCTGGTTTATGAAAATGTATCTGCAATGACCCTTTACTTCACATACGCTCACTGTTAAATAAAAGCTGTTTTGCTGCGTCTGCTTAATCTTCTGTATAAAGCCGGTCCCAGCTGAAATAAACTGGAGAAATACAACATGATATAAATAGTCCAGGATAACACTGCAGTGTGTAGCTATTGGTTGTTACATCTATATACACAGTGTATATATATATAGATGTTTGAGACTATTATCAGCTGTAATCACTAGCATCCTGTTTTCCTTTGTGATTTTCAACAGAATCGTTTTTTAACTCTGTTTTTGTTCTTTGAGAAAAGAAACGAAGGCAGCAATGTGTCTCCTACAGACTCGAGCTGCTGGAGGTTGTTAGTAGCTATAAAAGAACATTGATTCACCAGCCAGTGCATTACCGTCTCAGTGGACATGCTGTCTAGATACAGGTCCACCACGACAAATCAACACAGTAATGTAGTTCTCTGCAGCGGCGTCCGGCTGCTATGAGTCTGGGTCAACAGACGTTTTTTCAGACCTTTGTCAGCTGCATGGTTGCTGATGTTCCCCAAGTGTTCCTGCATTTCCTTTTTATGATGGAGTGTTGTCATTAACTTTTCAAAGATGGATTCATTTTACCTCTGTCTGCACCATGTGCTTCCACTTCACTTAGTCATTTCCCGCATTTTCCAAAATGCCTTCTGACAACCTCCAGAGAGGGGATTTAATGTGCTGTGTTCTGCAGTGGGGTGCAGTGGGTTTTGCAATTTAATGACAGAGAGACAAAAACAGGGTTGCAAGTGTCACAGCTTTGATTGATCTTAAAGTTTCTGTGGCATACTTAACGGACATCAGTGATTGGCTGCTGCCCTTCCTCCATGCACTGAACATGTGATCAGTGTTGGGCTCATAAACAGTAATTACTACATGTACATGAACACTTTACTCCCAGAAGAAAGTAATACGTTATACTACTCTTCGCATTACTTTTGCATTTCTCCATAAAATGATCTGAAACGCTTTGTCTCATAATTACCATTTAAGAACATAAACCTATGGGCCCCACACACCAACACACATCCCTGTCCCCATGAAGACATACAGCCAATCTTTTTCTGAGTATTTATTTATGAACACAAAGCCAAAAACACAAAACAAGGATGAAAACTAGCACAAAGAGCCACAGTGATTCTACTTTAGACACATAAACAGTTTGTTACCTGTTAAAGTTCAGGCTCTGGCTGCTGGGCTGAGGTCCACATTCACTCAGATTTAACATCACTCTGGCTTCTTGGCTAGCTTAGAGCTAGCATGCTATCCTGCAGGTGCTTTCAAAGAGTCAAAGTTATAGATTAGCGGTACAATACAGTTATTTCTTTCCTGAATGCAGTTTGCACTTTACCATCATGCTCTCATTCCTTTGTGCAATAAAATATAAATAAAATGTCCACACTTTAGATTGTGCCACTATTCTCCTCCAGCACACAAACTAAAATCAGCTGACCCCAAGTGCAAGTGGAACCAATAAGCATAATCAATATCCAAGCAGACTAACAATTCCGAGACCGCCCATATGGAAAAGATATATATAAATCTTATAAAGTTTGTATCTGTCTTGTGTGAAACTTGTATGAAAAGCATATAAGTGTGAAAACAGATATAAGATCCATTGAAAAATTATATAATGAAACTTGTATGTTTTGGATACTTACTAAAACAATGTATGAAAGTAATGTGAAAGTGGCCACTTTCATGAGTAATCACATATAAGTTTTTACTATTTCTTTTCCATATGGGCGTTCTCACTCCTGAGGCGTAACATCCCGTCGTTTTGTCACGTTCCGCAGCGTTCCTGAGGAACATGAAAGATGACCTTCCGTGTTGTTATGGTACGTGCCAGGTTATGGATGAAATCCAGTGGAATGACGCTCCCGCAGTAATAGACGTTCCAGCCATGTATTCCAGCCCTAACCCTAACCTTATTCCTAATCTTAACCAGGACTTTAATGACGTTAGCTAGCGTTTTCCCAAGCAATTTTAAGAAAGTGAACGAACATGTGTAGATTGAGTGCAAACGGTTCTCATATGTCCTCATTTTTCTGAGCTCGTCATTTAGGAACGTGATGGGGGCCCGAAAACGTAATATGTTGACTTTTTGTCACCTAGCGTAAGATGTTACGCTTTGGGAGTGAGAACGTGTTGCAATTCCAAGGAAATGAACTACTGGGAACTGGTCCTCTATAAGAACCAGTTCTTGATTCCTACCTCTAGGCACGTGTCTTGTTTTTGTAGACAAATAATATAAATATGACTCTATGTTAGACATATGTCTGTAAATAACCATTACATCATCACATCATTTCATAAGGATTTTGCAGGTGGGGATTAAATACACTACAGTATATTGTTTGAGTCTTTCGGCTCTTCGGACATACTTCAGTCTGAAAATGTAACTATAATGAATGTGAAGGCAGGGCGGAATAATATTCAGGACGAGATCTGAAACAGGAGAACAAAGCTTTATAAAAACATTTTAAAATCACATTTCCACCTGCAAAACGAGCAGAGACGACCGTCAAATTATGAAACAAGGTTACAATTTGTGAAACAGAAAGTGACATTTTGAAACTTTGGAAGCTCAGCGGACATAATGTTGTTAAAGCTAATAGTTATTACTGCTGCATAGATAACTAATAAAAAAAATGAGCAGTAAATGAGAGTAAAGTAAAAGAAAAGAAAATAATTTCCTCATAATGTTTTGACTAATTTGTTGCCATTAAGACAGAGCATTTAGATGACAGGAAGCAATAAATGAAGTCAATGTTTTGCTCTGTGTTTTTGTAAATGAGATGATTTTGACCCTGCTGTGAAAACATTAATCACAATGTTCTGCTAGAATTTCTTGGATATTATTAAAGTTCCCAGAGCTGTTGCCGGCAAGGTAAAAGCTTTCAAATTCACAAGTTTGCACTCTTGCCCAAACTTTCTTGACACCGCTGACCTTTAAAGGAAACAAAGAAAAGCAGAAACTCCAAAATGGGAAACGCTGTATCATATTACTCGTGTCACCAAATTTAATTTTAAACCATGCTCTGCTGACTGTAACACAGTGCTGCTGGAGCCTTCCTGTTTTTGTGATAAAAGATTTTCATGAGGGTTTGACAAGCCTTCCTCTGAAGGATTTATGTGTTTTCATTCTCTCTGCCAGGCGGTTCCACAGGCAGCAGCTAATGTCTCTCAATCAACCAACAGTCAGGAGCTAATGGCAGCTATTTTTGTTCTCAAAGACTCATTTAAAAACCCTCAAAGAGCAGCAAATTGCAACAAATGACTAGTGTGGCAGCAACCGACTCTCATCAGCGTTTGTGCTGACTGATAGTTATTTCTCTCCGGAGAGACAAAGATTGCATTAAAAAACTATATCTAGTCAGTTTTTCTCCCCTCTATTATTGTAAGTCAGAGGTGTGGACTCGAGTCACATGACTTGGACTCGAGTCAGACTCGAGTCATTAATTTTATGACTTTAGACTTGACTTGAAAAAATGTTCTAAGACTTGTGACTTGACTTGGACTTTTACACCAATGACTTGGGACTTGAATTGGACTTGAACCGGTTTACTTGAAAAGACTTGATATTTTACCCCAAATATAAAATTTAACATGCATATTATATAGAGATTGAAAATGTGACGTCATTCACGGGTAGAACCGCAAAGGATTCTGGGAACTCATGGCAAGCGGTACTAGCTAAAATCAGTTACACAGCAATAAAAAGAAACACAAAAATGTCAAGAAGCCGTTGTATTATTAACTGCAATAGCCGGTCGCATGACAGCCACGGGAAGCCGACGGGTAAAGAGATCGGTTGTTATCGGATTACGTCGTTGAAGAGAAATTGTTCAAGCCATGTTTCCGAAGTAACAAAGAGGCGACTGGATTGCAGCCATTCAAAGAGCAAATATAACGTCCCAGAACACTCCAGCTCACAGGTTAGTCTGCTCCAAGCATTTACACGAAGGTCAGTCTGCTGTTGTAGTTAATACGTCATTTTCATAACATAATTGGTGATATAGGTTACAAGCAAGTCTGGTGCTGAACAGAAATTGTCGCGCTATGCTCCTTTATTTATTGTGCATAAATAGTGAATTGTCCTGACGCAATATTGCGTTTCGCTTCTGTTATTATGGTACATTGACAAAAACATATACTTTTATTCACAGGATAAAACAGGTTTTTTGTATCACTAATTGCCCAGTACGATTACAACATACAATATTATTGTCACTGCTACATTTCTGTGATGCTACCAGAAATTATTTCCACTGCTAATTAATTACCGCTGAGCTCAAAGGTCCTATTAATAAACGGTTAACGAATGTGTATTTATGAAGACAATTTGTGAGACTGGTAAACTTATGATGTGTACGATGGTCTTTACTTTCTACACGGTGCATTTCAAGGTCCTGCACCCATCCGTCGGTAAACTGTACCTGGGCTTGTTGCAGTGACCTGAAGTTACTAAACTTCATGAGTGTATGCACTCACTCCAAGAAGCGTATAATTATAAATATGCATATAAATATGCTACGATGAGATAGCTGACTTCATCTAACTAGCAAATGTTGTCCAGGCTACGTTGGTGATACAGTTTTTTTTAATGTGTATGATATTTTTGTCATGCGATTTTAAAGCCGGTCCTACAACCGCATCCAAGAATAACATGCAGCGTATCTCAGAACTGTCGGTGAAAATTATTCTTGGAGCTAGGTTTAATTGAGCTGCATTTTAAAGAGGTGCAATTTCACAATTTGTGTATATTTTCTAAGTTCACTATTTTGTCATGTGTTGAGAAAAACACAGATTTAAAAATTACATGGTCTAATATTTACATTTAGCATATAACTGCAACATGCCTTTTTTTCGTTTTTTTTTTTTTTAAAGACTCGAAAGGACTTGAAATTCAAAGTTTCAGACTTGTGACTTTACTCGGACTTTTACACCAGTGACTTGAGACTCGACTCTGACTTGTCTGACATTACTTGAGACTTGACTTGAGACTTGAGGATAAAGACTTGAGACTTACTTGAGACTTGCAAAACAATGACTTGGTCCCACCTCTGTTGTAAGTTATATATTTTTGATTAGCAGTACACGTGGACGTGACTTTGACTTGAATTTTGACCTATTAACTCCTGATGTGTAAGTTATAATCTGTGATGAGCCCAGTCCAAGTTTTGGAAAAAAGCAAACATGTAAATAGTTGTTTTGATGTAAATAAGTTATTTATTTCCCCCCCTTTGCTTCAATTGCCCAGGAAATTTGAGTAAAAGAAAATACGTATTTTAAAGGCTTCAGGGTCGGGTATTGATTTAGAGTTCACAAAGTTAATCTCCAACTGATGAGCTGCATAGAGCTAGGTGTTACTAGTGATGGTAAATTCGATTCTTTTTACTGAATCGAGTTTTAATGAGTCACTCATCAAAGTGAATCGGGTTTTTTGAGTCCTTTGAGTCACTGAGTCAGTTGACCAGAGAGTGCAAAAAATTTACATTTTCACTCAAACTTAATTTGTTTCTCTTTTCATGTAAATCCTACTGCTAAGATGAGTGATTGAAAAAGAAAAACAACTATTTTTATAGAGCAAAAAAGAGCAAAGGGAACATTTATTTTATTTATTTTTATTTCATTTTATTAGTATTTTCCACAAATGTGTCAAATATATATTTTCTCATCTAAATGTCCACTGAGCTGTGAGCCAAGGGGTGGTAATGCTGCTTAACATTGGTTGCTAACCAAGAAGAAGAAGAAACTGTGAACCAGGAGGGAGGGGGTGAGTAACTCAAATGTGCTGTTAGCATGTTAGCAGAGCGATGCTACTGTGAACCAAGGAGCTATTGTCTTGATGTGAGCTTCTACTCAGGGTTTTTTTCTTCCAGTTCAGAGCAGAAATGTTTTTGTTAAGAAACTGGCTGTTGTTTTTTTCCACACAATTTTAATTATAAGCTAGATATATTTCTACTAATGAAATTAGTTTGCTAACAGCAACAGGGATGAGTCAGTGAGTCAGTTGGGCTTGTGAATCATGATTCACGAGTCAGTAAAGTGATTCTCGAGTATTGAACGATTCGTTCATGATTCGCGCATCACTAGGTGTTACAGTGTTACATGTTCTGACTGTCTAGGATTGCGGTAAGGCTGGGTTCATTACTGATGATGTCTTAGATCTCATAGAGTTTCTGTTCATGATGCTGTTGGAAAATCAGGAAAAAGTCAGTGATTATGCTTTGGGAATTATTGTTACTGCCAAGTCATGTAAAAGAAAAAAACATGCTTCGTAATGAAATTTAACAAAAGAGGGAAATTTGCAAAGAAAAACTTCTCCTGACACTGTTGGTAAATCAAAAACTAAACCCAAGAAATTCCTACGGAGCTCTGCGGTCATCTAATCTACCAGCTATGCTGCCTACACACACTGACACAACAGCAGCAACAATCTCCACACCCCCAAAAAACATTTGTGTGTAAGTGAGCAGCAGTGAAAACGAAGCCTGGCCCAGTTTCCAGGCAGCAGCACCAGTAGCTCATTACACAAAATCAACAACGCTTCAAGCTACGAGTATCAGTACGAAGTACAGAGAACAGTATGTGGGAGGCAGACACAGAAAAACATAAAGCTGCTAGCAAGTGTTACAGACTGCACAAAAGCACAGTTTCTGACAGATTATACGCAACTGCAAATGTTGAGATCGCTGCAGCTTGACTGGACTTTGGGAAATGGAGCAGTCAGCAATGATGCCAGGCCGGGCGATGAATGATGCACTGCACTGAACATAAGAATGGGAACCAGCCCTGGTCAGCAGCCTGCACTTACCTGTCTTTGGTATATGAAACAAAAAAGGAAGATATGAGGGCAGTGTGGGCTGTAAGAATGGTGAATCGCAATTTCCCCAGTATCTGTAGATATCAGTACAAGGCTTAGAGTTAGAGTGTGATTTTTAAAGACTTGGCATTAATGTATACTTTATAGATACTTTATAGATCCCTGTGGGAAAAATCCTCTCTGCATTTAACCCATTCACTCAGTGAAGCAGTGGGCAGCAGTGTGTAGGGACGGTACCTTGCTGAGGGGTGTCTCAGGGTAACCGTTCAGTGGATTCAAACCCCCACCTTTCCGATCTAGGGGCCACCACTCTACCCTACCTACTGAGCTATCCCTGCCCTATTTGCCTTAGATGAACTGTAAACCCTCTAAAGTATATTTTCTTATTGAATAATAACCCTGACCTTAAATTTAACTTGAACCGTAAGCAAAGAAACCAGTCACAATATCTATCTGTGTCAGGCTTTGTGTTTTGCTAAGGGAAAACTTACTATCATTATAGAGAAGTGTACATGTATGCATCCAAGTAAGCTTTTACTTGTTAGATGACGGCTGTGTGCGGACAGGGATAGGACCCAAGATGCAGACTCCAGAGACAAATTTAAACCAAAACAGCTTTAATGTTGAACGCAAACATAACTGGAAAAAAACTCAAAATAAACTAACACCGGTGGACTGGCAAAACACACAGCAAAATAAACGGTAGATCGCGACATGGACACAGAGAAACACAGGGCTTAAATACACAGAGGGAGCAATCAGGGAATGAGTAACAGGAGGGAAAAACAGCTGGGGCAAATCAGGCCTAACGAGACCAGGGGAAGCAAAACCAGACACATTAACATCAGACATAGACTTCCAAAGTAAAACAGGAAACATAACACAGACTCACAGGCAAGCACTAAAACAAAGGGAACAGAGACGTGGGACCAGGGCAGACACAGACACTGACTGGACGTGGAAATACAGCAGACAGGGAAGACAGCAACAAAGGAACACAGACAGAAAACCAAAACACTAAAACTCTAACCAAACCCCACCCAGAGGACCTTAACTTAAGAAAAACCCGTAAAGCAAAGCTAGAATATAAAGAAATAACAAAATCAAATAACCAAAAACACAAAACACTGGGTCACCGACCCAGGAACCCTAACAATACTATGATCTGTCTAATTCTTTTGTCCATTTTCTAAAGTTTAAGCTGAAAGAAGAATGTCACTTTTTCTTTTACTATATAAACCTGTTTTCACTCTGAAACAACTTCAGAGTTCATTGGTGGCAACTCTCATAAAGGTCAGCAAATAAAAGGAGAAATGCGCACTGCTGCTGCACTCATAGTTCAGTTACTGTGTGTTTGCTGAGCTGTGTGCCTGAAAAGACACAGATGGGGTGAAACGTGTTTATATGAACAGAAATGTCTCTTTCTTTTGTTGCTATGTTCCCCGTACAAACATAAAGACAGAAAGATTTGTATTATTTACTTGCAGACTGACTGATGTGTTTCACACTCATTCGGCACAAAACAGATTGATGCCTCTTGTTTTTTACTATATCTTCATAATGTCTTCTGAGGTGAGTGAAATCAGTATTTTCCGAGTGTGCTTCAGCATTGTTGTGTTGCATTTATCATTTGTCAGGAATTTTAAAAGTGATAACATGCTAAACTTTAGTTCCTTGGGGGGTGCAAACAGTTCCAGCATTAGTAATAACAATAACAAAAATAAGAATAATATATAATACTGCCATATGCAATACTTGAAGAATGATCCTTAAGCAGCAATAATCGTTTTATCTCTAAACCACTACCTATGTTCAGTGTGTCTGTTGGTGTAACACAAGGCCATGGTGCAAATGCGACCAAATTTTTCAGTGGTGCGACGAAAAAAAAATATTTGGTTGCACCTGTGCGACCAACAAAAAAAAAAACTGCAACCTTCCTTGTGGTCAACAACAGACACACATTATGCCCCTATCGTGGACTAAACCAATCAGAGATAGTAAGGGGCGGGACCGCTCTGATTGGCCGTGGTCCAGTTGAAAGTGCAGGTGGAAGTGGGAGGTGAGTAGCTTGAATAAAGCGATATCAATTCATTAAATCTTGAATCGACTTTTAAACATAACTGTGTTTTGCCAGAAACGCCAGATTCTCAGATTAAAGCTCACAAAACCATTTCAACAACAACCAAACAGCAAATGAGAGCAGGTACACGGATTCCACACAAAGACGTAAACACAGACCCGACGCATCAGAATCAACTTTGTCTTTCTCGGCTTTCTCACCCAACGGCCCGTAGACGGACACGCTGTCGGAGCTTAGCGAGCCTGATGCGTCCGGTCCGCGCTGTGATTACGTCTTTTTGCGCTGATTCTAAGCTGCAGGTTTTGTCTCTCCAATCAAAATTCACCGAGCCAGCAGCAAAAGAAGCAGCAAACTGCGCTTCACATTTGATCAATGTCGTCATGAATTTTGCTGTTTTGCTTCCACGACTATTAAAATCACACTTCATGCACAGCTAGCTCTCTCTCTATCTCTCTCTGTACTTCAAGAACAGTTTCCTGTCTCCAATCTCTGTTTTCTGTATTATTCATTCGCTTATTACCCACCAGTCTACCGTTGTTTACAACGCTGTGGCTGCTGTCTTTTTCTTTTCTTTTTTTCACTTAAATGACCTCAGACAAGAAAGCCTATTTTTTCTGTTGTTCAATACTGAAGAAATGTAAACTTTATGTGCAGAACATTGTAGAATATTTTTAAGATTATCTGCTATAAAAAGCCAGACCAGGAAAATCTCCTTCATGTTTTCTGTTTTATTCTCAGTTACTTTCACACAAAGGCATCTGCTGTGATGTTCACAATTCTGATGAAGTCAGTACTGATAAATGATCAGAATTATAATATTTCTGACTGTCTGAGGCTAAGTTCAATCGAATCGGGACTTTGAAAACCGGAATCGAATGGATTATAGAAATCAGTGATGATACCCAGCCCTAGTGAGCAGCCTAGGCACGACAGAAGTGGATGTAGCTGTAATAGGAAAAGAACTATTGCTAACTTTTCTGTTAAGTTAAGGCCTGATCCTTCTGAAATTCATAGCCAGTGCTCTGACACGGTGTCATCAATCTTTGAATGCTGAAAAAGCACAGTGTATCCAGAAAAACACATTATATTATATAAATTATTATAAAATTTGTGTGCGCCTAACTTTTGTGCCGGTATGCCTAACTTTTTAAAGTTAGGCGTACCGGTAAGCCCATGGCAAAAAGTTAGTCTAGAGCCCTGCCACATTCAAGGACCACAGTACATAAATCAGTTCCAGGTTTATTCAAAAAAATATTTTTTGAGATATTTGAAGATATAATAATAATAATAATAATAATAATAATAATGGATTGGATTTATATAGCGCTTTTCGGGGGCCCTCAAAGCATTTTACAATTCTCACATTCACACACTGGTGGGGGCAGCTACAGTTGTAGCCACAGCTGCCCTGGGGCAGACTGACAGAAGCGAGGCTGACATATCGTGCCATCGGTCCCTCTGGACATCACCAGTAGCCAGCAGGTGAAGTGTCTTGCCCAAGGACACAACAGCCGAGACTGACCGAGCCGGGGCTTGAACCGGCAACCTTCCAGTTACCAGAAGAACTGCCAACTCTTTGAGCCACGATCGCCCTGCGAATCAGTTGATTAAATGAAGCCAGAAATACTTGGGTTAAGGTTGCAGAATAACAGAATAACAAGTATGAAGTATGCAACCAGGGCCTAGAATACCTGCGAGCAACCAGTTATCCACTTACAGACTGTTGGAGGAGTGATTGCTTCTTGTTGTTCACTCATCATGGGCATGAATGTGATGGTCTTTTGTGATTTTAATAAATTTTTTGAATTGTTCTTTTTTCACGTTGGAATGGTTCTACAGCACGTATCGAACTTCAGAAAATCACTGGATTCACAAGTTATTTTGGATTGTCTGTAAACCACACAGGGTCAAAAAGTATATATATATAGACTCAAATATATACATACAGTAAACCTTAATAATATTTGGTTAAATATTGGACTAAAACATTGAAGTGGGACCTCGATCTGATGTTTTTAGTAGCTATCAGTAAGGTCTAAGCTTGGAAGTTTGGACTTCTTGATGCTAAGGAAACTTACAGAAGTCCAGTTGCTTTTCTTTCCAAGCTCCTTAGACTACGATGACCTGGACGACTGAGAACCTTCACAGACATACAGCCGTCATTAAACTTAATTCTGCATAATTCTGTCTGGATATTTGACTACTTGGTAGAATTGGTAAAGTTCATTTAAACCAGTTGGCTTCCTCAGATAGAGCCAGGCTTTAAGCATGGATTTTCAGTACTGGCTTTGGGGAGGCCAAAGCTCCAGAAGCTTCTTGTTCTGCTATATCCATTAAACAACCACCTTTTAAAATTTTAATCATCAGAGAAAAATCATTGCATACAACTACTTTCATTACAACTACTGATTATTATTTAGCCTCTCTCTCTCTGTGATTAATATACATGCAATCCATTATTATTATTTAATATTTCTGAGTTAACATCAATAATCTACTTTAAATCATAAACATGTGTATTAGACCCCATTCTTATAAGACTGCTTATAGAAGACCTTCCAGTAATTAACTCTGGGGTCCAGGCTATAATTGGCCGTTTTTGACTACTTTTGATTTTACCTCTATATTTCACCTTTAAAATATGTTTTTCTTGCCTTATTTGGTATCATTATTTTCAGCACAACCTCAAATATCTGAAATTTGAGTTATTTTTTCATTTTCAATCAATTTTGACTCCTGGGGGAGCATAGGTCCGCAACAACACCACGCCAACGTACTCTGTTCTGGGCTGCTCTCTTTAGTTGGGTCCACGTCATTCCCACGGCTTTCACTTCACTCTCGACAGATCTTCTCCACGTCTGTTTGGGTCTCCCCACTTTCCTTTTCCCTTGTGGGTTCCAGTCCAGTGCTTGCCTTGCGACGTTGTCGAGTGGTTTTCGAAGTGTTTGGCCTATCCAGCTCCATTTTCTCTTCTTGATGTCTTGACCGACCGGGTTCTGACTGGTTCTCTTCCACAGGTCTGTGTTTGAGATCTTCTCAGGCCATCTGATGTTGAGGATGTGTCTCAAGCATTTGTTGATGAAAATCTGTATCTTGCTGGTAGTGGTCTTGGTCACCCGCCACGTCTCGGACCCATACAGAAGGACTGCTTTCACATTGCTGTTGAAGATGCAGATCTTGCTGTGCTGAGATAAGGCTTTGGAGTTCCAGATGGGTCGCAGGGTGTTGAACGCAAGCCTTGCTTTGTTGATCCGGCTCCTAACGTCTTCATCTGCACTGCCGTCGCTGTTGACTATGCTTCCTAGGTAGACGAAGTGGTTGGTTTCCACCAAGTCTTCTCCCTGTAGCTGCAGTGGATGTTCTTGTCGGTTGTTCAACCGTATCACCTTCGTTTTTCTGACATTGATCTTCAGGCCGATCTTTTCTGCCTCCTCAGCGAGCCGGGTAAGCTTGGACTGTGCATGTTGCTGCTTATGAGACAGAAGGCTGATGTCGTCTGCAAAATCCAGGTCCTCCAGCTGTTTGGTGAGGGTCCACTGGATACCGGTGTTGCTGCCCTCTGTGGTTCTTCTCATGATCCAGTCCATGACAATCAGGAAGATTGTCGCTGACATCATGCAGCCTTGCCTCACTCCGGTTTTCAATGCAAAGGGGTTGGTCAGTTTTCCATTGTGGATGATCTGGCAGGACGAGGATTCATAAAGATGTTGGATGATGTTGATGAGCTTCTGCGGGATTCCGTAGTGCTGCATCAGTTTCCACATGGTATCCCTGTCGACGCTGTTTTCAAAGTCGACGAAGGTTGTGTACAAGGGAGACTGCCATTCGATAGACTGCTCGATGATAATGCGCAGAGTGGTGATGTGGTCTGTACATGATCTGTCTTGTCTAAATCCTGCCTGCTCTGATCTCAGTCTCTTGTCCAATGCTTGCTTAATACTTGCTTCTTTGTGTACAGTGGTGCTGCTGTGTCAGCAGTGCCCAATCCGTCACAATTATTACACTTATTCAATTACAAAACGTGCCTTTAGCGTCGGTGGTTCTTGGTTTGTTCCTGAATATGCTTACCCAGTTTGGGTCTGCTTCCCGATCTCAGCACAGTGGGGACACATATGAAGAACTTGTATGATCTTGGAATCTGAAGTTAAAGCTCTAAGAAACCTTACAAACTTGTAAGGTAAACTTGGAGTTCTACTTAGATCTTCACTGAGTTGCTTGGACTTTCCCATTGCTCTGATAATTAATCAGTACAGGTATATGCTGTTACACACTGGGAAAGACAAATTATATGAAAGTTTTCACTAGAAACATATTCTGAAAGATAAAAAACTCATTTGAAATGGTTAAGAAACGCACTGAGAGCAGTATTGAAACAGTTCGTTATTCTCCTCGATTTAATAAGTTTAGATTCACAAACATTACGGTATACACTTAAGTGAGTCCTGGAGAAACAGAGCTACATTGTAGTCAAAGGAGCTTGCAAAGAAAAGCATCTGGACTTCTTTAAGTTGCTTGAAGACGTTTCACCTCTCATCCGAGAAGCTTCTTCAGTTCTAAGGTCAAATGGTGGGGAGTCCCAGATTTAAGCCTAGTGGGAGTATCCCCCCACAGAGGGACAAAAGGACCCCCTGATGATCCTCTAATCGCCTGACTTAAAGAAGTCCAGACGCTTTTCTTTGCAAGCTCCTTTGACTACGATGACCTGGATGACTGAGAACCTTCACAAACATAGAGCTACATTGTGTTGTCCAAGGATGGAAATAATGATGCAACATGAGAGAAAGTGCAGGTTCACCAAAAGGCTGCATTTTTACATTTTAAAGTACAAAGTCCTCAGGGGAGTTCATTGACTAAGTAATTAAGGAGTTTAAATACCGTATAAAGTTGGAGAAATAACATTAACTGCCTGGTACCAGTTTGTCTCACACTTTTCATCCTCCTCTTTGCTGCTGTCTTGTTTGGAAGTGAACATCTCTCAGCGTCTCTTGTTCACACATCTTTTCACACATACTCTTCCTCAGTTCACCCACACATGTGGAGAAGGTGCTCTGACATTTTTATAGCGGTGAGGGTAGCACTGCGTTGCTATTGTGTGAAAAGAGGCCAACAGAGTGAAAATATGGCCGAGCACAGCTCCCACACACAGAGTTTCAGTGGGATATCGCGGCCATGACCTTTCTGCTCTTGCACCATGGACAAAACCAGTGGTGGTAAAAGTGCTGCGATGACGAAAGGATGATGAGACACTGAGGGGAAAAAAATCACAAGGTCCCTGACATCGTGTGAATAAAAAATTGTTCTTTCTCACAAAGTACACAATGATCACATATCACTTCAACATTAACGTACTCCTACAATTCACTAACTTTATATGAAGATGATCCCGATTATTATGCAAGGACAGAATTTTTAGCTGTTCTGCTTAAGAATGTCATCGGCTTTAGTTTAGCATAGCACAATATTATTAAGTAGATGAAATAAATTGCAAATTGTTAACTGGAACAGTAAAATCATAGTGTGCATGTTAATTAGCGGCTAAGTTCAAGGAAAAAAAAATCCAAGTGCAGCTGAAACTTGTATTGAACAGAAAGACGTTGGTCATATGAGAAATAGAGCCATTAGCTGTCGTTTGAAAAGCTTAACTGCTAATCTGTTGTGGCTATTTAAAGAAACATCATGGCAAAACAATATACTGGGCCTGAGGATCAGAAGGCATGAGCCATCTCTAATTCCAGGGTGACTTTTATATTTTTACTTAACTTTTCACATTCTTAATGTATTTGTGTAAAAGGAAGAGCTGAAATCTCCAAAAGTTGATTCTGTTCATCTGGACGTAGCGTTTTGTGGGAGAAACGTTTTGTCACTCATCCAAGTGACTTCTTCAGTCACTCCTTCAGAGCTGAAATGTTTACAGCATCATGCAGGTACTTCATGACCAAAGTCATCAACTATGGAGCATTTCTTACCATATCACATGACTACCTGCCTGCCCATCCATCTACGGGATATATACGGGACTTTCCCTTGCATTTCATGGTCCTAAATCATGTTTTAGGAATATGACCTCTAACTCCGTGTTGCATTGAGGGCTTTATGATCGAGAGGGATGCATGTTGGGATGAGTGTAATATTGTCATGGTCCTGGGTCTCTGACCAAGTGTTTTCTAGTGGTGTGCGATACTGCATATTTTGGTATCAATTCGATACCCATAAATACGGGCCAGCATCGCCGATACCAATACCGATACGATACTTTTCAATAAATAAGGTGGATGCCTCATTGAATTGCTAAATCGCAATTAATTTTCATGACCTTAAGTGTTTTTTGTGATGTTTCCTTTGGTATTATTAATTAGTTAAAACCCAGGACATAATTAGGAGAAATAATTTATTTATAATTAAATTTTAAAAAAAGGTATTATTGTGACAGGTCGAGGTCTGCGATGCCGCTGCAGGTGAGATGGACTCACTTTCATTGCATCTACAATGATGCCTCGCCGGCTTAAAACCTGTGCGCTGCTTGTGCTGTTGTTGTTTTTGATGTTGATGTGTACAGCTGGCAGCAGGAGGGCTGCAGCTGTTGAATGTAGGCTACTGTTACAGCAACCGTGTGATCACTGTAAGGGTGGACAGCTCGCGGCTCGGGGTGAGCCGGAGGCTGGCGCGCCAGCGGGACCTGCCAAGCTGGAGACGGCGGTCGAGGTGCGCAGGGGTCCTGCCACGCCTGAGGGCGGCATGCTGTCCGCTTCGGCACGCAGGCCATCTGCCCAGCTGCCTGTGAGCCCCAGCTCACTTCCATGCCAGCTGCGCCGCCGCTGCTTGTCATATGGGTGGCCATCAGGCCAGTTCCAGGGCTTCCGCTGGAGGCGCGGGCAACCGCCAGAGTGGACCTTGCCCGTCGCTGGCATGGGGCGCCAATGGTCTGGGCCGATTCCCTCGCCTACTCGCGGGGTGGGGTGAAGCGGGCGATGGGGGTATGTGGCAGGGTGTGTTCTGCGATGCCGCTGCAGGTTTGGTGGTGGTGATGTGTATGGCTGCCAGCGGGAGAGCTGCAGCCGTTGAATGTATTGTTACAGCAACCGTGTGATTATTGTAAGAATAAATGATGCTGTGAAGCATGAAAATGCCGTCGAGTCTGCCGCGGTGGCGATCACGCAAACCAGTAAACAAATTAAAACAAATACTGTTGATAAACTATAATACAAAAATTACAATTAAAATTCTCAACAACAAAAAAAAAATATATATAATTAATATGTAAACAACTTAACAACCCCCAAATTGTCTAAGTCACGTGAGGTGTCAGCGCAACACAGAAACATAAGAATGGGGGAGGGGGAGCAAAGTGTGCGTGCTCTCCGCTGACACAGGAGCAGCGAGTCCAGCGATCTGGTTGTTTCGTTTTTGCCGAAAGCACAGCATAGCAAACAAGCAGAACTCAAAGTAAAGAATCGATCTCACCAGGCTAGTATTGATCCAATACCGATGCCGACTTGGGATCGATACTATCGGTATTTGGATCGATCCGCCCACCACAAGTGTTTTCGGTTGTGTACTTTTAGTTTTTTGTACTATGACTGTTGTTTTGGGTTCCCCAGGGTTTAGTTGTGTTCCCTCTGTTTGGTGTCATCCCTGCTTGTGTATCCCCTTTAGTGTAGTAAGGTCTCTGTGTTTAGTCCGCGTCTCTGAGTCTGTGTCATTACGTGTATGTGTTTCCTGTTTTACTTTGCAGGTCTCTGTCTGATGTAAGTGCGTTCTGTTTACGTTTCCCCTGCCTCGTCAGCTGTGATGTCTCCCAGGTGTGTTTCCCTCCTGTTTCCCATCCCCTGATTACTGGTGTGTGTATATATAGTGTGTGTTCCCTCGTCCTCGTTGCTGGTTCGTCTGTGTTGTTCCCCTCCATCTTCCTGTGCATTCTCCCCACGTTGTTCTCCCTGCATCTCTGTTTCATGTCTCACGGTTTCAAGGTTTCAGGTTTGTTTTTGCTTAGCTTTTCCCAGTTTAGGTTACTCTTAGGTTTTGGTTTTCGTCCACCTTGTTCCTGTTTGTTTCTCCTTTATGTTAATAAAGCTCGCTCGCTTCCGTAGCAGTCTGCATCTTGGGTCCTTAATAACTCACACACGGCTTGCCCCGGCAATCCGTGACAAATATGTAAATAAAAAGAGAATGCAATTGTTGAGTATTGCAGCATCGACAGCGATCAACTCGAAGGGAAATGATGACGGAGGCAAAAATGTCCTTAATATTTTGGGAACTTTATTCCTCATTAACACGCGGCAAAACTTTTCTTCATAGGTGCCGTATCTATTTCTCTTCTTCTTCCGTTTTAGGAACGTACAATGAAACAGTGCCTCCTTGT
This sequence comes from Astatotilapia calliptera, assembly GCF_964374335.1. Classification (NCBI taxonomy): domain Eukaryota; kingdom Metazoa; phylum Chordata; class Actinopteri; order Cichliformes; family Cichlidae; genus Astatotilapia; species Astatotilapia calliptera. The sequence goes on along the minus strand of NC_137422.1, from coordinate 4,441,937 downwards.
GGTGAGCACTAAAACACTGTCTCTGTTAAACCACAGTAACCATAATGCAGTTAAACAATGTACAACATGAGTACACACAACGAATATCTTAACACCCCCTCTTGTACTCAGGTTGCTGGAATCTAAAGAAAAGTTTTACAATGAACGATAAACAGTCGTACAATCTCTACCACACTTCCTTTTCCCTTTTTTTTTTTTTCTCCTTTTTAAGCACCAAACATAATGTCAGCAAACTTAGCAAGTTTTAGCTTGGAAACAGGTTTGGTCATAACATCTGCCACCATTTCTTCAGTGGCGCAATATAATAGACACATTTTTCCTTCATTTACAATGGACCTTACAAAATGATATTTAATGTCCACGTGTTTGCACCTCTGTCGGCTCACAGGGTTTTTAGCCAGGGCAATTGTTCCCTGGTTGTCCTCGTACACTATTGTTTGAGTGTAGCTGTAGTCATCTATACCTTTCAAAAGCTGTTCTAAATATATACACTCTTGCATTGTGGAAGCCAGAGCCATATACTCTGCTTCACAGGTAGAGAGCGCCACAGTGGGCTGTTTCTTGGTCTTCCATGAAACTAAAGAACTGTTGTTACATAGACGTACACAGTAACCAGTAGTGCTGCGTCTGTCGGCAGTGTCACCTGCCCAGTCAGCATCACTGTAGGCCACTAGACCCAAATTTTCATCTGTGTTTCTTCTAAAACACAACTTCTTATCTTTGGACCCTTTGAGATATCTCAACACATGTTTCACAGTTCCCCACTGTTCTTCTGTAGGCTCATGGAAATGTTGCGATAACTTGCTTACCACAAAACTCAGGTCAGGACGGGTACCTGATGCAAGGTATATAAGACTGCCTACAGCCTCTCTATACATCCTCACATCTCTTATCTTAGTAGCACCTTCTGTGTAACACAACTTCTGATCACAGGGAGTTCCTCTGGGTTTACAGTTCTGCATGTTAAACCTCATCAGTATCTTGTTGACATAGGTTTCTTGTGACATTGTTACACATCCATCAGACTGAGTGAAATCAATACCCAGAAAATGCTTAAGTCTGCCCAAGTCTTTCATCTTAAATTTGACTGAAAGCATTTCTTTCGCATCCTTCATTACCTTTTCATTGCCAGCAGCAATTATCAGGTCGTCCACCCAGATGATCATAATCACCTTACCATCTTTTGTCTCTTTGGTATAAACACAGTGGTCTGCTGGGTTTTGCCTGAAACTGTTCGCTGTTAGGTATTCATGCAAAATCCTATTCCAGTTACGACCAGATTGTTTTAACCCATACAAGGATTTTTGTAATCTACAGACTAGCCCTTCTCCCTCTTCATAACCTTCTGGCTGATCAATGTAGATTTCATAATCAATGGGAGCGTGTAAATATGCTGTCTTCACATCCATTTGATGGAGTAACAGGCTCTCCTGCGCTGCTTTCTGTAGCAAAACTCTTATGCTAGTTAAGTTGGCTGTTGGTGAGAATGTCTCTCCATAATCTATCCCCGACTGTTGGCTGTAACCCTTGGCTACGAACCTTGCCTTGTATCTGTCGTTTCCCTCAATGTCACTCTTAATGGAATAAACCCACTTTCCCCCCACTGTTTTCTTCCCTTTTGGCAAAGTGGTTAAGGTGAAAGTGTCATTTTCCCGTAACGAGTGGATTTCTTCATCCATGGCTTTGATCCAGTTCTTTGAGTTAGCTGATTCTATGGCTTCCTTAAATGTGTTTGGGACACCACACACTGCCCTGTAGCAGTAGTCTATGGTAGTGTGGATCTCATCGCTGCCACTGTTGGCAGCTACAAAGTCATTTAAATGTCCCGGTTTTCTTCTCTCCCTAAGAGGATACCTTTTGTTGACAAATCCATCACTTGTCACACTTGTCTCTTTTCGTTCACGCTCATCAGGTATACCACTTTGTGGACTTGTGTCTGTCACAATAGGTTCTGGAACCTCATTGTCCTTGTCACCTTTCTCTGAAGGTCTGTTAGCCATAGGCTGTCTTACTCTGCTACCGTCATCATTTAGTTCTCCCTTATCTGTCTGTGTTTGTCTTTCTACATTTACTTTGCTCACAAACTTAACAAGTCTATGTTTCTGAACTTTCTTAGTTTCAGGGTGGTAAACTAAGTAGGCGGGACTGTTCTTATCATAACCTACAAAGAAACCTTGGTCACATTTTGAATCAAGTTTCCCCTTGTCCTGTTTGTATGCATAGCACACAGACCCAAATTTCTGCATTTTTGACAAGTCTGGCTTTTTACCTGTCAGCATTTGGTAGGGTGTTTTCCCTGTTCGCTTACTAAAGCATCTGTTCCGTGTTACAGCAGCAGTTTGAATGGCATAGTTCCATAGGCATTTCGGTAGCTGACTCTCAATCAGCATGCACTTGCCCATCTCGAAAAGAGTACGCCACCCCCTCTCGGCGGTACCGTTCTGATGGGGTGAGTACGGGGCTGATGTCTCATGCTTAATGCCATTTTTCCTTAACAGGGTTTGGAAATCTCTGCATGTGAACTCTGTCCCATTGTCTGATCTAATGCATTTTACGTTGCCATATGGTGCAACATCCGCTAGAAATTTCTCTGTTGCCTGCACTGTATCAGTTTTCGTCTTCAGGAAATATACAAACACTGAGTTTGAATAATCATCAGTGAATGACTGCACATATTTGTACCCATCAATAGATTCAGTGGCTATCGGACCTGCTAAATCTGTGTGTACCATTTGTAAAGGAGCCTTTGCTCTTGTATCCGGATCTCTGTTTCGGGTTTGTGCAAACTTTCCCTGGATACACACTTCACATTCCTTTTCAGGTCTATCGGTTCTCCCCTTAATCTGCATACCGTTAACCACACCTTGCAATCTTACTACATCTTCATAGTTGCAATGGCCTAATATCTCGTGCCATGCCTGTATGTCATGACAGGTGTTACACTTATCATTACCCTCAACTTCAGTCTGCAAATAGTACAACTTGCCATACACATGAATGTTAAAGTTAGTACCGTCTTTGTGGGTCAACGTGTCCTGCCCTTGTTTAAAGGTGACTGTTGCTCCTAATGCAGTGGCTGACTTTACAGAGAATATGTTCTGGGGGTATGATGGAATAAACAGCGCATCTTTCAGCGTTGCTTTGCGTCGCTGGCCTGTATTGTCAATCAGGAACACCTCTGCGTCCCCCCTCTGTTGGGCGACGCCTCTGCACTGGGTACCGTCTGCCAGTTCTACGCTGTGTGACTCCGGTCTGAACGCGTCGTCGAAGCTCTTGAACTTGGCGATGCTGTTAATGATGTGTGAGGTAGCCCCAGTGTCCACCAACAGGCCTTTCTCCTCAATGCTGTACGCTGACTGCTGGACTTTGATGTCTACGCCCTTAATCCTGAAGGCATAATCTGGCGTTTCTGCTTTGGATCCGTTGCCGCTCTCATCTGCGACCTTCCGCGCGCCATCTTGTTTGTCTTTATGTCTACACGTGGTATCACTGTGTGTGCTGCTTTTGCAATGACTGCACCACGTCCTCCGTCTGCACACTTTTGCTCGGTGGCCTTTTAGTCCACACTTGAAACACACAATGTCCACATCGCTCTTGTATCTGCATTGTGCGCTGGATCTCGTGTGCTCACGGCCGGTTCTTCCTCCTGTTTTCATTACGTTGTCGCTACACTCGGACGCGCTTGACTTTTCAGTGTCTTCGAAACTCCGTAGCTTTGTTTTGAACTCAGCAAATGTCATATCGTCTTTATCGTGAGTAACGTGTATTGCAAATGGCTTAAAACTTTCAGGTAGACCTTTTAAAACCATAGCAATCAATAATCCATCACCTAAAGTCTCACCCGCATTGCGCAGTGCTGTAATGGCGGCCTCTGCTCTGATGACATAGTCTGTGACAGTCTCTTCCCTCTTTTTCTGAAGCGATGATAGCGTGGTGTACAGGTTGATGATTCGGGGCTTCCCCTTTCCAGCGTAGTAGTCCCTCAATATTTCTAATGCTCTTCTCCCATTATCAGGGGCATCTCTCATAATCAGTGAGAGGCTTTTATCGTCCAAGAATTGGATTAACTCGGCGTAAGCGTCGGCGTTCTTCTTACCGTCTGCTGCTACTTCAGCCGCGCCGTTCGGTTCCTTCAGAACGGTGTCTTTTAATCCCAACAAGTGCAAATATCCTAGCACCTTAGTTTCCCAAAGTTCATACCTGGTCTCATCTCCGTCAAACATGAGTCGAGGCAGCCTGCTTGCTCCTCGTTGATCCATGTTGCTATTTAGCCGTTAGCCCGCTATCCGTTGTGGCTCCGGATCTTCATGAGAAAAAACTCTTCTTCGAGTCGGCCCTGGGCCCATAACCTGTTGAGTATTGCAGCATCGACAGCGATCAACTCGAAGGGAAATGATGACGGAGGCAAAAATGTCCTTAATATTTTGGGAACTTTATTCCTCATTAACACGCGGCAAAACTTTTCTTCATAGGTGCCGTATCTATTTCTCTTCTTCTTCCGTTTTAGGAACGTACAATGAAACAGTGCCTCCTTGTGGTGAGCACTAAAACACTGTCTCTGTTAAACCACAGTAACCATAATGCAGTTAAACAATGTACAACATGAGTACACACAACGAATATCTTAACAGCAATGATGTGCAAATCACATAAATCCATATTTTATCCACAATAGAACACAGAAAACTTCATTTGTTTAAATAGAGAAAATACACTATTTTAAAAACTATTTTAATATATTCATTTAAAAAAAATGATGAATTGAATTGATCTGAACCTCCAGCAAGTGAGGAATTGACATAGATTCTACAAATTGTAGACAAAGTGTTGTGTAGATTGGTGAGCATCTGCCCATCTTTATTTCCTCCTTTCTAAGATGCTCGTGTTATACCCGGTCATGTTACTGAACCTCTATTGGTTAACTCTATGTATCTTTTGATGGCCCTGTCCCAACATTTTTCAAATTCAAAATAAGCTAATGTTTTTTAAATGACAAGAACAAATCGTTGCATTCTGTTTTCTGTTTGCTCTTTTTACATTTTACACAGTGCAAATGTAATCATACTGTAGTTCCCTTTATAATCAAATCTGGTAAATAGTTCTTGTTGAAATCCAATACTTTAAGTTTTGAACTATTTGAAACACCCAGAAATTTGTTGCTAAATGAGAACTAACCTATTTTTCTGAAGAGCTCATATTGAGTACTTGATGCAATGCATGAAGGGCCAAACTCAAAGTTTGAGGCAGTTTCACTCATTTTCACACACACTTGCCTCAACTCCAACCGGTCGCAGCAGATGGCCCCGCCCCTCCCTGAGCCTGGTGGTTCCAGAGGTTTCTTCCTGTTAAAAGGGAGTTTTTCCTTCCCACTGACCTGCTGTGCTTGGTCACAGCAGGTCATATGACTGTTGGGTTTATTTCAATGCAGGATGAAGCACAAAATAATGAATCTGATTTCACCAAGACTTGCATCCTACTTTAGCATGGAGTGCTTCTGTTTTTGAGTCTTTGAGTGGTTTATTATTAGGGTGTTTTGCACTAATGCAGTTTGTACTGTAAGTGTTTTCATTCCTACATTAAATATATTACCACACTGCTCATAAACATTGATCAGAAAGCAATTTATCTGAATATAAACGTAGCTTCTAGTATTTGGAGTTGAAACCAAAAGTCCATTATACATGTATAGCTGAATATTTTTGCGAATGACTCCAGGGTTTCCACCTAACATAGATTATTCTGGACGTGAAAGAGGCCAAGAGGGGAAGTTTTGAGCACTGGTCATCTTACACCAGACCACACCTGCCCCCAGGCAGCCATCAATCCTTCCATTGGTACAGAGGCCCAGTTTTCTGTTGCCTGAAGGAAGAGTTGGGGGAGGGATTATCAGCAGCCTGGCGGTTGTAATCTGCTGCTGTAAAGAAAAGTGTATGAAAACTTCATTGAGCCTCCAGCTTTGAAGTACTTGAAGAAATGCTGAATAGAGTGATGTGCTTGGTTTGAATTGTTTTTCTTCCGCTAATGACCCATTTAAACTATAATGGAATAAAAAAATTACAGCAGGATTCTGGTAGTTGACAGACATCCTTAAGTAATCAGCTTTGCTTTTGTTCTAAATGCTTTAAAATATAAAACATAATACAGTACAGATAGCAAAATATCAAAATCACAATACAGTGTTTAAGCCTCCAACATCTGGAACTCTGTACAGGTGTCAACGTAATGCTTATAGAGTTCTTAATTTTGAAAACCACTATGATATTTGTCTTTAAATGAGGACTAGGCTAAAAGATAAGAAAACAGAAATAAAGCAGAGCGTGCTTAGTGGCAGGCCTTGGCTTTGACTGTCACTCTCATAAGCAGTTTTAATAAGCTAAGATTGATAAGCTCTAATATTACAGCCCACAGGCCTGGGTTTGCCTCTCTCTTTACATTTGCTGTGTGTGTGTGTGTGTTTTCAGATTAAGCAAAAACTTCTGTCCAAAGATACCATATGTCATGGTCCTGGTTCGGTGACCTGCGTTTTCTGTTTTGTATTGTTTATCTTTGATTTCTTGATGTCTTTGTTTGTTCCTAGGTTTTGGTTCTGTGTCAGTATCGGGTCTGAGTTTTGTCAGTGTATGTTTCCATGTGTCCCTTTTAGTTCAGTGTCTAGTCTGTGTCTTGTGAATTGTCTCGTTTCCTGTTTTACTTTGAAGGTCCCTGTCTTATGTCAGTGTGTTCAGTTTTGCTTCTTAGCTACTTCCGGTGCGGAAACTCCTGTGGGGAGCTTTGTTTCCGATGTCCTATCCGATTATTAAGTGATGACGTGACGAATCCTACTTCCGGGCCTAAAGTAGTCTGCATTTAATGTGGCTTTTGTGTTGTTAACATGTTTAATGCTTTGTATTTTCTTCTATTTAATCTCAAAGAGCTCCTAAAAAAAGTCAGTGATCACCGTTGACCTCCCTCGGCTTTTATTACCGCTAATCATTTATTTAAGCTCAGTTTTTAAAACCTTACGATGTAACTACAGCCCAGCCCATGCAGCAGTATATGAATGACTAACCTCGTATTGTGGATGGATTATCTCAGTTGTTCTCCTGGCTGAAGTTTGGTCCTTTTACAGCATCCTGCCATGCGATTACATTTGTTCCTGACCACTGAGAACACTCGCGTTAACTTTAATCGAGTGGAAAAAAAGTTAGCTTGTTTATATTATGCTAACATAGCTGTGTCGCTAGCGATCACGTAGCACATCATTATATACCACCTAGCCAAAGTTCAGTAACCCTACAAACATCACTGCTGTTTAGTTTTCTGTCTTCATTTATGTTGGAAGTGATAAGAAAGCTGTACGTTTTAATTTGTTTCCAAACCGCCGCAGTCAGGACATGCTATATTGTATTTAGATGGAAGCTAGCGAGCTAACTTCCTGCTAACTTCTAACTCCGTTAAATGCCATAAATTCCGTTTTCATGGATGCCTGGATGTTAAACTCAGTTGTTACACCTGGTAGAGCAGAACGCTGATCATTTTATTAAAGACGAAAGACTTAAGACAGTGTTATAACTCCCAGTAATGCCACAGTGATCATTTGATATATGGACCTGCAGCAGAGTTTAGGCCCAGACACAGCTAGTGACGTCAGACTGAACGATCGGATTCGCGCCTTGTTTATGGTCCAAAACAAGTTAAGCAAATGAATGAAGATGTCTTGGGCATTTACCCAATATGTAAATGATGTTCATCGACTTGTCGATATTTTTCCCCCGTGCCTCAGAGCAAAAGAGAAAAGGGATTCAAATGTTATATTTCTCAGCTGTCCCTCGTTTATCGCGGGTGTTATGTTCTAAAAAATAACCAGCGATAGGTGAAATCAAATAGCCAATTTTTTTTTTTGACGGTGCAAAATGTTTCGTGGACATCGTGGACATACAGCACTCCACTTCAGAGTCACACTGCTAACGATCGATGCAGTGATTCTGTACTGTACAGGAGAGACGTCACGGAGGAGATTGTCTGCAGCGATCATGACGCAGGACACAATGTGATGTAAAAAAGAAAAGCATGCGAACTTGCACTAAAAAAATCTGCGAAACAGCGAGGTGAAAGGTGAACCGCGTTATAGCGAAGGACCACTGTAATTTTGAAGGTGAGTCACAACATACCCTTCGTAAATACTAATGTATAGAAACCGTTACCAGCAATCATTCATTTTTTGTGTGGCTTTTTTTTCAAGGTTTGTTAACATGCTGTGTAGGTGTGTACTTGACTAGCTGATATCGACATAACGGGGGAAACATCTGTTTTGACTATTGTTCACCTGTAGTTTGAATGCTGAATATTTGCCTGTTTAAATCATAAGACCAGTCACTATACAGAGATGTGCTTCTGAATGTGAACGATGTGTCTTCTGATTTTGTAATGCAGTTCTGCTTGTGTAGAGTGATGTAAACAACTGATCGATCTAAACTCTTTAAACGTCAAAATTGATCATTAGATTTTTTATGACACAACAGTGGTGAGTGTTCCCACCTTCTGCTCTTTGTAACTTAACGCAATCTTTCCGCTTTCGAGTTTTGGACATGATTTTGGAGTATATCTTCGCAGTAGCGATTGACCGCAAAGTAAAGCTACCGGAAATGTACAACCCTACATCCGGTCTCAAACCAGGAAGTTAGAATTTTCTCGTGCACAGGGTCTATTGCTGTATTTGTTGGACTAAGGTGTTCGTAAATCTGGGAGTAATCTGTGTCCTAAACTCCCTTTCCTTCAGGTCCCAAAGTCAAACAAACACTGCAGCATCAATGAGAGTTAAAAACTGTCTAAATTCTTTCATCTTTGATAAAACGATCAGCATTGCTGCTTTACCAGGTGTAACTATGAAGTTTAACATCCAGGCATCCATGAAAAAAGAATTTATTACATTTAACGGAGTTGGAAGTTAGCAGGAAGTTAGCGGAAGTTAGCTCGCTAGTTACCTAAGCATGATATACCATGTTCTGACTGAGAGATTTCTGAAAAAATTCAAACGTACTGCTCTGCTATCACTTCCAACATAAATGAAGACAGAAAACTAAACAGCAGTGATGTTTGTAGGGTTACTGAAGTTGGGCTAGCTGGTATATAATGATTAGGGATGGGTATCGTTTAGGTTTTATCCGATACAAGTACCAAACCGGTACTTTTGAAACGGTGCCGGTGCTTAACCCTTTAAGACCTACCATAGAACCAAGTCCGCCAGAGCTTACTTTATATTTTTACATGTTGTAGTGCCATTTTTGGGAGCATTTCAAGTTGCTATACATCAATACAACTGTTATAGCCCATATTTTAATAATATGTATGCATTAAGTCCATAGTAACTACGTTAATTGCAAAAAAGTGCAATAAACTACAAAAAAATTGAAAATCGTTTTTGGTTTTTTTTACATATATTTCTACTTGGAGAAATTTAAGAGGCTTATCCCTCAAAACTTTAAATTAAAAAAAGTTGCAAAAAATAGTTTACAACAACAGGAAATTTATTTTGAGTGTCTTCATAGTTTTATTTTTGAGATACACCAATTTTTATATACTGCAGGAAAAACGAAAAACAATCCTATGATGCTAATTTGCAAAAAAAACAGCATGTGCATCTAAATAAACTATTTCCAGCAGTGCAATTCGAGTTCTAAGCATCCCAGCAACTATTCAGAAAAGCATAAGCATAAGATGTAAGTACAACTCCTCCAGTTTCATATACAAAACAAATTATTGCGCTAGCTTATTCGGTTGCAGTGCTACCGGGATTTAAAAATAGTTACGCAAAAAAGAGCGTGCCCACTCCGACCAGCTTCAAAGGGTTAAACAGTGCTCGAACCGGTGCTTAAAGAATGGAGAACACAAAATTGGTCCAAAAACCTCTCATGTTGAGCTGGGGGTTTTTTTGTAAAAAGATAACAATGTTAGCTTTTTCTGCAGCTATAGGGGATTTATGGTATCACTCTTGGCTGGAAGCAGTGCTTAATCAATGGAAAAAACACAAACTTTGTCCAAAAACCTCTCATGTTTAACTGTTTTCCACTTTTTCTTTGGTCATTTTAGCCTTTTTGGCCAGGGTGAAGGGACTATCTGCCATCAAACAAGAAGACAGCCGCATGTAACTACGACGGTGTTTGCTAGTTCACCTTACATGCATTAATGTAATAACGCGGTTAGCGTACTCAACGTAAATTACACACGAACAACATTAAGCTACTCACGCAGAGAAGAACGGCTGCTGCTGCCATCATCATCCGTCATCATTTCTGCTACACTGGCAGGGCTAGGGGCCAGGACTCTCCTCTTCGGGTTCTTGGGGGATGTTGCTAACTCCGGGTCAGATAACAGGCAACCCACCCGCAGTAGATGTGCACGGTGTGAGGTCTCGCAGCAAGCTATCAAATACGGCGCATTTCTTGGCTTTTAACAAAATGCTATACATCGCCAGGTTCGTCGTCAGATTCGAGGAGTTACCTCCTTTGCACAGTATTGCCTTAAAGCACTTGTTGCAGGCTGCTGAGTTTGCATCTTTTGCTGTGAAGTACAGCCAGACTTTGACCGCTTCGCCTTGGGCATTTTTAATCTGTAGCTCTGCTCTAAAAGAACGTACGTACCTGGGCCCGCCTACTATCCTTGGAAACATAAAATGATTGGCTAGAACCTAAAGTGTATGACATCTCAGGAAAAAAAAAGCACTGAAATAAAGCATCGAAATGTGCGCTGCTTTTCGGTCTGGTTACTACCGTTTATGTCAGAACCGGTACCCATCCCTAATAATGATGTGCTACGTGGTGGTTAGCGACACAGCTATGTTAGCATAACATAAACAGTGAAGCTGGAGGATGAACGCTAACTTTTTTCCACTCGATAAAAGTTAACGTGAGGGTTCCCAATGGTTAGAGAAAAATGCAATCGCATGGCAGGATGCTGTAAACGGACCAAACTTCAGTCAGGAGAACAACTGAGATAATCCATCCACAATATGAGGTTAGTCATTAATATACTGCAACAACATGGGAACAGAGCAGCTGTGATAGAATACAGCATTAATGAATCAATGGTACAGAAGTGGAGGAGGCAAGAAGAATGAGTTGAGTAAAGTTTGTTTCGCTTAATGTGCCTTATAATCCCATGCACCTTATGGTCTGAAAAATACATATTTGACTTTTTTAGTTGTCACACTGCAGTTTACTGTTCCAAAGTACCCCTTTTTAACTTCAGTGGATATTATACATGGTTATGCTCAGGATATGTCAGTCCATTTCTACTGGAAATGCCTTTTGGTTAAACTTTCAGCAAGGAATTTGCATTTGCACTGTTAAATTTTTATATAGCTTTAATGCACATAAAAAACAGCTGCTTGTTTAAGTGAAAATAAATGGATGGTGTTTTTTTGCGCTACTAAAGTTGTGGAGTTGTATTTTGTCTCGCATCAATTATATCGTCAGTTATATCGTTATCGCAAATTTTCAAATATATATCGTGATAAATATTTTTGGTCATATCGCCCTGCTCTAATTCGTATATAGAATATCTCCATAATCCAGCACAGGTAAAAATGTTGCAGCAACAAGCTGCTTCTTTTTATTAAAAGAAAAACTTATTTAGAAAATAAAAGCCTAGTTTGAACTGTGACTGTGGCACATTTACACCAAGATTGTTAATGTACATGATAAATAGAAGTGGATCTAATACAGAGCCCTGTGACACTCATTTGTGCACTGCAACAAATCCAGACCATTAGATTTAATGCACGGCTGAGTTAATTTGAAAACCATCCCACTTCTCTCTCAAAGAGTCCTGACTGGGGGAGTCTAAGTTTGAAAATCTGGTGATCAGATGTGTGTCAAATGCTTTTGTAAATCAATAAAAAGGGATGCACAGTGCTGTTTCTTATCAAGTGCAACAGTCATATCATTTGCAGCTATGATAGTTATGTGATTTTTCTTAAAGCCTGATTGATATTCTAATAAAATAGCACTGGTGTGTAAAAGCTCCTTTAATTGCTCACACACAAGAGTTTCAAGGATTTTGGCTAGCACTGACAGATATAACAAACAAAGACAACAAACAAAAGCTGGTATCCATACTGAGGGAATTTCATTCATATCCAGAGTGAGGTTGAAAAGATCTGTCAGAGGCTCTGCCACCAGATCAGCTGCCAGTTTCAAAAAGTAAGGATCTAGTAAGTCAGGTCCTGAAGATCTTCTATGATCTAACACTTTAAGAGCTTTACAGACTTCCTCCACAGAGAAAGGAACACAGTTAAATGGCTGACCAGTGTACACCAGAAGGTTTGTGCAGGATTTTATGGAAACTGGATTCAGAGAGTCAAACAAAGAGCGAGAGATATAAAGTGTTTGTTGAAGTACTTCACCATCTCCTTCCTGTCATAAACAGGAACAGAATCCTTAAAAACATAAGTGGGTAGGCCATGGGAGCTTTTACACAGAACTTCTGTGGATTATTTATGTTCTCAGCAATGAGAATAATAATAATCTGATTTAGCTTTCTTAATAAAGGAAATACATTTGTTTCTTTGTCGTCTGAAAAGAAGCCAATCAGTGGGCTTTGGCAAAAGCCAGGCTATGCTCATGAATGATATCTGCCAGCTCTGGGGAGAACCCGGGATTTTCGTGACCTTATATCCTAAATCTCCTTTAATTTGTCATGTTTATTCACATTTTGCATAAAACCATCCATAAAAACTGTCCACGCTAATTCTGCACCAGGGATCAATCCTATTTTCCTCCAATCATAGTTTGACAAATTCTGATGAAATGACTGTTCATTAAAATGTTTAAGCTTCCTTTTAAAAACTATGCGATGTTGTGACTCGGGCGCCTTAGCGTTTCTAATAACAGCAACAACACAGTGGTCATTGCAAAAGGCACCCAAGTATGAACATTTATGAGGAACATTTGGCCAAATCTCAAAAGTCCCTTTGATTGACTTGATTCTGACAAGTAGGTAAATTGACCAGCTACGTAAGACTGATAGAATCAAATAATCTGAAAGTTTGATTTGAAAATAATCTGAGACAGTGTTGAGCCAATCCCAGTTCAAGTCACCAGTTAAAACAAGCTCACTATAGTCTGGACAGGAAATCTTCAAAGAATGCAGAGCCTCTGTAGAGGCAGAAGGTCTACAGCAACGAACAGCTGTTCCAAATGGATTCTGATCGAACTATTGTGACATCACATTTTGACTTAACATAAGCAGCAACACCACCACCTGTCTTAAGCCTATCGGTACGATAGATATTGTATCCAACCATCATCAGATATATTTAGACAACCAAGTTTCAAAAATTAGAACAATATCCACATCCGTCGATTAAACCCAAATCTTGACCAAATCCATCTTAAGATGAACAATCTTCAGCCCAAGTGAGGATTTAAATTCAGATGGTGTCTGAGTACACTGCGGCTCAGGTCCCTAGGTTGCACATTACCAGATAAGAGCAGTAGTAAGACAATCAGCAGTCTCTGCTTTGTAACATTACTTATTGAATTTGACTTTTGAAATGTTAAAAGTAAGCAGAATGTTTCATAACTTGCGAGGTAATCATACAGAGCAACAAGGTTTTGAAGTTGAGGTAAATCTTTGGGTAAATCAGATAATAAATTCATGTCCTGTTCCAAATGAAGTGGAGATCGAACAGGATGTACAGCATCCTGTGGCGCGGCTGCCCCTCTGTTGGTCTTCCTAGGTCTCTTGTGTTCTGGGGGCCTCTGGATGTCTGGAGTTTTGATCTCCTCCATACCTGCTTCATGCCCTGGAGGATGGGGCTGTGCCCCCCCCCCCCCCCCCCCCCACACACACACACACACACACGCCCACACCCTCTAGCAGATCATTACATGAAGGAAGCTTTTAAAAAAAAACAAGCGCGTCCATGCTCACAGGTGTACACACGGGTGATCACACACACAAACTACACCCTTTTTGGCTCCTACCTCAAAGCATACTGTGTTCTGTTGATCTTACGTGCTGCACAATAATGTTTAATATTTAGTATTTACTGTTATATTCCCATATATCATTGTGATGTTGTTTATTCTATTACTCTCGTTTTCTTCAGCTTGTTTTCTTTTTTCTTTCTCAACTGGTGATCCAGGTGATCGATATATGCATTTTTTTTTCTCTGCTTATTCTGTTGGTTTTTGTTTTTTGCCCTTCTCCCCCGTCCCTCTTCTCAGCTGTTTTTCTTTCCCTCTTTCTTTCTCCCCTTCTTTCCCCCAGTCAAGTCTGTCCCGTATTCAGCAAGTGAACATAAAATAAACAATAAAAGGTGAATCAAATGGACCATTACGGCAAGGCTGGGATGGTCAATTTGGTAAAGTAAATCCGGTGGGCATCTTTCCTCGCCTTTAGACAATAATTCTGATGGCAAAAGAGCCAAACTGGAAAGGCCAAAAAAAAAAAAAAAAAAAAGGATGTACAGCAGCAATGATACATGTGGACCCAGGGACCATGTCTCGCAGACTCAGTGTTAAATGAGACTGTTAGATGTGCTTGCCCTGGAAAAGTTGACTGCCTCAAAGTCCCCACAACCAACAAGAAAAATATAGTTACAAAAAAAGCCAAAATACACAACAATTGTTGATGCTGAACAGGGCTCGCAAAATTTCAAAATCCCTGGTAGCCCTTCGGGCAGGGACTCTTCAGTTTTTGGTAGCCCAAAATACATTTAAGTAGCCCAAATAAAAAAGAGAGCAATTTTTTGATTGATGTTTTGTTTCCTGTTTTGTTTCCGTTGCAGTTCAAAAAAGCGCCCCTCCGACAGCCAAACCCATCTGTTCTCTGATTGGATTGTTACATTTGTGATTGACATGACATTGACCAATCAGATGAAAGGAAGAAAAATAGGGTCAAAATCCGTACTTGTAACTTGCAGGGTTTTTTTTTCTAAGTCCACACACAAATCTTTTTTACGCACACACAAATCTTTTTTACACATACAAATCTTTTTTACGCACGCACAAATCTTTTTTACGCACACACAAATCTTTTTTACGCACACACAAATCTTTTTTACACATACAAATCTTTTTTACGCACACACAAATCTTTTTTACGCACACACAAATCTTTTTTACACATACAAATCTTTTTTACAAGTACAAAATATTTATGACCACATTTTGAGCCCATACAGGAGAGAGAGGGGAGAGAATGAGAGAAGAAGAGGCAGCTGTGCAGCGTAAACACACAGAATAAATACAGCTTTGTGTCTTTTTCCATTCTAGCTGAAGTACGGGACAAACTGTGCTCCTTTTCAGCTCAATACGAAATTCGTAATATTTTCTCTGAATGCGGGACGATTCCGTCTTTTTACGGGACGGTTGGCAACTCTACTAACTAACCTAATGAATAAAATAAAGTTCAACATCAGTAACATAGCACCCACCCAGCTGTATAGAAACTCCGTCATGCTAGCTAGTACGCAGTACGAGTTATTGTAACTGACTGTAAAAAGTCAGCACAACGAAAATAAACTCCTCCTAAACTTGGTTTATATCTGACCCAGATAGACTGCAGGTCATAACTTCTTACCTGAAGTTCAGTTCACCTGACACTCGGACCGGTGGCCCCCTCGGGTCTCTCCTCGCCCTGCCTCCCCTCTCCCTCATCCACCTGCTGGCCTCTATGGAAGCTCTGCCATAGCCACCACCAAACAACTGAGTTATTTTTACACATCGGCCACCATCTGGCCAATCCACCACCTCTCATTGTTCATTCCGTTACAAAAATAAATAAATAAGTCATCAGCCCACTGGGCAAATGCCCGGTATGCCCGATGGCCAGTCCAGCGATGTCAACCTGCAACCAAATCTGCAGCTCCATACAGCAATGTTACGACCAGTGTTGGTCAAGTTACTTGAAAGAAGTAATCAGTAACTAATTACTGATTACCTCCCCAAAAAGGTAATCCCGTTACTTTACTGATTACTTATTTTCAAAAGTAATTAATTACTTAGTTACTTAGTTACTTTTTAAAAACACGATTTACAACCTGAAGAGGTGATAAAGCGATAGATCTTTCAGCCCAATTCTTCTTTTTCTGCATAATCCATCATACAAAATGTAATCAAATGGAAAAGTCTCTTTTAAAACTTGTTTTATCAGTTTTAATCTTTTAACTTTATGCATCAAGCGAAAATTAAATTATATGCACCCTTCTGTTAGGTTTTGTATTGTTGATTGTCATTTATGCTTAGAAATATTTAACCATATATGCTTAGAGGTGTATAATCAATTGTGTAGTGATAGGATGTGTGATCTTTAGCAGGCTACAAAGGCTTGGTGTGCATTCAACCTACATCCTGGGAGCATGGGAAGAGGTCGTACCTTGTTTTATTGTTTTATGGTAGGATAAACGTGGCTATAACTGTTTTAGGCTAAGTGCCTTTTGTTTTGCTGAACTGTTGGACTTCCAGGCCAGCAGGTTTAGAGAAGTCATTTATGGGGTCACACTCTGACCCCCCCTGCACACACACACACACACACACACGGTACTCTTTGTTTGTATGTAGACGTCATATGTTAATGACCCTATGCATATTCATGTTACCACAATAAAAGGAGTACTGTGGGGAACCTGGCTGAGAGTCTGATGGAGGTCAAGTGGTGGAACGACACTTGGCTCCAGGCAGGTCTCCCTCATGCATGAGTAACACGAAGAACTCTGCCTACTTGGTGTTCAATGCTTTTGCTGTGTAATTATATTGTCTTCAACGTTCCAGCGAATAGGTTCAAGCTACAAACCTATCACCTTCTCTGATTTGAATAAATTTGTTTAACATTTAAACCTATTTTCTGCACATTCCAGCACATAAAATAAAATATTTTTTGTGTTTACACTCAGTCTTTCAAATAGATGCAAGTAAAACACAGCAGAAAATAAATAAAGTCAAAGACTCAGCAGTCCTGTTGCTCTATTTTCACCTGTAAAGCAGGAGTGGCATAGGCTAGGTTTACCCTGGTGCAGGTGTGCCGCAGCGGTCAGTTGAAGAATCCCCGAGTTTCTCTGTGAATTTCCCATTATGTCGTTGCACACTCGGAGCTTGTTTAGGGGTTTTTTCGCTGTAAAAAATTTTTTTCTTCCCACGCACAACGGACACTAATGTTTTTGTCACTTTTTATGCAATCAAACTCAAAGTAAGGTCAGTACTTCCACGCTTTAAACGCTGCATGCTCTTACTCTCTCCCACAATCGATATATGATCCATTGTTGATCTGCACACAGCTGTTGTCACGAACGTCGCACTCGCTTACGTCACTGTCATGAGACATTCTCTCAAAAAAAATCACAGTTTTAGTAACGCAGTAATGCAGCGTTCCTACGGGAAAGTAACGGTAATCTAATTACCGTTTTTGCAATAGTAATCCCTTACTTTACTCGTTACATGAAAAAAGTAATCAGATTACAGTAACACATTACGCGTTACTGCCCATCTCTGGTTACGACTTGGATTATATCTTATAACTCATAACTCTTATGCGAGCTCCCCCCAGCAGCCTACTGTCTGAAATATTCAACGGTTGCAATAATTCTTTGGGTGTTATTTTTTCCTTGGTATTCTAATTTCACCCAAGTTTACTAAACTCAACAAACTTAATATTACTTTCCAGGACATTTATTCTCAACTCATTTTCTTTCGCCGAAGAATTGTTTTCTGCTGTGCCGTCTTTCGTGCTTGGCTCTCCTTCCTTTGCTAACTTGATGCTCATAGTGCAGAAGCCGATGCTGCATTCACGTACACTCGGATATCTGAGCTTCACTGTGAAAACATAATCGTACATTTGATATTTGATTGTTTTAGCTTTGGGGTGGCACCTAGGGTGGCCAGTCTGGATGGGGGGGTGGCCACACCCGCTGGACACGCCACCCCGCTGGACACGCCACCCCGCTGGACAGGCCACCCAGCTGGACACGCCACTGTGTCTGTGTGTGTGTCTGTGTGTGTCTGTCTGCGTGTGTGTGTGTGTTAACCACATGTCTGTTTGCAGGGACAGGATCCCTTCAGAATTCCTGCTCTTCTTTCCAGAGCACCTGGTAATAAAAATGCTTTAAATGAACAAATATCACTAATTGTTTACTATCTCTCCTTAGTTACTCGATATGATGGTAAAATTAAAAAGCCTTGAGGCGACTGCTGTTGTGATTTGGTGGTATATAAATAAAACTGATCTGAATGAAAGGTTTTGAAAAAGTGTATTTTAAATTGAAGCTTTTCCTGAACATAATAGCATGAACAACCCCAAAACAGCAGCGACACGGTTCAGTGGTTTTATTAATAAAACTGGAGAGTGAGCTGGCAGCCATGTAGGTTAACCAAGGAGTGGATTCTTAAAGTCAGAGGAAACAGAGGTAGATGTAAAGACAAGGGAGCCTGAGCATGCTATAGCTTCTGCTGTAGTAATGGTCTAGCAGAGACTGGGTAGATGAGCCTTATGTCCTTGTCTACTGCATGTGAGTTATTAGCAGGAGTGTTAGCCAGGTCTATATGGAAGCAGTAAACGGGCATGCCCCTCAGCAGACCGTCAACGTACACCAGCTAGTAATAGAAGGAAAGAAGATGGCAGTGGAGACGATGATACCTAACCAATGTTGTGTATAAATCTTGCCCAAATGGCAACTGCATAATGAAACTCTCTAAACGATGGCTCCACACGGACTCCAAAGTCATTTGAGTCATGTGCCATCATTGTGTCTTCTTCTGAATAGAGACGATGTCGATTTTGATGTTACACTGCTAATTTTCTGTCATAATGTTTCTACCTTCCAGGAATATAAATTCTAAGGAATGAGACTGAACACTGGCACAAGTTATCAGTACATACTGTAAAAATGGCCTGATTATCGGTGAAAGCAAAGCAATCAGAGGCAGTTTGCATTTAGCTGTAATAGCTGTAAAACTTATTGGCATGAGGTGCAATTATGGAGCTGTACATAGCAGAGGACAAAAGAATGAAACACCAGCAAAGGGCAGAGTAGGATTACTACAAGAGCAAAGAAATGTTTTTGTTTTGTGAAAAAAAAAAGAAGAAAGGGGAGGAGGAAAGATAAAAATAAAGTTGTGTTATTTGTTTGCTTCAGCAGGGTATGATTGTACAATCACTATAATTATCTAGTAGCCAGAATATTATTTCCACACTGAAGCTGAGAATATGCACAGAAATGATACTATCTAACACAGACACCAGCTCACAATTAAGAAATGTCAAACTGAAAAGTGCAGCAATAATTGTATCATATAAAATGGATTTTTAAGTATTGTACCGTTAAAATTAGCCTTATACTTATTTTTGCTTAAGTTGCTTGTTTTTAGAATGCACATACAGCACAATGTCACAGCAATGTGGATGTAGTGCCGTGTGCTTTCTGCAATGAATATATTGCCTTGTCCTCAGATAACAACCTTACATAAATATCTGGGTTGACAAGCTGCATTTGAATCATAACCACAGCAACAACAGTAAAGATTGTGGTGGAATTGCCAGCTGCAATAAGTCTTTCCTGAGACCAAATTTCCCCCTAACTCATGGTGGCATCAGAAAGTGACCTCATCAGTTAGAAACCATAAAGAAACTCATAAATGCAAAGTCGAATTCAAGGTAAGTGAGGATGGATGGAATAAAGACATGCAAGAAGTGAAAAATGGCAACAAAAAAATTTGTAGAATTCGACAGTTTAAACATAAACTCTTGCTGCAGTTGTTTCTACAGACAGACCAACAACAAAGCAGAAGTCATTTTGGAGCACATATCAAGCTGCCGCTCTGAATAAACAGAACTCTTACACAGTAGCATCTTTTTTTTCCTCCTTTAGATAACCTCTTTATCATCTCATTTGCTAAGACAGATTGCCTGTTCTGTGGGGCTTTAAGCTTCTTAATCCAAGGAGTTTGGAAAGAAAGGTGACTGGACGTCTTCCAGTCACAAGCTCCTTAGATTACCTAGACCTGGATGACTGAGAACCTTCACACACATTTGCTTCTGGAGGTCATCAAGAGCGTCAAATTCCTTGGTGTCCACCTGGTGGAGAACCTCTCCTGGTCTCCTCAACGCCAGCTCCATAACCAAGGCCCAACAGCGTCTCTACTTCCTGCAGAAGCTGAGGAAAGTCCATCCTCCCATCATCCATTCTCACCATGTTCTACAGAGGGACTATCGAGAGCGTCCTGAGCAGCTGCATCACTGTCTGGTATGGAAACTGCACCGTATCGGATTTGAAAAACCCTACAACGCATAGTGAGAGCAGCTGAGAACGTCACTGGAGCCTCTCTTCCCTCCATCACGGAAACTTACCGCACCCGCTCTATACGCAAAGCCACCAGCATTGTGAAGGACCCCACACACCCCTCACACACACTCTTCACCCTGCTGCCTTCTGGAAAGAGGTACCTGAGCATCCAGGCCCTCACTGCCAGACTGAGGAACAGTTTCTTCCCCCAAGCCGTCAGACTCCTGAACACTCAGTGACTGGAATCTCACACACACACACACACACACACACACACACACACACACACACACACACACACACACACACACACCACCTTCAGACACGAAGTTAATTTTGCACAGTACAATACTATTACTATTTTGCACATTTCCATTCCACTGTCTTGTGTCTGTATCGTGCAATTCTGTCTGGTGTTGCACAGTCTTGTCTTGTCTTGGGTTTTTTTGCAGTTTTTGCACGTTATACTTTACATAGTTCTGTGTTGACTGTCTGTTATAGGTTATATGTAGCACTTAGTCATAAACCGATAGTAGACTAATGTCAGCCTGACTCTGTCTGAATGCACCAAAGTTGCTTTGACGATGGATGCTGATTTCAACATTTTTCAGAGGCAAAGACTGTCAATTCACTGCACACAGTGACAATATTTTTGGTCATGCCATAGTGTCCAATCATTGTTTTCCCTATTATGGCTATAGCCAAGTGAAAAATGACCAACTTTAGCCATCACCCAAAAAATAAAAATGAGTTGGAGTCTATTGCTAATTGTCCCAATACTACACAGTAACTATTCATATGCTGTAGCTAGCCAGTGCTAACTAGCTTCTAGTGGTTACACCTGTTCAACTTTATAGTTTTTGAGGCATGGGAAAAGGTAGGTGTTGGAAAAGCTTTTTTTCCTCCTCATGTTATTAGGAAGTCTTGTCCAGAAAATAATAATCTTCCCAGCATAACAATTTGGAACAAAGAAACATACTAATGTTGACAGAGATAGTTGGTAGAGTCACAGTTTCCTGTGTCACGTGAAGATATTTCTCTTCAGATTTCAAGCTAATATTAGAACCCTTACTGTTTTTATGCCTCCATTGGCCTCCCATTGCCTGATTGTTTCACGCCATTGTATGCTGTTTTGTTGCTCTATTTTTTACAATCTGCGTGCAACTTGCTTTCACTTTATTAACAGACTTTAGTTTACTCTATTCTTGACTCCAGTAGGACCACTTTAGACTTTAATACTTCTCCCATTGTTCCTTCTCTATTTTCTTGTGCTCCATCTTTTTGATTTTGCTATCCACACGTGGTCTTCTGCTTCTTGTCAATTCCACTATAACGTCTGGTTGGTTTCCAAGCAGCTGCTTGTCTGTCTGGCGTCCCACAGGACCTGTCATTCTCAACCACCTTCAGGAGTTGGGGACTTCTATTCCGTATGCAGCACAAATGTTCCTATCTCCCAGCCAGCTGGTTATATATTAGAAAAAAACAAAAACCTTACATCCCCCTGGTAGGTGGTATGTGTGTGTTTCCCTTCAAGCTTGGAAGATCTACTAGAGGCCTGGTAGTTTTGGGCTTCTCCACAGTATCAGTGTGGTCCGTGTTCCTAAGAGACCTCTGAGCTTGTATGATGAGTCTGCTGAAGCTTTTCGGGGTTTAAGGGTTGCAGCGCCTATTAACACTGGGCCTGCTTTGGACTTGTGTGTCTGATAGCAGCTGGGCAGTGTAGTGGCAACATTACCATTTTTAGAACAGTTAGTTAGGGTTTGAATCCTCGCCAGTACATGTAGCCAGTAATGATTCCCAGTCCAAGAACTCCATGCTGCCCAAGCCAATATTAGAACATGAGTTGAAAATAAATAACTAAAACGGTTATTAAGCACACTTTCTGTAATAGTTATAACCTACCAAAATCATGATGAGCACCAATTACATCATAGCATAATAAATGTGAAGTGTTGCTTTAAAACTTTTAGACTTTAAATAACACAAAGAAGTCAGTGGAATAACATGAAACAGGGTAACTTTAAAGTGTCTCTTGGTATGAATGTCCTTGAATGTCGTTGAATGTCTAGTCTGCGTTATAGTGGTCCATTCTTTTTGAGTATAACATTTAATAGTCTTGGAAGTTAAAACAGAGTTCCTTTATGTAGTCACAATCTTGAAGGACAATGGGGGTCAGGGTACTAAAATATAATCCAGTTTGTCATTCAAAAACCTTAAACAATGGGACGTCTTTTGTCCCAGTACTAAAGTTGGGATAAGATTTATTCCTATCAGGAAAAATGGTTCCTAGGGGAGAAATTCCACCACAGCTAGTGTCAGAAAGTGAAAACTGACGGTTACTTCGGTTGGCAATGATTCGGCCCTGAGTTGACCCCCTGCTGCATTCATGTGTTCAATGTCTTCTTAGCTGAGGATAAAATGAGTTAAATGTGATTGTTGTTTGGTTTTAAGTGGAACCCAGGAGGAGTAACAGTATGGTGATGGCAATAGAACGTAAGAGAAAATCTTGATGATTTTGATGTAAAAAAAACAAAACAAAAAAACAACTTACTAACTATGTAAAGTGCCAAAGTTGCCTGTTTTAATGAAGTCGTACTGTAAGCACCAAAGGTTTTTCTTTTATCTAATTTATATTAGTTATCTTATTTATCTGCATCTCTCAGCTTCTGTCTATATGTACCGCTGTTGTAAAACCTTTCTGAGCTCTTGTCCTCTCAAGTTTCTGTGAATTGCCACAGTGCCTTTTCCCAGGAGATTCCACACCCACAGGCATATTGAATTGTGAATATGAAGCTTCAGGTAATTAATCAGTGTTATCATTTCCACCATCACAAAGGTCACATCTCAGGGTTTTTTGTTGTTGTTTTTGTGTTTTTAACTCTAAAAGTTGGATCATTTTGAAGTCTGGATCCAGAACCATGAATGTTTTCATTGTGAGAAATTAAATTATTTCATATTTACAAATATATACCAAATGTAATATAGAAAAAAACTCAGGGAAAATATCAATTCATGTGTCGAGGTCATTTTCAGCTTTTGCTGAAATATGTTATCTATAATTAATACACTTCGTAATTAATGTTAACGCTTTCATATTCAACCAAATCTGCTCAGCTTGTTTAAACTAGAATCCTAAGGTCAGATTCAGGCTTTGCCATGTAAACACAAAAGATGCTTGAATGTGCTCCAGATTTTAAAAGCATCTGAAAACTGAGGTAATGCATTTTCAAACATTGGCACTGAATTGATTTTAGAGTGAATAAGATCACAGTGTTGCTCATTTTTTCAGAAAAATGTGGAAAATATTGTATTCAGGTACTACTCCTGCTTCAGGAGTCTAAACGTGCGTCATCATTCGTGCATGGATAAAACCAAGACGCTGCATTTTTTTAGGTTAAGATGCTCAAAGGTCAGGGTTGGGATTAGGGTTTGGTTTGGTGCTGTTATGGTTATAAAGCTAGAGTAAGTCTGAATGAAGGTAATGTCCTTCGGGGTGTGTGTGTGTGTGTGTGTGTGTGTGTGTGTGTGTGTGTGTGTGTGTGTGTGTGTGTGTGTGTGTGTGTGTGTGTGTGTGTGTGTGTGTGAGAGAGAGAGAGAGTCAGAGAAAGAAAGGTTTAAACAGCCTATATTAATACTTTTTTTAAAGTGAGGCCTGGATGTTGATCATTGTGAAAAAGAAGCGGCTCTGGGGAGCAACTGCTTATTGTTTAAAGGGATTTCCATAATCTAAAGGATGATGATGATGTTGTGGATTAATCTGTGGGGGACTGCTCGAAGCAGCCATTGGAGGGAAAACACTAAGCGATATTGATCTGGGACGATGAAGGTTACGGCCATCAATCAGGTGGCATGCTGTTCTCTGTTCCTGTGCCAGCAGGAGCATTTAACCAAACTTTGCCTCTACTTTGGCCACAACTCAAGAGTGTTTTCTTTGTACACACTCACTCTGCAGAGGTCTGGGATTACTCTCTGCCTCAGCGGACAGTGTTCATTTGAGCTGCGATTTATTACAGTGACTCTGTGGGTACTCCCAGCCCACAGAGGGGTTACTGTGGAAGGCGACAGATACGGTGCTCCATTCCTCTCCCCAGGTGCTCAGGCTTGTAGCTGGCCCATGGGAAAACTAAGCTGCTAACCCTCTGACTATTACAGGAAAGGACATGGTTCATTGAGTCCCAGAAGGGGAAGTCTTTTGGGACATTTTGAAGGCAACGCCAGCTCTTCCTCACAGCCCCTGACCTTCTCCAGTTACAGCTGCTCACAAGTTTCAGTCATCGGATAAAACCTCAAACCATGTGGATCAAGGGAGCAGTCACAGTGCTGGTGCTTACACTGAAAGAAAAATGGACCAAGGGTCATTATAGTCCAGCCGACAGTTCCAATGCAGTTTTAATCAAACAGAATGGCTGTATTGAATCACTTGATAAGGCTGTGAGATTCCCAATCTATATGTAATCACTCACGGCTCTCTCAGGGTTTCTCCCTGACCTTTAAACAGTATGCCTGATAATGCTGGCAGGATTCTTACCCTCATACTCACTGGATTCAAGAGGAATTGTATTTTTCAACTCTTTGTCCTGATAAGCCTTCCCTCGGATCAATTACAGCTTTAGAGCCTCATAATTAAAAGGTCAAATTTACCAGGACACCAATAATTATTATATGGCAACAAGTTTAAATAATTTTTTTAAGTTCTGGGAACTAATTAGATTTTACAGTGTAATAGACAGATGCAGCTGTGTGTAGTATAAAGAGTTGTTCTGGTGCTCAAACACACACATATTGTGAGACAAATCTATGTCATAGCAAATATACAAGCATGTAGATTTGTGTGATAAACTGAAACCATACAATTGCATTATTGTTTTCGTAATCATGGGCCATTGTTCCTTTTCTGTGATTTGAATGCATAGATTTGTATGTTAAACTGAAGCCATATGGCACTGCACTGATGGTTCTAATTACTATGTGGTGTGGATAGAACTCTGCTGCACATTTCACTTTGTAATAGCGTTTCAAATTTACCATCAAGATTGTCACTTTATACTAGAAAATTGTACTTCAACTTTGGGTAAATTGTGTTTTATTGTAAATAGCTGAAAAAGAATGTGCATTTTTTATGTGTCCATTTTTGATGGCACTGTGTCTTATACAGTACAGTGGTCCCTCATTTATTGCGGTAGTTACGTCCTAAAAATAACCGCGAAGTAGCCAGCTTTATTTTCTTTTTGCAATGATTATAGATGTTTTAAGGCTGTAAAAGGTGATGGTTAGCATCTTCTAGCATCTTTGGGTGCTAACGCAGCTGCCTTTGACGGTGCAAAACGTTTTGTCGACATTGTTGTGTTTGTTGGGGAGAAAACTTAGAAACATACAGTACAGCACTTCAGAGTCACACTGCTAGGATCGAAGATTTATGTAAATGTGACACCAGCTGAACGCATTCTGTACTGGACAGGAGACACGGCATGAGATTGATTGACAATGGTATACAGCCAATCAGGACGCAGAACACAATGCACTGTAAAAAAAAAAAAACCATGGAAAATTGCACAACTTTTTTTTTTAATCAGCAAGGCTGCGAAAGGTGAACCGTGTGGACCACTGTATAGCACTTTTCCAGTACTGAGTACTGAAAGTGCTTTATACAACATGCCTCACTCACTGATTCACTGTTATCTACAGCTAGGTGCTTTCTATCTAACATTCACACTCAGATGAAAGCATCAGAGAGCAACTTGAAGCTCATATCTTACCCAAGGATACCTCAGCATGGAGACTGGAGTAGCCAGCAATCAAGGCATCGACCTTCCAGTTAGTAGATGACGTGCTCTACCTCCTGAGCAACAGCTAGCCCCAATATTCCATCATGTTTCATGTTTCTTCTCTAATATTCCATAATATACCTAAAATTCATAGTTCATGTGTTTGTAAACCTTTTCACAAGGAAACACCAAGTAAGCCAAAGTGCACCAGTTTAAACCCACTGGGAACATGGTCTTTTTTGAGAAAGCACTCAGGTCCCAGTCATGAGAATCCTTCCTCCCTACTGTCACAAAGTCCTTTCATAAACAGGATTAACACATGGACAGACACCTTGGATTAAATCTCAGTGGTTATTTTAATATCCCGTTCTAAGTGAGACCAGATGGGAACCTAATATCCGAGGGTTCAGCCTCCCATTCTCCTTTTGAAGTACTGTAGGTGTTGAAGTAACCCTGCTCTGTTGCTCTGAAGTGCTCCGTTATGTTATGCTCTCTCTGACATAACATATATTTTATTTTAGCATAACTGTGCAGATAAAGGAAGCCAGTCTTAGAAATGTGCTTAATGATAATGCCATGCTAATGTGGTATAAACTGGTACAAGTGGCCAGTCAGTCAAAGATGTTAAAGATGTGAAAAGCAGAGCAAGCACACTGCACTACAACTCACCTTTCCAGAATTTGAACCTGAATTTCTTGTGGGGACAAATATGAAACACCTCTCCCTGTCCGTGATGCGGGGTGATTATTGTGGAAGCATGAAGCGCAAACTGCTCCCTTGGAAAAGTCTTTCACCTGGCAGAGGATCCACCACAGTTATCCTCACGTAGGTAGACAGCTCAGCCTGTAATGTGTTTGTTAGGCCTTACACCACGGCTCATTACAGCTCACAATTTGTTGATTTGTTTGATCAGATTGTACCCAATGACTCAAACTGCATGCAAACAGAGGCAGCTGTAAGTGTGTGTGCATGTGCTTGTGTTAAAATGTGTGTTTCATGCCTTGTGCATTTCTAGAGGCAGATGGCTAAAGGGAGGTTGATGCAATACTAGCTTCTGTAGCTGAACATTGGCATGAGCTTTGGGATAACTGGCAGGAGGTTTGCAGAGGTGTTTGGGGAGGTTGTGCCTGTTTGTTTGATTATTGAGTGACAGGGAACTCAGGAGAGACGCGCCTCACTAGTTCGACTGGCGCCTCAGGGCTTCGAGGTCGACAGGATTAGCATTTTAAAACCTCTGCTTCTCAGATTCGAGAGTGGGAGGTGGTGATGGAGTGGGGGAAACCTGTCTGATTCAAAAATTGGATCTACTGCCTACTTTCAGCTCCCCTCATCTTTTTCTAAATGTGTGGTTTAAAACAGAGTGGAAGTTTACCTGTCTCATTACACCACATCACACAGTGGGAACAGAAAAGCTCCGACTGGCAGGAAGCAGTCCTACAATTACACTGTTTTCCACACACGTTACCAGATTCAAAGACATTTTTAGTCTGTGAGGAAAACAGAACAGAAATGAAACATTCATTTTATATTTCTGTTATGTACAAAACAGTTGTTGAGGCTCCTATTAAACATGGTCAAAGTCTTAAATAATGAGGCGATGCGTGAGCCAAAAGCTCAGACTTCAGACTGGCTGAAGTCCAACCTGTGTTGTTTTTAAAGCTGCTTGAAACAAGCAGCCAATAAGAAGAATATTGATTCATAGTAAGGAGCCCAAAGAAAAATCACAGGGGTGCAAAAACACTTTGAACACAGCTGTACATTTCATGGTCGATAACGGGAACTCTGTAATTCCTAACAGTTATTTCAACACCTTGAAATCACCCTGTGATGTCTGAGTCATCATCACTGAACCCTCACTGAACCATCATCATCAACCCTAAACCAAACTCTAAACCTGTTAGATATATCTAATAGATATATCTAACTTTTATTCTTTGTTCTCTAACATCTTCCACCGAGGGAACCAAGAAAATAATTAATCTAATCGACACTTATCAAAATATTTGCCTCTCCAAAAGTATAGCGTTAGAGTAGGGGAAGTCAGTTGAGCAATCGCATCTTGATTGTTTGATTTTAAAATCGGGTCGTGTGCAGATGCAAAATCATAACTGTGTCATTATTCAAAAACTGTTAATTGTAGAGCATCAAACACCCAATACTGGAGCTATGTAAACAAATGTGTTTTTCCCTTCCTGATATCCCAGTGTTTTGCATATTTGTCACACTTACATGTTTCAGATCATCAAACAAATTTTAATATTAGCTAAAGATAGCTGAAGTAAATAAAAGTTGAGTTTTTATTTGATTAACCTCCTAGGACCTGGCGTCCACATATGTGGACATCACATTTTGGGTTATTTAGACCAAAATACTCAATTTTGCTCTACAAGGGCCTGAATAATGTCCACTTACGAGGACATTATACTGCTACTGTTCTATCGAAATTTTAAATGAATATCTTCATATGTGGCTCTCATTTTTATTAGAAACAAAAATCAGGTAAAAAGAAATCTGGTAATTCTTTGTTTTTACATTCATTGGGCCCCAATCAGCCCAAATATCAAAGAGAAATCAAAAATGCATGCCGTGGGAGAGTTCGGGTCTTAGGAGGTTAAGGGTGAAACGTTATCCAAACCCACTCTGTGGCTTTCAAACCCCAAAACACAAACAGAGTAACATAGTGTACGCTGTTATGTACCAGGAGGGTCGCCATGATTTATACATCAGGGAAACGAAACGACGAATGGCTAAGCAAATGATAGATAGCCATTGATCAATTGTCATTGATCAGCGGTTGTCGAGTAGTGGTCATGGTCATTAATATGCAGATGGTCAGTTTGCATATTAATGATCAAGAAACTGCCCTCACAGTGCATTGTTAGCCAGTGGTGTTAGTTCCAGTCATTATACAAATGTACTATTTAAAAGGCTGGAGAATGCTGCAGTCAGCTGAGACTCCTTGGAATGTCATCACCTGGATGATCAAGCATGCATCAGGTTTTACAAACAGACAAAAAAAATGAGGAAATCAGAAAGAAGGCAAACACTTTTTATAAAGTGTTTGCCTTTAGAGGAGGAAACTGTGAGACACGGGGAAATGTATTTATTTCCTCCTTTCAGCTCTACTAGAGAGTAACACGTACACATAGAAAAGCACTAAGTTAAAGCTAACGTTAACTCTGTGGACATAAAGCAGTGAGTAATTTAAGTTGACTTAATTAGTCAACATAAGTTATTATGAATCTCTTTCACACTGTCTTTGTCCTGTCTCTTCCCCATCACCCCAACCTTCTGCGGCAGATGGCCCCGCCCCTCCCTGATCCTGCTTCTGCTGGAGGTTACTTCCTGTTAAAGGAGTTTTTTCTTTCCCACGGTCACCAAGTGCTTGCTCACAGGAAATCATATGATGGCTGGGGTAACTGTTTGATGTTATATAAATAAATATAAATAAAACTGAAGTGAACTGTATTGAAGTGGATGGCATGAAATTAACAAGTCTTAATATTTGCCAGTTTTTTATGGTTTTCTTTGTGTCTGAAACCAGTGGACAGATATATTAACTAACTTAGCTTTAGGCTCGCCACAGCTCTATTTTAGCCCCTGCAGGTTGTCTGGTGTGTAACACACAGGCAAAAATCTATATCACAGTTTTGTGAATACTAAAATCACTTTTTCATCAACTCATAGAAAAAAATATTAACAGTGAAAAACTGTGTTTATTTTCTAGAATAGTTCCCTGACAAAACTACAGCATGTGATGACTTTTATTTATCACGTTTGTGACAATCACAAACAACTTTCAGTATGTTGTGCTTTCGGTTATTGTCATTTTGTGTAAATATCATAGATGGCTGCTTTGATGTCACCCACATGTTTGTGAAGTAAGAATGTTTTAAATATTTTGTTACTCTAAATGAGTGATGGATCCAATAAACTATTCAGGGGTCAAGTGCAAGTGATGCTTTCCCACAGACTGCTATAGGACTCCAGACCCTTCCTTTTAATGTAACCTGCAGTACTAAAGATCCTGGGAAACATATTTCCTTGCTTAAACTGAATAGTCACTTCTTGCCCTGCAGCCGTAGACTAACTGCTTTGTTCTTTCTGGAGTATGTATCCTTACTCCAACTCAAGTCTGCTTTTTAACTCCACTGAGTGCGATCATCCCTCCATGACTCTTCACCACACATGCTTCACATGAAAAGAAAAGTTGACTTTTCTGAAATACAGGGACATTCAACCAAACCTAGGACCTGAATAAGATTTGTAGAGTATTTATGTATAAAAAGGAGCTAAAAAATAAGAATCCAGCAGCTTGAAGTAGTGTCCTTTTACTCTGAGGTTGTTTTTATTCAGCATACGGTGCCTAAACTCTACTCACAGATTGTTTCTCAACAGTAAAATGTGACCTTGAGACAGTGTGTGAGGTGGAGAGAGGTGGCTCAATATGGAGGGAGTGTAGTGTTTCGAATGCCTCAATACAGCATTGATTAAGTATGGCATATATGTTAGTCTCTTTATTTGTTTGCTGCAAAACTCAGGGCCATTATTTGAACACCTTTAAACAACAGATGCTACAGATGGAGACAGCTTATTTTATTTTGAGATTAAATTAATTTTGATTATTTATTTTATTCAGCATCCTACAGGTCAGTAAGTGTTTAGGGTAAGAGCTGGGTTAAATAAAGTCTTACAAGTGAATTTTGACATTAAAGCTTTTCTGTTGAAACCTGAACCACAGGTTAAGACTTCAGACTGGCTGAAGGTTCCTAATTTCAGCCCTGTTCGGACCCCTGATGGGTCTCTAACCTGGTGGATGTTAAAGGTAAAGTCACTCACTGTGTAGGTATGTGATGGCTTTTGGTTTAAAATTTCAGTTTCGTTCCTGTTTCCTCATCTTTCTTTTGCATACACATTTTTGTTTGCATTGTGTCTCCTGTGCGTCCTCTGTCCTCCTGCCCTTTGACCTTCAAGTCAAGCTCCAACGTCTCAGTTCCTAAAATGCATCTGGAGAACAGGAGGCTTGTTGAAGGAGCTATAATCAAGTATATTAAGTGCATTATTTGCAGAAGTGTTTTCACTTTTAGTACAAAAACAAGCTATGGTGCCCAGCTGGACTATCTAACTTGTTATAAACGACTTCAGTTATTTAAGGCGTGATCGATCCTGCTTGCTGTCCTTCATGGTTTCCTGATGACTTTAACCATCTGATGTATGAATCATCATAGTTGATCACCATAACTGTGACCCTAAATTGTGGCAAAACTAAATATTTGGAAAAGTAAATAGTTTTTGATGTCAGTTAGAATAATTATTATCTTTTGTCCCATAATTTCCAATCAACTTATTAAAAACAAAAGTATTCTTCAGTTAGTTTCAGCATCAGAATTGGCGGGCATTCCAGATGAGAGACGATGACTTCAGACAGTATATAGTAAATATACTATATTTAGTATATATATTATATATATTTTTTAAAAATATAGTTTATATAAAAAATGTATAATGTTATATCGCACCATGATGTTAACTAAAGGTTGGACCTCAATGCAGAAAAACTGTTTATATCTCAAATCATAAAACATAGCCGAACTTCAACAAAACAAATTCATGATGCAGTTGTGCCACACCCTATATTTACTTTACCATACAGTGAAAATCTTCCATTTTGTTAAATGCCTTTTGTCTCTGGTATCTTTGGTAGGGGCTACAAAGATGTGAGCAGAGGGGTCAAGGATGTGCAATTATGGGAAAGGGGGCAAACTTCACCTGCCTCTGTTGTTACTATAGTGCAGGTACTTTGTGCCTCAGTTGTTATCACCTTCTGTCTTTATTTGTGCTTCTCCTTAGGTTTTTAGATTGTGCCTCCTTTGTCCTCCTGTGACCTGGAGTTCACTCTGTGTTGAAAGATGTCTCAGCTCTGAAAATCACAATTGGACAGTGGAGCCCTCATCAGAGGGGCTATAATCAAGAATGCTCAGGTGTATTATTTGTGGTTGTGATTTTACTCTTGACACATAACAGAGACGTGTGTGTGTTTATAAAAAGGTCAGTTTTTTCCCCTGTTGTAGCACATTGTGAATTTGGGTAGCAGTTGAAATCAGTCATAAATATGGGTGATCATAAAATAGAGCAGTAATTTCATAATCTAACTATACCAAGCTTCATATGTCGTTGGCATCACTAGGAAAGAAATTCAAATGACAAAATGAGGGTGAAAAACTCATTTCAGATGCCAACAGGTTTTTTTTATGCCTGCTGAACTCTGTCGGTATCTTCAGCTGATAGCAGCACCAGACTGCAGGCAACACGTTCTCACTCACAAAGCGTAACATTTTACGCTAGGTGACAAATCATCAGAAGATTACGTTTTCGGCTACCCAACACCTTCCTAAATGACGACCTCTGAAAAATGAGGAAATATGAGAACCGTCTGGACTCAATCTACACATGTTCGCTCCTTTTCTTCAAATCGTTTGGAAACACGCTATTTAACATCATTAAAGCCCAGGTTAAGGTCAGGAATAAGGTTATGGTTACGGCTAGGGATAAGGTTAGGTTTAGAGCTGGAATACAGGGCTGGAATGTCTATTACCGTGGGAGCATCATTCCACTGGATTTCATCCATAACCCCACGCCTACCATAAGGAAGGTAGGCGTGGGGCGTGACAAAACGTTGGCATGTTACGCCTCGGGAGTGAGAACGGGCTGAAACACATGGGAAATTACCTGGGTTTATACTGTTATGATTTGATAGCTTATTCATTAGCTGTAACTGAAGATATATGTAGCATTTCAAGCTTTGTCATCATATATGGTGGTCTGTCGGCTGGTTTGTCAGTTGTTGAACAAGACACGACACACAGTGTGCAAAACCACTGTGTTACACAGAGCTCTGTTAAAACGTTTGAGTTGGCAAGTCAGATAATTTGTGAAGAAACAGACTGAATTTGCTATTATCACACAAGCAAAGTGTACGCCACATTATTTCTAAAGGATCTTGTTTCCACGTAACTATTTTAATTCAGACCATTTTCCGTTGTCTTCTTCGAATCCAGAAAACAAACACATTTCACTCACTTTGTGCCCAGAGTGCATCATTTGCATTTGAACACACCGTGTTCATTTCACATCATTTCATCAGCTCTTGTTACTTTTATTAGTGCAGCTCACATCTAGCAGCGAGCTCTAAAGCAGACAAGTATTTGCACACTCTTTTTCCTGCTAACCTGAACTCATCTAGCCCAGATGTATGTACTCATGCTTCAGTATTCCATTACTGAAGCTGTATTTAGCAGTACACTTAATGATTATCACATGTGTCATGTAGGCCTTGAGCAGCTCAGCCCCTTCAGCTTTCCAGCCTCCTAATTCTGGAGGGAGCAGGAAGTGTGGAACCAGTAAAAGAGTCGAATGGTTAATATTTGGACAGTTTAGGTCATCAGGAACACATACTCATGCTGTGGTTGCTGCTCAAGTATGTAAATACGATCGTGGCTCAAGAGTTGGGTGTGCATCTTATAATCGGAAGGTTGCTGGTTCGAGCCCCGGCTCAGACAGTCTCGGCCGTTGTGTCCTTGGGCAAGACTTCACCTTCCGCCTACTGGTGATGGCCAAAGGGGCCGATGGCGCGATATGGCAGCCTCGCCTCTGTCAGTCTGCCCCAGGGCAACTGTAGCTGCCTTCACCAGTGTATGAATGTGAGAGTGAATGAATAGTGGTATTGTAAAGCGCTTTGAGGGGTCCCGAAAAATGCTATATAAATGCAACCCATTATTATCAGATCAGAAGAGCAAAAGGAAACTGTTAAATGTTGTTGGTGATTGTTTTTGAGGGTGAGAATTAACTAAAGTGGATGACCAAAAAGCTGAACAAAAATACAGCGGTTTAATTTCAGGGGTGTAAATGACTAATTGAGGAGAACTGAGAGATCTTAAAACGTCTTGGCATATCACATGCATAAGCAAGGAAACGCCCCTGAATATTCACGATTCTCCACCTCATGAATCGTAACAAGCATCCACATGGGAAGCGATTCGCGCCAATGTGATGACTGGAAGCCAAGAAAAATGTCCAGTCCTTCATGGACAACAAGTCCAGTATTCAATCTCTCTAACAAACCTTCGGACTAATCTGGAAACCCATCAGCTAGTCTGCTAAATGGAAGTGAAACATATAGTAAATAGTGAAATATTGGGCAAGCTTTCTGCACTTTCCCTTTTAATCACAACATTTCCTCCAACAACATAGGCAGTCAAGTTTCAGTTTGGCACATTTTTTCCTATTTTCATGGCAAAATGGAGACTGCTCTTCTCAGAAGAGAAAATGAACTTTAAAGTGTGATCAGTACATCTACATCAGATAGTTTAAAAAATAAACAAACACACATTTTAAAAAACATTTAGAAAATGTATTAAAGTTTATAAAACGTATAAATTTGCTTAAATGTCATCGAGTGAAACATGTACTTCATCTCAGCACACAGATTAAGGTCAGTTAGAGATTACAGATACTCAAGTGTGTAAAGCACAACTGTCCACAAAATCAGTTTCTTCCATTCCAACTTCTTTAACACGATGAAGAGCTGTCTGAGGATTCAGGGAGAGTAAATGGTAAATGGCCTGTATTTATATATCGCTTTACTATTCCCTAAGGACCCCAAAGCGCTTTACACATCTACAGTGGGGCAAAAAAGTATTTAGTCAGCCACCGATTGTGCAAGTTCCCCCACTTAAAATGATGACAGAGGTCAGTAATTTGCACCAGAGGTACACTTCAACTGTGAGAGACAGAATGTGAAAAAAAAATCCATGAATTCACATGGTAGGATTTGTAAAGAATTTATTCGT
Source organism: Astatotilapia calliptera (assembly GCF_964374335.1). NCBI lineage: Eukaryota > Metazoa > Chordata > Actinopteri > Cichliformes > Cichlidae > Astatotilapia > Astatotilapia calliptera. The sequence goes on along the minus strand of NC_137422.1, from coordinate 4,407,066 downwards.
AAATTAGGGTGGAAAATAAGTATTTGGTCACCTCAAACAAGGAAAATCTCTGGCTCTCACAGACCTGTAACGTCTCCTGTAAGAAGCTTTTCTGTCCCCCACTCGTTACCTGTATGAATGAATAATAATAATAATGGATTGATATAGCGCTTTTCAAGGCACCCAAAGCGCTTTACAATACCACTATTCATTCATGCTCACATTCATACACTGGTGGAGGCAGCTACAGTTGTAGCCACAGCTGCCCTGGGGCAGACTGACAGAAGTGAGGCTGCCATATCGCGCCATCGGCCCCTCTGGCCAACACCAGCAGGCAAGTAGGGTAAAGTGTCTTGCCCAGGGACACAACGACCAGGACAGAGAGCCCGGGGATTGAACCAGCGACCTTCCGGTTACAGATGCGATTCCCAACCCCTGAGCCACGGTCGCCCAGACCTGTTGGCACCTGTTTGAACTCATCATCTGTATAAAAGACACCTGTCCACAGCCTCAAACAGTCAGACTCCAAACTCCGCCATGGCCAAGACCAAAGAGCTTTCAAAGGACACCAGGGAAAGTATTGTAGACCTGCACCAGACTGGGAAGAGTGAATCTACAGTAGGCAAGCAGCTTGGTGTGAAAAAATCAACTGTGGGAGCAATCATCAGAAAATGGAAGACATACAAGACCACTGATAATCTCCCTCGATCTGGGGCTCCACGCAAGATCTCATCCCGTGGGGTCAAAATGATCATGAGAACGGTGAGCAAAGATCCCAGAACCACACGGGGGGACCTGGTGAATGACCTGCAGAGAGCTGGGACCAAAGTAACAAAGGTCACCATCAGTAACACACTACAACGGCAGGGAATCAAATCCCGCAGTGCCAGACGTGTTCCGCTGCTGAAGCCAGTGCATGTCCAGGCCCGTCTGAAGTTTGCCAGAGAGCACATGGATGATACAGCAGAGGATTGGGAGAATGTCATGTGGTCAGATGAAACCAAAGTAGAACTTTTTGGTATAAACTCAACTCGTCGTGTTTGGAGGAAAAAGAATACTGAGTTGCATCCCAAGAACACCATACCTACTGTGAAGCATGGGGGTGGAAACATCATGCTATGGGGCTGTTTTTCTGCCAAGGGGACAGGACGACTGATCCATGTTAAGGACAGAATGAATGGGGCCATGTATCGTGAGATTTTGAGCCAAAACCTCCTTCCATCAGTGAGAACTTTGAAGATGAAACAAGGCTGGGTCTTCCAACATGACAATGATCCAAAACACACCACCCGGGCAACAAAGGAGTGGCTCCGTAAGAAGCATTTGAAAGTCCTGGAGTGGCCTAGCCAGTCTCCAGACCCCAACCCCATAGAAAATCTGTGGCGGGAGTTGAAAGTCCGTGTTGCTCGGCGACAGCCCCAAAACATCACTGCTCTCGAGAAGATCTGCATGGAGGAATGGGCCAAAATACCAGCTACTGTGTGTGCAAACCTGGTAAAGACCTATAGTAAACGTTTGACCTCTGTTATTGCCAACAAAGGTTATGTTACAAAGTATTGAGTTGTATTTTTGTTATTGACCAAATACTTATTTTCCACCCTGATTTACGAATAAATTCTTTACAAATCCTACCATGTGGATTCATGGATTTTTTTTTTCACATTCTGTCTCTCACAGTTGAAGTGTACCTCTGGTGCAAATTACTGACCTCTGTCATCATTTTAGGTGGGGGAACTTGCACAATCGGTGGCTGACTAAATAGTTTTTTGCCCCACTGCAGTTACCCACCCATTCACACACTGGTGATGGCAGCTACATTGTAGCCACAGCCACCCTGGGGCGCACTGACAGAGGCGAGGCTGCCGGACACTGGCGCCACTGGGCCCTGTGACCACCACCAGTAGGCAACGGGTCAAGTGTCTTGCCCAAGGACACAACGATCTAGACTGTCGGGGGGATCGAGACTGTCGGGGGGCTCGAACCGGCAACCTTTCGATTACAAGGCAAACTCCCAACTCTTGAGCCATGATCGCCCCCCTTATGAGTAGAGCTGCATAAGCCTGGGAAGGGCTGCAAGACTGAGGAAAAGACTTGTGAGAAGGTGACAGCTGTTGCTGGAATCAATCAGAACTGGAAGAAATATAAAATGATCATCAATGGGCCTCAGCCTGGAGCTCCATGCAAGGCCTCTTGGCCAGAGGATGATCATAAGAAAGGTTGTGGATTAGCCCCAAACTACATGGGACAAGCATATTAATGATCCAAAGCCAGCTGAGACCACCGTCACCAGTAAAACCATTGGTACCACACTATGGTACCTATTCGGAACCACGATAACAGGGTTCTTGCTGATCGGAGCTGGCTTGGCCCTGGCTTATCGGAGAATTAAGAAAGTGGAACCGGCTGTTCAAACCCCCCCAAGGCTGCCCGCTGGGATTGAAACGATGGGACGAGGCACGACTTCTCAGAATTGGCTCACTGAGTGAAGCATGGTTAAGACCTTGGAGAAGCTGACGGCTGCCGTGAATACTCAGAATAACACCTCTGAGCGAAAGTTGGATTACATCTTTCAAATTCTCATGAGCTGCTCGCATAAAAGAAAAATCAACAACATCAACATCATAATGTGGATATCCCCTTAGCGTCAGCTGTGTTCTCAAGGCTGGAGCCGAACAAAAACTCCCTGATAACGACTGTGTGTTCAGAATCAATCAGAATCAGAATACTTTATTAATCCCAAAGGAAATTAGGGTTACAGCAGGCAGCACGCTAATGGCGCATGCGCACTTACAAAGGAACCTTCTGACCAACTTTACACAAACATCACATTGGGGAGACATGTCAGAAAGGTAGGCTGATAGGAAAAAAAACAACGAAAATACATACAGTAACATACATAGCATCCGGTCCTGCAGCATGTCTGCACTGGTCCAGTTGACTGCCATCTTCCCCGGTAGGGCACAAGCATCGAAGGCGTTTGGAAAGGAAGGGGGGATCAGTGTGTGCACATCAGTGTATATGTGTGTGTGTGTGTGTGTGTGTGTGTGTGTGTGTGTGTGTGTGTGTGTGTGTGTGTGTCCAGAGTTCAGCTGAGACAGTGTCCTTCGTCCCGACAGGCTAAGTAAACAGTCTTCCAGCCAACCCAGGTGGCCTTGCGTGGGATGGGAAGAACAGCCATAACACAGTCATTATCAGGGAGTGATTGTTCGGCTCCAGCCTTGGGCCTGCAGCTGGCGCCGTGATGGGGGTCCGCAATTTTGATATTGATTTTGTAAATTTCCATGCGAGCAGCCCAGGAGAATTTTCAGGCTGCTCTTTAACACTCTGACGCTGGTCTCTCAATCTCCCGTTGGAGAGCCGCAAGCCTCCCCATGATGGTATCAAACTTCTGTTCCATGGTGTTGTCATTCTTTTTATTCTGAGACCTCACAACTGCAGTGATCCGTTCCGTGATGTGTTCCAACTCTCGCTCAAGGGTCTCATTCTGAGCAGGCCTCTCTCTGATGTATCCCTCCCATACGCTCAATGGTGTTATTTTGAGCCTTCACAGCAGCTGTAAGCGTCTCCAAGGTGTTAACCATATTACGTTCGTTGTGAGAGGTCGCGCCTCGTCCCATCGCTTCGATTCCAGCGGGCAGCCTTGGGGGGGGTTTGAACAGCCGGTTCCGCTCTCTTATTTCTCCGATAAACCAGGGCTAAGCCAACTCCGATCAGCAAGAACCCTGTTATCACGGTTCCGAATAGATAGATATCTTCAGCGTTCTCGATCGACAGTCCCGCCAGGCACATGACCCTCCAGTTCTGCCACCCGTCCATCGTGTATCTGGCAGGGAAAGTCCCTCCAGGGCACTCGGGCTCTCCCGAGCCCAGACTTCTCGTTGAGAAAAGGGTGTCAATAGCATTCAGAGACCAGTTGATCAAATCCATAATTCTGTTTAGGTTTTAGAGAACGACAGTGAGAGAGTGTTGCAGGGAAAGTAATGCACACGAGACAAGACAAGGACATAGAGGCTAAGCAGGGAAGATAAGGGTAAGGAGGAGAGGAGAAAAGTGCGACCGCCTTCGCTGAGAGTGGGAAGAAAAGTCGTGTTGACTGTTCTTCCCACTCTATGCAAGGCCACCTGGGTTGGCTGGTAGACTGGTTACTTAGCCTGGTAGAGCGAAGGACACTGTCTCGGCTGAACTATGGACATGCACACATACACTTACACTGATAAGCACTCACACATCCCCCCTCCCCTTCCAATGGCTTCGATGCTTGTTGCCTCCTGGGAACACGAGGCGGGTCTGGGCCCGCGCTGGAGACACGGCGCAGTGGCAGGATGGCTGCTATCTTGCCTGGGATTACTCCTCATCCCCTACCCAACCCTGTTGCTGTTCATGTGCTCTATAATGTTGTACTGTGGACATTTATGTGCTTTCTGTGCAGAGGAGTTTTTTGGTTTGTTCTCATGCTGTCCTCCCAGGAGCCCAGCATGAGTTAGAGGTCTCTTTTTTTCCTCTTGTACTTTCCCATTGTAGTGTACATTTCAGTGTTTTTTCTGTAATGCAACCGTTCTCTGACTGTATCCCCATGTGATGTCTGTGTTGTGTGTGTATGGTCGGGGGGCGGGTTCATTCCACTGCAGGGCAACCTGCCACTGCATGTGGTGAATAAAATTTGAACTTGAACTTGCCATAATAACTGAAATCTTGCAGTGTCTGCAAGATGCCTCAAGAACGCACATGTACAGGCCATCTTAGGTTTACGAGTGAACTATCTAAATGATTCAGAGAAGGCTTTGAAGAACGTGCTGTGGTCAGTCAAGTTAACTTTCTGATATCAACTCAACATGGTGGAGGAAGACCACACGAAAGTATGACCCAAAGAACAGTTAAGCACAGAGCTGGAAACTAGAGATAGCACGATAACACTTTTATGTCCGATACTGATATCATAAATTTGGATATCTGCCAATACCAATATGAATCCGATATAGTGTATTTTTTAATCAATAAAACTGTTTTTTTAATATCTTTCTGCATTTCGTATTAATTCATACTCAAGTTTAAAAAACAAAATAAAACACTAAAGCTATTCTGTTATACCTGTATGCAAAAAATACGCTGTTCCCAAAAATATTTAATAGTTCAGCAATACTGATCAATCTAATAAAATTAAACCTGCACCATCCTTCCTATTCTGTTTTTTTAAAGAGTAGAGAGCGGAAATATTAAGCAACCTAACTAATAGGGTTGCCAACTCCCAGCAAAAAAAAAAAGAAAAAGGGAACCACCCCCCACCCTCCGCCTCGCGATGCTTAATCGACGTAATCAACTTTAACGCAAAAATCACAGAAATCAGTTATTTTTCCACAGTAATTAAAAAGATTCAACTTCTTTCCCTAGCTGCACCAAGGCCGATCAGCAAGCACTCCAGTGGGTGGTGAAAGAAGCTGGCAGAATTATTGGAACAAGTCTGCCAGAGATCAGTAATATCTTCCCCACTCGCTGTCTGAGGAGGGTGCACAGTATCCTGCGGGACCAACATCACCCTGCGTGCCACCTTTTCCATCTGCTGCCCTCAGGGAGAAGGTACAGGTCTATACAGGCCAGAACATCCAGACTGGCCAACAGCCTGTATCCACAGGCTGTGAGGCTCCTGAACTCTCTGCCCCCCTCTCACGGACAATAACCATATCCAACTTCTTAATAGCAATGAACTGGTCTGCATTGGTGCATCATATCTTTATTCTCTTCCCCCTCCTGCCCCCCCCCCCCTCTTTCTTAAATAGATAACTATCATATCTGATATCATATCTCACAGTACAATAATATTGAATGGGTTGCATTGTTGTATTTTGTCATGTTTCTCAGGTCTTTGTCTGAATTTCTACGAACATTATTGCTAAGGATTGTCTTATTGCATTGGAGTCACACTGGGTTAAATATGTACACTTGGGTTTTAAGGGGTATTTATTATTTTCTTCTTTTTTTGGGTTGTATGGAAGCCCCAAACGCAATTTCATTGTTCTTGACAATGACAATAAATAAATAAATACTAAAAACTAAATACTACTATAAAACAGAATTGCAGACTGCACAGATGGTTGCCAAAGGAAAAAGTACTATAGCTTACTAGGGTATATTAGACTTAACAGTTACTATATACAGTAATGGACTTCTATACATTTTACATCAGATTAAAACTTTGGGTGTAAGATTCAGATAATTATTTATTAAAAGCTAGACATTTTAAATGAGAATAAGAAAGAAAAGTATTTCTTTGTGCCCCCTTTTCCCTGTTAATGCCCTATCGGCCCCCCTGGCTAAACTTTGCTAGATCCGCCCCTGATCTAGGGTGCTGGCAGGAGCTAAATGGTAAATGGTAAATGGCCTGTATTTATATAGCGCTTTACTAGTCCCTAAGGATCCCAAAGCACTTTACATATCCAGTCATCCACCAATTCACACACACATTCACACACTGTACTGTAGGAGCTGGTGAAGAAGACACTGTGTGTGCTGTGAAAATGTTCTTCTAATATCTGCTAGAATAATAGCTTCCAGGGTTTAATTTGTGAAATGTAGGCTTGGCCCCATGATGGCTGCCTGATCATTATTCTTTCTCCTACAGTACAAAAACCCAAAAAAGCATTAACCATAAGCTTTAACTTTTGGATTACTACATGATGTTTGTGATGCCACACATGGCACACAGGGCCTGTGCTGGATGTACTTCACTGCTGATCATCAGTGTACAAACAGGCCCTTTGTTCACCAGCAGGCTTCCTTAGGAGATGTGCATTACTCATGCCTGCAGCTTCTCCACGATGGCCCCATGCTGTCAGCCTGTGGCAAGTAAAAACAGAATCCCCTGCTTATTACTTTTGTGCTGGCAAAAGACATCCAGCCTCTGTCTGTTAATGAATGTTATAGGAGCCTGCTGCAACCCCCACAATACCCAAGTGGCAAGACATGATATTCTGGATGAAGCGGGGGAGGAGGAGAAAATAGTACCAGGTGAAGATGAAAGTGAGTACGAGTTGGACAAAGATGTAGCAGATCACAGGGAGCTGTGAGCATACAACACGAGAGAATTATTGGTCCTGCAGACCTGCCTACATGTCCGAAGGACTATTTTTTAGGAAAGCATCCAGTTTGTACTACAGTTACATTTGATTTCATTTATATAGCACCAGATCCCAACCCAGTGGGGGTATCCCCCCAAAAGAGGGACAAAAGGACCTCCTGATGATCCTCTAATCACCTGAGCCAAGGTGTGAAAACGGGTGTGGGTCCCAATCAGCCAGGGTTTTGGGTGAGCTCATTGTGAAACCTGGCCCCACCCTATTATGTGATTTCCTGAGGTCAGATGGCCGAAGATGTGAGTGAGCATTAAGGCATCTGGGGAGGGAACTCAAAACTGGATTATAGATGGCAGACAGTTGGTGATACCCCCACTGGGTTTAAATCTGGGACTCTCTGCCATTTGGCCTTAGAACTGAAGAAGCTTCTCTGCTGAGAGGTGAAACGTCTTCAAGCAACTTAAAGAAGTCCACACGCTTTTCTTTCCAAGCTCCTTAGACTACGATGACCTGGATGACTGAGAACCTTCACAGACACCCTACAAAATTATTAACCCCTAACATGAGCCCTTATGTTATGTTCAGCAGAAATAAATTACCTTCTCTTATTATTACCCTCAACATCCGTCAGCTTGTTGAGGGTTAAGTGGCCTAACCAGGCCTTAAGTGGCCTGATTAGGATTAGGATCACATGTACATCCATACAGGATACGTTTGGCATCCCCAAATGGAAGTCTTGTGAATTGTAAGGAAAAAATGTTGAACATGATTAGAAATGTACATTCATGTAGTATTTATTGTATTTTAACATGAGGCTAAAATACAACAATACATTACACAATCTTAACTGATGACCTGGTAGATGCTGTAAGATAAATATTTACATTACTGCCACTAATAAAATGGGCATTGGCTGCATGGTTGTACACTCCAGTTTGTTTGCTTGCTAAGAAAAATATTCCTTTTTGTGTTGATTGTATATTTATATTCACTTTTTTGTTTTTGCAGGCTGAAAATATAAATAATAAGCAGCTTTTCCCTTTTTTTTCTGCTCTTTAAGAGACCAGAGAGTGTAAGGGTGAGCTGAAGAGAAAGTCGAGTCGGAGTTTTCTGAGTAACAAAGGTCTCTTTTAGCCTGGCTACATGGTAATGTACGCTGATCCAGAGCAGATTATATTCTATTCCATTTTATTATTGACTTAAACACTAACAGCACCAAAAGCCCACTGAGTGGAAAGGACACTAGTTTAAGTATGTACATACAGTTTGTGTAAATGAAGAGTCAAATAACATCACGCTTTTATGAATAGCTTACATTTAACGAACGTTGATAACCACCGTTCTGATGCTGGGGTTTTTGTTAAGTCAGCTAATGGAAAGCGTGATCATGTCGTACGTCCTTCATAGTACATCCCTCAAGGACAGTCTGGCTTGCTGTCCAGGAAAAGCTTTTAAGCAATTTTAGGAAAGCTTTCTCGCTGAAGTAACTCAAAGCAAAGAAACTGGACAATTAACTTGAAGTTGGTGTTAAAAGTTGGTCTTCCCTTTGGCCCACTTGGCCAGAAGTGGTAGCAAAGTCCCCCTGCAGAACAACAAACTGACATACGGGCGGTTCAATTAAATAGTAATCATTATGGATGGAGACTGCCCAAATGTGACTCCCCAGACATACAGCAATGATACAAACACTGAAAATCAATACTGACTCAAATCTAGTCTTTAAGAGGTTTTGCCTGATGATAGAAATTTTCCTGTTGGCAGTGCGGCCTGTTCAGTGAAGAACAGGGTGCTGCAGTTATCCATCAATCAAACTAATGTGAAAATGTTAGTTTAATAAATAAAGATATAGCCATAACGACAGCTAAGTCTTTACAACAGGGAATAAAGGAAAGTCTCCGACTGGTTATGAGGGCAGCACTTCGGTAAAACATCAAAGTAAACAAAAAAAAACCATGCAATTATAAACCTCAATTCATCCTTAAGCTCAACTCAATATTCTTTGTCTCAACTGTCTCTGTTTAATTTGAAAATAGTTTTAAACTCTTCTTTAATACTTTCTTTATTCATACTAATTAATGTTAGAAAGGTAATCAACTTATGTCTAATGTCAGACCAGCTCCCAGCAGAACAGCATCTCCACAAAAAACAGATGTGACTAAGACAGACTTTAATTAACAGGTTTACAACATTTAAGGGCTTTAATAAGTTGATCAGATTGTCAGTAAAGACTTTACATTCATCAGGTGAACTAGCATTAAATTAAATTTAATGTATTTTGATTTGGACACCCACAGTCCAAATAAATAAATACATAACTGCTCTTTACTGAGTTGAGCTAAATCAGCTTATTGATAGCTTATATCAGATGGAGTGTTTTGTATTGTTTGTTATTTTTCACCTCTGCTGACTGATGTCAGTTTTCTTGAACAGACCCACCTTCACAGCGTTAAAGAGAGTTAAAGTGAGTCCACAGTGACACAGTTTTTGTGATTCTGCATCTGCACATCATCACAGTGGATTTCTAAAGAAACAAACCAAACATTAGTGACTGTCAAACCAAGGATCAATGCCCACCCCAGACCCTTTCTGGCTTCCCCCGCAGCCCTCCACTTCCGCAGCACCTCCTTCTCTCTCTCCTGTTTCAGACCTTTGACCCCGCGCGACCCTTCCTGTTCACATTCGCTCACGCACTGTAAATAAAGTCGCTGTTAACCCCGAGCACTCCAGTGTTTTGTCTGCTTTCGGGTTCATTTCTGTGCTGCCTGTGGCAATACGATCCCGTTTCTGAATTCTCCATGAGAACAACTGTAGTCTTGCCAAATTTGTATTTTTGCAAGCAAAAAATGACATGATGAAGGACCACCTCGCTAAAATATCTGGCGTCTAAAAAGATTTAATTTGCTTCGGCAGTTGAAATTACAAGTTACTGCACTGGACCTCGATTTGAGATCTACTTCACACCAAGGACGACCCTGATTCAGGCTGTACAGTTTTTATACTGCGACAGGCTGTATAAGAGAGAGAAGCAGAGAACGGAGCTAGAAATACACAGTCACTAACACATTCATTCGTCCCTCTATTCCCCTGCGGAGCAGTCCAGGGGTCTCACTGCAGAGGTCCCATCCAAACCCATGCAAATCGAGTGGTCGAGGCTCATCTTGGAAGAGAGAGAGAGGTGTTTTCGTGTTCTGGCCAGGGCATTTCATTGACAACTGCTCGGTTTGACCAAAACCACATTAAGTTTGGGGGTTATGGTGCATGGTTCTTCCCTGCCCAAGCCCTGTCTCCTAATCCTACTGAAGCTCTGCCACCAACAAGCCTCTCACTCCCTTCAAGCTTTCCTGGATTCAGCCTCACAAAAAGAGCTCCAATGCTTCCTGGGATTCCCTACATTTATTTTTAACCAACGCTTCATCAGGGACTACAGCAAGGTAGCCTCTCCACATACTGGACTCATATTCCCCAAGTTGTGTCTTTGTTTAGTCCACAGAAGCAGAAGTAGCCTTCTCAAAACTGAAGACTCTGTTCACATCTGCGTCAGTGTTGGTTCACTCTCACACCAGACTCCTTTTTTGTGGTGAAGGTGGAGGCTTTGGACACTGGGGTTGAAGCTGTCCTTTTTCCAGCACTCTGGACCCCAAGGGGTGCTGTCTTTTTCCTACGTTTATCTCCTGCAGAACGCAAGGTAATGATATCAGTGATTGAGAGCTACAACCTATCAAATTAGTGCTGGAGGAATGGTGCCATTGGTTAGAGGGAATGGAATGGATTTACTACTTGGACTGACCACAGAAACCTCATCTGCTTCTGTCCAGCTAAAAGGTTAAACGCACGCCAAGCTCTTTGGTCATTATTCTTCAGTTGGTTTTTCTTTAATCTTTCCTATCGCCCAGGGTCTAGGAATGTTAAGCCAGATGCCCTCTCTCAACAGTTCTCACAAGACTCAGATCAGTCCACCCCTGAGGACATTCTGCCAGCCACTTGCTCCATCGGATCTCTTACCTGGGACATTGAAATCACGATCCAAACCAGAAGACCCTGATCCGGGTACCGGGCCTCCTGATCGGCGCTACATGCCTGTCACTGTCATCCATTGGGGCCATACGGCACGCTATACCTGCCATCCGGGGGAAAGTCAAACTCTCCTCTTGATCATCCTGGTGGGACATGTTGGAGAGAGATGTGAGGGGTCTGACAGGGGGCCACAATTCATCTCTCAAACATAGATAACATTCTGTTCTTCCCTAGGAGGCAAAGTATGTCTCAGCTCTGGTTACCATCCTCAAAATGGGGAAACCGAATGGCTGAACCAGGAGCTTGAGGCTGCTCCTCACCTCCTCAGCTACAGGTCAGTCCCTGATTGAAGCTTCTCTGGAAAATCACCCCCGCACCCCCAAGCAGGCCTGGAACCAGACCAGGCTCTGTTCAGGACAGCACCTCAGAACAAAAGGTACGCAGACTGTATTTGCACCTTGGTACTAGATTACTCGGCAGGACAGAAGGTAGGGCTGGCTGCCCGGGATGTTCTGCTCAAGGCCCTCAACCGAAAACTGTCTCCTCGTTATACTGGGCCTTATGAAACTGACTTTGTTCTCAGCCCCACATCAGTGAGCGTCCCTCCACTCTTCGCATTCACCCTACTATCCACGTGTCCCAAGTCAAATTAGTCCATTCTAGTCCTTTTCGCTCCTATCTTTGCTTTTTCCTGACAGGCTTACATGGACACATGGTGTACCCATCAAAATATAGTCCCATCCCTGCTTGAATGGATCCTCAGCAGGGCTGAATATACACGTACTGACAGGCTATTAATAACCAATTGTATCACAGGTCAAATGTGGCCTGCGGGCCGCACATCTAGACAGACCACCATACTCCCCACAACTCCAACTAAGAGGTTTGAACTTAGTTGCTGTGAGATTGCAGTGTGTTACGACCCTGCACTTGGACCTAAGACCAGTCAGACTCATTTTCTTTTTTCTGACTACTGGGGTACAATAAAGCTTGCTGATCACACACTAGAAGTGTGAAAGTTATATTTTTGATTAGCTAATTACAGAAAATATCTTTAAATCCAAATTTAGCATCTTTAAAAAGATCCCTCATTTTAAATATTCAAATAATAGGGTTTTTTTTCTACACATTTACTTAACCCTTTAAAACCGGTCAGAGCGGGCACGCTCCGTTTTCTGTAACTATATTTAAATCCCGGTAGCACTGCAACCACGTGAGCTAGCGCAATATTTTTTTTTGCATATGAAACCGGAGGAGTTGTACTTACATCTTATGCCATCAGCTTGACCTAGGTCACAGTTTCCTTCCACATATAGCTTTGCAAATACTGCATAAAAAGCACTTGCAGCAACAAAAACATAATATTCCAGAAACACGCTTTGCTGATCCGATCAGCTGTTCATAACACTTCCTATGTCCATCAGCACGAACTATCGCATGTCCGCCATGACCTGCCCGAAACCGGAAGTGACGTCATTTTCATGGAAATGTAGTTTTTTACCTGTGGTGGGAAACTATTTTGTGCAACTTTTTTGTATTTACAGTTTTGAGAGATAAGCCTCTTAAATTCCTCTAACTAGAAATATATGTTAAAAAAAAAACAAAAACGATTTTCAATTTTTTTGTAGTTTATTGCACTTTTTTGCAATTTATGTAGTAACTATGCACTTAATGCATACATATTATTAAAATTTAGGCTGTAATGGTTGTATTGATGTATAGCAACTTGAAATGCTCCCAAAAATGGCACTACATCATGTAAAAATATAATATAAGCTCTGGCGGACTTGGTTCTGTGGTAGGTCTTAAAGGGTTTTTTCTTCTATTTTTCATCTCAAACTTTGCTTTTAGAGTTTGTCTTTGTTTCAGAGACTTGTTGACGAGAGAAACCAGAGCTGCTCTGGTTTTCATCATCCAACCAGTGTAGGAAGGCTTTAATCTTATATTTCTCATTCCTGCCCCTGTGGATCTATCTCCTCTACAGCGAGGAAGAAGTAACAAAGTCTGAGGTAACTGAAGGTGCAGTTAGACAGTTAGAAACCATGCAGCTCCTAACTCAGCCAGAAGCTGGGGCCTTGTATGAAAAGTACTATTTTGTTTTCCATCCAGGTTCTCTCTAACGCTGAAAAGATATGAGAGGTGCTGGTGAGGCCCGGCAGGGGTGTCGGCATGACTTTTATCCCAGGTTAGAAATGTTATTTTATTTTCACAAACCAGGTTTTATGAACTGCAGTTTTTCTTTGGTTGTTTCATGCAGTGGGAGACAGCACAGGGAATGGTAAGAAAAAGTTGTTGAAATTTCAGCTGCAGTGACCTGACTTGGTTTAGAGGAAAGACTTTAGACGTAGATTCCCTTGATGAAAATATGCCTTTGTCTTGCTCTCTTTCTGAAAGTTTACACAATGTGGGGGGCATATTCATGAAGCAGATGATGTTAGCACAATTCTTTGCAGACTCCCAAATGCAAAAATAAATAAATACATTTAAAGAAAAATGTCAAAACAAAAAATGAAATGATCCAGTTTGTTAAAATCAAAGTGTACAAGCATGTGAAAATGAAAAATGAAGTAAAGAAATCAAGTAAAACTCTCATGGTTATCTTTACTTCAGGCAAACTCAAAATGATTTATCAAAGCAAAAGATAATGGAAGGAGTTTGGTGTATAGGCTCCGAGTTTATCGTTCCAGCAAAATCTGATAGGGTGCACCTTTACAATGACAAGCCATATAAAGAAATTTGCAAATTGAGACTGAACCAGTTTGCAAGCATATTTGTGGGACTAGTAGCTGAAGATTATGGTTACCTCTTTAATGAATTTCTTTTCTGGACACAATGTTATGCTTTGCGACTTCTCAGAGACAATATTTATAGATTGAAGTGAAAGAGCTGATATTCAGGGTTTACACACTTCAACCATCCAATTCCCGTCTCTTTAAGAAAAATTTCAAACTTCAGATCACATCAAAGTACATTAATGCATGTTCTAATCTACTACTGTTCTGTGACTATTAGGAGGTGTTCACAGAGAAAAACAGCTGCAGAAATAAAGGATTCTATCCCGGCTAATAAACCATCAGCCCGTATTTAAGACCGAGGCACAAGATACACTATATTGCCAAAAGCATTTGCTTGTCTGCCTTGACGCATTTGAACTTGAGTGACATCCAATTCTTAATTCACATGGCTTAATATGATGTCGGCCCACTCTTCCCAATGATAACAGCTTCAACTCTTCTGGGAAGGCTTTCCATAAAGTTTATGACTGTGTTTATGGAAATGTTTTACCATTCTTACAGAAGCACATTTGTGAGGTCAGACACTGATGTTGTATGTGGAGGCCTGGCTCACAGTCTCTGCTCTAATTCATCCCAAAGGTGTTCTGGTCAGGTTGATGTCAGGACTCTGTGCAGGCCAGTCAAGTTCTCCCACACCAAACTCACTCATCCATGTCTTTATGGACCTTGCTTTGTGCACTGGTGCACAGTTATGTTGGAACAGGAAGCACCCATCCCCAAACTCTTCCCATACAGTTTGGAGCATGTCATGTTATGCTGAAGCATTAAGAGTTCCTTTCACTAAGGGGCCAGTTGTGTCTTGTTACACACTTGTGGTCTTGGAAGTGATTGGAACAGCTCCCTGCTTTTCCATGTGCGTATGTGTAAAGCTCAAGGCAGGGACAGCAGCAGCATGACCCAAACAGAATGCACAGAGCAAAGTTGGCATCAATGATTAAGTCAGTTACAGCGTGAGATGAGTGGGTTGCAAAGCTGCTTGAAGATGTGCAAGAATGCATAGAGGATGCATAGAAGGTTGCCATCAGCTGATCTGCCAGTATCTGTGCTGCGCCTGACTTCATGGTCTGCCTGAACAAACGCTCGTTTAATTAATCTGGTGAAGGTCACTGCTTCACACAGAGCTGACGTTTTCACGCTGTCACTGAAAGATTAACCCTTTAGAGCCGATCGGAGCGGGAACGCTCTGTTATGCGTAATTATTTTTAAATCCCGGTAGCACTGCAACCACGTAAGCTAGCGCAAAAATTTTTTTTGCATATGAAACCGGAGGAGTTGTACTTACATATTGTGCCATCAGCTTGTCCTAGGTCACGGTTTCCTTCCACATAAAGCTTTGCAAAAACTGCATAAAAAGCGCTTGCAGGAACAAAAACATAATATTCCAGAAACACGCTTTGCCGGTCCGATCAGCTGTTCAAAACACTTCCTACGTTGGAATAGACGTCAGCGCGAACTTTTGCATTTCCGCCATTACCTGGCCGAAACCGGAAGTGACGTCATTTTCGCGGAAATGTAGTCTTTTTTGCAATCAGGGCCTCAGGGCCTATACTGCTCTTTTTAAAAGTTATCTTTGACTTTATGACTTTCTGTGTCGTTTCTGGGATGCTTAGGACTCATATTGCACTGCTGGAAATAGTTTATTTTGATGCATATGCTGCTTTTTTGCAAATTTGCAGTATAATATTTATTTTCGTTTTTCCTGCAGTGTATAAAAATTGGTGTATTTCAAAAATAAAACTATGAAGACACTCAAATTAAATTTCCTGTGGTGGGAAACTATTTTGTGCAACTTTTTTGTATTTACAGTTTTGAGGGATAAGCCTCTTAAATTTCTCTAACTACAAATATATGTTAAAAAATCAAAAACGATTTTCAATTTTTTTGTAGTTTATTGCACTTTTTTGCAATTTATGTAATTACTATGCACTTAATGAATACATATTATTAAAATCTGGGCTATAATGGTTGTATTGATGTATATTAACTTGAAATGCTCCCAAAAATGGCTCCACAGCATGTAAAAATATAATATAAGCTCTGGCGGACTTGGTTCTATGGTAGGTCTTAAAGGGTTAAATAATGTTTCAGTCATTGATTCTGTTGGTAAAAACTTACTTCCTCACTCTTCTTTTCAGTCAGGCCAACATTAAATCTTTCATGTGCTCTTTGTAAAACAGGCCAGTCCTCAGTAACAAACAGCTCAGATTTCTAAGCATAAAAATGTCCACATGCTGAAAGGTTTCATCGAATATTGGATTTTAATAGTAAACAATCAGTGTTTGTAGGGACATATTGCCTCAGTATTAAGCTCCAAATACATCTAATGAATTTGATTGCCTGTAATACCAACTTCATCTGCTCCTCTCTATCAGCGCCTTCCTTCTAGCGCACTGTTTTAATTATCTCTGCTGTACTTCAAACAACAAACTGCTTGATCCAAACCTTCAGTCAAAGCAGATAATTTCCTCCTGCGGAGTAAGTGCGCTCTCCAGGAGAAAATGATACTGCAATACAGACTTTTAATCTACTTCCTTCATCTTGACAGCTGTTAGCACATTATAAAAGCTTGATGTATTAAGATTTTGTGTGCAGAGTAAATACTGTTAATTAGGGTTGGGTAATGGTGGTTGAATTGTCTCTCATTGACACTTTGGCATAAAGCACAAATGTACAAATACAAAAACTTGACAAAACCTTTTTTCTTTCTTTCTTTTTTTTTAGAAGAAGTTTAGCCTGTTAACAGGTAACTTTGGAGCTCTGCGTGAGTTATTTTCTCATCCCAACATCAAATGTCTCTCAAGAATTCTTACCCCACTTTGGATTTAATTATTAGTTTTTGTTCCTTTCTGGCTCTCTTTCACAGTGTACAGTTTTCCAGGTTTTCTCTTTATTATTATTGGCTCTTTACCGTACAATATAAAGCAGCTTGAGATCATTTTGATTTGGTGCTATCGAAACAAAACTGAATTCACTGTATTCAGACTGTATTTCGGTCCCAAGATTGTGATTGAGAGCTAGTGCTAGTGCTTGTCTGCATCTGACTGTCACAGCACTGATGTGTCTTCGAATGCTCCTCCTCTTCTCCCTCCTTGCTGTGATGAGAAACCTCTCTGTTTGTTCAGGAACTATCAGAGGGTCTCATCACCGGCTCCGATCTGATGCCAAGAGCTGCCAGAAGAGGAGATTAATGGAGTAACGTCCTCTTTCACTGTGATAAAAAAAATACACATCTTGCCCCCAGGCTCGTCTCAGAGCCCGTATCCAAATGGATCAGTCGCAGTTTTGTGGAGATTAGATTAAATTTGGTGGTAATGTGATGCTGAGCTGTAAAGAGAGATAAAGTACCATCTGCTCCTCTATCCCATTTCTTGTTCTCTCGTCATAATCCAACAAAATCTTTTTTACCCACATTCCCAGGCACTGCCTGTTTTTCCTCATACATTCCATCTATATTTCATAACTCATAATTAAACATGTCCTTCTCTTTCCACTCAGCACTTCTGACTCTATAACTTATCTAAAGTACGCATAACTGTCTTGTCCGTCTGAGTTTTAGTATTTCAGGATGCAGGGCCAGAGCAGTAGGCAGAATTTAACTATAGCTGCCAGTGATCTGCAGAATGCTGGTGGGTGGTGTAGGCACCAGTCTCATGCTGTACTCTTACTGCTTGTTTTTCTCTTATGAATTCATTTAGCATTTCTGTCCATAGTGAAAAAGCAGCATGCTGAGGTAAGTTAAAAGGTTCATCTTCCAAGCAGTCGTCATTCCTGAATGACGAATTAAGAAGGCAGTCTTGTAACTACTCATTGGTCTGTTCACCTTTGTTGCAGAAAATCATAGATGTGAAGAAAAGACACCCACCTAGCACCAGATGTCCGTGCATGTTATTTTTCCTCGGCTAAATCTTGCTTGTCTCATTTGCATATTCAATTCAGTTTTATTTATGCAGCACCAAATCACAACAACAGTCGCCTCAAGGTGCTTTATATTGTAAGGTAGACCCTACAATAATACATACAGAGAAAAGTCCAACAGTCATATGACCCCCTATGAGCAAGCACTTTGGTGACAGTGGGAAGGAAAAACTCCCTTTTAACAGGAAGAAACCTCCGGCAGAACCAGGTCCAGGGAGGGGCGGTGCCATAATGTGTAATTAATTTATATTACATGTCGATGGATATGTTGACATGTAATATAAATTCAGTTTAATTAAATTAAGACCCCCAAACAGAGTCTGCAGCAATTTCCACACAGAGACACAGACAGGCATTCGCACTCACATTCATTTAACCTAACGCCCTGCATGTCTTCAGACAGTGAAAGCCAGACAACTGAGAGATTATGCAGAGATAATATCTAGTACCATCTCATTTAAGAAAGTGGGACAAAAAAAGAAAATAAATAAATGTGTAAGTAGCTTTACTTTTTTCCTACAAAGATTATGTTTATTAAAGTTGCCTCTTAACATTAGCCTTCACTCACTGAGCTACGTTCTGGAAGGTCTACTATTGCTTAGTTACTGTTAGTTAAAGGCCGGGACGACTTGCACTGGAAGCTGGTCATTTTATACATATTAAGAACAACAGTGAAAGTTGTGTGTCCTCACAAATTTGGGAAAGATACCTGGATTATTTCCAGAACCTCTTAAACAGATTAAGGCAGTGGTTCCCAAACCTTTTTTTGTTAAGCCCCCCTTTGTTTTACAAGAAAATCTTCACGCACCCCCACGACTTATTCTTCCACCCTGGCACAAACACATCCTCCAATCACACACACCCATCGCGCATCATAAATTCCTCCACAGCTGAGAATTTTTTGGATGCTTTTAATTTAACTCTATCTAAAAAAAAACAAAAAAAAAAAAAAAAAAACTCTATGCCTGCAAAACGGCGTTGATTTCTTAACAGATCTATTTAATAACCATTGTTTCTCAATTTTAGATGAAATCTGTCTGGTTAAAATGAGATCAGTTTCTGCTTCCAAGTCCTTACCCTGGCTAAATGACAATATCCACTGCTTAAAACGTGATTGTCGTAAAGCTGAGCGCTTGTGGAGGAAAACTCATTTAAATGTTCATCTCCTTTACTTAAAGGATCTTTTAGCCTCTTTTAACAATGCAATTAGTGATGCGAGGGCTGCTTATTTTTCTCATTTGGTTGCAAAGAGCAGAGGTAATAATAATAATAATGGATTGCATTTATATAGCGCTTTACAAATCCACTATTCATTCACTCACTGGTGCAGGCAAACCACAGTTGTAGCCACAGCTGCCCTGGGGCAGATTGACAGAATCACGCCATTGGCTCCTCTGGCCAACACCAGTAGGTAGTAGGTGAAGTGTCTTGCCCAAGGACACAACGACCAGGACAGAGAGAGCAGGGGGATTGAACCGGTAACCTTCTGGTTACAGATGAGCTTTCCAATCCCTTAAACCACGATCGCCCGTGGCTCAGGGGATTGGGAAGGTAAGGTAATCCTAAGGTGTTATTTGACACTATTACTGATATTATTACTGCTGCCACTATTTCCTCTAATGAAGACTGTGATAAAATTCTTTCTGGAAAAAATTTGTAATGTAAGGAAAAAATTGTCCCCATCAGCATCTGCATTGTCAGTTCCTACGCCAGCTCGGCCTGTCATTTTAGAAAGCTTTTTACCCATCTCACTACCAGAGCTGGTAAAAATAGTTAATGCAACGAAAGCATCCTCCTGTCTATTTGACATTTTACCTGCATTGTTATTCAAAAATGTCTTCCATTCTATTGGTCCCTGTGTGCTCACCATAGTTAACACCTCACTGGGGTCTGGTAAAGTCCCTGCTTATTTTAAAACTGCTGCTATACACCCCCTGTTAAAAAAAAACTACGCTGAACCCATCTCTCACTAGCAATTACAGACCAATCTCAAAAATACCATTAATTGCTAAGATATTAGAGAAGGTTGTGGCTAAGCAGCTTACAGCAGTTTTAGACAAACATAATATCTTTGACAAATTTCAGTCTGGCTTTCGTAGAGCTCATTCTACTGAAACAGCCCTTCTTAGAGTTTCCAGTGACATTCTGATGCAGAACGATGCAGGAAAATGTTCTGTACTCCTAATGTTGGACCTCACGTCAGCCTTTGACATCGTTGACCATTACATTTTGCTTGAAAGGCTGAAATACTGGGTTGGTGTATCTGGGTCTGCCTTAGAGTGGTTCTCCTCGTATCTCTATGAACGATACTCTTCTGAGGCGGTCTCTAAGTACAGGTCATCTTCCACGTCCCTGTCCTATGGTGTGCCACAAGGTTCTGTGCTGGGGCCCTTATTGTTTTTAATATATCTACTTCCTCTCCAGCATATTTTGAGCCCCTTTGAGGACATTTGCTACCACTGCTATGCAGACGATATCCAGCTGTACATGTGTTTTAAACCTGAAGATGTTTCTAAGCTGCAGATTCTAAATGTGTACTTAGAATCCATCAAAGGTTGGATGGCTGACAACTTCCTCCAACTTAATGAAGAAAGGACTGAAGTCCTTGTATGTGCTCCAGACATGTTCCTAACATAATGAATGGTCTTGGTCCTCTTTCAAAATTTGTGAAACCGTCTATCAGGAACCTCGGGGTAACCTTTGATTCTGCTTTTACTCTGGATGTTCACGTCAAATCTCTGGTTCGGTCCTGCTTCTATCATTTAAGAAACATTTCTAAATTGAGCCCCATAGTATCTCATACTGAACTGGAGATTCATGCATTCATTTCATCGCGATTGGACTACTGTAATTCACTGTTTACATGTCTAAACAAAAACTCCCTGGAGCGTCTGCAGATTGTCCAAAATGTTGCAGCAAGGCTTCTGACAAAAACATCTAAGTACTCTCATGTAACACCGTTGCTTATACAGCTGCACTGGCTCCCCGTTGAATTCAGAGTCCATTTTAAGATATTGGTTCTGACCTTTAAAACTCTTCAAGGACAAGCACCAGCCTACATCATTGAGCTTTTACAGCCCTATGTAGGAGGTCCCTGAGGTCATGTGATCAGGGCCTACTTGTTATTCAGCATACAAGGCTGAAAACCAAGGGAGACAGAGCTTTTGCCACTGTGGCTGCCAGACTGTGGAACTCTCTTCCTCGGAACTTAAGATCTGCAGACTCAGTGGTCACTTTTAAAAAATAACTAAAAACACATCTTTTTAGAATTGCATTTTGTTAACTTTTGTCTGTTTTTGTTTTATACTTTGTGAAGCACTTTGTGATTTTTTTATCTAGAAATTTGCTATATAAATAAAATGAAACTTACTTACTTACACCCATATTTGGTTTTCAAACTCCATTGCAGTTTATTTCACACCTCAAACATTTAGTAAACAATTAAACAAATAAAAGTAAACTGCAATAAATTACAGGCAGCAAAAAAATAAACTACTAACTCTTTCACGCAACGTCCACACCTACACGGGTATTTTTGAAAACGCAGCTGTTTCTATGCGTTTGGACCTTTGGATTATTTTAAAACTGTTGTCAGGTTGGAGATTTTGCGAAAACTCAGTTTTTCCGTTTACGTGTGGACAAGGAATACAGAGTTCATCACGCAACGTCAAAGGTATGTGCCTTTTTTCACGTCACACTGTGCGCCACTTTATGGTTTACATGAGATGAATTTATACAATGGCGGATAGAGACAAAATACTGTTACTGTTAATCTGACCATCTGCAGTTTTTACATGCTTACATATACACACACAGTTACTGTCCCTCCATTTAGAAAGGAGAGGCGTCACGGTGTGATTATTTTACGTGTAGTTGTTTTTTCCTATGTAATAATATTCAACATTGCTATCAAACCATTTTCCAAAAAATGTGCAAAATTGGTTCAAAAACATAAACAGCTGTAGGATACTGTTTGTCCGTGAGGCAGGGAAACTAATGGGGAGACCTACTGTGGCACTTGTGCAGGTGAAGCCAAAGGCAGGATATGCGTCATAACATTTTCTAGTCTTTGGTTTGGAAGTAAGTTGGTTTGGAAACATATTTGGCAATGCTTCATCTTCTGCTTTGGGTTTGTGTGGGAGCCCCATCAAAAACCTGTCCGTTATTCTAGCAGTGTCCAAGCGCCCTTTTTTTATTCTTTTTTAATTTACACCGTGCCCCCTTGCAATGGCTCTGTGCTCCCCTCGGGGGGGACTTATGTCAAAACTTAATGTATTAATCTGGCCCATTCTTATCTGAAAGGGATCAAATGGTGCTGTTATGTTAGAAAATTAAAAATAAAACTAAAAATTAAAAAAATTAAAATTAAAAATAAAACGTTAAAAATAAAACTGAATTGAATTCTGTGATAAATGACTATTTGCTAATATTTCCTCAGGAGTCGGCTGGAAAAAGGTTTAAATGAATGAATCCTGTTGTTGTTTCTATGTTCAGTTCTGTCAGGGTGTATTCCTCTAAATGCCAGGCTGCTGTGTATTTTAATGTGTGTATGGGCTTTGGAAAGTTCACTGAGGTCATGCCTTGTCAAAATTAACCATTGCTGATCGCTGCTTTTACACAAAGGCTGTTTGGTTTGGCTCAAATGAACTTTAGGCTTGTGCGAAAGTTGTCAATCAACTTTTAGTGTGCACTAAACAAGTAGCCTGACAGTAGCTGGAAAGGTGAGCCTTGGTTCACCTCTAATTGGATCTCATGCTGTTTCTTTGTGGTCTGAAAGCAAATACATGTGAGGCTGAATGCACACTTGGAACTTGATGGTCTCTAAAGATGAAAGAGTTAAAAAACTATGTATGGCAGTGATGTAATACACCGTGTAACACAGTTGCATCAAGTTTCAAGGTTTTACACAAGGTTAAAATTAAAAGACTGAGTACTGTGTTCCAAATATATAAGCAGTACGTGTAGTCTGCACCACTCTGAGTGATAGTGATATAGTGAAATATAGTTGAAGCATTACTGTATTAGTTCTCATTTCCTTACATCCTTTTAAAGGCCTGCTTTGACAGTTAAAACTTCTTTTAAGTTAGAATTAAGTTTTGGGTTAAAGTTATATATATTTGTGACAGTAAACTCAGAGGTAAGAGGCTTTAAAAAAACATTAATACAAATGAAGGTCTTCTCAACGATGTGTTGATAACAGTCTCTGATTGGTTGGTGAACTATCAGAGGTCACTGTAAAACACGCATTGCCCAATCCTTAATTTGTGATCAAATGAATAAAAATGACAGCACAAATGGGCCACCAGTGCACTCGTTGAAATGTAGCACTGTCCTTTTTGTCCCCAGCTTGGTCTGCACACTTAATATTCTTGCAGCACCTTGCGAGGTTACCGCTGAGTTTTGTCCTATCATCACCTGTTTTAGACTTTCTAAAACTCTTACTTGCTGCTCCCTGCAACCTGACTTTGTCTCAACCTGCTGTCCAATAATTATGCAAATTTAGTCTGTTTCAGTAGCTGTGCATACTTTCCTGCTGTCGCCTTTCTTCTTAGCCTCTCTTGCAGCTGTTTTCTGTCCTCAGCTATCTGACTGTTCAATGTGGCGGCGGTGCAACAGTATCCAGATGGACCTCTGATGCCAACACTGCATACAGAAGCTCACAGAAAAGGTCACATTGACACTAAGCCAAGAGCAAATAAAGAACCCTTTTTATCTCCTCCACTCCACTGACATTCACACAGTAATAGCTTCTGTAAGATATTGTAATCGACCCCTCCAACTTTGTTATTAATTATTATTGTAAATGATTACTTTAGCACACATGCTTGTCACGATCCTGGTTCTTATGACAGTTTCTTGTGTTTTGTCATTTTGTATTATGGTTTGAGTCCACCTTGTTAGTTTAAAGTTTAGTCCCAGTCCCTAGGTTGTTATGTTTAGCTTTTGGTTGTTAGATCCTCCCCGTGCCCTTGCTCCTGTGTAAGGATGGGTATCGTTTAGGTTTTATCCGATACCGGTGCCAAACCGGTACTTTTGAAACGGTGCCGGTGCTTAAACTGGTGCTTAAAGAATGGAGAACACAAAATTGGTCCAAAAACCTCTCATGTTTAGCTGTTTTTTTGTAAAAAGATAACAATGTTAGCCTTTTCTGCAGCTATAGGGGATTTATGGCATCACTCTTGCCTGGAAGCAGTGCTTAAACAATGGAAAAAACACAAACTTTGTCCAAAAACCTCTCATGTTTAACTGTTTTCCATTTTTTCTTTGGTCATTTTAGCCTTTTTTGGCCAGGGAGAAGGGAGTATCTGCCATCAAACAAGCAGACAGCCGCATGTAGCTATGATGATGTTTGCTAGTTCACCTTACATGCATTAATGTAATAACGTGGTTAGCCTAATCAACGTAAATTACACACGAACAACATTAAGTTACTCACGCAGAGAAGAACGGCTGCTGCTGCATCATCATCCGTCATCCTTTCTGCTACACTGGCAGGGCTAGGGGCCAGGACTCTCCTCTCCGTGTTTTTGGGGGATGTTGCTAACTCCGGGTCTGATAACAGGCAACCCACCCACAGTAGATGTGCACGGTGTGAGGTCTCACAGCAAGCTATCAAATACGGCGCATTTCTTGGCTTTTAAAAAAAACGCTATGCGTCGCCAGGTGTTTCATCGGATTTGAGGTGTTACCTCCTTTGACAGTATCACAGTATCACCTTAAAGCACTTGTTGCAGGCTGCTGAGTTTGCATATTTTGCTGTGAAGTACAGCCAGACTTTTGACCGATTTGCCTTGGTCATTTTTAATCTGTAGCTCTGCTCTAAAAGAACCTATGTACCTGGCCCCGCCTACTAAAACGTAAAATGATTGGCTAGAATCTAAAGTGTATCACAGCTCAGGAAAAAAAAGCACCGAAATAAAGCACCGAAATGTGCGCTGCTTTTCGGTCTGGTTACTACCGTTTATGTCAGAACCGGTGCCATCATGGCATCAGATACCGGTACCCATCCCTACTCCTGTGTGTCTCTCTGTGTATCTGTGTTCATATAGTTCTGAGTTCCTGTGTCTTGTTTCCCCCCCTGTTTTATTCCATGTCTGTGCTCTCCCCGTGCTCTCTCTTCTCCTCCTCTCTGCGTATCTGTGTTCTTCCTGTGTTACATTTAAGGTCTGCGTCTTGGGTCAGCATTTTCAGTTGTGTCCTCCCTGTCTTGTTATGCATAATTGTCCTCAGGTGTGCTCCCTGTGTGTTACCACGTCCCTCACTTACCTTCTGTGTATTTATGTCGGAATCTCCCTCTGTTCCGTGTCGTCCCTCATGGTTGTGTGCATTTCCTTGTGTCTTCCCTGTGCCTCAACTTTAGTTTCTCCCAGTGTAGTTTTATGTTGCTCCTTGTGTTTCTGTTAAATAAAGCCGTGCCTTTTGAGTTTATCCCCGTGCATTGTGAGTCCTACATTTTGGATCCAATCTCCTGCCTGCACACAGCGATTCTTGACAGTGCTTTGTTTTTGCTAAGACAAAGAACTTTCTTCTCAGATATTCGTGAGTGTTACTGTGAGGTTTTTACCTTCCAATATAAAGCACCTTGAGGCAACTTTTGTCATGTTTTGGCCCTATATGAGTAAAACTGAATTAATTGAACTGAATGATACCCAGTGGCCCAAAACACACTGCAAACCAGATCTGGATAGAAAAGGACTTTATGGTTCATAGACTGGCCTCCCCACAACCCAGACTTCAAGCAAAGCAGTGTGGAATCATCTTGACAACGAATGGATCAAAATGCATTCAACTTTTCAAACTCATTAAAAATGTGCCAAATCAGTTTTAGTATAAACAGTTTTTCCATTTATGTTTATATCATTACCAACCTATTTTCCATTTGTGATACACCGTCATATTTACATTATTTGTACAGTACGAATGATTTGCTTTGGTACCTGGTCGAACTTAAGCTCTCCTCTGTCTGTCTGGCTGCGCTTCTCCAAAAGCAAACTCGCAGGCAGCAGCTTCTCCCCCCTCGCTCACATGCGTAAGTGCTGTGCTCAGTTGCCTAGTGCCTGAGCTCGGATCATACCAAAAGTAGGGGGAATTTACAACTGTGCGCTATGTGCTTTGAATAATGTGTGTAGTTTTTGTTTTATACAGTTGTCAGTCAGGCATCTAACTATGAAACACTCCAAAAGACCCGGGCTTAAGCCCAGTAAGCAACCCCCACCCCCAGCTCCGCCGATGGTTGACTCCAAATCTCCCGAACACTATGTAGATTAGCGATGGGATTTCCGTTTTGACTCACAACCGGCTCTTTCGGCTGGGTCACTAAAAAGAGACGACTCTTTCAGCTCCGAACTGACTCTTCAGGTTGTTTTGTTGCTTTAATTAATTAATTATTAACAACAATATAAAATTATGCACAAAAGGAATTACTAATGTAAAAAAAAAAAACGTGGTTTTATATATGTTTATATAGAAATATATACGGTGGTCCCTAGAGACAAAGCACGTACAAACGCCGAAACACATTTCTAGCGTTAACTGAACTTCGAAAACAGCTGACTAGATCACTTAAATTACACAATTGAAAGCATATGTGTATTGTTTGTGTATTTATACACAAGCACTCATATATATTCAAATAATTTAAAAGAATGTTCATTTACCTGTTACCAGTGTTGGGACTAACGCGTTATTAAGTAACGCGTTACAGTAACTACGTTATTATTGTGTTATTAACTAGTTACCGAGCACGGTAACTAGTTATTATGCCAAAATCAGGAACGCGTTAGTCGTTACTGGGATTTAGATAGGGTCGTTACTCGTTACTTCGTGTGGTGGCTATCGCGGAGCTTCCACAGATTCAGTAACATTAGCAAGTGGTGGAGGCCAGCAGGTGGATGAAGGAAAAGGGACGCAGAAGGAAAAGAGACCCGAGGCGGCCGCCGGTCCAAGTGTGAACTGAACTTCAGGTAAGAAGTTATGACCTGCAGTCTCTCTGGGTCAGATATAAACCAAATTTAGGTGGAGTTTATTTTCGTTATTCTGACTTTCTCCGTACTGCGTGCTAGCTAGCATGATGGAGTTTCTATACAGCTGGGTGGGTGCTATGAAGTTAATGATGTTGAACTTTATTTTGTTCATAAGTTATTATAGTTGCCAACCGTCCCGTCTGGTATTCAGAGAAAATATTACGCGTTTCTTATTGAGGTGAAAAGGAACAGTTTGTCCCGTAATTCAGCTACAATGAAAAAGACACAAAGCTGGAGTTATTCTGTGTCTTTACGCTGCACAGCTGCCTCTTCTTCTCTCATTCTCTCCCCTCCCTCTCCTGTTTCTACTTCAGTCATGAAAAGTGATCAGCTGATCGGTTCTCTTGTTTGTTTATCGCTCACTTTGCGCCAGAAAGAGGAAACCAGCGGATGTCGCGTTAAACAACAGCAGCACGTTTAAGCTAGAATTTATTTAATATTAATTTCTAGTATCAGCTGATGTTTGCTGGAGCCACAGCTGCAAAAAAGCTGCTGGTCATGATATGGTTTGGTTATCTGGTGAGAGGGAAACATGAAGATGAAACCAGGAGATGTCCTTACTGGATCATCAGAGCTGTGATGGAGAAACAGGTTTACCTTTTAGGTGACATGAATGAGTTGAAGGGAAGTTATGAACTGTTTCTGAGAGACAAATAACACCAGGATCCTTTTTTAGGCAGTTGACAGCTGGTAACTGTGCAGGTGCGGATCTAGCATGTGTTGCCAGGGGGCCAGGTAGGGCATTAACAGGGAAAGGGGGGCACAAAGAAATACTTTTCTTTCTTATTCTCATTTAAAATGTCTAGCTTTTAAAAAATCATTATCTGAATCTTACAATAAACGATTGATAGATTGATGCATATATACCATCAAAACAGTGTACATGACTGTCACAAGAGTGTTTATTTTCATTCAAAGGCTTTATGATTTTTCCTATAATGGTGGGCCGGTCTCTAGTCAAAATGCTCGGGACGATTTTTTTGTCCCAGTCCAGCCCTGTATGCAGCTCATCTGCAGTCTGGTGTTACCTACATCTTCCTATTCAGAAGGCAGAATTTCCGTGTTCTGAGTACAATCGAAAGCACCACGATTGCAGTTTTTGTGTTGGATGTAAAAGGCGCACATGACACTGCGACGTAGGCTAGAATCATGGCAGCAGTCAATGACGGTCCAGGCGTGGGATTTCTCTCGTGGAAATATGCACATTATCTTTTCCTTTCTATTGGTAGGTTGCACAGTGCACTTGTGGCAAGTAAGCAAGCTAGAAGACTGGCAAAGTTATGGAAGAAACACATTAACAAGTGAATTCTGAGTAAAACCAAAGTTACTTTCCCTAGTAACTAGTTACTTTGAAAGTAACGAGTAACTTGAAGTAACTGAGTTACTTTTGAGAGAAGTAACTAGTAATGTAACTAAGTTACTATTTTAAAGTAACTTACCCAACACTGCCTGTTACTACCACACACCAAATCTGGTCGTTGGTACTTCCTGGCTTGTGTAGCCACTAGGTAATAAAAGCTCAACACTGCCCCCTAGCATCTTGGAGCACTTCTGTTGTGTTTTGTACATGCTTCTGAGTTTTTACGTGTTTTGGAGTTTTTACGTGCTTTGTCTCTAGGGTCCACCGTAAATATACCTTTATTTATTCACTCCACATAAAATGTAATAAATAAATCATATAATATAAAAAACAACTATTCACATTTCAACTTTTAACTATTTAAATTTTCAGCTTTTTCCTTTTAAACAAATGTAAAGTGAAACAACACAAAACACTACAAACCACAACACAATTAAATATAAATTAAAATATGAAAACAAAAAGAACATGCATATTCTCTGTCATATGGGCCTGCATGAATAAACTTTCTGAATCCTTTATCATCAGCAACTGAAAATAGTTGTGGATGATTACTATACCTTTCTAATGTGACATTGTTGTCCCTGGCTCGCTTTCTCTCTCTCTTCCTCCCGCTCTGTTCCTGTGCTACTGAGTGAAACTACCGCCCCTCCCCCCTCTGCCCAGCGCAAAGCACGAGACTCGCGTGCGGAGTGAAGCGGAAAAAGGTGCGAGAGAGAGGGTGAGAGAAAGAAAAAAAAACGTACGCTCTAAGAGCCGTTTCGTTCGCAACCGACACATCACTAATGTCGATCTGAGACAGCAAGACCGAGACAGCGAGACCAAAACAAGACCAAGACCACGTAAAAGTGGTCTCAAGACCGGTCTCGAGACATCCAACTCTACCTTTTGCAAGAAAAACCGTTAGCGTGAGTGTTACTCCTATAACAAATGCGGGTCTTCAACTCTTTATATTACTTTTCTATTAATGATACATTAGGTCCTAGGTCCAAATCCATCAGCTGGCCAGTCTTTCTGTGTTAAGTTTGCATGTTGTCCCCTGTGTTTGTGTGGGTTCTCTCTGGGTACTCGTGCTTACTCCCATAGTCTAAAGCAGGGGTGGGCAACCTTTTTGGCTCAGGGGACACACTGACCTTTAAAATTTTAAAAACGGACCAGGCCAGCACCAGATGCATACATATCAAACAAAAACATTAAGAAGGCTTTATAGTGTTAATACTTACATTCACTTTTAATGGGGACAGTGTTGTTGATCACCCTTTTTTGTCAGTGCATCGAAATCTGGTGTTAGTTTTGTTGTGGCAATTCTCAGAACAGATCTGAGGTGTTCATCACTCAGCTGGGGTTTGTGGGATGCTTTGTTGTTGTTCATCACACCAAAAGTCTGTTCACATACATTCGTAGAGCCAAACAACACCAGCGTCCTCTGTGACATCTTGTGGATGATTGGAAATTTGGCTGCGCTTAGTGATGCATAAAACTCATCCAGTTTAAGAGAGTTGAACTTCTCCTTTAAGACAGAGTCACATTGGAGATCAATCAGTTCCAACTGCAGCTCCTGTGGCGCTGTAATCTGTAAGCCAAGCCATTGTTTACAGTAGGGAGCAGCTGCTAGCACTGGGCAACAGGAAAGTACTCCCGGAGGAGCGACCCAAGATTCCGAAGGAATTACGACATTGGAGGAGGGGACGCAGGGCTGGAGTGAAGTACCAGGAAAGAAGGAGACGGTACAAACCAAGTATTCCATCCATTCTCATGGGTAATGTAAGATCTTTACCCAACAAGATGGAAGAGCTAATTGCGCTAACCAGACTGCAGTGGGAATACAAGCAGAGCAGCCTCCTCCTGTTCACTGAGACATGGCTCACGGACCACACACCGGACTCTGTCATAACTCTGGATGGCTTTCAACTGGTTAGAGCGGACCGGAATGCAATGGAGAGTGGTAAGAGGAGAGGTGGGGGACTAGCAATGTATGTCAATGAGAGATGGTGTAACCCGGGGCACATCACTGTGAAGGAACAGAGCTGTACCAAAGACATTGAACTGTTGGCAGTTAGCGTCCGGCCATACCACCTGGCCAGGAAATTTTCACACTTTATTGTGCTGACTGTTTACATCCCACCCTCGGCCGACGCTACAGCAGCCTGTGATTACATTCACTCCACTGATGGCACATCCGCAGTCCCTCATTATTATTTCTGGGGACTTCAATCATGCCTCACTATCTGTCACTCTCCCAAACTTCTCCCAGTACGTTGACTGACATACAAGGGACAGCAAAACCCTGGATCTATTGTTTGCCAACACAAAGCAGGCTTACAGTGCATCACCCCTCCCCCCGCTTGGCCACTCAGACCACAACCTGGTCCTTCTCCACCCCACCTACCTACACTCCTATGGTGAAGAGGAACCCCCCCCCCACGAAGAAGGTGATAAGGGTGTGGTCTGAGGAATGCACTGAGGCCTTAAGAAACTGTTTTGAATGCACAGACTGGCAGGAACTCTGCAAGCCTCACGGTGAGGACATCGACGCCCTCACTCACTGCATCACGGACTACAGCTCCCCCGCTGACCCCAGTAGGCACCCCCATACTCCGCGACCCGCCAGGGAAAGGGGGCCCGGGCCCATCCAGACCAGGGCCCAGTGCAGCAGCGCCTCCTGGCCCCACAGAGCCCAGGACAGTCCACCCAACCCCACCACAGAGAAAACTGCACCCACCCCACCATCCACTCATCTTCCAGACTACATAAGACAATAGACGCCCAGGCTGAGATCTTCCTCCACCTCTCCTGTATCTCCCCCTCCTGCAGAGAGAGTTCCTGAAGAGAGGAAAGCTCCTGCAAGATGTGACAATCTCCCCCATCAGTTGAAGAGCCCCCCAGGTGGCTTGACGCACCGCCGGCACCCTGCGCCAGGGCCGGGCCCCCATACACCCACCCGCCCACAACCCCGACAACACACCAACCAGGACCCAAGCCCCCGAGGCCCGGCCTGGGCCCCAGCCCAGAGACGGAGCGCCCCCAGAACCTCACGCCCATCCCGGACCCACCCAGAGGCAGCCAGGCTACCAGGTCAGTAACCCACGTCCGTCAGCACAGACCCTCCCCTAGCCCCGCTGCACGTAGCCACGAGGAAACCGTCACCTAAGAGCCAACAGAGCCCCTAACCGGACATGACCGTTACCCCGGGTTGAGCCCCTCAAGGAAGATGCCTCTGGGGAACCCCCCGACGCCCTAAGCCTATCCCTACCCCCACACCAACCACAACAGTGAAGGCGGGACCAAACTATGACCCCCCCACCCCCACTAGGTGATGGAGCTGATCAAAGGAGCCCAGAGCAATTGACCTGATGTGGTGGCAGAGGCTGTATCAAGACTAATGTAATCTAATAGATCATTTCTATATTGGTTAGAATTAAGATTATTTTTATTTTTCCAGTTCATGAGGACTGTTTTCTTGGCTATGCATAGGGCAGTGAAAACCATATGGGCTATATTCTTTTCTGAAGTGACATTATCTAAGCTGCCCAACAAACACACTAAGGGGGAAGTTGGAATGTTACATTTCAGACACTTCGATAAGTCCTCACATATCTCGCGCCAAAACTTCTGAACTGGTGGACAGAACCAAAGAACGTGGATATAATTGTCCGGTGAATTGGTTTGGCAGTGTGAGCAGTTGTTGGTAGACGTAAAGCCCACATCCGATGAACCTGTATAGTGCACTCTATGTAATATTTTGTATTGAATTAATTGAAGACTGGGATTTCTGATTAGATGAAAGGTTTTTAACCCTTGTATGGTGTTCGGGTCTGTGAGACCCGTGTTCAGTTTTTTTCAAAAGAAAAATTAAACAATTAATTATTTTTTCACGTGTAAATGTGTTGTGTCTTTCCACTCACTCCACTTGATTATAACTGATTTATTTATAACATTTTATATAAAAGAAAAACGAGAAGCACATTAATTCATAAATGTGATCTAACAAAGGTAAAGGGAAAAAATTAACCATGTTTGCTGTTCATATGTCTTGTAATTGGGATGAAGTAAACATCTGTTGAGTAATTTAACATAAAATTGTTTGATAGTGTTAATTTGGAAAGCCAAAACTCTAGCGGGTCCACCAGACCCATGAACACTGGCTGAGTAACAAAAATACGAACACCACACAAGGGTTAAGCAAGTCTGAGACCAGAAGTTTAGGTCTAAGTTAACTGACAAATGTGTACTTAATTAGAGTAACTTCACATTTCGTGCGACTTCATGGTTCGAGACACGGATGAGACACGTCAATCTTTGGCGGGCCGGAATAAAACGCCCAACGGGCTGGAGGTGGCCCATGGGCTGTAGTTTGCCCACCCCTGGTCCAAAGACATGTAATTAGCGGGACTAGGTTAATCGGTTATTCCAAATTGGCTGTATGTGTGAATGTGAGTGCGAATGGTTGTTGGTGTCTCCCTGTAAGCCCTCTGTTAGCCTCTCTGCCCTATGGCAACTGGGAAAGGCTCCAGCCCTCCCATGACCCTGAATTGGATCAACAGAAGGAAATTGATGGATGACTGGTAGTATTACTGTATTACTGTTACTATTACAAATACTACCTCTGTTTTTGCCTAAATCTGACTGTGCACAGTTTCCCTGCTCGATTGGGAAAGGAGTGTAGAAACAGTTGAGAAACATGAAGCTGTGAGAAACAGAGTAACAAAACATGGAATGACACGTTGGTTATTCTCTTTCCTGTTATATAAGATCTTAGTTAATATTATCCACTGCCAACTGCTGCGCTTTTATTTTTGTAACACTTTCTCGGCTGCTCAAGTGTTATATAATCATCAAACTGCCAGATACACTATTTTTGTTTCAGTATTCGTGAGTATGACGATGAGAATATGAAGACAAATTCTACACGCAGTCGACTAGTAGTGCTAATATTTATCAGTAACTAATTTAAACCTAATATTAATGTACTTGAATAATATCTTATTATAATGTTTACTTGTTTCTATCACTTTAGTATTTATTATTATTATTTCATGTAATATTATTAATATAAATCTACTACTGCTGTTATTTAAATACTGTGGCACTGTGAAAACATATATACGAAATATATGGCTATGAGTTTTCGGGTCCCAAAGTCAAATAAATAATAAAATGATCAGTGTTGCTGCGTAACAGGTGTAACTATTAAGTTTAACATCCAGGCATCCATGAAAACAGAATTTATTAAATTTAGTGGAGTTAGAAGTTAGCAGGAAGTTAGCTCACTAGCTTCCTGCTAAACATGATATACCATGTTCTGACTGAGAGATTTCTGAAAAAAATTCAAACTTACAGCTCTGCTATCACTTCCAAAATAAATGAAGACAGAAAACTAATCAGCAGTGACGTTTGTAGGGTTACTGAAGTTGAGCTAGCTGGTATATAATGATGTGCTGTGTGATCGCTAGCGACACAGCTATGTTAACATAACATAAACACAGTGAAGCTGGAGGATGAACGCTAACTTTTTTCCACTTGATAAAAGTTAACACGAGGGTTCCCGATGGTTAGGGGATGCTGTAAACGGACCAAACTTCAGTCAGGAGAACAACTGAGATAATTCATCCACAATACGAGGTTAGTCATTAATATACTGCTGCATGGGCTGGGCTGTAGTTACATCGTAAAGGTTTAAAAACGGAGCTTTAAAATGAACAGTGGTAATAAAAACCGAGAGAGGCCGACAGTGATCACTGACTGTTTTTAGAGGCTTGTTGAGATTAAATAGAACAAGATATAAAGCATTAAAACATGTTAAAAACACAACAGCCTTATTAAATGCAGAGTAGTTTGGACCCGGAAGCAGAATTCATACATCATCACTTAAAGATCAGATTATGTTTGTGGTACAAGAATTCTGTAAGACATTTCATATGATAGCTTTTAACTACCAGCACAGTAACATCAGATTTATGGGTAAACTGTAACTGATTAATAATACATGTAAGAGAGATGCCCAAACTAAAATGTTTAAACCTCTGACATGTAAAGTGGATAACATTGATAATCATGTTAGGGATTGGCATTTATGTGGAAAATTGTTGCACACACCCTGGGAGTGACACTTCTCAGAGGCAGCATCCTCAACAGAGAATTGCAGGGAAAAAATCCACCTCAAAAACAAAACATTGTGACTTGGACATAAACTGCATCAAAAGCTGGTTTGAAGACTTATTTAAGTTTTTCATTTCATCAAAGTGCTTTCTTTCTGCCTGCAAAGTTATGTCTGCAGAAAACCGCGGGCAGGGTGATAATGATTAACTATTGAAGTACTGCAGGGTTTCACCCAACAAACATTCATGTTGCTGACATTTTCTTTAATAGCTGTTCGATTGTTCAGTGAACAAAAGTCAGAGAATAGTGAAAAAGCCCATCATTATACCCTGAAGCTGAAGTTAAGATATTGATATGCCTTGAGTTTGTCAAAAATCCCAAATATATCGTGTTTACTTTAATGGAAAAGTATGAATTTTCACATTTAGGAAGGCAGCATTTTTGACTATAATACTCTCCTGTCAAATAACATGAAATGTAATGGCAAAAATGAAGTTGATCACCCTTTGGACTCCAAGCCACATGTACCCATACATTCATAACACTTCAGTGTGTATACGTTTATTCTGCCTCACATTCACTGCCAAAGTAGAATCAGCAGTTAACCTACTATGGACATCTCTTTTTTTTTTTTTTTTTGCCTGTCCCGTTTGGCTCTTTTGCCATCAGAATTGTTGTCTAAAGGCAAACAAAGATGCCCAACGGATTTACTTTACCAAATTGACCATCCCAGCCTTGCTGTAATGGTCCATTTGATTGGGGAAAGAAGGGGAGAAAGAAAGAGGGAAAGAGAAACAGCTGAGAAGAGGGACGGGGGAGAAGGGCAAAAAACAAAAACCAACAGAATAAGCAGAGAAAAAAAATGCATATATCAATCACCTGGATCACCTGCTGAGAAAGAAAAAAGAAAACAAGCAGAAGAGAACAAGAGTAATAGAATAAACAACATCACAATGATATATGGGAATATGATAGTAAATACTAAATATTAAACATTATTGTGCAGCACATAAGATCAACAGAACACAGTGTGCTTTGAGGTAGGAGCCAAAAAGGGTGTAGTTTCAGAATCAGAATCAGAATACTTTATTGATCCCTGGGGGAAATTATTTTTTGTTACAGTGCTCCATTTTAAACCAACATTAAGACAAGACAGACAATACACTAACTAAGAATAGTACAATATATACATATATATACATACATACATACATAAGTCACTCATAAATAAATAGTTGGAAAAGAAACATGTGTAGTTGTAGCAGCAAACAGTGTGTTAAGTGGATGCGTTGTACAGGGAGATGGCCACAGGCAGGAATGATTTCCTGTGTCGTTCAGTGGTGCTTTTCGGTAATCTCAGTCTCTCACTGAACGTGCTCCTGTGACTGACCAGCATGTCATGGAGTGGGTGGGAGGTGTTATCCAACATTGTCTTTATCTTGGACAGCATCCGCCTCTCCGACACCACCTTGAGGGAGTCCAGCTCCATCCCCATAACATTGCTGGCCTTACGGATTAGTTTATTAAGTCTGTTGGCATCTGCGACCCTCAGCCTGCTCCCCCAGCATGCAACAGCATAGAGGATCGCACTGGCCACAACAGACTCATAGAAAATCCTCAGCATTTTCTGGCAGATGTTGAAGGACCTCAGTCGCCTCAAAAAATAGAGACGACTCTGGCCCTTCCTGTAAAGTGCTGTGATGTTTTTAGCCCAGTCCAGTTTATTGTCAATGTGTACTCCAAGGTATTTATAGTCCTCCACAATGTCAACACTGACCCCCTGAATTGAAACAGGGGTCAAGTGTTTCCTGGTCTTCCTGAAGTCCACGATCAGTTCCTTGGTCTTTGCCACGTTGAGCTGCAGATGATTCTGCTCACACCACGTGACAAAGGAGTCGACCACAGCCCGGTACTCTGTCTCATCATCCCTGCTGATGCATCCAACCACCGCAGAGTCATCAGAAAACTTCTGAAGATGGCATGTCTCTGTGCAGTGGCTGAAGTCTGTGGTGTAGAGGGTGAAGAGGAAGGGGGAGAGGACAGTCCCCTGTGGTGCCCCTGTGTTGCTGATCACCTTGTCAGACACACACTGTGGGAGACGTACATATTGTGGTCTTCCTGTCAGGTAATCAACAATCCAGGACACCAGAGAAGCATCCACCTGCATCGCTGCTAACTTATCACCCAGGAGGGTCGGCCTGATGGTGTTGAAAGCACTGGAAAAGTCAAAAAACATGACCCTCACAGTGCTCGCCGGCTGGTCCAGATGGGTGTAGACACGATTGAGCAGGTAGATGATGGCGTCCTCAGTTCCGAGACGAGGCTGATAAGCGAACTGAAGGGGATCCAGGTGTGGTCTTACTATGGGTCGCAGCTGGTCCAGGATGAGCCTTTCCAGGGTCTTCATGATGTGGGAGGTCAATGCCACGGGCCTGTAATCCTGGGGGCCACTGGGACGTGGCGTCTTTGGTACAGGGACGAGGCATGATGTCTTCCACATCACCGGGACCCTCTGCAGACTCAGACTCAGCATAAACAGTTTATGAAAGACTCCATACAGCTGGGGGGCACAGGTCTTGAGGACAAGGGGACTCACTCCGTCTGGTCCAGTAGACTTGCCTGAGTGAAGTCTCCTCATTTGCATCTCAACCTGGTATTGAGTGAAGGTGATGGGTGGGGGAGGGGTGTCAGGAATCTCACAGGAGGCAACAGCGCCATGTGAAGAGAGAGGCTGGCACAGTGGTGTGGCTCTGGATTCCAGGCTGACTACAGGTGAGGTTGTGGGGGTGGGAGCAGACACTGTGGTGTCGAATCTATTGAAAAACAGATTCAACTCATTGGCTCTATTCTCACCTCCCTCAGTTCCCCTGCTGTTGGTTGGCCTGAATCCAGTGATGGTCTTCATGCCCCTCCACACCTCTCTCATGCTGTTCTGCTGGAGTTTCCACTCCAGCTTCCTCCTGTAATTGTCCTTAGCCTCTCTGATCTTGTCCTTTAGTAACACCTGGATCTTCCTCACCTCCTCTTTGTTGCCCCCTCTGAAAGCCCTCTTCTTGTTGTTGAGGAGGGCTTTGATGTCCTTAGTCACCCACGGCTTGTTATTTGGGTAACAATGAACAGTCTGAGCTGGAACAATGGAGTCGGTGCAGAAAGTTATGTAGTCTGTGATACACTCAGTAAGCCCATTGATGTCCTCGGCGTGAGGCTCACAGAGTGTTTCCCAGTCGGTCACCTCGAAACAGCCCTGTAGTTCTGCTAAGGCCTCCTCTGACCACCTCCTGACAGTCCTGGTGGTCACAGGTTCCCTCCTCACAATTGGCACATAGCGGGGGGTGAGGTGAATCAGGTTATGATCTGACCTACCAAGTGGGGGGAGGGAGGAGGAGCTGTATGCATCCTTGACGTTAGCATACAGTAAGTCTAAAGTTTTCTCTCCCCTGGTGGGACAGTCCACATATTGTTTGAATGTTGGTAGTGTATTGTCCAGTGATACATGGTTGAAGTCACCCGAGATCACAATAAAGGCACTCGGGTGCTGAGTCTGTAGCCGAGCTATGGGGGTGTGATCACCCGTGTGTACACCTGTGAGCATGGACGCGCTTGTTTTTTTGTTTTTTTTTAAAAGGTTCCTTCATGTAATGATCTGCTAGAGGGTGTGGGGGGGCCACAGCCCCGTCCTCCAGGGCATGAAGCAGGTATGGAGGAGATCAAAACTCCAGACATCCAGAGGCCCCCAGAACACAAGAGACCAAGGAAGACCAACAGAGGGGCAGCCGCGCCACTGTCCCAGAAAGAGCTGAGGAGAGTCCCAGATGAGGGCTCACTCAGCAGCCGCGGAGCAGAAGCCAGGGGGAGTTGCAGTGACGCGCCCGTGAGCTCCGCCGGCAGCCAGCCGTGCCTGAGTGACCGAGCCCCAGGCCAAGAGGCCGGGGGCACCCCACCTCCGAAGTGGCCCGAGCGAGCCCCAGGCTCCAGGCCCCGATAAGCGGCCGCCAAGGAGTGAGCCGGTGTGTACCTGGACGCCCATCCCCAGACACAAAGAACCACCAACGCACCGATGTCTGAGGGAGTCCGCCACTGGCAGGGGAAGTGGTGGTAGGGGGAGATAGGCCTCCAAACCTTGGAGGGCCTGAGATGTCCCCAGAGAGGTGGCGCCTGACACCCAACCTATGGACATCTCTTGACTGTGAGATAAGCCTAGAGTACCTGAAGGAAACCTCCACAGGCATTTCACCAAGAAAGGTTTAAGGACCACGGAGAATTGAACCGTAGTGAGGCAGCAGTGCTAACCACTGTACCACTGTTATAGCTTCACAGTAGGGCAGCATGGTGACAACAGTGTCAGCATTATTGCCTCGCAGCAAGAAGATCCTAATAGCTGATGTGTACCGTAAACCTACGCATACAGATCAGTATTTAAGGTTTGACTCTCATCATCTACTGGAGCATAAACTGGGTGTCATCAGGACGCTACAACACACATCTAGAAGGCCCTGTGTAAATGAGGTTATCCCAGCTGGAAATTTATCAAAGCTGGGAAGGCGCCTAAAGAAAGCTGCAGCTGATCCAGGAGAGAAGGACAACTGCTGCCTAAATGAAAACCTGTAGTGATCCCGTACGTGTCAGGAGTATCGGAGCAGGAGAGGTAAGCGACCCATGTTGTAGGTGACGTCAGATGCCAGAGATTTGGCGGAAAAAAAGCGAATGGTAGCGTAGAATTTAACAAAGTTTCTTTAAGCTTCAGTATTGCCAAAAAAACGAATCAATTGTCATATAACTAACAACATCTGTCCTATTATCTCCAACACCCTGGAGGACAACGGGGAGATTTTAGATGCTCTCCAAGATTACATCGACCGGTGCTTCCAAGATTTAGTAATGAAGAAGGCTCAGAGTGCATCTTCCCCGGGCAGAATTGAGACACCGTCATCAAAGAGATGTCGCCCGGCAGACTCCCCCGGCACAACATCGCCTGCCGGCAAAGACATTGCAGACATCCTGGAGTCAATCGACAAGTGATTGTCCAGTTTCGATGCGAGGGTGTCCCTGGTGGAGATTTTAAACCGGGAATTTAAATCTCTGAGAGAATCCCTGGAATTCAGCCAGCAGCAGGTGGAAATGGTTGCCGCTGAAAATGCCACGCTACAGGAGTCGGTCAAATCTCTCACCGATAACGTGACCCAGTTAAACATAGAAAATAAAAAAATGAAAGAATCCGTTATCGATCTACAAGCCCGTAGCATGCGAGACAACCTTGTGTTTTCTGGTACTCCAGAATCTGTCGGAGAGGACGCGGAAGCAACAGTGAAAAGCTTCATTAAAACCCACCTGAAGCTGCCGGAGGACACCGTAAAGAACATCGCCTTCAAAAGAGTGCATCGCTTGGGGGCCGTGAGGTCGCCGACTGGGAGACCACGTCTGTGTGGCCAATTGTGGCCAAATTCGGCCAATTCAAACAGAAGGAACAGGCAGGGAGCTGAAAGGAACGGACTTCAGTGTGAACGACCAGTTCCCCAAAGAGATCCTGGAACGACGCAAGGTCCTGTTCCCAGTTCAACATAGCTTCATCCAGAGAGGCTCCCGCGCTGTCATCGCCATGGACGGACAGCTGTACGGCGACCCCGGCACCACTCCGTGGTTATATTGACTGCACTCCAGATAAGAACCCGCTACACTCTTTTCTTATTCATTCACACTCTCTCCTTTAACATGTGTTTAACCTAGTAATATCAGTATGATGTCATGGCAGATATAACACCATCACCCTCCATCATTGCTTTAATTGGAATGTTTCCGTTTCTTTTCTTTTTTGTTGTTGTCGCTCAACATTCTCGTGATTTTTTTCTTTCTCTTTTCTTTCACTGCTGTGATCACCTACTTCCCCACTCACCTACAAACAACACCCTCTATTTCTGCATATTCACACACCACGATCACGCAAACACATGCGCTCAACGGCACCACATTTACAACAGCCTCACAGCGCACACAGACTTACAGGACACACACGCAAGCCACGCTTCTTCATATTAGTTAATATACACACACATAGTCAGACTGATGGAGCCTCTCACCACAAATTATTTTTTCTCTTTCTATTTACAAACAAGTGATGTTTCCACATTCTCTTCACCCGTCTAAACGAAACACCCAGCATACATCATTAGACATACACACACAATTATGGGCACACTAAGGTTTGTCACATGGAATGT
Organism: Astatotilapia calliptera; assembly: GCF_964374335.1. Taxonomy (NCBI): domain Eukaryota; kingdom Metazoa; phylum Chordata; class Actinopteri; order Cichliformes; family Cichlidae; genus Astatotilapia; species Astatotilapia calliptera. The sequence goes on along the minus strand of NC_137422.1, from coordinate 4,366,599 downwards.
AAATGGAGCTGGCACCAGAGAAAAAAGGTTAAAGATATTTAACCAGCTTAAAAAACTACAGGCAGATGTTGTTTTATTACAAGAGACTCACAGGGCTGTCACAGGTTTAAACGAACTTAAAACATCTGAGTTTCCTAATGTGTTTGCAGCCTGCTATAATTCTAGACAAAGGGGAGTAGCAATTTTAATACATAAAAATTTTAATTTTACTGTACTCGATACAGTTATAGATCCAGAGGATAGATTCCTTATTATTAAACGACCAATGTTTAACAAAAAGCTATGTATTGTAAGTATATATGGTCCAAATGTTGATGATTCCTCATTCTTCCACGGATTTTTTAGTGCACTCTCTGAACACCTTGATTGCACACTTATTCTTGGAGGCGACCTAAACCTTGGACTAAATAAAGAAATGGATAGGCTCAACACAACAGGAACTCAGCGCAATTGACAGTCCACAAATATAACCAAACAGTATATGAGCGACTTTGGCCTTTGCGATGCATGGCGCTCCCTTCACCCCACCAGTAAAGAATATTCTTTCTTCTCACATGTCCATCACTCCTACTCTCGTCTGGATTATTTCCTAGTCAGCAGCTCACTGCTGAGTGATATTTCAGACACTGAGATTCACCCTATAGCTGTCAGCGATCATGCTCCTGTATCTTTAACACTAATACATAAGAAGAACGCTATACCAAGTAAAAACTGGAGATTCAATACATCGCTGTTCAAAGATGAAGACTTTATTAAATATTTAAAAAAAGAGTGGACTTCATATTTAGACTTTAATGACACTCCCGGATAGGGATGGGTATTGATAAGATTTTCAAGATTCCGATTCCATTTTCGATTCTGTTTAACGATTCGATTCTTTATCGATTCTCTTATCGATTGTTTTTTTTTTTAAAAAGAGAACACTAAGTTCGATTAGCTTAGAACTTTGTTTTATATCTTCTCTTTGAACGAGATAGAAATTTAGGAGTAAGGGCCTTACAAACCCAACAGTGAGATCCAGCCTATGGCTCTTCAATGGGGTGTCACAGGGTCCCCAGGAAAAAAAATTGTAAATGTAAAATAATAAAATAAATATTCTTCTGTAGCAATGTCAAAGTATAACATAAATTATTCAGTAGCAATTACACAAGAATATCCAGTAATGTTCCTGCCTACAATTAAACACATTCACTTACCATCTGCTGTGGCAAATGGGTGCAAGCCTTTTACTAGGGGTGCAACGATATTCGTATCGATATTGAACCGTTCGATACAGTGCTTTCGGTTCGGTACGCATATGTATCGAACAATACAATTTTTTTCAATTTTTTTTCAATTTTTTTTCTTTTTTTTTTTTTGTGTCCCGTTTGGATCTATAGCCATCCGAATTGTTGTCTTGAGGCCAAGAAAGATGCCAAGAGGATTTATTTTAAGTGGATCATCATATTGGTCCATTTGATTGACCTTTATTATAATTATGAATTTATTTTATTTTCAGTTGCAAACGGGACAGACATGACTGTGGGATAGGACAGGGGGAAAGAATGAAAGAAAGAGGGGGAGAGAAAGAAAGAAAACCAAAGGGGAGAAAAAAAAAAGAACAATACAAAATTTGTAATTTATTTTATCAACTTTCCTTCTGACGATGCTGTCTGTGTTGAGCGCTCAGTGAATCTGCATTTGACTACTCCGCCTAGGCTCGAGAGTGCAGCCTAGGCGGAGTAGTCGAACGCAGATTCACTGAGCACTCAACACAGACAGCATGGTCAGAAGGAAGAGCGCAGGGCAAGCTAGCAAGACAGAAGTGGACCACCCCACCCTCATTCAGATCTGGCGTTTGGAATTATTTTGGTTTTCATGTGACGTATGACCCTGAAGGTAAGCGAGTCATGGACTAAAGTAAAACAGTATGTTGGATGTGCCATGCAATGCTCAATTACATGGGTGAGAGCTAGTGTGTTAGCGCAGTTAGCTCGTTAACGTGTTGGCCGTCTAGCCCCTCTGTATAGGGTAGCTCGTTAACGGAGATTTGCCGTGTTGTGGCGTTAAGGTTATTTCAACGAGATTAACCTGAAAGCACTAGTGGGAACACAACGAATATGACTGCACATTTATACCGACATCATCCTAGTGCAAAGACAAAAACAACAAGCATGCATGCTTTAGCCGAGTCATTTAGACAGCTGTTAGCACAGGATTCTCCTTATGGAGACCTGATATGTTTAATATGCTGCTGAGAATATAGCCCAGAAGAAGCGGATAGTATAGCTTTTATTTTGGAAAGAGACATTTCTCTGTAATAAACTCTCTTTTCCAAAGATGAGTGATTCCTCAATCAGATACAGGGCTCGCAATATCGCTAGCCCGATGTCCCGGGGCTATCTCTGCCCTGCCTGTCGGGCTATTGTAGGAAGGAAAAATATATGTCAATGCTTTTGCATTCTTTCAGAAATGTAGCTGGGTAATTATGTCATTGGGTGAGCCACTGTCAATATGTGACATATTGAAATCGTGTTTGAATTTGCGCTTGTTTTTTTGCTTTCACTTTGCAATCGCGCGAACTGTGTATAGAGAGCGACAGCACTGATCTGTGAGTGATGATAATTTGTGCACCAATTCCTTTGACATCGTCTTATTAATTGTTAGCTTACTATGCAAACATGACAAGTGAAATCTCCCGCAGCTTAAACATGTGAGAGGTTGATCGCGCAGAGAATCGCTGAGCTTATGTGAGTGCGGCAGGATATATATTTCACTACGATGACCTGGATGACTGAGAACCTTCACAGACAGATATATATTTTAGTTCTGCTGAGCCAAATAAGACAGGTCAGGGTGAAGAAGTGACAGCCAAAGAAAAGCTTACCACAAAACGGAGAAGTTATGACAAATCAGACTATAAGGCAAAAAGAAAGTGCAGCTTTATGGTTTCATGGACAAAAGAATTTCTGTGGCTGCAATATGATGAGCTAAAAAACAACACGCACAAGGGTTAGGGTTAAATTTAAAAACTGTACTTTTGTGTTAAAATATATATTTATAATTTTAATAAATGACAAATTAAAAAGGCATGAACATTTTTTTTTGTATCGAAAAAATATCGAACCGTGACACCAAAGTATCGAACCGAACCGAACCGTGAATTTTGTGTATCGTTGCACCCCTACCTTTTACCACAAATTTGTCACTGCTTGGTGACATTCGTCTATCCTGGCCTGAAAGGAGACGCTAACGGTAGACTGGGGTGAGAACTGCCAGCATCTGAGCCAGCCAGACTCTGTCTGTCTCTCTCATCGTGGTCACCTAAATGCAGCGCACAGTAATGGCAGGTTTTATAATAAGGCAGATTGCGCTAACATAATATGCACTGTTAGTTGATTATTTACCTTCCACATTAACGGGAAAGGACATGCAAACGTTACCGCTGCTGCTGGGTTGTGTCAGGGTTCCTGGGTCGTTGACCCAGTGCTTTCAGTTTTGTTCATGTTCAGTTTATTTTGCCACTTCCATGTTCTCACTTGCTGCTTTTCCTGTGTCAGCTTGTCTCGTGTCATTAGCCAGATTATGTTCAGTTGTGTACTCACCGATCTCTCATTATCATCCTCATCAGTCTGTGTATTTAAGCCCTCTGTTTCTAGTCGTTCACTGTCGTGTCAATGATGTTGATGTCGTTTCTCCGTATGTATGTTCAGTTCAGTCAGTCAGCCAGCCATCCATCCAGTCTTTCAGCCAGTCAGTCCTTCATTCCTGCCCTGTTCATCCACGATTCATAATAAACCATCTTCAGTTCTTCACTATCCACGAGTCCTGCGTTTGGGTCACTTCCTCGCCAAGAAGACACGCTTTTAACCCAGCAGACTCGGACCTTTTCGAGCAGCAGGACGCAGCGCTCTCCATTTGGGCGGAGAAGCTCAGGTGGAAACAGCGGCTCTTCTCAGAGAGGGAGGACGTCTTTGAGGGGACTCGTCTGGCTCTGGGCGGGCCTTGGAGACGCCGCGGTCCTCCACCTGCTGCCTCACCTGCATCGGAGCATTCGCAGTGGAGAGTGGGCGTTACTCTCGTCTGGATTATTTTTTGGTCAGCAGCTCACTGCTGAACGACATTTCAGACACTGAGATTCACCCTATAGCTGTCAGCGATCATGGTCCTGTATCTTTAACACTAATGCACAAGAATAATACTACGCCAAGAAAAAACTGGAGATTTAATATATCACTACTTAAAGATTAAGGCTTTATTAAATATTTTAAAAAAGAGTGGACTTCATATTTGGACTATAATGACACTCCCGAAACATCAGCTTCTGTTCTATGGGAAGCAGGGAAAGCTGTGATGAGAGGTAAAATAATTTCTTTCTCATCACATAAAAAGAAAAAAGAAAACAAAAATATTCAGGAATTAGAAAAAAACATCAAATCACTAGAAGAAGCCTACGTGTCCCACCAAGATCAGGAAACATTGAACAAAATACGCAAAACAAAACTAGAATTAAATGTGATAATTGATAAAAAAACAAAATTCTTAGTACAAAGACTACGCCTACAAAATTATGAACATGGTAATAAATCCGGTCAATTTCTAGCAAACCAGCTAAAAATAAATAAAGAAAAAACAACTATATGTGCTGTTCAAGATTCATCTGGGAACACAATATATGATCCGATACAAATAAACAACATTTTCAGGGATTTCTATAAAACGTTGTATTCACCACAAATAAAGCCATCTAAAAAAGAAATTGATCAGTTTTTGGACAACATAACTCTTCCAAAATTATTAGACACTCAAGCAATGGCACTGGATTCACCACTGACACCAGGTGAACTCCAGGAAGCCCTGATAAGTATGCCCAATAATAAGGCTCCAGGTCCAGACGGCTTTCCTGCAGAATTCTACAAAGAATTCTGGTCGATTCTAGCACCAGTTTTCTACAGAACGTTGTTGGAAATTAAAGAAAAGGGCAGACTTCCATCAAATATGAATTCTGCAAACATTAATCTCCTGCTAAAACCAGGCAAAGACCCTGTATATCCCTCAAGCTATCGTCCAATATCCCTTATAAATGTAGACCTTAAAATAATCTGCAAAGCTCTCTCAAAGAGACTGGAGAAAATAACCCCCCTCTTAATTCATCCTGACCAAACTGGCTTCATAAAAGGTAGGCACTCATCAACAAATACACGTAGATTACTTAATTTGATAGACTACTCATACAGTAAAAACCTAGAAACTACAATATTCTCTTTAGACGCAGAAAAAGCATTTGACAGAGTTAACTGGAAATTTATATTTGCAACTTTACACAAATTTGGTTTTGGATCCTCTTTCATAAACTGGTTAAAAATATTATATAATTCCCCAACAGCTTGTGTTAGAACAAATGACCAAACATCCTCCAGCTTCTGTCTCCTGAGGGGCACCAGGCAGGGATGCCCACTCTCCCCTTCACTGTTTGCAATTTTTATTGAACCATTGAAGCAATTAGACAGAATTCAGTAATTAAGGGCATAAAATGCAAGAACGTGGAACATAAAATCAGCCTTTATGCGGATGATGTGTTACTCTTTCTCCAAAATTCACAAACCAATATCTCTGGGGTGATTGAATTGATAAACTCTTTTGCAAGAATATCAGATTACTCAATTAACTGGACAAAATCTACAGTTCTACCGATTAATTGCTCCCTCCATAATTCCTCTTCTGCACCACTGCAATCGGGAAATATAAAATATTTAGGTATTAATGTTTCTCCCAAGCTTGCAGATCTAACTAAATTAAACCATATCCCACTTTTAAAGAAGGTAGAAGATGATCTGGCTAGATGGAAATGTCTACCCATATCACTCATGGGAAGGGTTGCCGCTATAAAAATGATGCTCTTACCAAAAATAAATTATTTCTTCTCAATGATCCCAACTAATCCGCCACAAGATTGGTTCAGATCGCTAGATTCATGTATGTCCAAATTCCTTTGGAAAAATAAACCCCCACGTATAAGCTAGAGATCTAGAGATCTCAGACCTACCATTTATCAGCTCAAGCATCCAACAACATGAATGCTTTAAAAGCATCAACATCAGCTCTTCTCTGACAGCATGGTGGGAGTTTCTAAAATTGACGGCGTCTTCATTAATCCCATGCAAACGTACACCTATCTGGAACAACCCTGACATATTACAAAACAATAATATGATAAACTTTTCAGATTGGAGTGGTAAAGGAATCAAATATTTAGAACATATACTAGAAGGAACAGAATTTATCTCATTTGACGGACTAGTTACACAATATGGGATCAACAAGAAAAGATTTTTAGAATATCAACAAATTAAATCCATAGTAAAAAAGAAATTTAAACCGGGTCAAGTTGAACTACAAACACCACCAAGTGTGGTTCAATTTCTTACTCTTAAAACCCCCAAATTACTATCCAAAATATACAGAATACTTTCTAAAACAGATGAATCAATATCACTTCCTATTGCAAAATGGGAAGCGGATTTATCAGTTAACTTAGACCTAAACTTCTGGTCTCAGATTTGCTTAAAACCTTTCATCTAATTAGAAATCCCAGTCTTCAATTAATTCAATACAAAATATTACATAGAGTGCACTATACAGGTCATCGGATGTTCAAGATGGGCTTTACGTCTACCAACAACTGCTCACACTGCCAAACCAATTCACCGGACAATTATATCCACGCTCTTTGGTTCTGTCCACCAGTTCAGAAGTTTTGGCGCGAGATATGTGAAGACTTATCGAAGTGTCTGAAATGTAACATTCCAACTTCTCCCTTAGTGTGTTTGTTGGGCAGCTTAGATAATGTCACTTCAGAAAAGAATATCGCCCATATGGTTTTCACTGCCCTATGCATAGCCAAGAAAACAGTCCTCATGAACTGGAAAAATAAAAATAATCTTAATTCTAACCAATATAGAAATGATCTATTAGATTACATTAGTCTTGATACAGCCTCTGCCACCACATCAGATCAATTGCTCTGGGCTCCGGAGGCATCTTCCTTGGGGGGCTCAACCCAGGGTAGCGGTCATGTCCGGTTAGAGGCTCTGTTGGCTCTCAGGTGACTGTTTCCTCGCGGCTGCGTGCAGCGGGGCTAGGGGAGGGTCTGTGCTGACGGACGTGGGTTACTGACCTGGTAGCCTGGCTGCCCCTGGGTGGGTCCGGGATGGGCGTGAGGTTCTGGGGGCGCTCCGTCTCTGGGCTGGGGCCCAGGCCGGGCCTCGGGGGCTTGGGTCCTGGTTGGTGTGTTGCCGGGGTTGTGAGCGGGTGGGTGCATGGGGGCCCAGCCCTGGAGCAGTGTGCCGCCGGTGCATCGAGCCACCTGGGGGGCTCTTCAACTGGTGGGGGAGATTGTCACATCTTGCAGGAGCTTTCCTCTCCTCGGGAGCTCTCTCTGCAGGAGGGGGAGATACAGGAGAGGTGGAGGAAGATCTCAGCCTGGGTGTTTATTGTCTTATGTAGTCTGGAAGATGAGTGGATGGTGGGGTTGGTGCAGTTTTCTCTGTGGTGGGGTTGGGTGGACTGTCCCGGGCTCTGTGGGCCGGGAGGCACTGCTGCACTGGGCCCCGGTCTGGATGGGCCTGGGCCCCCTTTCCCTGGCGGGTCGCGGAGTATGGGGGTGCCTACTGGGGTCAGCGGGGGAGCTGGCCCCAGGGAGGGATCACTTGCCGCTCCCTTCCTTCCCTCCCCATCTCCAGCTGCCTCCCTCTTCCCGCTCCACCACAACCACCCACACATGCAGGACCTTGGAGTAGGGGTATGTCACCAGGGTGCAGAGGAGGCTACCCCCCCCCCCCCCGTCCCCTTCTGGCTGCCTCTGCCTCAATTTTATCCCACAACTTAGACATTCACATTACTCCCACTCTCATTACACATACATATAGGATCTTGGGGGTGGGCACGATACACGGAATCCAAAGTACCATCAGGGTGTACACCCCACCCCTGGCATCGTTGCCCACCTCTCAAGGTTAAATACACGTAGACATTGAGGGCTAGCAGGAGGGACCATGTGCTTACCTGCTGCTCTCTGGCAGGTAGCTCCATGCCCTCCTGGGTTTTAAATGCACCTTAGAACACACATGCATCAACACTACAATGAGCGGGTGGAGGGAGGTTTGGAGTCTTCTCTCACCCCCATTCTCTGCGACCTGCTGGAGCGGGGGGGCTAGGAGGAGGAGTTGGCCATCCGACTGCGGTCTGGAGTGTGGGGCCTCCCTGCTGCTGCGGAGTCGGGGCGGTCTGCCTCCCCCCACCGCAGGGAAAAGGGTAACACCACCTGGGTCTGGGTGCAGTTCCCCCTCCAGGGGCAAGGGTACCTAGACCCAGTTTGTAAAGTACGCTTGGGGAGTGTGATCGTGTGTACAGCGTCTCTTTATGTCTGTCTCCACGTTGGTTGAGTGTGGAGTAAGTGCATATGAGAGCATGAGGGTGGGAATGGATGTTTGTATATGTGTGTGCCTGTATTTCTGTGTCTATATGTCAGGTTGGGTGTCAGGCGCCACCTCTCTGGGGACATCTTAGGCCCTCCAAGGTTTGGAGGCCTATCTCCCCCTACCACCACTTCCCCTGCCAGTGGCGGACTCCCTCAGACATCGGTGCGTTGGTGGTTCTTTGTGTCCGGGGATGGGCGTCCAGGTACACACCGGCTCACTCCTTGGCGGCCGCTTATCGGGGCCTGGAGCCTGGGGCTTGCTCGGGCCACTTCGGAGGTGGGGTGCCCCCGGCCTCTTGGCCTGGGGCTCGGTCACTCAGGCACGGCTGGCTGCCGGCGGAGCTCACGGGCGCGTCACTGCAACTCCCCCTGGCTTCTGCTCCGCGGCTGCTGAGTGAGCCCTCATCTGTGACTCTCCGCAGCTCTTTCTGGGACAGTGGCGCGGCTCCCCCTCTGTTGGTCTTCCTTGGTCTCTTGTGTTCTGGGGGCCTCTGGATGTCTGGAGTTTTGATCTCCTCCATACCTGCTTCATGCCCTGGAGGATGGGGCTGTGGCCCCCCCACACCCTCTAGCAGATCATTACATGAAGGAACCTTTTAAAAAAACTGTCCATGCTCACAGGTGTACACACGGGTGATCACACCCACAAACTACACCCTTTTTGGCTCCTACCTCAAAGCACACTGTGTTCTGTTGATCTTATGTGCTGCACAATAATGTTTAATATTTAGTATTTACTGTCATATTCCCATATATCATTGTGATGTTGTTTATTCTATTACTCTTGTTCTCTTCTGCTTGTTTTCTTTTTTCTTTCTCAATAGGTGATCCAGGTGATTGATATATGCATTTTTTTTCTGCTCATTGTGTTGGTTTTTGTTTTTTGTCCTTCTCCCCCGTCCCTCTTCTCAGCTGTTTCTCTTTCCCTCTTTCTTTCTCCCCTTCTTTCCCCCAGTCAAGTCTGTCCCGTATTCAGTAAGTGAAAATAAAATAAACAATAAAAGGTGAATCAAATGGACCATTACGGCAAGGCTGGGATGGTCAATTTGGTAAAGTAAATCCGTTGGGCATCTTTCTTTGCCTTTAGACAACAATTCTGATGGCAAAAGAGCCAAACGGGACAGGCAAAAAAAAAAAAAAAAAAGAGAGTGGGCGTCACAGGCCAAGCTTCGGCCCCTTGCTCTCCCGCTGCTCTGCTCCTCGCACGCCCGCCAGCCATTTTACTCACCGGACCTTCAACCTCGCCACGGCACAGTGGCTCCGCCTCCCACCTCGGCTCAATGGAGGCTCCCGCGCCAGAGGCTCGGCTGTGTACCCCGCCCGCTTCCTCTTCCCGGGGAAAGCGGCGCTTACGCCGCCATAATATGGACCATTTTGAGCAACTCCCGGTGGTGAGTTCTAGTGACTGTTTTTCGCAGTTGTTTTGAGCGACTGATTCCTCGCTCAAAACAAATAACGGACTCATCTCCCATTCATGGGGAGTTGACGATGTAGACTGGGAAGAATTTTTCTGCTCTGCTCCCCCAAAGACTGTAAATAGTGGTGGCACAAAGACCAGAACAAGCCCTGATAAACCCGCCAGTATCACACACCCAGTCACTATTTCCACACCCATCACTCAGCCGTTTCCTGCCAGCATGGTGGCCCAGATTCGGCCTTCCTCTTCCACCATTTCACCTTCTCAGGTGAAGACAGCTAAGGCTCAGCCTGTCCCTAGAACACCACCTCAGATGGCTAGGGCCCAGCCAGCAACCACTCCTGTTCCAGCTCCCAAGACGAGGGAAGCTGTGACCCAGTCTACCTCCACACCCACTCCCATTTCTCGGGTGGGGGTGACTGGTGTCCAGCCACCTCCCGTGCCTGTCCCAGCACCCAGGCTGAGGGCAGCCAGAACCCAGCCAGACCTCCCTAGAGGCGCGGAAGAGCTAGCCTCTCGGCCTGTCAGTCCACCACTTTATCCACCTCCTGATCCAGCTTTTCACGCCCTCGCACTATCCCTTGTTAGGCTAGCTGACCTGTCCCCTGCTCAGGCACCAGCCTTACTAGCCCAGGCGGTAGCTTTATGTCCTTCACTAGCTCAGTCTGTAGCTCAGCCATTAGCCACACCAACCTCAGCTCCGTCGTCAGCCTCACCTACCTCAGTTCATCCCTTAGCATCTCTACTCCAGTCAGTTCCCTCGCCTGCTGTTCAGCTTCCACTCCAGTCAGTTCCCTCGCCTGCTGTTCAGCTTCCACTCCAGTCAGTTCCCTCACCTGCTGTTCAGCCTCCACTCCAGTCAGTTCTCTCACCTGCTGTTCAGTCTCCTCCTGCCCTCCAGTCCCCTGTAGTTCAGTCTCCTCCTGCCCTCCAGTCTCCTGTCCGCCAGTCAGTCCAGTCGTCCCCTGTAGCCCAGTGTCCTGTTCCCCAGTTGCCCCCTGTCCAGTCAGTCCAGTCGCCCCTTGTCCAGTCGCCCCCTGTCCAGTCAGTCCAGTCGCCTCCCGTCCGGTCGCTTCCCGTCCGGTCAGTCCAGTCGCCTCCCATCCGGCCGCCTGTAGCTCAGTCACCCGTTCTCCCACCGTCTGTAGCTCAGTCACTCGTTCTCCCACCGTCTGTAGTCCAGTCTTCTGTAGTTCGGTCACTCATCCACCATCCTGTTCAGTTCCTGGAGCTGCAGCCACAGCATCCAGAGCCAGCTGTGAACTCTCCCGCTGGCCCGGCCGCTCCTCAGCCAGGGGTTTCCGCACCCGCTGGCCCGGCCGCTCCTCAGCCAGGGGTTTCCGCACCCGCTGGCCCGGCCGCTCCTCAGCCAGGGGTTTCCGCACCCGCTGGTCCGGCCGCACCTCAGCCAGAGGCTTCCGCGCCTGCTGGCTCTACAGCTGTTGCTCTGTCTCCACCGGCTCCCACGCCGCCTCCTGCAGCTGCTCCTCAGTCTCCGCTGGCTCCCACGCCACCTCCCACGCCACCTCCCATGCCGCCGCCCACGCTGCCTCCTGCAGCTGCTCCTCAGTCTCCGCCGGCTCCCATGCTGCCTCCTGCAGCTGCTCCTCAGTCTCCGCCGGCTCCCACGCCGCCTCCTGCAGCTGCTCTTCAGTCACCGCCGGCTCCCACGCCGCCTCCTGCAGCTGCTCCTCAGTCACCGCTGGCTCCCACGCCGCTTCCTGCAGCTGCTCCTCAGCCACCTTCTCCTCGTCGTGGTTGACCACCGGACCGGCTCAGTGGCCGCCGCCGTCTTCCTCGCGGCCGCCCACCGGACCGGCTCAGTGGCCGGCTCAGTGGCCGCCGCCGTCTTCCTCGCGGCCGCCCACCGGACCGGCTCAGTGGCCGCCGCCGCCTTCCTCGCGGCCGCCCACCGGATCGACTGCCGGCCACTTGGCCACCCACCCGAACTGTTTGGGCTCAGCCACTGGCCGCGTGGCCGCCCACCTGAACTGTCTCTGTTTGAACTCCGTCCCTCCGTCCTGGGCACCCTCCGCCCACCCTGGTCTGGTTTTCCTTTCTTTTAGCCGTCAGGTGCCGGCCTTTGAAGGGGGGGGTACTGTCAGGGTTCCTGGGTCGTTGACCCAGTGTTTTCAGTTTTGTTCATGTTCAGTTTATTTTGCCACTTCCATGTTCTCACTTCCTGCTTTTCCTGTGTCAGCTTGCCTCGTGTCATTAGCCAGATTATGTTCAGTTGTGTACTCACCGGTCTCTCATTATCATCCTCATCAGTCTGTGTATTTAAGCCCTCTGTTTCTACTCGTTCACTGTCGTGTCATTGATGTTGATGTCGTCTCTCCGTATGTATGTTCAGTTCAGTCAGTCAGCCAGCCATCCATCCAGTCTTTCAGCCAGTCAGTCCTTCATTCCTGCCCTGTTCATCCACGATTCATAATAAACCATCTTCAGTTCTTCACTATCCACGAGTCCTGCGTTTGGGTCACTTCCTCGCCTCCACACACGACACTCCTGACAGGTTGAGATTCACGAGTTTGGAGCGGAATTAAAAACATGACATTCATTTAAGGTTATCGTGTGTTTTGTGAGCAAATGCTTTTGCATATTCGTAATGTTCCCTCCCTTAAATGAAATCTCTACTTTGCAAGTATTGCAAGTTGCCCTATTGTCATCTGTTCTCGTAAAGTATAATCACACTTTTGAGCGTTTGAGCCGCTTAGGCGCCATGTTTCCTGCCAGGTAAATGACGCTCCGCAACGTGGTGACGTCATTCGGGGCGACTGGAATCGATAAGGGAATTGTTTGCAAAAATGGCAAACGATTCCAAGGAACTGAAACAGTGGGAACCGGTTCTCAACAAGAACCGGTTTTCGATACCCATCCCTACTCTCGGAACATCAGCTTCTTTTCTATGGGAAGCAGGGAAAGCTGTGATGAGAGGTAAAATAATTGATTTCTCATCACATAAAAAGAAAGAAGAAAACAAAAATATTCAGGAACTAGAAAAAACCATCAAATCCTTAGAAGAAGCCTACGTGTGCGACCAAAATCAAAAAATAATGAACAAAATATGCAAAACACAACTAGAATTAAATGAAATTATTAATAAAAAAAAACCACTATTCCTAGTATAAAGACATCGCTTGCAGAATTTTGAACACAGTAACAAATCAGGTCGATTTCTAGCTAACCAGTTAAAAATAAAGAAAGAAAAAAAACTATATGTGCTGTTAAAGATTTCTCTGGAAACACAATATATGGCCCTGGAAGAATAAACAACATTTTTAGGGATTTCTATGAAACTCTATATTCCCCACAAATAAACCCATCTAAAATGAAATTGAACAGTTTCTTGACAATGTAACTCTTCCAAAATTACTAGACAGTCAAGCAATGGCACTGGATTCGCCACTGACGCCAGATGAACTCCAGGAAGCCCTGATAAGTATGCCCAATAATAAGGCTCCAGGTCCAGACGGCTACCCTGCAGAATTCTAGTAGATTACTTAATTTAATAGACTACTCATACAGTAAAAACATTGAAACCACAATATTATCTCTAGATGCAGAAAAAGCATTTAACTGGAAATTTTTATTTGCAACTTTACACAAATTTGGTTTTGAAAACTCTTTCATAAACTGGCTAAGAATATTATATAATTCCCCAACAGCTTGTGTCAGAACAAATTACCAGACATCCTCCAGCTTCTGTCTTCTGAGGGGCACCAAACAGGGATGCCCACTCTCCCCTTTCACTTTTTATCGAACCACTAGCTGCAGCATTTAGACAGGCTACAACAATTAAGGGCATAAAATGTAAGAACGTAGAACATAAAATCAGTCTCTATACGGATGATCCCATATGGAAAAGAAATAGTAAAAACTTATATGTGATTACTCATGAAAGTGGCCACTTTCTCATTACCTTCATACATTGTTTTAGTAAGTATCCAAAACATACAAGTTTCATTATATAATTTTTCAAGGGATCTTATATCTGTTTTCACTCTTATATGCTTTTCATACAAGTTTCACACAAGACAGATACAAACTTTATAAGATTTATATATATCTTTTCCATATGGGCACACTGTCAAGGCAATACACCAGACAATTACATCCACGCTCTTTTGTTCTGTCCACCAGTGCAGAAGTTTTGGCGTGGGATATGTGAAGACTTATCAAAGTGTCTGAAATGTAAAATTCCAACCTCCCCTTTAGTGTGCTTGTTGAGCAAATTGGATGATGTCACTACAGAAACGAATACAGTCCACATGGTTTTTACTGCCCTATGCATTGCCAAGAAAACGGTCCTCATGAACTGGAAAAATAAAAATAATCTTAATTCTAGCCAATAGAGAAGGGTGATATGACCAAAAATATTTATCATGATATACATTTGAAAATTTGCGATAACGATATAACTGGCGATATAATTGACACTAGACAAAATACTTTACAACTCCACAACTTTATTAGTGCAAAAAACCCCATCAATGTATTTTCACTCAAACAAGCAGCTGTTTTTTATGTGCATTAAAGTTATACAAAAATGTAACAGTCCAAATTCCTTGCTGACAGTTGAACCAAAAGGCATTTCCAGTGGAAATTGGCCGACATATCCTCAGCATAACCATGTATAATATCCACAAAACTTAAAAAGAGGTTATACACACACAATATGGTAATATTATGTTGAAGCGCAGTACATATCACTCCGCGAGGCTCCTGCCTACGATAGCTCTGACAATCCATCAAGCGGTGCGGGTTCGTAGCTTAGCAAAGTCATACTAAAACATTTGACAGATTTTTGAGCGCCGTGTACGACATAAAATCGTTTCGAGGTCAGTAAACACAACCAGAATTCATACATAAGGCACACGGGATTATAAGGGGCACTGTCGATTTTCAGTGAAATCAAAGGATTGATTTTAAGTGTGCCGTATTTTCCAAACAACACGGTAATAACGACGGCCCGCTAGCATGCTCTTAAAAAAATAGTGCGTTGTTGTGTATCTGATGGACGAAAGCTAAACCAGTTCCACACTGGGCATGTTAACGGCGTCCAGTGGACGGTCTGTGTATTCAACCCCACCTCTGGCGCCGGTGCCAATTTTAAATCCATGTAGACATTGAGGATTCTCGGGAGGGGCCGTGCTAACACGTGCTGCTCTCTGGCAGCAGCACCATGCTCTCCAGTGTTTTAAATGCACCTTAGAACAACACGCAGCAACACTACACATGAGCGAGAGGAGGGAGGTTTGGGGTCTTCACACACCCCTGTTCTCTGCTGGCCATCGGGGCGGGGGGGCTGGGAGGAGGTGTTGGCCGTCCGATTGGGATGCGGGGCCTCCCTGCTGCTGCGGAGCCTGGGGCGGTCTGCTTGCCTCGGGGGAAAGGGTAACATCTCCTGGGTCTAGGTGCTGTTTCCCCCTCCAGGGGCGAGGGTACCTGGAACTGGGGTATAGAGTTTGTTTGGGGAGTGTGATTGCGTGTACATTGTCCTTGTATGTCTATCCCTACGTTGGGTGAGTGCTGAGTATTTGTGTATGTGTGCATGAGGGTGGGAATGCAAGTTTGTCTCTGTGTGTGCCTTTTTGTCTGTGTCTATATGTCATGTCGGGTCTTACACTTCACCTCTCTGGGAACTCCCAGGCCCTCCAAAGGCCTATCTCCCCTCACCACACTCCATGCCGGTAACTGATGCCCTCAGGGGTCGGTGCGTTGGTGGTTCTTGGTGTCCGGGGCTGGCTCCTCCATGCCTGCTTCATGCCCTGCGGGACGGGGCTATGGCTCTCTAGATCCTCTAGCAGACTGTTACATGGAGAAACCTTTTGAATACAAGCGCGCTGATCCACACAGGTGTGCACACGGGTGTTCACTGTTCATAGACATAAACTACACCTTTATTGGCTGCTACTTCCAAGCACATTGTGCGCTGTCGGTCCTGCTTGCTGCACAACATCATTCAATATTTAGTATTTACTGCTGTTTACACTTAGCTAGATTAACGTGATGGTGTTGTGTTTAGTATGTTGCTCTGTTTTTTTTGTTTTTTTTGCTTGTTTTCTCTTCTTTTTCTCTCAACAGGTGATCCAGGAGATTTTTTTTCTCTTCTTTCTCTTTTTAAGTGTCTTCCTCACTGTCCCTCTTCCCTTCTGTTTTTCTTTTCCTTCATCTTTCTTTCTCCCTTTCCTTTCCCTCAGTCATGTCTGTCCCGTCTGTAACAACTGAAAATAAAATAAAATAAAATAAATAATAACAACAAAGGTCGATCAAATGGACCAATACGGCAAGGCCGTGATGAGCCATTTGGTCTTCAGACAACAATTCTGACGACTAAAGAACCAAAAAAAAAGGCAAAAAAAAAAAGGAGTATCGGAGCAGCTGAGACGCATTTTTTCTAAACACGACATCTCTGTGGCTTTTAAACCCCAAAACATGCTGCGCTAAACATCAGTCCGCCCTGACACAAACAGAGTAACATAGTGTACGCTGTTAAGTGCCAGGAGGATTGCCAGGATTTATACATCGGGGCGAAGATGTATAAACAACCTCTGGCGAAGAGGACGGTACAACACAGAAGAGCTACCTCGTCAGACCAGGACTCTGCAGTCTATTTACCTACAGGCCAGTGGACACTCTTTCAATGATGAGGATATACACATCCTGTCATGAACCGAAGTTCCACGCACAAGTTGGACCCAGGAGCAGAACACACACACAGCGGTACGAGAGAACAAAAATAAACTTTATTATAACTGAGGGTGTCCCGGGAGGGTAGAAGGAAAAAACGCACGGAACCAGAAAAATCGAGGGACCGGGAGGTGAATCACGCAGGAACGCCGAGAGCGGGACTGTGGGAGGCTGAAACAGAAAAAGGAAAAAAGGATTATTGGGGTGCGGGGAAAACGGCAGTATACGAGGGGAAGTAGAGTACGCGTCTTACGATGATAGCGGGGCCGAGGGAACCGGAGGGAGGGGTGAGGGTCCGTGGGGAGAAGTTTCAGAAAGGTCAAGGCGGCTGGGGCTGATCGTGATCCAAATTCCGGACAGGCAGGTGGACAGGCTGGTGGCTCAAACACGCCGAGCTGTGATCGCTGAAGGACGACTACGGACTGGCGTGGAGCAGCAGGCTGGGCAGGATTAAATAGTCCACCTGGTGATCGCCTGGGATGGGATGCAGGTGTGGAGTTAGCAGCCGCGCCCACGGGAGTGGGCATCCCATCAGCACCTCGGACGCCGGGCCGCGGACCATGACACATCCTGGACAGGGAGGAACGCTGGTTTCGCTGGTACTCATGGCCATCAATGGTCTCTGATCAATAAGGTTTGATCAGTGGCTGTTGATCAATGGTCATGAGAATTTGCAATGATCAAGGAACTGACCTCCCAGCCCATTGTTCCTTCACTGGGCTGGTTTCAGTCATTGTGCAAATGTACTGTTTATAAGATTGGGGAAAACACTGCAAACCTCTGTTGTTTAAGTGGAAGAGATGGATGCCTCAAAGTACAAGAACTGCTTCATGAATACGTGTCTGCAGGAACCCACTGGTTATTTTAAGTTGGTCTGTCATCCAGATGGTTGAAGACAGCAAGTTATGAACGGAACCAGTGAGTTTGGTTGAGTGCTTCCTGCTAAGAGTTTACGAGTTTATAATCTAAGAAGAAAAATCCCATCAGACAACAATACCCTGCTGTCTGAACTTGGCACACATTATTTATTGGAAGCTGAAGCGCAAAGCTGCCCGTTATGTTCCATACTGATTTTGAAGTTATATCAATCTAGACTATTAAGGCTTAGATTCCCCAGTCGACACGGCTCTGACCATCTTGACTAGTGACCAAAAGTAAACCAAGGCTCACAGAGCCCCAGACTGTTGAGCGTCTCCATCCTGAGCACCTTTTAAAGCTCTTCTTTTATAGGAAGTGGTTCATAAATATTTAACATGTAGCTGGGTTTTATCCTTCCACTCCAGCTATTTTACATTTTTACTTTATCCTCAGATGTTTTATGATCTCTGTGTCTTTTATTTCTCCAAAGCAAGAAAACTGCTGTACAAATAAAGTTGATTACTTACTTTTTGAATTATCTGCCCTGCTCCTGTAACAGCCATAAAGACCGGTTGCAAGTCATTCTCTTCACCTTTCTCTTGAGGCTGGATTTGAACTTGCAGCTGTGGTTACAGTAGCCAATCTGAATTGGAGCCAAATTGTCATTATCTGTGATGTCTTCCGACCCCACCCTGCCCTTACCCCGGATCCTCACTGAGATGGCAGTGGAAAGCTCGATAATCTGACAATCTCTGGACATTACTCTTTCTGGCCAGAAGGCAGGTGACTTAATTTCCAGTAATGGGCGGTTATTGCTGCAGAGATCTTCTTCTTAAAATGGAGCAGGTAATGGCCCGTGGTGCTTTGGGTGCTCGTCTAAGCTGCCTATTAGACCTTAATGTGATTTAAACTGTGGAGAGACAGTGAAAGAAGGTACAGTAGAAGAAAGAAGAGCTAAAGAGGAGAAGGGGCTGTTATGTGTTGGCTGCTTGTGCATGTATTCAAACTTGTTTGAAATGTGTACAAGACTGAAACCATGAATGAATTTAAGTTGAACATGATCTGCTTTCAGAAATCCTGCTAGAAAGAAGGAATGATGCACAGTGTAGGAATGAAATGAAAGAGAAGAGGTAAGCAGAAATTCTTTATTGTGCATTAATCCTGTGGCAGAGACTGAGGAAAAATTACACCACAAAAAAAGGATATATTGTGCTATGTGGGTGAAACTCTGTTTAAATATTTAGTAGTGCCCCCTGCTTGAAAACAGTGCTAAGAACAGAATCTCCTAAAATTAGCAGAGGTTTTATGTCTTATTTATGTGTCATTTCCCCCTAGTGCTATTCCTTGTTGGTGGTCGTATCGTAACAAATTGAATGAATGTTTGGGGGGTTAACCTTTCTTTGGAGTGGCACAAAGAAAGGTTAACCCCAGCTGCTCTACCTGCTGAGTTACAGCAGGTTGGCAGTTTGATCCCTGGCTGTGCCAGTCGGCATGCCAAACATCCTTGGGCAAGATACTAACGAATGTTAGAAAGCGTAGTAAAAAAAAAAGTATATGGGTGAATGAGGCATATTGGATATATATACATTGTGTCCACACAAAGAACATCTTAGCCTGCTCCTGTTCTCTGGTATTTTGGCTCTACAGCTTCGGCCTGTGCAGTGCATAGATATGATGTTGTGGTAAACATCTTGCATTTCATTTAGGTGCCAAATGTAAGAGCTCAGACTAGCCACACAGTTCTGAACAGAACTCAAGTGTAGCTGCAATAACGCATCATAGTGTGCACATTGTTTTCAGGGACATTGCTTTCACTAACAATGATCGGGTAATGATACCAGCAGCACTACATAACTGACACCTTTTGCTATAATTTCAGTCTGGGAGATAAATATACACAGCAGACATGAAAATGTGATTATTATTATTGACAATTTTAGTGCATTTCTCAGTGTTAATGTAGGTTAAGCTTAGGTTTGCACACATTCTGCTCTTAGTTGTAAGCTGGACAGAATTATGCATTGAAAATTGATGTTACTTCTTAAAGGATTTGATCCTAATAGTTGTAATAGTAATAGTTTACAAGGAGTGCAGAATTATTAGGCAAATGAGTATTTTGTCCACATCATCCTCTTCATGCATGTTGTCTTACTCCAAGCTGTATAGGCTCGAAAGCCTACTACCAATTAAGCATATTAGGTGATGTGCATCTGTGTAATGAGAAGGGGTGTGGTCTAATGACATCAACACCCTATATCAGGTGTGCATAATTATTAGGCAACTTCCTTTCCTTTGGCAAAATGGGTCAAAAGAAGGACTTGACAGGCTCAGAAAAGTCAAAAATAGTGAGATATCTTGCAGAGGGATGCAGCAGTCTCAAAATTGCAAAGCTTCTAAAGCGTGATCATCGAACAATCAAGCGTTTCATTCAAAATAGTCAACAAGGTCGCAAGAAGCGTGTGGAAAAACCAAGGCGCAAAATAACTACCCATGAACTGAGAAAAGTCAAGCGTGCAGCTGCCAAGATGCCACTTGCCACCAGTTTGGCCATATTTCAGAGCTGCAACATCACTGGAGTGCCCAAAAGCACAAGGTGTGCAATACTCAGAGACATGGCCAAGGTAAGAAAGGCTGAAAGACGACCACCACTGAACAAGACACACAAGCTGAAACATCAAGACTGGGCCAAGAAATATCTCAAGACTGGTTTTTCTAAGGTTTTATGGACTGATGAAATGAGAGTGAGTCTTGATGGGCCAGATGGATGGGCCCGTGGCTGGATTGGTAAAGGGCAGAGAGCTCCAGTCCCACTCAGACGCCAGCAAGGTGGAGGTGGAGTACTGGTTTGGGCTGGTATCATCAAAGATGAGCTTGTGGGGCCTTTTCGGGTTGAGGATGGAGTCAAGCTCAACTCCCAGTCCTACTGCCAGTTTCTGGAAGACACCTTCTTCAAGCAGTGGTACAGGAAGAAGTCTGCATCCTTCAAGAAAAACATGATTTTCATGCAGGACAATGCTCCATCACACGCGTCCAAGTACTCCACAGCGTGGCTGGCAAGAAAGGGTATAAAAGAAGAAAAACTAATGACATGGCCTCCTTGTTCACCTGATCTGAACCCCATTGAGAACCTGTGGTCCATCATCAAATGTGAGATTTACAAGGAGGGAAAACAGTACACCTCTCTGAACAGTGTCTGGGAGGCTGTGGTTGCTGCTGCACGCAATGTTGATGGTGTACAGATCAAAACACTGACAGAATCCATGGATGGCAGGCTTTTGAGTGTCCTTGCAAAGAAAGGTGGCTATATTGGTCGCTGATTTGTTTTTGTTTTGTTTTTGAATGTCAGAAATGTATATTTGTGAATGTGGAGATGTTATATTGATTTCACTGGTAAAAATATATAATTGAAATGGGTATATATTTGTTTTTTGTTAAGTTGCCTAATAATTATGCACAGTAATAGTCACCTGCACACACAGATATCCCCCTAAAATAGCTAAAACTAAAAACAAACTAAAAACTACTTCCAAAAACATTCAGCTTTGATATTAATGAGTTTTTTGGGTTCATTGAGAACATGGTTGTTGTTCAATAATAAACTTATTCCTCAAAAATACAACTTGCCTAATAATTCTGCACTCCCTGTATGTGCAGCAGCGCTTTCACATTTAAGGCAGAAAAAACACGCATCTCAAAACCTCTACTGAAAGCGGTTTGAGCAGTCCTTGCTCCAGTTATACGCGCAGCTTAGAACCCACTGACAGAGTTAAATAAATGATACACAACTTGAACACATGTTCATAAATATAAAAAAATAAAATAGAATTCAATTCAATTTTAATTATATAGCGCCAAATCACAACAAAAGTCGTCTCAAGGCGCTTCATAGATACAGAGAAAAACCCAACAATCATATGACCGCCTATGAGCAAGCACTTTGGCGACAGTGGGAAGGAAAAACTCCCTTTTAACAGGAAGAAACCTCCGACAGAACCAGGCTCAGGGAGGGGCGGGGCTATCTGCTGCAACCGGTTGGGGTGAGAGAAGGAAGACAGGATAAAAGACATGCTGTGGAAGAGAGACAGAGGTTAATAACAGATATGATTGTAAGAATTGTAAGAAACAGATAAATAAGAGAAAAGACTAAAAGAAAAAAGACAAGTCTAACATGCATGTAAACCACACAAAGGTCAAACTGTAAAGTGTCTGTTACAAATCGTGCAAATGGGACTGGAGCCATCTGTGGCACCAGCTTGATCTTCACTTGCACCATCTGTGTGTGTTCTTGTCATTTTTTACGGTGTGAAAAGGTTTTTTATGATGTGAAGCTATTCGGATGTCCTGTCTGTATTTACACTCTCTATTCATTTATGAATAAATGAAGAAGCCTGTAAATATTTTAAATTATCATTATCATTAGTCAGCAGTTTATTTTAACAGTAAAGCCTCAAATACAGACAACAATAAATCCAAATACTTTTGAAAACTGTATAAGAAAATGAATGATTATGTGATGACTCTGGGCTGGTTAGCACTGCTGCCTGACAGCATAAAGATCGTGTGTCTGAATCCACCATCTGGTCTCTCTACGTAGAGTTTCCATGTTCTACTCATGTTTATGTGGATCATCTCTGGCTTCCTACTACAGTCCAAAGACATGCAATTAGTGGAGTTAGATTCATTGATCATTCTAATTTGGCCATAGGCATAAATGGCTGTCTGTGCCTCTATGTTGGCCCTGCGACAGACAGCTGGGAAGGCCTCCAGCCTCCATGCAACCATGAACGGGATAAGCGAAGAAGATGGGTGATGATAATAAAGCAAATCTTGGTGATTCTTTTGTTTGCAGAATTTTAGCAAAGCTTAGACAATGTAGACATAACAGGATTCTGCTAGAGAAGGAAACAGGACATGTAAGTGGTTTCCTTCTCTTCCCTCCTCCTTGCTCAGGATATCTACTCTCACTGACATTATACTAAAAACTGTGACAGTACATAATGTATATGACATCATTAAATGATTTAAAATGTTCAAATTTAAAAGCTGCCCTTTATGTTTGGGGTACCGTATTAATAAATAACATTATTGAGAAATTGTATTCATCAATTTTCCTGTAACCATGCTCTCATCTTTGGCATCACCAGCACGCGTCACAGCAGAAAATTATTCCAGTCTTAACTCAAAGTCCATTTGCCAAGCCCGGCTGTCACAGCGATGGAGTGTCCCGGTAAAGGTGGAGGTAACCTTGAGTCACAGCTTGCAGCTTTTCCTCAGTGCTGCCAATAAGATTTAAGATATCATGTTGAAGAAGACACTGCTGATCGGCTCTTACCTGACATGTTTGGGTGAAAAGCAGTGTCCTTTCTTTCTCCCCTAATTATTCATTTCAGATGAAGTTACGTATTCTCAGACTATAAACATATTGTAATTTTTATTTCACCGTGCTAATCCGATGGCTGGATTTGCCCATCATCGTAAACATTATCACCGCTTAATAATTACGTTTCCAGTCACATTCGTCGTGGGAAGTTTTGTTCCTTTTTTGGCTTTGAGGACAGAACACAGGCGTCTCTGCTGATTCCTTTACATTATTCTTTCCCTTTTCCTGCATCTGCCTCCTCTTTTCCAGCTGCGTCTCCTCCACCTGAACATTCCCACTGTGTGGAAATGGATTTCTCTCACTTTTGGTGGAAGCAGCAGGTTATTTGCATTTCCAGCCATAGTGCTCATTTCACAAAATTTCATGGGACAGGGTCTGGGAATCAGCAGTGGGAGGCAGAAATCATCACAAAGCTCATTTCTTTAAGGATTCTCAAAGTGGGGAGTGAGTCGAGGAGCTGCTGAACTTTTTGCGAGCTGATTTTATTATGCTTGTAGTCAGCATGTTATTGCTTGAAAGGTCGAAGCATCTCAGCTGCATGTGTGCATGTTAATACACCAAATGAGCTCATTTATCCACATAAAAGAAAATACGAAGCCTGTGAGAGAGAAGAACCTTCTTTAAAAAAAATCAAGGTTCCAAGGTGGGTGCATTTCACCTTGAACAGGCAGTGCTGATCCAACCTTTTGAACCTCTCGTCTTCAGACAGACCGCCACGAGCGAGGGCGCTGCCAATCACCAGAACAAGCATCTGTGAATCTGCTCCGTCTGCCTTTTTTCTTCCCATCCTGCCAAAAAGCCCAATTGGGGGAATCAGGCAGTGATTAGTTTCCCTTGAGCCACATATGAAGGACGATCCACCAAGCTTGTCCTCATTAAGCCTCCATTAGCACAAGTGTAATGGATTTTTAATGAAGAGGGGGAGACACAAACACAACGATGAGCTTGACTTGACCCCGGCATCAGCGGGGAGCCGTGTCAATCAGCGCCCCCCGAATCCTCCTCCTCGTTTTCCTCTGTCACTGTCCTCAGGGACTTAAGTACACAACAATTCAAGCTTTCAAGTAATCCAACTCTTTTTTTTGTTTTTAACACGTCTTTGTATCTAATAAGTCACATTTAAAAAACTGCAAATTTATTTCCTGTTAATCTTAAAAGAAGAAAACACAGCCCCACTGACGCATGTCGTCTCTCGTGAGAAAGCCGTGTTTCTTCCATTTAATCCCTCATTAGCTGTTTTGTTTTCTCACTCTTCCCCAGTGAGTCAATTGTTTTCATGTGGATCAGACGACACTGATGAGAAGTCTTGAGGACCCAAACAGAAGCAATCATCCTCTTTTTACCAGGCGCGTGATTTCTCCTCCGACTGTGTTGACTCCCATTTCACAACTCCGACAAACACCATTGAGTTCCTTTTGTGATTCGTAGCGTTGAGTTAGGCCTTCGTGGAAAGCCATTAGAGCTGCAGCAATCAGACGATGGAGAGTTTACAGTTAAGCACAATCACACAAGTCCTGCAATGTCCTATTGCCACTTCAATTAAAATAAATAAATAAACTAATCTTCCTTCATCCCAATAAACCAAAGGAAAAAAAAAAGGATGTTGGATGATGTGGCCTGTTTTCCTGCTCCAGAATAATGTTTGGGCCAATGAGATGCCTTCTTCATCCCTCCCACATTTGCCAGTCTCTGTACTGGGAGTCCTACACCCTTTAGATATCCTGGACTCTAAGAGGATAAATAAATGTGCAAAAATTCAGCACTGTTCTGCAGCATCCACATGTTCTAACTTGTGAACGATGCAGTGAATGACAGTCGGGTTAAGCATGATGTTTTCACACAGTGGTGTAGCTGCTCCTCTTTATCAACCCCTCACAGCAGCTGCACCATTACTTGAAAAGCAGCAAACCGTGCCTGTAATTTCTTGACAGATGCACTTCACAGCAAGAGTTTCTAATTGCAAACAGCAGCCAGTGCATGGCTGCAGCTTCACACCTTTATTCTGATGTCAGCTATCAGGTAAGTAGTTCTCACACATAGGTATATTTGTACATATATATATATATTTGTACATATATATATATATATATATATATATATATATATATATATATATATATATATATATATATATATATATATATATATATATATAGTACTCTGGATCCAGTTTATTCAGCTTTTATTTACTTAAATTAATGTTTATTTATTTAACAGTAGTTTTCACCCCCTCACCACTCAGTGTCATCTCTGTTGGCATAGGTTTGCAACAACACTGTTGTTGTTTTCACTGTAGCTTCTCGAGATGCAGCGCTAAAAGTCAGAGAGGTTGATCTGGTGAAAGAAAAGTTCAGTTTATATAAAGAGTAATCCCTCTCCACCCACTCACAACCCAAATATAAAATTTCTTAGATAAAAGTCTTAGATTAAAGTGCATGGCTCTTTTTTTAGTTCAGAGGTCAGAAGAAGCATAAAATTCCCATTTTGCTTATTTTCTATCATGTTATTCACTGCGAGAGAAAAGCTCAGGCTTAAGGTTTTTCCTTTGGCTCTGTATGATGCCAAAGTTCTACATGGTCCTCTCAGGCTCACACCTTATACTGTGAGCACAGAAGACCAATTCACCTGCTGTTCGTACCTTTCATTTAAAAGGAACAATGAGCAGACTCTTATATTAAAGGGAAGCATTAAAGGAAGCTAAAACAGCTTGTTTCACACAGAGGATGAACTGGACGGAGAGGTTGCATCCAGGTGCAGTATAAGCTAAATAAAGATTATTTTGAATTGTGCATCATGCTAATTTACTTGAGTAAAGTCCATGAATAAAATATGTAGCTAGGAATGGAAGCAGAGCAGTCCATTAGGCCAGTAGGACATTATTAAATGAACATCTAACCTTTTTTTTTTTTCACTTTTTGCTCCATCATCAGCCTCCGAAATTAAACATTTTCTCCAGTTATTGGCTGAACTGAACAGACACTAACAGAATTTCATTTAAAGACTTTCAACTTAATTGCTTGCTCCACAGGGTCTGTTGTAATCAGTGTTGGGTAAGTTACTTTAAATTAGTAACTTAGTTACATTACTAGTTAGTCCTATCAAAAGTAACTCAGTTACTTCAAGTTACTCGTTACTTTCAAAGTAACTAGTTACTAGGGAAAGTAACTTTGGTTTTACCCAGAATTCTCTTATTAATGTGTTGCTTCCCTAACTGGATACCCAGCAAGGATGCCAGTCTTCTAGCTTGCTTACATGTTAGCACTAGCCTGCCACAAGTACACTGTGCCACCTAATGGCCTGAACCTAAAATGGTTAAAATGGCAGTGTAGTAGTGCGAGTGCAAGTTAATGATGAAATGAATTAAACTACAGTGGGGCAAAAAAGTATTTAGTCAGCCACCGATTGTGCAAGTTCCCCCACTTAAAATGATGACAGAGGTCAGTAATTTGCACCAGAGGTACACTTCAACTGTGAGAGACAGAATGTGAAAAAAAATCCATGAATCCACATGGTAGGATTTGTAAAGAATTTATTCGTAAATCAGGGTGGAAAATAAGTATTTGGTCACCTCAAACAAGGAAAATCTCTGGCTCTCACAGACCTGTAACGTCTTCTGTAAGAAGCTTTTCTGTCCCCCACTCGTTACCTGTATGAATGGCACCTGTTTGAACTCATCATCTGTATAAAAGACACCTGTCCACAGCCTCAAACAGTCAGACTCCAAACTCCGCCATGGCCAAGACCAAAGAGCTTTCGAAGGACACCAGGAAAAGTATTGTAGACCTGCACCAGACTGGGAAGAGTGAATCTACAATAGGCAAGCAGCTTGGTGTGAAAAAATCAACTGTGGGAGTAATCATCAGAAAATGGAAGACATACAAGACCACTGATAATCTCCCTTGATCTGGGGCTCCACGCAAGATCTCATCCCGTGGGGTCAAAATGATCATGAGAACGGTGAGCAAAGATCCCAGAACCACACGGGGGGACCTGGTGAATGACCTGCAGAGAGCTGGGACCAAAGTAACAAAGGTCACCATCAGTAACACACTACAACGGCAGGGAATCAAATCCCGCAGTGCCAGACGTGTTCCGTTGCTGAAGCCAGTGCATGTCCAGGCCCGTCTGAAGTTTGCCAGAGAGCACATGGATGATACAGCAGAGGATTGGGAGAATGTCATGTGGTCAGATGAAACCAAAGTAGAACTTTTTGGTAGTAGAACTAAAAGTAGAACTTTTTGCTCCCCGGGCGCCTGTTTAGTGGGCTGCCCACTGCTTCACTGAGTGAATGGGTCAAATGCAGAGAAAAACAAGTAATTTCCCCATGGGGATCAATAAAGTATCCATTATTATTATTATTATTATTATTATAAACTCAACTCGTCGTGTTTGGAGGAAGAAGAATACTGAGTTGCATCCCAAGAACACCATACCTACTGTGAAGCATGGGGGTGGAAACATCATGCTATGGGGCTGTTTTTCTGCCAAGGGGACAGGACGACTGATCTGTGTTAAGGACAGAATGAATGGGGCCATGTATCGTGAGATTTTGAGCCAAAACCTCCTTCCATCAGTGAGAACTTTGAAGATGAAACGAGGCTGGGTCTTCCAACATGACAATGATCCAAAACACACCGCCCGGGCAACAAAGGAGTGGCTCCGTAAGAAGCATTTGAAAGTCCTGGAGTGGCCTAGCCAGTCTCCAGACCTCAACCCCATAGAAAATCTGTGGCGGGAGTTGAAAGTCCGTGTTGCTCGGCGACAGCCCCAAAACATCACTGCTCTCGAGAAGATCTGCATGGAGGGATGGGCCAAAATACCAGCTACTGTGTGTGCAAACCTGGTAAAGACCTATAGTAAACGTTTGACCTCTGTTATTGCCAACAAAGGTTATGTTACAAAGTATTGAGTTGCATTTTTGTTATTGACCAAATACTTATTTTCCACCCTGATTTACGAATAAATTCTTTACAAATCCTACCATGTGGATTCATGGATTTTTTTTTTCACATTCTGTCTCTCACAGTTGAAGTGTACCTCTGGTGCAAATTACTGACCTCTGTCATCATTTTAGGTGGGGGAACTTGCACAATCGGTGGCTGACTAAATACTTTTTTGCCCCACTGTAAATTAGAAATTAACAAAGTTTGTTTTATGTGTCACTTTTTTATCTGTGTGTTTTAATCTATTTCTATTGTTTCAACCCTCTACAAATGCAAACTCATCCTTCTGGGGTTGTTACAGCAGTGTATAATCATTGTACGTAGTATCACTAGGAAGAAGCAGTGGATCACAAAACACAACATACAGTGTGTTGAAACTTTTGAAAGATATTTATTTTTGCCATTTAAATGGACAGAAAGTATGCTTTTAGTAGTGCCAACATTAAACCGTACCTCAGACAATTTAGGACCTGTAGGTATCAAAGTAGGTATCAAAGTGCAAAAACATGTAGTGCAAAAAATGATTTAACATAAATACGGTGAGGTTTGTCCATTCTTTGTAAAGTTAACTGAACTTAACTTTGTAAACTTAACTGCTGAATTGCACCAACTGGAGACCTCATGTTCAGTAATAAAAGTATTTTCAGAGAAAGAGAAGAGAAATAAAATTAATTACAAGTATGTAGTATGTTCAGCCCCACAAACAGAAATAAAATAAATAATAACTATTTTCAGCTTCATAAACAGTCAAACCAAAAGAATATTGCCTCCATACAGGCCATGTAGATAAATAAAATATAATGGTATTTTAAGTGCTTCAGAAGCCCAAGTTTCACTTGGAAATAACCCTACTTTACCTTGTAGAGCACCACTGAAGGCAACACATCATCATCATATGAGCACTACTCAACTCTGGTTCCATCAAACCAACGATTGTACCTCAAGAGGAGAAGCTTCTCAAACTTATGATCAGACAACTTGTTCCTCTTTGGAGTGAGAATCAGGTTTCCCAGGCTGAAAAGCCTTTCAACTGGGGCACTTGAAGGAGTAGCTGCATTAAGTTTAAGAGAGAGTTTCTTTATCATTGGGAAATGATTCAGAGAGTCTAACCCTGTTGCTCCTGATTTGAGGTACTCGGCTACCTCACCTTCAGCAGTGGCATATATGTCCTCATTCTCTTCAAAGGAGAAGAACTCATCCTCTTTGCTAGAACCCGCGTGCTGTGTTGTGTTGGTGGCGCTGGTACCTGGTTGTAGCTGATCTTGCTCAGGGAGAAGTTTTCGACACTCTACCAGCAGACGTGCCTTTGCGAGGTCCTTCCGCGCCTGGTCATGTAGCCAACGAAGCTTAAATTTTGGTAGTGTCACAGCAGCCAGCAAAGCATCTTCACTTCCAAGGACATGTGCAAACCTTGTTTTGACTGCCTGTAATAACGACACAGTAAAAGTGCAAAAAACATTTTTGCATGAGAAAGTATGCATTGTTTCAACATTAAATTAATTAAATATTAACAGCATGCTGTAGTTTTATATAGAATGTATTTTAATTTGTAAATAGTGTGTATTTTACTACGTTGTATTTATTTTATTTATTTATTGGGGTTAAGTATCTGTAACTGTAACAGCATTCACTTGCATGTGAACAGCACAGCACAATATAAAAAGCAATTGAGTAAAACATTTCATTAAAGATAAACACAAATGAAAATATCATCTCTTACCTGGACAACTGTATCTGGTAGCCCAACAAGAATTTGCAGACCATTTTTTATAGCCAGAGTCTTGGTCATCAGCGATTCCAGTGTGGGTAGGAGTGTGCCATAAAAACAATGGTCTTCTCCTTGAAGAATGTCCAGTGCCACAGTAAGTGGTTTCATGACTGCACAGTACTTTCTGATACACTGGTGCTCCCTCTCATTGAAACATTTCAACTGTAATGTGGATGAGATTGTGTTCAGCTCCACCACAGGTATCTTTGAAATTCTCCCCAGAGCATAATAGAACGAGTTCCACCTTGTTGTGGAAGGTACTAGTAGCTTCTTTGCAATAATGTCTTCCACAATCTCAGCAGCCACTGTGGAACGACTGGCCTTGTTCCACAGCCCTGCACATTTTGTGGTGGCACTTCTGTAGATGGTTTTTGTTGCAGCTTCAGACAATAGCCACTTCTCCACATCAGTGCAAGAGATAAGATTCATTGTGTGCGATGCACATCTCTGATGTGGCGATAAAGAAATTGCATCATCAGCATCACCAGCACCATTCTGCAGCACATTCCCAATCGAAACAAAAGTCACCTCATCCTCCTCAGATTCAGAGTCATCTGACTCAGGTGGTGGCTGGTACACTTTAAAAGCCTTGACAAAATTGGAGCCATTATCCGTTACAGTTGATGTGATTTTAAACGATAGGCCATGAGATGAGTTAATGTTGTCCAGCTCAGATGCAATACTGTCATACGTATGTCGACCCATAAATCGCCTGCATGCCAGCGCTGCTTTCTCACATTTCATGTTTTGTGCATTTATCCAATGCGCGGTCACACCAAGAAAACTTTTATTATGCACAGTCCAAATGTCTGCTGTTGTGGAGATGTATTCTACCATGTCAAGTGTATTTTTGAGCTCTGACTCCATGTTGGCATATTCTTGGTCTAGGAAACTGGAAAATGTCTTTCTGGATGGTGCCTTCCCAGCTCTCCCTCGCACAGGTATATGACTAATCAGTTGTCTGAAAGCATGGGACTCAACCGTTGAGATGGGTTTCATGTCTTCCACAACATACCTGGCAATCAGCCTGTGTAGCTGGGGCTGGGTAATGGACTGTGCAGCAGGCTGTCCGAAATCAAGCTTTCGTTGTTTTGCTGGAATAGCGTCAACGGAGCTAGAGTCACCGACGTTGCCTTCGGGTTCTTTTTCAACTAAGTTGTTAGATGCATGCTGTTTCTGAAGATGTTTCATCAGATTAGAATTGCTAGTCTTTGATGTCGAAAGAGTTTTAGAACCTCCACAGAGAGTACAGTTCACGACAATATTCCTGTCTTTTACCACCAGAAAGGAGAAATAATGTGAATATTTCCAGGAGAGAAAACCGATGCCCGGACCATCTTCGACTGCCGCCATGATTGTAGCTTACGTCACAGTGACACGTGCCCTTTTTACGCCCAACACGGAAACTGCAGTCGTGGTGCTTTCCTTTGTACTCGGGACTCAGAAATTCGGGACTGCAGATGAGCTGCATATGTGTTTAGTAGTAATTTGTTTTTGTAGAGGGCTAGCAAAACAAACGTTTTCGAGGGCATCGCCATATATATACTTAATAACGCGTTAGTCCCAACACTGGTTGTAATTAATGCTCTGGCTGTGTAATGCAAGTATGATCAACAATGGTCAGCATACTAAAGATGCAGAGATATCAGGGGAGTTGGTGTACTTTTCTTTGTTTAAGGTATCTGTATTTCATCATCAATCACTGGGACACATCAGACACCAGCAGTGCACGGAGCTAATAAAGGAGAAAAAAAATCATAATTACTTCAAGAGGAACCAAATTATCAAAGGCCCAGACCAACCTTTGGTCTCTAAACGAATAGCAAATTGACGAAAGTGCAAGGTCAATCAATTGGGATCATTTGCTTTGGTATCAATGCAGACAACACAATGGCTCAGCCAACACACTTTTACATCAGTGAAGAAAAGGTTTGCAGATTAAAAACTCAGAACTTTGTACAAAAAAGATTTTATCTTGATTAAAGTGAAAGAAAAACATGATGTGCAAAGCAAATACAAAGACAATAATTATGTTCTCAAAAAAGGTGGAAAAAGAAATAAAAAGAAAAAAAGGTATTTTAAAAAAAAGCATAATTTACAAGTCAGTTCTTTCCCAGCTGTCTGCTGATAGATGAGACAAAGGCATGGATATAATAGGATGTCTGCACAGATCCATTACACATCAGCATCTAAATGTCTTATAATTGCCATAATTGCCAGTCCGCAGTTAAGCCTGAGATTGAAACGGGACCATTAAAGCACACATGCATTCTGCTTTTTGATCATGAGAGAAGCTCTGTGTCACATTATAGCTGAATGGTCATTCGCAACATTTGGTTTGGGCTAAACTGTATAAGTGTGCGAGTCAACTTGGGCACATTGGGAATCGTGGCTTTTGCATCAAAGTTGGGTGTCATCTAAGACACTGGTATTATTTCCCTTCTTTATGTGCATTCCCAGCTCTATGGGAATCCCCCCCACGTCTACTGCACCTTAAGGTACCTATGTGTACCTATGTGTACCTTTTCCAAGACTTTCCAAGGTTCACGTACCAGTGCATTTCAAAATATTTGAAAACTGTGAAAAAGTTCATTTTTTCATAATTTAATTAAAAGAAAGGTAAACTGACATGTATTCAATATTCATTATGTGTAAAGTGGAACATTTTAAGCCTTTTATGCTTTAATTTTGACAATGGCTCATCAGAATCAGAAACCCAGAATCTCAAATATTTCATTTTGAGTTTGAATAAATTACTATTTATGTGATGGCCCTCCAGTCCAACTCGCTCCCCCCTCTCTCTCTATCCATCTGTGTTGTTTGTGCACAAACCACAGCCTGTATTTTAGAGGAGGGTCTTCCTCCAGCTGCTGTGCATCTGAGCTGATTACCTCACCTGTTGCTAAGCCGATGATCAGCTGTCCCCCTACTTAAGCTGGATGAAGCCGTCTGTTTGATGCTGGATTGTTAGCAATGAAGAGTCAGTGGAATTTTTCTCCCTTTTCTGTGAGCGAGAGCAGCTTACCTTCTGCTCACTTCTGTGCAGGATATCTGGACTTGTGGTTTGAGTAAACCTGAGAGTGAGTAATCTGATGAGGAGGATTAATGATCTGTTTAAGTGGGGCCTCTTCATGACTGAGAGGTTTTGGATCACGCTGCTTGGAGCTTCTGTTAATCATTGACACAGATGTTATATTGTAAATAAATGTACTGAATCAGAGTTTGAGTCTATTAGAAAAACCACAAACATGAAAATTTAGACTACATATATACTGTATCTCTAATTCAGGCCTGAATCATTGGGAAGACTACTGACTTGTCAGATTTCCATATGATGACCATCCATGCTCGACAAGGAAGCTACACCACAGAAGGTCACTGCTCAGAGAGCCACACGCGATATGGAAGCATATTAATGGGAAATTGACAGGAAGAGGAAATGTGGTAGCAGATGGTGCACGGACAACAGGCATGAAGGATTATCAAGAATTGTAGAATAGACTCTGTGACGACTTGGGTGCCATGTAATATGCTTGCAGTGGTGGCTCTTAGTCCACTGTGTTTTATCAAGTTCAAAGTCAACACATCTGTCAACCAAGGGATTTTAGAGCATCTCTCGCATCCATCTGCTGCCAAGCTTTATTGAGAAGCTCATTTCCTTTTCCAGCAGGACTCAGCACTTAGCCACAGTGCCAAGACTTCGATCAAATTGTTTGGTGACGGTGTTGTACTGTGAAGGTCTGGCCAGGAGGCGTCCCTGAAAGAAATCCCATAATTTATGTGCAGGCCACTATCAAAGCAAACCTGGGCTTCAATAACACCCCAGCAGAGCTAATCTCCTCCATGTTATGTCGCATTGATACAGTTATTCATGAAAAAGGATCCCAAGGTTTCTTAAATATTTAAATTAACATACTTTTAAAAAGTTAGGCAGTTCTATATTGTGACTCCTTATTTGATTAATCTTAGGCAAGATTCTAATGATGAAAGGTACCTGAACTCTCATTGAGTGAGCTGTAAGCCATAATCATCAAAACAGGGGGATGCTTGAAATACTTCATCTTAAGTGTAATGACATCATGTTCTCAGCCAGTAAAATGCTCATATTTACCTTTTTTTTAAAAATTGTAATCTTCTGTTGCCTTCTTAGTAACTGTACAAGAGTATCCTCCCACACAGATTTCAACACAGGTGGAGGATAGAAAAAGCTTTGAGTGATCAGTAAGATTTGTCATGTGACAATGTGAAAGGAGAATGATTGAGGAACCGAAATGCAGACTTGTACGCAAAATAAACTCTCTGTCACGACGTAGGACAGAGGGAGACGCAGACATAAATACACACAAGGGCAAATGAGGGAACAAACCACATGAGGGAACTGTGGCTAAGAGGATACACCTGGGAAGCGCAGCTGGAAACGATCTAGAAGGAGAGACAGGACAAGCAAAACTGAACATGATGCACACCAGACAGGAGACTATAAAAGTAAAGACAAAACACTCTGGGCCAATGACCCAGGGACCCTGACAAGATTAGCAAAGAGCTATAAAAAAGATCATTTTGTTCCTTTTACCATTTTAATCTGCATGTTTAACTAGACAGATTCATCCATACAGGCCCACTTCATGCTTTAAACTTTACAGATAGGTTTGAGTGTTTTATCCCTTGTTTTTTTCTTATTTTGTCTGTTGTGCCACCTAAGTCACATTTCTGCAAATATCGGAATGAGTGACCTTGAGCTAACACTTGATGCAGTCCTAAATGACTAGCACTTTATAAATGTGAATTGTCATATTTACAGATAGCAACTTCTTAGAGTCCAGGCCAAAGTCGTTGTAGTGGAATCTTTTGAAGTGGAAGGACATAAGCCAGTAACTCCTTTACAAGATGAAAGGTTTTAGATAAATTGAGCAGGTTCAGAGACTAGACTGAACAAACGACGACAAAAAAAAGCCAAAGAGAAAGGCAGAGGGACTGAAAAGCCGAGATCAAAAAGAGAGAGCAGAGAGCCTGTAATGCAGATGCACTTTCCAATAATTGTATCATTTTGACCTACTGGGTAGCTGCACATGTCATGAAACCATTGTAGATATAATGTTCTGATAAGAACAAAACAGACACAGCCAACTATGAATTGGTGCAACAGCTGTCTGCTCTGAAGATATTTCCCTGAGGATTTTGCGAAGGTTGTAAACACTGGCTATCAGCTTAGGTAAGCAGATAATCATTACCATCTGACTGAAAGCTGCTTATGAAATCTGAGAGAAATCATATATATATATATATATATATATATATATATATAAAAAAAAACACCCAGCACGCCCCTGCGGGCGGTTTATCCTTCAAGCTCGGGTCCTCTACCAGAGGCCTGGGAGCTTGAGGGTCCTGCGCAGTGTCTTAGCTGTTCCCAGGACTGCGCTCTTCTGGACAGAGATCTCCGATGTTGTTCCCGGGATCTGCTGGAGCCACTCGCCTAGCTTGGGAGTCACCGCACCTAGTGCTCCGATTACCACGGGGACCACCGTTACCTTCAACCTCCACATCCTCTCGAGCTCTTCTCTGAGCCCTTGGTATTTCTCCAGCTTCTCGTGTTCCTTCTTCCTGATATTGCTGTCATTCGGAACCGCTACATCGATCACTACGGCCGTCTTCTTCTGTTTATCTACCACCACTATGTCCGGTTGGTTAGCCACCACCATTTTGTCCGTCTGTATCTGGAAGTCCCACAGGATCTTAGCTCGGTCATTCTCCACCACCCTTGGGGGCATCTCCCATTTTGACCTCGGGACTTCCAGGTTATACTCGGCACAGATGTTCCTGTACACTATGCCGGCCACTTGGTTATGGCGTTCCATGTATGCCTTGCCTGCTAGCATCTTGCACCCTGCTGTTATGTGCTGGATTGTCTCTGGGGCATCTTTACATATATATATATATATATATATATATATATATATATATATATATATATATATATATATATATATATATACATATATATATATATATATATATATATATATATATATATATATATATATATATAATGAATATATATAATGAATATATATATATATATATATAATGAAATGCACAATCAAAGTCTGAATATATAGAATGTATGAACCTCATGTTTAGAGATGAGTTTTTTTAGAGATGAGTTTTTTTTAATTCTCTGCCTTTACAAAATGGCATCAGCTGAACTATTTCAGTACTATAGTTTTATAGAGCTTGACAACTGTTTTGCGACAGCTGTTCAAACTGCAAATAGTAGAAATAATTTGGAATTTATACTACGTCACCTTTTCATTACTGCAACATTTCTAGTGCTCATGAATAATGTTCAACAAAACGTGTCTGGGAGAAGATTACGCACGCTTCTTGAGGGAATTTATCAATCACTGATGGAGATGTCAACTGAGCTAACACTTCGAGCAGAAGCTCGATTTCAGATTTCAACGGTGGCGAGTGCGAGAACGTTTAAGAATAGTTGATCCAGTGGGAAGAGCTGAGAGGACGGAGAGCAATTCAGCGGAGGGTCTACAATGTCACTGTCTCAAATCAAGTGTGGTATGCCTTTTTTCACTTTTTAAATTTGATTAATGTTAATTATTACTTCCTGCATGGCAGTAATATAATATTTTGTTTGTGTTTTAATAAACAATGTTGTATGTCTGGGTTGAAATATTGTTTATCTCCAGAAATAGGTTACATGACAGAAGTACAATGTCAAAGTCATAGACCTTTATTTTAATGTACATCTAGTGTCATCATAATAATATATTTCTTCTTATTCCAGGCATATCCAGTCGTTAAGTCTGACGTCACTAGCCGTGTCTGGGCCTAAACTCCGCTGCAGGTCCATATATCAAATGATCACTGTGGCATTACTGAGAGTTAAAACACTGTCTTAAGTCTTTCATCTTTAATAAAATGATCAGCGTTCTGCTCTACCAGGTGTAACAATTGAGTTTAACATCCAGGCATCCATGAAAACGGAATTTATGACATTTAACGGAGTTAGAAGTTAGCAGGAAGTTAGCTCGCTAGCTTCTATCTAAATACAATATAGCATGTCCTGACTGCGGAGTTTTGGAAACAAATTAGAACGTACAGCTCTGTTATCACTTCCAACATAAATGAAGACAGAAAACGAAACAGCAGTGACGTTTGTAGGGTTGCTGAAGTTTGGCTAGCTGGTATATAATGATGTGCTACGTGACCGCTAGCGACACAGCTATGTTAGCATAATATAAACAAGCTAACTTTTTTTCCACTCGATAAAAGTTAACGTGAGTGTTCTCGGTGGTCAGGAACAAATGTAATTGCATGGCAGGATGCTGTAATAGGACCAAACTTCAGCCAGGAGAACAACTGAGATAATCCATCCACAATACAAGGTTAGTTATTCATATACTGCTGCATGGGCTGGGCTGTAGTTACATCCTAAGGTTTTAAAAACTGTGCTTAAATAAATGAGTAGCGATAATAAAAGCCGAGGGAGGTCAACAGTGATCACTGACTGTTTTAGGAGCTTTTTGAGATCAAATAGAAGAAAATACATAACATTAAACATGTTAACAACACAAAAGCCATATTAAACGCAGACTACTTTAGACCCGGAAGTAGGATTCGTCGCGTCATCACTGAACAACCGGATAGTCACTGCATTACCTACATGAGATGCTGCACATATAGCAGAGCATCAACTGCTATGCAACTTTTCCAGAGTTCCATTGATCTTTTTGGCCTCCCACAACATGTCAGGAGTGATGCTGGCAGTGAGAATATTGATATTGCATGGTTTATGATTGAACATCAAGTTCCAAACAGAGGAAGCTTTATGGTTGGATGAAGTGTGCAAAATCAAAGAATTGAAAGATTTTGGGTTGAACTAAACAGAGTTGTGTCAGCATACTTCAAAGACCTTTTCCTCTTTATGGAAAACGTTGGGATTTTAGATAGCACTGACCCATGTCATATTACGGCTCTTCATCATGTATATCTTCCAAGAATGAACAGATCTGTGGATGAATTTGTAAATCAGTGGAACCATCACAGCTTAAGGACAATGGAAAATAACTCCCTGCTGCAGCTGTGGACTGTTGGAATGTTGCAGCTTCCTCAGCATCACAGACCGCTCAGTCAAGTGCACTTCAGACATCGTTCTTACCATCACCAGCAGTTGACGGCTGTGAGGCAGATCGACCCCTTGAGTGACGATGGAAATCACAGATTAGAAGTTTTTTTGACAGCATGCCACATGCTTCAGTTAAGTTATTAGTAAATTTGTTTGTGTTAATTAAAAAATGTATTTGAGTGCCAGACACTAAAAATTGTGAAATATCATGATACTGAAAGGCTATTATTTAGGTAAAGGTAAGGTAAGGTAAAAAGACTGGTTTTATCTTCATATTCACTTGTGCCATTGAAATCATAAAAGTAGACAAATAAAGTGTTTAGACTACACTTTTCTTTCATGACAAACCATAATTGGCATAGTACAAAATGTTACAGTATATGTTACATATGATTGTATGATGTACTAATTTATCTGTTAATAAACAGGAATTATGATTCGTTCATTAAATAAAATATGTTATACATTTTAAACTCTTTAGACTCTTTTTTTAAAAACACAAAGTGCATAAAAAGTAGGAACACAGAACACTTTACTTGTGTATTTCCAGCACCCAGACGAAGGAAATAATATTCTGTAGTAATGGGGCTAGGCTTAAAAAAACAAAGGAAAGGGAAAAAACCCCCCAAATAATCTACAATGAGCCTGTGTTATCAAGTAGTATAGTAAAATATGCAAACAAAATCCTTAAAACACTCCCTGCAAACCAGGTTATGTTTATTATTATTATTATTATTATTATTATTATTATTATTATTATTGTTGTTGTTGTTATATGTTATACGTTGATAACATATAATAATTTGATAAGATTGTAATGTCATATAGTGTGATATAATGTTCATATTTCAACCTGTAACATAACCAGGTTTGACCAAACCAATGTCTGTCACGTTTATAGACAACTTTGCTGGCAGTGTTGGAGATACTGTCTTTCCACCTTTCAGTATGTAGGGTTACTGTAATACTTTTCAAAACTTTACCAAAACCTAACAGAAACATTTTTTTAAACCTGTGAGTTAAGCTAAAAATTAAATGATATTAATACGAATTTCTGTGTAAAGCATAAATGTTCAAATGGGACACTGAAATGAAGCTTTGCTCCTCTCATTTGAAAATTCACATTGTGTGGAATAGTTGAACACAGGAAGCATTTGAGAAAACTGAATTCTATATAATAATGAGATTGTGGCATATCATTTTGCTCACTGCAAGGGTGCTAAATAATCTAATGTTACTATGGGTCATATCAGAGACAAAACATGACATATATTTCTGTCTAAAGTTCTAGAGAAGATTGTTCACTCCCAACTCCAAACTTATTTGGATGCAAATAATATAGGGGAAAAATTTCAGTCTGGGTTTAAGCCACGCCATAGCACGGAAACTGCATTACTGAGAGTCTTTAATGACCTTCTCTCAATTGCTGACTCAGGTGGTCTTAGTTTTGCTTGATTTGTCCTCTGCTTTTGATTTGGTGGACCATAATGTTCTTTAATGAGGTTTGAGCGTCTGTCAGTGCCCTTAGCTGGTTTAAATCCTATCTATCAGAAAGGTCCCTTTCTGTCCTCCATTGCCCCTGTCACCTCTGGTGTCCCCCAGGGGTCTGTGCTGGGTCCTTTGCTGTTCTCTTTATCCTTGTTACCCTTGGGCCGAATCTTTCATAAATACAATATTTCCTTTCATTTTTACGCGGATGACATTCAAATCTATTTTGAACTGGCTGAGGATGTCACATCGTCGTTGCAACACTTCTTTGATTATATGAGTGAAGTTAAAAACTGGCTACTGAGCAATTCCCTCATTTTAAATGATAAGAAGACAGAAATTGTAATCTTTGATACTCCCATCCTGCGGGCTGAACTAATTGATATATTTGGGCCCTTTGCTGACTCCCTTTCTGATACTGCAAGGAACTTGGGTGTTGTCTTGGACAGTTCCTTCAAGCTGGACAAACATGTGTCCTCTGTAGTTAAATCTGGTTTCCTACATAGCCCTACATACCACGTAAGGACCTGGAAAAACATATCCATGTCTTTGTTATATCAAGATTAGATTACTGTAATTCCCTTCATACTGGTCTCCATTCTGCCCTTGTTCACAAACTGCAGCTCGTTCAAAACGCTGCTGCGCATCTCTTAACTCAGTGGTCCCCAACCCCCGGGCCTCGGACCAGTACCGGTCCGTGAGTCGTTTGGTACCGGGCCGCGAGAGTTGAGGCTCAGGTGTGAAATGTATAGTTTTCAGGGTTTTTATCGGTTTTCAGCGTTATTTTGTTATCGTTTACTCGGTTTTCCTGGGTCTTTTCACGTGTGTTATGAATAAATTTTCTTTTTTTCATTACCGGTACTAGTTTTATTTTGTTGTATTTATCTGCGACACCTTAAAAGCTGGTCCGTGAAAATATTGTCGGGCATAAACCGGTCCGTGGTGCAAAAAAGGTTGGGGACCGCTGTCTTAACTAGAACTGGTAGGTTTGAGTCTATTACTCCAGTTCTCTCCAACCTGCACTGGCTCCCCATTAAACATTGGATTGTTTTTAAAATTTTATTGCTCACTTTTAAAATCGTAAATAACACAGCACCCAGCTATCTTAAGGATCCCCTCAGCTTTTATACCCCTAGGAGAGCACTTACATCAGCAGGCCAAATGCTCCTGGTGCGACCTAGATCCTGCCTTAAGACCAGAGGTGACCGCGCATTCGCCTCTGTTGCACCCTACCTCTGGAATAATCTTCCTCAAGCTATCTGCGCGTCTGATTCAATTCAATCTTTTAAATGTCGATTAAAAACTTATTTATTTAGCCTTGCCTTCCCTGCCTCCTAGACCATGCATTTTTAACTGTACTATAACTTATCTTTTTTGCTTTTATTAATGTTTTTATGTTTTAACCTTTAGCCTTTCGACTCGTACTATGCCTGGTATTATTGGTTAGTTATGTCTCCCACCTGTTAGTATATTCTATTTGTACTTATATTATTTTATTATTTTATTTACTTGTATTTATTATTGCTCTTATTTGGTTTCTGTGAAGCACTTTGGCATAGACCTTGTTTTTAAATGTGCTATATAAATAAAATTGTATTGTATTGTATATAAGCAGGAAAAAAAATTAACTACAATCAAAAAACAAAAAATGCCTCACATGTATAAACTGAAACAAAATTATTCCATCCATTCTCTTCTGCTTATCTTTATCTGGGTTGCTGGGGGGCTGGCGCCTATTCAGCTACCGCGGGACGAGAGGCAGAGTACACCCTGTACAGACTGCTGTCCAGGGTGTACTCTGATGCGGGGTTAACAACATTAACAAAAAAACAAGAAAATAAAAAATGCATATGCAAAATAGAAAAAAGAAACACCCAAATCCTCATCATGTCAACAATCCTTGAGAAAACACATCATGCTCTTCCAAATCCTGGTGAATTCCTTATTGCAAAATCCGTGTCTGATTTGAAAGTAGTGTACACTGCATGAACTGGTATAGGAAGGATATTTTCACAAGTATTGGCCACTGGCTGGTATGCTGTCACATCAGCGTCGCCTGGTTCAGCTTCATCCGAGTCTTCATCCTCGTCTGGTCCGACCTCGGCCACTGCTTCTGCCACGCCTGGTCTGCCTGTTACCACAGGTAACAGGCAGTAATAACTACAAGTAACAAACACACATATACACATATGGAGGGCCATATATAGATAGATAGATAGATAGATAGATAGATGGATAGCAAGAGAGATTTATTTTTATCCAGTGTATCAGTAATTTCTTCTACAATTATCGCTATTGAAGTGGTTCTTTGCGTTCTGAAACCATAATGACCAACATTTATTATCTGATGTTTTTCAAGGAATTTTTCTAATCTTGAATTAAAAAGTGGCACGGTGGTTAGCACTGTTGCCGCACAGCAAGAAGGTCCTGAGTTCAATTCCAACATCAGGCCGGGGTCTTTCTGTGTGGAGTTTGCATGTTCTCCCCGTGTTTGCGTGGGTTCCCTCCAGGTACTCCGGCTTCCTCCCACCGTCCAAAGACATGCAGCTTGTGGGGATAGGTTAATTGGATAATCCAAATTGTCACTAGGTGTGAATGTGCGAATGAATGTGAGTGCGACTGGTTGTCTGTCCCTGTGTGTTGGCCCTGCAACAGACTGGCGACCTGTCCAGGGTGTACCCCGCCTCTCGCCCTATGACAGCTGGGATAGGCTCCAGCGCCCCCCGCGACCCTGAAAAGGATAAGCGGAAGTGAATGGATGGATGGATGGAATTAAAAAGTTTCTCTAGAATTTTTGAGAATTGAGGCAGTAGAGAAATAGGCCTATAATTGGTAAAACTGTGTTTGTCATTACTTTTATATAGTGGTATTACTTTCGCAATTTTTTTTTTTTTTTTTGATAAGGTTTCCGAAAGAGGCGCAGGCCAGCGTTTTCCTTTAAGCGAAGGACAGTGCGTTTATTTACAGTGAACACATACACCAAGTGGCTATATACAACGTGCAGGGGAAACGGGTCCGGGTCGCCAGGGTCCGTGGGAAACAGGGTTGGGAGAAGGGTGTTCCACACTTTCTGTACAAAAACGTTCCCCCTCAATCACTCCTCTCCGCATCGGGTTCCAAAAACGATCTACACACAAAACGTCGGGTTAGCAGGATAATTATAAGAAATTCTCAAAGTACAGGTTAGCAGAAACACAAGTCTAACTGACACTGATAGCTCAACGATCCAGCGAAGACTAGTGCAGACTCGCCATCTAAGTAGTGCAGTAATCAGCTGGGATCAGCGGCCGGTGTGGTGATGAGCAGGTGTGTGGGCCAGCAGCGGGAGCCCGCAGTGAGCATCGCCGTGGCGAGAGAGAGAGTGAGAGAGAGAGCAAACAAACCACAAACATATTGCCCAATAGAGGATTGACCAGCGGGGCACGGGGACCATGATACTTTTTGAAAACAACCGGACTGAAATGATAAATTACAGATATATGTTAAGGGACTAGCAATATTCAGAATAACCTGTTTAACTACAGACATATTTATGTTTTGATAATCCATTGAAGACTTACGTTTACATTTTAATGTGATATTTATTAGTTCTTGCTCATTTGTAGCTGAGAGGAACAGTGAAAAGGGATTTGATTTTATATTACTGATATTTTCATTTTTATGACACGGGATGTCCGCTGCTAGTTCAGGGCCAACATTTATGAAGAATTTATTGAACCCATCGACAATATTACTCATGTTGTGATTTTCACCATTTGCATCAGTAAAATATTCAGGATATGATGTTCCAGAAGATCCTTGTTTAATTAAGTTGTTTAACACATGCCAAGTTCCTTTTATATTTTTATTTCCATATAATCTTCTATAATAAAGTTGTTTGCTCGTTCTTATAATAGCAGTCAATTTATTTCTATATGCTTTATATCTTTGTTCCACTTTTGTTTTTACTTTGATAAACTGTTTATACAGATTGTTTTTCTTTTTGCAAGCATTAATAATTCCTTTTGTGAGCCAAGGACTTTTTATCTTTTCTTTGTCATGTGTTCGTTTACAGGACAATGTTTATTGTACCACATAGTAAAAATATCTAGAAAATTATCATAAGCCTTGTCCTCATCTGACTCTTCACACACCGAACTCCAATCTTGTTGTGCTAAATCGAAATTGAAGGCATGAATTGCTTCTTCATTTATTGTTCGCTTTGCTATCATGATCTTGGTATCTATTTTTTTTAAATCACAGTCACACAAAGTAAAAACTGGTAAGTGGTCAGTTATATCACAGACAAGCAGGCCACTATTAATTTGGAAATCCATGACATTAGTAAAAATATTGTCAATAATAGTGGCGCTATGGGATGTTATTCTGCTTGGCTTTGTTATTGTTGGATATAGTGATAAGCTGTACATCGTGTCAGTAAAGTCATCAATGGCTTTTACCTTGTTGGATTTAGCAAATCAATATTAAAATCACCACAGATAAATAGTAATTTTTTGGTTCACCGAAGCGAACGTTTTTTCTATCCATTCATTAAAAGTGTCAATACTTGAACTGGGTGTCCGATATATGCAACTTATTATAACATTTCTCTTTTTTTTTTTTCATTCATAATCTCAATAGTCAAACATTCCAAAATTCCATCAATAGCCATAGACATAGTTGTTACAACATTATATTTTATAGAGTTATGAACATATATAGCAACCCCACCGCCCGCCTTATTTAATCTATTCATGTATTTTAAATCATATCCATTCAAACATAAATCAATTTCTTTATCGACATTGAACCAAGTTTCAGTGATGGCTATAACACTAAAGGGGCGAAAAAATTGTTGCAAATAGTCCTTAATGAAATCAAAATTAGAGTACATACTTCTGCTGTTAAAGTGAATTAATGAGAGCTTCCCGTCTAGGTTAATTTCTTTTTCATATTGTTCCTGAGTGAAATAATTACAATTTTTAACAAAAATAGAGAGAAAGTTACTTTCAGAATCTATTTCTGGATCTATTATATTATGCTCCTTATATTCACAATCTAGATCAATTACTTTCTGTTGAAGAATTAATTTCAACGTGTCCATGTCATTTCCTGGTGTAATTGATACATTGGTGTCAGTTATACTTGTCCAGATCCTCCATGTTCCTCACTATCAGTACTTTTGCCTCTTCTGGTGTCCCGTTTAGCTTAATGAAAATCTTACAGTTTGTTACCCATGTATGTTGTATTTTACCGTTCTTCTTCAGTTGCCTTGCCTTCCTCGCGATGTCTGCGTTTTTTCGTGTCAGATGCTCATTAATGAAAACGTCCGTGCCTTTCGTTTGCGTCCTCGTTTCAGCAGTGCGACCTTGTTCTTCCGATTGACAAATCTCATTACGACGGCCGGCGGTCTGTCACTCCTCCTGGGCAGTGAGTGACATGCTTCTATGTGCTCCAGGTCCATCTCTATTCCCTTGCTTTGGAGGAAGGACGCCACCTGTTGCTCCACCGAGCGGGTCTCCTTGTCGCTGGGCTCCCCGATGTTCCCGGCCACCGCGCGCTCGATTTTAATACGGCTGATGACCACGTCGTTCGTATGGGTGTACTGCTCCAGCTCATCCACCCGCCGCTCGAGATCCATGATCCGTCTG
Source organism: Astatotilapia calliptera (assembly GCF_964374335.1). NCBI lineage: Eukaryota > Metazoa > Chordata > Actinopteri > Cichliformes > Cichlidae > Astatotilapia > Astatotilapia calliptera. The sequence goes on along the minus strand of NC_137422.1, from coordinate 4,321,821 downwards.
TCCTTCTCGGCATTTTGGAGGCGTAGCTGTTTTACCTCCTCCAGAAGCCTCTTTGTGGCCTCTCTGACTGACAGGTGACACAAGTGGTTGTAGCTTCAGCTAAACTGGACCTCTGTGCTATGTTTGTGCTGTTGGAGCTTTTGGAGCATTTTTAATCTCCCTCAACGCTTCCAAAGAGACATCATTTTCAACTATAAGATAGAAAAATACAAGATGAAAATGAGATTCTGACTAAGACTACTGGTGTACAAATACATTAAATTACCAAAAGATTAAAGCAAAAGTGAAACATGTATATTTTTAAAATTAAGCTTTAATTTGAAAGGCACACCTGAAGCTAATATAGTCTATACAGTGAAACCATCCATCCATTCATCCATTCACTTCCGCTTATCCTTTTTTCAGGGTCGCGGGGGGGCGCTTGAGCCTATCCCAGCTGTCATAGGGCGAGAGGCGGGGTACACCCTGGACAGGTCGCCAGTCTGTCGCAGGGCCAACACACAGGGACAGACAACCATTCGCACTCACATTCACTCGCAAATTCACACCTAGTGGCAATTTGGATTATCCAATTAACCTATCCCCATAAGCTGCAGTGAAACCATAATGTCAAAAAAGAATTTAGTGGAGACCACAACATATTAAGCGTACATGGATGCAGAAATAGCCTATTATTTGTACTCAGTACACAGGATTGGTAATAATTTATTTATTTAGTTATCCTCCTATTTATCCTGTTATTTATTTATCTTGTTAATACTAGAGATAGCACGATACCACTTTTTTATGTCCGATACCGATATCATAAATTTGGATATCTGCCGATACCGATATGAATCCGATATAGTGTTTTTTTTTTTAATCAACAAAACTGTTTTTTTAAAATATCTTGCTGCATTTTGTATAAGTTCATACTCAAGTTTAAAACAACAACTACACTAAAGCTATTCTGTTATACCTGTATGCAAAAAACAAATATTTCATAGTTCAGCAATACTGATCAATCTAATAAACTTAAACCTACACCATCCTCCCTATTCTGGTATTTTAAAGAGTACTTAGCTTAAATATTAAGCAACCTAACTAATAGGGTTCCAACTCCCAGCAACAACAAAAATAAATAAATAAAAAATAGGGAACCACCCCTCACGCTCCACCTCATGATGCTTAATCGACGTAATCAACCTTAATTTGATGCAGTGTGGAGAAAAAAAAGGACATAAATCAATTATTTTTCAAGAAATATTAAATAGATTCAACATCTTTCTTCAACAAAATTGCAGACTGCACAGATGGTACCTTCCCAAAGGAAAATGTACTATAGCTTACTAGGGTATATCAGACTTAACAGTTACTATATACAGTAATGGACTTCTATACATTTTACATCAGATTAAAACTTGGGTGTAAGATTCAGATAATTATTTATTAAAAGCTAGACATTCAATTGTTGCTTGTCTTGTGTTTCTATGGTGTATTGATAGTCATGTGCTTTTGTGCTGAGGTGTTTTTTTTTTTTGTTTTTTTTTCTGTTATCAAACTGTTCTCCCACTAGGAGCTAAGTCTGAGTGGAGTTTTTTTTCTCCTCCTCTTACCTCATGTAGTGTATTTTCGTTGTTTTTTTCCTATCAGCCTACCTTCTGACATGTCTGCCCAATGTGATGTTTGTGTAAAGTTGGTCAGAAGGTTCCTTTGTAAGTGCGCATGCACCATTAGCGTGCTGCCTGCTGTAACCCTAATTTCCCTCGGGATGAATAAAGTATTCTGATTCTGATTTTAAATGAGAATAAGAAAGAAAAGTATGTCTTTGTGCCCCTTTTCCCTGTTAATGCCCTATCGGCCCCCCTGGCTAAACTTTGCTAGATCCGCCCCTGCACAGTTACCAGCCGTCAGTTGCGTAGAAAAGGATCCTGGTGTAGAAAGTAAGATTAAATAAATTCTAACAACAGCTTATCAAGCTTAAACGTGTTGCTGTTGTTCAGCCGCCGGTTTCCTCTTTCTGGTGCAAAGTGGGCCAAAAACAAAGAAGAGAGACAGAGTCGCGACAGAAAAGCCGATCAGCTGATCATTAAGCAGTTTCATGATTGAAGTAGCAGCAAGAAGAGGCAGTCGCTTGTTAAGCTTAACGCAGGAATGCTTTACAAACATTCAGAGATGGACTTACACACTTGCTTTACTTCTCTCGGGATAACTTTGTCGGAGATGAAATGCCGGGTTGCTAGCGAAGCTCCACATGCTATCCAGACCACCGACAGGTCCCGCATGCCACAGCCGCTCTATCACGTGATGCGTACTGCTCCAACGTGCTAACGTTCTGAGGTGAGTTACGGCGTGTTGCAAGTTTTGTGAGGTGCTTTCGTGATATTTAATGGATCGGATTACATTTTTTATTTTTCCGATCCAGTAATTTAGGTCAGTATCAGACCGATACCGATACGTAATATCGGATCGGTCCATCTCTAGTTAATACACTGAAGTCAAACTGAAATCACATTTGAAAATGAGAGAGCATGTATAAAAATGGCCAGAATTTCTAAATATGCAGTACTGTTTCAAACCTTTCAATCAAAGCAGAGATGGTAGTACAAAAATTCTATCATTGCCAAAAAAATGTGTTCAGTTAACTGTATGAGATACTAAACCTGTACATGTAATCACAAACCAATTGATGTATAATGTATTGATGTAAAATAAATCAAATGGAAACAATTAATTAAATCATAAGCACCTTTAGAGTTGCACGTAAGAACTTTAGCATTGGGTGGACCTTCAAAGATGCCAAGCTTGTCCTTGACTTCACGGAGGCAAAGTCGAAGAACTCCCGAGTAGGTCCTCCATTGTCAACAGCACCCTCAGATATTCCATAGTCAGCAGTAAACTTCACAAATATTTTTTTCTCTGGTGAAAAATTGGATCTGCCCATGTGCCCGTGGCTCTGGATGCTCCATCCCACACATTTCGCCTTATGATGTTGAAGTGTGTAGTGCTGTCATTATTTACTCAATAAGTAACAATCTGCTCCAAGATTCTCTCTAAGCTCTGGACGTCACTGAAACACACACACACACACACACACACACACGCACACACACACACAACCACACACAGTAAAGAAATATGCTAGTCTCAATGGCAATAACCCACCAACAGAATAATGATGTACCATCCTTAAGACTGTAATTGATATTTATCATAAAAGAGATACAAATCAAGAATATTTGTGATAATGGAAAAAAGATAAGTTTAAATTTTTATCTTGTCATAAATACACTAGTATTTATAAATAGTATAAATACAAGTAGAACATGAAAAAAACAAGATCCAACACTGACAACCAACCTCCATTCAAAAAAAGTGAACATAAACCAAAACATATATCAAATAAAATATAATTAATTTGATAGCCTTGGTAATCTTCAAAGGACAACAGAAATTGCAGGTTGTAGTTTGCTTATTCAAACTAATTCAAAACTAGACAGCCGGTGACTCCTTTTCTGCAACAAATATCAAATAATGGTTAATATGTTGACCTTTCAACATGACAAGTAAAAGTTTTTGTTGTACTGACCTTTCACTTGCACTTGAGTCTAAAGACGTTGAAATGGCTTCTTGGAGGTCGGGGTCATCTGACAGGTATTCTTCCTCAAACAGGCCAAGATATGTACTGCAAAGCCAGAATGTTTTGTAAATTATTTATTGGCCTCAGCATTATTAAAGTTTTGTGGGATCATCTTGACAGAGAACAGAACAAAAAGCCTGGAAAACTTTTCCTGAACCATGCTTAAAGAAATTCAATAAAAAGAAGACATCACCATCAGGAAAGCTTGCTTAAGAGAGTTCAAGCTGTGTTGAAGCCTAAAGTAGCTCATATCACATTTTGAATTTTAAGCTCATTAAAATTCTACAAGTTTTGTTCTACCCTAATGTACTGTGCTTCCATGTCTGTTTGTAGACATCATTTTGTAGACTGCAGTAAATCAATGCACTTATTTCCTTTTTTTCCCAGCAAAATACAAAGAAAGGAGGGGTGGCTCATGACTTTTGCACAATATAGCTCAAAAGATTAAAAGATACAAACATGTACAAAACACATACCTGTAGGCTGGGTAGGTCCTTTGGACACACTGGAGGTGTTACTAGAGAAGACACGTGTGTCACCAGTAACACTGGCAGAAGAACCCACTGATAAGCCAGGTGTGCTGTCACTGACAGTGGCAGATGTTCCACTGGAGTAAGGCTTATCCTCATCAGTAGCAATGACAGAAGGATTGGTGGACATTTTGAGGGTGTCAGCAGAGATGGAAGATTCAACAGTACAAACATCTTGGGTAGCAACACACCAGATGACCTCATCATCAACAGACATGGACTGTGTGTTAACAATGGGAATGGCTGAGGTAACTTCTTTAAAAATTTCAACTGTGACAACACAAAGAACAGTAGTTTAACCTTTGAAGGTCTCCATTCAAAGTCTGTTTGGAAGTGAGTGATGGCTCAACTAGTTTGGTGTGGCATGCCAGCAAAATCTGTAGCCTAGGGAAGAAGAAAACAGTGTATATGAAAGTTTTGTTAAGGCTAACAGACTACAATACAATACAGTACATTAAAAGGTTTCATTTTTGTTAACTCTAAAAGATATCAATCCAGTCATCTGATCAGTGCTTCCAGATCATTTTTGGAAATACCCAAAGTTGACCTTTAATAATCTAAGTAACAAAAACAAATCTTTTTATGAAAAAGGATCTAAAGCTTACCTGCATCCTTCCACAACTGGCTGGAAGGCAGTCCTTATTGGCTGCATTACTTTGAGTCCCAGTCACAGCTAAACTCCAGTGCATATTTTATATGTCCATTTTCAAAAAGCCAAGCGTTTTTGTTACGCCTTGGCACATGTGCAGTAAGATGGTCTGGCAAGAGAATCGCTTCTTTGGTGAAAGACTGAGCCACAGAATGTGACCTGCTTAGCTGTGCTGGAAACCTAATAGAGGATAAAGGCAAAGTAAACATTTCTGCATGTAATATACTCACACTTCTCTGATCAATGAAGTACATTTAATTTAAAAAAAAACAAAAAAACACCATGCTGTACACATGTCCAATTTGCATTAATAAACACCCTCTAGCCTCATGGTACCTAGTATAGGCTGTTGGAATCCTGAATTGGCTAAGTGGAAGAGAATGGATGGATTAATTGATGGATACATGATGGAAGATAGTGGGATGGGTGGGTGAAGAAACTTAACAACTTAACCACATTAAAAAAAATCTCTTAAATTATACATTTTGTTGCTTTAAAAAAAGTTTCATTAAATTATATATTGCCAAAAAATGTATTGTAACAACTGAATGATGTGCTTTGCTTTTACAAAATGTTTGCAGATTAAGCTTACGGGGTGTGAAATCGCATGTTTCCACAATTAAACAAATTAACTGTTGTGCACAGTTTAGTCTCCACATCAACATGCTGTCAGTCTATTGAACAGTTTTTTTGTTTTGTTTTTTGTAATATTTTTGTTTACTTAGCTTCGTTGAGCAAATGAAACCTATGGGCAATTACTAACCTTCCACTAGTAATTTCAATGCATTTAGTTCTGTTCTTACCTCTTCTGCCTTGGGCCCTTTCGAGTAAAAGGTCTAAGATTGTAGATGGGACCCGTTGTGGGGGACTCCTGTAATGTGGAAGGCACGTTCTCCATAAGGTTAGCTGGATAACCAGGTGCTATCTGACCAGTGAGGTTCACTGCATTTGGTCTTCCACGATAAAACAGTGAATAAATTTCTTCATCAGTAGTACGATGCGGTATACTAGTACTAATATTAGGTTGGCCAGAACATGCATTTGCCAGGGTGTTAATTAGCTCCTCATTACTTAGAATTTGAACCGCAAGATTCCGTGTGGACTGGCTCATACTGGCACTCCTCGCAGCTACAAACAAGGAAAGCACTAGATGGCACAAGTACCCCCGTGACGTCAAGTGTCATTCCATATATTCAGAAGATCATTCCATATATTCAGAAGATCATCCCATATATTCAGAAGATCATCCCATATATTCAAGTTTCATCCCATATATTCAAGTTTCATTTTATTCATGTTTCATTCCATATATTCAAGTTTCATTCTTTGTATTCATGTTTCATTCCATATATTCAAGTTTCATTGCATATATTCTAGTTTCATTATATGCATTCAAGTTTCATTCTATGCATTCAAGTTTCATTCTATGCATTCAAGTTTCATTCTATGCATTCAAGTTTCATTTTATGCATTCAAGTTTCATTCCATATTTTCTAGTTTCATTTTATATATTCAGAAGTTCATTCTATGTATTCAAGTTTCATTCCATATATTCATGTATTCAGACAATCATTCTATATATTCAGGATTTGATTGCAAAATATATATAATATTTACTGGGCATGCAAATGAAATGAATTTATGGTAAACAGTTCTTTTTTTTTTTTTTGTACTTTGGTTCATTTAGATGGCTACTTTTAAGTTAGCAGTATAATGATAGCGATGGCTGCTTTGATTGGCAGGTATGCTGAGTCAGTAATCACATTCTGAATACAAGTCTGTGAAGGGTTTCTTGCACGCACCCAGCATAAAGAACACCATTGCACTGTGTATGTTGCTTTTTTTTCTTCTCTCTACCTACAACCAAGCACCTAGTGGTGAGAAACAGCTTTTTTTCAGCTGAGTCAGTCAAACCTTTCATCTCTTTTTCTGACTTTTTGAGAGAGTTTTACATGCATTTGTGACCACTCGCCTTGATTATTGTTGGTATTGATCAGGCCTCACTATCCCGCTTACAAATGGTCGAGAATGCTGCTCGCCTGCAGACAGGGACATGCATGAGCACATACTTCTCTCAGATTAACTGACCAGTCGCTCTTAGCTGTCCCCACATGGAGACTGAAACACTGGGGGGACCGAGCTTTTGCTGTTGTGGCCCCCGAATTATGGTATAAGTTGTCTATATTAGGCTGACCCCTACACTTGAGATTTTTAAATCACTTTTAAAAACACACCTTTTCTTCAAGGCAGTTTAGGTGTAGCACCAGTCAGCTTCTAATCCGTATTAGTCAGTTTTTTGTCACTTTTAATCTTCTTTATTTTGTTAATTTTATTGTCTGTTTTATTCATGTTTTAGTATTTATTTTTAACTTTTATCATCATTCTTTGGGAAGTACTTTGGTCAACCATGTTGTTTTCAAAGTGCTCTATAAATTAAGTTGGATTGGACTTAAAGTAAGCAAATACTAGAAGGACAGCCTCAGAATTATTGTGGCTCTGTGTGGTTGTGCAGTTTCTTCCTGGTACCAAGTAAAACCATATAAATAGTCCTACAACTTACATATGAGTGTCCTGAATTATCCTTTTGGCATTAAGGTAACCAAATCTCATCAAATTTTGCGTAGCAATGTGATCATTGGAATGTTTTTGTTTGTTCTTTTTTATTACAGTTTTTTAACTATTGGCTATTTTTGCAAAACTCTACACACAAATAAGAAAACCTGTCACCCAATTATCAAAACATTGTAGTTCTCTTGCAAAAGCGAACACAGCTAGATTAACCCTTTAAAACCGGTCGGAGCGGGCACGCTCTGTTTTGCGTAACAATTTTTAAATCCCGGAAGAACTGCAACCACATAAGCTAGCGCAATAATTTTGTTTGCATATGAAACTGGAGAAGTTGTACTTACATCTTATCCACTCAGCTTGTCCTAGGTCACAGTTTCCTTCCACATATAGCTTTGCAAAAACTGCATAAAAAACGCTTGCAGGAACAAAAACATAATATTCCAGCAACAGGCTTTGCCGATCTGATCAGCTGTTCGTAACACTTCCTATGTTGGAATAGATGTCAGCGCGAACTTTCGCATGTCCGCCATTACCTGCCCGAAACCGGAAGTGACGTCATTTTCGCGGAAATGTAGTTTTTTACCATCAGGGTCTCACGAGCCTATACTGGTGTTTTTAAAAGTTATGTTTGACTTCATGACTTTCTGTGTTGTTTCTGGGATGCTTAGAACTAAAATTGCACTGCTGGAAATAGTTTATTTTGATGCATATACTGCTTTTTTTGCAAATTTGCACTATAATATTTATTTTCGTTTTTCCTGCAGTATATGAAAATTGGTGTATTTTAAAAATAAAACTATAAAGACACTCAAAATAAATTTCCTGTGGTGGGAAACTATTTTGTGCAACTTTTTTGCATTTACAGTTTTGAGGGATAAGCCTCTTAAATTTCTCTAACTAGACATATATGTTAAAAAAACAAAAACGATTTTCAATTTTTTTGTAGTTTATTGCACTTTCTTGCAATTTATGTAATTTCTATGCACTTAATGCATACATATTATTAAAATTTGGACTATAATGGTTGTATTGATGTATAGCAACTTGAAATGCTCCCAAAAATGGCACCACACCATGTAAAAATATAATATAAGCTCTGGTGGACTTGGTTCTATGGTAGGTCTTAAAGGGTTAACTCTTCACACCTTCGTAAAAATGGTGTTTTCGTATCAAACAGTACACACAAGCCATCATCTACTAAGCACACAATGCGCCAACTGCACACTGATGGTATGAATACCAAACACATCTGGCTTTTGCTTTCTCTGTCTATAGATGTCAATTTGAGGTCACACTTTTGTCATAGTATCATGTAAACATACAAGGATCCAAACTTCAAGTATTGGTGTTTATTCACACTCATCAAAACTGAGACAAAGTCAGAACACAAAATAGGAATTTCACAAAAAAAAGGGAAAAAAAGACAATCAGCCTACATCATGTCGTCTTTCTGGGTCCGGCCACAAAATTTCGTCCACATCGCATGCGATATCCTTCAGTCCAAGGGGAAAATATCTCCTTGAATGCCGTATCCAGGCCTGACATGATGCCTGGTCAATATCTCCACATGCCTCCTCCATTGCCTGTAAAAGGGCTACCTGTTGATGAGGATGACGGTCGTACACTTTCCAGCGCCAGGCAGAGAACTCCTCGATGGGATTTAAGAATGGAGAGTATGGAGGGAGGTTTAGTGCCATGAAGGATGGCTGGTCTGTAAACCAGTTGCGGACCAAAGCAACCCCATGGAAACTAACATTGTCCCATATGATGACATATCGGGTCTGCTCTGGTCTCTGAACAGTGAGCATGTCATGCAAGGTGTCCAAGAATGCAATAATGTGTGCAGTGTTGTATGGGCCTATGGTTGCATGATGGTGAACAACACCATTTTGGCTTATAGCTGCACACATGGTTATGTTACCACCACGTTGTCCTGGGACATTGATGATGGCACGGTGTCCAATAATGTTCCTGCCACGTCTCCTGGTTTTACTGAGGTTACAACCGGCCTCATCTACAAAAAGTAGCTCATGTCCCATTGCATCTGCTTCTAGTTCCATCACTCTCTGGACAAGACAAAAAAAAATGCAACACATCGGGCCCATGCACAGTACTACAGTATGCACTTCCAAATTCAGAACCAATGAGACTAGTTTACCTGCACATAGTCATATCGCAGTTGCTTTACACGTTCTGTGTTTCTCTCGAAAGGAACTCTGTAAATTTGCTTCATTCTTATTCTGTGGCGCGCAAGTACACGACTTAGTGCAGAAATGCTTGCACTGCGCATATTTTGAAAGATGGTGTCATTATCAATTATGCGCTGCTGTATTTCGCGCAGTCTTATTGCATTATTGGCAATCACCATGTTCACTATATGGGTCTCTTGCTCTGAAGTGAACATTCTGCCTCTGCCCCCAACATCTGGACGTCTAGCAATTCTGTAAAGTAACAATTTCTGTATTTTTGCATGTATGGTACTGTTGTGTTTCTCATTAGAGTATGGCAGTGCTACGAAGTCCTTACCGATTCTCATTTCGAAATGTCCTAATGATACTTGCCACAGTGTAGCGGCTCAGTTTAGGCTGAACCCGTTGGCCAGCTTCCCTCAGGGTCATCCCATGGTTGATGACATGGTCCACTATTGTAGCTCTGATGTCATCAGTTATTCTGTTTCTTACTTTTCTTACCCTTCCTCTTTCTCCTCCTTGTCCTCTTCTTGCTCCTCCTTGTCCTCTTCCTCTAACTTCCTCTAACCCTCTTGCTTCTTCACCTCCACGTCCTCTTCCTCCAACTTCTTCACCTCCACATCCTCTCCCTCGGCCTCCTCTGATTCTCACTCTTCTCACTCTTACTGCTCCTTCCATTGTACTCCACATAGACAGCTTACCTGTGGCCTGTTTATAGTGCTTAGGCTGATTGCAAAGTGGACTAATTATCTAAAACAGTTTTCACATGTGACAGTGTGCCAGACAGTTGGCAAAATAGTGTTAATGATAGCCATATGTAGCACTTACGTGGAGTTACATAAAGTACCAATGGATAATTACTAAGGTATTAAGTAATTTGGGCTAGTATCAGAAGACTGAGAACGACTCTTAGAGCTCTGGCACACGAATGGCAGAGAAACCAGACAAACACAGTTGTGTGGCTTTTAAAAATACTTTAGTGATGTTAAGCCTTGTAAAATAAATTTGTAAACAACACAGTATCACAACAGGTTTTAACAGAATGTCAAGTAAAAGAATTAGTCTTTAAGTCCAAATGGTACCGGTGGGGCCCGTGACAAACAGGTGTATTCCAATAGAATTCGTCCGACAAGGAGTGTGTGGGTGATTGTCTGTCCTACCGTACTACTTGTACAGTAGAGGATTGTAGTCCATCAATGTGCAAATGAGTGTGCGTGTATATGTATATCGTAGGGCTGGGCGATATGACCCAAAATTCATATCTCGATATTTTTTAGCTGGATGGCGATATAAGATATATATCTCGATATTTTTTTTTAAAACCATAACGTAAGAACAAAAAGAGAGTTCTTAGTCAAAGCTGTGTCCCAGATGTCACACAGGCACTTTTATTAACATACAGCACAGATGTACATGAAAAATTACTCAAAATTAAATTATGAGCATTCATTAAATAATAATGCTCCATAAATAAAAGAAAACAAGGTTGTTTTTGTGCTAAACAAAGAGCTCACAATTGTGCAGTCAAAATGTAAACTAAAAGACGCTGAGCGTAATAACAAAGACAGACAGATTTCACAGCTGCTCTGTTCCCAAGTTTTACTGTGTGACTGATAGCCTGGAGTTTGAAATCCGCTTCATAACCACGTCTCTTACAGGTGCCATTTATGGTCCTTATACACACACAATACGGTAATATTACGTTGATGCACAGTACGTATCACTCCGCGAAGCTCTTCGGTAGCCGTAATGCGCCGACAATCTATCAAGCGGTGCAGCTCCGTAGCTTACCAAAGTCGTACTCAAACATTCAAACATTCAAACACTCAAACAGATTGCTGAGCGCCGTGTACCACATAAAATCGGTTCGCGGCCATCAAGCACAACCAGAATTCATACATAAGGCGCGCTATCAACTTTTGAGAGAATGAAAGGATTTTAGGGTTAGCGCTGTTAGCTCGTTAGCGCGGTTAGCTCGTTAGCATGTTTAGCTCGTTAGCACGTTGACGCCGTCCAGCCCCACGCATGGGGCGATGCGCAGTAATTCGTTAACGGAGATTTGCCGTGTCCGTCTTGTCGCTGCCTGCACGTGAAGCGATGGGGTAGGAGGGGGAGTTGTCTTCAGTGAAGGCGAGGCGGAGTAACGTTGCGTAGAGACAAAAGTGGACGAAAGAGAGGCAAACTTGCGGCTCCACAACTATAATTATAACGTAACATAGACTATATCGATATAAAGGATATTGTCACATCTTATATCTCGTATAAAAATATATCGATATGTTTTAAAAACTCGATATATCGCCCAGCTCTAGTATATCGTCTCCTAGGATCTTGGGTTGGCTCGCCATCCAGTGAACACTGGAACACTCTGGGTTCTGGAATTGCTGACCTGGTCTTTGGATTTGTCCCATATAAAAACCTGACCTATAAACAATGGCCAAATATATGTCACGTACCCTTTAAGGATGACTCTCACAAATTAACCTAAGGTAGTGTCACAGTGCAGTAACTACTATTCAGATCAGCTATCATCAATTCAATCATCATCAACTCAGTCATGTTGTACAACATTAAAATATCAAGTTTCAAAGGTTAAAGTATCAATATCCAAAATTTCACAGTATCAAGGTTCAATACTTATTTGTAACCTGCAGTAACATTAAAGATTATCTACAAGGTTGCAAACATTCAGGAATTATAGTCACCATATGATTCACTTTCATTGTAAACATTAATTACATCCATCAAAATAACTCACTGTACATATATATCTAATCACAAATAAATAAGCATATTACCCCTTTTAAGAAATGGAATAATATGCAAATGCTTATCAGAAATTGAACAAAGTGCAAATAATCAATTTCAATAACACGTAAACACAAGGACTCAGTCCACAAATAGGAGTATTAAAATAGACGTGCTTAATTCCACTTGTACCATAGGCCTACTAGTACAAGTGGAAATACACTAAAAATTACCTCCAAGTGTTCAATACTGAGTATTGTAAAACAACTGATTGACATCAAAATTTAAACAGGAAGCAGGATAAAGTCTGCTTACAATTATCTCTCAAAGTTATTTTTAGCTGCTTTAACAATTTACAGCTTTTCACATGTTAATGACTTAGTTAATGATCTAACTAGCATAACAACAGTGCGTTTCAGAGACACCGAACAACTGTACCCACACTCCACACATCACGTGTCTGATTAGCCACATTTAGCTTACCGCCGTCGAGTGGATGCTCAGCATTTACGTGGAGCCACAGCTCAGTAAACCTTCCGGTTTCGCTCTGCCCTTGACAACAACAAGTGCAAATACATAATTTGTGAAAAATATCAGTTTAGATCGTATTTTTTTTTAACTCGTTAGAGGTTACTTTCTCCAGCTTACCGATAACAAAAGTTTTAGTCCGTCTGCTCTGTTCGGCTGTAGAAGCAAGAGACTGAAAACTTGGGAGCTGGTACTAAGGAGGGACAAGAGCTGCCTAGAGCTTCACCGATTGGCTGACATGCGAGGAGTGGAATAAAACAATAGGCTCTCATCAGAGCTCATCAACCCTCTGAGAAAACTTAACCCTTGTTTGACCAGAGCACATCATATATAATCTGCGTCCCTTCTATGTTTAAATAAATATTTTGATCTCATTTCACTTTCATTAACAGGGACAGTAAGAACAGGACAATGAACATTAAATGTTTTAATTTTTCTTCTCTTTTTGTTTGAGATGATTTTAGGAACTGGGTTACACATACATGTGTATAATTTTGCTAGGAGTGTGTTGGAAATTTGGTAATTGAGTGTAAGCAGTGAGTTGTGTTTAAAGTTCTGCAAAAAGAGTGTTGTGCAGTGAATTGTGCCTACAGTTTTGCAAAGTGTGTGCTACAAAATTGCAAACTGAGTGCAAAGCAGTGTTTGTGCTTTTAGTTTTTGCAAACTCAGTGAGTGGTTTTGCTTGAAGTATTAATAATTTTAGGAATTGTGCTATAAGAATCACAGTTAGGGTTAAAGCCATCAGAAAAAACTGTAATAGCATGGTGTCTGTAAAGTTGGTGCTGTTTTCCTAAATGGCATGGATTTTCAACAATTGCTGGACTTACCCATTACAATGCTAAATTTAATGGCACAAAACTAAATTAAAACAGAAGTACACCTTGAAACATGAAACTCAAATGCTAAGCATAAAGAAACCAGATTTGGAGGAACACAGAATTACTACAGTATAAAGACATAGATAGCAAAACATGGAAAGACTGGGGAAATGACAATCAAGACAGAACCCTAAAACAATAATATCACTAAACTGAAAGTCATCATAAAACCAACAAAGTTAATCAGAAATCAAAAACTACACAGTCCTGTCTCCATTCCTCAGATTTCCAGTACAACAGTGAAACATGCCACCTGAAGCTCTCTGCAGTGGTTGGGTGTATTGAGGGTGAGCAGGAGTTGGAGCCAATGAGAACTTCATGGAGTGGTCCAGAAGAAATCACCTTCTTCTGAATGCCAGCAAGACAAAATAGATGGTGTGGAAAAAGCTGTGACTAGGCCCATCAACATCATGGGCGAAGAAACAGTGGACGGGCACCTGGGCGTTTACCTGAATGACAGACTGGACTGGAGGACCAACACAGATGCTAACCCTAACCTCCCAGCACAGGATGAGCAGAATGTACTTTCTAAGGAAGCTCAGGTCCTTTAATGTATTCAGCAAAATGTCAGAGATCTTCTACCAGTCTGCGGTAGTGCCATCTGTTTTGCTGTTGTCTGCTGGGGGATCAGTATCAGTGCCAGAGATGCCGGTTAATGCAATTTGAATTTCTTTCTAAAAACTTCATTTTTACTTTCCTATGTTTTTATCATGGTTGTTGCTGTTTTGTAGACTGTTCTTTTTACTCATGCTGCTGTAACAAACAATTTCCTTGTGGAATCAATAAAGTATCAATCTTCTATCCAATGATTATATAAGAACACAAAACCTTTGGGTCATGATGTAATGGCATGTCAACTAACAATCTCTTGCTCTATTTATGTTGTTGTAATGACAAAGTAACAATGTTATCTTGATCAGGAATGTTTATACACTCCAACATAATATAATCTATTTTCGTATAAATGTCTTTGGTTGATCCTTACAGATGATGTAAATAGGGCTGCTCGATTATGGCAAAAATGATAATCACGATTATTTTCACTGAAATTGAGATCACGATTATTTGACGATATTTATTTAACCCTTTAAGACCTACTATAGAACCAAGTCCACCAGAGCTTATATTATTTTTTTACATGTTGTAGTGCCATTTGTGGGAGCATTTCAAGTTGCTATACATCAATACAACTGTTATAGCCCATATTTTAATAATATGTATGCATTAAGTCCATAGTAATTACATAAGTTGCAAAAAGTGCAATAAACTACAAAAAAAATTGAAAATTGCTTTTGTTTTGTTTACATATATTTCTACTTGGAGAAATTTAAGAGGTTTATCCCTCAAAACTTTAAATACAATAAAGTTGCAAAAATAGTTTCCCACCACAGGAAATTTATTTTGAGTGTCTTCATAGTTTTATTTTGGAGATACAGCAATTTTTATATACTGCAGGAAAAACAAAAAACAATCCTATGATGCAAATTTGCAAAGAAAACAGCATGTGCATCATTTCACTGTGGGAAGTGTTACGAACAGCTGATAGGAACGGCAAAGCGTGTTTCTGGAATACTATGTTTTTGTTCCTGCAAGCGCTTTTTATGCAATTTTTGCAAAGCTATATGTGGAACGAAACCGTGACCGAGGACAAGCTGATGGCATCAGATGTAAGTACAACTCCTCCGGTTTCATATGCAAAACAAATTATTGCGCTAGCTTACACGGTTCAGGTTCTACAGGGATTTAAAAATAGTTACGCAAAACGGAGCGTGCTGCTCTGACCGGCTTTAAAGGGTTAACAATGACTTTAAAAAAATAATATAAAATAGTGTGCAACACCACTGAAGTTTTTTTTTTAACTCTCTTTTCAACCAACGGCAGTCACTCTCCAAATAACTTCTGCTTAGCTTTCCGAGCTTCCCTCGGGTCCTCTTAATCAGCGGTCTCCAACCTTTTTTGCGCCACGGACCGGTTTATGCCCGACAATATTTTCACGGACCGGCCTTTAAGGTGTCGCGGATAAATGAGGGAGGGGCTAATAATCGGCTCAGTCATTTTTAATGATCGTTGAAAGCCCAGATCGTAATCGTGATTAAAATTCGATTAATTGAGCAGCCCTAGATGTAAATATCAGCATAAGTGAGACTTGCAGGGCCAGCAGACACACAAACCCAGAGCAGCAGTGGATCTTTGGGGGCCAACCCTTGATATGAAACAAACCAGGTAGCAAGAGGAGGTCTCCGTGACACCAGCTCTCTGCCTTGAGCGAGAGTCTACTAAGATGCGAGTGTATATGTGTAGGTGTGTATGTGAAAGTAGCAACTGGAATAAAGTTGTCAAGGTCAGTCGCCCTGCGAGTTTGTCACTGTTACTCGGCTCCTCGTTACGCCACAGGCGTCATTAGCCGCCTGATTGGCCTTGAGTTCAGCACCCTGATGAATGTGTTTTGTCGCAAGAAGTCATTATAGCTTGCGGTGGTGATGGCTGACCTGCACACACAGATGTGCACAAAGACACATACACAGAGCTACCAAAGATTTTAATATCCCATTTTAATATAGGAAGCATATAAATATAATTGACCAAGATGACATTAACTAGAAGCATCAGTCTGGCCAGAATTGGATGCAAATTAGAAATCACTGTCTAATGAAGTCTAGATAGAGACACTGAACAGCTTGAGTGCACACATACTATTTTCCCTTGCACATACACTTACATTACACACACACACAAAGCCTTCAGGGGCTACAGTGACATCAGAGTCTGAAACTCAAACTTAGGTGGATGCAGGCAGCGGGTAAACGACACAACTAAAAGCACAGTGAATGGAGGTCAGGGTGGTAGTTGCAACATGTCAGAGTGGACTCCTCAGAGAATGGTAAGTGTCTTTGCTGTGCAAATCTTCACGTTTCCCTCCTTACAGAGAAAGATTTTAAAATCTATCTATCTATATAAAAATTCCACTCATTGTACCCAGAGCTGAGCAGGATAAAGAACTAGTCAAATAATTAGACATACCACTGCCAATATAAGAATGAGGCTCCCCACAACCTGGCAGCAGTACATAGTCAGCACAAACACAGGATTTTTTAATTTATTTATGTTTTGCATGGCAGGGTTACTGAAGGTTTTGGTTATGAATCACATAAGAAAAATATGCAATATTGCATCTCACCAGATTTCTTTTGGAATCACATTCATTTCTGCTGTTTTACACAAGTATTCACACAGCCATAAAACTATGCATGAGAAATATATAAAATAGAAATGAGACTTTCGATTACTCTTTATAAATAATAATAAAGTTCCTTTTAACAAAAACAATAATGAAGCATTGAACTAGGCAAGCTAGGATGATTAGGAGCTCTTCCTATCACCAACGTGTGCTTATATGAGAAACTGTGTTTAAAACTGGACGTAGCTTCTGGGATTAAATGTGAATATGCCTTAAACCTTCATCCTTTGTAATAGACAAGAGTGGAAGTTGAAGGAAAAATGGCCCCATAACTCTGTGAGTTTAGCAACTGATGAAATGACGGTCTCAACTGCTTGTTGAAAGTCATATTAAATGTATGATGTTTATTTTGTAAATTATGGCACCCACTGGGATGAGTAGGTGACCATAAACTGCATGTCTGAGAGCGCCTAGGTTTGAGTCTGACACGCGGCCATTTGCTGCATGTTTTTCCTGTCATTCTTCACTGTACCCTTTCAAATAAAGCTGTAAAAAGGCCAGAAATTTTAAAATTATGGCACCAACATCAAAAGGACAATAAAGCAGGGTATCCTCTACCATGTGACTAACAGGTTGCTAGCCAATGAGCATGAAGGATCCCTTGAATTCTAATCTCTCATGATGATCCGTTGATGTGTACAACCACTTTTTAATGACTTATGTGTCGGCACATAAATAGGCAACGACTTCTTCTTCTCCGACACCTTATTCTTTCTTAATGCAAAAGTGAACAAAAGAGTACTGTGAAGCAGATGTGCCTGGAAAATTATTGCTTAAGATAACTTTTAAATAAAAAGAAGATCTGTCTCCTTGCAAGCAAAGGATAAAGAAATGAGTGTAACCATTAACCCATCTGGAGCCCTGGGACATAAAATGTGACGTGCACCCCCCTAGAGGCTTAACTGCATGTCACGTCAACGCAGCCCACAACTACTGTGATTGGTCTGTTCCAGAGGTGGTAATTAACAAAGTACAACTACTTAATTACTGTACTTAAACAGAATTTTAAGGTATCTGTACTTTACTCTACTTACATTTTCCGAACAGGGTCATTACTTAAGGTTCATCAATAGTTTATACTCGGCAGTAAGGAGGGCCGTGTGTGCATAAGTTGTGCCTGTGGTCCTCAGCATCTAGCTAGCACTAGAGAAGAGGATGAAACATGAAGGGAATGAGATTTTTTTAAGTGTCAAGTCATTTCAAACGCAGCCCAACTCAACACACAAACTGTTTGTGTGCAGTTTGTCACACAATGTGTTGAATGCTAAAAGTCCAGGTGCTATTAGCGATTACTAACTTTATTGTGTTATTGAAATTTTACATGAAAACACTGGATAGTTTTGTGTAGGATAAACCAGTTAGCTGCAGTACTGTGGTGAGTTCACAGTAAAGCTGTGCTGGGACACAGTGGCTGTGATGCACATGTTAGGTTACAACAAGTGTAGCAGAGTTTCATTTGCATTTAAGCTGATAATGCACAGACTCATTCAGTGAATTTCAACTTTATACCAACTGTAAACGGTCTAAATAAAGACCATATAAACTGTGTAGGGGATGGACATTAGCCAACACAGCTGTGAAACATCTACTGACGTCTCGATGAATTAAGTTGTGTAAAGAGCTGCAGGTCAGCTGATCACATCCTGCACACTAAGAAAATCTACTGAAGCTCACATTAGAAATGACGGTTGAGTTGTGATTCTTTTCCCCTCACTGAGCCACTACAACCAATATTAGTGTTCTCTCACCTGCTGAATCCCACTGTAACCCCGACTGTTTATTTCACTGTTTAGTTGTGGAGTCAAAGTCACCCTCTACAACGTAGGCAACAGAATTATTTTTTATTATCTTTCACTGTAACAAATTCAAGCTGAGTACATACAGAATTGGAATATAGATTCAAATAATATTATTATTCTCATGTACTGATATTATTTTATTATTATATTAATATAGCACAATGTTCAGTTACTGTTGTACCAAAATGGTTGGTAGAATTGTTTACAATTGGCTACTTTTTACTATCTTACATTTCAGACTTAAGTAAGTTAAGTACATTTCAGACATTTACTTGAAAGAAGTTGTTTCAGTACTTTAACTTTTACTGGAGTATTTTTAAACCAGGTATCTGTACTTCTACTTAAGTAAAGAAAATCAGTACTTTTGCCACCTCTGGTCTGTTCAGTGCTGCTCCTTCTGTCAATTTCTGGCTACTTTTTTGCTGCATATCATGAAATAATCAGAGAGAATAACATACATTCATGTCAGTATTAGGAATAATAATCAATATAAGGGCTCACAGATGTCAGCAAATTCCTGGAGGGGGATTGCTGAATAGACACAAGGGAATGCAGAAAAAGTGGAAAAGCTTGTTGTGATAAATTCTGGCAATTTATTTATCATTGTAGGGTCACCTTGGTTCCTGGAGGAACGTTGTTTCGCCTCACTGTGTATTTTTAAACTGTATATGGTTGAAGTGACAATAAAGTTGAACTTGAACTTGAACACAATAAAAAGTGTGTTGAGGTTACTGTTGTTGTGATTGGCCACTATAGAAATAAAACTGAACTGAACATCAGTGTCATGACTGCATGCAACCACACAATTGAAGTACTTGGGTAATATAAAGCTTCTGTGATCATAATTTAACCAGCTCAAAACTTTGAGCTTCTCTGTAATGCGTGACAGCAGTGAGCTATCCGGTTGTTCAGTGATGACGTGACGAATCCTACTTCCGGGCCTAAAGTAGTCTGCGTTTAATATGGCTTTTGTGTTGTTAACATGTTTAATGTTATGTATTTTCTTCTATTTAATCTCAAAAAGCTCCTAAAACAGTCAGTGATCACTGTTGACCTCCCTCGGCTTTTATTACCACTAATCATTTATTTAAGCTCAGTTTTTAAAACCTTAGGATGTAACTACAGCCCAGCCCATGCAGCAGTATATGAATGACTAACCTCGTATTGTGGATGGATTATCTCAGTTGTTCTCCTGGCTGAAGTTTGGTCCTTTTACAGCATCCTGCCATGCGATTACATTTGTTCCTGACCACCGAGAACACTCACGTTAACTTTTATCGAGTGGGAAAAAAGTTAGCTTGTTTATATTATGCTAACATAGCTGTGTCGCTAGCGGTCACATAGCACATCATTATATACCAGCTAGCCAAACTTCAGCAACCCTACAAACGTCACTGCTGTTTAGTTTTCTGTCTTCATTTATGCTGGAAGTGATAACAGAGCTGTACGTTCTAATTTGTTTCCAAAACCCCGCAGTCAGGACATGCTATATTGTATTTAGATAGAAGCTAGCGAGCTAACTTCCTGCTAACTTCTAACTCCGTTAAATGCCATAAATTCCGTTTTCATGGATGCCTGGATGTTAAACTCAGTTGTTACACCTGGTAGAGCAGAACGCTGATCACTTCATTAAAGATGAAAGACTTTAGACAGTTTTTCAACTCTCAGTAATGCCATAGTGATCGTTTGATATATGGACCTGCAGCTGAGTTTAGACCCAGACACGGCTAGTGACGTCAGACTGAACAACCGGATAGTCCGAGTGGTGGCATAGAATCTGTTTTGCATTGTTTGTCATTTTATATGGGGATATGCTATATTAATTATATTTCTGTTCTTTCAAGTTACCTGGCTGTCCTTCCTGGTTTGGGTGAAAGAGAAGGCTGAGGGTGAAGCTGGATTAAATAGGAAGCCAATAAAATGGACTGAACCATCTACTGTGATCATGTGGGGGGTCAGCTGTTATCTCTGTAATTTTCACCTTTGGTGTACAGTGGTCCCTCGCTATAAAGCGGTTCACTTTTCACAGATTTGTGCCATTTTACATGCTGTATTTTTTTAAACAGCTCATTGTGCTCTGCGTCCTGATTGGCTGTAGACCATTTTTAATCAATCTCGTTCTCGTCCCATTTCTCCTGTACGTTACAGAACGCATTCAGCTTGTCAAATTTACATAAATCTTCGATTGCTAGCAGTGTGACTCTGAAGTGCAGTACTGTATGTTTGTAAGTTTTCTCCCCAACAAACAAAACAATGTCAATGAAACGTTTTTCACCATAATAGGCAGCTGCTGTTGGTTTCATTCTATAACACTGGACTTAGGTTTGAACTTTGAGAGTTTAAACAAGAGAGAAAAGTGTGAAAATGTTCATGTCTGTCTGAGAAAAGTGTATAAAGTGTGTAGTGAGGGGTTTTACAGCTTTAAAACATCTATAATAATTGTAAAAAATTAAGTTGGCTTCTTTCACCTATCGCTGGGTTTTTTTGGAACGTAACTCCTGCGATAAATGAGGGACCACTGTATACAATGGTTTATTCATTTGCTATATAACTGGAGCTTTTTCTCATTTGGGCAGATGAGTTTGTTGAGTAGAGTTTTGTTAACCTCTTTTATGGACCCACTTGGTTCTTAAAATAGTTTGTTTTTGTCATTTTGAATTTTTGTAATAATTTTGGCCTTTTTGGGGTATAGTAAAACCGTTTTTTTTTTAAGATTACATCAGTGCCTGTATGTCCTTGGCTCCTTGGTCCCTGGTAATCACCCACTTGTAAGTTACGTCATGGGCTCTGCAAAGAATCACTGCAGAAACATCAGGCCTTGGACCTCACATGGTAAATGGGTATACAGCCTGTCTGTGTATTCAAGTTTGCTTACCTTTGGAACAATTGATTTCTTCATATCCACCAGGTCAGTAATGAACCCCTAAAAGGTGAGGCTTGGTTGCATTTTAGTCACATGCTAAACAAAAGTAGTCACAGAAAGTCAAAGTTAGCTTTAAAAATCAACTCACCTCCAGGTATTCTGTTCCAGCCTGGTTATCAGATACAGATGAAAACTCCATAAGGAGTAGCCTAACCCTGACAAACCTATTAGGAGATTAAATGCTCTTTGTTGGATTCAGCTGTAAATAAAGTCATCAGTGACTGAGAATTTTCAGGTTCATGCACACTCTTCTGAATGCTTGACAGGCTTCTTGCTCCTAGTTACAGTTGCTAACATTGTTCAGTCGTTTTTCTGTAGGTGCTTAACAAAGGTTTAGTTTAGTGGAATCAACCTGACAACGTTTTTTAGTGTAAGTATTCATGGATTTACCATAGATAAGTCTTGGAAGTAACATATGCATGCACCAACACACAACTTGAAAACATCTATGAACACATAAAAGCAAAGATGATGGTAATTTCTGCCATGTGCATATTCTCTCATTTATTTAACCTCATTTTGTATTGACAATAAATTGCTATTTCCAGACAAAGCCTGGAGGAGAGACGCTAACAAACATCGCAAGGTGTCAAACTGGCAGGGAAAGTGCTGCAAACAGTGGGGGTGGTGTTTAAGTGTTCATCAGTGTGTGGAGAATCCAGGCAGAAAGAACAAAGTTGTAAAAAGTGACGGATTACAACCAGAGGAGAGAAATGTCTTGAGGACAAAACAGCAAATCGGAACTTAGCAGATTTGAAGCACAGTTAATCTTTTTGGGGAGTATTCATTTTTTAAAAGGGAAAATGAGTAATGAATTGTTTTAAGAGTGTTCATCTCTCATCATCATCATTTTTCTTTCCTTTTTTAAAGATATGTCTGTTTAAGTTATAACTCAGTATGGGCCTAATATAAAGTGCACATTTTAGCAATAGAACATGAAAATAACCACAATGTGTGCGATACATGACAAAACAACACAACATAAGGCAAATCAAATTAAATGTCATGCATCCCAAAAGGAAAGAACAGGACCGCCTATTCCCAGCGGTGGTGTTACCTGACCCACCTCTTCACTCATCAGTTCAATTCGTTCAAATCAGTGCAGCACATGTGTCCCAGCTGTGGCCCATAATTTAGCTTTCCAGCTTTCAGTTCTCATTTTTCCTGGCTATATTTTGGTTTCAGTGCTGTATTCTCCCAGTAAGACACTGGCAGTTGGGGAGCATGAAGACTTTTAAAACCAGTCACTGAATGCGTGACGACTTACTCTATCCTGCCTGGTCCAGTAAAGAAGTCAGGAGTAAAACAGTTTCTCTTGTAAGGAATATATTTCAAGCTGAAGAGCAAACATGTTCAATGACCTGATAGAAAACTCTCAGAGGTCAAACTTTAACACAAAGTAGTTTTGCTCACTTCACCAATTGGTGCACTTTGTCAGGTTGAATTCAACTGCAGATTGTATATAAGTCTTCGTGTCTCTTTAGAGTTCACTTGCTTGCATTACTCAATGTGTAGAAGCTGTCAGAGTAAACTACAGATTGAAAGATTTTTCTGTGCCTGCCAAAGCTCACAGGGAGGGAAAGGTGACAGGAAATTCAAAGGATATTCAGCTTCTCTCGTTAACAGATTTCTGCGCAAGCCACTTTTTAAAAATCAAGCATATCTAATTAGATGACTCCCTGGCCAATGACTGGGACATGACCATGACATGCTCTATTATACCTGGGTCAACCGGTGCTTTTCAATAGCCTGGGCAGACGTGGGAGGCTGAATAGTAGATGTAAGAGATGAAAAGAAAGATATGTGTCTCCCTCCAGCTACTTCTGGACACTGATTGATATATTTCTTGAGAACACATTCTCCTGTACTCCTGCTAGTTGGAAAGAGGCAGGAGATGAAATGACAAAGGTGAATATTTCAAAATTCACAGTGAGAAGTAGACTCTAAGCAATATACAGAAAGAAAAAGAAAAAAAGAAGAAAAAAAGAAGAAAATACACAGGACGTTTATCCAGATACATGACCAAAAGGAAAAAAAGGGAATTAGAGGAGGATAAATTTGGATGTGTTCAAAAGACAAATTTCAAATGAATCAGTGTTAATTTTGGGCCCTGAGTTTTTTCCTTTTCTTGGACCATTTCTGACAGCACACCAGCAGCATCAGCAGTTCACATCCACTCCTACACATGGACATGCAGGTTGGAGGAACTGGGGATCAAACCACTGATCTCATAATTACTGGACTATTTAAACTACATCCTGAGCTGTGAAAAAACAGTGTCATTAACTATTTTCAGCATATGTACCACCACCACCTATCTTAATTCAACATTTAATCCATTCATTTCAGCTCACACATGAATCAGTTTACCTTATTATGGCATTTAGCTGATATTTATTGCTACCACACAGATAGATATTTCAAATAGCTAAAAAAAAATAGTTAAGCAGATGATTTAACAGAAAAACAATCTGTTAAGAAACTCAAAGAAAACCTGATCCTAACCCTAGACAAGTTTCTGAAAATCAGATGAAAAGCTGATTAAGGGTGATAACCAATTGATAATGGCAAACGTAGTAAAGGCAAGGTGGAACTTTTAATCTGTAGACTACTGGACTACGCCAAGTGCATGATCTACTGGTTTAGATCACTAGGAAAGCAGTCTAAGCAGAAATGGCCAGCTCTCCTCCAACACCACCACCTCTTGTAATTCCAGGTGAAGAGTGAGGTTTTTCAAGCCAGCTGAGAGACACAACATCCCCGGCATGATCCGGGTCTGCCACTGGGTCTCTTCTCATTAGAGAGTTCATGGCATGTTCAATAGCCATGGATAACAATAGGAATGTGGATGAAATAGTAAATGACTTCAGACTCATGCTCAGCATCCGAATTGCTGTTGATGCTGCATCAAGCCATCTTGCAAACAGAATACTCTGCTCTTCCCCAATTATCTTCAAAACTCTGAGATGCTTTCAGAGTTGCAGAGAAGTCTAAGGGACTTCATTGGGGTAGACAAGATTTGACCCATGTTTCTGAAGGCCCAGAATCATGTGAGGTCTGCAACGTCACACTGAGGTTGGTAAGTAAGTAAGTAAGTAAGTAAGTAAGTAAACTTCATCTATTAAGCGCTTTTCACAGACAGACAATCACAAAGCGCTGTACACAAATATCAAAAAATATTAAAATAAACAATAAAATCTAATTTTGGTGACAGCGCCTCTGGACTGGCAAAATGAGATGGTGACCTACCTTTATTTTAAGAAGGGGAACAAAAAGAGTGTGCTCCAACCTCACCCTCCATGAATGCCACAGTGCTGGAAAAGAGCAAACTCAAAGGAACTGTGAAAAGAAGGAAGAGTGATATTTTTTAAAAAATGTAAAAAATTATGCATATGATGACATTTTAAACAAGCCAGCAACAGCACAGTTGCAATCAAAATCAATCTCCACTTCACTGCGGCTCTCTTCACTTTCAGTAACTACTAAAGTAAGCCGACTACCACCAATGGCATTCAGTTCTCTTACATCGAGAGACTTTGCTCATTCTGCTTTGTGCACTGGTGCACAGCCATGTTGGAACAGGAAGAGGCAAACCAAACTATTCCCACAAAGTTAGGAGCATCAAATTGTCCTAAATGTCTTGGTATTCTGAAGCATGAAGTTTTCCTGTTACTGGAACTAAGGAGCGACCTTGAAAATCAACCCCACACCAAATTCCTCTCTCCACCAAACATTACACTTGGCAAAATGCAGTCAGACAAGTAGCATTCTCCTGGCAACCTCCAAACCCAGACCCGTCCATCAGATGGAGAAACATGATCTGTCACTCCAGAAACCATGTCTCCACTGCTCTAGAGTCCAGTTGCGGCATGATTTACACCACAGCATCTGACACTCTGACTGCACTTGATGATGCAAGGCTTGGATGCAGCTGGCTGGACGTGGAAACCTATTCCATGCAGTGTTCTTGAGCTAATCTGAAGACCACACAAGTTTGGGGGTTTGTAGTGATTGACTCTGCACTGCAGCATCTGCTAACGCCACCCTGTGAGTTTACATGGCCTACCACTTCATGGCTGAATTGCATCTTTGTTATGAAACCACGAACAGCTGGAGTTGTGGCACATGTGGCATCCTATCACAGTACCAAGCTGGAATTCACTGAGCTCCTAAGAATGACCAATTATCTCACAAGTTTTTGTAGAAGCAGTCTGCATGCAGGTGCTTAGGCTGGATACACCTGTGATCATGGAAGTGCTTGAAACATCTGTATCCAATGACTTTTTTTCTTTTACTTTTTTCTCCTAGGTGTTACATCACTTCCACTTTCCCATGCTGTCAAAATCAGTGCCGACATCATTGCTCTATTTGCCCGCCTTTTTCAAAGCAGTCAGCCTCCATCCTGCATACTCTAAACCTCAGTGCTCTTCTGCATCCTCTGTCTCATTTGTGCCTCCTCCCCTTCTCTGCCTCACCCTCGTCACTCAGTGCTCCATCCAAACCTCTAGCCTCCAACAGCGTCTAGACTCTGGGGAGCCCAGTCCTAATTCTTATAATGACTGAGATTACATTCTGGTATGATGGGTCACTGGGCTGTCTTCGCTTAAGCTTAAGTCAATACTGGGTTTCTATGTTCAGTTCTTCCAAATGATCTCTCCTTATTGAACAAACACTTGTCTTCTGTCTGCATCTGCTCACCGTATTCGTTCACTATTCAGTTTTCTTTTCTTTTCATTACATTTACGTTTTTATTACCTTGTCATCTTTTTAATGTAAGATTCAGTGAATGCTGCATATCAACACGTTCTCACTCCCAAAGCGTAATATTTTACGCTAGGTGACAAATCGTCGGTATATTAAACTTCCGCGCACTCAACACGTCCCTATATTACAAGATCAGAAAAACGAGGAAACATGAGAACTGTTTGGAATGAATCTACACATGTACGTTCATTTTACTTAAATCGCTTTGGAAAACAGTATCTAATGTTATTAAAGTGCTGGTTAGGTTTAGGGTTGGAATACATGGCTGGAACATGTATGACATGGGAGCCTCATTCTACTGGATTTCATCCATAACCAAATGCCAAAATACAGAGAACTGAATATAACAACTGGAAACTAAACTTGGAAACAGAGAACCAAGAGGCTAGAGACTGTGAGACTAACAAGTTACATTTAAACCAGGAGCACAGAGGAAACACACAGCACGGTGTGTGTCGCTTGACTCAACAACAAGCAAGGGAAGACTGAGGACTAAAATACACAGGTGGGATCACGACAGGATGGGGAATCAGGAAGAAACACAGCTGGGACAAATGAGACATAATGAGATGAGGGAAGCCAAAACTAGATACACAGGAAATACGCCACGTTCCCGCAGACACGGACTCAGAGACACGAGCTTAACACTACAATAATACTGACACGGTACAGAGGGAACATAAGGACAGGGATGACTTGACAGGAGACGTGGGACCAGGGCAGGCACAGAGACACAGACTAGACACTGAACAGAGGGAGCACGGGAGCCAAAGCCTAAGAACTAAACTCTTAACAAGAGTTAAACTGAAACATAGGATAATACTAATCAAAACAGCACAGCTGATGAATCAGAACATAAGCCAACATACAGAATAATACCCAAACACCAGAAAATCAAAATGCTGGGTCAAAATGACCCAGAACCGTGACAATTGTAGAGGACAAGGGCCCTCCATGATCACATTCCTAGCTTTTAATCTAAGAGCTTAATTTCAAAATCTGTAACGTCAGTGATACTTCAAATCTCCAAGCCCACAAATTCTTTTCTTTTTTCTTTTCCATTTATATTCATTTCCTTTTTTGCAGCTTAATCAGCAATCATAACTGATCCTGAAATGTGATGACTGCCCTGTTCTGAGTTATTATAAAACTTGTGATTAGTAGCAGGGGGTCACTCGGCATCCTGCAATATAAGGGCTGTTGTTAACAAATTTGCACTAGCTCAGCATGTTAGGCAAAAGAGTGTTTGTGTATGTGCATGCATTTCCCTCAGAGGCCACAGTTTGCACACAGCATAGCAGCCATAACAGATGAAGATGGATTAGCATCTCTGTCTGACTGTCTTAGGGAAGCAGAAACTGGATGGAGAAGCCCCAACGCTCACAGCAGAACACACACATACTCCACCCTGCCAAGGCCCCAGATGAAAGGTTCAGCGATTTTTGGCTGGTTATCAAAACCAAGACACAGCAGTTTCCTCTGTTTCCTTCTATCTGTCCTCTTTCTCCTCTGCTGCTGGGACAGGAGGTTGCTGACTCAGCCAAGGAGTTGCCATGGTTCTTTCCTTTGATGATATTTTGTCACAGTGTTACTATGAAGCTGACTGGAGCTATGTCCCAGAGCAGGGAGCTCTGTTCTATCTTTCCCGTCTAGGCTGAACCTGTGACACCATGTTAGTGACTCATCATTAGAAAACACTGTTTATTAATATTAAAATGCTAAAAAGTAAAATAACGTCATAATTTTGTGACATGACCTACTGGTGACTTAGGTATGTAAAGTAATTGGTTTTAGAAATAACAACACAGCCCGTTCCCAAGACATAAGCTAATGCCCTTGGTGTACTTGAGCAATGGGATATGACATTAGTGAGACTGATGTGTCCTTACTGTTGTTCTACTCCCACCCCAACCACACTCTACCTCTAAATCTAATCAATAACTTTTCACTGGGTTAATAAAGCCAGCAAGGGAATGTGAATATTAAAGCTAGTGGAAAAAGAAAACGTCTCAGCAAATGGGAGAAAAGACAAACAATAGCAAAAGACAAATGTTCCACTGGAATGCAACCATGGTCTACTGCAGGGGTGGGCAACTCCAGGCCTCGAGTGCCAGCATCCTGCAGGTTTTAAATCTCACCCTGGGTGAATCAAATGATGAGTTCATCACCAGGCCTCTGGAGAACTTCAGGACATGTTGAGGAGGTCAGTTAGCCATTTAAATCAGCTGTGTTGGATTAGGGACACATCTAAAACCTGCAGGACACCAGCCCTCGAGGCCTGGGGTTGCCCAGCCCTGGTCTACTGGCTGGGTGTCAGGTTTACTGCAGGGAACAGCAGGTCCAGTTAAGCCACCTTAACGGAAGCTAGTATTGAACCACCCAGTTTCCAGTTTGTGACATCGAAACATTTAACAAGCTCTTAAACTACAGTGTTAGAGTGGTATATGGGTAAAATAAAACAGCAAAAACATGAATTATACATAAGACAGCCCTATGAGGTCTTTTCAGAACCTTTTCTTATTGTTTTCCAAAGTCTTGGCAAACCTAACCCTTACATATTAGGGCTCAACGCTGAATTAATTCTAGCCAGCAGTGAGGTTTCTGGGTTGTTAAAGACCATAGGAATGGATTTCAGGGAGTATCTGTAGAATGCAGATTTTGAAGGGGGCACTTAATAAAAATAATTAGCGTTATATGTCTGATGATGATTTCATAAAAATGTGTCAGCCCAGCTGATGGATTTGACCTGACCTCATCTCATGGAGGATGTGTTTTGGGTGTCATTCCAGCGCTTTCAGAGATCACTCAGCTTGACAGGTCATTAACTGACTGAGGCAGAGCAACAGCTATCCACCTCTGAAAGGTCAGGAAAAGGTCAGGTTCATACCGTGCCTTATCTGACTGAGAAACACCTCCCACATTCTCTCTTTTATCAACATCCCATTCTCTAAAACATTTACACTTGCTCTCTGCTGCTTCTTAACATCCTCTACACTCGCCCTCTGACAGTGAGTCTCGTATATTGCAAAGTGTCATGAAATGGCTGTGACACAGGCAGAACGTAGGTCCAGATGTGGGTTAAGTTGATCCTTAAACTCCACTTTCATTACTCGTCTATATAGAATGATTTAGGAATTTTGCTTCACAGAGGCAGCAAAGAAACTGTGAAAAGGTTAGAGTTGTTTGTGTAATTGTGCTGTTTCTACCTTATTTATCTAGGTAGAGTAGGGGTGGGATTACAGAGTATACAGAGTCATGTTTATAACAATCCTCACAATAACAACAGGATCAAAATACAAAAAATCCGATATATTCTAAAAAGCAGGCACAATATACCTATTCAATTATTTAGCTCTTTAACTTTGAGTCTGGTAACTCAGATAAGACAAACAGTTTACTGATAATGTATAGCAAGAGGGAACTGTACTGTGTGTCATTGCATTAATATTTTAACCCTTTTACTTTGTTTAACAGTTTAATCGAGAATGAAATAAGTAGGGCTGCTTTTCCTGAAGCTCTACTTACAATCAAATACAAATTTGAGGCACTGTTTTGACCTTAGTGATCAAAAATAATAAGAATTGCTTTATTCTATTAGACTATATGCAGTGGCGTGTCCAGCGGGCCACCCCTCCAACCAGACTGGCCACCCCGGGTGCCACCCCAAAGCTAAAACAATAAAATTTAATGAAATATCAAATGTACGATTATGTCTTGACAGTGAAGCTCAGATATCCGAGTGTAAGTGAATGTAGCATCAGCTTCTGCACTATGAGCATTGCGTTAGCAAAGGAAGGAGAGCCAAGCACGAAAGACGGCACAGCAAAAAAAAAAAAAATTTCGGTGAAAGATAATGAGGAGAGAATAAATGTTCCGGTAAGTAATATTAAGTTTGTTGAGTTTAGTAAACTTCGGTGAAATTAGAATACCAAGAAAAAAATAACACTTAAAGAATTATTGCAATTGTCGAATATTTCAGACAGTAGGCTGCTGGGGGGAGCTAACATAAGAGTTATGAGTTATAAGCAGTGTTGGGACTAACGCGTTATCAAGTAACGCGTTACAGTAACTATGTTATTATTGTGGTAACGAGCACGGTAACTAGTTATTATGCCAAAACCGGGAACGCGTTACTCGTTACTGGGATTTAGATAGACTCGTTATTCGTTACTTCGTGTGGTGGCTATCGCGAAGCTTCCACAGATTCAATAACATTAGCAAGTGGTGGAGGCCAGCAGGTGGATGAAGGAAAAGGGAGGCAAGAGGAGAGACCCGAAGCAGCAGCTGGTCCGAGAGTGTCAGGTGAACTAAACTTCAGGTAAGAAGTTATGACCTGCAGTCCATCTGGGTCAGATATGAACCAAGTTTAGGTGGAGTTTATTTTCGTTATGCTGACTTTTTCGTAGTGCGTGCTAGCTAGCATGACAGAGTTTCTATACAGCTATGTTACTGATGTTGAACTTTATTTTGTTCATAAGCTTAATTATTAGAGTTGCCAACCGTCCCGTAAAAAACGGAATCGTCTCGTATTCAGAGAAAATATTACGCGTTTCTTATTGAGGTGAAAAGGAAGACAGTTTGTCCCGGACTTCAGCTACAATGAAAAAGACACAAAGCTGGATTTATTCTGCGTCTTTACGCTGCACAGCTGCCTCTTCTCCTCTCATCCTCTCACCCTCCCTCTCCTGTTTCTACTTCAATCATGAAACTGATCAGTGATCAGCTGATCGGCTTTTCTCTCTTGTTTATTTATCTCCCACTTTGCGCCAGAAAGAGGAAACCAGCGGATGTCGCGTTAAACAACAGCAGCACTTTTAAACTTGATCAGCTGTTGTTAGAATTTATTTAATATTAATTTCTAGTATCAGCTGATGTTTGCTGGAGCCACAGCTGTAAACCTGCTGGTCATGATATCGGTTTGGTTGTGTGGTGAGAGGGAAACATGAAGATGAAACCAGGAGATGTCCTTACTGAATCATCAGAGCTGAACAGGTGATGGAGAAACAGGTTTACCTTTTAGGTGACATGAATGAGTTGAAGGGAAGTTATGAACTGTTTCTGAGAGACAAATAACACCAGGATCCTTTTCTAAGTAGCTGACAGCTGGTAACTGTGCAGGGGCGGGTCTAGCAAAGTGTTGCCCGGGTCCATGTAGGGCATTAAAAGGGAAAGGGGGGCACAAAGAAATACTTTCTTATTCTCATTTAAAATGTCTCACTTTAAAAAAAAATAATTATCTGAGTCTTGCAACAAACAATTCATAGATTGATGCATACCATCAGAACAGTGTACGTCACTGTCACAACAGTGTTTATTTTCATTCAAAGGCTTTATGATTTTTGCTATAATGGTGGGCCGGTCTCTAGTCAAAATGCCCGGGACGATTTTTTTGTCCCAGTCCAGCTCTGTATGCAGCTCATCTGCAGTCTGGTGTTACCTACATCTTCCTATTCAGAAGGCAGAATTTTCGAGTTGTGAGTACAATCGAAAGAACCACGACTGCAGTTTTTGTGTTGGATGTAAAAAGCAGGCTAGGATAGAATCAGGTGTGGGATTTCTCTCATGGAAATGTGCACATCATTTTTTCCTTTCTATTGGTAGGTGGCACAATGCACTTGTGGCAAGTAGAAGACTGGCAATCTTGCTGGGTATCCAGTTACGGAAGCAACACATTAACAAGAGAATTCTGAGTAAAACCAAAGTTACTTTCCCTAGTAACTAGTTACTCTGAAAGTAACGAGTAACTGAAGTAACTGAGTTACTTTTGATAGAAGTAACTAGTAATGTAACTAAGTTACTAATTTAAAATAACTTACCCAACACTGGTTATAAGCAGTGTTGGTCAAGTTACTTGAAAAAGTAATCAGTAACTAATTACTGATTACTTCCCCCAAAAAAGTAATCCCATTACTTTACTGATTACTTATTTTCAAAAGTAATTAATCATTTAGTTACTTAGTTACTTTTAAAAAACACGACTTACAACCTGAATAGGTGATAAAGCAATAAATCTTTCAGCCCAATTCTACTTTTTCTGCATAATCCATCATACAAAATGTAATCAAATGGAAAAGTCTCCTTTTTTTAAACTTGTTTTATTAGTTTTAATCTTTTAACTTTATGCATCAAGCAAAAATGTAATTATATGCAACATTCTCTGACTTGAAGAAATTAGTTTAACATTTAAACCTATTTTCTGCACATCAAGCACATAAAATAAAATATTTTGTTTGTGTTTACACAAAAGTCTTTCAAATAGATGCAAGTAAAACACAGCAGAAAATAAATAAAATCAAAGACTACCAGTCCTGTTGCTCTATTTTCACCTGTAAAGCAGGAGTGGCGTAGGCGGAGGTTTGCCCTGGTGCAGGTGTGCCGCGGTCAGTGGAAGAATCCGCGAGTTTCTCTGTGATTTTCCCATTACGTGGTCGCACACTCGGTGCTTGCTTGGAAGTTTAGAGGGGTTTTTTTCGCTGTAAAAACAAGTTTTCTTCCCACGCACAACGGACACTAATGTTTTTGTCACTTTTTATGGAATCAAACTCAAAGTAAGGTCAATACTTTCACGCTTTAAACGCTGCACGCTCATACTCTCTCCCACAATCGATATGTGATCCATTGTTGATCTGCACACAGCTGTTGTCACTAACGGCGCACTCGCTTACGTCACTGTCGTGAGACATTCTCGCAAAAAAAAATCACGGTTTTAGTAACGCAGTAACGCAGCGTTCCTACGGAACGGTAATCTAATTACTGTTTTTGCAATAGTAATCCCTTACTTTACTCGTTACTTGAAAAAAGTAATCAGATTACAGTAACGCGTTATTGCCCATCTCTGGTTATAAGATATAATCCAAGTCGTAACATTGCTGTGTGGAGCTGCAGATTTGGTTGCAGGTTAATACTGGCAGTGTCACCATGCCAGCTGACTGTACTTCATCATCAGCCAGTGTTGTTCTTTATACATCAATATTACTAAAGTTTACCATAACGCAGCACTTACACTACACTGTGCGGTCTATCTAATTCCTCTCATTACTTATCCTATCTGCCAGCTCCATGTTATGAATAGAGTGTAAATCCCCCCTGTGCCATGTTCAGTGCAGGGATGTGCAGTTCTGGATCTCAAGGCTCCTGTCCTCCCGGTTTCAGATGTTTCCATACGTCAACACAGCTGATTTAAAGAATCATTTACAGACTTCTGCACAACTAGGTGTTTGGGGATTATTTGATTTGAATTGGCTCTGTTGGTATAGGTAACATCTAAAACGTGCATGATAGGGGTCCATGAGGGCCAGAATTTGACATCCCTGACTTCTAGTCAAGGTCATACATCAGGAAAGTTGTTGTTTGTGACATAGGTTTTTGCTTTATTACTTCAGGGCCAACCAGTAGAGATAAAAGAATAGGAAGAATGAAAAGATGGCACTGTTGTCATGTCCCACCCGAATTGATTTCCAAATACGTCATCAACGTGTGACAGTGGGAGAGTGTAACGTCATTGACCTCACCGGAGTTTTACCACGGTTCAGATTCCTAAGGTAAGTTTAACTTTTTCTCCCTTTTGTCCATATTTTTACCACAGTTGTGTTATATTACATTGCGGTTATGTTGTGAAACTTACATATCAGAGAAGGAAAGCTAGTTTTGTACGAAACCAAATCAGCACTATTTTTGTCTGGCTAAGTCATTCTAGCTAGCGACAGTGGTGGTGAAATGTCATTTAAATTTAAACTGTTTAGAAATTGTTTTGTATACGTTTCAGCAAATGGACAAGCTGAAAGCTTACGAGCAGCTGAAAAAAGACCTTGAAAATGGTAATCAAACACTTTATTAAATGTTTTTGTAATGCTTGCAAGTTCATTTTTTAACTGCAAAGAACCCTGACAATATCGTGCTTTAATGATTTAACATTGTTTGGTATTCCTGTTTACTTCTCTTAATTAATATGCATGTTAAAAGACGTATATATTTATTACTTTCTGATATTGTCGGAGTGCCTGATTTAAAAAAAAAATTGACAAAAGATGGATTTCTCACAAAATTAAAAGACTTTATTGCAATTGAAAAGTTAGATAGTCATGTAGGATCTGGCTCCTACAGTCAATCTGTAACTCCTTACCCTTTTAAAATTTAATTTGAAGGTGAGATTACCCAAAAAGGCTTTGATAACAATGTAAAAAAGCTCCTGACAGCAGAAAAATCAGGTAGGTTTTGATACTTTTGAACAACATGTAAAATAATCTCCTTTATTTAACATGATATGCTTAGCAGGTTATGATTGACTAACCGCTTTTGTAGAGTCTAAACTCAGAGCCCGCTGACTCAGAGACTTATTCCCGTGAAGGAAAAAATAAGGCAACAACGATCGATCGATTTACTTGCGCAAGGGAGGCTTCGTCGGTATCTCGGGAACACACTTCGAATCCTATCACAAATGACCCCGACTCCGGCTTCCGCTCGCTGCCTTTTCTTGAAAAAACTGTTACAATAAACAATAGTTTACAATAGTTTACACAAACACCTCCCCTCGTAAAACCCCGCTTGGTTACAAAGACAAGGCACTGTATGTGTGTGTGCACGTGTAAGCACATGTGCAAGAATGTGTGTGTGTGTGTGTGTGTGTCTCTCTGTGTGCGTGACTTCCTGATCACATCTGTTTCTAACAACATCCTTGGTCATAAAGGGGGTAATCTCCCCCACACCCAATATATGGTTCAATTCCTGTATTGGTTCACCATAAACAACACAGTGAAGCCATAAAAAGGGCAGGAAGCTTACCAAACATCAAACAAACCTTCACAAGGGTTGTGCTTGTGATAAAACACTACAGCCTCCCCCCAGAACCTCGAGAAGCTGGGGAGGGGGACAAAGGAATTCCTTTGATCACAGAGTTTGAAACAATGTAGAGATGGTATGGCAACAGCACCGCCTACAACTGCAAAGCTCTCCAGCGAGTAGTGCGGTGCTCTGAACGGATAATTGGAGGTGAGCTTCCCTCCCTCCAAGACATCTACAGGAAGCGCTGCCTGAGGAAAGCGGGGAGGATCATCAAGGACTCCAGTCACCCCAGCCATAAACTGTTCAGACTGCTTCCATCAGGAAGGAGGTTCTGCAGCATCCGGTCCCGTACCAGCAGACTGAGAGACAGCTTTTTCCATCAGGCCATCAGACTGCTGAACACTTCATAGACACCTCACCTCCACTACTGGAACTTCAACATTATGCACTCCATACTGTACAGTAACGCCACTGTTTTGCACATGTCTCAACTCTGTATATTTTTATATATTTTATTTATTGTTGACTCTATTTAATTTGTAAAATATGTGTATACACACACACACACACACACACACACACACACACACACACACACACACGTAGAAAAACATTTAGTATACACATCCAGAAATGTTTTTTAATTTTTTTTTGCATATACTATTATATATTGTACATATATTTATTAGTTTCAGATTTAGCCATTCGTATATTTTGCCTGTTTACATTATTGTATTTTGCACAACTCTGTTGCTTGTGAAGCTCGCACACAAGAATTTCACTCGCATGTGCTGTACCAATGTACCTGCACATGTGATGTGACAATAAAAGTGATTTGATTTGATTAGATGGTAAGCATAAAAATGACAACATTTAACAATTCACTTTAACTACTTTATTTATAGATGCAATACATTTTGAAAGCAGATGACTGTGCAGTAGTCTGTTATTGTAGTAGAATTCTATAAACCACGTTTCACATCACTGCCCTATTTATATTGCAGATGACACTACTTCAACACGTGGCAATGAATTTCTCAGTAAGAAAACCCAATTATTTTGCTTTAAGATCAATTGTAATATAGAACTTGCTTGCTTCATCCATTACAGGTGCAGCAGAGGCCTTTGGTAAAGCCAAGAAACTACTACAGCCTCAAGTAAAGAAAAGGCAGTTTCCATTGAATGATAAACGTTTGGACCATGGCAAATCATTATTGAAGGTTAGTTAAAAATTGAAGCTACGTGTATGACTGTCAGCAATATATTAAAAAATAACTTTCTTTTTTTTTTCCTTGATGCTAGGTCAGACTGGCTCCCATGGAGTGGAAGCCAAGAACTCTGAGAAAGTGTGGACAGTACCAGAAGTTAATAATGGACGAAGCTCCACCTCGAATCATTCTGCAAGGCCATGAAACATATGATAATTTAATTACCATAGGCAAAGAACACTTCTGGCCAGAGCGTACTGAGGGGAGTGAGTTCACTCTTTGCCATTCTGACGGGACCAGGTGGAGTAAGGAGGAGTTCCACAAAGAATACAGAACTGTTTCTGATATTACACATCTGTGGAAAAGAACACTATACATCGGGCGAAGACAACTGGGTAATAAAGTGATCAATATTGCTATTAACCCTTTAAAGCCGGTCGGAGCGGGCACATAAGCTAGCGCAATAATTTTTTTTGCATATGATACCGGAGGAGTTGTACTTACATCTTATGCCATCAGCTTGTCCTAGGTCACAGTCCCCTTCCACATAAAGCTTTGCAAAAACTGCATAAAAAGCACTTGCAGCAACAACAAACATAATATTCCAGAAACACGCTTTGCCGATCCGATCAGCGGTTTGTAACACTTCCTACGTCCATCAGCGCGAACTATCGCATGTCCACCATGACCTGCCCGAAACCAGAAGTGACGTCATTTTGCGGAAATGTAGTCTTTTTTACCATCAGGGCCTTATGAGCCTATACTTGTGTTTTTAAAAGTTATGTTTGACTTTATGACTTTCTGTATCGTTTCTGGGATGCTTAGGACTTATATTGCACTGCTGGAAATAGTTTATTTTGATACACATGCTGTTTTTTTGCAAATTTTCATTATAATATTTATTTTCGTTTTTCCTTCAGTATATGAAAATTGGTGTATTTCAAAAATATAACTATGAAAACACTTAAAATAAATTTCCTGTGGTGGGAAACTATTTTTGCATTTACAGTTTTGAGGGATAAGCCTCTTAAATTTCTCTAGCTAGAAATATATGTTAAAAAAAACCACGATTTTCAATTTGTTTTGTAGTTTATTGCATTTTTTGCATTTTATGTAATTACTATGCACTTAATGCAGACATATTATTAGAATTTGGGCTATAATGGTTATATTGATGTATATCAACTTGAAATGCTCCCAAAAATGGCACTACAGCATGTAAAAATATAATATAAGCTCTGGCGGACTTGGTTCTATGCTAGGTCTTAAAGGGTTAACTACTGTCTAGCACTCAAATTTGTATGGTATGAAATAATTTTACTTTTTTTTACGTGTGTTTGGATGATCAAAGTTCCATCTCAGGTGTGTGCCTGCCCAAACCAAATTGAATATTTTTGATGTTATGATTGAACATGGTAGGGAAGGTGCCCGGACTGTTCATTTTGAGCCGATTTTTGAGTCGTGCGACCGTTTTGGTGATCGGCCCGAGTTTGGCCTTCATCGTGCGTCGTGCATCGTATAGTACACGATGTAACGTCGGGTTGCGTTTAGTGGTTGAGAGGAGGCGGCAAAACACCTAGCAGGGTAGCCAAAAGAATACACACTCACGCTGGCGTTGGGGATTCCACAGTGTGTTCTTTAATATACCTTCTCTTCATCAACCATATAAGCCCGGTTGAACGGCTGCAGCTTAACAAACATAGCGCACAGTGTTCGTACAACCCATAACGTTGCAAACAAAGGTGTCTGGAGAGGTAAAACATAAAATCCGTCCCTCCTCATGTACTAGCGTGCAAGCACATGTCCACACCATCACAGAGAGAGAGAGCAGAGAGACCAGTGGCACACACTGATGACACCATCAACCCTCGACTTGGGTGTCTTAAAGGGACACCACACCATAGTGGCTGTTACATATTCCCCCCGGGTTAAACAAAGGCTGCCCTCAGCCGGACCCAGGTGACCCTCCTCCCGCTACCCCCTTTCACCACACATAGCTACTTTAGGTAGTAAGCAGGTCGTGGAGGAATTGTTACACACCTGTACAGCATTGGTACAGTCCAGAGTCCAGACTTAACCAGCCTCCATACATGGTCAGCAGGATAAGAAGTTAAAACCAAAACAGGGAAATGTACAGTGCAATATTGACAAACTGGCATACATGACAGTGTCCCACATGGTGAATATCCATTTAAACAAATGTTAAAGAAAGAAAATAAACTTAGGATAGCCAGGACAATTGCAGAATGAAATTCCCTTTTTCTTTCATTGCGTTTCTTCTACTTCACAAACTTGCAACAGACAGCATAATATGTGAAAACAGTACCAGAAAGTACTGTAGAAAACCCAAACAACAGTCATGTTACAACAGTAACCAATACGAAATACATAAGAAAAAAAAAATTCAAATTCAGGAACTATGGCAAAGCTGCATCGAACCCACGCCCGGGAAACGCAGGTCCACGCACATCCAATGGAGCCACGACGAAGAGGCCAAACAGAGAACGGCGCCACAGTCCACAAACCATGCTGGAGCAGCTCCAGTCGTTGCCATGGAAATGCACCACCGCGACCCTTTGATCCTCCCGACGTCCTCGTCCAGGCCAGCCTGGTCCGTTCCCGCGAAACATGGCGGACAGCCACTTTGCCGCGTCGTACCTTTTTATGTACCAATCATCAGATGCTCGAAGATACTGCATACTGAGGTCCAAGAGAAGATGTTCGGGCGCCATTTTGTAACGTTGGGTTGTGTTGTGTGGTTGAGAAGAGGCGGCAAAACACCTAGCAGGCTAGGCGGAAGGATACACACCCACACTGGTATCAGTAATCCACGGTGGTTCTTTAATACGCATTCTTCAGCAACCATATAAAAGCCCGGCTGAACGGCTGCGGCTCAACAACAAAATGCCCAGCGTTCATACAACCCAAGCGCTGCAAACAAAACAAAAAAAAGGGTCTGGAAAAGAAAACATAAGTCCGTCTCTCGTTAAGCACGAGCGTGAAGGCACGTGTCCTCATAGTCCCAGAGCGAGAGAGCAGTGGCACAAACTGATGACACCATCAACCCTCGACTTGGGTGTCTTAAAGGGACACCACACCATAGTGGCTGTTACAACGACCAGCTCCCGATCATCAATGCTTGGTCAGGAGGATTTCCTGACCGTCGTGAGGGTGTCGCCGCAGCCGCTCACACTGCGCACGCGCAAACACATGAACGTCGGTCAAAAAGACGGAGTAGCACAGCAGTGCAGCCTGTGATTTGGACACAAGCGATGGAGGCACAACTTGTAGAACTTTGGAAAGCTCATCCGAGCCTTTTCAATGTGGCTTCACAAAATTATCACGACCACAACAACCGTGAAAATAGTTGGATTTACATTACTGCTCAATCACAGCTGCTTGATCAATGTTTTTCCATTAGCAATTTAGCAAAGTTGATGGTGGTGGTGTGTCTGTGTGAGTGAAAGAAAGAGAGGGAGAGCGAGCGACAGATTTTCTGTTATAACCTTCATGTTATGGAGGCACAGTTTGAGCACTCAGGTCGCATCAGAGCATCGGGCCGTATAGTGTGAGACCCTGCATCGTGACCTACGAACTTCTAACCCCTGCGTCAAGTCAATCATACAGTTTGAGCAGGAGCTGAATCGCGCGACTGGATTGCACAGTGTATGCCCAGCTTAACTTACAAACATTTTTCTGCATTAGTGCTTCCCAACAATGTGTATATTCAAATGCAGAAAATGCAAACATTTCCTGCATCATAAAACCCCTAAAAATGAAACAGAAACCTACAGTGGAACTTGGGGAGTATAAGTCAACAGGGTTGTCCAGACAACCATTCACATTCACACCATGGCCAATTTAGAATCAATTAGAATCAGCAATGAACCTCTCTTGCTGTGAGGCAACAGGGCTAACCACCACGCCACCGCCCCATGCTTTAAAAAGAGTAGGAAAACTATGATTACAGGGTTTGATAGAATTTTTCTTTACATTTTTGCCCTTAACAGGTTAAACCAGACTAAACACCATAGCAAATCAAATCAAATCAAATCACTTTTATTGTCACATCACATGTGCAGGTACATTGGTACAGCACATGTGAGTGAAATTCTTGTGTGCGAGCTTCACAAGCAACAGAGTTGTGCAAAATACAATAATGTAACAAGCAAAATGCAAGAATGGCCACATCTGAAACTAATATATATATGTACAATATATAATAGTATATGCATTTCTGGATGTGTATACTAAATATTTTTGTACGTGTGTGTGTACACATATTTTACAAATTAAATAGAGTAAACAATAAATAAAATATATAAAAATTTACAGAGTTGAGACATGTGCAAAACAGTGGCATTACTGTACAGTATGGAGTGCATAATGTTGGAGTTCCAGTAGTGAAGGTGAGGTGTCTATGACGTGTTCAGCAGTCTGATGGCCTGATGGAAGAAGCCGTCTCTCAGTCTGCTGAGAGAAACGCATGCACACACTTTGTGCATACACAAAGTGTGTGCATGCGTTTCTGTCCCTTATAACCCCAGTGATTTTCCAGTAGTTTAAAATCTTGCATGATGTCAAGGATTTCCCATCAACTGAAAAAAATTTATTGAAACACATGTGTGTGTGTGTGTGTGTGTGTGTGTGTGTGTGTGTGTGTGTGTGTGTGTGTGTGTGTGTGTGTGTGTGTGTGTGTGTAAGACAAGGTGATAAAGTGTTTGAGATGTTCTTGTTTTTACAGCAGCAGCATCTTTGGCACTCACAGGTCATTAAAGTCTCTGACCACATGATTTAGCAGAAGCAGAATGGGCCATATATCACTCGGGCAAAGGCCAATAAAAAATTAATAGCTGATTAGACATTAAAGATTCAGGAGTGGTGGCAGTGGTGTAAAATATTAACTTTAAAAGATACATTATACATATATATTTTTTGTGTTAAAGGATTTATGAAACTGAAAAGGCAGAGTATTCACATTTAAAAAAGAATTAAATCTCCGATTTTTCTATGACCACCGAGTGAAAAAATAAAATATTAAGAAGTCAGATGTCACCTCATGCTGCAAGGGGTTTAGTGATAAATCATCCTGAATCTGGGATGTGGGATTCCCAGCAGCAGCCACAAGATCTTCTGTGTGACCTGACTAAAAACAGACTCCCTGCAGTCCAGAAGGTAGCTGCTTTCCCATGCTTCAGCCAACTAAACATCTGCTCACACCTGGTGTTAACATGGTGTCTGCATTCGTTATCAGGTTCATTAGTCTTTGCATTTTGGATTTTTATTTCTGTTGTAATTATTACATTTCAGTATGTGACTTGGTGAGGTTGGGTTGACTGACCAGTTTGAGGGTGTCTGTGGGGCCCATTAGTTTCTACTATAAAGACCTTTTTATTGTCGCAGTTTAATACCTGATTCATTACCATACTATCCAAAATATGCAGACTATCAGCAACAACTAGTGAGTGATGAGGCCAAGTGTATACATTTGTTAACTTTTATTTTAGTTATTTTTTGTCAGTAGTTTAAGTGCTAAGAATGGCACAAGCCAGTGTGCTCAAAGCTAAATCTTTGCCAAACAAAACATGTGGATCATCAAGATTGGGATTTTTTTATTTTGTTTTATTTTATTTTTTTTGTTGCCTGTCCCGTTTGGCTCTTTTGCCATCAGAATTATTGTCTAAAGGCGAAGAAAGATGCCCAACGGATTTACTTTACCAAATGGACCATCCCAGCCTTGCCGTAATGGTCTATTTTATTCACCTTTTATTGTTTATTTCATTTTATTTTCACTTGCTAAATACGGGACAGACTTGACTGGGGAAAAGAAAGGGGAGAAAGAAAGAGGGAAAGAAAAACAGCGGAGAAGAGAAGATTGGGATTTAAATATCAAAGTGGCTGGAGAACAAGATGCATGTGGAAACTGTGCTACTCTTACTGTTAGACAAAGGAAGAGGAGATAGGGAAAGAAAGACAGCAGTGCATAGGTGACTTTAAATATAGGGACTATGACTGGTAAAGGGAGAGAGTGGGATGATGTAATTGAGAAAAGGTAGAGATTTTGTGTGTGCAAAGGAGACCAAGTGAAAAGAAAGCAAGGCCCGGAGCATTGGATATGGATTCAAACTTTTAACCGTGGTACCATAGTACAGTGGGAACCACTGTTGTAACCCTCCTAGGGTGCAAAGCCATTGCAGGGGCAGCGCGGTATGAATTTAAAAAAAAAAAAAAAAAAAATGAATGCTTGTACACTGCTAACATAATGGACAGGTTTTTTTGACGGGGCTCCCACACAAACAGAAACAAAACAAAAAAAACAAAAAAAACAAGGAGAACAGGTCCAGACGAGTCCATAAACACACAAAAACAGTTCAACACAAAACTAGATCAAACATGAATCCACAAATCAAAAAGTTCAGGGAGTCAACCTGGAGGTTGACAGCACATGAGCCAAATCCAAAACAGTTCAGGGAGCCGGTGTTCTGACAAGACGTCCTACTTTGGCAAAACGTCCTACCGTGAGTAGTTTATGCACATTTCTGCTGTCACAGTAATTCCAGCACAAATGTAAGTAGGTATTACGGTTTGCCACTTAACTTTGCCCATGAGAGTGTGCTTGTAGCTCATATTCATAAAACCAGGACGGTTTGCCACTTCATTTTACCCGGTAAAGTATGCTTGTAGGTCACATTCGCAAAGCTAGCATGGTTTGGCACGTAATTTTACCTGTCAGAGTATATTTCTAGCTCATATTCACAAAGGTAGGATGGTTTGCCACTGAATTTTGTGTTGTGCACATGCGTAGAAACAACGGGTAGGATGGTTTGTCAGGTAGGATTGATTCCCAGAACACCAGCCGTGTGGACAGCAGCGGCGGCAACGCAGGTGAATCAAATCAGGAGGCCGGCCACGCGGAAGGCGGTGGCGGCAACAGAGCAGGTCCGGAGGCCGACTGCAAAGCCAGCAGTGGCGACAGAACAAGTCCGGAGGCCAGCCACGCGGAAGCCAGCGACGGCCATGACATCCAACTAGAGGCCTGGAAAGCGGCCGGCAAAGGCGAGGTGGTACAGGCCGAGCGGGATCAGACGGCGGTGTGGCAACCGCAGGACCAGACGAGGAAGGACCAGGACCAGACGTTGCAGGCGACGGTGTGGAAGTTGTAGATGGTGATGTTTCAGGAGGTGGCTGAATGTGCTCCCCGGAGCCGTCAGCGGACGCGAGGATGTGCTGGCCGGCTCTCCAGAACCCCCAGATGACGAGACTTGATGGTGGCTGGGTTCTCCTGAAACCCCAGCTGAAACAGAAGACGACTGAACGGGCCTCCCGGCCCCTCCAGCGGAAACAGGTGGCTGAACCGGCCCCTCGGACCCTCCAGCAGAGGCGGATGGCTGAAACAGTTCTCCTGAACTGCCAGCGGAAACAGACAGTGGCATGGGAGCCACGGAGTGCTGGATTGGCTCACGTAAAAAAAAA
This sequence comes from Astatotilapia calliptera, assembly GCF_964374335.1. Taxonomy (NCBI): domain Eukaryota; kingdom Metazoa; phylum Chordata; class Actinopteri; order Cichliformes; family Cichlidae; genus Astatotilapia; species Astatotilapia calliptera. The sequence goes on along the minus strand of NC_137422.1, from coordinate 4,277,926 downwards.
TTTGAGCGCATGTAAAAAAAGTTTGCAGGTGCAAGTGTTGCATTTTGAGGAGAAATTTATTTTGAGCCAAGAAAAGCTAAATTTGAGTGAACAAAATTGATTGCTGCGTGCAAAAAACGTATTTCAGTGTTTGCTATTATCCACACACACACACACACACACAATAGCAGCCCATCTCGCTCAGTTTTTGCATTTGCGCTCACTCCCAATGTGTTGCTCGCGCTCTCAACATTTCTGCCCGTGCGTGCTCAACTCTTTCTGCACACCGTTATATTTGTGCCACAAAACCAGCCAATCACAGACTTGGATGCAAAAATATCTGATTGGCTGATTGGCATTTCGTCCAAAACTCAAACGAGGCAGTGGCGGAGGAACACAGAGTGGCAGAGTTTGACATATTACTCTTTCTGGGTCACAAAATAAACTTTTAAGATATTTTCATGCGAGCTCATGGTGCTGTGTAAACTTCAAATATCTGCTTGATTCATCAAGACATCACATATTTGCATAAGTGCTCTAACAATGAAAGCTGAAAACAGAACCACACACAGGCAGGATCTGAGGGTACGACGCGACACTGAGCAAAGGCAAACACAGGGCTTATATACACAGGGGAGTAATCAGGGAATGGAGAACAGGAGGGAGACACAGCTGGGAGAGATTAGGGCTAAGGAGGCAGGGGGAGCGAAGTTAGACACACTGACATAAGATGTAACCCTTCAAAATAAAACAGGAAACAATACACAAAGACGCCGACTAAGAAAACACGGACTTTGCACAGGCAGAACTAAACCTAAACCAGAATAAGCTGGAACATACTTATTAATAATCATCATCATCATAGCCTGACAAGAAATCAAGAAAATAACCAAAAATACAAAAGCCAACCAAAACATGAAAAACTCAAAATACTGGGTCGAAATGACCCAGGACTGTGACACAAATGGTATCTAAAAAGTTACACTAGGTACTAGATACATGTTCTGGTGAGTTTGGGCAAACAGCCATTTGACTAACATGTGTGTCTCACCTGCTCTTGTTCCATCTCTGTTCTGTCCTCAGTCTCCTCTCCTCTCTCTCCCTCTCTGTGCTGACAATCAAGCCAAACACCAACATCATCAAATATACAGTTGAAACCAGATGTTTACAAACTCTTCAGATAAAAACACTTTTTTTTTAATTGTAACATCAAATCAGACTAAATTTTTATTTTTTTAGATTGATAAATATAAAAAACATATTTGTTAACTTTAAGAGTAAAGAGAGAAACTGTCTGTATTTCTTAATTGTAAATGGCACCAAATTGTTTTCAAACTGAGCCACACTTATGGAGCTCCACAGTTCTTTTCCTGGTGTTTTGGTTGACATCTCTTGATTTTCCCATGTCACAGAAACAGGCTCTGTGTTTTGCCTTATATGCATCCACAGCTGTGCCACCAATTTACTCACATGGACTCTACTAACCAATCAGAAGCTTCTTCAGCTCAGAATGGAATCGTCTGGAGTTTTCTTATTAATTAACAATAAACTTAGTGTACATGTACTCCTACATTTGATGAAAATGATAAAAAATAGACCGCTCTGTCTCTCTTTATTCTGACATTTAACTAATTCAAAAGATATTTCAATATTTATTCATCTAAAACAACCAAGTTTACTCTAAATTGATGTTTAACAGTAAAAAAGTAAAAAAGTTTTTATGTTTTTTCCCTAAAGTGTGTGTAAATATCTGATTTAAACTGTGAATATACTGCTGTGTATTGAAACTCCTCTTGTTTTGCATAGAAATATATTGAACAACATACAAAACATAATATATAAAATAACATCTACCTGAGTTTTTTCTTTGAAAGAAGCTCCTTATGTCTATTCTTGTATATCAGTACATTACTGAAACCAATTTAGAGTGCTTTGTTTAGCCGTGGAGGGAAACAACTGAAAATATGAAACAAACACACATGTAAGCCAAGACTCTCTTAAAAAAAACAGCATTGTTGTTGTTCGGCTTTTCATTTCGCCGTTTGTTGATTCACTCGAAGAGAAAGTAACGTAATATGTGTTTGGGAACCACTGCCATGGTAGAACAAGATGGGCAGAGAAATCGAGTAGTGGTAATCTTAAAGTAAGAGTATGTGAAAAGTGGTGTGGAGGTTTGAAGCTGGTTGTTGTCATTGACCCACAAATTGGATGTCAGTTTGAAAACATGGATGAATTCTGAAGTTAAATGAAGCAGTAGAATGTTCCCAGTGGGGTGATTGGAGCAGACGTCAGTGGATGTGTATACAGGTATGCAGGTATTGTGTTAAGGGCAGAAAGGCAGAAGGCTAGTTGGTGGTGGACTTTCTGAAAAGGGTGGAAACAGCTGTGGTGAACATGTACTTTAAGAAGACGGAGGAACACAGGATGAGATATGAAGTGGAGAAAAGTCCACGTATTGGGCTCATGCATAAGGTGCAATTTGAAAGCAATACGACACAAGGTAGTCTCAAAGGAGAATTGGTAGGATGTTAGAATGATGTTGGACATCAAAAACAGGAAGCAGGTGACAGCAGGGCCAAGAATTAAATGGTTGAAGTTGAAGAAGGAAGAACATTGTCCAGGGTTCTGGGAGGAGTTGAGACAGGTGGTAGGGAAAAGCTGGCAGATTACAGGGGAACTGCCAAGAAGGTGTATCCTCTGGACAGAGGAAAGAGGACACGGACACCTGGTTGTGAAATAAAGAAGCACAGGAAAAGACCAAAGAAAATCTAGGATAGGCACAGAGGTGAAGAAAGTAGACAGGAGTACTTAGAATGAAGGCATACAGCAAAGAGAAAGTAGGCAAAAGACATGGCTTATAGTTTGTTGTATTTGAGGTTGAACCCTAAGGAAGAAGCAAAGGAACTGTGTTGATACGAGGGAAGGAGGTCATGGTGGAAAGGAAGTTAGGGTGATTAACAATAAAGATATTTTGAAATGTATTGAATGAAGAGAGCAAGTTAAGAAGAAGGAAGAAGTACTTTGAGGAGCTCATGAATGAAGAAAATTAGGAGGAGGAGGATGGATGGAGGAAAGCGTGTACATGAGGAACTGCGTAGGATTAGTAAGAAAGAAGAGGATTAATGGTGTTTTTCAATTCAATTTTATCTACGTAGCGCCAAATCACAACAGCAGTTGCCATGAAGACATCACCATCAGCACCAGCATGATGATGGTGATGGTTATGGTGATGTCTTGGAGTGAGGGCAGTGGACTTTTTAACCAGACTGTTGAGCAAAAGCTTGGAGTGCTAGAGGATACCTAAGGAATAAAGAAGAAGTGTACCAGTGCCAGTTTTCAAGAACAGAGTGGTTAAAGCCAGGTTAAAAAGAAATGCCAAAGAGCCAGGATGGAGGTCCACCTTTTGCTGCAATTCCAGCTGCCAGTCTTTTAGGGTCTGTCTCTACCAGCTTTGCACATCTACAGACTGAAATCTTTGCCCATTCTTCTTTGCAAAACAGCTCCAGCTCAGTCAGATTAGATGGACAGTGTTTGTGAACAGCAGTTTTCAGATCTTGCCACAGATTCTCAATTGGATTTAGATCTGGACTTTGACTGGGCCATTCTAACACATGGATATGTTTTGTTTTAAACCATCCCATTGTTGCCCTGGCTTTATGTTTAGGGTCGTTGTCCTGCTGGAAGGTGAACCTCCGCCCCAGTCTCAAGTCTTCTGCAGACTCCAAGAGGTTTTCTTCCAAGATTGCCCTGTATTTGGCTCCATCCATCTTCCCATCAACTCTGACCAGCTTCCCTGTCCCTGCTGAAGAGAAGCACCCCCAGAGCATGATGCTGCCACCATTATATTTGACAGTGGGGATGGTATGTTCAGAGTGATGTGCAGTGTTAGTTTTCCACCACACATAGCGTTTTGCATTTTGGCCAAAAAGTTCCATTTTGGTCTCATCTGACCAGAGCACCTTCTTCCACGTGTTTGCTGTGTCCCCACATGGCTTGTGACAAACTGCAAATGGGACTTCTTATGGTTTTCTGTTAACAATGGCTCTCTTCTTGCCACTCTTCCATAAAGGCCAACTTTGTGCAGTGCACGACTAATAGTTGGACAGATTCCCCCACCTGAGCTGTAGATCTCTGCAGTCCAGAGTCACCATGGGCCTCTTGGCTGCATTTCTGATCAGCGTTCGGCCTGTGAGTTTAGGTGGGCGGTCTTGTCTTGGTAGGTTTACAGTTGTGCCATACTCCTTCCATTTCTGAATGATGGCTTGAACAGTGCTCCGTGGGATGTTCAAGGCTTGGGAAATCTTTTTGTACCCTAAGCCTGCTTTAAATTTCTCAGTAACTTTATCCCTGACCTGTCTGGTGTGTTCTTTGGACTTCATGGTGTTGTTGCTCCCAATATTCTCTAAGACAACCTCTGAGGCCATCACAGAGCAGCTGCATTTGTACTGACATTAGATTACACACAGGTGCACTCTATTTAGTCATTAGCACTCATCAGGCAATGTCTATTTGCAACTGACTGCACTCAGTCCAAAGGGGGCTGAATAATTACGCACACCCCACTTTGCAGTTATTTATTTGTAAAAATTGTTTGGAATCATGAATGATTTTGGTTCCACTTCTCACGTGTACACCACTTTGTGTTGGTCTTTCACGTGGAATTCCAATAAAATTGATTCATGTTTGTGGCTGTAACGTGACAAAATGTGGAAAAGTTCAAGGGGGCCGAATACTTTTGCAAACCACTCTAAATCTTGTGAGTGTTACAAAGTTAAACTAAGACTAAGTATATGACTTAGAATAACAGCAGGTATAAACTTGTAAACTGACCTCGAGGTGTATCTTAGTAGAACACATCTGTGCTATTTGGTTCAAATATTCATTATCACCTTATTTTTCATCATCACGGATTCAGCTGAAAGTTAACAGTTTTTCTAATTAAAGATGGAGAGTGCAGATGAGGTTCCAGTGCATGGGTCACAAAAGGGCCAGAACACATGCAGCGCTTTTAGGGACCCTGAACTTCCTGGGCAGAAATCTCTGAGTCATTATGCTCTTTCATGGATCGTGAACTTCTTTTCTGCCCTTGGGGCTCAAAGTAAAACTCCAAAAGACACTACAAGGGCTTTCCACCTTCCTTTGGTTTCACTTTCAGTTTGTTTCAACTGCCTTCAGCATCATTAATCACCCACTGCTGACATGTAAGTCCTCTACACTGTCATTTAGTTAGCATGAAGCTAACTAGATGACAGAGGACAGTCCTCTGGGTCAGAAGAGCTTCAGTTCAAAAATACAGCTCTGTCTTCAGTCACAGCTGGGCTCAGGTCACACCACTGAGTTCATTTATGTCCTCAATTTTCCACCAAACTCCTCCGACTCCTCCTTTTTGGTTTGGTGAAGTGAAGAGCCTTTTTAAAATCTGCCCAACACCATAAGGAAAAGGAAGGAACTTAATGGACCATTTTTACCACATGTGAGTGAACTGCTTTAAAATGTCTGCTCTACATCATTGTTGGTCAAGTTACTTGAAAAAAGTAATCAGTAACTAATTACTGATTACTTCCCCCCAAAAGTAATCCAGTTACTTTACTGATTACTTATTTTCAAAAGTAATTAATTACTTAGTTACTTTTTAAAAACACGATTTACAACCTGAATAGGTGATAAAGCAATAGATCTTTCAGCCCAATTCTACTTTTTCTGCATAATCCATCATACAAAATGTAATCAAATGGAAAAGTCTCTTTTTAAAACTTGTTTTATCAGTTTTAATCTTTTAACTTTATGCATCAAGCAAAAATGAAATTATATGCAACATTCTCTGACTTGAAGAAATTAGTTTAACATTTAAACCTATTTTCTGCACATTCCAGCACATAAAATAAAATATTTTTTGTGTTTACACTCAGTCTTTCAAATAGATGCAAGTAAAACACAGCAGAAAATAAATAAAATCAAAGACTAGCGGTCCTGTTGCTCTATTTTCACCTGTAAAGCAGGAGTGGCGTAGGCGGAGGTTTACCCTGGTGCAGGTGTGCCGCAGCGGTCAGTGGAATAATCCGCGAGTTTCTCTGTGAATTTCCCATTACGTCGTTGCGCACTCGGAGTTTGTTTAGGGGACTTTTTTCGGTGTAAAAAGAAGTTTTCTTCCCACGCACAACGGACGCTAATGTTTTTGTCACTTTTTATGGAATCAAACTCAAAGTAAGGTCAGTACTTCCACGCTTTAAACACTGCACGCTCATACTGATCCATTGTTGATCTGCACACAGCTGTTGTCACGAACGTCGCACTCGCTTACGTCACTGTCATGAGACATTCTCGCAAAAAAATCACGGTTTTAGTAACGCAGTAACGCAGCGTTCCTACGGGAAAGTAACGGTAATCTAATTACCGTTTTTGTAATAGTAATCCCTTACTTTACTCGTTACTTGAAAAAAGTAATCAGATTACAGTAACGCGTTAAGAGTAACGCGTTACTGCCCATCTCTGCTCTACATCATCTGAAAATGTCTTGATGGATCCTCAATCACCCAGGTAAGTAAATCTCAAAAGTTGATTCGGTTCATCTGGACGTAGTGCTTTCAGTCACTCATCCAAGTGACTTCTTCAGTCTCAGCTGACCGCAGGTTTCGCGAGAGACAGAGATAGGCGTTGAAAGGCTGCTCCAACAGAACTTATTGTTTCAGAGGAAAACACGAACACAGTGTACAGTCGAGTCTTAATAGCTGTACACCGTCAGGCTCTCTTTTTGGCTGCAGTGGTTATTATTATATTTACATGCTTCAACATGCTATGCCTGTAACACTCTGCCTATTGCTTTCATATTAAATAATTTTTTGAACAATAACTTTTTTTGTTTACGTTCATTATGCGGGCTGCAAGTAGAGGTGACATGGGCCGCAAGATTGAGACACAGACATCAGAGCCTCTTAATGCATGTTTTGTTTGGGTTTCCACCGCCGTGGAATTACCAAAAATGGAGAGAGCATAGCCTAACATATGAAACAGGAAAATGACCGCCGTGTAATCCATGTATTTCAACAAAGTAACTGTATTCTGAATACCACCTTTTTAAACGGTAACTGTAATGGAATACAGTTACTCATTTTTCTGTATTTTAAATACGTAACATGTATTCCATTACTCCCCAACACTTCTGCAGAGTCACGCTTAATTCCCAAACAGTCTCTTTTGCTGACTTAGCAGAGTAATGTGTATGCAGTGTACGATGTGCCACAGTAATGGTTGACTTCCATCTGACCTGTGGGCATCAGTTTTAATCTGAGTCCAGAAGGCTTTGACATTTCTCTGACATTTACCATCACAATGTTACCTCATCGAAGTGAAAAAGGCCTAGTTATAGTTTCTCAGCAATCAATAGCCAGTTTGTCCAAGGAGGCAAACCAGTTATACATTAGAAATGTGAATTTTCAGATAGAGAGATAGATAGATGAAAAAAAAAAACAGCTTTTGTAGTAATTACAGACTGGTAAACCTTGAGCAATCTAGCTGTCAGTTTTTCAAGGTTATCTGATGAGATTTTATCCCACGCTTCCTAGAGCATCTCCCACAAGATTGATTGGCTTGAGAGAGTTTTCTTCCATCATAGAGGTTGTTTATCACCATCAGTGATGGCTCACAGGGTCAAGCCGTGTTTAAGTTTCTCACACAGGTGTCAGCAGGTGATGATGCTGTATAAGAAAAATGACTGCGTAACAGGTTTGGGTCCAAAGCTTTCTTATCAGTAAGTTCTCTCACTTCTGACATCTCTGCAGTATAATTGTTTTTATCTTTATTTTCCTCCAAGAAACAAAATCTAAGAATACTGTTTAGGACATTTTAAATCACTGATATGGTTTCAGAATGATAATAAAAAAAACTAAATTGCCCACGATGCATGTCTGACAGCAGGTCTGATATAATTGCTGCTGTTTACTATAAAGTCCACAGAAACTGTATCATCTTTTCTGAAACACGTTTGGACTCTGCTAAACTCAAACCTGCGTACAAGGCTACAGACACTTTCCTCTGAATCACACTATATTGTTTTTGAGATTCTGCATCCTTGTTTAGATGATTCATCACATAATGTCCTCAGATCTGTCAGATGCAAATCTGTTTTAAATGTTCTTCTGGATTCACTGCTGTACAGACAGTGACTGATCAGCCAGTAGAGGGTAAAAGATAGATGGATGCACACTGTGATATTTAAACCATATTTAACTCATTCACTGCCATTGACGTCTATAGCCGTCAATGGCAGTGAATGAGTCAATGGGTTTAACTCATTCACTGCCAATGGCTGGCAGTGAATGAGTTAACTGGTTTTACTGGGCTAACAATATACCAAAAAAATGCCATTACACCACAAGCAGCAGCTTGAATTGCTGACGCAAGGAAGGTTAGATCAACAGATTGATGATACTGATGTCATTTGCAGTTCTACAATCTGCAGATTTGGAGATTAATCAGGCTGGCAGTCTTCAACTCCCCCGTGTGATCCTATGCCCACTGCAGCCTTAGATTTATGTTGTTGGCTTACAGAGGAAGCAAATTCAGTTTTCTGCTCTTGTAGCTCTTCTACCTTTAAACTCTTCATTCTCAGGCACTTTTTCCCCAGGACATTTGTAAAGACTCATAATATTACTTTCAATTCCAACCTGTCTAACCATTCTCCTCTGAACTCTCATCATCAGACGCTTTCAGTTACAGAAATGCCACTTGGGGAGTTTCTGCAGTTTCACAAATACTAAACAAGTTTGTCTAGTTCTGTGTGAGCTGGTTATTGTAGATCCAAATGCAAAGTACATGAGGCCGGAGTCAAACACAAAACGAGCTGCTTAGTCCAAAATTGGGAACAGACAACTGTGCAAGGCAAAGCAGAAGAAATCCCCAGGGAATGAACATGTTTTAAAAAGTTCAACTTGTCACTGCCAGGTGGCCAACACAAGAGATTGGACTCGACTGCAGACAGCACTCGGAGTCACGGGAAATGTGGGAAAGTGACGGGCGTCACAAGTGAAAGCAAAAACAATAAATAATATAATAATAATAATATAATCATATACTAAAGGTGAGAGACCAAAAACAGGCTCTGAAATAATTCTAAATAAATACAACTCTTAATAATTCTATGATCTGCTATGAACAACGACACTTGCACAGTACTAAGAGCATAACTAGCAGTACTATGAGACACTTCTAGCAGTACTTTGAGTTACACAAAATCCCAACATAAATCTAGAGCTTTGAGCTAGAGAGTCACTAAGAGGACAGTGAGGGAGTCCTATGAGGAGGACAAGGGCTGGGGAACCAAACAGTGGGTAACATCCAGTGTAGGAACCTTGAAGCACGAGGCAGGGGGTAGTTATTAGGCGGGGACCTCAGAGTCACTGTAACAAGGGAAACCGGAGTTAACAGGGATTCCAGAAGCAGATCCGAAGAGAGAGCAGCAACTTACAACAGTCTTACTTATTGCAGGTGGAGGTGAAGCATAGAGAGGAGGGTGGTCCGGGTGAGGCGTGGGGAGAAAGTCCATTGAATCAGTCCGTAGCTGCCTGTGAACTGGGCAGGGAGGCAGACAGGTGAGTAAGGGGCGTAAACAGAGGCGATATGACGACTCCGCACCTGGAAGCACCGGCACTATGGAAAAAACACAGCACTCACCCAGACCATAACACAACTTTTACTTTAAAAGTGAAAAATTCTCCATTTCCTCTCCATAAGTCTGTGAAGGTTCTCAGTCATCCAGGTCATCGTAGTCAAAGGAGCTTACAAAGAAAAGCGTCTGGACTTCTTTAAGTTACTTGAAGACGTTTCACCTCTCATCTGTCATGTACTGGGCTTTACGGCTTTACGCCACTAGGACCTGCTCTGCGGCAGGGGGCTGTCTATATCCTGTTCTATGTCTTAGCTGACACACACGTTGTTGAGCTGTTATAACCCATGCTGGATACACGTTCAATAAAGCAGCGTTACAAGAAAGCAACCGAGTGGTCATTCTACATGGTGTAAGAAGTGGCCCGGACCATCGCCGAATAACGCCATAGGGGAGAAAACAGCAGAATGGCTAAGTTTAATCCCCCGACGGGCTTCCCCTTCGATAAGCCGACGGAATGGCCCGACTGGAAACAGCGTTTCGAGCGCTACCGGATCGCAACGAAACTCCACAAAGACGAAGGACAGGTACAGATGAGCTGCCTAATCTACGCGATGGGAAATGAAGCAGAGAACATTTACAAGTCACTCACCTTCGCCGCCGATGAAAGTCGTGACGACTTCGCCGTCGTAATGAGGAAGTTCAACGAGTATTTTTTCCCGCAGCGGAACACGATACATGAAAGAGCATGTTTTCACCAGCGAGTCCAGCGGCCAGGCGAAACGGCAGAGAGTTTTATCCGAGCCCTGTATGACCTCTCAGAGCACTGTGAGTTTGGTGCATGTAAAGAGGAAAATATCCGCGATCGTATTGTGGTCGGGATACGAGACAAGGACCTCTCCCGCAGGCTACAGCTGATGAAGGACCTCACGTTGGCACAAACGACCCAGATCGTCAGACAGTCAGAGGAGGTCGCAGCGCAGGTCAGCTTGCAGGGAGATGCGGGAGGCTCAGTACAGGAGGTACGGGATAAACGGAAAAGCATGGACTGGAAATCACAACAACAGCGAGGTAGGCTACCCGCGAAAACAAAATGGGCGGGGCGTGACAAAAAATGCGGTAAATGTGGGAAGACACAGCATGCCAGGGATGAAAGGTGCCCGGCAGCAAAATCTGTGTGCCATGGATGCCAAAAAATTGGACACTGGGCCAGGGTGTGTCATAACACCAGATCAGTGAATGAGGTTACAGAGACAGAGAAAAGAGAGCATGCCTCATATTTTCTAGGCTCAGTGTGTAATGCAAACGGAAATAGTGAAGCATGGACTGTGCAGCTACTGCTAGACTCTACCCCAATAGAATTTAAGAGTGACACAGGAGCAGATGTCACTATCATAAATGAGGACACGTTGCACACTCTTGCTCATAAGAGAACGCTAGAGCCTTCAGATCGCCCTCTAGATAGCCCAGGAGGAGAGCTGCTATGTCTCGGTTACTTAAAGGCCACAATAAGTTATAAAGGCAAAGACTACCTGTCCAAGGTGTATGTGGTTCGTGGACACAGAGTCAGCAACCTTCTCAGCCGCTCCTTGTCAGTGCAGATGAACCTGGTGAGAAGAATTGATGAAGCAACGATCACACCCACCAGGAACCAACCACTTTACGGTGAACACGGAACACTAAAAACTGAGCCAGTCAAAATTCAGTTAAGGGACGATGCTGTGCCATACGCGGTGCATACGGCACGCCGTGTGCCTTTCCCCATGCTGCAGAAAGTGAAGGAGGAACTACAAAGAATGGAGAACCATGGTGTCATTGAGAGGGTGACCCAACCTACCGAATGGTGTGCCCCAATGGTGCCTGTCTTGAAGAAGACCACAGCAAAGGCCAGGATCTGCGTTGATCTGACAAAACTGAATAAGTCTGTCAAAAGAGAGCGCTATATCTTGCCTACCCCTGAGGAAACGATGTCCAGGTTGAGTGGGGCAACGGTCTTCTCCTCGCTGGATGCAGCCAGTGGATTTTGGCAGATCCCATTGCATCACGAGAGTTGCAAACTAACGACATTCATCACGCCATTTGGCAGGTATTGCTTTAAGAGGCTGCCCTTTGGGATAACGAGTGCACCAGAGATCTTTCAGCGAAAGATGTTGGAGACCTTAGAGGGGCTCGAAGGTGTGGAGGTCTTTATGGATGACATCCTAGGGGCGACCGTGGCTCAGGGGGTTGGGAAGCGTATCTGTAACCGGAAGGTCGCCGGTTCGATCCCCGGGCTCTCTGTCCTGGTCGTTGTGTCGTTGGGCAAGGCACTTTACCCTACTTGCCTACTGGTGTCGGCCAGAGGGGCCGATGGCGCGATATGGCAGCCTCGCTTCTGTCAGTCTGCCCCAGGGCAGCTGTGGCTACAACCGTAGCTTGCCTGCACCAGTGTGTGAATGTGAGAGTGAATGAATAGTGGCATTGTAAAGCGCTTTGGGTGCCTTGAAAAGCGCTATATAAATCCAATCCATTATTATTATTATTATCCTGGTCTATGGGGCCACCATGGAACAACACGACACCCGACTTGAGAAGGTGCTGCAGCGCATTGAGCTAGCAGGATTGAAGCTCAACCGAGAGAAGTGCTCCTTCAGACAGAGCCAGCTTCGCTTCCTAGGGCACCTGATCGACCATTCTGGGGTCAGGCCAGACCCTGAGAAAGTGAGCGCCATTCTTCAGCTGCCGTCACCAGAAAATGTGCAAGAGCTTAAACGGATCCTAGGTATGGTTAATTACCTGGGCAGATATATTCCTGCTCTTGCCACAATATGCCAGCCACTGTACGAGTTGCTTAAAAGCAAAAACAGTTGGACCTGGGATCACCCACAGCAGGCAGCCTTCGAGAACATAAAGAGAGCGCTTACATCAGCACCCGTTCTCGCCTTCTATGATGTCAACAGACTCACAGCCGTATCTGCCGACGCCAGTAGCTACGGGCTTGGGGCTGTGCTGCTTCAGCTTCATGGCGCAGAGTGGAAACCTGTTGCCTACTGCTCTAGACGCCTCACGGAGGCTGAAACACGCTACGCACAAATCGAAAAGGAGTGTTTGGCAAGTGTTTGGGCCTGCGAGAAGTTTGATAAGTATCTATGTGGCTTAGATCGCTTCAGGCTTGAGACCGACCATAGACCTTTGGTACCCCTGGTCAATAGCCGGGACCTTGACAATGTTCCATTGAGGTGTCAACGCCTCCTGATGAGGCTCATGAGGTACAAGCCGGAGGCTGTCTATGTCCCTGGCAAAACGCTTGTCATCGCCGACACGTTGTCACGGAGTCCACAGACTTGGGCTGAGGATGACACTAGCACTCACAGTGAAGTGGACTGCTACATAGCCACCGTGTTACAGGGCATTCCAGCATCCCCAAGCCGAATGGAAAGCATTAAAGCAGCCACTGCAACGGACGTTGAACTACTGACCGTCATTACGTACATTCGCAGGGGTTGGCCTGCACACGGAGCTAGTGTGCCATTGAACATTAAAGCGTACATGAAAGTGAAAAACGAGCTATCAGAGGCTGACGGCCTGGTTATACGAGGCTGCAGAATCGTCATTCCAAAGTCGCAGAGAACAGCCATTCTACACAAACTACATGAAGGGCACCAAGGCCTCACCAAGTGCAGGGATAGGGCTAATTCATCTGTGTGGTGGCTGGGGCTCTCCACTGAGTTAAAGAATGTAGTGCTGCAGTGCCACACATGTCTGGCCCAGAGGCCAACACAGACAAAGGAGCCGCTCATCCCCACACCTTTGCCAGATCGTCCATGGCAAAGGATAGCCCTGGATCTCTGTGAACACAACCGGAATAATTACCTCGTTGTGTCGGACTACTACTCACGTTTTCTGGAAATACTTCACCTACCATCCACGACCAGCGGCCAAGTTGTTCAGAAACTGAAGTCGACCTTTGCTAGGTTTGGGATCCCTGACGTGGTGGTGAGTGACAATGGCCCTCAGTTTTCCAGCTCTGAGTTCCAGGCCCTCGCGAAAGAGATGGATTTCGCCCACATAACGTCTAGTCCCCACCACCCACAGGGAAATGGTCACGCGGAGAGGGCAGTACAGACTGCAAAGAAAATCCTCCGGCACGACGACCCACTGATGGCGCTAATGTGCTTTGGGTCTACTCCCTGTGCCACTACAGGCTTCAGCCCAGCGGAACTTCTTATGGGGAGGAGGATCAGGACAACCCTGCCTACCTTGGAGAAGAATCTTCGACCTAAATGGCCAAACAAAAGAGAAGTTAAACGAAGGGATGCTGGTCAGAAGGCCAAGCAGGCGTTCTACTTCGACCGCCACCATGGTGCTAGGCCCCTACCTCCACTTCATCCAGGGGATGCTGTCCTAACTAAGCTGGACCAGGAGAAGGCTTGGACAACACTGGCCATCATCTCCAAGGAGAGCGTCACTCCGAGGTCCTATCTCGTTGCCACACCCCAAGGTGCGATGCTGCGACGGAACCGCCGCCATCTCCGCCTCGAACCTTCTCCACGGGCTATGCCACAACCCCTTCCAACACCCACTGTGGACGCTGAGGAGCCACCACCTCAGTGCACTGGTGCGTCCACTCCAGAGACCCCACATTTGGCCCCTAGTCTTGCCCCAACGCTCACACCCACTCACGCTGACGTACTGACTCTGCTACGCACGAGGTGCGGCCGGGTACGTAAGCCAGTCAGCAGGCTGGATCTATAGACATTGGGGTGATGGGACAGAAGGAAGGACTGGGGAGTGGGAATGTTGTATTGTTGCTGTTTTGCACTTATGTTTTCAGCTGCAACCAATACTGCTGTTACCTGGTTGAGTTAATTACCTTAAAGGTTTGCCATGTTTCATGGGTCCTGTTTTGTGGACACTGCCCTTCAGGCTGACAGTACGCCATTTGTGCTCGACCATAAGAGAACCGCCCAGAGGCTATTATAGTGTCGCATGTTATCATTGTGTCATTGCTGTTCTATTTGGGGTTTGTTATTGGACATAACATGAAAAGGGGGGAGATGTCATGTACTGGGCTTTACGGCTTTACGCCACTAGGACCTGCTCTGCGGCAGGGGGCTGTCTATATCCTGTTCTATGTCTTAGCTGACACACACGTTGTTGAGCTGTTATAACCCATGCTGGATACACGTTCAATAAAGCAGCGTTACAAGAAAGCAACCGAGTGGTCATTCTACATCATCCGAGAAGCTTCTTCAGTTCTAAGGTCAAATGGTGGAGAGTCCCAGATATAAACTTAGTGGGAGTGTCCCCCCACAGGGGACAAAAGGACCCCCTGATGATCCTCTAATCGCCTGAGCCAAGGTGTGAAATTGGGTGTGGGTCCCAATTAATCAATCCCAACCCACATCCTGGGCCATCTGATCTCAGGAATTCGCATGATAAGGTGGGGCCAGGTTTCACAATGAGCTCACCCGAAACTCTGGCTGATTGGGACCCACACCCAATTCCAATTGTCCATATGTCAGGTAGGGTATCAGACGCCACCTCTCTGGGGACATCTCAGGCCCTCCAAGGTTTGGAGGCCTATCTCCCCCTACCACCACTTCCCCTGCCCGTGGCGGACTCCCTCAGACATCGGTGCGTTGGTGGTTCTTTGTGTCCGGGGATGGGCGTCCAGGTACACACCGGCTCACTCCTTGGCGGCCGCTTATCGGGGCCTGGAGCCTGGGGCTCACTCGGGCCACTTCGGAGGTGGGGTGCCCCCGGCCTCTCGGCCTGGGGCTCGGTCACTCAGGCATGGCTGGCTGCCGGCGGAGCTCACGGGCGCGTCACTGCAACTCCGCCTGGCTTCCGCTCCGCGGCTGCTGAGTGAGCCCTCATCTGGGACTCTCCTCAGCTCTTTCTGGGACAGTGGCGCGGCTGCCCCTCTGTTGGTCTTCCTTGGTCTCTTGTGTTCTGGGGGCCTCTGGATGTCTGGAGTTTTGATCTCCTCCATACCTGCTTCATGCCCTGGAGGACGGGGCTGTGCCCCCCCCACACATACACACCCCTCTAGCAGATCATTACATGAAGGAACCTTTTAAAAAAAAAAAAACAAGCGCGTCCATGCTCACAGGTGTACACACGGGTGATCATGCCCTGGAGGACGGGGCTGTGCCCCCCCCACACATACACACCCCTCTAGCAGATCATTACATGAAGGAACCTTTTAAAAAAAAACAAACAAGCGCGTCCATGCTCACAGGTGTACACACGGGTGATCACACCCACAAACTACACCCTTTTTGGCTCCTACCTCAAAGCACACTGTGTTCTGTTGATCTTATGTGCTGCACAATAATGTTTAATATTTAGTATTTACTGTCATATTCCCATATATCATTGTGATGTTGTTTATTCTATTACTCTTGTTCTCTTCTGCTTGTTTTCTTTTTTCTTTCTCAGCAGGTGATCCAGGTGATTGATATATGCATTTTTTTTCTCTGCCCGTTCTGTTGGTTTTTGTCTTTTGCCCTTCTCCCCCGTCCCTCTTCTCAGCTGTTTCTCTTTCCCTCTTTCTTTCTCCCCTTCTTTCCCCCAGTCAAGTCTGTCCCATATTCAGTAAGTGAAAATAAAATAAACAATAAAAGGTGAATCAAATGGACCATTACGGCAAGGCTGGGATGGTCAATTTGGTAAAGTAAATCCGTTGGGCATCTTTGTTTGCCTTTAGACAACAATTCTGATGGCAAAAGAGCCAAACGGGACAGGCAAAAAAAAAAAAAAAAAAAGGTGTGAAATTGGGTGTGGGTCCCAATTAATCAATCCCAACCCACATCCTGGGCCATCTGATCTCAGGAATTCGCATGATAAGGTGGGGCCAGGTTTCTCTCTCCCTAATTACTCTAACACTGGGGAAATGGTAATGTTACATGTTTTAATGAACACACTGTATGGATAAATGTATTAGCCACACCTCTTCATGACTGAGCTCAACGCTACAGTGAAGGGAATCTTACTGGTTTATCTTACCAAGGCACTGTGAACAATTCTCTGTTTCCATCAATGTGGGAATATTTTAGGTTAGGCCTTTTTTTGTTCCAGCTTCAGTGCAAAAAACAAGACCTGGCATTTTGGATTATTTTAGTTTGTGGGGGGCAGTCAGGTTCTTCCCAGAGTGCTGATCCCAGAGAATACTTTTCCAGAAGAGTATAGCTGCTGAGAAGGGACCAGTTTCAGATGTGATGCCTAATGCACTATAGGCGTAATATGTAGTATATAGTTTAATTAAGTCACTCCATCTGTCTTTTATCAGCTCCGAGAACCCGACACATCCATTTGTTTGCTTTGCTAACTTTGTAAATTAAAATGTCAGTGTTGGAGTTGAGGGCGACGCTGCCTTACACAGACAGATTATTCTCAGTCTGCTCCTCACAGTGAGAATACTGATTATTTAACACTGACATCAGATTGATACTCGGTACTGCTAAATGCCAAAATCAAATGTGGCTGTAATATCAATACACTGAAACTGCAGATGTTGTACTGGTGCAGTACAACAAGTGTTTACTTAACACTTCATGAACCCTCCAGTTGTGCAGTTTGAACCAACCAATCACAGATACGCCCACACTCACCAATATGGGAGGAGCCACATATCAATCACAAACATAACACTATAATCATATTACATTTTTCAGTAATGCATTACTTTAATAAATGAAGTAATTATTTTACAGTTACAATTATGTTTCATAACTTTCTCTTGATTTTAGTTATGTGCAGTAATAAAAAGGTGGAGAGCTCTACAACTAAAGCTTTTAATTGCTCCAAAGGAGAAGAGGCAGGTTAGCAGAGAAACACCCCTCAATTCTACTTCCTCCATATTTAACAAGACAAACTGAACTAAATTTAATTAAACCATTTTCTACACTGCCTGTCGTTTATTCAGCTCAGTGGGGGGGACTGTGGAGAAGGCAAACAAACTCAACAACTTCTTCAACAGGTTTGACCAGCCCACAACCCCCCTCCCTCACCTTTACTACAGAGCCCCCTCCCCACTCTCCTATGTCCCTCGCTTGCCCCCCTTCCTGACACTATGACACCCCCCTCCTCCAATCCCTCTCTCAACAGCAGGACCCCCCCCCCCTCCTTCCAATCATCTCCCAGTGTCACAGTGGATCAGGTCAGGAGACAACTGAGGAGGCTTCGCCCCAGAAAGGCAGCAGGTCCAGACAAGGTGTGTCCGAGGATGCTAAAGGCATGCGCTGCTGAACTTGGGGAGCTGCTACAACGAGTCGTCAATCTCAGTCTGCGACTGGGGAGACTGCCTGCCCTATGGAAGACATCCTGCATCGTCCCGGTCCCCAAAAGGAACCAGCCCAATGAGCTGAATGACTTCCGACATCTTATGAAGACTCTAGAGCGGCTCTTCCTCAACCTCCTCCGACCACAGGTACAACATGCCCAGGACCCACTACAGTTCGCATACAAGACGGATGTCGGAGTGGAGGATGCCATCCTGTACCTCCTACATAGAGCCCACTCACACCTGGACAAGGGAAAAGGCACGGTCAGGATACTGTTTCTTGACTTTTCCAGTGCCTTTAATACAATACCCTGTCTGCTCCAGGAAAAACTGAACAGGATGCAGGTGGACCCCTGCCTGGTCACTTGAATCTCCAACTACCTCACTGACAGACCACAGTACGTCAGGCTGAAGGACATCATGTCTGACACTGTGGTCAGCAGCACAGGAGCACCACAGGGAACTGTGCTGTCCCCTCTTCTCTTCACCCTGTACACCTTTGACTTCTGCTACAGCTCTGAATTATGCCATATTCAGAAGTTTGCAGACGGCACAGCCATCATTGGGTGTATCTGGGATGATCAGGAAGAGGAGTACAGAAGTCTGGTGAGGAACTTCGTCACATGGAGTCACACAAACCACCTGCAACTCAACACCTCAAAGACCAAGGAACTGGTTGTGGACTTCGGGAGGTCCAGAGCAGGTCCACTGCCAGTTCAGATAGAGGGAGAGGAGGTGGAGGTGGTCAACAAGTACAAGTACCTCTGGATGTGGGTGGACAACAAACTGGACTGATCATGCAACACAGAGCACCTGTATAAAAAAGCCCAAAGCCGACTGTACTTCCTCAGGAGGCTGAGGTCTTTTAACATCTGCAGGAAGCTCCTGAGGATGTTTTACCAGTCGGTGGTTGCTGGAGTACTAATAATGTAATGTGTATATGTTAGTCCCCATAGGGAAATAGTCCCTCTGCATTTAACCCATTCACCCAGTGAAGCAGTGGGCAGCCACCAATGCAGCGCCCGGGGAGCAGTGTGCAGGGACGGTACCTTGCTCAGGGGTACCTCAGGGTAGCCGTTCAGTGGAGTTGAACCCCCGACCTTCCAAAGGTCTCATCCAGGCTGGAAAAACTGATGAGGAAGGCTGGCTCTGTGGTCGGCATGAAGCTGGACACTCTGGTGACAGTGGCAGAGAAAAGGACACTAAAAAAATTGCTGGACATTATGGACAATGCTGGGCATCCTCTGCACACGGCCAGAAATAACCAGAGGAGTCTGTTCAGTGACAGGGTGCTTCTCCCAAAGACAAGAACCAACCAGACTTAAAAACTCCTTTGTCCCACACGCCATCAAACTGTTTAACTCCTCTCTGGAGGGGAGAGGGAGGGGAAACGGGAGGACTGAGGAGGGGGGAACAACTAAACTGTAGTGCCTCTTCACTTCACTGTGCAATACTTTTTGTTAATAGCCAATGGTGCAATAGACTTCAATACTTGAAATTCCCTTGTATTCTTATTCCTATTTATTCTATTTATCCCTTTTGTATATTTTATTTATATATGTCTCTGTATTTATATATGTGTACATATAGTATTCTGCTCACATTCTGTAACTTCTGTCGGTGCTGTGCTATTGGAAACCAGAGGGAGGAACCCACCCGAGGGATTAATAAAGTTTTATCTTATCTCTCTTATTCTTTTGAATATTCTGACAGCCTCTCGCAGCTTCTTACGCTCCTCAAGAATGTCTTCAACTTTCTGCACTTATTTCTGGCTGAAGACTTGTAAAATATTATTACTTCTATTGTAAAATAGGCAGCAGCACGGTGGCACGGTGGTTAGCACTGTTGCCGCACAGCAAGAAGGTCCTGAGTTCAATTCCAACATCAGGCCGGGGTCTTTCTGTGTGGAGTTTGCATGTTCTCCCCGTGTTTGCGTGGGTTCCCTCCGGGTACTCCGGCTTCCTCCCACTGTCCAAAGACATGCAGCTTGTGGGGATAGGTTAATTGGATAATCCAAAATGTCACTAGGTGTAGATGTGCGAATGAATGTGAGTGCGAATGGTTGTCTGTCCCTGTGTGTTGGCCCTGCGACAGACTGGCGACCTGTCCAGGGTGTTACCCTGCCTCTCGCCCTATTACAGCTGGGATAGGCTCCAGCGCCCCCCGCGACCCTGAAAAGGATAAGCGGAAGCGAATGGATGGATGGGATGGATGGATTGTTAAATATATATTTACGATACTACTGTTGACCTTCGCTTAACTGGGCGTGGTGACACTTTCTCTCAGCTGAACACGGGATACACACACACACAAACGAAACATGTACACTGATACTGATACACCCTCACTATCACCCTCACTCCCCCGAATCCAACGCCTCCTCCCATGCTTCCCCCATATCCGATGTGTACAGCGGGTCAGCTGGAGGCGCAATCGAAGATTGCAGCGCTCCCAGATCCAGCTGTACGCACTGGAATATGCTCCCATGTTGCTTGTCTGTGTTTTATTGTGTTATGATGTGTTGATATCTGTGTATTCCTGGATTATCCTTTTGTGTTACACATTTCAATGTTTTTTTTCCCTTGCTTCCTAGCCTGACCTGTCTCCCCAATGTGATGTTTGTGTATGTACGGTCGGCAAGGTCTGTCATCTCAGTTGTGGGCAACTGCAACTGACAAATAAAGACCATCTCATCTCATCATCATACTAAATATTTGCAATTAGCTGACGAAGATGAAAGAAATGTAACCATTCCTGTAGCTAAAGAACAAACCACCACATAAAACTATATAACTGGTAAATTATGCATAAAGTATCAAAAGTAATTATTATACAGAAAAAAGTTCCCCATCAGTGTTATATGGATCAATATCACTGCTGCAGATGATTAAGCTTAAACTCATTTTAAGTACTTTATATTCTGTTTAATCTATAGCAATGAATCATAGTCAGTATGGCTGTCCTGTGGGGACCACATAGCTCTGAAAAACAGCTCTTAATGAACTTCATAAAGGGTGGATGTGTACTGGGAAGACATCCATGTGGGTTGACAATGTTTTAAAATAGCAAAACAACTTGAACTGAGCACATTGCACTCCAGATTCTGTGTGAAATGTGTAAATGACAGAACAGCGCGGGAACGAGTCAGTGCACATTTTTCTTATGCTTTATGAGGCTCAGTGTTGATTGCAGGTGACAGTCAGCAGGGACAGATTTGAGGGTCTTCATTGTAAGGTACTTGAAGAAAGAATGTGTCTGTAAAATGTAGGCAGACTGCATTTCTTTTCCATTTTTGAAATCAGTTATGAAGCCCTGTTCTTTCTTTTTTTTAATGCAGTGAATCAACTGTACAGCAAGCAGACAAAGCTCATTGTTATCCTCTTGTCACATCAGCGGAACAGTGCTGGAGCAGATAATAAGCAGCAGAGCCACCTCTCAGTCACACTCTGTGTTTCACACTGAACGTCTCATGATTCATTTTCACCACTACTTGCCCTCTGTCTCCTTATGTGAATCAGATGGTAAAGAGGACTAAACAGTGGACTGCGAAAGGTCTTTTGCAGTCAGAGCTGACTCAAGTCTGAAGAAAATCAAAGCTAACCTTCCAAATGGGAAGGCTCTGTGACAAAACGACTAAATCTTGCCCTTTGTGCCGCAGTCCTCTCGTTTTGTGGTATTTAATAAATCCCGATGCCAGTGCGAGTCTCGCGCTATAGTACAATAACAATGCAAATGACCTTCAAGGATAAAATCTCTCAGAGTTCTGCAGAGGATTTGTTGTAATATATGAACACACAGAGGTCCTGTTTATCAGGCCACTTGTTGGTGTAGTTGGTGTCTGTGTTGCATTTCATGTCACTGTCAAAGTGCCTGTTAGTTCTTATATGTATTTACAGATTTAAGCTCATTGCATCACTCACACACATCGTTTACTAGACCGAGCTCAAATAGTATGATGATTTGCAATTAGCAATAAAAATTCTGCAATTAATGCTACGTTACCCTCTGTTAACTTTCACTACAACCTTCAGCATCAGGAAGAATATTTTACCAGATCGTTTATTTATTTATTTATTTATTTATTTATTATCGAAGCAATATTTAGTCAGAGACTGGTTCAGAGGTTATCACTGTCACCTCAAAGTCAAAAGGTTCTGCTTTCCCATTGTGGAGTTTGCATGTTCTCCTCCAGCTACAGTACGTCCACAGTCCAAAGACATGCTCGCTGTTTAGGGTTTCTCCCGACCCTCACATCCCCCACTCAGCTGTGTGGTGGCTAGCTATGAAATCGTAAATGATCTAATCACAAATAGTGATTATATTTTGACTGAAATATCCATCAGCAAAAGTCTAAAGTCAAACTTTTATTATATCCTTAGGTTATTGCTGCAATACAAGCATTTGCATTAACAGCTTTTCTCGTACCATCGTAGAAGACATGCTATGAGTTCAGCATCATACTCCGCATTATCATTCATTCATTTACTCTGTAGCAGCTTTTTCCAAAGGTGAAAAGCTGCGAAAATGTAACCACTGGTTTTGGTTTTAGAATTTCTTTGTGAATGAACATGGATTCCTTCCAGGAGGAGAAAATGTTCTGAACTCCGACACATCGCTTTCAAACCCCTGCGGTCTTTTGCTAAACATGATATATAAGTCACTTAGATAACTTAAAAATGTTATTGTTTGGCTTTTTTCCGTGTTTTATTTGTTCCTCAGTAAATTGGTTTGGCTGAGATTAAAGTTATAGTTTTCACACAGCTGAGTTTGTTAAACTCTACCGATACAGCAGTGACACAAATCTGAGGGCGAGACCGTCCAATTTCCCAGGCTTGCACTTCTGGCCTTCTCGGTCTTCAGAGTACCCGGCCCACGTACACCGGGAAGGCTGGGTCCTCCAAAGGATGTGGCCCTGAGGTTTTCTGAGGTTCATAGTGATCTTCGTTCTCCCTCCGTCAGTCTTGATCTCAGCCTGTGTATAGTCAGTCTTTGTCTGTGCCCCCCCCGTAGTCCACGTTTCATCTCTATGTTCGTGCATCGTGTTCCCTCTGTCTCCCCATTCAGTCATGTCTCCATGTCACAGTGTCACATTTGGAGGCAATGACATCACGGCGACGCGACGAAGGCTGTCCGAATTCAAAGAATACTCAAAATGCGGCGACAAATGCGTCCTACTTTTCCCCAAATTTTAAGGATGGGTCCGATGTATCCTTCGTGTCCTACTATATCCCAGGATTCATTGTGGGTCATAGAGGAGATTTGTTTCTGATAACGATGGTGGTCAAAACAGGAGAGGAAAACAATTTCAAATGTAAGGATATGAACATCTGGTTGTACAAAAGTTAAATTGTTATAGCGGTCGTGTTGTTAAGCTTTGGGCATCTGCATAGACATGTTTCTTTTATTTAAATAACCGTAAACCAGCTTGTATGGCGCGTCCCGCGGTTTTTCATGTATTGCCGCTTACATACAGCTAATTTTGATTTTTTTGAATTGGTGAACAAAGACCAAACGGCTTAATTTATTAAAACGAGGAGAAAACGATCACCTCTTCACTGGGGTGAAGAATACCAAGACAAAAACTGTGGTATTTTGTAAATATAATAATAAACGTGAATGTACTGTGTAATTGTGGAACTTTATTAGCAGCGTCCTCCTGAAAATGTGCCAAATTGAGAGTAACATCCTCCTCTCTGCCGCTTAATGCTCTCTGGTCACTATGGTAACATGTAAATATTTATTTCAAAATAAGACACACAACTACAACAAGGGAAAGACCCAGGGAAACCGAGTTAACGCTAAAAACCCTGAAACCCATAAATTTCACAGCAGAGCCTCTACTCTCATGGCCTGCTGCTGTACAGAACCTGTGACGTCCAGATGTTGTTCCTCTGGTGTTCTGCTGTGAAAACTTTTGGGTTTTGGGGATCAAAATAGTTGCCATGGTTTCCTCTCTTCTCTTATTTGTTGTGTGTGATCAGGACAATTCTGGAGAAGATGGGCCTGCAGGGGAAAGTCACCCCCTCGCAGGCCAGAAGACATGAGATAACTTTAAAGAATACAAAGTACGTATGTGTGTTATCAAGAAGATAATTCTTAAGAACACAAGTTAATAAATGTGCAATTACTAAGAGTTGTTGTGGTGTTTTTATTTGCCTGCTGTCATTTTTGATTTCCTCTGCCTTTAGGATTGCAAGTATCCAGGCTCAGGAGAGGGGGTCAGTGGGAAGCCCACTGCTGCTACTTGGCCCTGGTTTGCCCTCATGGATGAGGTGATAGGATAGATGCCTTCCATTAAGCCTCCTGTCCTAATGTCCTCTCTCCCTGAGGACACCCCATGGCCAAGCACAGCAGTGGGTGACCAAAACGACAGCAATGACGAAGCGAGTCAGCCACCTACGACAGGGAGAAAGAGGAAAAGAGACAGGGATGATGATCTGCTAGACCTCATCAGAGAGGACATGAGGCAGCAAAGAGAGGCTGAGGAGAGGAGAGCAGGGAGAGGATGGACAGACTGTTTTCACTTCTAGAAGGATTAGTTCCCAAATGAGTTATGTATTGATAAATTTATTTATTTGAATATATTTGTTACATTGTTGCATTAGTTTAAAGGTTTTATGTTATTAATAAATTGATTCAAACAAACAGTAATTGTCACTGAACTCAATTTAATTTAGAGGCATTTTTAACATGTATGAACATAATGCTAGCTTTGAACAATATTACTTGGATATTTACTTGATAGCAATAAAGTAAATAACAATAACAATTAAACAATAATATTTCAAATACACAGTATGTAAAGATGAAAAAACAATATTTACAGTTGTTCACACAGGGTTAACCTGAGTGACCTGTTCCTGGACCGTTTCTTGAACAACTGTAATAGATTACAGGAAGTCTCTAGCAGTGTTGCTGAATCTGCCTGAGCAAGATCAGACGTGGATGGGCTGCTGCAACTGAGACCTGCGGTTTGTCTTTTCTGGTTGGCGAGTGGAGAATCACACAGGGTGGTCTGCAAAGAGAGCTTTAGGATGCTTCTTCCCACTGTCCACTGCATCGTCCATCCACAGGGTTTGCAGGGCTGGCTCACTTGTGGCTGCCACACCACTAACATGTTTTCAGAAGTATGCAAGCAGGAGAATGTGGATGCTATATTATTAGTATAATACTTGTAACTCTGTAGCAGACAACAGTTTGATAAAGTGCTATGTAAAAAAAAAAAAAAAGATTAGATTCTATATGTTTCAAAGATATTTAGTTTATATATTTTATATGATACAGTACATGTGTAAGAATGACCGATGTTGTGCCCAAATATGATCGTCTAACTTGTTGTTCTATAATACATGAAACATATGTCAAATGTATAATAATAATAATAATGGATTGGATTTTTTATATAGCGCTTTTCAAGGCACCCAAAGCGCTTTACAATGCCACTATTCATTCACTCTCACATTCATACACTGGTGGAGGCAAGCTACGGTTGTAGCCACAGCTGCCCTGGGGCAGACTGACAGAAGCGAGGCTGCCATATCGCGCCATCGGCCCCTCATTAATGATATCAAGTCACCTTGAGCCACCAGCAACATTCCTGTAACGAGGTAGAAGCTGCAATCAGTTTTTAGCAGTGACTTTTATATATCTGTAACACCCGTCCCACGTTCTATTGAGAGGGGCCCTGGGTTCCTGTTGTTACTTTCCTACTGATACTCCCTTTTTAATGCTTATGGTATTAAATATGCAATAAAACTACACTATATGGAAATAAATCACACACAAGTAGGTCAATTATAAAGTTAACTCCACTTTAGTGAATGCTTAATTAACAACACAAAAGAAAATAAGTAAAATCAATAAAGTTTGTTAAACAATGGTAAGGTATCTACCTCAACAGAAACAAAATAATCAAATAATATTGTGGGCCCACACGCACTCTCACCAAACACACACACACCTCAAGTGCTACAGTCTTTCTGCTAGCAAACCCCTCGTTGCAGGCCTGAGTCGTGGCTCGGGTGCGTTGGGACCTAAAACAATATGGTCGCTTCACTTGTTGCCAAGCAGTAAAAATAAAAAGCACGTGCAAACAACAGTACTCACACCTCCAGGCAGTTCAAGGGGATAGCGGGGAAACTGGATCACGGCTACCAGCAGGCCGCGGCAGCAGCACTCACAATCGTCCTTTCCACGTGCTCCCACGTGCTCCCACGTGAACACATAACTTCAGCACACCAGCAGAAGGGACCTCTCTGACACGCCAGCAAGACGTCCGTCTCCTCCTACTCACAGTAGGGTACAACAGTTCTCGACTCCAGTTAACTATCCGTCAACCCGAAAATACGTCGGTCGCCCTTCTATGAACTCTGCGTTCACTCGACACTGTTCAGCTCTCGTCTCTCTTGCTTCCTGCAGAGTGCACACGGCTCCCCACTTACTCCCACCCCTCTACCTGAGACTACTTCAGGGTTCACTGGAGCTGTAGTACATATCAATACCATATCAAAAATAATGCCATAAACCTCAAAATACAAATAAAAAGGTTGTGCATTTAACTGACACACATCACATACTTTGCAGGCATTTGTATACATTCTTGAACACATTAAACATTTGCAATTAACTATCAATATTAATGAACAAATTTAAATAATGAGCTACTTATATAGCCAGGGCTACACCTCCTTTATTTATCCAGTTCACAAACAATCTTGTTGACATTAAAAAATTTTTTTAAGTGTAATCTGGTCAAGAGGACAGCAGGCAGTGCAACGAATATATCAATTGTACCCACATTATAACCAGAGTTATAAAGATATTCGAACAACAGGTAATCATTGTATATATAAAACCTCTTTGTAAACCATGTTCACCGAAGTCTATTTACCAACATACATAAAGATATTACACATGGAAACATTGGAAATCAGTTTTGGCAGGCGAACACTTTTTTGGTACAACGCTGGCAATAATTCAATTATCCGTGTTATTAGTCCTAAATGCGTGTAGATTAAAGGAAATTATTTTACCTGGATATGATTGTCTCTGATGAGCCTAAGGTACAAAATGTGCGGGCGACGACGATAAGATTTTTCTAGCTCCTCGAGAATTAAATTGTCCAAACAACAGAGCAACATTTCTGGGTCTATTTTAAAGTTTTTGCGCTGTGGCGCTAACGACCAGAAAAAAACACAAGTAAGGGCGGAGTTGAAGGCTAGGAGGCTGTCCACAGCCCATCTGTTATGTTGGATACTCATTGTTTGTTCAATAAAGTTTCTATGGAGAAAAAAAAGGGGGCTGTCCACACCTGCTCACTTCCTGACTATCTAAGGACACTACCTTGTGACGTAGGTAGGTAGTATCCTTATGAGCATCTTTCCCCTGAATTCGGACACAGCATTAGTTTTCCAGTTTCCTAGCTTTAGTTCCATGTTTCTAGTTTTTTCAGTTTTTGGTTATTAGTGCTTTTATGTTTGAATATTTTGATAAATAAATATGCCTCCCTTAGTTCTCTCCTTTGTTTTTGAGCCCTGCACCTTAAATGACATATTTAAATCACTAGCGATCATCATGACTCCTTATTTATTTCATCACAGACGGAAAGATCCATTTTTATTCGTCTTTATATTGCACCAGTCACATGAAAGTGTGTAATCATACGATGACCTTCATGGTTCCTTGACCATCTCTCTGTGACAGCAGGCAGAAAAGTCCACCTGACAACCTTTAAATTAGCCTTTCGTCTAAGGAAGTCCCATTATATCCTCTGCTGAAAAATCCTCCTGGCACATCTCACCATCTTTTAACCACCAGCTCAGACTCACTGCAATCATCATCATCGTCATCATTCCACCAGCTGTGGTTAAATTACAAAATAAAAGAGCCTAGAACCTGCCGTCACTGTCAAGCTTGCAGTAAAAGTCATCAGCGTTCAGAGAAACGATGCACTCACACTATCATGTCTGGTCTGTTTTTAACGGCTGCTAGTAACTTTGTTTGTGCTTGGCTGTTGATATTAACCCCAAGGAGCCAGAAATAATTCAGCTAATCCCACACCCTCCACCATCACAGACTGCATACATGCCTCTGTATTAATGTTTATATTTATGCAAGAGCCTGTGGGTACAGTGCCGCACATATTCAACAACAGCTTGTGTGGGTTTTTGTTGATGTGTGTGCTCAAATTGTAGAACTCCAGGGAAGAATACAAGTGCTGATGCACTAAAAGAGGCGTCTCATTCTGACGTGGTTGTACCTGGGGAACTCCATTTCGTTTGTGGGCGTTTAGAGTGTGAAAAAATGCAAGCCCCACTACCCACCACAAATATTGTCCAGGCTTTCAAATTTAATCTAACTTGAAAGTTTCATGAATAACAGAAAGAGGGACCCAAAATGCAGACACTCGAAGGCTGATGGAGCTAAACGAAAACAAACCTTTATCTAGGAAGAAAAAAAACGGCACACAGAAGGGTAATCAGGGACGTTTACACAGGGGGGACCATACACAATGATCAAAGATAATGATAACACAAGACACTAGCAGAAAGTAAATAACTAAAACAGAAAGTAACAAAATGTGTGGACGACATACAAATGAACTAAATCTAGTGAATTGAAACAAGACAATAACACAGGAAATACTGAGGGAATCAAATACAGCAACAGCAAGTAGGGAAGGGTATTGATAAGATTTTCACGATTCCGATTCCATTTTCGATTCTGTTTAACGATTCGATTCTTTATCGATTCTTTTTAAAAAAGGAGAACACTAAGGTCGATTAGCTTAGAACTTTGTTTTAGAATCAGAATCAGAATCAGAATGGGTTTTATTGCCAAATGTTGAGCAGGTTTACAACATTAGGAAATTGCTGTGGTGCTTCAGTGCAAACATGCTGTCATAAATTGCGCTTAAATAGACATGAAAAAATAAAAGTAAGAATAAGAATTAAAAGTGCTACGTAGAAAGATATATACATGAGTGCAGGTGGTGATCAGTGCCAAAACATGGAATGATGCAGTGAACACAGCGTAGGGTCATGAGTTAGTGGTGGGGACAGTCGTACGTTTATTGTTCATGTGTCCGACAGCAGAGGGAAAGAAACTGTTCTTATGGCGAGAGGTTCTGGTGCGAATGGACCGGAGCCTCCTGCCTGAGGGGAGCAGGTCAAACAGACTGTGTCCAGGGTGAGAAGGGTCAGCTGAGATCCGAGCTGCACGCCCCAGTGTCCTGGAGGTGTACAGGTCCTGCAGAGATGGGAGTCTGCAGCCAATCACCTTCTCAGCAGAGCGCACAACACGCTGCAGTCTCTGTTTGTCCCTGATAGTGGCTCCAGCGTACCACACGGTGATGGAGGAGGTGAGGATGGACTCGATGATTGCGGTGTAGAATTGCATCATCGTCCGTGTTGGCAGGTTGAATTTCTTCAGCTGCCTCAGGAAGCACATCCTCTGCTGGGCTTTCTTGATGACGGAGGTGATGGTGGGCTCCCACTTCAGGTCCTGGGTGATGGTGGTACCCAGGAAGCGGAATGAGTCCACAGAGGTGATGGGGGCGTCAGTCAGGATGATGGGGGGGAGTGGAGCTGTGTGCTTCCTGAAGTCCACAATAATCTCCACTGTCTTCTGGGCATTCAGCACCAGGTTGTTGTGGCTGCACCAAGACCCTCCCTCCTGTAGGCAGACTTATCCCCGTCTGAGATGAGCCCAATAACGGTGGTGTCATCTGCAAACTTGATTAGCTTGACAGACTGGTGGGTGGAGGTGCAGCAGTTGGTGTACAGGGAGAAGAGCAGAGGAGAAAGAACACAGCCCTGAGGGGAGCCGGTACTGATGGTCCGAGAGTCCGAGACGTTCTTTCCCAGCCTCACATGCTGCTTCCTGTCCGTCAGGAAGTCAGTGATCCACCGGCAGATGGGATCAGGCACATTCATCTGGGAAAGCTTGCCTCGGAGATGGTCTGGAAGGATGGTGTTGAAGGCAGAGCTGAAGTCCACAAACAGGATCCTGGCGTAGGTTCCTGGGGAGTCCAGATGCTGCAGGATTTATATCTTCTCTTTGAACAAGATAGAAATTTAGGAGTAACATGGCCTTACAAACCCAACAGTGAGATCTTAAGAGATCCACAGCCTACGGCTCTTCAATGGGGTGTCACAGGGTCCCCGGGGAAAAGAATTGTAAATGTCAAATAATAAAATAAATATTCTTCTGTAGCAATAACAAAGTATAACAAAGTATTCTGTAGCAATTACACAAGAATATCCAGTAATGTCTCTGCCTTAAATTAAAACATTCACTTACCGAAAATCAGGGGCATCTGCTGTGGCAAATGGGTGCAAGCCTTTTACCGCGTGTTTTATGAGCAAATGCTTTTGCATATTTGTAGTGTTTCCTCCCTTAAATGAAATCTCTACTTTGCAAGTATTGCAAGTTGCCCTATTGCCATCTGTTCTCATAAAGTATAATCAAACATTTGAGCGTTTGAGCCGCTTAGGCGCCATGTTTCCTGCCAGGTAAATGACGCTCCGCAAAGTGGTGACGTCATTCGGGGCGCCTGGAATCGATAAGGGAATCGTTTGCAAAAATGGCAAACAATTCCAAGGAATTGAAACAGTGGGAACCGGTTCTCAACAAGAACCGGTTTTCGATACCCATCCCTAACAGCAAGTAAAACTAACTACTCAGGATTGAAAGCACAAAGCAATAACAGAAAGATTACATTTAAATAAGAAAACTGCCCTGTCACAGACTGGCGACCCGTCCATAGTGTTTCCCGCCTCTCGCCCTGTTGGAGCTGGGATAGGCTCCAGCCCCCACCCCACCCTGACAAGGATAAGTGGAAGAGGATGGATTAAATAAGAAATAAACCATAAAACAGAAAATATTTAATAAGCAGAACTAGAAAAGACTTAATGTGCTAAGTCAAAAACCCAGGCACTTCATGCACACAGGTTCTTAACTCACCCCCGAAGAAAGCAGTTAAATAGTACAACAGTTCCAGTCAGTGGATGCATTGTTCATGAGGAGCTGTAACATACCATCGCACCATGTGTGTTCACCTGCTGACTTCTTTGGAATGGGTTTAAATTATTATGCTGCAGTATGATACACAGAACTCGGGTTGCAGTCTAAATCAACCCGTGCTGGGTTAACACCCCTCTTAATTCATCCTGACCAAACTGGTTTCATAAAAGGTAAGCACTCATCAACAAATACACGTAGATTACTTAATTTAATAGACTACTCATACAGTTAAAACCTTGAAACTACAATATTTTCTTTAGATGCAGAAAAAGCATTTGACAGAGTTAACTAGAAATTTCTATTTGCAACTTTACACAATTTGGTTTTGGATCCTCTTTCATTAACTGTTTAAAATTATTATATAATTCCCCAACAGCTTGTGTCAAAACAAATGACCAAACATCCTCCAGCTTCTGTCTCCTGAGGGGCACCAGGCAGGGATGCCCACTCTCCCCTTCACTGTTTGCAATTTTTATTGAACCACTAGCAGCAGCAATTAGACAGAATTCAGTAATTAAGGGTATAAAATGCAAGAACGTGGAACATGAAATCAGCCTTTATGCGGATGATGTGTTACTTTTTCTCCAAAACTCACAAACCAATATCTCTGGGGTGATTGAATTAATAAACTCTTTTGCAAGAATATCAGATTACTCAATTAACTGGTCAAAATCTACAGTCCTTCTGATTAATTGCTCCTTCCATAATTCTTCTTCTACACTACTGCAATCGGGAAATATAAAATATTTAAGTATTAATGTTTCTCCCAAGCTTGCAGATCTAACTAAATTAAACCATATCCTACTTTTAAAGAAAGTAGAAGGTGATCTGTTGTCAGAGATTTACAGTTAACAAACAGTTAGGTGAATAAACAACAATGAGACACTTGTGTAGGTTAACGTGCTGCACGGGTGAAAAGCTCAGAGCAAATCACACCGAACTGCAGTATTCGTTTATTTTTATAGGTTACATCGTCAATATGCAAATATAATCACATTTCCTGTTACGCAGGTCCTGATGCTGTCTGTGTGTGTGTGTGTGTGTGTGTGTGTGTGTGTGTGTGTGTGTGTGTGTGTGTGTGTCACAAAGTATGTGTGTTGCAAGTCAATTTCTAAGAATAATATAATGCAAGTCAACTTCTGCGGATATGTATTTCTGTACTGGTCTCTTGTCAGTGTCACAGGGTCAGCTTCCTGTTTCAACAGAAAACTGTGTCTGGTGAAATATGTGTAACATAACTTTTGAAGCATAATCAAATAAAACAATAAAAATTCCTTAACATCTGTCTAGATGGAAATGTCTACCCATATCACTCATGGGAAGGGTTGCCACTATAAAAATGATGGTCTTACCAAGAATAAATTATTTATTCTCAATGATCCCAACTAAACCGCCACAAGATTGGTTCAGATCTCTAGATTCACACATGTCTAAATTCCTTTGGAAAGATAAACCCCCACGTATAAGCTTAAAAACACTACAAAAGACCAAGGATAAAGGAGGATTAGAACTACCTGATAAATCCGCTTCCCAATTTGCAATATCTTTCAGCACTACTTCTTAGCCAACAGGCTTCAGTTTATCTCAGGTCGGCTAAAACATACCTTCTTAGATGAACCTTGGCTAGATGTAGAACAAGCACTTTCCAATAATCTAGAGCAGGGCTGCCCAATCCCAGTCCTCGAGAGCTACTATCCTGCAGCTTTTAGATGCATCCCTACTCCAACACAGCTGAATCAAATGGTTTGATTACCTCTTCAGCATGCCATCATGTTTGGCAAAGGCCTGATAACAAGCCATTCATTTGATTCGGGTGTGTGGGAACAAGGATGCATCTAAAAGCTGCAGGACGGTAGCTCTCGAGGACCGGGATTGGGCACCCCTGATCTAGAGATTTCAGATCTACCATTTATCAGCTCAAACATCCAACGACATGAATGCTTCAAAAGCGTAAACATCAGCTCTTCTCTGACAGCATGGTGGGAGTTTCTAAAATTGACGGAGTCTTCATTAATCCCATGCAAACGTACACCTATCTGGAACAACCCTGACATATTACAAAACAATAATATGATAAACTTTTCAGATTGGAGTGGTAGAGGAATCAAATATTTAGAACATATATTAGAAGGAACAGAATGTATTTCATTTCACAGACTAGTTACACAATATGGGATCAACAAGAAACAATTTTTAGAATATCAACAAATTAAATCCATAGTAAAAAAGAAATTTAAACCGGGTCAAGTTGAACTACAAACACCACCAAGAGTGGTTCAATTTCTTACTCTTAAAACCCCTAAATTACTTTCCAAAATATACAGAATGCTTTCTAAAACAGATGAATCAATATCCCTTCCTATTGCAAATTGGGAAGCGGATTTATCAGTTAACTTAGACCAAAACTTCTGGTCTCAGATTTGCTTAAAAACCTTTCATCTAATTAGAAATCCCAGTCTTCAATTAATTCAATACAAAATGCTACATAGAGCGCTCTATACAGTAGGGCTGCTCGATTATGGCAAAAATGATAATCACGATTATTTTCACTGAAATTGAGATCTCGATTATTTGACGATATTTATTTAACCCTTTAAGACCTACTATAGAACCAAGTCCGCCAGAGCTTATATTATTTTTTTACATGTTGTAGTGCCATTTGTGGGAGCATTTCAAGTTTCTATACATCAATACAACTGTTATAGCCCATATTTTAATAATATGTATGCATTAAGTCCATAATAACTACATTAATTGCAAAAAAGTGCAATAAACTACAAAAAAATTGAAAATCGTTTTTGTTTTTTTACATATATTTCTACTTGGAGAAGTTTAAGAGGTTTATCCCTCAAAACTTTAAATACAAAAAAGTTGCAAAAAATAGTTTACAACAACAGGAAATTTATTTTGAGTGTCTTCATAGTTTTATTTTGGAGATACACCAATTTTTATATGCTGCAGGAAAAACAAAAAAAACAATCCTATGATGCAAATTTTCAAAGAAAACAGCATGTGCATCAAAATAAACTATTTCCAGCAGTGCAATTCGAGTTCTAAGCATCCCAGAAACTATTCAGAAAAGTCAAACATGACCAGTATAGGCTTTTAAGGCCTACAAGTAAAAAACTACATTTCCGCGAAAATGACGTCGCTTCCGGTTTTGGGCAAGAAATGGCGGACATGCGATAGTTCGCGCTGACGTCTGTTTCACTGTGGGAAGTGTTATGAACAGCTGATCGGATCGGCAAAGCGTGTTTCTGGAATATTATGTTTTTGTTCCTGCAAGTGCATTTTATGCAATTTTTGCAAAGCTGGATGTGGAAGGAAACCGTGACCGAGGAAAAGCTGATGGCATAAGATGTAAGTAAAACTCCTCCAGTTTCATATGCAAAACAAATTATTGTGCTAGCTTACATGGTTCAGGTTCTACAGGGATTTAAAAATAGTTACACAAAACGGAGCGTGCTGCTCTGACCAGATTTAAAGGGTTAACAATAACAATGTATTGAATAATGACTTTAAAAAATAATATAAAATAGTGTGCAACACCACTGAAGTTTTTTTTACCTCTCTTTTCAACCAACGGCAGTCACTCTCCTCTCCAAATAACTTCTGCTTAGCTTTCCGAGCTTCCCTCGGGTCCTCTTAATCAGCGGTCTCCAACCTTTTTTGCGCCACGGACCGGTTTATGCCCGGAAATATTTTCACGGACCGGCATTTAAGGTGTCGCGGATAAATGAGGGAGGGGCTAATAATCGGCTCAGTCATTTTTAATGATCGTTGAAAGCCCAGATCGTAATCGTGATTAAAATTCGATTAATTGAGCAGCCCTCTTATACAGGTCATCGGATGTTCAAGATGGGCTTTACGTCTACCAACAACTGCTCACACTGCCAAACCAATTCACCGGACAATTATATTCACGCTCTTTGGTTCTGTCCACCAGTTCAGAGGTTTTGGCGCGAGATATGTGAAGACTTATCAAAGTGTCTGAAATGTAACATTCCAACTTCCCCTTTAGTGTGTTTGTTGGGCAGCTTAGATAATGTCACTACAGAAAAGAATATAGCCCATATGGTTTTCACTGCCCTATGCATAGCCAAGGAAACAGTCCTCATGAACTGGAAAAATAAAAATAATCTTAATTCTAACCAATATAGAAATTATCTATTAGATTACATTAGTCTTGATACAGCCTCTGCCACCACATCAGGTCAATTGCTCTGGGCTCCTTTGATCAGCTCCATCACCTAGTGGGGGTGGGGGGGTCATAGTTTGGTCCCGCCTTCACTGTTGTGGTTGGTGTGGGGGTAGGGATAGGCTTAGGGCGTTGGGGGGTTCCCCAGGAGGCATCTTCCTTGGAGGACTTAACCCGGGTAAGCGGTCATGGCCTATTAAGGGCTCTGTTGGCTCTTAGGTGACGGTTTCCTCGTGGCTGCGTGCAGCGGGGCTAGGGGAGGGTCTGTGCTGACGGACGTGGGTTACTGACCTGGTAGCCTGGCTGCCCCTGGGTGGGTCCGGGATGGGCGTGAGGTTCTGGGGGCGCTCCGTCTCTGGGCTGGGGCCCTGGCTGGGCCTCGGGGGCTTGGGTCCTGGTTGGTTTGTTGCCGGGGTTGTGGGCGGGTGGGTGTATGGGGGCCCAGTCCTGGCGCAGGGTGCCGGCGGTGTATCAAGCCACCTGGGGGGCTCTTCAACTGTTGGGGGAGATTGTCACATCTTGCAGGAGCTCTCCTCTCTTCAGGAACTCACTCTGCAGGAGGGGGAGATATAGGAGAGGTGGAGGAAGATCTCAGCCTGGGCGTCTATTGTCTTGTGTAGTCTGGAAGATGAGTGGATGATGGGGTGGGTGCAGTTTTCTCTGAGGTGGGGTCGGGTGGGTTGTCCCGGGCTCTGTGGGGCCGGGCAGTGCTGCTGCACTGGGCCCCGGTCCAGATGGGCCTGTGCCCCCTTTCCCTGGTGGGTTGCAGAGTATGGGGGTGCCTACTGGGGTCAGCAGGGGAGCTGGCCCCAGGGAGGGGTCACTTGCCCCTCCCTTCCTTCCCTCCCCATCTCCAGCTGCCTCCCTCTTCCCGCGCCACCGCAATCACCCACACATGCAGGGCCTTGGGGTAAAGATGTGTCACCAGGGTGCAAGGGAGACATCCCCCCCTCTGTCCCCTTCTGGCTGCCTGTGCCTCAATTTTATCTCACAACTTAGACATTCACATTACTCACACTCTCATAACACATACATATAGGATCTTGGGGGTGGGCACGCTACACGGAATCCAAAAGACCATCAGGGCGTACACCTCACCCCTGGCGTTATTGTCCACCTCTCAATTTTAAATACACGTAGACACTGAGGGCTAGCAGGAGGGACTATGCGCTTACCTGCTGCTCTCTGGCAGGTAGCTTCATGCCCTCCTGGGTTTTAAATGCACCTTAGAACGCACATGCATCAACACTACATATGAGCGGGCGGAGGGAGGTTTGGAGTCTTCACACACCCCCGTTCTCTGCAGCCTGCTGGAGCGGGGCGGCTAGGAGGAGAAGTTGGCTGTCCGATTGGGGTCTGGAATGTGGGGCCTCCCTGCTGCTGTGATTGTGTGTACAGTGTCTCTCTATGTCTGTCTCCACGTTGGGTGAGTGTTGAGTAATTGCATATGAGAGCATGAGGGTGGGAATGGATGTTTGTATCTGTGTGTGCCTGTTTGTCTGTGTCCATATGTCAGGTTGGGTATCAGACGCCACCTCTCTGGGGACATCTCAGGTCCTCCAAGGTATGGAGGCCTTTCTCCCCCCCACCACTTCCCCTACCAGTGGCAGACACCCTCAGACATCGGTGCGTTGGTGGTTCTTTGTGTCCGGGGTGGGCGTCCAGGTACACACCGGCTCACTCCTTGGTGGCTGCTTGTCGGGGCCTGGAGCCTGGGGCTCACTCAGGCCACTTCGGGGGTGGGGTGCCCTCGGCTTCTCAGCCTGGAGCTCGGTCACTCTGGCACCGCTGGCTGCTCACGGAGCTCACGGGCACGTCACTGCAACCACCCCCCCCTGACTTCCGCTCCACAGCTGCTGAGTGACCCCTCATCTGGGACTCTCCTCAGCTCTTTCTGGGATAGTGGCGCGGCTGCCCCTCTGTTGGTCTTCCTTGGTCTCTTGTGTTCTGAGGGCCTCTGGATGTCTGGAGTTTTGATCTCCTCCATACCTGCTTTATGTCCTGGTGGACGGGGCTGTGGCCCCCCCACACCCTCTAACAGATCATTACATGAAGAACCTTTTAAAAACAAGCGCGTTCATGCTCCCAGGTGTACACATGGGTGGTCACACACACAAACTACACCCTTTTGGCTCCTACCTCAAAGCACACTGTGCGCTGTCGATCTTACATGCTGTACAATAATGTTTAATATTTAGTATTTACTGTTATATTCCCATATATCATAGTGATGTTGTTTATTATGTTGCTCTCGTTTTCTTCTGCTTGTTTTCTTTTTTCATTCTCAACAGGTGAAATTAAAAAAACAAAAAAAAAATACAATAACATGTAATATTTAGTATCTACTGTGTTAGCCAGTTTATTGTGATGGTATTGTTTGTATTATGTTGCTCTTTGTTGTTTGTTTTCTCTTCTGTTTTCTTTTTATCTCCATACAGGTGATCCAGGTGTTTTGTTTGTTTTTCTTCTTTTTTTTCTACCCCCTTTCTCACCATCTCTTCTCCCCTCTATTTTTCTTTTTCTCTCTCTCTTTCTTTCATTCTTTCTCCCTGTCATATCCCCCAGTAATGTCTGTCTTTAAAAAACGAAAATGAAATAGATACATAATTATAATAAAGGTCAATCAAATGGACCAACATGGCAAGGCCATGATGATCCACTTGGTAAAGTAAATCCACTTGGCATCTTTCTTGGCCTTCAGACAACAATTCTGATGGCTAAAGATCCAAATGGGACAGACAAAAAAAAGAAAAGAAAAAGAAACGGGAGCTGGAAGCATGTAAATACAATAATAACCACTGCAGCCAAAAAGAGTGCCTGATGAGTCCAGTTGTAAGTACGCTATTAAGACTCGACTGTACATGGTGTTCGTGTTTTCCTCTGAAACAATAAGTTCAGTTGGAGCAGCCTTTCAACGCCTCTCTCTGTCTCTCGCTAGCAAAGTTGACCCAGACAACAAAGTAAGGCTAGTTTTCGGCTACGCGCCCGACGTATTAGCCAGAGGCCCCTTTACTACGGTTCGGAGCCGCGGACCTGTTTTATATACGCGCGGAATAGTTTTCTATACGAGTTGTGGTTGCTCGTTTTCCATTTTTTTTGCTTTGTTCATTTGTCTCTTTTAATTCTATTTTGTTGTACTTTTTCAACATGTTCAAAATAAAGATTCAATCAATCAATCATTCAATCACTGCAAAAAGTGCAGCCTTACCTAATGTCCACCTACTGTTACTCATTTTATATTAAGATTTAAACATCTAGTTGGTATGTCGAGTAGCCTTCAGTAATAGAAATAAATCACACAGCAATAGGACATTCATGTAGTTGTAAAAAACCAATGTAATATATTAAGTAATCCAAAGTATTCAGAATACGTTGCTTGAGTAACATAACGGAATACGTTTCAAAATACATTTTGGGGCATGTAATCTGTAATCTGTAGTGGAATACATTTTAAAAGTAACCTTTCCAACACTGCTCTTGTTTATCATCAACAGGAACACAGTGGAAAGAAACTATATCATTCGGATTATCTGCATTGGAAGGAACTACTTCCTCTTCCGCCTTTCATAGTAATGTGCGAAATACGGCTGTATAAATGTGGAGCAGCCCCTGGCATGCACACTCACAACAATGGCTGAACGTAAACGGAGTCATGTGTGGGCGTATTTTACCTCCACAAACAGCCAAGACGTGGTTTGCGATACATGTGGCAAGACAGTGAGGTGTTGTGGCAACCAGAGATGGGCAGTAACGCGTTACTATAATCCGATTACTTTTTTCAAGTAACGAGTAAAGTAAGGGATTACTATTGCAAAAACGGTAATTAGATTACCATTACTTTCCCGTAGGAACGCTGTGTTACTGCGTTACTAAAACCGTGATTTTTTTGCGAGAATGTCTCATGACAGTGACGTAAGCAAGTGCGACGTTCGTGAAAACAGCTGCGTGTAGATCAACAACCGATCATATATCGAGTGCGGGAGAGAGTATGAGCGTGCAGCATTTAAAGCTTGGAAGTACTGACCTTACTTTGAGTTTGATTCCATAAAAAGTGACAAAAACATTAGCGTACCTTGTGCGTGGGAAGAAAACTTCTTTTTACAGCGAAAAAAACCCCTAAACTTCCAAGCAAGCACCGAGTGCGCTACGACGTAATGTGAAATTCACAGAGAAACTCGCGGACACACACACACAAAACATATTAAGGATTGTACATTAACATAAAATTGTTGTACACACACACACATATGAAGAGAGAGAGAGAGAGTATGCATAGTATGCTAACGGCTACCAAACAGCCATCATAATTCGTCATACAATGAGAACAGTACGAATCAACAACTGACAATGACTAATTAATATTAAAATCTGTAACATAATGTATTGTTTAGAGTTTAGTCTGTTACTGTTGCTATTTTTACCATTTCTTCTGTAACTCACATAATTTCCTTAGGGATTAATAAAGTATTCTGATTCTGATTGTTTCAAGATGACCTGCCATTATCCAATGACACATCTGCTTACCTGCATCTTTTGCTCGTTTCTCCTCCTCTTCTTTCCTATTTTTCTAAACTGAGCACCTGATGGCTTTGAACTTTTCTTGTCCATCTTCCATTGGTTTTAATTTTGCACTCCAGTATGAACACCCATCTCAACCCAAGGATCACCACAACATGATCTAACACACCTACACTTTAGTTCACAGATTAACTTTGTCTAGGGTGCATTTCTGAGATTTCACACAACCCAGGATTCAAATCATGAATACATAATGGGTTTGGATTTACAACATTATAAATGAAATGTGCTCTATTTGGAAGCAGCAAGCCCCCCCCCCCTTTCGACGGCTTGTATGTGAGACTTTAAATCATCAAACTGTAAATTTTAAATTGTTATTGATCCCTTTACCCCTGGTCCTAAAGTGTATATTTATTTTCTTACTCTTCTTACATATATTTTTTGTTTGCTTGCACTGCTGTAACTGGAGCCTTGTCGTCTCGTCTCGGCCCACGTCTCCAATCCCAGTCCACGTGGGCCGGTGTCCCTGCAGGTTTTAGATCTCACCCTGGGTCAACACACCTGAATCACATGATTAGTTCATCACTAATCTGAAGACATGGAGAACTGAAGACATGTTGAGAAGGTAATTTATCCATTTAAATCAGCTGTGATGGATCAAGGACACATCTAAAACCTGCAGGGACACCAGCCCTCGTGGACTGGGATTGGGGACCCCTGCTCTATATACTGGACTGTATGTAGCGGAGATGACAATAAAGTTTACTTTGACTTGGCGCACCAAGGGCTCTCACGCTCACTTTTCGTGTATAATTTTGAAAAAACATTGGTGCAAATTATAAGTCTGTATCATAATGTCTGGTATTTTTGTGTATGCTGATTTATTTTTATTTTGTTTTACTTTGCGAGTTGGTTATTAGATGCTGCTCCAGCCGGTCAGAAAATCCCCCGCCGCCCCGTGCTCTCCTCTCTGCGCCGCAAACAGCAGGCGCACCTCGCAAACGAAGGGCGTCCTTACTCCCAGCAAATGGGCGATAGAAAACCGATCGGTGCCTATGCCATTCCCAATATGCGCTGGCTGACGTCGGGGCAGCATGAGTACAAGCATTTTTATTTTTTTTTGCCGATGCCCGTGATGCCGCCCCCACCACGATGCCGCCCCGGGCAACCGCCCGTGTCCCCCGTATCTAAAACCGCCACTGCACACCTGCACCAGGGTAAACCTCCGCCTACCCTACTCCTGCTTTACAGGTGAAAATAGAGCAAAAGGACCGCTGAGTCTTTGACTTTATTTATTTTCTGCTGTGTTTTACTTGCATCTATTTGAAAGACTGAGTGTAAACACAAAAAATATTTTATTTTATGTGCTGGAATGTGCAGAAAATAAGTTTAAATATTATACAAATTTCTTCAAGTCAGAGAAGGTTGCATATAATTTCATTTTTGCTTGATGCATAAAGTTAAAAGATTAAAACTAATAAAACAAGTTTTAAAAAGAGACTTTTCCATTTGATCACATTTTGTATGATGGATTATGCAGAAAAAGTAGAATTGGGCTGAAAGATCTATCGCTGTATCACCTCTTCAGGTTGTAAATCGTGTTTTTAAAAAGTAACTAAGTAATTAATTACTTTTGAAAATAAGTAATCAGTAAAGTAACGGGATTACTTTTTTGGGGAAGTAATCAGTAATTAGTTACTGATTACTTTTTTCAAGTAACTTGACCAACACTGGTGGCAACACCACTGACCTCGTCAAACCCCTCAGAGTAAATCATATCCCAGAATATGACGAGCGTATGTTGAGCAAAACTGAAGAGGAGGAGAGGGACAGGTGCTGCCAGGGCGAGACAGACGTCTCACACGGAGTCCTCTAGTGCTGCAGACAGGCAACATGCTCAAATGGCGCACAATTTCAGTTGTTTTTATTTCTATATGATAATTCTGCATTACTAAGTGATATACTCAAAAATGGCGCCGGTGAGGTCAGCTGCCTTTTTGCAGTTTTTCGTCACTTTTTGCTATATCTGCGATAATCTTGCATGGGCATCATGCAAAACACACAAATCCGCTACAGTAGAGACACTTTGGTTTCTATTAGTCTGCAATACACGAACATTTCACCATGTTTAACTCCGGACCCAACCTGGCCAAAGGAGATCCTGAGAGAGAACAAAGGACGCGACCCTAAGCGACGGCCTCGAGGTAAAAGAGCCGGCATCAGGAACAGGCTACGGGCTCGCGCACACCGCGCACCCATGCCCAGTATCCTGCTAGCCAATGTTCAATCCATCAAGAACAAGCTTGATGACCTCAGAGCCAGAATCAAGTTCCAGAGAGACATTCGGGACTGCAACCTCCTCTGCTTCACCGAGACTTGGCTGAACCCAGCAATACCAGACCACGCCGTGCAGCCGACGGGGTTCTTTTCGGTTTACCGCATGGACAGGACAATGGAGTCGGGGAAGAAAAGAGGTGGTGGAGTATGTTTGATGGTGAACAACAGATGGTGCGACAGCACAAACATCTCCCCACTCACACACTCTTGCTCGCCCAATCTGGAGCTTTTGATCGTTAAGTGTCGCCCTTTCTATCTCCCTCGGGAATTCACTGCGGTCATTGCCTGCACTGTTTATATTCCGCCTCACGCGGACTCGAACACTGCCTTATGTGAGCTATATGAGGCTCTCACATAGGGATGGGTACCGGTGTCCGGTGCCATGATGGCACCGGTTCTGACATAAACGGTAGTAACCAGACCGAAAAGCAGCGCACATTTCGGTGCTTTATTTCGGTGCTTTTTTTTTCCTGAGCTGTGATACACTTCTAGCCAATAATTTTACATTTCCGAGGATAGTAGGCGGGTCCAGGTACGTGCGTTCTTTTAGAGCAGAGCTACAGATTAAAAATGTCCAAGGCGAAGCGGTCAAAAGTCTGGCTGTACTTCACAGCAAAATATGCAAACTCAGCAGCAACAAGTGCTTTAAGGTGATACCGTGATACTGTCAAAGGAGGTAACACCTCAAATCCGATGAAACACCTGGCGACGCATAGCGTGTTTTTTTTTTAAAGCCCAGAAATGCGCCGTATTTGATAGCTTGCTGCGAGACCTCACACCGAGCGCATCTACTGCGGGTGGGTTGCCTGTTATGCAACATCCCCCAAAAACACGAAGAGGAGAGTCCTGGCCCCTAGCCCTGCCAGTGTAGCAGAAATGATGAGAATGATGATGCAGCAGCAGCCGTTCTTCTCTGCGTGAGTAGCTTCATGTTGTTCGAGTGTAATTTACGTTGAGTAGGCTAACCACGTTATTACATTAATGCATGTAAGGTGAACTAGCAAACATCATCATAGCTACATGCGGCTGTCCTCTTGTTTGATGGCAGATACTCCCTTCACCCTGGCCAAAAAGGCTAAAATGACCAAAGAAAAAGTGGAAAACAGTTAAACATGAGAGGTTTTGGACAAAGTTTGTGTTTTTTTCTTTTCTTTTTTTTCTTTTTTTTTGCCTGTCCCGTTTGGCTCTTTTGCCATCAGAATTGTTGTCTAAAGGCAAAGAAAGATGCCCAATGGATTTACTTTACCAAATTGACCATCCCAGCCTTGCCGTAATGGTCCATTTGATTCACCTTTTATTGTTTATTTTATTTTCACTTACTGAATACGGGACAGACTTGACTGGGGGAAAGAAGGGGAGAAAGAAAGAGGGAAAGAGAAACAGCTGAGAAGAGGGACGGGGGAGAAGGGCAAAAGACAAAAACCAACAGAACGGGCAGAGAAAAAAAAATGCATATATCAATCACCTGGATCACCTGCTGAGAAAGAAAAAAGAAAACAAGCAGAAGAGAACAAGAGTAATAGAATAAACAACATCACAATGATATATGCGAATATGACAGTAAATACTAAATATTAAACATTATTGTGCAGCACATAAGATCAACAGAACACAGTGTGCTTTGAGGTAGGAGCCAAAAAGGGTGTAGTTTGTGGGTGTGATCACCCGTGTGTACACCTGTGAGCATGGACGCGCTTGTTTTTTGTTTTTTAAAAGGTTCCTTCATGTAATAATCTGCTAGAGGGTGTGGGGGGGCCACAGTCCCGTTCTTCAGGGCATGAAGCAGGTATGGAGGAGATCAAAACTCCAGACATCCAGAGGCCCCCAGAACACAAGAGACCAAGGAAGACCAACAGAGGGGCAGCTGCGCCACTGTCCCAGAAAGAGCTGAGGAGAGTCCCAG
This sequence comes from Astatotilapia calliptera, assembly GCF_964374335.1. Lineage (NCBI taxonomy): Eukaryota > Metazoa > Chordata > Actinopteri > Cichliformes > Cichlidae > Astatotilapia > Astatotilapia calliptera. The sequence continues at coordinate 4,234,101 of NC_137422.1, read as the reverse complement.
ATGAGGGCTCACCCAGCAGCCGCGGAGCAGAAACCAGGCGGAGTTGCAGTGACGCGCCCGTGAGCTCCGCCGGCAGCCAGCTGTGCCTGAGTGACCGAGCCCCAGGCCGAGAGGCCGGGGGCACCCCACCTCCGAAGTGGCCCGAGCGAGCCCCAGGCTCCAGGCCCCGACAAGCGGCCGCCAAGGAGTGAGCCGGTGTGTACCTGGACGCCCACCCCCGGACACAAAGAACCACCAACGCACCGATGTCCGAGGGGGACCGCCACTGGCAGGGGAAGTGGTGGTAGGGGGAGATAGGCCTCCATACCTTGGAGGGCCTGAGATGTCCCCAGAGAGGTGGCGCCTGACACCCAACCTGACATATAGACACAGACATACAGGCACACACAGATACAAACATCCATTCCCACCCTCATGCTCTCATATGCACTTACTCCACACTCAACCAACGTAGAGACAGACATAAAGAGACGTTGTACACACGATCACACTCCCCAAGCGTACTCTACAAACCGGGTCTAGGTGCCCTTGCCCCTGGAGGGGGGAACCGCACCCAGACCCAGGTGGTGTTACCCTTTTCCCTACGGTGGGGGGAGGCAGACCGCCCCGACTCTGCAGCAGCAGGAAGGCCCCACACTCCAGACCGCAGTCGGACGGCCAACTCCTCCTCCTAGCCCCCCCGCTCCAGCAGGTCGCAGAGAATGGGGGTGAGAGAAGACTCCAAACCTCCCTCCACCCGCTCATTGTAGTGTTGATGCATGTGTGTTCTAAGGTGCATTTAAAACCCAGGAGGGCTTGGAGCTACCTGCCAGAGAGCAGCAGGTAAGCGCATGGTCTCTCCTGCTAGCCCTCAATGTCTACGTGTATTTAAAATTGAGAGGTGGGCAACGATGCCAGGGGTGGGGTGTACACCCTGATGGTACTTTGGACTCCGTGTATCGTGCCCACCCCCAAGATCCTATATGTATGTGTAATGAGAGTGTGAGTAATGTGAATGTCTAAGTTGTGGGATAAAATTGAGGCAGAGGCAGCCAGAAGGGGACAGAGGGGGGGGGGGGGGGGGGGGTAGCCTCCTCTGCACCCTGGTGACATACCCCTACTCCAAGGTCCTGCATGTGTGGGTGGTTGTGGTGGAGCGGGAAGAGGGAGGCAGCTGGAGATGGGGAGGGAAGGAAGGGAGGGGCAAGTGACCCTTCCCTGGGGCCAGCTCCCCCGCTGACCCCAGTAGGCACCCCCATACTCCGCGACCCGCTAGGGAAAGGGGGCCCAGGCCCATCCAGACCGGGGCCCAGCGCAGCAGCGCCTCCCGGCCCCACAGAGCCCGGGACAGTCCTCCCAACCCCACCACAGAGAAAACTGCACCCACCCCACCATCCACTCATCTTCCAGACTACATAAGACAATAAACACCCAGGCTGAGATCTTCCTCCACCTCTCCTGCATCTCCCCCTCCTGCAGAGGGAGCTCCTGAAGAGAGGAGAGCTCCTGCAAGATGTGACAATCTCCCCCACCAGTTGAAGAGCCCCCCAGGTGGCTCGATGCACCGGCGGCAACCCGCTCCAGGGCTGGGCCCCCATGCACCCACCCGCCCACAACCCCGGCAACACACCAACCAGGACCCAAGCCCCCGAGGCCCGGTCCGGGTCCCAGCCCAGAGACGGAGCGCCCCCAGAACCTCACGCCCATCCCGGACCCACCCAGGGGCAGCCAGGCTACCAGGTCAGTAACCCACGTCCGTCAGCACAGACCCTCCCCTAGCCCCGCTGCACGCAGCCACGAGGAAACAGTCACCTGAGAGCCAACAGAGCCCCTAACCGGACATGACCGCTACCCCGGGTTGAGCCCCCCAAGGAAGATGCCTCCGGGGAACCCCCCGACGCCCTAAGCCTGTCCCTACCCCCACACCAATCACAACAGTGAAGGCGGGACCAGACTATGACCCCCCACCCCCACTAGGTGATGGAGCTGATCAAAGGAGCCCAGAGCAATTGATCTGATGTGGTGGCAGAGGCTGTATCAAGACTAATGTAATCTAATAGATAATTTCTATATTGGTTAGAATTAAGATTATTTTTATTTTTCCAGTTCATGAGGACTGTTTTCTTGGCTATGCATAGGGCAGTGAAAACCATATGGGAGATATTCTTTTCTGAAGTGACATTATCTAAGCTGCCCAACAAACACACTAAGGGGGAAGTTGGAATGTTACATTTCAGACACTTCGATAAGTCTTCACATATCTCGCGCCAAAACTTCTGAACTGGTGGACAGAACCAAAGAGCGTGGATATAATTGTCCGGTGAATTGGTTTGGCAGTGTGAGCAGTTGTTGGTAGACGTAAAGCCCATCTTGAACATCCGATGACCTGTATAGTGCACTCTATGTAATATTTTGTATTGAATTAATTGAAGACTGGGATTTCTAATTAGATTAAAGGTTTTTAAGCAAATCTGAGACCAGAAGTTTAGGTCTAAGTTAACTGATAAATCCGCTTCCCATTTTGCAATAGGAAGTGATATTGATTCATCTGTTTTAGAAAGCATTCTGTATATTTTGGATAGTAATTTGGGGGTTTTAAGAGTAAGAAATTGAACCACACTTGGTGGTGTTTGTAGTTCAACTTGACCCGGTTTAAATTTCTTTTTTACTATGGATTTAATTTGTTGATATTCTAAAAATCTTTTCTTGTTGATCCCATATTGTGTAACTAGTCTGTCAAAAGTACCGATTTGGCACCGGTATCGGATAAAACCTAAACGATACCCATCCCTACTCTCACACATCAACAAACACTTCACCAAGATGCCGCACTCATTGTTATGGGAGATTTTAACAGAGTGAATCTCAAACGGACATTTCACAACCTTCACCAGCACATCAACTGCCCCACCCGGGACACGAGGACATTAGACCACTGCTACACCCCGTTCAAGAACTGTTACAAGGCTCAGCCCCTGCCGGCATTTGGAAAATCGGACCATTCCGCCATCTTCCTCATGCCTGCTTACAAACAAAGGCTAAAGCAGCAACCACCAATCAGGAGGGAGGTCGCTCGCTGGACGGACCAATCGGTAGCCGCGCTGCAGGACGCACTGGATGACGCAGACTGGGACATGTTTCGGCGCAGCTCTGATGACATCAACATGTTTATGGAAGCGGTTGTGGGATTTATCGGGAAACTAGCGGACGACACAGCAGAAAGAACTATCATCCGAACGTTTCCCAACCAGAAGCCGTGGGTGGATAAAAACACCCGCAACGCTCTGAAATCACGCACCGCTGCCTACAATGAAGGGCTTGTCTCGGGTAATATGGACCTATACAAGGCTGCGTCCTACAACGTGCGCAGCGCGGTCCGAAAGGCAAAGCGGAGCTACGGGTAAAAACTAGAGTCACAGCTACAACAGTGCGACTCTAGGAGCCTGTGGAAAGGACTGTGGACTATAACGGACTATAAACGACCAGCTTCTTCAATGATGAATGCAGATGCTTCACTGGCTGATGAGCTGAACACGTTTTATGCTCGCTTCGACGCCGCAGCAATTAAAACAACAAACGGCTGCGCGCGCTCTGAGTGCACCAGTGAAGAAAATGCATTCGTCATCACAGAGTATGCCGTGAGGAACACCTTCAGGAGGGTGAACACCAGGAAGGCAGCAGGACCAGATGCAATCCCTGGCCGGGTCCTTAGAGCCTGCGCTGATCAACTAGCACCGGTGTTCACGGAGATCTTCAACCTCTCCCTGGCCCAAGCTGTGGTTCCCACGTGCTTCAAACAGTCCATTATTGTCCCTGTTCCAAAGAAACAACAGCCCGCTTGCCACAATGACTACCGTCCAGTAGCACTGACTTCAATTGTGATGAAGTGTTTTGAAAGACTGATGAGAGATCACATCACTTCTTCACTTCCTGCCACTATCGACCCACTTCAGTTTGCTTACCGGACTAATCGTTCCACAGACGATGCCATATCTCACCTGCTCCACACATCCCTGAGTCACCTGGACACTGGCAGAGGGAATTATGTTAGGATGCTGTTCGTGGACTACAGTTCAGCATTCAACACAATAATTCCCTCTAAGCTTTTCACCAAGTTGACGGATCTAGGACTCAGCTCATCACTGTGTCAGTGGATCCTCAACTTCCTCACAGACAGACCCCAATCAGTGAGGGTGGGAAAACAAGTCTCCCCCTCCATCTCACTCAGCACTGGAGTGCCTCAGGGCTGTGTTTTAAGCCCCCTGCTGTACTCACTGTACACTTATGACTGTGTAGCCACATCCGACACCACCTCCATTGTCAAGTTTGCTGACGACACTGCTGTTGTGGGCCTGATCTCCGACAACATCGAGACGGCCTACCTGGAGGAGATTAGGAACCTGGAGACCTGGTGCCAGGAGAATAACCTCCTCCTAAATATCAGCAAGACTAAGGAGCTGATCGTGGACTTCACTACAAAGCAGGCGAGGAATTACAAACCCCTCATCATCAGTGGCACGCCAGTGGAGAGAGTGGACAGTTTCCGATACCTGGGTGTCCACATCACTCAGGACCTGTCATGGTCCTGTCACATCAACACCCTGGTTAAGAAAGCCCGTCAGCGTCTCTTCTTCCTCAGAAGACTTAGAGACTTCCATCTGCCACTGAAGGTGCTCAAGAACTTCTACTCCTGCACCATCGAGAGCGTCCTGACGGCAAACATCTGCACCTGGTTTGGGAACAGCACCAAGCAGGACAGACGAGATCTGCAAAGGGTGGTGCGCTCGGCAGAACGCATCATTCAATCAGAGCTCCCTGACCTGCTGTCCATCTACACCAAACGGTGCAAGTCCAAAGCTAGGAAGATTATGATGGACCTCTCCCATCCCAACAATGGACTCTTCTCACTGTTGAGGTCTGGGAAGCGCTTCCGCTCCCTTAAGGCCAAAACAGAGAGAATGAGGAGGAGCTTCTTCCCCCAGGCTATTCGGGGCCTGAACCAGGTGTAGGACTGGACTCTACCAAACACGTCACTATAAGACTGGACTCTCACACACGTCACCACACGCACCACCACACATTTCCTATAATCCTATAATTTATAATCCTTATCTTTATAATCTCTTCTGCTATTTGCACATTCTTTACTGTAAATTCCTAAGTTAATTTGTAAATTTTTGTAGTAAACTGTAAATTGTAAATATTGTAAAACTTTTCTTCTGTCATTTAATGGTCGGGCATTGTACAGCTACAAGCATTTCACCCCCATGTCATACTGTGTATGGTTGTGTGTGTGTGACAAATAAAATTTGAATTTGAATTTGATAACATCAAGTAATCTGATGTCCTGTAATCATTATGAATCTATAATGTGAAATACAATAAAAGATACAGTAAAAAAAACCAAGTTTTTGTAAAAAGTATCGGTATCAGATCAGTATCGCCAATACCACCCTGAATTTTACGTGGTATCGGATCGGAAAGGAAATCAGTGGTATCGCACATCACTACTTGGTGATGTGCCGCCGCCCAGCACACATTGCACCCGACCCCTACAGAACCTCCTGTGGGTGGTGGGCCTACAGGAGGGTGGGCCTAGATCTCTTTTTCGTCCTGTGCCCAGCCGGGCCCCATGTACTAAGTCCCATCCATCAGACATTCACCCTTGGGCACCCTTCCCGGGCCTGGATCCTGGGTGGGGTCCCGGTAATCCTATCGCGGGCAACGTGAACAGTTCCCTCAATCTTTTTCTCATAGGGGGTTTGGATTGCTCTTTGTCTGGTCCCTCACCCAGGACCAATTTGCCATGGGGGAACATACCAGGGGACAAAAAGCCCCAGACAATATAACCCCTGGGACACACAAACCCCTCCACCACGGCAATTCAAGAAGGGGAAGATTGCAGCATAAAAACATAATTGGAACTTTTTCTGTGATATTTTTATAACTATTTTTCTTATTCTTATTAACAAGTCTTCTGTGCTGTAGAGCTCCATTCTTACATAACAATTAAAAACACAATGGGTGCCACTTTTCCAGTAAATGACAAATACTCATTTGTTTTAACTCATTCCCTTATAAATATTATCTGCTCAAAAAAACAAACAAAAAAAACCTAGTAAGAGCTTCAAAAGCAGTTTTATCCAGTGATAACAGATACAGCAGCCAGCTGTTTTTAGGAAGTAACTGAGCCATTACAAACACATAACCATATATTTGTTATATGCACATCTTCAGCAAAGGCAATGAGCCTGGATGGGGAACGCAGGAAAAGAGAAGTTAGGAAGGACAGAGAGTAATCTACAAGCTGACTCTTCATTCAGTTTCTTTGTTTCACAACATTTACAGACTTATTGCTTGTTTATTAGCAGACATAGTTTAGATCTGATAAGATAATTGTAACAGAAGTAAAATAATCTAGACCAAAAAAAGAGACTCTCTGGGCTGAAAGATCTATCGCTTTATCACCTCTTCAGGTTGTAAATCTTGTTTTTAAAAAGTAACTAAGTAACTAAGTAATTAATTACTTTTGAAAATAAGTAATCAGTAAAGTAACGGGATTACTTTTTGGGGGAAGTAATCAGTAATTAGTTACTGATTACTTTTTTCAAGTAACTTGACCAACACTGGTGAGAGGCCACAATAAAATCATTTATAACCTTTGCTAGCAATGTTTCTGAAAACTGACTGAAACTCTTTAAATAAACCATTCCTCTGTATGTAATCAATTAGCTGTATATGGGGCGCCGTTTGTAAAGTGAAACATGCTGAAATTAACGGCAATATTTTTCCAACATTTAGCTCAAAACCTTACAAAAACGTGTTTTTTCAAGTCATTTTTTACAACATTTTATTTTATTTTAACTTTTTCTATTTAAAACAATTTTAAATGTTAAATCTAAATATTATATTTATATCTAAATGTTAATTGTTAAATCTAAATATTTAGCTAACATGCAAATTTATTGTGCGGATCAACGGAAATACCAAAATAAAAGCTTTACAAAAACCTCTGGTGCTAAAGTGTGCCGGTAGCGGTCAGGTTGTGTCTGTTCTCCCCTGATGGTCACTTTTCAATGCCATGAGCTGCTTCACAGTTCATAACATCAACACACACATATAGCTTTGGGGCGCAGGTTCATCAGGCAGATGGTGGTGGGGGCCCCATTCATCCCTTCATTGCTGTCTTCTCTTTGAAATTTATCTTCAACTTAGGCTACGTCCACACTAGCCCGGATAGATTTGAAAATGGCGTTTTCAGTCGTTTTCAAAGAGTTGCGCGTCCACACTAAAATGGCCGAAAACACTGACGTTGCAGTTCTGCGCCTGCATGAAACGCAAGAAGACTCGACCTGCGTCATTTCCCCATTTGCCGAAATGGCAAGAGAAAGCACCAAAATTTTTCAAGTGGACTGATAATGAGGTGGAGTTGTTGCTATGAGTCACCAACGAGTACAAGGTTTCCAAAGCACGCGAGAACATCGACTGCCATCTTGGATTAAGTGGTCACATGACTGCATCATATGACCAACATGCATCATCGTTTTCGAAAGTCTGTGTTTTAGAGTGTCCACACTGCGACGGGACATCTCAGTTTTGAAATGTATGCGTTTTCGAGAGCCTTTTCAAAACGCTCCGTTTTCCTTGGGGAAAACGCCGTCTCAGTGTGGACGGGAGGCCAAAACGGAGAGAAAACGATGCATTTTCAAACGAAAACATATTAGTGTGGATGTAGCCTTAGACACTGAGGGTCTTGGGGTCGGGTTGGGGGAATCAGCACTTCTGGGTGCTTGTGTTGCAGGCACCTGATCTCAGCTTGTACCTGTGCATGTTTATGTTCCAGGTGTTGTATGTTTATGTTTCGTACAGGTGAGGCAGTTGGCAATACATTGTTTATTTCTATTTGTGCTCTTTATTACGTCTTCCCCAATCCCCACCCCCACTTTTTTGCTGCCTGTCCCGCCTTAAATACTGTCATACTGTATACCACTTGTAATGCAATAACTGGAGAAATGAGGAAATAAACTCAGGAGCCTATAGAGAATTTATAGAGCTGATCTTGGAAAAGCAAAATGTGTTTGGCACAACAGCACATCCAGATCATAATTCTGACTGTGAAAGCTGCCAGACAGGACAGGATAATAAAAAGTTCTGTTCTCCTTTTCAATACAATTCCTTGTGCATTACTGTCATGTATTCATACAAGGACCTCCCAAGGCAGGCAAGGTTAAATTTAAAGGATGATTTAATAAACTTTAATTAGATTAAAAGGGTTTCTTTGCACTGCTTCTTCAAAGCGCACAAAGAAAAAGTGAGCTTTACCTTTCATGGCTGAGGAAAATCTGTTTGAAGTCAAGATGCAGACTCTGGCGCTCAAGCTCAGTGAATGTTAAACAATGAACACAAACAAGGTCTGCTTGTCCATCCAGCACACACTGAAAATCTGTCTCCTGCTTAAGTAACAGCCAGCTGATCAGAGGATTGTCAGCAGGTGAGTTCATTACCACAGGTGTGCTGGACTGAAGGGTGGGAAGCAGAGAAATGACCACCTCGTAAACACAAGGTGTGGTTATCTCATATATATGCACACACACATGCGTGCTGACACAGAGAAGAAGAATAAAGAGACAGAGAATAGACGATTGTGTTACACTCCTGCTTATTTTAACGCAGCCTGTGAGAAGGAAAGTTTTCCCTCTTGTGGGAACATTGTGATTTTAGCTTTACCAATAAAGTCAGCACACTTTTATTAATATTACATGTGCTCTATGTGATTGGTAATTGTGAGGGTGCTGGGGAGCATCTCCCTCACTAAATGATGTACGCACTCACAGTGTCTAATAGGAAGTTTTGATTTTGTTATGCTTTTGTTTTGAAGTCCATTAACTTCTCTCTCTCTCTCTCTTGAAGTCAACTTCCTGAAGGCCTTAGTCATGGAGTGCACACATGATTATGGCCTAATGATGTTCACCTGAATGGAGTGTTCCAATCACCCACTGATAGTGGGTTGAACCATCTGATGAGAGCTGAGGGTGGAGTGGGTTGAATTTTCAGTTTGATTTGATTTAGTTTGTTGGGATATTGTTTAGCTAAGGGGTGTTTTGTAATCAGATATTTGTGAGGTGTATCAAAATAACTGCAATGTTTCACTGTATAGGTTTTTGTAGCTGGGTTGTGTCGAGGTGGGAATAGGGCTGCTCAATTAATCGAATTTTAATCTAAATTACGATCTGGGCTTTCAACGATCATTAAAAATGACTGAGCCGATTATTAGCACCTCCCTCGTGCTTTACTCTCGCGCTGCTCCGTGTGGCAAATCGAGCGCACCTCTCTGCGTTTCGAACACGCGTCACAACAATTAAGAGGACCCGAGGGAAGCTCGAGAAAGTTAAGCAGAAGTTATTTGGAGAGGAGAGTGACTACCGTTGGTTGAAAAGAGAGGTAAAAAAAACTTCAGTGGTGTGGAAACATTATGGGTTTGCGGAGTCAGACGTGGATCAAGTAGACATAGTGTGTAAACTTTGCTACAGTGTCGTAGCTGCACCACAGAGCAACACTGCAAAGTTCACTAAACACAGATGTTTACATTTTTCATTTATTTTTTATATTGCAAACATTTGCACTGTTATCAGTATTTGCATTGCATTTTATATTATTTTGACAATCTTTTAAGCTATTATTCAATACATTGTTATTGTTAAATAAATATCGTCAAATAATCGAGATCTCAATTTCAGTGAGAATAATCGTGATTATCATTTTTGCCATAATCGAGCAGCCCTAGGTGTGAAGACCTTTTACATTTTATTGGTGATGGTATGACCAGCATCTATTTAAGGAGGGGTTTGTTGAGAGGCTCGGGTGGTTTTATTTCCAGATGTGTTGCTGGTGAGCATGACAAAAAACCTCTGTACCAGAAAAAAGAGAGAATATATTCAAAGCTTTGATTGATTGATTGATTGATTGATTGGTAATTTATTTCAACATGTGAACAATATACAAGTACATTTAGAAAAGAAATAAGAGAGAAAAAAATACTATACAAATTACATACAAAAAACCATTCTGATTAATTTACATGTTGAAAGGGAGTGGGAAGAAGTATACACTTATTTAATCCCACCCCTTTGCCATAAATTATCAGTGAATATTTAGTCAGCTTCCTTACTGATATAATTTGTAATAAAAATAGTGAACAGATTTCTGATATACTATATACTATAATATCACATCATGAATTTTTTGTTTGTTTGTTTGTTTTTAAATAGAGACATTCACTTAATTTAAATATTTTCCTTTTCTTTATAGATCGAGAAGATCATATTTTTATAACTCTTTTTGAACAGTTTTATGTTTGGACATTGCTTTAATTCCATATTCAGTTTGTTCCATAGTTTCACTCCATGAACAGAAACACAAAAGCCTTTTCTTGTAGTACGTACCTTCATTGTTTTGAAGTTACAAAAACCCCTTAAATTATAATTTCCTTCTTTCAAAAAAAACATACTCTGAATATTACCTGGCAGTTCTTTATTTTTTGCTTTGAATAGAATTTGTGCTGTTTGGAATTTCACTATATCGTCAATTTTCAATATTTCAGACTGCAAAAATAGTGAGTTTGTATGTTCCCTATAACCTGCATTGTGGATGATTCGAATTGCTTTTTTTTTGAAGAGTAAAAAGTGAATGTAATGTGGTTTTATAGTTATTGCCCCAGACCTCTGCACAATAGCTTAAGTATGGTGAAACCAGTGAACAGTAGAGAATATGAAGTGATGTTCTGTCGAATACCTGTTTTGCCTTGTTTAGTACTGCAATGCTTCGTGATACTTTGGAATGAATATATCTTACGTGAGCTCTCCAGTTAAGTTTTTCATCTATTATTACCCCCAGAAATTTATTTTCACTGACTCTTTCAATATCAACACCATTTATTTGAATCTTTGCATTTGTATTTAAACTACTATTTCCAAATAACATCAGTTTAGATTTATTCAAATTTAATGATAATTTGTTTTTATCAAGCCAGAACTTCACTTTACTTATTTCATTAGTCATATCCTCCAATAAATTCTGCAGATCATCACCAGAGCAAAAAATGTTTGTATCGTCAGCAAAGAGAACCATTTTTAATACTTTGGACACTTTACAGATGTCGTTAATGTACAAGTTGAAGAATTTTGGACCCAAAACTGACCCTTGGGGTACACCACAAGCAATGTCCATACATAAGGAGCAACCACCATTTATTTTCACAAACTGCTTTCTGTCACTTAAGTAACTCCGGACCCAATCTAAAACTACCCCTCTGACACCATAACGTTCCAGTTTTCTTATTAATATATCATGATCTATAGCAGGGGTGCCCAATCCCGGTCCTCGAGAGCTACCGTCCTGCAGCTTTTAGATGCATCCCTACTCAAACACAGCTGAATCAAATGGTTTGATTACCTCTTCAGCATGCCATCGTGTTTGGCAAAGGCCTGATAACAAGCCATTCATTTGATTCAGCTGTGTTGGAGTAGGGATGCATCTAAAAGCTGCAGGATGGTAGCTCTCGAGGACCGGGATTGGGCACCCCTGATCTATAGTGTCAAATGCCTTTGTCAAGTCTATGAATAACCCAGCCACATATTGCTTTTTGTCTATGGAATTTGTGATGTATTCTATTGAATCTAATAGTGCCGATGATGTTGATCTGCTTGATCTGAATCCGTACTGACTCTGTGAGTAGTTTATGTTTATCTATAAATTTTTCCAGTCTGTTTTTAAACAGTTTTTCAAGAACTTTTGAGAATTGAGGTAGTAAAGAGACAGGCCTGTAGTTTGTGAAATGGTGTTTGTTTCCAGATTTGTATAGAGGTATAACTTTTGCTATTTTCATTCTATCTGGAAATCGACCAGTTTGAAATGATAAATTACAGATGTATGTAAATGGTTTTATAATAGCCTCAATGACTCTTTTAACCATTATCATATCAATATCATTACAATCCAAAGATTTGTGATTTTTACATTTTTTGACAATTTCAAGAACTTCATTTTCATCAACGGCTGTGAGAAACATAGAATATGGATTTCTGTCAATCAGTGTATCGGGTTTTTCCTGTGCTTTCCCAGGATGAGTGATTGTTCTTGCTAAATTTGGTCCAGCAGTTACAAAGAATTCATTGAGACTATTTGCCACAACATCCATATTGTATTCTTCATGGTCATTACAAATGAAATACTTGGGATAGTTCTTTTGTCCAGTCCCACATTTTATAACACTGTTCAGGATTTCCCATAATCTTTTATTATTATTTCTATTTATATCTAATTGCTTCTTATAGTGTTCCTTTTTACTAAATCTAAGTATATTAGTTAACCTATTTTTATATCTTTTGTATCTGATTTCAGCATCTTTAGTTCTCGTTCTTAAGAACTCTCTGTATAGAGCATTTTTCTTTATACATGCATTTTGCAGACCTTTTGTTATCCATGGACAGTCCATATATTTCTGTTTCCTACTATATTGCTTTATTGGACAGTTGGTATTGTACAGTAATGTAAATATTCTAAGGAATTTATTATAAGCACTATTAACGTCCTGTTCCTGATATACTTCACCCCAGTTTTCCTTCAATAAATCTTTTTTAAATGCATTCATTCTTTCTTCTGTTCTTACTCGTCTGTACTCTTTTTTACTGTCCATTTTATTGATCTTGTAATTCCTATCATAGATTGTAAAAATTGGAAGATGGTCACTTATGTCGTTAATCAGGAGTCCACTTACAGTCTTATTTTCAATGTCATTTGTAAAAATGTTGTCTATGAGAGTTGCACAATGTGATGTAATCCTGGTAGGTCTAGTAATTTTAGGGAATAGGTTCATACAGTGCATTGTGTTTATAAATTCCTCAGTGGTTTTATGTTTATTTGGGTTTAGCAAATCAATATTGAAGTCTCCACAAATGAAAACTTTTTTGCGAGCTATTTCAATAAATGTTTCTTCTATCCAGTCTTTAAATGTCTCAATACTACTACCTGGAGCTCTGTATATACAGCTAATGATTACATTTTTACTTTTTTCTTTACAAATTTCAACTGTAATACATTCTAGTACATTATCAATCACCATCGTCATCTTTTCCACCACATTAAATTTCAAGGATTTGTCCACATACAAGGCCACTCCTCCTCCTCCTTTGTTTCGCCTAGTTATAAATGTGAATTCATAACCCTCCAGTTCAAAGTCTGTTCCTTTTTCCATATTGATCCGAGTTTCTGATAAGGCAATGACACTAAATGGATGTGAAAACTGGTTAAGATATTCTTTGATATGACTAAAATTAGCATAGAGACTTCTACAGTTAAAGTGGATAATTGATCATTTATTCTCAGTTTTAATCCTCTGATTGTAGTCTTTATTTGTATAGTAGCAGCTAGGGCTGGGCCATATTATACCGTTCACGGTAATACCAGTATAATGTTAGGCAACGATAGGAAAATGAAATATCGCGATAGAATGGGAGTAAAACGCGCATGCGCAGTGCCTTTGTTTTCATACGCACATGGCCGATTGTTGAGTGAAACAGATGAACCAGAATTGGTTTGTAAAAATCGTGCAACTTCAGTGATGTGGAACTGGTTTGGTGTTTGTCCGTCAGATACACAACAAAGCACATTTTTTTGCAGAACATGCAAGCGGCCGTTGTTATTGTCATATTTGTCGGACTAAGATGCTCTTAAATCTGGGAGTAATCTGGGTCCTAAACTCCGTATACTTCAGGTCAAACAACACTGCAGCATCACTTAAAATTTAGACAGACTTAGAATTTAGACAGTTAAAAACTGTCTAAATTCTTTCATCTTTAATAAAACGATCAGTGTTATGTTACTGCTTAGTTAATTTCATGTTTTAAATGTTAGTAAATGCGCCACCCTGTGGTCCCTTTAAGTCGATATTTTGTGACAGTAGAAGAAGAGTTAGACAGGAAGTTCATGTTTGCTTGCGATGCTGCTTCAAGATGGCTGCTCCACATTCGTGTCCTTCTTTGGGTGTTTGTTAAAGCATTGTCTGTAAGTACTCAATGGTAAAGCAACGAGGCATTCAAAGTGCTGTCTTTATGTGTGATGGACCACAGTTAGCAAGTTTTCTATGTGCTATTCATATGTAAATGAGATCGCCAGTTCATATGCTAATTAACGGTGCTAATCGTCATGTTAGCTCTTCGAATGCATTGTTAGATCATTGTCACATGTTGTTGTTAACAGCACAGATTATTAATGTACATTTCCACATATGTTTTATTGTTACAGTTTCACAAAATGAAAGAACCAGTAAACTTCTCAAGATCTCATCTATTGTCTGGAGTTCCTGGGTTCATGTTTAGCTGTGTGGATAGCTAGTCAGACTTCTAGCGAGGCCATTTACAGTGAAAAGACAGCACCACAGCAAACATCATAGCTACAGAAGCCACCGCGTGGAGCTACAACCATCCTATAAGCTAAGTAAAGTATACGGGCGGACACAATCAAAATACAACAAATCCAAAATGTCTGAAAGTAAATCCTCCAAAGCCGAGACAGAGTCAGTCCGTTCCCACAAACCACCATCAAGAGCAGGTTCGTCAGCTAGCATTGAACTGCTCAGAGCAAGAGCAAAGGCTGAAGCTGCCCAAACAAGAGCCTCATATACAAAGAAAGAAATAGAAATTAAAGTCGAGCAAGCACGCTTACAAGCTACTCTTGACGCGCTGAGAGCGGAACAAGAGAAGGAAGCTGCCATAGCAGAAGCTAATTCTTTAGAAGCTGGTCTACTTGAATTAGGCTTCGAAACACGCAGTGTAGCTTATGGGCCACCCCTATCTGAGAGCAAAGAAAAACGCACTGCGCAGTATGTTTTGGAACAAACAGCTATCAATGCAGCAGAATCAACAGCCCCAGTAAAAACTGAATACAAAGACCCTACACCCGCCTTTCAAGAAATTGCTATAAAAGAAGGAAACAAAGCAAACTGTGCTGCTACTCATAACGAACTGTACAAGCCCCCATCCACCAACTACAAAGAGTTTACACCTCTTGTTCAGACACCATATAAATCCAGTTATACTCAGGGCAATGAACATGCCCCGAGCCAACACACTTACGACCTCGCCAAATATCTAGCCCGCAGCCAGCTCATTACTACAGGCCTTACCAGCTTTGATGACCAACCCATGAGTTACTGGGCATGGAAATCATCTTTCAAAACCGCAATAGCAGGGTTAGACCTTTCACCAGGAGAAGAGCTGGATTTGCTGGTGCGCTACCTTGGTAAAGATTCAGCTAAACAAGCCAAACAAATGAGAGCTGTCAATATCAGATGCCCTGAAGTTGGTTTAGCTATGGCTTGGGACAGACTTGAAGAAATATATGGCTCCCCAGAAGCTGTAGAGCAAGCTCTCTTTCAAAGGGTCGACAGCTTCCCTAAAATCACACTTAAAGAGCCTTATAGACTCCGTGATCTTGCCGACCTAATGTTAGAGCTAGAGACAGCCAAGTTGGACGGTTACTTACCTGGCTTGACCTACTTAGACACATCAAGAGGGATCCAAGCGATAGTCGAAAAATTGCCGTACAATCTACAAGAAAGGTGGATGAATATTGGTTCAAGGTACAAGCACGATTATGGCGTCAGCTTTCCCCCCTTTACTGTGTTTGTCAACTTCATTCGCACTGAAGCCAGAACACGAACTGACCCTAGCTTCAGCGTCCACAGCCCTAACCAACCCATAACATCAGAACGAAGACACATGCACGAAAGGTTCTCCAAAGGACCCATATCTGTTCACAAAACTCAAGTACAGGACAAGGCAGATGCAGAAAAGTCTAAGTATGCTGTGAATCCAAATAAACAGTGCCCAATTCACAGCAAGCCTCATCCTCTGAAAAGGTGCAGAGGGTTCAGAGAGAAACCCTTGGAAGAGCGCAAACAGATCCTCAAAAAATTAAACGTCTGCTTTCGCTGCTGCTCATCTACTGACCATTTAGCCAAGAACTGTGAATCAGAAACCACGTGCACTGAGTGTGACAGCAAAAATCACATTTCTGCCCTCCACCCAGGTCCAGCACCATGGGAGTCTAAATCGCCCCCTTCCCCACAGCAAGGCGGGGAGAGAGACAAAGCAGACACCCAAGAAGTCACGTCTCGGTGTACTGAGGTGTGTGGGGAAGGAGTGAGCGCCAGAGAATGTTCAAAAATCACACTAGTGAATGTATACCCTGCTGGACACAGAGATCAAACAAAGAAAATGTATGCAATCTTGGACGATCAGAGCAATCGATCGCTGGCACGTTCCCAGTTCTTTGATGTTTTTCAGGTCCAAGGAGAGAGTCGCCCGTACATGTTAAAGACGTGTGCCGGACTCACAGGAGTATCAGGGAGAAGTGCTTCTGGCTTTATAGTAGAGTCAGTGAATGGAAAGGCAAGTCTTCCTCTGCCAACACTCCTCGAATGTAACGAAATTCCAGATAACCGCTCTGAGATACCAACTCCAGAAGCTGCCCAACACCACGCCCATCTACGACAGATTGCCAACTTGATCCCGCCATTAGACCCAAATGCTGACATACTACTACTGCTGGGACGAGACATGCTTCGAGTCCACAAAGTCCGGGAGCAGATAAACGGCCCAGACGACGCCCCATTTGCTCAGAGACTCGACATGGGTTGGGTCGTGGTAGGTGACATCTGTCTCGATGGAGTGCACAGACCCCCACACGTGAACAGCTATAAGACTTTCATACTGGAGAATGGCCGTGCAAGCCATTTTCAGCCATGCAACGGTCAAATAACTGTTAAAGAGACATTTACCAAAGCTCCTGAGCGCAGTCACAGCCTCCCAAGCCTTCCTGTGTCAGGATGTAATGTGGACAGCATTGGTCAGCAGGTCTTCACACGAACAGCGGATGATCACAAACTTGCACCATCAGTTGAGGATATGCAGTTTCTCCAAATAATGGACTCAGAGTTCTATCAGGGCAGCGACAATAGCTGGGTTGGTCCTCTGCCTTTTCGATCGCCTCGACAACGGCTCCCGAACAACAGACAACTAGCCTACGATCGCCTTATGTCACTCCGGCGCACTCTTGAAAAACGACCTGAAATGAAAACACACTTTCTGGAGTTTAAGGAGAACATGCTTACCAGAGGACATGCTGAAGTGGCACCAGCTCTCAGTCAGAACCAGGAATGCTGGTACCTCCCTTTGTTTGGGGTTTACCATCCAAAGAAACCCGCCAAAATTAGGGTCGTGTTCGACTCAAGCGCCCCACATGAAGGAGTCTCTCTCAACGACGTGTTGCTAACAGGCCCCGACCTCAACAACAGTCTTGTTGGGGTGCTCATAAGATTCAGAAAGGAGCAGGTGGCCATAACGGCGGACATTGAACATATGTTCCACTGTTTTGTTGTCAAAGAGAGCCACAGAGACTTTCTCCGCTTCTTGTGGTACAAAGATAACGACATGTCATCTGAAGTTATAGAGTATCGCATGCGAGTGCACATTTTTGGGAACAGTCCCTCCCCCTCTGTCGCCATATATGGGTTGAAGAAAGCAGCAGCGACTGGTGAGCTAGATTTTGGGATTGAGGTGCGGACATTCATTGAGCGAGATTTCTATGTCGATGACGCTCTCAAGTCATTTCCTACTGAAGAAAAGGCCATACAAGTTCTCCAACAAGCTCAACGGGCTCTTGCTTCTTCAAACCTCAGACTACACAAAGTAATCTCCAACCGCCCTACAGTCCTAGAAGCTTTCCCACCAGAGGACAGGGCAAAAAACATTGGAAACTTAGACCTGTGTGCTCAAGACTCGCCAGTGCAACGCAGTTTGGGGCTGCTGTGGAATGTTGACACAGACACCTTCACATTCAAAGTTGACAATGAGCAAAAGGCCTTCACACGTAGAGGTGTCCTCTCTACTGTCAACAGTCTCTACGACCCTCTGGGGTTTCTCGCTCCAATCACAATTCAAGGCAGACTGATTCTTAGAGAACTTACCAGCTTGACGGACGACTGGGATGCTGCACTCCCAGACAACATGAAGGCAGAGTGGAGCAATTGGAAGGACTCACTTCAAGATTTAGAAGATCTCCAAATACCACGCCCCTACACTTCTCTCTCTACATCTGGCGCCCAAACCAAAACACTTTGTGTATTCGCTGATGCATCCGTGAAAGCCATTGCAGCTGTCGCTTACATCAAACTGTCTACTTCGAACAAAACAGAAATCGGCTTTGTGTTTGGAAAAACAAAGCTAGCTCCTCAAGCCGGCCTCACAATTCCAAGACTAGAGTTATGTGCTGCAGTGCTTGCAGTTGAAGTTGCGGAGCTGATAGTAGCAGAAATAGACATCATGTTTGACGACATTGAGTACTACACTGACAGTAAAGTCGTGCTAGGCTACATCCACAATCAGTCACGAAGGTTTTATGTGTACGTGCATAACAGGGTCCAACGCATCCTCCAATCAACATGCTCCAACCAGTGGAGGCACGTTCCATCCGAACTCAACCCAGCAGATCATGGGTCCCGCTCCGTTGCAGCAGCGCAACTGAGCAGCACAACATGGTTTAAAGGGCCAGCCTTTCTCCTCAAACCGTCCGCACAGTCGCAATCTCCAGTCACGTTTGACCTTGTGGATCCCACTCTTGATACAGAAATACGTCCGCTGGTGACAACAAATCTGACACAAATCGCAAGGTCAACAGTAAGTTCATCCCATCTTGAGAGGTTTTCCAACTACAGTCCTCTCCTCAGAGCAGTTGCCCGCTTGACCCACATTGCTCGTTCCTTTGGTCGATCCAACCAAGCATCCAGCTGTCGTGGTTGGCATCTCTGTCAACCCACAGTGGAAGAATTGGAAAATGCGAAGGTCTGTATCATAAAGAGCGTTCAGAGTGAGTGCTACGAAAAGGAAATAAAGTGTATTCAGGAAGGGATCCCTATTCCCCCCTCAAGCAGTCTTTGGAAACTGCATCCTATTCTAGATAGCAATGGACTCTTAAGAGTTGGAGGCCGAATCATACAATCTGAATTGGGTATCGACACCACTCACCCTCTCATCATCCCTGCCCGACACCACTTGGGAACGCTCTTAATACGGGGGGTGTAGACGTGTTCGGGCCATGGGACATTGTAACCCGGCGCACGAGAGGAGGACAAGCTAGCTCTAAAAGGTGGGCCGTGATGTTCTCATGTCTGTCAACAAGAGCAGTCCATATCGAGTTGATCGAATCAATGAGCACAGACAGCTTTATAAATGCTTTAAGGCGACTTTTTGCAATCAGAGGCCCAGCAAGACAACTAAGATCGGATTGCGGTACGAACTTTATCGGCGCCTCTCGGGAACTGAAAATGGACGGATCGAACATGTCAGTCAAGGATGTCGAAGGCTACTTAAGCAAACAAAACTGTTCATGGATCTTCAACCCACCTCATGCATCCCATATGGGCGGTGCCTGGGAGCGGATGATTGGGATTGCGAGGCGTATCCTCGACTCTATGTTACAGGACTGCAAAAGAACACTACTAACACATGAACTGTTGTCAACATTCATGGCAGAAGTCTGTGCCATCATGAATGCTCGCCCCCTGATTCCTGTGTCCACCGATCCTGAGTCACCCCTCATCCTCACGCCGTCGATGCTGCTCACGATGAAACCAGACTCAGCAGCGCCACCCCCTGGTGACTTTGGAAAGGGGATATTTCTGAAAGAACAATGGAGAAGAGTACAAGGTCTCGCTGACATGTTCTGGTCCAAATGGAGACGGGAATACCTTCATACTCTTCAGTTGCGGCACAAATGGCAGGACAAGAAACAAAGTCTCAAGGAAGGAGACATCGTTCTGCTCAAAGACATTCAGGTGAAGAGGGGCGATTGGCCCATGTGTATCATAACCAAGACTTTCCCAGGGAACGATGGACTTGTCCGGAAAGTCGAAGTAACTACTTCGCACTCAGGCAATAAGAAGACTTTCTGTCGTCCTGTAACAGAAGTGGTTTTGCTGCTGTCCCCCGAAAAGTTTAGTGACTGACAGTTTAATGTGGGATTGTTATAATCCCAGGCGGGGAGTGTTATGTTACTGCTTAGTTAATTTCATGTTTTAAATGTTAGTAAATGCGCCACCCTGTGGTCCCTTTAAGTCGATATTTTGTGACAGTAGAAGAAGAGTTAGACAGGAAGTTCATGTTTGCTTGCGATGCTGCTTCAAGATGGCTGCTCCACATTCGTGTCCTTCTTTGGGTGTTTGTTAAAGCATTGTCTGTAAGTACTCAATGGTAAAGCAACGAGGCATTCAAAGTGCTGTCTTTATGTGTGATGGACCACAGTTAGCAAGTTTTCTATGTGCTATTCATATGTAAATGAGATCGCCAGTTCATATGCTAATTAACGGTGCTAATCGTCATGTTAGCTCTTCGAATGCATTGTTAGATCATTGGCACATGTTGTTGTTAACAGTACACATTATTAATGTACATTTCCACATATGTTTTATTGTTACAGTTTCACAAAATGAAAGAACCAGTAAACTTCTCAAGATCTCATCTATTGTCTGGAGTTCCTGGGTTCATGTTTAGCTGTGTGGATAGCTAGTCAGACTTCTAGCGAGGCCATTTACAATCAGCATTGCTGCTTTACCAGGTGTAACTATAAAGTTTAACTTCCAGGCATCCATGAAAACAAAAGTTATTACATTTAACGGAGTTAGAAGTTAGCAGGAAGCTAGCGGAAGTTAGCTCGCTAGTTTCGCTAGTTACCTAAGCATGATATAGCATGTTCTGACGGAGAGATTTCTGAAAAAAATCAAACGTACAGCTCTGCTATCACTTCCAACATAAATGAAGACAGGAAACTAAACAGCAGTGACGTTTGTAGGGTTACTGAAGGTGGGCTAGCTGGTATATAATGATGTGCTACGTGATCGCTAGCGACACAGCTATGTTAGCATAACATAAACAGTGAAGCTGGAGGACGAACACTAACACTTTTCCACTTATAAAAGTTAACGTGAAGGTTCTTCATGGTTAGAGACAAATGCAATCGCATGGCAGGATACTGTAAACGGACCAAACTTCAGTCAGGAGAACAACTGAGATAATCCATCCACAATACGAGGTTAGTCATTAATATACTGCAACAACATGGGAATAGAGCAGCTGCCAGAGAATTCAACATTAATGAATCAATGGTACAGAAGTGGAGGAAGCAAGAAGAATGAGTTTAATAAAGTTTGATTTATCTGACTGCTTTGTTTCGCTTAATGTGCCTTATAATCCCGTGCACCTTATGGTCCGAAAAATACGTACTGCACACTGCAGTTTAATGTTGCAAAGCACCTCTTTTTAACTTCAGTGGATATTATACATGGTTATGCTCAGGATATGTCAGCCCATTTCTACTGGAAATGCCTTTTGGTTAAACTTTCAGCAAGGAATTTGCATTTGCACTGTTACATTTTTATAAAGCTTTAATGTACATAAAAACCAGCTTCTTGTTTAAGTGAAAATAAATGGAAGGTTGTCTTTTTGCGCTAGTAATGTTGTGGAGTTGTATTTTGTCTCGCATCAATTATATCGTCGGTTATATCGTTATCGCAAATTTTCAAATATATATCGTGATAAATATTTTTGGCCATATTGCCCTGCTCTAGTAGCAGCAATTGTTATTGTTAGATGAGAAAAAGTTGTTGTCTGGATCTATTTCATATTCCAAGTCATGTGTATTGTGATCCATATAGTTAAATGTTTTCAGTTCCAATTGATCATATTCTGCAACTGTCTGACTGATGCAGCTGATTCTTCCAGATGTATCTGAGTTCTTCCTTCCAGTGTGTGTCATAAGTGAGTGTGTGGTTGTCTGTTACCTTGTTTGCCGTCCAGATCGTGTTGCTCACTGATATTTTTCGAGATCCGCCATATTTTTAATGGTCAGAACTTTGGCTTCCTCTGGTGATCCATTTAGCTTTGAAAACAATTGAAAACAATTGAAGGCTCGTGTGGTTGTTTTTTCCATTTGGTCCCCTTCACATTGCCTTGCCACCGCTACAGTAAGGTTCTCTCTTTTTTCCACTGTATTTTCCACCTTATCGGTGTGGAGTACTTTTTGAGCTTTGCATGACAATAATTTAACTCAGAAATATCCACTGTAGGAACACTTTTCATTGCTGGCATATTTCTTAACAAACTATAGTTTAGTTGGCCTGAGTAGGACGCTGTTCAACCCCTTCCCAAGAGGGCTCAGGCTGATGATCTGGCCCCTGAGAGGAAAAGGCTTCTGGTCTTAGGGCTGCCTGAGCCTGAGATATGAACTCTGGGGGAGTCTTGTGTACCAACCACAAGGGTTGCCTACTCCAACCACTGGAGACTGTTTGCCGCCAGGTGTGCGGTCCACCAGTTGGACCCCCACAAGGCTGCAGCAGTTCCTGCAGTCCTAGCTGGAGGTGGGTAAATCTGCAGTCTCATTGCAAGGTATAGTTGCAGCGATCAAGGCGGTTCGTATTGTTCGCTCATCACTGCATGGGACTGACTTCTCCCCAATCTCCCAGTTTCTATGAGGTGCCCAGGCCTGGACTTCCAGTTCCCCCATGGAACCTGTACCTGGTCATTAGCCTTTCAGCATCCTCCGTTTGGGCCACTCAAGGACGCTGAGCTGAAATGACTGTCCCTCAAAACGGCCTTTTTGGTGGCCGTAACATCTGCAAGCTCCATGCTCTATCAGTCCACAGGGATTGCTGCAAAACGGGTGAACACACAGTTAGTCTATTCACACACACACACACACACACACACACACACACACACACAGGTAGAAAAGAAACAGAGAGCAACAAAGAACGAGAGCAAATAGAAAACAACTTTAATCTAACATTAAAGTTGTTTGATGATGATAAAAACAAAGAAATCACAAAGTATGTTTTGATAGCAGGCAGGAAAGCCATGATTCTTGGGCAGTATAACTCAGGAAACTGGTGCTATTTATTATTCATGTTAACCAGGATTGGTTTGAACGTTTTACTTTTGCATTCCAACTCCAGTAGCACCATCCCAGCTGACACTGAGCAAGAGGAGATCTTTATCCTATTGTCAGAACCATTTGCACCCACAACAATTAACTAACAACAGTGACACTGACCCGCAAGCTTCACAGCAGAGGTGTTATGTGCTTCAACACTGTTTTTGGTTTTTGTCAGGTCATCTTGACACACTCTTATCAAAATATTGCAAAGACTGCATGTGCCATTTTGTGCAAGATTTCATGCAAGTCATCTGTTGCACTACGAGGAGTTTTTCCATCATAGTCAGAAATCGTATTGATCAACAAAGACACAGATTTTTTATATATGTATACATACATATATACATACGTATACATATACATACACATTAGCACACTAGCATCTTGCACCCTGCTGTTATGTGCTGGATTGTCTAAAGGGCATCTTTACACAGCCTGCACCTGGGGTCATGCCTTTTATGGTAGATCTAAGCCACTTTCAATCTTGTGCTTAGAGCTTGCTTGTGGCTGTCTTCCTGATGTACTCATGGATGTTTGTTGTTTCATCCTGGACAGTGTTTCTGACACTCACTAGTCCTCTGCTTCCTTCCTTCCGCTCGTCATACATTTTCAAGTTGCTGAAAATTGAGGTGATTGTCCCAGTAGGTTATATGATCCACGACAGAGCGTAGGTGTTGATTATCCAGATCTCGTTTTTCCCATTCAGCTGACTCCTCGGGACTTGCCTCACTCTCTGCACGTATGTGGTGGTTGCGGCTTTCCTAGGGGCCTCTTCATGGTTCTGTTTGCCTGGGATTCCCAGGTACTAGCAGCTGCCCTTAGTGTCTGTGCTGTTGACTTCTGGTAGTGCTGTTCCCTCAATTTTGAAAACCTTCCCTCTCTTCATTACCATCCAACTTTCCAGTGGCATTGCTATAGATCCTCATTTTGTGGACCAGAGAATTGATGTCTTATTCAAATGGCTTGAAGTTGACCTCTAGTGTTGTTCGCCATCTACCCATCAAATTCCTGTTCTTAGGGGGTTGTTGATCTTGTACAGTTTTAGGCATTCCCATATCTCACAGTTTGGTGAGTCTGTTCTTACAGTCTAAGGCATTTGCTCAGTATCCCAGTAGCTGGCATCTTGTCCCTTTGGTGTTTCTGCCTCTTCCCTTCTGGACCCCACTCATGTACTGAGCAATTTGCCTGTTTGTTTTAGCTGTTATGATGGCTCAAATGAGCTTCAAAGCTGTGGCTATTGGCCTGTAGTTGGGTGGGATCAGTCCCTTCCAGGAGGAGCAGGACTGTCTGGCCTTCAATTATTCATTCTGGATGAGTCTCATCCAGTAGCAACAAGTTGATTTGTGCTGCCAGATAGTCATGGAGTGCAGATACAGCTGGTTGCTGGCCAACTTTTTCATATCTCAGGTGGAAATCCAAGGCTGCGAGTCTTTGCTTGGGACTTTCTAAGGTCTCGAGTGTGGGCAGCTTGCTGTACTTCACCTTAAAACTTTGAAAAGATTCACAAGGAGTAAATTAATGTTCATGTTTGTGCATCAAGAGCGGCACACATCTTCAGAAAAAAGGGTGCAATTGATGCATTGTGTGATTTCCTTTGTTTGAGAAAAATCATGAAATCAGAGATCAACACCTGACAAAGTAACCAAGACATAATAACCTAAAAATGAAAGAAGCCTCAATTTTACATTATCTCATTCCAAGACAGGCAGTAAGGTGACTGCACTTTAACCAGGTTTTTGCTATGCTAAAATATAAATTCTCTTCTCAGACTTTAAATGAATTATTTTGTTTTGCCATTTGGCACCGGTAATTCAAAATAATTGAATTTAGTTTGTCTAAACAATATGGGATTCATTTTGCATGTAGGGCAGATAGTCTGACTGTCTGCAAAAGAAATTGAATTGTGTCAAGACGGTGAAAAAACCATCAGCGTAATAATAAAGAAGAGACAATCATTTCTGGGCTGGAAAATGGATTCCATTTGTGTCTGAGGCACATTTCATTGTAGATCACACAATGAGTGACACAGTTCATGGTACAGAATTCATCAATTAATTTGCATCCACCTCCATTCATCCACCCCTCCTATGCTCTCTCTCTCTCTTGCTTTTCTATTCTCTCTTTTGTCTATTGTATTCAAGGCATTTCTACTTTTTTCATGTTACCACTGAGTGGCACCTCTCCATTTTTAATCAACGACTTTAGGACTAAAGATAGTGCCTATTCTTCAGTCCAGTCAATGAGGTTTGGCTGTGTTATTGAATTATTCTATCAGCCGTCTGTCCCCACGATAAAGAATACATCCTATTGTTAAGAAATAGATTCCCATCTGGGAGAAGGAAAAAGGGAGTGTGGGAGAAGAATGGCTCTGTCATGTTCCCACCACCCTCATCTCTTGTGCTTGCCATGGATAACATCAGAGTCAGAGCCAGGAGGTTAAATCTGAGAGCTTTGTCAGGTGGAAATATGATGAACTGCATATATTACCAAGATTAAAATGAAATGAGTTGACATTAGACCAAAGCATGACTCAATTATCACAATGTGAAGCAACAACAGGAAAAGTGGAGCCATGGGCAAAGGTTCTGTTCACACGTGGCAACATTGTGGGTCCTAAGTTGACATCAAGTACATTGGTTCACACCTGATATTAGAATGCACCTCTGCATGCATCTCAAGTGATCAGATGCCACTTTATATGCAAATAAACGTGACTTTGAAGAAGAAATCTCTATGTGGTCGTTTTGCACCTCCTTGTAGCAGAGGTTCATGTTTTATTTACTTATTTCCAGACTTTTGGTAATAGGAATTGTAATTTGGGGTTTGCGAGTTTTAGTGGAGTGTAGACTGAAAATGCTTGTGATGCGTGCATGTCCACGTAAAGCAAGGTAAAGTCATACATGAATCAATGAATCAGCTTAAAGTAACTGAAACCAAAAGCAATAATGTTTTGACAAATTTATACTCACTATAGCTGTGGTTCAGCTTGACGTGTATTCAACCTGACGCTGGCCCCAGGACTTTGGCCACATGTCGCCATTTGCAAGGATGTTCATAGCAAGTATAAACTGTCAGTTTATTCAACCCTTCAAAGTTAGATCACAATCATGCAAATGATCTGGTCTTAACTAGAGATGGACCGATCCGATATTACGTATCGGTATCGGTCCGATACTGACCTAAATTACTGGATCGGATATCGGAGAAAAATAAAAAATGTAATCCGATCCATTAAATATCACGAAAGCACCTCACAAAACTTGCAACACGCCGTAACTCACCTCAGAACGTATGCATCACGTGATAGAGCAGCTGTGGCATGCAGGACCTGTCGGTGGTCTGGATAGCATGTGGAGCTTCGCTAGCAACCTGGCATTTCATCTCCGACAAAGTTATCCCGAGAGAAGTAAAGCAAGTGTGTAAGTCCATCTCTGAATGTTTGTAAAGCATTCCCACGTTAAGCTTAACAAGCGACTGCCTCTCGCTCTCCGGCTGCTACTTCAATCGTGAAACTGCTTAAATCAGCTGATCGGCTTTTCTGTCGCGAGTCCGTCTCTCGTTTGTTTTTGGTCCACTTTGCACCAGAAAGAGCAAACCAGCGGCTGAACAACAGCAGCACGTTTAAGCTTGATAAGCTGTTGTTAGAATTTATTTAATATTAATTTCTACACCAGGATCTTTTTCTACGTAGCTGACGGCTGGTAACTGTGCAGGGGCAGATCTAGCAAAGTTTAGCCAGGGGGGCCGATAGGGCATTAACTGGGAAAAGGGGGCACAAAGACATACTTTTCTTTCTTATTCTCATTTAAAATGTCTAGCTTTTAATAAATAATTATCTGACACCCAAAGTTTTAATTTGATGTAAAATGAATAGAAGTCAATTACTGTATATAGTGACTATTAAGTCTAATATATATACCCTAGTAAGCTATAGTACTTTTTACTTTGGGAAGGTACCATCTGTGCAGTCTGCAATTTTGTTGAAGAAAGATGTTGAATCTATTTAATATTTCTTGAAAAATAATTGATTTCTGTGCATTTTTTTTTCACACTGCATCAAATTAAGGTTGATTACGTCGATTAAGCATCATGAGGTGGCGCGTGAGGGGTGGTTCCCCATTTTTTATTTATTTAATTTTGTTGTTGCTGGGAGTTGGAACCCTATTAGTTAGGTTGCTTAATATTTACGCTAAGTACTCTTTAAAATACCAGAATAGGGAGGATGGTGTAGGTCTAAGTTTATTAGATTGATCAGTATTGCTGAACTATGAAATATTTTTTTTGTATACAGGTATAACAGAATAGCTTTAGTGTAGTTGTTGTTTTAAACTTGAGTATGAACTTGCAGACTTGCAAAATGCAGCAAGATATTTTAAAAAACAGTTTTGTTGATTAAAAAACACTATATCGGATTCATATCGGTATCGGCAGATATCCAAATTTATGATATCGGTATCGGTATCGGACATAAAAAAGTGGTATCGTGCCATCTCTAGTCTTAACTGAATCAACTAATAAAAATAATATAGGACAAAAGTTAAAACCGTTACGTCTCATTTGCCTACCAGGTCGGAGACGTTCAGGTTTATTAATAATAATAATAATAATAATAATAATAATAATAATAGTAATAATAATAAATGTTATTTATAAAGTGCCTTTCAAGACACCCAAGGACACTCTACAATAGGATGAAACACATAATAGAACAATGACACAATGAAGAACAATAAAACAAAAGCACAAGATAAAATTAACAAACAGTGGGTTCAAAGTGAATATGCAGATGTGAACAGATGGGTTTTGAGTTGAGATTGAAACTTGGGGAGAGAACCAATGTTTCTTATATCTGGGGGTAGAGAGTCCAACAGCCTGGGAGCAGAGCAGCTAAAAGCTCTGCTTCCCATGGTGGTGAGGCGGAAGGAAGGTACAGCAAGCTGGATAGAAGAAGAAGAACGAAGTGAGCAGGCAGAAGAGGTAGTGCTTAACAGGTCAGAAAGGTAAGGAGGTGCAAGGTTATGAATGGCCTTGAAGGTGAGCAGAAGAAGTTTGTATATTATCCAAATATATGGATAATATACAATGGGGCGATCGTGGCTCAAGAGTTGGGAGTTCGCCTTGTAATCGGAAGGTTGCCGGTTCGAGCCCCGGCTTGGACAGTCTCGGTCGTTGTGTCCTTGGGCAAGACACTTCACCCGTTGCCTACTGGTGGTGGTCAGAGGGCCCGGTGGCGCCAGTGTCCGGCAGCCTCAACTCTGTCAGTGCGCCCCAGGGTGGCTGTGGCTACAATGTAGCTGCCATCACCAGTGTGTGAATGGGTGGATGACTGGATATGTAAAGCGCTTTGGGGTCCTTAGGGACTAGTAAAGCGCTATATAAATGCAGGCCATTATCCAGCATTTCACAGGGAGCCAGTGAAGTTCCTGAAGAACAGGAGTGATGTGCTGGTAGGAGGGGTTCTGGTGATAACGCGAACAGCAGAGTGCTGATTAGAAGATCATTAGTTTACTTTAAGTAAAGCAGTTTCTGTACTGTGACATGAACAAAAACCAGATTGAAATCTCTTATAGATGTTATTATTAACCAGGTGTGAATGAAGTTAAACTGCAAATACTTTTTCGAGTATTTTAGAGATGAAGGGTAGATTAGAAATCGGACAGAGGTTGTTAAAGTTGTTAGGATCTAAAGAAGGTTTTTTTCAGTATGGGAGTGACTGAAGCAATCTTGAATAAGAAGGGAACGAAACCGGTGATGAGTGAAGAGTGAATGATAGCAGAGATGAGTGGGAGTAAGGAAGAGAAGCAGGATTTCACAAGCCCTGTAGGCATAGGGTCAAGTTGACATGTGGCAGACTTTGATTTACAAATAAACTCAGAAATATCAGATAAATCAAGAAGATGAAAAGTGGAAAACGGCTCAAAATAGAGAGAAGGTTCTGGAGAGGGAGCAGACACAACATCCAGTCCAGTCAGGTCACATGCAAGGCACTCTAGGGGACTAAAGGTATCAACGATAACTGGCAGGACATTTAAGTGCTGACGAAAAATGATCGCGAGACCACCCCCACGACCTGAGCAGCGAGGTTTAGAAAAGTAAACAAACCCCGGAGGAGTAGATTCATTGAGCTCAGAAAAGTCATCAGGTTGTTGCCAGGTTTCAGTTAAACAGAAAAAGTCAAACTTACAGTCAGATGTGAGGTCTTGGATGAGAGGTCCCTTATTTGTCAGTGAGCGGATGTTTAGAAGACCAAAGTTGAGTGGAGTATTTTCTTTTTCGCTAATCGCGGTGGACGCCCTGGTCAGGTGGGCTAGAGATCGGTGGTTGACAGCCCGATGAGGTTTCCTGCGAGGTTGGCGAGTAGCAGACCAAAACGAATTAATTTTGTCTGCTTTGTCTGGAGTTGAGGAAAATCCTGCGGGACCCACGATGGCTGTATCTCCGGCGAGGCTTGGAAGTGATGTCCAGGTGGTAGTGGAGCTCCGCCGGCGATGGGAGCGGCAGCTGACCGCGAAGGCACAGGAGCTCAGCGGCCGTATAGTGGAGCAGTCCAGCCGTAGGATGGTAGACAAGCGTCAGGAGAATCCAGGATAGTGCTGACCAGCTCCAAAACATCTTGGCCCACATCTTAGACAATGTGGAGGAAAAAGAGCAGAGCCTCAGATCAGATCTGTTAGCTGTTACTCTTTCAAGGATGTTTGATATGAAAGGAAGGTTGGAGATTGGCCTATAATTAGCTAAGACTGCTGGGTCTAGAGATGCTTTTTGAGTAAAGGTTTAACTACAGCCAGCTTGAAGGCCTGTGGTACATAGCCGATTATTAGAGATAGGTTGATCATATTTAAGATTGAAGCATTAATTAATGGCAGGACTTCTTTGAGCAGTTTTGTATGAATGGGGTCTAAAAGACACGGAGGTTTGGAGGAAGTAATTATTGAAGTTAACTCAGAAAGATCAATTAGAGAAAAAGAGTCTAACTTAACATCAATGGTACTAAGAGTAGCTGTAGATAATATTACATCTGTGGGATGATTATTGGTAATTTTTTCTCTAATGATAAAAATTTTATTTGTGAAGAAGTTCATGAAGTCATTACTAGTTAACGTTAAAGGGATGGTTGGCTCAACAGAGCTCTGACTGTTTGTCAGCCTGGCTACAGTGCTGAAGAGAAACCTGGGGTTGTTCTTATTTTCTTCAATCAGTGACGAATAGTAAGATGTTCTGGCTTTGCGGAGGGCTTTCTTATAAAGCAACAAACTATTTCTCCAGGCTAAATGATGATCCTCTAAATTTGTGACACGCCATTTCCTCTCCAGATTACGAGTCATCTGCTTTAGGCTACGTGTTTGAGAATTATACCACGGAGTCAGGTACTTCTGCTTTGAGACCTTAGTTTTCACAGGAGCTACAGTATCCAGAGTCGTACGTAGTGAGGAGGTTAAATTATTAACAAGATGATCAACTGCTGTTGGGGTAGTGTTTAGATAGCTGCTCTGCTCTATGTTGGTACAGGGCATTTCGAGATGATAAGAGTGGGTGGATTATATTCTTAAACTTAGTTACAGCACTTTCAGAAAGACATCTACTTTGATAAATTCTACTCTCCACTGCTGTGTAATCAATTATTGTAAATGCAAATGTTATCAGGAAATGATCAGACAGGAGAGGGTTTTCAGGAAACACTGTTAAATGTTCAGTTTCTATGCCATATGTTAAAACAAGATCTAGAGTGTGATTAAAGTGGTGGGTGGGTTCTTTTACAGTTTGAGAGAAGCCAATTGAGTCTAATAACAGCCATGTTGAGGCTGTCATTCTTAGCATCTACATGGATGTTAAAATCACCCACAATAATTATTTTATCTGAACTGAGCACTAAATCAGATAAAAAGTCTGAGAAATCAGACAGAAACTCTGAGTAAGGCCCATGTGGACGATAGATAATAACAAATACACATAAAAGGGGTGTTTTTTGTTTTGTTTTTTTATTTTTTGCTCATAAGCAGAGAGTGCTTGCTAGTGCTATCCTTAGACGTTAAACGTGATGAAACTATTCAGGAAAAAACGCCACGTATATATTGTTTATCATGACTCTACGTGGCCTATCAACACAATTTAAAAACTGGTATACATCACCTTGTTGCTTTGTCATCCTAAAGTGGTCATGTGATTGGCTTACCACGACTACTATATTCTTCCTCATGTGATTATTTTGCCCCCTTAGCTCCAGGTGTTGTGCCAAAAAGTGATCGTCTGTTAGAAAGTGATTGCCGTCCGCGTGAGCGCACAGCTGCTGAAAGCTGTAGCGCCCAGATTACTTACAGCTACTTCTGTGTAACTGATATAAGATGCGGTAAGCTGAACACAGCTTCAACTGTCTGTTTGTTGAAAAATAGTAACGCGACCGCACCACTTTTTTTTTTTTTAGTAACAGCGTTGTATCAATAGAAATAAATGGTAAATGGACTGATTCTTATATAGCGCTTTTCTACTCTACCGGAGTACTCAAAGCGCTCTATACAACATGCCTCATTCACCCATTCACACCCACTCATACAAGCACTTCCTTCTATACTTAAGTGCAATCTAAGCATTCACACACATTCACGCTCCGATGGACACATTGGAGAGCAACTTGGGCTCTGTATCTTGCCCAAGGATGCTTGGCATGCAGACTGGGGAAGCCAAGGATCGAACCACCAACCTTAGTAACGCCGTTATTCCCATCACTGCCACCGGCAGATAGAAGAAGTGGCTGAAATCCTCCTAGTGGCACAAAGCTTGACTGAAATACAGGGGCACTAATCATGGCAGCACAAGAACAAGCTCTGAGCACAAGATCCATAGAGGCTGGGGTCTATCACACCAGGCAAGACCCCAGGTGCAGGCTGTGTAAAGATGCCCCAGAGACAATCCAGCACATAACAGCAGGGTGCAAGATGCTAGCAGGCAAGGCATACATGGAACGCCATAACCAAGTGGCCGGCATAGTGTACAGGAACATCTGTGCCGAGTATAACCTGGAAGTCCCGAGGTCAAAATGGGAGATGCCCCCAAGGGTGGTGGAGAATGACCGAGCTAAGATCCTGTGGGACTTCCAGATACAGACGGACAAAATGGTGGTGGCTAACCAACCGGACATAGTGGTGGTAGACAAACAGAAGAAGACGACCGTAGTGATCGATGTAGCGGTTCCGAATGGCAGCAATATCAGGAAGAAGGAACACGAGAAGCTGGAGAAATACCAAGGGCTCAGAGAAGAGCTCGAGAGGATGTGGAGGGTGAAGGTAACGGTGGTCCCCGTGGTAATCGGAGCACTAGGTGCGGTGACTCCCAAGATAGGCGAGTGGCTCCAGCAGATCCCGGGAACAACATCGGAGATCTCTGTCCAGAAGAGCGCAGTCCTGGGAACAGCTAAGATACTGCGCAGGACCCTCAAGCTCCCAGGCCTCTGGTAGAGGACCCGAGCTTGAAGGATAAACCGCCCGCAGGGGCGTGCTGGGTGTTTAGATAGATAGATAGATAGATAGATAGATAGATAGATAGATAGATAGATAGGAAGAGAGATATGAATATTTAAGCTTTATTTTCTATTCTTTAGTATGCATTTATATGTATATGCTGGTACTTGACATTTTATAGAATCACTCTTGGTTTAGTTAGAGCCCAAGACAGTAATAAACCGCACTTCTACACACCTTTGTGTCTGTGTGTCCGTTTGTACCTACATGATGGTGTGTGTACAGTGTTGCGTGAAACTGCTTACCTGGAAAATTGTTAGGTTGATAAACCCACTGTGACCCCCCCCCCCCCCACTTCACTATGTCATCTGCTGACATGTGCAGAAAAGTGGAATGTAACTCTCTGTGCAGGTGTGTGTGTGTGTGTGGGTGTGTGCGTGTGCGTGTGTGTGTTCATACGTTCACTCTCAGGTTCATCTTGTTGTGATTTCCTGGATGTTATTGCCTGATTGTGACGATAACAGGTCTCTGTCAGCAGTCTGCAGAAAACCAGCTATAAGCATTTCTGCCCCTTTAGTACCAACAGAGAGCCTCTCTCTCACACACACACACACACACACACACACACGCACACACGCACACACACACACACACACACACACACTTTGTTAATGCTGCCATATATATCAGGCTTCCTACTGCACTTCATTAGTTTTGGGATCATTGCTGCTGGCTCTTCTCTGCATTCTAGCTCCTCTTAATAAAACTAAATTAAAAACTTACTGCAAAGTTATTGCAACTCCATAATTGAAGTGCACATTAACTGTTGTAGAATGTCAGTCACAGTAAAGTCACATTCTTTTATTAAAATAACACAATAGATTTGAAATCTTAACCCATAGCAGAACTTTAAAATGAAACAACCCGCTGTTAAAATAGACCATTATTTTTAATTTTCACTGTTTTCACTGTTTTGGTCACATTGTGTCAGCTAAAAGCATCAGCTTTTGTTTCAAACTGATCTGAGTTGTGTTTGAACAATCTTTGCAGGTGATGAGAGCGCAAACACATGAGCCCAGTTAAGATAAGAGCATGCTTGTCATATTTTTCTGACTTTAACAAGATTTTAAATTGTGAATTTGTCACTCATGGTGACACAGCTAAAGTACCATTTTGATGTCATGTCATTTTGTGTGTTTAAGTCAGTGTATGGTCGGGGTGGAGGAGGGGGGCGGGGGGGAGTAGAAAAGCGCCGCGTAAGAACCATGAGAACTGTTTACATTAGGATCATGTTGGCTACCAAATGAGTTTAGGTTTAAGTTTATGAGCCAGATAACACACACCAATTAGTTAAACTGCAGGAATGTCTAGACCTGGATGACCTCTAATCTTCTGCTTCTAAAGTCAGCATGTCTCCATGCTAAAGTATATAGTTAGGGCTGCAGTAGGTGTAGGCCGCTGGGGGATTCCCATGATGTGTTTCTTCTTCACTCACTATGTGTTAACAGACCTCTCTGCACTGAATCATATCTGTTATTAACCTCTGTCTCTCTTCCACAGCATGTCTTTATCCTGTCTTCCTTCTCTCACCCCAACCAATCACAGCAGATGGCCCCGCCCCTCCCTGAGCCTGGTTCTGCCGGAGGTTTCTTCCTGTTAAAAGGGAGTTTTTCCTTCCCACTGTCGCCAAAGTGCTTGCTCATAGGGGGTCATATGATTGTTGGGATTTCTCTGTATGTATTATTGTAGGGTCTACCTTACAATATAAAGCACCTTCAGGGGACTGTTGTTGTGATTTGGCGCTGTGTAAATAAAATTGAATTGAATTGAGTTTGCAGCATCATTTCTTTTCTCAGTGAACTGCTCACTTTTCATGTTTGTTTCAAAACATTAAAAGAAAGCAAGTGTCAGCTGGAAGCTTCTGATTGGGACTCAACCAGGCGGTGACATGTCCACTGTCTATGTCCATCTTTTACAAACACCCAGTGTATTGCAATGACTCTTCTGGTGCTTGTATAGCAGTGTTACACAGGGATTCTTCTTTAATAGCAGGAAGCAGTCTTTGACATGTTCAGAGAGGCGCTCGGGTTGATTCTGTTCTACTGTTAGGTTTTTCACGACAGTAGAACAATATTAATTAGCTACATCTGCCTCGTCTGTCAGTTTAAACCGTGAAAGTGATGAAGAGCACCAATAAAAGGAAAGGCTGCCTCCAGGATATCTTTTACAGTGATGTGTGATTCTGTTGTGCATTTAGCCAACCTCAGTGTTAGAGTCCATCACAGATGGGGCCAAATAAAATTTAAGATGCTAATTATCAGTATCATTTGCAGTGAAATGCCGCAGTGTTGGAGCAGCTGTCATTAAGAAGAGCAGCGAGCTGAGTTGGACAAACTAGAGTTAAGGAAAGACGAGGTTCTATTTTGATCCACTTTAACCAGTTTTTATCTCCAATATTTTTATCTTACCTGTTTTCACTACAACTGCAAATATAAGCTGCTACTTTCTGAATGAGGGCAAAAGATGAAAACCCCAAAAGAATATCCAGGCCTCATTTCCTTGCGATTTATTTCATGGTGTTATTTGTTCTTTTTTGGCTATTTGTTTGTTGTAGCTGCTGGAAACGTGGCTTCGTGCAGTGTCACATCAGCCGTGCAACGGCTCTGGACCAGCTGTATTTATAGATCAGCCCGTCAGAGGATGGAGCCAGCAGCCAGAGAGTAATGATGTGCTACAAATGGGACTCATCCAAAACTCATCCACACACACAGTCCTATTAACCTCCACACACACAAAGAAACACACAATACACAGACCACACAGTGACACAAAGTCATTTATGGTATCTTTTTTTATAGGTTAAATGCTTTAAACAGTCATTTGGCAAGTTCTTCAAACTGCTGCGAGAACAAAATAATGGGAGGGCTACTTTGCACCAGCACATCTAGAAATTTCTGCCGAGGGCTCTGTAACTGCACAAGATCGACGCTCACATTGGTGAGATGCATGGCCACAGTGACCCTGTGAGGCTCGATGTGAAGCCGAGGGCAGACACAGAGTTCACACAGCAGGGGACTTAATAGCCTCCTGAGAAGATTGCAGTTCTCAAAGCACAATGAAAGAAAAAAAATCAGTTAAAGTGACGGATACAAGATTACAATAACCACAAGAAGCCCCTCTGTTTAGGCTTGGTGCTGGACTGGATTAGTTGAAGGGATGCTCTCTCTGCTGTGATTGGTTTTGTGGCATTCAACAAACTCACAACAGTGGCAAATGTGTCTGCAGCAGATATGGTGAATCAGGAGTTAGCTTTAATAAATGTCAAAACATCTCAAATGTTTTTTGTTTCACCTTGGATGAAAGCACACATCATCCAATAGATCTCTGTACCCGCCTCAAAGAAATATTTTTTAACACTTTGTGTCTTAGTTTGTGTTTTGTTCTTTTGTGAGTGTCTTTATTTTCCTCCTGTGTGAGTTTGTTCTTGCTTGGTTTGTCAATGTAATTCAATTCAACTCATATATCACCACAACAAAAGTTGAGTCAGTGCATTTTATATTGTAATGTAAAGATACTACAAACAACCTTTGGTGACAGTGGGAAGGAAAAAACCCTTTTAACAGGAAGTAACAGCCGAGTGCTTTTTTCTTTTGTTCTTACACGAGACACCAGTTTGCACTGGTGCAACTCCTCTGCAAATCTGGCTCTTAGTATTTCCCCATATCTGCGGTAGTTTCCATCTCAGAAAGCTTTTTTGGTTTTGGATGTTTGTTTTTGGTAGTGACGTGAAACTGCAGTTGTGCAGAGAATGTATCAAGGCTTTGAAATAATCCAACATTAATCACCACACTGAAGAAGACTAACATCACAAACTGTGTTGCAAATATTACCCTCACCTTTTCAAATGTTCTGTTAAGAGTAAAAAAGTAAAAAAAAGTACCATCCAGCATGGAAATACCGAAATTTCCCACTTGTAATGGTGGTAAAGTACAGCCTGTGGCTTATTTGGCTTTCCTACTGAGTCTGAGCTCAGGTTTCATGCAAAGCCCAGTGGGTTGTGACTCCTTCACACAGAACAGGAGTTAAAATTTTACAAAAGTCTTGAACACCTTGAAATGAAACTTATAATAGGTGTTTGGATGTTTGAGTGGTTCTGATTCCTTTTTCTTTCAGGCAATTGCAGAAAAAGTATCACAGCCAGGCGACTGGTCAGGTCCACTGAAAATGTCTCAAATGGTTTGTCAGTAATTATGTCTGAGGCTGCGTCCTGTACCTACCTGGAGACGTTATAATTAGCTCAGCTGTACTGCAGTGCCATGCTGAGCCTCAATACACTTGTAAAAAAACAAACAAAGAAAACTACTTGCAACTCATTGATAACTGAGTGTCGGTGAGATATAAGTATCTCTAATCTTCAGTCAAGCACAAAGAAAAGGCGAGAATTCAGCTCTTTTGACACAAAGAACAACTTCATTGTTTAGTGCTGCACAATACTATAAGTCTCACTGGGTACGGCATAGAAATTAATGCCTATTCTCATTCCAATTCAATTCAATTTTATTTATACAGCGCCAAATCACAACAACAGTCACCTCAAGGCACTTTATATTGTAAGGTAGACCCTACAATAATACATACAGAGAAAAACCCAACAATCATATGACCCCCTATGAGCAAGCACTTTGGTGACAGTGGGAAGGAAAAACTCTCTTTTAACAGGAAGAAACCTCCAGCAGAACCAGGCTCAGGGAGGGGCGGGGCCATCTGCTGCGATTGGTTGGGGTGAGAGAAGGAAGACAGGATAAAGACATGCTGTGGAAGAGAGCCAAAGATTAATAACAGATATGATTCAGTGCAGAGAGGTCTATTAACACATAGTGAGTGAAGAAGAAACATGCAATGCATCATGGGAATCTCCCAGCAGCCTACACCTATTGCAGCATAACTAAGGGAGGATTCAGGGTCACCTGGTCCAGCCTTAACTATATGCTTTAGCAAAAAGCAAAGTTTGAAGCCTAATCTTGAAAGTAGAGATAGTGTCTGTCTCCTGAATCCAAACTGGAAGTGTGACAGATTAATTATTAGTTGAAGTTCATAACGGGGTAAACAGTAGTGGTTAAAAGTTACTCAATTTATTATTCAATTTATTTCAAATATGTAAATGTATAAACAAGGGTAAAAAAAAGTCCCGTCAAAGAGATGTAATGTAACACAGGCAAAACAGTAAAAGAGTTCATGACTTCGTTCAACCGGATAACAATTCTTAATGTGACTACAAGCTGTGTAAAATTCAATCTGTGATCTACTTGTCGAGCCTGGGGAATAATCCATGTGATTTAGTGATCATGATTGATTAGTTATGCCTGCCATTGCCGGAAGGGGGATCTCTGGTGACTTATCCCCTTTCAGCCCATTTTCAGGGTGTAACAGAAGCTGGTTCCACAGAAGAGGGGCCTGAAAACTGAAGGCTCTGCCTCCCATTCTACTTTTAAATACTCTAGGAACAACAAGTAGGCCTGCAGAGCGAGAGCGAAGTGCTCTAATAGGGTGATATGGTACTACAAGGTCATTAAGATAAGATGGGGCCTGATTATTTAAGACCTTGTATGTGAGGAGCAGGATTTTGAATTTAATTCTGGATTTAACAGGAAGCCAATGAAGGGAAGCCAAAACAGGAGAAATATGCTCTCTCTTTCTAGTCCCTGTCAGGACTCTTGCTGCAGCATTTTGGATTAGTTGAAGGCTTTTCAGCGAGTTTTTAGGACATGCTGATAATTCCCAGGGTATTAATAGCATTTTGATGCTGGTGTGGGTCATTTATAAAGCACCTTCAGGTGACTCATGTTGTGATTTGGAAATACTTAAATTGAACTTAACTGAAAGCCAAGCTGTTCTACCACGGTACAGATAGTAGGAAGTGAAACAGAGTATGATAAAGGACAAAGATTCACACAGGTGGACTATGTAGAAGGTGCAATCTGAAAGAGATAGGAGACTGCAAGGTGGTGGCAGTGGGGAGCGTAGTATCAGACTTTGTACATCTCTCCAAAGAGAGGAGGAAAAAGAAAAGGCTTATAGTGGATTGCATGTACTCCTGGACACTAAGGAAGATGAAAAGGACTTGTATCGACTGACTGGTCAGAGAGGTTGAGCTAGAAAGGATATGCAAAGAAGTCAATGATTCTATCCCCAGTTCCTCTATTCTGATGGCGTGCATGATGCTAAACCTGCTCTCAGTGTGTGTGCATGTGCATTCATGCTTGTGATAAACAAAGTGCTGCATGCACAGAACAAAGCCCTAAAAACTGGGCTGGTGAATGTGGCTTGTAGCAACAGAGCAACTTCAGTGGTCACAGAAACCAGAAGAGCTGAATGTAAATGCTAGCCTATTTTACAATGTGAGTCTGCATGTCTTTTTGTTTCATTCATCAGTCACTTTTGTTACAGGTGTGTTATAATATACATTACAGCCTTGCTAGAGCTGGTTACTTGCTAAATGTATGTTCCACAGTCACCGATAATGACTTCATGCTTAAATAGCTGTGGTGAGTGGAAGGAGCTGTCAGACCACAGTAATGTCTCCTGACTACCATGGGACTCGTTTTTTTCTGCCCTGCCTTTACTCCACTGACACAGTGTAAATGTTTTCTATTTCCCATAAGAATCCTACAAGATTCATGACAAATGTAAGAAATACATTAGCTTTTTGTCACATTTTCACACCATGCCATCTGTTGCATAAAACATGTTTTTTCCCACAGTACCCGAAGAGCCTCTCTGTGTGAAGGATTTTTTTCATTGAAATAAAAGAGCCTCTGAGGCTCTCTGCCATTTCTTTAAATGTCACGTCCCTCTGCAACAGGAATAACTGAGTCCAGGTGATTTGGGGTTATTTTTCCGAGTGTGGCTATTTGTAGAAAAATTTGTTTGTTTGTTTGTTTGTTTGTTTTTTTCAAATAGATCATATATTATTATTATTATAACATATTATTACATGAAAGATTATATGACTTTTGTCTCCTTAGTGTAGTGGTGACACAATTGCCTGACAAGCAAAATATTCCTGGTTTGATGCTGGGAGGGCATCCAGTGTAAACACAGTGTCTTCTATCTGATTTATGTCAGCATCATATCTTCACTTGGGTTCAAATGACATATATTTTATCTGAACTTTTTTTAATTCTTTAAACGTGGGCGGTTGATGGAAGTTTATGGGAGTCAGCATCCAAACAGCCTGAACATAAACTGCAGTTTTTGGAAACTTCCATTGTGGCTTTATTTTTTCTCCCTGGAGGTCACCACTTAATCAATACACATATGTCAAGCAAGTATAATGCCATCCTTACAGACAATGTTTCTGCTCTATTTCAGTTTCTGTCTGTTTTCTCTTCTAGAAACACAGAGAGAGAGCAGGAAGGAGTGCAAACAGGGAAAGATGCAAGACCACCCCGGGGGAAATTGCCCTACATTGTATGTGCTGACAACACGCCAACGCAGAGATTAACTCTGTGAAGCGCCACTGAAAACATCCCTCCCCTGCACGTCTCCATAGGCCATTAATCTGAGATGACATGCAGGAGACCGGCGAGAGGTATAAGGTGTGACTGAAAAAGAAAGAGGCTGTGACATGTATTTCCAGAGATATTGGCACTATCATCACCTTTCTCACTGTCATGTTTGTTCAGTGCTTTCACGATATGAATAGGCGATGAACTGTGGTCCAGCCTTTAATTCTTTTTTCATATGAGTTCTTGTTTAGGCTGTCAGAGCCAGTGCAGCAGGAGAAAACATCATCGATGCAGGAAGATAGAGTGTAACTATGTAGACTCAGGGTCTGATTTAGCAGTCGTGAACGAGATATGTAAGTGTAG
This sequence comes from Astatotilapia calliptera, assembly GCF_964374335.1. Lineage (NCBI taxonomy): Eukaryota > Metazoa > Chordata > Actinopteri > Cichliformes > Cichlidae > Astatotilapia > Astatotilapia calliptera. The sequence continues at coordinate 4,193,753 of NC_137422.1, read as the reverse complement.
TTTGACTGGACTTCAGCAGTTGATGTGTGTGAGCAGGAGAGCCTTTGTCAGCTCTGCTTAGATTATCTGTGCACGTCTTAGAAAATAAAACCTTAGAATGTATTAAATTAGTTATTTTCACAAAGACCTTGAATGTAACTTATTTTCAAGTGTCAAGTTTCAAGTTTTATTGTCATGTACAGATAAACAGTGTAGCCACATTCATCCATAATGAAATTCTTTGGCTCCTGCTCCTGAGCTTTACATGAGCATATAGAGAGTGTGCAGTTATATTAAGAAGAAAATAACAGAATTTAGCAGTAGAATAATAATAATAATAATAATAACAATAACAATGAAAAGGAGAGAAAAAAGTACTATTTGGTATTTACAAGTTTGTGCAAGAGTATTTACAGGTTGTGCAAAGTTGTGCAACAAGCATTTAAGTGGCATTTGTTGAAGTGATAGTGTGCAGACTCCTGTAATTGTAGTGAGTGTGTAGTGGTGTGTATGGAATGTCAGCAGTTCAAAAGCCTGATGGCTTGTGGGTAAAAACTGTCTCTGTGTCTGCTAGTGTGGGTCTGGATGCTCCTGAACCGCATGCCAGGCAGCAGGAGTGTGAAAAGTCTGTGGCTGCCAGTTCAGTCCTGGTGATACGCTGTGCTGATCTCACCACCCTCTGCAGAGCTTTGCGGTTCAGAGCATTACAGCTGCCATACCAGGTGGTGATGCAGCCAGTCAGAATACTTTCAATGGTGCATCGATAGAAGTTTTCTGGGGTTTATGCTGAATCTTCTCAGGAAGAGCTGCTGTCTAAATCTTACTAATAATGCTTCACTGAGTGAATGGGTTAAATGCAGAGGAATTTCCCCATGGGGATCAATAAAGTAACGGTGGCACGGTGGTTAGCACTGTTGCCTCACAGCAAGAAGGTCCTATTAATGTGTCAGTTAGCACATGTGATGAATTAAACAGTCACCGTTTAAATCCATCTATTTAAATTTAATAATAATAATAATAATGTTACTTATTAAGAAATAGCCAGGCCTTTGCCACAGGACACTAATAGATCCCATGCACAAAGAATAACTCAAATAGACTCAGCTGGTCTCTGTGCAGTTGTTTCGTCTGTTGTGGTTATTTTTGATCTTTTGTTTTTCTTTACAGTCCTTCTGATTGAGCACACTCATAATTAATAAATTCTTATAACAATCAATAAGTTAGCAGCCAATCATGACTCTGAACGAGTACTGTACTAATTCTACAATCAGTGTAAAGTTACTTCAGCTAATGAAAAATAATGGATATATAGCTGAAATAATTGCTTGCCTGCAAGGCCTAAAGACTTTAGCAGAGAGCAAATTATAAAAAATAATAGGCTAATGGTTAATAGCTTATGCTCAAAATAAAATTGTATTGCAGTACATTTAACTAAGAAGGTTCAAAACAAAAAAAGGGGTAGAACAGCAGATAAATAAAGTCATAAATAGAAAGGAAAATGTAAAAATCCTCACTTCCTCAAAACTTCTATAACCTTTTTGCTATTGACAAAAACCCCACAAATCCGTTTCAGTGGCAGTCAGGCTGACCAAATGTTCTCACGTCTGCTAACGAACAGGCAGCAGCTGCTGGGGGCGTTTGTGTGTTACTGATAGTTGTGGTATGAATGTGGATGCTCCACGCTGCTCGCTAAGCTGTTCGACTGCTGTCTGATCTGAGGTGACTTTGGCTTGATGGCACTCTACTGCTCAATTAGTTTAATGTGTGGAGTTTGTATGATGTCACAACAGAGAGCTGCTGACTGCGTGCTGAAGGCGCTCCAGCCACCACTTCATCACCCCGTGTCAAACACGCACAGTTTAATAAGAGCATCTGAGGCTCTAATTCTAATAACCATCTCTTATACCATCTGAACCCGCTCCAGATCGATTACCAGATCAACCTGCTGTCATCTCTTGATCTGCGGTTTCACCTTTGGCTGAGCCCCACAGATCCATCAGGCCTCGCCTCCCTCACAACAAAGGAGTGAATCAGCTTTGTTTCGCATACGTCGGTGTATTTAGAGAATTCACTGTCAGTGATTTATTCATCTGCTGTCTTTGTTGTTGAAGAGACTTCTTCTTTGTCTTGACTTAAAGAAGCAGCAGGCTTGAATATAAATTAGTTAATCAATTTCAAATGGCACAGTTGGCACGGTGGATGGCTCCAGCGCTGTTGGTGTGGAAACCACAACTCCAGATAAGACATTTAGAGCTTGTTAACTGCAATCAGTGCACTCTGTCAATGTCGCTGCCCGCAGAAGCTTCAGAAACCCTTCAAACCACCACTGGGCCAAATTTTATTTCAAGGAACTTCTACTAATTAAGTTACTGGAAAAGAAAAACACAGTCAAACACACTGGAAAAGTATTTTATCTGATGTAGCATATGTGGTAAATGGTAAATGGTAAATGGCCTGTATTTATATAGGGGACTAGTAAAGTGTGAGGAAGTTAGCGACACTCTTATTGGGCTGACCATTTGCTTGTGTGACCAAGTGGTCGGCGGGTTTATGAAAGAAATAATAAAATGACAACGCCACCTGGGGGGAATTCTAGCCCCCGGGAAATATGAACTTTAGAAATGAAATGTAATTAAAAAGAACAACGTTTGCACAGGTTCAGGGATGCACACTGAGGCCGGCTCAATGTATTAACACCATTTTATTTATTAAAAAAATAAAAACAAAACAACAAAGACAGCACACTAAATGTCTAAAATAGTGTCCCAAATTACAACAAAATAAACATACAACTGGGACTTACCAGCAGCGGTGGACCAAAAGAAAACCACACAAAAAAAACCCACTATAGTCTATTCACCTGGTGCTGTACAACAAAAGTGTGGAAACGACCCGCCACCTAAGGTCCCACGGCCGCTGGTAGATCCTCAGTTCACTGAAATAAAAGCACAAGATATACACATTAAAAAGGATAAAAACATGGGACATAAACAGGCTCTCTATATACTAAAAAAAGAAATTAAAAGAAAAACGGAGACCTGCAATAAAACACACTCACATACACACCACAGAGCACAGATTGGAAATACTCGTGCTCTGCGAGCCAGCCCACAGCTGGTGCTGGTTCCGATTGTCCGTAGCCCTACTCAGTCTCGCGCAGCTCTCCACAACTGGGAGAGGGAACGGGAGAGGCGGTACCAGTTTTTGTAACACCAGCCCAATATGCAGCTGAAGATCGCCCCAACCAGCCGCGAAAGCTGGAGTAAAACGATAGTCCAAAAAGGGGCTTAGCGTGAGACCCAGAGCCCCCAGGGGCGAGGCGAGGCCAGCAGCAGGAACAAAACTGGACGGCCAACAGATCGGAACACAAGATAAAACAGGGCAAGACAAGACAGCAGCTAGGCAGGCGTCTCGACTCTTTGCTTAAAATCAGGCAGTTGGTCCCTGAGAAGGTGCGGCAGCAATCAAACCCTACAAACAAAAAAGGCAAAGATAACCTTAATCGTCTCTAATTTACAAATACTAGCAGCTATAATATAAGCGACTTACCCCAAGACTGGAGGCGCTGTACTGTACGGTGGACGCGTCTCTCCACCACAGCTGGAGTAAGGAAAAGAGAAACCGCCGCGCTGTAGCGGGCCGCAGAATTATGACTACTAGTTACCGACTTTTGAGAGAAATCAGAGGTCGAAAGGAGGCCTACCTGTAGCAGTCACAATCCGATCGTATCGGTAAATTAACCAATAGGCCAGCATTTACTGCTGTATCGCACCAGAAGCTCGGGAGGAATGATCCAACAAAAAAAACGGCTTCCATTTATACAGGTAAACACCGCCCTGTAATCAATATGCAGGTGGGTTCCTAATTAACCCAATCACACGATACAAGGAGCGAGTGCAGCGGAAAGAGAGCGAGGGTGGTAGAGCGAGCGAGAAAGAGAGAAAAAGAAGGGCGAGTAGCCCATCCGGCTACAACTGCTCTCTCTAACAATTTCAGATTTACTGGCATTGCACACATAAAAACATCAAAACATTCCCAGGTTAGAAATTCCTAGATTACCTTTTATTAAATTAGTCCTTAAGGGTCCATCTGAAATAATAGTAACATAGTATCAACCTCTATCTCCAAAACGAGCATGGTGGCATTCTACTTTTTAAAGTTATAAAATCACACATCTGTCTTTTCACCACACAGCAGCCCTGGGAACAGTGCTCCCAGTTTGGAAGCCCATTTAGTGTTTTGTGGGTCACAGAATAAGCCGCTGACTGTTGTTGTCATTTTCAGTTTCAAATTACAGTTCTCAGCCAAACTACAAGAGTGCATATTGCAGAGTATTTCCTTCTTATTATGCCATCTACAGCATTAAACTGTTTTTTTTTTAATCCACAGACGGGAATAAAAGTTTGGCTGTTTCAAAAGTCACATTAAAGGACTTCCGGTCGCTCGGGGGATGTAGAAGGTAGAGGAAAAGACTGCTCCGCTAACTTGTCTACCTTTTCCACTCCTAAACCAGCCAATTCACCACAAAACTACTGAACTGAGTACGTTTTATTTTACGGGTTCCGAAATTGGGTTTTGCTCGTTCTAACATGGCCTCAAAACGAACTAAAGCGGCAGAAAGGGAGGACGACGCACCTAAGCTGAACATGGCAGCCATCTCCTCCCTTCTGGAGCAGCATAGGGAGGCATTGGCCAGCGACTTCAAAACATCTCTTAGCCTACTGGAGTCGAAGTTTGACGAAGTCCACTCTGCGGTGGAAGATCATGGCCAGCGGCTCGGATCTTTAGAGCTAGCAGCGGTTGACTTAAGCCAGCGGGTTAGAGAACTCGAGAACATTTGTTCCAATCTCAGCGAATCTAACACTAAACTTCTGGCTAAAGTTACGGACTTAGAAAGCCGAAGTAGGCGCCAAAACCTGCGTATCCTGGGACTCGAGGAGGGCATTGAAGGTGGGCGTCCCACAGAATTCTTTGCAGATTTGCTCTGCGAGGTTTTCGGGAGGGAGAGGCTCCCGACCCGCCCGGAGATCGACAGACCCCACCGTATACCTGCCGCTAAGCCAGCCCCAGGACAGAGACCGCGCCCCGTAATTATACGCCTTCATCGGTACCAGGTAAAGGACCTTCTTATCCGAGAGGCCCGGCGAGGAGGGAAACTAGAGTACCATGGTCGGCAGATTTGCGTGGTGGAGGACTACTGCCCGGAAGTTATGAGCAAGCGAGCGGAGTACCGTGAAGTGATGTCTGAGCTGTATAAACGAGGTCTCAAGCCCGCTCTGCTGTATCCTGCACCACTTCTCCTGGCGGCGCAAGACGCTGGCTTCATTCGGCCGATGAAGCGAGGAGATACTTGGGTGACCTGCCCGCTACAGCCGAATCACCCTGAGAGCCTGCTTATCTGGTCTTGACGTTTGTCCGTGGGACAGCCCTGTGAGTAGATTGTCCTGACTATCTTCCTCTCCTGGGATATGCAAGGACTTTCGTTCATGTTCAGGCATTCTACTCTCTGTTTTAGTCTCTTATTTGTCATCTTTCTCATACTCTGTTTTCAGCTGCACTTGTTTTCTTACATTTTCAGTGCAGGACTATGGGTAGTAACTTAAACTTTGTAAGCTGGAATGTCAAAGGCTTGAAAAGAAGGAAGGTGCTCTCACACATAAAGCAGTTTAAAGCAGCTGTTGTCTTTCTACAAGAAACACATTTCCGTGATTCGGATAACTCTCATCCTATATCCCGATGGGCAGGGCAGCATTTTCTTTCCACCTTTCAGGCTAAGGCCAGAGGCATTTCTATTCTAATTGACCAAAATATTCCCTTTGAGAAACATAATGTAATTTCTGATACGAGTGGCCTGTACGTTTTTGTTTCGGGTAAACTTTACAATACGAAAGTAGTGTTGGCCAACATATATGCCCCCAATATTGATATTATAGATTTCTTCCAGTGTGCTTTCTCATTGCTGCCTGATCTGAGCTCATACTCTCTCATACTTGGTGGTGACCTGAACTGCTGGCTGGACCCTGTGTTAGACCGATCCTCCCCGAATCCCTGCACTGTCAGTAAAACTGCTCTTTTCATTTAATCCTTTTTATCTAACTGTGGTGTCTCTCGTATGTTTGGCGCTGTTTACACCCCCACAGAAGAGAGCGCTCTTTTTTTCACAGGTACACCACACTTATTCTAGGATCGATTATTTTCTTATTCATAAGCAGCTGACTCCATGGGTCCAATCCTGTGAATACCAGACCATAGTAATATCAGACCGTACTATATATACAGGGAGTGCAGAATTATTAGGCAAATGAGTATTTTGTCCACATCATCATCTTCATGCATGTTGTCTTACTCCAAGCTGTATAGGCTCGAAAGCCTACTACCAATTAAGCATATTAGGTGATGTGCATCTCTGTAATGAGAAGGGGTGTGGTCTAATGACATCAACACCCTATATCAGGTGTGCATAATTATTAGGCAACGTCCTTTCCTTTGGCAAAATGGGTCAAAAGAAGGACTTGACAGGCTCAGAAAAGTCAAAAATAGTGAGATATCTTGCAGAGGGATGCAGCAGTCTCAAAATTGCAAAGCTTCTGAAGCGTGATCATCGAACAATCAAGCGTTTCTTTCAAAATAGTCAACAAGGTCGCAAGAAGCGTGTGGAAAAACCAAGGCGCAAAATAACTGCCCATGAACTGAGAAAAGTCAAGCGTGCAGCTGCCAAGATGCCACTTGCCACCAGTTTGGCCATATTTCAGAGCTGCAACATCACTGGAGTGCCCAAAAGCACAAGGTGTGCAATACTCAGAGACATGGCCAAGGTAAGAAAGGCTGAAAGACGACCACCACTGAACAAGACACACAAGCTGAAACGTCAAGACTGGGCCAAGAAATATCTCAAGACTGGTTTTTCTAAGGTTTTATGGACTGATGAAACGAGAGTGAGTCTTGATGGGCCAGATGGATGGGCCCGTGGCTGGATTGGTAAAGGGCAGAGAGCTCCAGTCCGACTCAGACGCCAGCAAGGTGGAGGTGGAGTACTGGTTTGGGCTGGTATCATCAAAGATGAGCTTGTGGGGCCTTTTCGGGTTGAGGATGGAGTCAAGCTCAACTCCCAGTCCTACTGCCAGTTTCTGGAAGACACCTTCTTCAAGCACTGGTACAGGAGGAAGTCTGCATCCTTCAAGAAAAACATGATTTTCATGCAGGACAATGCTCCATCACACGCGTCCAAGTACTCCACAGCGTGGCTGGCAAGAAAGGGTATAAAAGAAGAAAAACTAATGACATGGCCACCTTGTTCACCTGATCTGAACCCCATTGAGAACCTGTGGTCCATCATCAAATGTGAGATTTACAAGGAGGGAAAACAGTACACCTCTCTGAACAGTGTCTGGGAGGCTGTGGTTGCTGCTGCACGCAATGTTGATGGTGAACAGATCAAAACACTGACAGAATCCATGGATGGCAGGCTTTTGAGTGTCCTTGCAAAGAAAGGTGGCTATATTGGTCGCTGATTTGTTTTTGTTTTGTTTTTGAATGTCAGAAATGTATATTTGTGAATGTGGAGATGTTATATTGATTTCACTGGTAAAAATAAATAATTGAAATGGGTATATACCCTGCCTCTCGCCCTATGACAGCTGGGATAGGCTCCAGCGCCCCCCGCGACCCTGAAAAGGATAAGCGGAAGCGAATGGATGGATGGATGGATGGATGGATGGGGTATATATTTGTTTTTTGTTAAGTTGCCTAATAATTATGCACAGTAATAGTCACCTGCACACACAGATATCCCCCTAAAATAGCTAAAACTAAAAACAAACTAAAAACTACTTCCAAAAACATTCAGCTTTGATATTAATGAGTCTTTTGGGTTCATTAAGAACATGGTTGTTGTTCAATAATAAAATTATTCCTCAAAAATACGACTTGCCTAATAATTCTGCACTCCCTGTACATTGTGCTATCAATGAGTTTCCCAGACATCCCTCAACCCAGACGACACTGGCGTTTTAATTCGACTCTCCTGGCAGATGTAAACTTCCTAGAATTCATGAAAGAACAAATAACCTTGTTTCTTAAAACAAATGCCTCAGGAGAAACTTCTAGCTTAATAATTTGGGATACACTAAAAGCCTTTCTCAGGGGACAAGTTATTTCCTATACTGCTAATATGAAGAAAAAGGGCCGGATACAACAACTTGATTTAGTCAACTGAATCAAAGAAGTAGACCTGCTCTATGCTAAGATAAAAAGCCCAGATCTATACAATAAGCGTGTGGAGCTTCAGACTAAATTTGAGCTCCTCACAACGCACTCAAGTGAAAGTCAGCTCCTGAAGAGTAAGAGTTTGTTTTATATTCATAGTGACAAATTGGGTAGGATGCTTGCCAGCCAGATAAGGGGCTTTCAGGTAAAACAACATATCACAAAGATTAGAATGGCTAATGGTAATATCACTTCGGACCCTTCCAAAATTAACGATACGTTTAGGGCTTTTTACTCCCAACTTTACACCTCTGAATTCCCGCAGGAAAGCACCTTAATGGATAACTTTCTAAAGACTTTGAATGTACCTATGCTTTCCTCTGATAGTAAAAACAGATTAGATGAACCCATCATGCCAGAGGAGCTGGGTGCAGCCATTTCTTCACTGCAGCCTGGAAAATCCCCTGGTCCTGATGGCTTTCCCGTAGAATTTTTCAAAGCATTTTCACCCTTGCTTTTGCCTCAACTACATTTAACCCTGTCCTACTCATGGAAGTGTGGTAAACTTCCGCCATCCTTTTACGGGGCAAATATTTTGCCCTCAGTTATATCCGAAGATCAAACAGGCTTCATTAAGAATCATTACTCTTATTCCAATATCCGCCGACTATTGGATATATTATACACCCCTTCCAGTCAGAGTCCTGAGTGCATTCTCTCCTTAGATGCGGAGAAGGCATTTGATTGGGTCGAGTGGAAATATTTATTTGCAATTCTAGATCAATTCAATTTTGGATCGAAATTTATTTCATGGATAAGGTTATTATATATGTGTCCTAACATTTCAGTTTTTACTAATTCCAACGAGGAACCCGTCAGGAATGCCCCTTAAGCCCTCTTCTTTTCAATCTGGCTATAGAGCCACTTGCCATTGCACTCCGCTGCTGTGGGGAGATCGATGGGATCTGGAGGAAAAGAGTTGAATATAAAGTATCCTTGTATGCAGATGATCTCTTAATCTTTATCTCAAACCCCAAAATATCTATACCTGCAATGCTATCCATACTTCGCCAATTTGGCCAGTTTTCAGGATACAAGCTCAAAGTGAGTTGTTTCCTGTGGATGGAGGGGTACCAGTGTTTGACTATACTACCCTCCCCTTTAAAATAGCAGGAAATCAATTTACATATCTAGGTGGAACAATTACAAGGACGCATAACTGTCGCTTCAAAGCGAACCTCCTTCCTCTGTTAAATAATACAAAAAAACATCTGGCACAGTGGTCCCCTCTCTCCACCTCTTTGGTGGGAAGAATCAACTCAAGCAAAATGAATATACTTCCTAAATTTTTGTTTCTCTTCCAATTGTTGTCAAAGGAGCTTGCAAAGAAAAGCATCTGGACTTCTTTAGGTTACTTGAAGACGTTTCACCTCTCATCCGAGAAGCTTCTTCAGTTCTAAGGTCAAATGGTGGAGAGTCCCAGATATAAACCTAGTGGGAGTGTCCCCCCACAGAGGGACAAAAGGACCCCCTGATGATCCTCTAATCGCCTGAGCCAAGGTGTGAAACTGGGTGTGGGTCCCAATCAGCCAGAGTTTCGGGTGTGTTCATTGTGAAACCTGGCCCTACCTTACCATGCGCATTCCTGAGATCAGATGGCCCAGGATGTGAGTGGGCGTTAAGGCGTCTGGGAAGGGATCTCCTGGGCCATCTGATCTCAGGAATTCGCATGGGGTAAAGGGTTTATCTCTCTTATCTATGACAGTCTGGTGAGCATGAACGGTTCTTCGATATATCGGATTAAAACGGCCTCGAACAAGATTTAAATCAGTCATTGTCTATGGATACATGGGACTTAATACTCAAGTTAGTTAACTCCACATCCCTATGTGATCGCCACTGTCTTTTACAATTTAAGTTTGTGCATAGGTTCCATCTCTCCAAAGTCAAACTATCTCGTATGTATCCGAATCGAAGGAGCTTGTAAAGAAAAGCGTCTGGACTTCTTTAAGTTGCTTGAAGACGTTTCACCTCTCATCCGAGAAGCTTCTTCAGTTCTAAGGTCAAATGGTGGAGAGTTTACAAGGTTTACAAGGTTTACAAGTTTGTGGACAAGGCTCAGCGGGCCCAACACTCTAAAGGAAAAGAAAGACAACGCAGGAAATTTCACACCTTGCTTTCAAAAACACACACTCCTCATCCTGAACCTACACAACCCAGAGAAGAAAACACACCTGAAGTCAGTCAGGAGAAATGGGTTAAGAACTTTTCAGACAGGATTCTCACTGAACCTGAAAAGAGAGTATTAGCCAAAGGACTCAATTTTGCCATTTCTCCACAACAGTTGCCCATAGTGGACCTCATCACAGCCACAGAATCTGCCATACGGATTAATAAATTATCACAGACAGAAGCAGAGCAAATCAGAATGAAAGTCTCAGCCATGCTCTCCAGTGCCAAAGTCCCTCCATCCAACCTCACAATACAGGAAAAGAAGGCCGTCGCTTCCCTGAGCAAAGACCACAACATCACTGTTTTACCAGCTGATAAGGGAAGATGCACCGTGGTCCTAAACACTACAGATTACCATACAAAGATCACTACTCTCCTCAGTGACAACAATACCTACGAAGCCCTAAAGCGAGACCCCACAAGCAGCTACAAAAAGAAAGTTATAGCTTGCCTTCAAGACTTTGAAAAGGACAAAATTATTGACCGCCTTACATATCACCGCCTTTACCCAGGGGATGCCATACCCTGCATCTATGGACTTCCTAAAATCCACAAGGAAGCTGTCCCACTCAGACCCATAGTCAGTAGCATAAACTCAGCCACTTATAACATTGCTAAACACCTTGCTACCATCCTTGCTCCTCTCGTGGGGAACACCCCACACCACATCAAGAACTCCACCGACTTCACCGACAAGGTCCAGAAACTTACCCTGGATCCAGATAACACCATGGTGTCCTTTGATGTAGTCTCTCTCTTCACTTGCATACCCACCACGGAGGCCATGGAGACTGTCAGAAAATGACTACAAGAAGACAGCTCCTTGGAGGACAGATCCAACTTCACACCCAATCAGATCTGCACACTGTTAGACCTCTGCCTCACCACTACATATTTCAAATACAACGAAGGCTTTTACAGACAAAAACATGGCTGTGCCATGGGCTCCCCCGTGTCACCTATTGTAGCCAACCTTTACATGGAGGAAGTGGAAAGGAAGGCTCTTGGCTCTTTCAAAGGAAGAGTACCCAGCCACTGGTACAGATATGTGGACGACACCTGGGTCAAAATCAAGACACAAGAAGTGGAATCCTTCACTGCGCACATTAACGCTGTGGATAAAAACATCATGTTCACCAGGGAAGACACAAATGACAACTGTTTGCCTTTCCTGGACTGCGCCGTGCACATTGAAGAGAACGGCAAACTCAACATCGAAGTTTACCGGAAGCCCACACACACGGACCAGTACCTCCTCTTTGACTCCCATCACCCTTTGGAACACAAACTTGGAGTAATTAGGACCCTACACCACCGGGCAGAACATGTTCCCTCTAAGCCTGAAGGAAAAAAGAAGGAACACACAAACTTAACAATGTGGTGTATGCTGTACAGTGCAGCGAGGAATGCTCAGACCTCTACATTGGAGAGACCAAACAGCCACTTCACAAGCGCATGGCACAACACAGAAGAGCCACCTCCACAGGACAAGACTCAGCAGTCCATCTGCATCTAAAGGTCAAAGGTCACTCTTTCGAGGATGCCAATGTTCACATTTTGGACAGAGAGGACAGATGGTTTGAAAGAGGAGTGAAAGAAGCCATCTATGTCCACTGTGAGCGACCATCTTTGAACAGAGGTGGGGGTTTACGACACCAACTCTCTGCCATCTATAATCCTGTTTTGAGATCCCTTCCCAGACGCCTTAACGCCCACTCACATCCTGGGCCATCTGACCTCAGGAATTCGCATGATAAGGTGGGGCCAGGTTTCACAATGAACACACCCGAAACTCTGGCTGATTGGGACCCACACCCAGTTTCACACCTTGGCTCAGGCGATTAGAGGATCATCAGGGAGTCCTTTTGTCCCTCTGTGGGGGGTCACTCCCACTAGGTTTATATCTGGGACTCTCCACCATTTGACCTTAGAACTGAAGAAGCTTCTCGGATGAGAGGTGAAACGTCTTCAAGCAACTTAAAGAAGTCCAGACGCTTTTCTTTACAAGCTCCTTTGACTACGATGACCTGGATGACTGAGAACCTTCACAGACATATGTATCCGAATGTTGACCCCACTTGTGATAAATGTGGGAGTGCGGAGGCTTCCCTTATCCATATGTTCTGGGCGTGACCTAGCCTTGAAGGATTCTGGAGAGATGTATTTCAAACCGTATCCCTAATTCTTGGACACCATATGGATCCTAATCCATTAGTTGCGCTTTTTGGAACCACTGTAGAGGCTGATGCACAGCTGACCTCGTCACAGCGTTGCATGCTCTCCTTCGCCTCCCTTGTACCTAGACGTGCAATCCTACTAAGATGGAGGGGTGCCCCTTTGCCCACCCAGGCTCAATGGCTGAGGGACCTTATGTACTATCTGAGCCTTGAAAAGATCCGGTATGCGATTAGTAATAACAGCGGTAAGTTTTAGAAGGTGTGGGGGCAATTCCTGAAATACTTTTCCAGCCTCCAGGTTGCGAACCCGACTTCCAGCATTACTCAGTAAATCCTCCCCCCTTCTTTTTCTTCTTCTTTTTATTTATTTATTAATTTTTTTTAGTCATTTGTGTGTTTGTCTTATTTTGTTCTTGTTGTATCTGCGATGTTGTTTTTGTTTGTTTGTTTGTTTGTTTTCTTTTTTCTTGCATTGTTTGGCTTTTTTCTACCTGGCCTGAGGGATAGGGGTTTTAAGTGGTATGGGTTGGGGATAAACTGATGAAAGCAATTATAAGACACGTGAGTGTGTCATTAATCTGTATTCTAATATTTCAGTTCAAACAGTCACTGTGAAACTTGCTTGTTTGTTGTTTAACAATTCTGTGTGTATCTGTTTTTCTTTGTTGCTTCCATTCAATAATATCAATTTAAATATGTTTATATTGTCTATTCTTTAAAATAGTCAGATGTCTATTCTTATTAATGTACAGAATTCACCTGCTTGCTGCTACTACTGCACATTCACCCAATGTATATACCAGCAGTCCCCAATCCCCGGGCCTCGGACCGGTATCGGTCCGTGAGTCGTTTGGTTCCTGTAGTCCCCTCTCTACTGACCACGTTGTAGCGCATGGCCACCCTCCCAGCTTGTCAGACTGTTCCTGGTTGTGCTGGAAATTTTTGTCTGAAACACAGCAGTTTTTCCTCCCCACCGTCACCAAATGCTTGTTCATAGGGGATTATCTGATCATCAGTGTACTCGCGGAACACTGTGAGTCCTTTACCTTGTTGTGTAAAGTACCTTGACAGTACCTTGGTTGCTGTGATTTGGAACTGTAAATACAACTGATTAACATTGCGAGCAGATTTAAAAATGATCTGCACTTAGAGCATAAGTCCTTACATCTACGTAAAGGTTCACATGCACACACATTATACCGTACATAAGTTGGTTGTTGCTTGAGCTAACCAGGCTAATAGTCCCACCAGTTTTTTGACTGGTTTACTCAAGCCATACACTAGTATGCACTAGTACATTCTGATTGACAATATAACACAAACAGATTTCCACACGTAGCATAATGTGACTGACAAAACAGCACAGCATAGGTATGAGCTAGCTTTGTTAACTATAAACTCATAATACATATACTATAAACTGATAGTAAGGATGGAAAAAAGTAGCTGGTAGCTCTGAAGATGTTCCAACATGTGCACTTGCTTTGATTTGAGCTTTTTCAATGAAAGCATCACTGTTTTGAAGTATATTCTTCCCACTGGTTGAACTCATATAGATCCAGTTGATCTTTGATTCAAATACTACCAACAAGAAGGAATCATTTCATAACCAAGTAATTAAACACGTGCCTTAGTTGACTTTTTTGAGTATATAGAGTATATATATGGGTTATATTTACTTAACTTTTGCTGGGGGGGGAGTCCCACTAATGATTTAGAGATCTCAAAAACTCATACAAAGGCATTATGGGGTTAAAAACACTAAACAGGAACTTTTGACATTTAGTCACTAATTTTTTTTTTTACTTTGTTATTATTGAAAATTATTCATGCAATTAAAGCAGATTTTTAAAAGGTTCCACACTCTCTGATTATCACTTGAAAGTCTCGTGCTTCTCTATAGGGAAGCAATCCTGCACCAACACCTCCTGTAAGTCTGAATATATTCATGTAGTTAACAAGGATCAAAGTGTGAAAACATGGCATTGCACAATGTTGAACAAAATAACAGAAAAACAATGCAGGAACATTTCCAGCAACAGGAGCCTTCATTTTCTTATTTCTCAGTATGCACATGCTCTTCAGCCTCAGTCTTTCCCACCAGAGATGAGGAACGAGGTGAGGAAGAGACCAAGGAGAAAGGAGTTGAGGTGGCAGGATTTTAACAAAATGAAATACCCTTATCTATAAGCACCATTTTAAAGCAATGCCAGTTGAGTGAGATGTTTGGCACAGCTGCATAATCTCTTCACTCTTCTGTTAGAGCAGTGTACTTGTCGTGGTCTGGGTGGTTTTCCACAGCATCAGCTCCTCCCCACTGGGTGGAGTCTTTGTTGTTCCTCACCTGATGGCAATCGGACCAGCAGTATTTATGACCGGCGCACTCAACTGGTCTTCGCCAGATTATCTGCCAACTTTACCTCTGAAAACCACCTACCAAGCTCTCCTGGATACCAGTTTGCTGCCACCGGTAATCCCTCTCCGTTTTGGAGCTGCCATTTTCTCCTGCCTGCCTCCCTGCCTTGCATGCAGCACCCACCTGGACCTCTCCTGCCTCCCCCCTCCACGCAACCCCCACCTGCAAGCTTTGCCCGGGCC
The DNA here is from genome assembly GCF_964374335.1 of Astatotilapia calliptera. Classification (NCBI taxonomy): domain Eukaryota; kingdom Metazoa; phylum Chordata; class Actinopteri; order Cichliformes; family Cichlidae; genus Astatotilapia; species Astatotilapia calliptera. The sequence continues at coordinate 4,178,562 of NC_137422.1, read as the reverse complement.
CGCCACAGTTTTCCCTGCCCAGTACCTGCACCCAGTTATCCCTGCCATCTAGTTTTCACCACAGTATTTTTCTCTCGCCTCAGACATCTAGTTTATGTTCATTGATTCTAGTCTGCACTTTCTGTTAGCCTCTGAGCATTGTAAAAATAAAGTCTCTTTTCGTTACACCTCACCCCTGGCCTCCGGTTTTGAATCTGCGCTTGAGTCCATCCCATGTCCACGGGCCACTGCGCCTGACAGTATAATCTGGCCAGTATATGGACTCAGCGGATCAAATCCGGACTGCCGTCTCGAAACAGGGCGCCATTCTTGGTACTCACGAGGACGCGCTCCAGTTTCTACTGGCGAAGGTTAACTCACTCACTGACGAGCAAGAGAAGATGCAATCCACGGTTCAGAACCTTCAGTCAGCCACTGCCCCTGAACCCGAACCCATTCCCAGTACGTCGGCACCGGTACCCGCGCCGCCGCCGCCTCAGCCCGCTGCGGATTCTGAGCCTCTGCAGACGCCGATGTTCCGCGATGCCGCCTCCCCGGAGCCGGAACCCTTTTCTGGCGGCCGGGGGGGATGCAGCGGTTTCCTCCTTCAGTGCGAGCTAGCGTTCGGTCGCTCACCCCGCTCGTTTGTTTCTGATACTGTGCGGATTTCTCATTTAGTCGGGAAACTGCGCGATCGCGCCCTTACATGGGCAGAGGCTTATCTAGCTAGACATCCGTTACCGACTTGTCATTATGATGACTTTTTGAGAGAGTTTAAGAAAACTTTCGCTCACCCGACCTCTGAATGCAGTTCGGCGCGGAGGCTGTTGCATCTTCGCCAGGGACGGCGGAGCATTGCGGACTTCCTAATCGATTTCCGCATCGCCGCCGCCGAGGCGGGCTGGTCTGATCGGGCTCTGCATGGGGTGTATTTGCACTCTCTCAACGATGAGATGAAGGACCACCTGGCCTCCCGGGATGAGCCCGCTACTTTTGAGGAGTTGGTTTCCCTCACACTTCGCATTGACAGCAGGTTGCGGGAGAGAGAGTGGGAGAGGGACTACAGTTCCCGTCGGTCCTTGCGGCGGTCATCTCTGGTCGTTTCTCCCCCGCCACCGCTTCCGGTTCAGCCGTCCACTCCCATTGCTGGCACCGGGGGTGGTGAACCGGAACCGGAACCCATGCAGATCGGGCGTTACCAGCTGACGGTGGAGGAGAGAGAGAGGCGCCGCCGTTCACGTTCTTGCTTTTATTGTGGCTCCGGTGAGCATTTGATTTCTTCCTGCCCTAAGAAGGGAAAAGAGACCGCCCGCCGGTAGGTCCGGGGATATGGGTGGGCGGTACCAGGGTTAACGCCAAGCCCCGATTTTTGCTTTCTGTGACACTCTTACTCGGTCAGGGAGCCCACGTCTCATCAGCGCTGGTTGATTCAGGGGCCGAGCAGAGTTTGATCGACAGGGGATTTGCTGAACAGCTTCAGATCCCTCTTTTTGAGTTAACTCCGTCTATTCCAGTTAGGGCATTAAACGATCAGGTCTTTTCTTACTCATCGCACTGCACCGGTTACCTTGATCACTTCCGGCAACCACAGAGAAACACTGATCTTTTACACCTCACAATCCCCTGACACGCCCATAATTTTAGGTTTCCCATGGCTAAGACATCATAATCCTCACCTGGATTGGGTGGGACAGAGGGTCGTGAGTTGGAGCCCATATTGTCATGCCAACTGTCTCGTCTCAGCTGCCCCACCTGGGGCCACTGAGCCCTCTAGCAAGGAGAACTGCACCCCTGACCTCTCTGCGGTTCCCCCCGAATATCATGACATATCAGAAGTTTTTAACAAAGATAAGGCACTGTCCCTACCACCCCATCGCCCTTACGATTGTGCCATTACCTTGTTTTCCGGCTCCACGTTACCTTCCAGCCGTGTCTACAACTTGTCACGCCCTGAACGGGCTGCCATGGAAAAATACATCGGAGACTCACTGGCGGCTGGACTCATCAGACCATCGACTTCCCCCGTGGGTGCTGGCTTCTTCTTCGTGGGTAAGAAGGATGGCACACTCCGTCCATGCATCGACTTTCGGCCCCTTAATGACATCACAGTTAAAAACAAATACCCATTACCACTCATCAGCTCCGCTTTTGAGCCCCTCCATGGGGCCACCATTTTTACCAAACTGGATCTCAGGAACGCATATCACCTAGTCAGAATCAGGGAGGGGGATGAGTGGAAGACTGCGTTTAACACACACTTAGGACATTTCGAGTATTTAGTCATGCCATTTGGCCTCACTAATGCACCTGCAGTTTTCCAAACCCTAGTGAATGATGTCCTTAGGGATTTTCTGGATCGTTTTGTCTTCGTTTACCTCGATGACATCCTGATTTTTTCCAAGGACCTCAAGGAACACAGAATCCATGTCCGGGCCGTACTCCAGCGGTTGTTGGAGAACAAATTATATGTCAAAGCCGAGAAATGCGAATTCCATGCACCATCTGTGTCATTCCTGGGTTACATTCTTGCAGGGGGGCAGGTGAAGACAGATCCGGCTAAAGTGAAGGCAGTAGCGGAGTGGCCACTACCTACCTCACGAAAACACTTACAAGGGTTTTTGGGCTTCGCGAACTTCTACCGCCGCTTCATCAGGAATTACAGTCAAGTAGCCGCTCCCCTAACTCGTCTAACTTCCTCTAAGCTTCCTTACCATTGGAGTCCAGAGGCCGACGCCGCCTTCTCCCGGTTGAAAGAACTGTTTACCTCTGCGCCGGTCTTAATCCATCCCGATCATAGTAAACCTTTTGTCGTGGAAGTAGACGCGTCAGGCGTTGGGGTCGGGGCGGTGTTGTCCCAGCGTTCAGGTTCATCTGCTAAGCTTCAGCCCTGCGCCTTTTTCTCCCGCCGCCTCTCACCTGCGGAGAGGAATTATGACGTTGGAGACAGGGAGTTGCTTGCTGTAAAGCTAGCGCTGGAGGAATGGCGGCATTTACTTGAGGGAGCAGAGCATCCATTCACTATTTGGACTGACCATAAGAACTTAACCTATTTACGCACAGCCAAAAGGCTCAACTCGCGCCAAGCTCGATGGTCCCTATTCTTTACTCGATTTAACTTTTCCATCTCTTACCGACCAGGCACCCGCAACACCAAGCCGGATGCTCTGTCCCGCCAGTTCGACCCTGTGTGTGACCCGTCTGATGCACCCACCATCTTGCCGGCAGGAGTCAGGATCGGTTCTGTCGCCTGGGACGTGGAGGAGGACATCCGCCGTGCGCTGGAGACTGAGCCAGACCCCGGCACGGGCCCTCCGAACCGACGCTATGTCCCCACCGTGGCTCGCCCTAAGGTGATCGATTGGGTCCACAAGGGCAAATTTTCTTGCCATCCGGGTGGGGGGAGAACAGGCTCACTCCTTAAAAGGTATTTCTGGTGGGAGACTATTGATAAAGACGTCAAAGAATATGTAGCTGCCTGTCCTGTCTGCGCACGTAACAAATCGAGCTCACTACGCCCAGCTGGACTTTTACGACCCCTCACTATACCTCATCGCCCCTGGTCTCACATTGCGTTGGATTTTGTCACTGGCCTTCCCGTCTCCTCAGGTAAAACCACGATTCTCACTGTGGTGGATAGATTCTCCAAAGCTGCACACTTCATTGCCCTAAACAAACTCCCCACTGCAACGGAGACAGCCAAGATTATGACTGAGCAGGTCTTCAGACTCCACGGCATACCTTGCGAGATCGTGGGCCCTCAGTTCATTTCGCGAGTGTGGAGGTCGTTCTGCACCGCTCTCGGGGCTAAACCCTGCTTGAGCTCAGGATTTCATCCACAGACGAATGGGCAGGCCGAACGGCTCAACCAGGAACTGGAGGCCACCCTCCGTTGTGTCGCTGCCTCCAACCCCGCCTCATGGTCCTCGTTGCTGCCGTGGGCAGAATACGCTCACAATTCGCTTACGTCTTCTGCTACTGGCCTCTCGCCTTTCGAGGCCTCCATAGGTTACCAGCCGCCTCTCTTCCCCGACCAGGAGGCCGACCTCGAGGTTCCCTCGGTCCAACACCATCTCCGACGTTGTCAGCGGGCGTGGAGGTTGACCCATCGGTCGTTGTGCCGGTCCGTTGCTCGCCAGTGCCTGTACGCGGACCGTCGCCGCAGGGCAGCCCCTGCCTACTCCCCTGGGCAGAAAGTGTGGTTGTCTGCTAAGGACGTTCCCCTCAAGGTGGCATCTCGTAAGCTGGCCCCGCGTTTCATTGGACCCTTCGAGGTGGAGCGGGTCCTCAGCCCTTCTGCGCTGCGGTTGAAGCTGCCTTCCTCGCTGCGCATTCACCCGACCTTCCACGTCTCCCAGGTCAAGCCGGTGGTCGTGAGTCCGTTGTGCCCTCCTTCCGCTCCCCCTCCTCCCACCCGGCTCGTGGATGGGCATCCTGCCTTCGCGGTCCAGCGCATTCTGGACGTCCGTCGGCGGGGACGGGTCCGGCAGTTCTTGGTGGACTGGGAGGGTTATGGGCCTGAGGAGCGGTCCTGGGTGTCTCGTTCCTTGATTTTGGATCCTGCTTTGCTTTCTGCTTTTTACGGGGCTCGACGCAGGCCGCGGGTGGCTCGGTCGCCGGGGGTCGACCCTTGATGGGGGGGTAGTGTCGTGGTCTGGGTGGTTTTCCACAGCATCAGCTCCTCCCCACTGGGTGGAGTCTTTGTTGTTCCTCACCTGATGGCAATCGGACCAGCAGTATTTATGACCGGCGCACTCAACTGGTCTTCGCCAGATTATCTGCCAACTTTACCTCTGAAAACCACCTACCAAGCTCTCCTGGATACCAGTTTGCTGCCACCGGTAATCCCTCTCCGTTTTGGAGCTGCCATTTTCTCCTGCCTGCCTCCCTGCCTTGCATGCAGCACCCACCTGGACCTCTCCTGCCTCCCCCCTCCACGCAACCCCCACCTGCAAGCTTTGCCCGGGCCCGCCACAGTTTTCCCTGCCCAGTACCTGCACCCAGTTATCCCTGCCATCTAGTTTTCGCCACAGTATTTTTCTCTCGCCTCAGACATCTAGTTTATGTTCATTGATTCTAGTCTGCACTTTCTGTTAGCCTCTGAGCATTGTAAAAATAAAGTCTCTTTTCGTTACACCTCACCCCTGGCCTCCGGTTTTGAATCTGCGCTTGAGTCCATCCCATGTCCACGGGCCACTGCGCCTGACAGTACTGCTGTATGCTCAGATATCTTATAATTATAACACTGTGATGGATGAATTTGCACCGTGGACTTGTAAGCAGAAATACATGAAAACAAACTAGACAGCGCTGAAAGACACAAGCTGTAATATAAATATAACATGCAACATGTTTGCAGAAGACAAACAGAACAGGTGGAGGACACTGAGCACAGATTGGAGACATTCAGAGACAGCTGGGCGGCCCTGTTCCAGAAAGACGGCTCAGTGTGAACTGGTGACAAGTTTTCTGTTCTAGGGGAGTCACTGGAGTAACTGGCAGGTGTTCTGCTTGGCTCCTCCCCTCCTGCTGAAGCAGCTGTGTGACACACCGTAAATAACATTAACTTCTAGATTAGCTTATACTGCTTATATGGAAAAGCTGTTTGTGTAGAATAGAGATAACAGTGGACATGGCTTTTTTTTAATTTAGCTATCAATAAAGTGTGTGCCAATCTGTTTATCTTCACTGAAACATTTATTCTGCACTACTGTACAGGGTGGGCCATTTATATGGATACACCGTAATAAACCAAGCACACCATTGTTTTTCGTGTGACATTATCAATAAGTTTGATGTGTCACATGGCCCTCTGCCTATTGAAAAAACAAAAGTTGTATCCAAGATGGCCGACTTCTAAATGGCCACTATGGTCACCACCCATCTTGAGGAGTTTGCCCCCTCACATATACTAATGTGCCACAAACAGGACTTTAATATCACCAACCATTCCCATGTTATTACGGTGTATCCATATAAATGGCCCACCCTGTAGTTCCCATAGTCCAGCCTAAGGCTCAGGAGCCAGCCAGACAAGGACCGTTTCTGTTAATTAACAAAAACTTTCAGTTTTGTCTTTACAGTCTGGACAATAACCTATCAGAACTTTTACCTGTAATTTTAACCAGTTAATTCTTACAATTTAAGCCCAAAGAGTCATGCTCACAATTTCTTTCATTACCAGAACAGAATTTCAACGTTGTCTAGAAAAAAATGACCTGCTGCAGTGACAGCACTTTTAGGATATCTCCATGACCGAGCACTTAAAGTGGGCCATATGTAGCCCCTGATGTAACATGAGTTTGACATCCCGGCCATAGACAGAAGGACAAAATGGATGCAGCTTATGTCTAAAGTGCTTCTTACTAGATTTTTAGTGTTGCATTAAAAACAACAATACTGTGTCAGCCGCTTGCCTGATCATATGCTCTGGAATTCTCTACAAAGACGAATTGTGCAGTTTCTTCTTTCTTCTTATTGAACTGCAGCAACACACCAGGGTTGCTTTCCACCACAGCCTACAGAAACCTTGCTGTGAAGGGCATCTTCACTTTCTTTGTATATGTACAATGGCAATAAAGAGCTATTCTATTCTATCTCTGAAATGTGTGGTTTGCTGGCTTTACAACTGATGGGCTGACACACACCAGTGTGAAGAGACTGATCCACGATTCACTGCACAAGTTAGAACCTGTGGTGTTTGATGCTGTGAAACACATTGCAGAGCCAAGTTCTTGTTACATATTTGTTAACGTTCTGCAGTAAATAAACAGAGTTCCTTGTCTGGAGATTTGCACATGTGGGTTAGAGAGGGTGTAGCGACACACAAACCTTCCCCCGGATTTTTTTCACAAATCACACCCTGGATGTAGCAACTGTGACGTCACCGTTTGGTTTCTGAATTCTTGTTTTTAGGCCTTGAGATTAGGGATGGGTATTGATAAGATTTTCACGATTCCGATTCCATTTTCGATTCTGTTTAACGATTCGATTCTTTATCGATTCTTTTTAAAAAAGGAGAACACTAAGGTCGATTAGCTTAGAACTTTGTTTTTTATCTTCTCTTTGAACAAGATAGAAATTTAGGAGTAACATGGCCTTACAAACCCAACAGTGAGATCTTAAGAGATCCAGCCTACAGCTCTTCAATGGGGTGTCACAGGGACCCCGGGGAAAAGAAATTATAAATGTAAAATAATAAAATAAATATTCTTCTGTAGCAATAACAAAGTATAACATAAATTATTCTGTAGCAATTACACAAGAATATCCAGCAATGTCCCTGCCTACACATTCACTTACCGAAAATCGGGGGCATCTGCTGTGGCAAATGGGTGCAAGCCTTTGACCACAAACTTAGTCACTGCTCGGTGACATTCGTCTATCCTGGCCTGAAAGGAGACGCTACCGGTAGACTGCAGCGACAACTGCCAGCATCTGAGCCAGACTCTGTCTGTCTCATCACGGTCACCTAAATGCACAGTAATGGCAGGTTTTGTAATAAGGCAGATCGCGCTAACATAATATGCACTGTTAGTTGATTATTTACCTGCCGTATTAACGGGAGAGGACGTGCAAACGTTACCGCTGCTGCTGGGTTGAGATTCACGAGTCCGGAGCGGAATTAAAAACACGACATTCATTTAAGGTCATCGCGTGTTTTGTGAGCAAATGCTTTTGCATATTCGTAGTGTTTACTCCCTTAAATGAAATATCTACTTTGCAAGTATTGCAAGTTGCCCTGTTGTCATCCGTTCTCGTAAAGTATAACCAAACTTTTGAGCGTTTGAGCCGCCATGTTTCCTGCCAGGTAAATGACGCTCCACAACGTGGTGACGTCTTTCGGGGTGACTGGAATCGATAAGGGAATCGTTTACAAAAATGGCAAACAATTCCAGGGAATTGAAACAGTGCGAACCGGTTCTCAACAAGAACCGGTTTTAGATACCCATCCCTACTTGAGATGTTTTTGCTTTTGCCGTGTTGGAGTTTGAAGCCAGATGTGGCGGCCGAGGGATGGTGCTGAATGTGAAACTGCACACTCGGTGGCTAGCACTTTGTCCGTAACAAGCGGCTGTTTATTGCATGATACACAGTTGTTAGATGCATCCATCAGAGTCTGCAGCCAGTCCATTTACCATTTATGTTTGCTAACAACATTTTAAGTATATCCTGTATAATCCTGCTTTTCATTTTCAAAAATTGGCCAAAATTTGCAAAATTCATTGAATTTTTATTGTTTGACCCAAAACTGGGCAGAGGGATTTTATCTCACAGACTTCAGTAAGACTGAGAGTCACAGCTGTCACCTCCTGATCGCCATTAAAAAGAATTAAATGCACTGGTTTTTATATATAGTGCTTTTCTACTATACAGGAGGGCTCAAAGTGCTTTATACAACATGCCTTATTTACTCATTAATACAGCACTGTTTTCTATGCCCAATGCTTTCTACCTAACAGTCATGCTCACTCGTGTTCTGATGGATACATCAGGAAGTAACTTGGGGTTCGGTATCTTGGTCACGGATACTTTGGCATGCAGATTGGAGCAGCCAGGGATCGACGCGCCAAGCTTCCAATTAGTGGGTGACCTGCACTGCCTCTTGAGCTACATTCACCCCACAGTGTAGATTTAAGGTTAAGCCTTCAATCTACACTGTGGGATCAGTTTTCAGACATGGAAGCTACGTCTGTCTGTAACAGAGTTACTACTATATAATAATCACTATTTATCAGTGATGTCAATAGATTATATCATGAAATAATTATATTTTTAGTCCTTATTTAGTGTTTATTGTTACTTGCTTTTAATATAGTTTAAAAGGGCCGTCTCTTAATACAGTCTGTGCCAAAAGTACTGACAGGAAACTACATGCTTTTGCAAGAGCATGGTAACTGCAGGACCAGAAAGTGAAACTAAGCAGAGTGTTTGATCGAAACTTATAGTGTTTGTGACGTCTGGATGGAGTATATAAATATAACTAGGCTTCCTGTTTGTGCTTCAGACTTTGGCTGACGTGTCTGTGTGTCTGCTGAGTCTCCGTATTCCGGAATATGTGAAATTAAAGATCATTTTGTAAAGTAAAAGACCACTATGAGCTGGCCATAAAGAATCCAAAAGAACTCAATTTAATAATTAAAAAAAAAAAATTTAATCTCACAATTTTCTGTAATTAATCGCGATTAATCGCAATTACTTGATCAATAACCTGGCTAAAACTAATTTTTTTTTCAACTTTATATTTAAGCTTGTGACATTTCTGCAATATAATCAAGTAAATGCAGAATAAACACAAAGAATGTTAAATGCTTAAATTCAAAGAGAATTTGAATAGTTTTCTTCAGTCTTTTAGCACAGGTTCTCTACTGTGAAATACAACTTTTTAAAAAAAACCTATATACTAATAGGTAAGTATACACTAATATATAATATATATTAGTGCTGTCAAACAGTTAAAATGTTTAATCTGATTCATCGCAGGGTTACTGTAGATTAATTTAGATTAATCACAATTGAATTCATTTTTATTCTATATTAATCGCACCACGGTGGCACGGTGGTTAGCACTGTTGCCGCACAGCAAGAAGGTCCTGAGTTCAATTCCACCATCAGGCCGGGGTCTTTCTGTGTGGAGTTTGCATGTTCTCCTCGTGTTTGCGTGGGTTCCCTCCGGGTACTCCGGCTTCCTCCCACCGTCCAAAGACATGCAGCTTGTGGGGATAGGTTAATTGGATAATCCAAATTGTCACTATGTGTGAATGTGAGTGCGAATGGTTGTCTGTCCCTGTGTGTTGGCCCTGCGACAGACTGGCGACCTGTCCAGGGTGTACCCTGCCTCTCGCCCTATGACAGCTGGGATAGGCTCCAGCGCCCCCTGCGACCCTGAAAAGGATAAGCGGAAGCGAATGGATGGTTGGATGGATGGATTAATCGCATTTCATTTTGCATGAGCAAACAGACTCAAGAAAAAAGGGAAAATATCTGCACTTAACATGTTTATTGAACATCTTGAACATTCATGTTAACAAAAAACTCTGTAAACATTTATCCCCTCTCTCTCTGTCACTCTTGGAGAGGCTTCAAGTCCTCAAAACGAGGAACCAAAGTTCTGTGAACCTCATGTTCTCAACGATAGTAATAGGTCTGCCCGAAATGTGTTGACAGAAACATTTCAGGGATTTTGAGTCATTCTGCACTCGAGATGCGTTAATTGCGTTAAAAAATGTAATCACGTTAACCGTGATGGTGGATTAATTCGCGTTAACGCGTTAATTTTGACAGCACTACTATTTACATAAAGCAGTATGAGCCTTTAACTTGGATTTATCATGTGATGAGTAATACTGATGGGACGCTTCTATCATATGATGCATCATACAAACTATCTTTTATAGCTGACATCAGGTTGGGCGTGATGTTAAATGTATAAGTGAAGATGTCTGTCGAGCAGCTGAATTCTTTTGGTTGTAATTAGAAATCTGGATTAAATATATTGTAGTTTAGAGGAGGGAGTTTGAACCTGACTCAGCCTTTTTAACCATATCACGAGACTATGATATAAATCATACATTCATTAGTGGATTAGTTGTACCTGCCTGAGCCATATTTTCATATTCATTTCTGTCACAGGTACTATTTCTGTTTCCAGCTGAATAAATATCAGATGTAATGTACCACACGGTTCCGGTGTTATCACTTCATTCCATTAAGGAAAATTCAAGTGTAAATTATAAAGTGGCCTGTGGTGACTGAAATGGAACAGTAGCTGAATGTCATGGTCTAAATTGACACATGTATCCATTTTCTGGATGAAGCCCTGCATCGTCTCTGAGCATGTCGGTATTTGTTTTCCAGTTCGATGAAAGAAAAACTGCATTTGAGAATCACCTATTTTTAAATCAACTTATTTGTTGTTATAAAACAACAGTTTTGCTACAAGCCAACATGTTTTGTTGCTGATTTTCCTCAGGCTGTTAGCTAGGTTCATCTCTCGAAACAACATGTCAAAGCTTTTCTGAAGTGTCATTTAACCAAAGTCAAATCATGTGCACAGTTATGTTCAGATAAATTACTACGAGCTGTAGGAAGAGGGAACTTTAATAGTTCCCAAGACGAGATAAAGCTGTGTTTGTTGCGTGATTTAGGCAAGGTCGAAGCCTATGTGTGTGTGTGTGTGTGTGTGTGTGTGTGTGTGTGTGTGTGTGTGTGTGTGTGTGTGTGCGTGTGTGTGCGCAAACTGCTCATTAGCTGATGGTAACTACACCTGCGGTCAAATGTCTTTTATCTTTGCTGACTGCTTTTGCTTTGATGATTATAAAAGGATTCAGTTATCGTGTTTAAGGAAGGAGCCTAGCTTGTGGTCTGAAGCCTGTAACATTGTATCTGAAGTAGTTTCATCACTGTAGAGATATTGTTTGCAGTCTATTTTTAAAAAGCCTCTGGAGGCACACCTAAACTAGAATTTGTTCTTTGTTGGAATTCTAAAAGATCTGTTCAGTCTCACTACCACAAGATTTACCTGTAGATTCTGAAATTTTGCAGTTCTGTTTCATCCTGAATTATTCTGCTTTTACGCATCGCATACGCATGCTTTTACAATTCCTCCATCATAAGGAAGCCATGTAAAATAAAGCCCTGTGTGCACGTGCACATTCACACACATGTACACTAAGAGTTCCTCGAGTGAGCTCAGCAGATGTTGTGAGCAGGTGTTTTGGCCTCTGCTCCAGGGGAGAAGTTTGGTCTGTAATTGGAGACCTGGGGCCACGTTGGACACACAGATTTCGCAGAGCATCAATGCTGCACCGTTTGGGCGTCATTTACCAAATGTTGCAATATGTCTCTCTAATGAATCCGTTGTGTAAATGCGTGTTCACCCCTTCACCCTCATTAAATTCTGCTGCTTCTGTGGCCTCCTCACTGAGCTGTGTGATGTCAAATGTGAGAGGAAGGATCTCTGATCCACTTTTCCTAACTGTTGGCTGCTGAGAGGCACCTGAGCCAACAGCACATCAGGGGCCCCGTCAGGTGGAAGTTAAAAAAATAGAAATTAAGTGTGTAAATAAAAAAAAAAAAATTTAAACAATGTGTGTGCGTGCGTGCGTGCGTGCGTGCGTGCGTGCGTGTGTGTGTGTGTGTGTGTGTGTGTGTGTGTGCGTGCGAGCGCGCACAAGCGTGGAGTAAAAGTAACTTTGTTGTTAGTTGCTGTGAAATCAATACACAGCTACAAGAAAATGGTCAGAAGAGATCATTTGTAAGTTATTACTATGTGGGTGTTGTGGTATTATGTGCTGCAAGTTCAACTCTGTAAAGCTAAGTTGCCCTTAGAGAGGCAGACTGAAATCATGAAAATTTTGTTAGTGGAGAAGCACAAAGTGAGATGAAATGTGTGAAATGTAATCAAACAAGTGATATTCCTGCTTTCTTGCCTCATAACAAACCATTACAATTATTATGCATAAAAGGCTTATTGTAGTCTCAGAGCAGAAAGAGCCCACAGATACTGTTTATGAAATGAAATTGTTTCAGTGTTCCATCATCTCAGTCTTAAACAGTGAACAACAATGATGATGTGTATTTCACACTGTAATTTTCCAGACAGAATTATCAATTGCTGTGAATGATTGAACCAGAATGAAAACATTTTAAAACATCAGTGAAGTAAAATTACTTTGCTCTAAACGTGTATCCAACAGCAACCTTCTGTCTGCTACAGAAAGGAGTCATGAGCAAAGCGGAAGGTAAGACAGACGACTGCCTCGCTAACTGCAGGGCTCTATAGCACTTTGGTGCAGAAACGTAATGGTAATCAAATATATGACTAAACTGACATATAACCACTCGACTGAAAAATTATGCACAGGAGGGTGGACGCTAGCCTGGCAAAAGATGGCTGCTACTGTTATCCACACTCAGCAAATTAACATTGTGTGTTTGCAGTGCTATGCACTGTTCAAGGTCCCACACAACTCATGCTAGTGTTCCTGAAACCCCCCCCCACAAAAGTTTCCACCAAGGACAAACAGCATCCACCTATGGAGGCAGAAGGAGGAGAACACTGACTGCAGACTGCAGGACAGTACTTCTCTGGGTTCACTGGACTAAGGCACTCAAACTACTCTGTTAGCGTTGCACACAAAACATTAGCAGGATATTCATAATGGTATGGCTAGATTTATATGAAGAAGAAGAATGCATTCAACATATTTAAACTGGGGTGGATAGGATCATATCTGTGCTTTATTGACTGCTAAGAAAGGTCTTGGTTCAAGTTGGAAGTCATGACATTACTTCAGCTCTCACTCCAACAGTTTTTGGAAGTACGGTTTGCGACTGCTAAAGGCAAATGTCGATATTTAAATCATTTTTCCGAGGACACATATTCACAACTGAAAACTGATCAAATTTGAAAAGAAAAATTGAGAAACATGAATTTCTCTAGAAAATACAACAAATCCAGATTCAGATCCTGTCTTCCTTCTCTCACCCCAACTGGTTGCAGCAGATGGCCCCGCCCCTCCCTGAGCCTGGTTCTGCTGGAGGCTTCTTCCTGTTAAAAGGGTGTTTTTCCTTCCCACTGTCGCCAAAGTGCTTGCTCATAGAGGGTCATATGATTGTTGGGTCTACCTTACAATATAAAGCGCCTTGAGGCAACTGTTATTGTGATTTGGCGCTGTATAAATAAAACTGGATTGAATTGAATAGATGTCCAACTGGACGGTGGTACACAGTTCATGTTTAGTGTGGATTGAATTTTTTGCCAGGTCAGAGACATAATATGCAAAACACATCATGGATGGATAGAGGATGAAATCTGTTACACTTGCTATAACATTTATGATATTTGGGTTTTTTCAGTCTGCGAGTCATATGGAGGCATTTTGACCTTTTTAATTGCAAGGAAATACTTTTCATCTTTAGTTCAACAGACTTTAACAGGTATAGATGTGCATCCAAATTACTGTCCAACTTTTTTTGAGTCACAATGGAATGGCTGTCTTCACTATATAATATTACAATAAATAAAATAGAGCAAATGCATAGAAGAAAAAATTACCTCTCACCAACCATTTGCTTGACAATGAGCCAGCTTTGGTTACTGGTCGGGCTGGAATTTGGGTTTGGGTAATGTCCATCTATTTTTATACCTCAGTGTGAAATGCAGAGGTGCTCAACCTACTTGGTTAGCGTGGATGGAACATTTATACAAATACATTATGATAAATAGCAGGACTTTTTTATTCAAAATCTGTTATAGGACACCCTGGCTGGAGCAACCCAGCAGTCAATAAAGCCCAGATATGATCCTATATGTGTATAACTATGTTGGATGCATTCTTCATTGTAGTCAGGGAGAAAGTGTCATCCTCCCCTTTATAGTGCTCATAGAGACCAGGCAGAAAGAGAGGGGAGAGGTATTGCCATTGATCTGAGGCGGGTGACGACTCTTCTGGGCCAGTGATGCGAATACTTTTCTGCTGGATCCACATTTATACTGTGTAGACTGTAAGAGTAAAAACTGGCCTGTACCCACCTCCATCCTCTGATGGCTTCATCATCTCCTTCTAGCCAGACACTGAGCACAGGCCAAAGCTTCTGTTGACACAATCTGGAGTTGATCTAGGAAATGTAAGCTTGAGGATTCTCTAGGAAAGGATGTTTTCTTGGTTTCACTTGGTTACATTTAAGATTGTGGTACACTCGTTGGTAACGGCTCTAAAAGGGTTAATCGATTAATCAAAGCTCAATACAAAACAGTGTTGGGTTTTTTCTTGTAAGTTAAACACCAGCCCAGCAACAATACATTAATGTCATTATTAAAACAGGGAAAATAAATGATCATTTAGTGTAATATAAAAATATAAAAAATGTAAATACAATAAATGTAATTACACTTGGCCAGCTCCTAAACAACAAGGATACTGTCTACACACGGAGCTTCACATGTACATTCCTGGCAGTGGAAATCAAACATACCTTTCTTGTCTGTATGCAGCTGCTAACCATCTGTGTGTCTGCGGATATGCCCGTAGGTTCTTTATTAAATATAAATCTCTCTTGGGTCTGCTTCTCTTTTATCTTTGCACATACAGTACATGTAAAAATATAATCCTGGCTGTCTTTGCGCTCACAATAGTTTCCAAATATCTGTCCACAGAGTCAGAATTAGAGAGAAAATGTGCCATTTTTTCTGGAATAATCTCTGCAGGGACATGAAGCTGTCAGAGCTGGTTACTCTTAAGTCAGTTTACAAATATTCAGAAAATGTTATTTTTTTCTCAAAGTCTCAGCTTTGAAAATTGAGCTAAAACTTTGTCACTTTATTTGATTACATACGAATTGGATGTTATTTTCGTGTATTGTAGACGGTGACAGTTGTATATGTTTGTAATTGGTACAACTTCTGCTGCTACAAGGAGATCAGCTTTGGTGGACCCCAACCGGTCGCAGCAGATGGCCCCGCCCCTCCCTGAGCCTGGTTCTGTCAGAGGTTTCTTCCTGTTAAAAGGGAGTTTTTCCTTCCCACTGTCACCAAAGTGCTTGCTCATAGGGGGTCATATGATTGTTGGGTTTTTCTCTGTATGTATTATTGTAGGGTCTACCTTACAATATAAAACGGCTTGAGGCGACTGATGTTGTGATTTGGCGCTGTATAAATAAAATTGAATTGAATAAAACTGAAAAGTTGAAAAAACACTGGACGTTAACTGGAGAGCAGCTAAGAGGAGTTGCTGGGAGGATGAAGCAGGTGAGTGTGGGGAGTGTGGTTCATTCTGACATACCTGACGTTAGTTAAACACATGTAGTGTTTGTATAGGTAAAACAACAAGGCTGGGGTGCGTAGACAGTTTTAGAAAAACTTTCGACCATTCACCTTTGGTTTTAGGTGAAGGGAAGGACTAATAGATGGGACAATAACCTCAGATACCCGGAGGCAGACTATGAGCTATATACCATTATAGAACTATATATCATAGCGCACAGACCTGACATTATTCAAGCCAGTATTATAATGTACTATCCATAAAACAACTGGGAAGGAACAACAGAGGAAAGAAATGAAGATGTTATTCAACGTGGAGCAGACGTGTGTTGTGTGTCTTTATGACACGAGTTTTATGACAGAAGAAAAGAAACAGCTGCTTTTATGAGCAGGAGGTTGTTTATTCCACCACTGGAGACATGGGCTGAGGTCCGGGTGGAGCAATGTGCAATGTGGAGGTAAATCTTTTTTCACACCTGTCATTCGCCTCTGTCAGCGCGCCCCAGGGTGGCTGTGGCTACAATGTAGCTGCCATCACCAGTGTGTGAATGTGTGTGTGAATGGGTGGATGACTGGATGTGTGAAGCGCTTTGGGGGTCCTTAGGGACTAGTAAGGCGCTATACAAATACAGGCCATTTACCATTTACCATTCGTTTCCCTTTCACCTGCACTTTTCAGTGGATCTGTTGTAAGTAAGGAATAAAAACTTAGCAAATTAAGGAATTTTAACGAGAGTATATAAAAATATTTACAAAGAATATTAAAATAGTTAAAAAAATTAACATGTACATTTTTATGATCTGAGTTAGGTCTTTAACAGTGATAACTATAAACAACATATTAAAAAATGAATGCGATGATAATAATGATGGTCATAATGATAATGTTTTATGATGTGAATAAACAGCTCACAGTTCAATATGCTAGGCTTCGATATGAGATATTCAAGTAAATCATATGTGAACAAATTCAATCAAAATATTAGTTATGAGCAAATAAATCACTTATGTTGAAGGTCCAAAGGTATTAATAACCATAGTGGCAAACAGTATGAAAAGTCTGAGATAAATAAAGGTGGTCGTCTGGTTTTATATAACTTTGTGTTGACGGGTTAAAAATCCCATCTTTCGCCAACCTTAACCTAATGGCCAGTGTTTGGGGTCAGAGTATTGCGTTTGATACTCCCCTCCATCCACCCCAAGCACCTCCTGCTGACTGCTGTTCATAAATGTGGCTCTTTGTCCAGGAAAAAAAACTGCAGTCAGTCCTTTCTACATTTGCTTCTGTATCATCACTTGGAATCTAATTTACAAGGCAAAATACAAACTTTTCAGCAATCGTGTTTGATACTTAAAAGAGCGTTTGATGAATTCATTCATTTGCATATTGTACTTGTGCTGCAGGGCAAGCCCTGAGATTAACTGGGGATTTTTGTTGAGCATGTATGTTCAATAGAGGGAGAAGAAACTGTACTTTTCAGTAATTAAGTGCATACAAAACAAGAACACAGAAAAAAAAAGAGAAAAACCCGCCAGAGAGCCATGGGTCAGTGCTGCCAGTATTTGTTTCTAAACAACCGTTTGAAAGCAGCGTAACGGTTCTTTTCTACCTTTGCTGTTTTTTCATGACAGCAGTACATCAGCTGCTTTCTGCTTTGGTGAGCATTGCTTTGGAAGTGGGAGGCATTTGTCTTGAAAGAGATTGTTATCGCAGTACTTCAATTGTTTCTGCAGATATTGGAAATAAGGAAATGCTTGACTTCACAGTTCTTTTCCCTCTCTTTTTTAGTGAAAGAAAAGTGGTGAGGGAGCCCATTATTCAAGCAACACATCTGCAAAGGACAATTCAATTTCCAGGCTTTTGCAATAAATGTCAGAGCAGGAAAACGCTCACAGAAAATTGCTTAATGTGGTTTTGTACTGAAGAGAAGGTGTAGGCGTGTAGCTGTATTATTCATGCTATGGGACTCAGCTCCCACTTAGAGACGGAAGGTCAGAAGCTTAGTCCTAAAATTTTTATTGATAAAATTCTCCAACCTTCTCTCTGAAGAAAGAAAAAGAGATACGCCTAAACTGCATTGCCCATTAACATGTAAAGGAAAATGTATTTCTTCTCATATGAAACTTAACCTGACTGCATAACCAACAAAAATAATCCACGGTCCACATCAGGTAGTGAGTAAGGTTTGGCTGCATGACTAAAAATGCTACTCCATGTGACTTGATGTTTTTTACTTAGTTTGATTGAAGTTCTTTCACTCAAGATCACAGTTTAGGCCAAAATTTACAGATGAATTTTAAAAAGTGGGGAAAATGGGCGACTAATATTCTTAACTCTTCACAGACATATGAATTATGTCCCAGTGTATTTATACATCTCTAGTGTGTACTGGATCTCTTCCAATTCAATAAAAATAGCAGAGCTTTTACACAGGGAATTCACGTAGCATAAACTGGAAAAAAATGATGTGGGATGGAGAACGAAGATGTCATAAACAAACAAATAAACAAACATACATGTCATAAAAACCTAAAAACAAAAATAGCATCCTGCCCGTGTCATTCGTCCTCTGACATGTTTGTTTCAGGCTTGGAAATTGTAGCTCTTTAATTGAACAGTGCTTAGTGGCGGTTGGAGATCAACTCTCTTCAGCTGTGATTTATTACATGAAATTGTTTTCACGCTAAAACAGAAGTTGATGTTTGTGAAAAGGATCGTGGTGAAATCGCAGTACACGGGGTATGTAGTCAGAATGAAACTATGAAGAGTGATGTTGGAGTCAAATTGTTAAATGTTGTCATTGTGTTACTTAAATTTGTAAGTCTTAGTTCAAACAGCATCATCAAAGACATTTCTTTGTTTCTATTACCCTCCCCAGCCTGTTGGCGGGGGAGGCTGTAGTGTTTTATAGGGACACATCACATGTGAGGGTTCTGTTTTCTTGTTTAGTAAATTTCCTGCCCTTATGACCCTTTTGGTGAGCAGGAGGTCACACAAACGCACCCCAAAACACAAACACACACATTCTCACACAGGCATACACACGTGCGCACACATACACACATGGTACCTTATCTTTTATAACCATGAGGGGGGGGGGGGGGGGTGTTACAATGGGAGGTGCTTGTGTGTACTGTAACTGTTGTCAATAAAAGGCGGGAAGTGGAGGCCGGGGTCGAGGTCGTCTGTGGTTGGATTCAGAGTGCTTTCCTGAGACACAGACCGGGGCCTCCCTTGCGCAAGTAAAATCGCTGTTCGTCTTGCTTCCTTGTCGTTAACGGGAATAAGTTTCTAAACCAGCGGGGCCTGTGGAAGCGCAGACCCAACAAGTGATCTTAACAACAGAGCCTCGACTGGCTCCTTTCAACACGGAGAAACAGAAGCTCTGCTTCAAGACATGTCCAAGCTCCTCCCCCCTTCTTTTTAAGGCTGAGGGTGAGGATGGAGGAAAATGGAGGAAATTTGCAACGTTTCTCTTTCAGTCAACACCCAGCTCTCACGGCCGCAGGCCAAGGTGGGGATGTAGATGGACTAAATAAATCCTAGAACATTCAGTTAGATTTGGACTGTTCTTCAAAACCTAACTGAACAGGAAGAGTGAACCTTCTCACCCGCCTTTTTTGGGCCAATCATCCTCGACATCACGCCTTTTAAATCTGTGCGCATTCTCCTTTTTGGACTCTTTTCGCGCAACCCACCTCCTCCCCATCTCCACCTCAGACAGAGCTCTATTCAAGCCTCAGTCTGCATCCTCAGCACCACTAGAGGTGTGTGTGTGGGGGGGTCTATCAAAGGGAATCATATTCAGTTCTTCCAAGTGAGCTCTACTTATTAAAAATGGGATACAAACCGATTTCCTGTTGACATTCTAAAAGCACAGCAGCAATAAAAGGGTTTAAAAGATTTGTCCTGTGGAATTTGTGCTTCTGTGCTGTTGTGTGAAATAGATTTCAATACAGAAGTCTTTGCACACGTCTCCTCCCTATATAATCCTTCTGATGCATACGGGATGCCATCAAAGAAGCTCTGCCCTTGTCTTTGAGGAATGTCACAGATCACTTTAATGCAGTGATTTTACTGAAAAGGTTTAAAATAACTGCAGTAAAAAACAGGCATGAAAGGTACTTTGAGGTTTCCAGTAAGTTCTTGTACAGTCTTACACTCACATATGAGCTTGGTTAGCCTACATGCAGGGAAGCTGACTAAGAACTGATAAGCTGTTACTAAGAACACTGGAGGTGTGAAGTGGATGTTCTCCTGCTGTGAAATGGGAGCTTGAGCGATATTACGTCTATGTGTCATGTGCTAATCATGAGATGAAGACCTGCTCTGCATTTGACGATGTAACGCAGAGAAGCAGAAGGGCATACTACACGTATGTAACTATATGTATTTCCATCTTATGCTACATTTTACTATATTTTGGATGCATTTGTAAAAGCTTAAATGGCCCGGGGCACATTGCAGCCCACTCTTTCCCTCATATTCAGAATATTTTGTATTGTCGGCATTTCTGGCTTCACACACACACACACACACACACACACACACACACACACATATATATATGAATGAAAACATAAATGCTTTTCTAAATGTGTATTCATTTGCTTTTCTACTCTCTCACCCCAATTTGTTAAGAAATGATTCACTTCTGAACAAACTGCAGGCAAAGTTCTGAATCCAATTACTGTATTGTAATTTGCATTAAAAGGGATGAGAGCCATCAGGGGACCTATTCATCCAAAACAATTTGGTTTGTATTTGGAATTTTCACTAGGCCAATTACACACATGGAAGATTCAGCCGGCTTAAAACCACTGACCTTGGCAAATATTCTGAATTCCTGAGGTTCCCAAGACATCCTTGGATCCAAATGCTGCAGCGTTTGTTCATTTAATGCTACTTTAGCGAGCTTGAGGAGTATTTGCATCCTCATGCAGAGCGGAGTCGTGTTTGTCAAGAATGCTGAAAAACTAAATACAGACCAAGTGATAAAAAGGGCAAATTTATTTAAAGCACTTACATAGAAAAATATGATCGATTTGAGTCAACAATAATAAATAGAGCGCCTGACTATCCCCAGGCCCTGTCGGTACAACAGTACAATCAATATCCAGTTTCACAATACAGCAAAGGCACTAGCATTTACCACAATCAACAACACGGCAATAGAGGTGGTGTGGGTGGGAGTGGACAGGGAGCAGGGCTCTTCACGGCACCGTCTGGACTCGTCAAACGGCCGTCACATACACCGTCACTCGTGACCCACCTCCCATGTTTGCCGTATTTGCAGTGGAAATTACACGAGATCTGCTTGAAGTCTTTTCCGCTTGCCTTTCCCTCCCCTCTAAATGCAGGTAGAGATGAAAATTTGTAGAGAATGCTCAAAAACAAAACTACAGCGCGATGCTGCTACAAGCGATAACGCTGCACCTTGGTACTTGTTTTGCTCTCCTGCGCTACAGGGAAGGATGCAAACATCGTGATCAGCCTGCAGGCAGCTCCAACATAACGTTAAACACGGATGCTTCTGAGCATAACTGACCAAAGCGTTCAAATAACAAAAAACTAAACTAAACTGAAGCAGTAGGACTTATCCATCATGTCCAATGCTACATGTCATAACAACATGACAAATGTATTTCATCATACTTTACTGATTGGAAATGTTGGACAGAGCATCATTAAAAACAAACAGAAAATGAATAAAGTCCAACTGAAATAAATATCTTTCTGCAGCACACGGATCAGTTGTGGAAAGTTCAGGAGAAGCATTCTGGTTTGACGGCTGCATTCCAGTTTGCTGCTGTTGGATGTTTACAACTTGAACATGTAGCTGTCAACAGATTTACCGATTCGGACGCTCGCTGTATTCTTGTGATTTTAAAGAAAACCCATTTGTAACCAAGTTATTCAGTTTGATACACGTCAGATATTTTTGACTAGACTGGTTGTGCTCTTAGCTTGGTATCAAGATCTGAACTGGGTGCAGGGTTAGCGTCCCCACTGTAAAGACTAACAAACCACCGGCACAAGATGTCAGCACTGATTTCCACGTGATGACATCCTCAACCACACTTTAAGACTGAATGGACATCATCTTTTGAGAAAATCAGATTTCTTATAATCTTCCTTTTAAAATATTCAGTCACACTGTATTTAATTCTTGATGCTGCACTTTCACGGCTCTGTTACTTTTCTAAATGCATCTGAGCAAAGTGCAAATAAATGTGCATTGGTGGGAAAAAAACTAACCATCTTGACTTTATGAAGCCTCAACTGTCATGGTCTCCGTGCCTGCCGGCCGGCTCCGCATTGCTGCATGTGTTTGTTTTGTTTTCTCTCTCTCTCTGCCTGGGCGGAGCTCACTGTGGGCTCCCGCCCTTGGCCCACACACCTGACAACAATCAGCTGTCATCACCTGAAGCACTATTTGAGGCTGGAGCACAGATCTTCTCGTCGCTGGATGTTTGTACTACAGACGTTAGTGATTCTCCCAACTTATCTGCTTAGTATTTCGTGATTTGTGAGTGACTCCCTTTCCTCTACCACAGACTTTCCTTCCTGGACCTGTGACCTCCCTACCGTGTGAGCGTGTGTGAGTTTGGGCGAGAAGACGAGAGCGAGTGTGAGAGAGCTTCCCCGTGATTCCCTGGAGTTGGATGTTTTCCCTTCACTGTATATATCGTGCACCGGTGTTGTAAATAAACTGTTTTTGGAGACGTCAAACCGCTCTGCTCTTGAGTCCCTACTACCAGTTGTGACATCAACGTACTGAAGCTCTTTTGTGCCAGTAACAGATAAAACAAAACAAAAAAAGCCTTTTGTGTCAGACTTTGACCTGTAACTTTGTTTGGTGGATGTAAACAGCCTTACAAACAAATGTAACACCAAATATTGCTGGACAGGAAGTTTACTGTAATTGCGCTTGATATCCAGTGACCTCATGCTCCGATTTCACTACATCATTAATTCGTCTCCAGTCTCACAGGCCTGCAGGCTCGTCGGGTAAGGAGGAATAACTGGTTGGAGAATGCTTGGTGGTGGGTGACTGCTGTCCCTCAGTGACGTTAATCACAAAGAGTGCTGCACTGAAAACTACCCTGTCATTTCTTTGGTTGCTAGAAGATTGCCATGGTCACCTGTAGTTCATATGGAAGACTAGTCTGCAAACACTCACTAACTAATCGTGAAACTATCAGGTTTCTGGTTGACCTGAAACAGAGAACGTCAGGTGTCAGAGTACAAGTTGTGCATTTCATTGAAAAAATACAACTTTTACTTTGAAGTTTCTCGGGTTTGTGTCGCACTCCTGATAGTTTTACTATCACTCAGTGGTTAGTTAGGGAGCGTTTGCAACTTGGCATTTCACAACAACAACAAAAAAAAACTACGGGGGACCGCATTAACTAAAGCAATCACAAGGTTGTCAGTGCAGGATGTAGTTCTCCAACTGCACCACCCCTCACCAACGTTATTCCTGTGAGGTTTCCAGGTTTATTGATGGGTCTGAGTGACCGAGCCCGTCGCTGATATCATGTAACAGGCTATGACACAAAGTTGGGAACACTACACTACTTTTTTACTCTTTTCTTTTCTCTGTCAGTAAAAATTCAAGCACATCCTGTGTTCTGAGTTAGCCGGTCAGCTGTTTCATTTTAAATAGCTTCAAATCTCATGTAAAATTAGCTTGGAAAAATATTCAATTTGGCAAAGAGAAGAGGACACAGAAGCTTCTTTTTCCTGTTATAATTCAACGTCACCTCCTGATTAGAAGACTCGATCTGCATCAAAATAATCTGACAACAAACTGCAGAAATCCTTCAGATTCTAGTCTGCAGGTAAAGTTGGAATAACAAAAAACTGAACTTTGGCTGCAGAAACATTTCAGCTGGACTTTACAAAAACAGCAGCACAGTGGGTAAAACAGTACAGTAGATGGCACGTACAATCCAGTGATTCAGACACATTATAAATGTAATGGCACAAAAAAATAAGCTCCTGCCCGTCACCGTGCTCCTATTTCAAAGCCAATAGCTTCATCTCATCACTGACAATTATGTGTCGGTGTTGGTCATGTGAGTTGGTCCCAATTGGTAATGACACATCTCATCAATAATTTTCTGTTTCCAAGGGAGGAATCATGGGAGAAAAATGTAGATTTTTCCAACATGAAAAGAACGTGTTGTGCAACTCTTTACATGCAAGACAGAAGCAAGCGTGACACTGAAGACGAGCTGTAAGCGTGTTGAAGACGTGCCCAGTGATGCAGCTGGATCGCTTGTTCTGTCTCTCTCTCTCTGTCTCACACACACACACACACACACACACACACACACACACACACACACACACACACACACACACACAGCACATCCCTGAAGCCCACAGAAGAAACTTAAATCGTTTGACCAGGACACTATGGATTTCTTTATAAGAGGTCAGAAAATATAGAAAGAAAAAAAACTGATTCTTGTGTAAAGCCATAATCAAAACATTGTAAATGCAAATGCTCACTATCATTGGTTCAGATTTGCACTGAAGAAAAAAAAAGAAAAGAAAATATTAAATATCTTAGTAAATATCAGGAAAGTGATAAGGCTTAAATCTTTCTCCAGTTCGACGTGCCTCCCAAATATGATTCCTAATGTCGGAAGTTTTTCCCCCAGGTGCCAAATATCCAAATATCCGTGGAGATCGACTGGTTCACTGTGTGTCTGCTTGAAAAAAGCCCTGATTGTCAGAACAAATTGTAAGAATATGGTTGTTGTTTCCTCGCCTTAAAGCTAGTCCCATCAGTTTCCACTCTCATCTATTGTCCCCTTCGGCCGTGTCAGAGTCCCGCGTTACAAATCCGCAGCTGTGCTGTCCTGTTTTGGTTTTCGTCTCTGCGTCCGGTCCTCAGTCACTCCGAGTTGCAGTCGACTGGAGAATTAATGCACAGGAGCCCGGGGATGCTCAAAAGGGCTGTAAAGCTTATATCCACACTCGATACACTCCAAGCCCCTCCAGCGTCAGTACACGTCGGAGCTCGCAGGGCTGACAGAGCTGCTCTTAACAAGTCTACTTTCTAGATGTTTCTCTGGGCAGTGAGGTACTTGAGAGCTGCAGAGCCATACTTCCTGGACAGATCCTGGTGGAACTCATCCTTCAGGGTGTTCAGACAGTTGCGGTAGCTGGAGCTGGAGCGAAATTTAGAGATGTCGAAGCTGGGAGCGTGGGGCATGTGGATCATGAAAGCATTCGGCAGGACCATCAAGTCATACTCCTGAAAAGAAGAAAGAGATGATAAATGGAGAACAAATGCATTTTCAAATGGCTTTCAGCCTCCACTCACAGTTTGGGTAAGTTTATCAAAACACGATGGGACGGGTTAAATACTCCCTTTAAGAATATAAATTTTATGCTACAGTCACGCAGGGGAAAAGCCAAAAATGATGACCAAAATTATCGTGAGTGTGTACACTGAACTTGCAATCTTTGGTTGCCCAGGTCTGCAACAGGAAGGTGATAAAATGGCAATAACCTGGAGTTCATCTGTTATCAGCTTGAAATTTAATGGGGACAGGCTGGCAATTACATGCAATCTCTTTGTGACAATATGGCAATTAACTGTGATCCATTGGTAAAAAATTGCAAATCTTTCCCATTACACAGAAATTCATATTAAATCTCAAACACACATTGCTCCACAATATGGTGAATGGATGTGGACAATGCTTCATTTTAGATTTAGGCTCCATACTGCATCATGGTTAGATGGCTGCTGGAACACAGTCATTTCCCAGCTTCTGGGATGCATAAACTGTACGTTATCTCCCACGAGGAGCATGGTTTTGGTTCTGCTGGAAGTCTTTTTCCTGTTAAAATACGGCGTTATTTTTGTGCCACTATTCTGAGCGCACGTAAAAAAAAATTGCAGGTGCAAGTGTTGCATTTTGAGGAGAAATTTATTTTGAGCGAAGAAAAGATAAATTTGAGTGAACAAAATTCATTGCTGCGTGCACACACACACACACACACACACACACACACACACATACAATAGCAGCCCCTCTCGCTCAGTTTTGCATTTGCGCTCACTCCCAATGTGTTGCTCGCGCTCTCAACATTTCTGCCCGTGCGCACTCAGCTCTTTCTGTACACCGTTATATTTGTGCCACAAACCAGCCAATCACAGACTTGGATGCAAAAAAATTTGATTGGCTGTTCTGGTTTCCAATCAGCTCGAAATGGCGAAATGCAATATCCCAGAATGCATTTCGTCCCAAACTCAAACGAGGCAGTGGCGGAGGAACACAGAGTGGCGGAGTTTGAAATATTACTCTTTCTGGGTCACAAAATAAACTTTAAGATATTTTCATGCGAGAATGGTGCTGTGTAAACTTCAAATATCTGCTCGATTCATCAAGACATCACACATTTCCATAAGTGCTCTAACGTTTTCGGAGATGCCTGTTACCCACCAGCTGATCGCATAGCTGGACTGGCCACTGGGCATACCGGACATATGCCTGGTTGGCCGATGATGATTTTTCATTTTTATGTTTGTTTGTTTGTTTTTGTAACAGTATAAACAATGAAAGGTGGTGGATTAGCCAATTGGTCATGATCAACTCTGGGCTGGACCAATTACAATACATCCGTATTGAGGGGAAAAGGAACGCGATTCGTCCCGGACTTCAGCGAGAATGAAAAAAACACCAAAGCTGGAGTTATTCTGGCGTTACGCTGCGCAGCTGCCTCTTCTTCTCTCATTCTCCCCCCTCCCTCTTCTGTTGCTATTTCAATCATGAAACTGATCAATGATCAGCTGATCGTCTCTCTTGTTTGCTTATCACCCACTTCGCGCCAGAAACAGGGAACCAGCGGATGTCGCTCTAAACAACAGCACGTTCAAGCTTGATCAGCTGTTGTTAGAATTTATTTAATATTACTTTCTAGTATCAGCTGATGTTTGCTGGAGCCACAGCTGTAAAAGCTGCTGACCATGATATCGGTTTGGAAACATGAAGCTGATACAAATCATACATGTGTACATCACTGTCACAACATCGTTCGTTTTAGTTCAAAGGCTTTATGATTTATGGTGGTGTAGTCGGCCGAATTTTTGTCAGTTCAGCTTCATACATCATGTTTAACCCGAGTTCCCACCCGGTCAGCTGGTGGTTAACAGGCGTCTCCAAAAACGTTAGAGCACTTATGCATATATGTGATGTCTTGATGAATCGAGCAGAGATTTGAAGTTTACACAGCACCATTCTCGCATGAAAATATCTTAAAAGTTTATTTTGTGACCCAGAAAGAGTAATATTTCAAACTCCGCCACTCTGTGTTCCTCCGCCACTACCTCGTTTGAGTTTGGGACGAAATGCATTCTGGGATATTGCATTTCGCCATTTTGAGCTGATTGGAGACCAGAACAACCAATCAGATATTTTTGCATCCAAGTCTGTGATTGGCTGGTTTTGTGGCACAAATATAACGGTGTAGAGAAAGAGTTGAATGCGCACGGGCTGAAATGTTGAGAGCACGAGCAACACATTGCGAGTGAGCGCAAATGCAAAAACTGAGCGAGAGGGGCTGCTATTGTGTGTGTGTGTGTGTGTGTGTGTGTGTGTGTGTGTGTGTGTGTGTGTGTGTGTGTGTGTGTGTGTGTGTGTGTGTGTGTGGATAATAGCAAACACTGAAATACAGTTTTTGCACGCAGGAATGAATTTTGTTCACTCGAATTAAGCTTTTCTTCGCTCAAAATAAATTTCTCCTCAAAATGCAACACTTGCACCTGCAATTTTTTTTTACGTGTGCAGAATAGTGGCACAAAAATAACGCCATATTAAAAGAGACTTCCTCCTTCCCACTAAGGATCCTGCTCATAGGGGATCACTGGAGTATTCTCTGTAATTTGATTTTGATTTGATTTTGATTTTTATTGATTAGCATTCAAATATCTACGTGAAAACAGAACAAAGATCTACCACAAAGCAAGAAAGCATGAGACAAGGCTAATCAAAAGGTATTGGCTGAAGTAATATAGTAGGACTGTTGCCTTATTTTAAAAAAAGCACATGAATGTTGCTATGAAGTTGCTCAATCATTACATTACACTAAAGGCATACAATAATTTATATGACACTGAGTAAAACAAGCATCTGAGATCCTACAGCCCAGCCAGACTCCCACATACTGACTGTGAGCTCATGTGACACACAGATTACAACTGCAATTAAATTTAATTACATTATACATTATGCATATGAGGCACAGACCAAAGACCATCAGCAAGAAGCTTGATGAGAAGGCGATTAATCAGAAATGGAAGAAATATAAAACGACCATTACTCTCCCCTATGTCTGGACCTCCACATGAGCTCTTGCATCATGGGGTGAAGATGATCATGAGAAAGATGTTGGACCACAGACAACAAGAACACCACACTGGACTGATATCTAGCAGCGCTTGCAAGGTCCTCCTGTTTAAGGAGGCACGTGACTTAGTTTTAAAAATCCAAATGATTCAGAAAAGGCTTGGGAGAGAGCTGTGTGGTCATATGAAACCAAAATCAAGCTCTTTAGCATCAACTCGATGTGCCACGTTTGGAGAAAGAGAAAGTCAAGCATAGAAACATTATACTTTTCTGCTAAGGACGGGACAACTTCACGGACATCTGAGTTGACAAGCGATCAGCGAGAAACACGAAAGAATTTACTTAAATCAGTTTATAACTGATTACTATCCCCCCACCCCACCCAGTCGTTCTTCCCCTGCCATCTTTGACTAGATTATTGTGTACATGAGCACGTTTACCTGTGCATCCAGCTCCATGATATGGGACACCTTGTTCCAGCCAAAGCCCACAAAGCGCTGGTCGTACTCAGGACATTCTCTTCTCACCACAACGTACGGCTCAAAGTCTGGCTCCCACTCCACCTTATAGGGCGTGGTGGCCGTTCGCCATTTGGCATAGTTGGTAGGTGCGTGACCCTTTGGCCACACATGATACCTGTGACAGGCAGGAAGAAGGAGACATTGCCAGTTAAATAATCCTCCAATCATCATCGACTGATCAGAAAAGTTCATTTTGGTTTGTAATTAGAAACCTGAAGGTGTAGAGAGTCCCCATGTCCAGCATGGAGAGCAGCTCGGCTTTGGATTTGGGGAAGGACAGACGGTAACGAAGGGTCTCGAAAGCTGGAACCACCAGAGCCTTCTTTGTGTGAGCCATGTCCATCTGCACCACAGACTTTCTGCAGCAGCAAACAGGAAGTGAGAGGCTGCTAAAGCAGCACGTATCTACCAACAGGGATGACTAAACCCTCGAAAACAGGATTGCAGTCTGAAAGTTCAAAGTAAGTAAAACTTCCAGAAATGCCATGAATAATATATAATGAATGATTTTTGGTTCTTGGTTAGGAAAACTACTCCAAAAGGATTTTATGCAGGACTCATGACTCACCTCTAATGCTGGGCTCAGACTACACAGCACTTTGTGATCAGTGCGTCTCCTATTAGGCGGATATAATCGAGTCAAAAACACTCGCAATGAATTGGCAAATAGACAGAAATCCTAGACCGAATCATGGCAGGAATATCCTGGTGAAAAGGAGGGAAACGTCATCTCTTCTTTGTCCAATAATAATTTTAAGGAGTGTTAAAATATGTCTACTCTTGTTTTCAGTTCATCTTGTGTAGCAGGAGAGCGTCCTCACTGAGGAGCAAACACCGTTTCCACTCGCAGCAATAAGGAAAATGAGTCAGCGCAGAACCAACGGATGTCACAGCGCAGCATTACAACCTCTAAGCACAGCGGAAAGTCAAGGTGTAGGCATCAGAGTTCATTACTCTATTTTATTTTAGTCAGTGGTAAGGTAAGGGTATCAGAAGTACAGTTATAACACCACATCTGTATGTAACACTCTTCAAAAAAACAAACAAAAAAAAAACAAGCCATGAAAAGGTTTTTTTACAACAGGACAGTTGGACTTACCTCAGGTAATCATAGAGACCGTACATTGGCAGGAAGTCCACGTCAGTCAGGAACACGTAGGGTGTGTTGGCATTCTTCAGGGCCACGTTCCTCACCAGGTTGACCGGGTAGAACTGGCCCTCCTTGTAGACAATGTGGTAACCCACGTTCTTGCGGTTCTTGAGGACCTCGGAGGCCTGGGCATAACGCAGGAACTGCTGAGCCTCAGCGTCAGACATGTAGAGAGCTAGGCTGATGGGGCCTTCCCAGTGCTTACAGATGGCTTCCAGCATCTGCAGCCTGTAGCAGGCACACACGGTCATTTCACACATTTTAAAGCACACAGATCCAAGCCAGGAGATGATTACAGTACACGGGTTCAGTACCTGTCCATGGAGAGCTGGGCCACCAGAGTGATGTCAGTGTTGTCCTCAGTGGGCGTGTAGTCATACTGCAGGAAATACAGGTGAACTCGGTGCACTGTCAGTCGCTCTCGACGGAAGTCGTAACACTGATCGTCCTCGTCCAGCTCCTCCAGAGCCTTTTGTAGCTGAGCAAAAGTACACACAGTTACAACATCCATCCATCCATTCGCTTCCGCTTATCCTTTTCAGGGTCGCGGGGGGCACTGGAGCCTATCCCAGCTGTCATGGGGCGAAAGGCAGGGTACACCCTGGACAGGTCGCCAGTCTGTCGCAGGGCCACAGTTACAACAATTAAATGTCATTTTCAATTTCCTTTATCTTCTAACCCAACGGTCCCCAACCCCCGAGCCACCAGCCGGTACCGGTCCGTGAGTCGTCTGTCATTAGAATAGAATAGAATAGAATAGAATAGAATTCCACTTTATTGTCATTGCACATGTCATAGGTACAGGGCAACGAAATGCAGTTTGCATCCATCCAGAAGTGCTTTAGCCATGATATAGATATATCTTCCTTCCTGTAGATGTCCTTTATGGCAGGAAGTGGTGCTCCGGCGATGCGCTGGGCAGTTTTCACGCCCCTCTGCAACGCCTTCGGGTCCGAGGCAGAGCAGTTCCCGTACCAGACTGTTATACAGTTGGTCAGGATGCTCTCGATGGTGCAGCGATAGAAGTTCACCAGGATGTCTGAGGACAGGTGGTTCTTCCTCAGAGTCCTCAAGAAGAAGAGGCGCTGGTGAGCGTTCTTGACCAGCTTGGAGCAGTTGGTCGTCCAGATCAGATCCTCGGAGATGTGAACTCCCAGGAACTTGAAGCTGCTCACACGCTCCACAGCCGTCCCCTTAATGTAGGTGGGCGGATGTGGGTCAGCATTCCTCCTGTAGTCCACGATGAGCTCCTTGGTCTTCTCAGTGTTAAGCAGCAGGTTGTTTGTGTCACACCACTCACCCAGACGATCCA
Source organism: Astatotilapia calliptera (assembly GCF_964374335.1). NCBI lineage: Eukaryota > Metazoa > Chordata > Actinopteri > Cichliformes > Cichlidae > Astatotilapia > Astatotilapia calliptera. The sequence goes on along the minus strand of NC_137422.1, from coordinate 4,147,465 downwards.
CCTCCTCCCTGTAGGTCACCGTGGTGTCATCTGCAAACTTAATGATGGTGTTAGAACCACCGGCAGGTCTGCAGTCGTGGGTGAAGAGGGAGTAGAGGAAAGGGCTCATCACACAGCCTTGTGGTACACCGGTGTTCATTGTGATTGTAGATGAGCAGCGGTTATCCAGCCGGACATGTTGGGGGCGGTTGGTCAGGAAGTCCAGTAACCATTTGCACATGAGGGAACTGATTCCCAGGTCTGTCAGTTGTGAGTTGTGAGGGGTGGATTGTATTGAATGTTGAACTGAAGTCTATAAACAGCATTCTGGTGTAGGTGTTGTTGTTGTCCAGGTGTGAGCGGACAGAGTGCAGTGCGATGGAGACTGCATCCTCTGTGCTCCTGTTTCTGGCGGTATGCGAATTGGTGGGGGTCCAGGGTGGGGGGAGACAGGATTTGAAGTGTGCTAGGACCAGCTGCTCTAAGCACTTAGTGATGATGGGGGTGAGTGCTACTGGGCGGTAGTCATTGAGGCTAGATGGGTTGGAGTTTTTGGGCATCAGGACGATGGAGGTGGATTTGAAGCAGGCCGGTACCACAGCGTGGGCCAAAGACAGGTTGAATGTGTCTGTGAGCACTCCTGCAAGCTCCCCAGAACACGCTCTGAGAACACGCCCGGGGATGCCATCAGGACCTGCAGCCTTGTGGACATTGATCCTGTTCAGCACCGCTCCTACATCGGTGGAGGAGAGAGTCAGAGGTTGGTGGTCTGGCGTCATGTCTGCTTTGGTTGTGGTTGTTGGATTCCCTCGCTCAAAACGAGCATAAAGGTTGTTGAGCTCGTTGAGGAAAGAGACGTCAGAGGATGCGGGGGAGGGTTTGGTGGTCCTGTAGTCTGTGATGGTCTGGAGTCCTTGCCACATGCGTCGGGGGTTGGAGTTGGAGAAGTGTTCTTCTACCTTCTTTTTGTAATGGTGTTTGGCTTTTTTGATGCCCTTCTTTAGCTTAGCCCTGGCTGTACTGCAGGCGTGTGCATCTCCTGACCTAAAGGCGGTGTTGCGGGCCTTCAGGAGGAGACGAACATCCTGGTTCATCCAAGGCTTCTGGTTGGGGTACATGGTGATCCGTTTCTGGGTGGTGACACTGTCTGTGGTTTTGGAGATTAGGTGGAGCTCATGCACCAAGCGTTGTTAATATAAATGCACAAACCTCCACCTCTGGTCTTGCAGGAGTCATCTGCTAGCCTGTCGGCTCGGTGTGTGTGTTAAGGCTCGGGTGTGAAATTCATGGTTTTCAGGGTTTTTATCGTTATTTTTTTAATGTTTTTTATCGTTAACTCGGTTTTCCTGGATCTTTTCCCGAGTGTTATGAATAAATCTTCTTTTTTGGTACTGGTTTTATTTTGTTGTATTTATACGCAACACCTTAAAGGCTGGTCTGTGAAAATATTGTCGGACATAAACCAGTGGCACAAAAAATATTTTCCGTCTCTGTCTGTCCTAGCTCTCTCTTTCTTCCCCAAACACCCTCCTTTATCAAAAAAACAAAACAAAAGATAAAAACATATTGCAAACAAGATTTGTCCTGCAGACTAATCTCATGGGAATCGACTGGAAAACGATACATGCACATGTGTTTAGCTGACAGGTAACATCATAAATATTTAACAAATAAACTTCACTACTACTACTACTACTAGATACTTTAGGCAACAGTGGAAACCACGACGCTGCCCCCGTACAATATTACTCAGCAAAGGCCACAAAGTGAAGTAGAGACAGATCAGCTGACCTCAGCTCGGCACAGCCCTGAACTGGACGAGCAGATAAGAAAACAGGTGGATGTTATTGTTTCCTGCCTGACACAGTCTGAGTGATGTTTGAAATATTTTCCCCCAATGTTAAATGATTACTCTCAGATGTTTGCTACTGTCACAAATATCGCCCGTGTGTGTGTGTGTGTGTGTGCGCCAACCTTGACGCTCTCTGGACTGGCCTGCGTCGGGCAGCCGAACAGTTCCCGTCTCAGCAGATTTCCATCATACTCCAAGAAGGTCAGGTAGAGGTTCCTGAAGAACTCCACGTGTTTGTTTTTGACGCGGAGCTTCTTAGGAGAGTTCCAGTGGATCACCTGAAACCATAACAAATGGTAAATGGACTGTATTTGTATAGCGCTTTTCTAGTCCTTAAAGCGCTTTGGGGTAAGCGCTTTACACAACCAGTCATCCACCCATTCACACACTGGTGATGGCAGCTACATTGCAGCCACAGCCACCCTGGGGCGCACTGACAGAGGCGAGGCTGCCGGACACTGGCGCCGCCGGACCCTCTGACCACCACCAGTAGGCAACGGGTGAAGTGTCTTGCCCAAGGACACAACGACCAAGACTGTCTGAGCCAGGGCTCGAACCGGCAACCTTCCGATTACAAGGCGAACTCCCAACTCTTGAGCCACGATTGCAAGTTTCTGCTACTCAGCCTGACGGCAGCCTGTGGCAGTAAACGACAAACCTGATGGTGCGAGCTGGCGTACCTTGAGGTCAGACACCTCGGTGTAACACTGCTCGGAGCGCGTGTGATCAGACAGCTGAACGTTCCAGAAGCAGGGAAGCTGGTGCACCAGGACTGGGTTCTGCTTTATGAAGGCGTTGAATATGTCCTGCACACAGACAACACACCGCTTTATCAAGAGCCTCGATCCTTTTAACACTAGGATTACTTTGTAGACATGCATAGATCAGAGCTGCTGATGTTTGTGATGATGTAAACAGAATCAAATTTGTGAAAGCATGACTCATCGTGGCCTCAGGGTCTAATTCTGCAGCCCTGCTCTCCAAGACAACAAAAAAATAGTCTTTAAAAAATTCAATAAAGCTCAACAAACACAAGACTGTAAAACACCAACAGCTCGTCAGTGCCAGGATGATGCCACTGATGAGCTGTATACGTGGGCGCCGAGGCGACGGAGTCACAATCAAAGGAGTCCTCACCCAGAATCAGTTACAGTGAAGGCCACAGACTGATGACGGTGTGTAATGAGTTGACAATCCTGTTTGGAGGTATCCCTAACCTGATCAGCGAGTGATGTACTGAGCATGCTCATAAGTTCCCTCTCTGCCGTCAGCCTCCACATCTGCTCCCAACCGATTCGCCGCAGTCTCTCCAAGTACAGAAGAATGACGCCTGAAACCACGAAGCAGGACACTGGCTAACAATGTGACATTAACTTAAAACGTTCACTTTGGGCTAAACGTTCACTCTTCAAACACTGAGGTTCTTTGTGCTGTTAGGAATGAGACGACATCAGGTTCTGTGCTGTTTGGAGCAAACCTGCCAGCCTCAGAGATTCGATCAAAAACCCGTTTACCTGTGTTGAAGCCTCTTCCCAGCGCAGGCCACGGTTTGTGGTTTTTCCATAAGTTGCCCAAGTACCAGTCACTTTGATTCTCCACCAGACCAATCACCTGCTTATCTGTGAATGAAACAACCATCAGCTGAGGAGCAAAAATTTCAGGAAACATTCTTCTTTTTCAACAAGTTTTTCCCCTCAACAGTTCACAAACATAATAAACTTAAATGAGCGTCAGTGTTCACAGTAACCAACTGCTTTCATCATTCATTCAGCTAGTTTAAAAAAAATTCTAATTTCTTATTTGATAACTGATATCGAGGCGTCACATACTAAACAGCAGTCACTCTGCTGGCAGCGTCTGCCCGCTAATGAATCTAAAACCCACAGATACATCCGTATGTCTGTGGTCTGCTTGAGGAGATTTTCAGTAACAGTAACTTATTGATGGTTTTCGATACGTGTGATGGTACACAGCAGTCCTAAAAATAAAAACAGCATTGATTTGAAATTTTCATAAACCCACAATTTATTCACAGTAGCACACAGAAAACAAAACTTTACATTGAGATATTTTATTATTTCATGAAAAAAAATAGCTCATTTTGAAATTGATGGCAACAAAAGAACATTTTGTAACTAATTAGGCTAATTGGCAACAGGTCTTTAACATGGCATAAAAAAGAGAAGCAGAGAGGTTCACAAATCTGTAAAAACTCTGTCTTCAAATTCTTTGTGGAACAATTTCAGAATAATGTTCCTCGATGGAAAATTGTGTCTAGAGTACATAATATCATCAAGCGATTGTGTGAATCTAAACATTCAGACACATTAACACTCCAATGGATAGATCAGAGAGCAACTTGGGCTAAGACGGGGATCGAACACCAACCTTCCAATTAGCAGATAACCTGCTCAACCTCCTGAGCTACAGCCACACCACATAGTCAACACATCCTCTGGACTAAAGAGGAAATCGGTCAGCTGGCTTGTTATCAGCACTCAGTTCAAAAGCCCAGATCTTCGATTGTAGGGCGGTGCATTAGTGTCTGTGGAACTGGCAGCTGTTCCACAGACACTAAGTGTTTACCGAATGCTACAGTGCGGTAAACATGTCCTGCTGCCATAAAAGTCAAAATGGCAAAACATTGCCTCATTTTAAATGTGGTATAGCGTGCCATGTAAATAAAATATGGCTTTATGACATTTGCAAATTGTTGGGTTCTGTCTTTATTTATATTTTACGCACCATTCCAAGTTTTGGAATTTCACAAATTTCTCATTTATAGTATGACATTTCTGTGTGTCAGCACCGGCTGACTTTTTGGAGACTTTTTTTTTTTTTTGTCAATGTCAGGTTTGAGGATCTCACCAGTAAACTTCCTAAAAATGCCCCAGAGTTCAGCGATGTCCGTAGCGAAGGTGATGTCTGTGTCCAGGACGATGACCTTCGACAGGTCGGAGGGCAAAGCTTTGGTTAGCGTCAGCTTCATCAAGCCGTAAATACCTGAGTAGTGTTTGTTGGGTATCCACGACACTTCGGACTGAAACGAGAAAAAAATGCAACAGTAACTCTTAAAGCTGTTACAGCTCTGAGCTGTTCATTATGTATGAGCGCAGTTCCAGTATGTGGGCTAAGACAAAGCCATATAAGGACATTCTGGCAAAGCCTCAATTTGTTGGGTTTTTTCCCTGTATCTGCTAAGAGACTCTTTTAATTAATTCTCCTGATTCTGAGTAATTGTATCTGCATAAGTGAATCATCTGCAAACATAATCGGCTTAGAGTCTTGGCTGTTTTTCCCTGTTTTAGTGTGAGGAAGCTGAAGAGAGAGGCTGCGGGTCGAGGCTTCTGACAGCACAAAGGACTCATTGTTTAGCACTAAGACTGTGAGGGAGAGGAGAATGTGATGATGTGACGGGGGTGATGCAGGTTGGAAACACAAACAAATTCAGGCTTGTTCCCTCCCCGCCACTCCAACAGAACAGTTATGATTTTAAAATAAATCGTTTGGCGTCTTTGTGCTCATGCGTCACTTGACTTTTCGAACTTAACAAGCAGTCGTTTCTGTCGAGCCAAAGCTCCTGTGGTGATTGTTGTCTTTAAACTTCGAGGAGGTGGATGAGCGGCTCAGAATCACCGAGCAGAAGTCTTAATTCAGTGACACTTAATTGGATGTTTTGACTGTTTTGTCCCATTCCCAGTCTAGATGGTCCCACACTGCTTGGACACCGATCCATGACTGACGGAGTTCCACGTTCCACATTCCATGGACGTCTTTACTGTCATCTGATATTTGGGGTTTTCTCTGTATTATTCTGGGGTTATCTTAAAATGTAACATGCCTTTGGGCAACTGTTGCTGTGGGGCAGTGGATCAGGCAGTTTATGTATCAATCCTGCAATTCATCCCAGGACTGAAGAGGGCAGCATACACCAATACAATTACATATACTCTTGTTCTACTCTATATCTGAAGGAGGCGGACGTCAACAAGCACTGGAAACACCACACATGCCAACGCAAAAAAGTATACGTGAAAGATCAAACATGTGAAAAACGCATGTTACCATTTCGAGACAGCAAATGTTTGCTAACATTATATAACTATATGAATGTGTTATATCAGGGCACCACTTTAAATACAATGATAACTCAACAATAACCTTACCTAGATCAAATGAGTGCATTTAACTTTATTTATACTTGGTTTCCTCACATACATCAACTTATCTGGCCTAAATATGGAACACTTGTACACCGCTGTCTGCAAGCACTTGTGAGACTCGTAATCTCTAATATCATGCAGCAAAATTTCTGCCACAACTTCACCTACTTCCAAGGTGCATGGAGAGGATGAGAAACTAACAAAGCATGAACTCCAGCAACACTTAAAAGTAAAGAGGAACAATTTTCTTAACTGACCAACGTGTGTCGGCTTGTGGCTTTCATCAGGGTCATAGAAACAGATAACACAATTTGTGCTTAAATAAAGGAAACAGAAAAAAATTCAAATTAACCAATCACATCTTCATAGGTAAGCCAGCTGACAGCAGTTAATTGGTTAAGTCACAGGCCAAGTAAATACTGGACTAGACCATTAACATAAAGGGGTGGGGGGCATAATCCCCACCTATCTTATCATGATATATCTGAGAAATACATAAAAAGAAAGAATGTTGAAATTATACAGAAAAATATTTATCCTTAGATTCATGAGAATGTTTGATGTGATTTCCAGTGTTTGTGTGACCGTGGCCAGTGAATTAACAGGTCAAGAATAATACAAGGAGAGCAATGACTCTGTCAGTATTCATGTTCAGGCTTGAGGCTCCGGTGTTATTAAAACCAGTGTTCCTGTAGCTGTGTGGTGTATGTGGCACAGGAAATCAACAAAAACTAAGATCTCTGACTACAGAGATGACATTTTCTGAATCTGTGCATCATAACACGTATAAAACTTTGAATGTATAAAGTTTATCTTTAAATTGAATAAACCTAAGAGCTGCATGTTCAAAATAAACAACGTAGCATAACTTTAGTTATTACTTAACGTTTTTGGGCCGTAAGTCTGCATAACTTTTTAAAGTAAAGTCAAATTTTACAGTGTGTTGCATTGTGCCTTACCAGAAGGCTGGAAACCCCTCAGCACCAACATGAGTACAATCGAAGCTAAATGGGAGCTTGACCCTTTATCTCATCCTAAAGTAAGATCAGAGAGCTTTAACGATGTTCTGATCTCTGCTAAAGTGACAAATGATCTGACAAGCACATAGACACTAGCTGTGACCTCCTCTGTCAGACTCTTAGAGATGCATACTGTACCGTGCAGCTCTTATTCTGTCTCCCACTCTTTGATGCTCTGCAACTATTCTGGTAAAGATTTGGAAATATATTCAACGGTACCCTCACAACTTGCTGTTGCTTTGAACTGTGCAGGTTTTCTTTTGATGTGATAAATTTAGGGTCTGACTTTGACTCACCTTGTCTAACAGACAACAGGAAACAGGGCTGTGTTAATGTATTTGGATGAGGTTTGTGTACATTCAAGGCGTGCTCTTACCTTGAGCTCATCTGCATCGTAGAAGCTGACTTGCACAGATGGAACCATCCAGGACTGGAACAGAGAACTCAGGATTCGATTTGCTACTGTGTCAGTGATAAAATGAAAGTGAAGAGGATTTCTCCTGAAAAATAAAAAAAAGGCATCAAGGTCAAGGAGGTCCTTCCAGTAGGAGGAAAAAAATGTCAACACGTTCCACGGCAATGCAATACTGTAATCAGATTACATTTTTCAGTATGACAGTGATGTAACATGCTACGGTGATATGGGCATCTCTTTTATTTGTAGTGCACAAAAGCACATCAGTACAACGGTAAAGGGCAAACTGCATCTGGGACAGAAACAACTGTGTTTTACTGCTAACACAAAGGTAACCTGCTAACACAAAGCTAACCTGCTAAAACAATGCTAACAAGTTAACACAAAGCTAACGTGCTAACACAAAGCTAACACGGTAACACAAAGCTAATGCGCTAACACAAAGCTAACCTGTTAAAATAAAGCTAACATGCTAACACAAAGCTAACACGCTAATGTAAAGCTAGTGCGCTAACACAAAGGGAAGAGCTCAGAATAACATTAGAGCTAAGTGTATGCCAACCCCAAACCACACCTGTACATGTGTCTGTAGCAGAACCTCTTTGGCTATCACTTTGAAGTTTCTTTGGACTGGTGTTAAACTTTGCTTTTTGTTGTGGGTTTATTCTATTATGTAACGCCAGCAAAATGATCAAATGCGTGTCCTTGTTAGGATAGGATTTTGTGTCTGTGTGGGACTGTAGCCTGAGGTTTATATAGTATAATGAGTACTTAAGCAGGATACTGCATAAATTTAAAAAGAAGTAAGTAATCTGTAGTACATTTCTTCTCTTGAATAATAACCCCACACAGGGTCGCTGATAAAGCTGAATACTAGTAGTTATTCATGTTAGCTAAGGTTAGCCCTCTAAAAGCATCACCATCATTAGCCTTCTAAATTAGCAGCCCTCTGCCCATGGAGCTGCTATCTTCATCAACAAGCTCTACAGTTTGCCTGCTTTGAACAAAAGCTTGAAGCAAGAGTGCCTTTATGGGTCTTTATCTCGTTTTTGATTATCCAATTTCCCCACAAACATTTCTTTTTGTCCCTTATCACTTTTATTTAATATCCTTTTCTTTTTATTTGCCTTTAGCATGTTTGAAGAAGGCTTCACAAATACTTTAGCTTCTTCTTTCTCCTGTACAATCTCGTGTTAACTCTAAAGTCATGTATATCTGAGAATATCTAGGTAAAAGTGGGTTTGTATGTAAATCTATTACAAAAAGAAGAATTTTGTGACCCCCTTTGGAATGACCAGGATTTTTGTATGAATTACTCAAACAAATCTTCTTCCAAGTCACAACATAGACAAACATAGTGTGACTAATAAATAAAATAAATAAACCTATTATGTATTGACTAATGACAAATCATTCACATTGCTGGTTCTTTAATGATTGCACATTGTGCTCTTGGTATGCTCTTCACAGACTGTCCATTTCTAAAGAGAGCAGAAAAAGTCATGCATTTTGACCATTTGTAAACACTTTGTCTTTTTGAACACAATTCTCTAAAAATGTGTTTGTAGCATTTTGTAGATTCCTATATCTTAGTAACACTTTTTCCAACTTCCTGTAAACATTGTAGTCACTGAGAATGGTAAAGAGTAGATTTGAAATGAAATTAGTTTGTCAGATTTACTTTAGTGTTTCTTAAAGGCTGGGGTAAGTTATGATTACATTACAGCTAAGTGACATTAGTTAGCATGATGAGATTATGTCAGTTTGAAAGTGGATTGCGTCCTCCTTGCAACTATGAAAAAATGGTGGCTGCAGGTTGTTGCATTGCATTTTTCCGTATTTGGTGACCTGCAAGTACACTCAACAAAAATATAAACGCAACACCTTTGTTACTGCTCCCATTCCCCATGGGATGGACGTAGAGACCTAAAATTCATTCCAGATACACAATATAACCATCCCTCCCAAACAGTGGTCACAAATCAGTCCAAATGTGTGGTAGTGGGCACATCTGCTATATTGAGATAATCCATCCCACCTCACAGGTGTGCCACATCAGGATGCTGATCTGACATCATGAGTAGTGCACAGGTGTACCTCAGACTGCCCACAACAAAAGGCCACCCTGGAATGTGCAGTTTTTTGCGCTATTGGGGGTCTGGGGTCCCAGAACCGGTCAGTATCTGGTGTGACCACCATTTGCCTCATGCAGTGCAACACATCGTCGCATGGAGTCTATCAGATTGTCAATTGTGGCCTGTGGAATGTTGGTCCACTCCACTTCAATGGCTGTGCGAGGTTGTTGGATATTCGTGGGAACTGGCACACAGATGTGCTGGCGGACAGATGACAGATATAAGGGAATAAATCAGTGTTTTTATTACTAGCCCGTAGCCAGATACGGCTCTTCAGCCAAAGGTTGCTGACCTCTGACCTAGCGGGAAGCAACCTGTCTGAGCAATTGGAGACAGAACATTCAATTTCTAGCTTGTTTAGCTGATGTGACCAAAGCAAATGAAGGCTAAATGTTTGGTTGACAGAAATAATATTTTGATCAGCTGAGATAATTTAAGTATTGTACATCCCTTTTTGCTCATTTTTTAGCATCTGATTGCATCCATTTAATTAAACCAATGTAATATACTTTTAGATCCTTTCAGTAATAACCTTAAAATGTCTGTTAAAATATGACTCTTATGTGATCTAAACCATAACATTTTCACTTTGTCTGTTTCCTGTTTAAGCTGAATGAATCTAACTGGGAAATGGGACCACCTCAGCAGAGACTTTAGCCTGCAGCAACTACCAACCAATCAAACTGCTTGATTTAATTTCTACAGTGTAAAGGTCCATTGGCTCATTTTGTTTCAGTCTCTTCATTTTTTAAATAACTCTTTTTAGGGTGACCTTCAAAGAATACATTTTTGTTTACAGAAAACCTAAACTAGAGAACTGACACAAATTTAGACTCACCTGTGAAAGAGGACCGACTTGACCAGTGTGACCACATCTCTGCTGGCGTTATGACCGGCACAAACGCACGCTACATGGATCAGCTAAAGGAAAAAAGAAGAAGAAGAAGCTCTGAGTTTTGGCAAAAGTCAGCCTGTAGCATGAATACTTCCCATTATGGGTGCTAACAGCTTCCATCACAAGCTCACAGCAGACTAGATGTGACTGCAGTTATAGATCTGCCCTATGTGCTAATTCACACACAGTGTCATCAGTCTTCTCCTAAAGTACTGAAGCTATATTGCTCTGCTGGTGCGTGTCACTCGCCCCCGTCTCTGATGTAAACTTTCATACTGAGATTCTCAAACATATATGATTTCACGACACTCGCTTTTCAGCAGAAGAGACTTTGAAAAGTTGGAGCTCAAAGGCAGCAAATCACATCAAAGAACAAAGTGTTCCCCTGGATTTCAGACCCTGCTAACCCACCTCTGCCTCACCCATTAATTAGTTTGAATGGACCACTGTGATTCGCTGAGCTTCTTGTTCAGGAAATTCTCTCCTGTTTGTGATTAGCCATCAGTGCAGCTGTTAGTGTGACACACTAATGTGTGATCCCATCAGAAGTAGTACTTGTTAAAAAAAAATGAGAGATTTGTCACCGAAGTGAATTATGTGTAATGAGGTAGTTGCACCCCCCGGCCTCCAGGTGGCGCATTGCTCAGTGAGACAGAATAGCGAGGTCATAGGTCCTCCTCTCCAATTGACTATGTGCACGTTAGCATATGCTACTTCCGGTGCGGAAACTCCTGTGGGGAGCTTTGTTTCCGGTGTCCTATTCACGCCTTGTTTACCGTCCAAAATAAGTTAAGCAAATGAATGAATCAAGCGGCGATTTACATTTCTATAGATATATTGGGTAAATGCCCAAGACATCTGTAAATGATGTTCATCGACTTGTCGATATTTTTCCCCTGCGCCTCAGAGCAAAAGAGAAAAGGGATTCAAATGTTATATTTCTCAGCTGTCCCTCGTTTATTGCGGTTGTTATGTTCTAAAAATAACCAGCGATAGGTGAAATCAAATAGCCAATTTTTTTTTTTGACGGTGCAAAACGTTTCGTGGACATCGTGGACATACAGTACTGCACTTCAGAGTCACACTGCTAACGATCGATGCAGCGATTCTGTACTGTACAGGAGAGACGTCACGGAGATCGTCTGCAGCGATCAGGACGCAGGACACAATGTGACGTAAAAAAAAAGCATGCAAACTTGCACTAAAAAATCCGCGAAACAGCAAGGTGAAAGGTGAACCGCGTTATAGCGAGGGACCACAGTAATTTTGAAGGTAAGTCACAACATACCCTTCGTAAATACTAATGTATAGAAACCGTTAGACGGTTGTATTCTTATTTCTGTTGCATATGGAGAATGTTGGTGATGCAAATTGAAAATACATGTGATTGTATAAATAAATATGGCAGAAGCGAGGCAAAGAGAAACTTCACCAGTCGTCTCTGTCTCATCATTTCCCTGTTTTGCAGGAACATTTAATCTGTTTTACCGGCCCAAACTCTGGGTCGGTTACATTAGCAGAGTTTATCCTGACCTCACACTTCTGGACGGTGGGTGAGCGGGGACACCCCGTGTGGTTGTTCTTCTCCTCGGCCGTGTTGTCGCCATCCTCGGGCCCCGTGTCTGCAGACGCACCCCACTGCTGGTTGCCATAGTTACCATCCGCTGCCTGGACAGCCATACCCTGCGATTGGCTGAGCTGCAGGCGGATCTGTCGGTTCTCCTCCTCCACCTCCCGAACCCGCGACTCGAGGACGGCCCGCTCTAGGACCTGGGCAGCTGGAGTATCCGCCAGGCAAGGAGTCAGGAGAAGGGAACGACCATCTAAGGAAGGAAAGTGAGGCACTGTCAGGCTGTCTGCAGGAAGCAAACAACATGTAACCTGTGCATTGCTTTTGCTCTGCAGTTAATAAAAAAGAACTCTTCTTTTTTTACTACAGCCTTAACAATTCAAAAACATTTGGCGCATGTCTTTTGGTTTGAAATCTCTGATAACTGTTTCATGTTCCAGCAGCAATTTTGGCCCATTTGAGGCTATTCTTAGCCTTTATTTCTCAGTTTTTATTGTAGTTCTTATTCATCCAACACTTGTCTGCACCTCAGCAAACTTAACTTACTACTTAGTCGGTAGATGCATCTGTAGTCAGGTATCTAGTTCAGTTACACTGGTCCCATCTACCAGGGTCGGCTCATTACATCCATACAGCTCACTGTGGTTCCCACTGTACTGTAGCTTCTGGATCTCCACATGGTAGCTGTCTTCTACTGATATTATTGCACTGAGCTGCTAGGTGCTGCTGGTTTTCTACTCATTCACAGTTCAAACATGCGCTGCACATAAACTCCTTCACTGGGTTGGCTGGTAGTTAGAAAAATGTATTATAATATGCAACACTGTAAAGTAACTATAATTGTCAAATAATTGCAGTTGAGTAAAAAATGATTATTCTCCTGTGTTAGTTCGGTATGTTGAAGAACCACAATCCCTGCCAAAAAAGCAGTTCAGCCAGACACAGCTCCATTAAACACCAGATTAATTAGTACAGTTATAGCAAAGCTGCTAACGGGCTCTGTCGTCTTCTGCCCAAACTTCTGGAGACGACAACAGGAAGTGTAAAACCCGACCAGGACCTGTGGAGGTGACATCACAGGCAGCACACTCATGTTTGGCTTCATGCATGCTGAGAGTCTGAGAACGTCTCCTGCGGCTCACACTTGAAAATTGGCTTCTCACACATTTGTTCGCTCCTCTTTCACCACCTTACTGCCTCCTCAATGTTCTGACAGACTCGGGTGTGAACATTCCCGCGGTGCTTCAGGGTGTGTGTGTGTGTTGTCTGTTCATTTTTTATATAGTCATTTCTCATTTTGCCAGCAGCTTAAATATAATTTCAATGAAGCTGGAGAGAGTTAAGCTTCAATTCAAACTTCTTACAATGTGGAGAATTAAAAAAAACAAAACAACAACAACAAGTGTCTTCCAGACACTAATCCAAGGCACAATGTACATTTCAATTCCTTTAATTTTAAATATGTTTATATTGTCTATCCTGTAAAATAGTCAGATGTCTATTCATACTAATGTACAGAATTCACCTGCTTGCTGCTACTACTGCACATTCACCCAATTATATATATATATATATATATATATATATATATACATACACATACATACATACATACATACACACATATATATATGTATATATGTGTGTATGTTCTTCCTCTACACCCCCCTCCCCAATTTTTTTTTGCACATGTCGAGGAGCGTGTCAGGCTACATTTCCCTGTGTGTTATACTTGTATAACTATGCATGCTGTGTTGGTCAAGTTACTTGAAAAAAGTAATCAGTAACTAATTACTGATTACTTCCCCAAAAAAGTAATCCCGTTACTTTACTGATTACTTATTTTCAAAAGTAATTAATTACTTAGTTACTTAGTTACTTTTTAAAAACACGGTTTACAACCTGAAGAGGTGATAAAGCGATAGATCTTTCAGCCCAATTCTACTTTTTCTACATAATCCATCATACAAAATGTAATCAAATGGAAAAGTCTCTTTTTAAAACTTGTTTTATCAGTTTTAATCTTTTAACTTTATGCATCAAGCAAAAATTTAATGCAACATTCTCTGACTTGAATAAATTAGTTTAACATTTAAACCTATTTTCTACACATTCCAGCACATAAAATAAAATATTTTTTGTGTTTACACTCAGTCTTTCAAATAGATGCAAGTAAAACACAGCAGAAAATAAATAAAGTCAAAGACTCAGCGGTCCTGTTGCTCTATTTTCACCTGTAAAGCAGGAGTGGCGTAGGCGGAGGTTTGCCCTGGTGCAGGTGTGCCGCGGTCAGTGGAAGAATCCGCGAGTTTCTCTGTGATTTTCCCATTACGTGGTAGCGCACTTGGTGCTTGCTTGGAAGTTTAGGGTTTTTTTTCACTGTAAAAAGAAGTTTTCTTCCCACGCACGATGGACGCTAATGTTTTTGTCACTTTTTATGGAATCTCAAAGTAAGGTCAGTACTTCCACGCTTTAAACGCTGCACGCTCATACTCTCTCCCACAATCGATATGTGATCCATTGTTGATCTGCACACAGCTGTTGTCACTAACGGCGCACTCGCTTACGTCACTGTCGTGAGACATTCTCGCAAAAAATCACGGTTTTAGTAACGCAGTAACGCAGCGTTCCTACGGGAAAGTAACGGTAATCTAATTACCGTTTTTGCAATAGTAATCCCTTACTTTACTCGTTACTTGAAAAAAAGTAATCAGATTACAGTAAACGCGTTACTGTAATCTGATTACTGCCCATCTCTGTATGCATGTGACAAATAAAGAACCTTGAACCTTGAATCAGTGAGATAAACTGCAATTCTTCTAATGGCCAGTAGGTGGTGAATTTTGTGGTTTTACAAAAAAGTCAGGTTATTATCGAAGTTTATGAGAAAACAGCCTTTGGCTCTGTTAATCAACGATCTCAGTAAACACTTTCCTTTTTTGAATTTTTGTTATGTTTACTTTGAAAATTGTGGCTCTCATTAGTCAAACAGGAGGATAAATCAGGGCCTACTTTAGGTCAGACAGCATGCCCCCAGGCACAGACTTGTAAAGGACCTCGCCCGTCCTACATGATGAGTCTCACAGGCTAAGAAACACAAAACACCAACATGCAGACGTGTTTTCCGTCTGTTTGCAGTTTCAACTCCATTTCTGGTCATTTGCATTTCCCCCCAGTTACACTGAACTTTAATAATGGACACTCTTCTCTCTGTTTGCAAACACACTGTATCAGCTGGTGCTCATTTTGCTTCTCCTTCTAGTTCTTTAGCTGCTCTTTATGTTCAGTCACCTTGAGTCTGATAGTTTTAAATCTCTTTATGAGAGTTAATTAGTACTTGAAACTCAGGCTCATGGGCCCCCGGGCCAATGTCAAGTAGGTCCTTTCACATATCCTTCCACATTATAAGTGGGACTACTTTGTGATGCACAAGTTGATAACTGATGAACATGCAGGGCCCTTCTCATGTCTGATTTCAAACCAGCAGGACAGCGACCTCACACTCTGACCTCACTAATAAATGGGTGCTGTAATGTTTCCTGTAACCTGATTATATGCATATATATAATAATAGCCATTTCTCTCCATTCCAGCAGCATCATGACAGAAATATTAAATGTAGAAGAACAAAAGATTACACACACAGGCTGGAGTTTGAGTTTTCACTCAGTCCTACATTCACTGCCACGCTGACCCAAATACTCACTTGAGCACCAAATGTCTGCTACTGGAAATTATCCAACAAACGCACCATTTCCTTCAATGTCAGCAACATTTGACAAAAATGATGTTGGACGATGTCCAGCCAATTCGTCGTCCTGCCTCCATCTAACTTCCATTCTCTTCTTCTCTCACTGGTTTTCTTTTGACTTTGTCCACCATGTTTTTCTTCATCTATACTTATCTCTATTCGTCTTCACATCTTTCTCCTTTTTCTACATGTTAGTCTCTCTGATGTCTTCCTCCTCTTCTTATGTAAGCATAAGCAATTGCATCTTTCTCCCACCGTGCCCTGCTCATCATTTCCCTCTCCCTCTATATTTACCCCTCAGTTCTCCTTTGTGATTGAGTTCTCTCACTTCGTTTTTTTAAAACTCTTTCTCCCATCTTGGTATTCTCGTCTTCTACATTGTGCTCCTTTTCCCTCCCTTCCTATCTGTAACCCCACGGAGCAGCAGCCGGCCCACAGCTGAACAGAGGCATGATGGGGATGTTTACACCCATATCTAATGGCTGAGTGACAAGAAGGAATTGGACTCTTTCAAAATCCTCTTTCTGATTATTTATCTGATCCTCTGTTGTCCATGCTTGTTCCCATTGTTTGTCCTTGTCTCCATATACATGGGCTGTAAATAATGTCTCTGTATGTTGTTATTAACTTGTGTGTAACATCAACCTGTCAGAGGGTCTGCAGATGGAAATTAGCCTGAGGCTATAATCTGGCATATTTACATTTGTTAAAATGTTCATTCATATGTATTGTCCCTCTTTCTAATAAAAAAGGAAATAACAAAATGAATTATTTGATAATGCGGTAAAGTCCAACTATTTGGACAATAACAACTTTTCCCCCTGTGCACCTTTGTGTTTATTTTCTTCCACTGTTATTTGACTTCAATAGGAATTTAAGCAACATTTCAATCCAACAAGAAGTCGTTCTATAATCCAGCTTCAGTGCTAGTGCAAACAGTGGCTCTCTGCGCTCATCTTTATACACAATCCATGATTAAGAAGCAGCATTTTAATAATGTAGCTGTATGCGTATGAAGCTCTCAATGGGCTTTATGTTAAGGATCCTACTACTGTGTTACAGACAGAACCCGAATGGTTCTCACTGAGAATCAGCAGAGACTTGGTGACAGGGGAGAGGAAGAACTTCCTTTTACTTGGATTACTGGTCTCAGAGAGGATCAGTCATTTCCTGTGACTGGGTGAGGAAGGCCAGGGTGCGTGTACTCACTACAAAGAATACTGTAGGTAGAGAGGAAACCCTTAGCTGACAGGACAGATGGAGGAACCAGAATCCGATTCGCAGTCAGTCAGCAGAAAGAAAAAAGGGAAACGCTGGTTATTTCTGTGGTAATGTGCTCCAGGAGCCCACTCCATCACTTTGAACACTCACAGCTAAAGTGGATCCACTGAACAGAGACAACTCATCAGTCATCCATGTTGGAGTGCTCGAGCAACGTGGAAGCCTCACCAAAAAGGAATCCTATTTTCCTGCTCTGCGTGCCCTCCGAGAATCACTGCCACGTAAAACATACACCGAATATGGAAATGTGTGTCTGTGTGTGTCTGTGTCTGTGTGTGTGTCTGTGTCTGTGTGTGTGTCTGTGTGTGTACGTGTGTCTGTGTGTGTACGTGTGTGTGAAAAACACTGAGGAGTAAACCTGCATCCTCCTTCCCATCAACGCTGACACCAGTGTCACGTGTCACTCTTAGATGAGCACACTGGACACTTTTCTGTAAAATCAATCTTTGAGCCTCATAGGTTGGGCCTCGCTTCTTTATCGCTTCCAACATGGTATGAATGTGAATGCAGTCACACTGACGCAGCACGATTTGACTTGATTTTTTTAACCTGTAAAAACAGCCCAGCACACAGATATATCACCTGCTGCTCTAAGGGTTAACATAAAATCGAGTTGTTCCAAGTGACATTAATTGTTAAGGAATCACTGATCAAGGTTTGAGGTGTTTGGATCAAAACAGAAATAATACAAATCCTGAGCAAGTTCTTGACTCCGTGTGATGGTTTGAGGGCGCTTTGGTGGTCTGACAGTGGGAGACTGGGAGACACATCAAGAACAGAAGAGGTGCCAGAAGACCTTATCGGTGTCTTTATTATATTTATGTGAAACTTCTAAGCCTTGTGAGGATCTAAGCATGTAGATAATATTTCAATACATAAAACTATTTAGTCCTTTGGCACTAAATGCTGGCCCTGGATATAAATTGTTAAAAGGAGAATCATTAGATATGCATCCTCAGTTTTAATGAGATTAAAGCCAAGGCTGCTTACCTATATCAACAAAGTCTGTGGCAAAAACCCCCACAACTGGTACAATGTTTCCCAAATCGGTTCATTATAGTTTGATCCAGCACTACATTACAGATCAGAGGACTGCTGACATGATCCACAGAAAATGTAAGTTCATACAAGTGTCAAGGTTGAATTCAAAATAATTAAAAAGCAATTAATCCTGAAGCTGCACTGGCAGAGATACTGTGCCTCTAACATGTGACTTCCTGTGTTAGTATGTGTGTTATTAAAGCTTCTCGAGGAGACACCACCCAAAAACGTCTCTCTGAATGAAAAAGCAAACTAAACAGAAAACTGCCTCCATGCGTTTAAAAATGTAACTTCATAGTCAGACTGAAAGGAAACTGAGCCGAGCTGCAAAATGCATCTGATAATTGATGTGTTGCTGTCGCTGGTAGGATTCCTGCGACGCCGTCTGACCCAGACCGCAAGCCAGCGTCTATGAAAATTACACTGTGTGGATTCTCAGTTTGGACCGTGTAATGATCAATGCTTGGCAGAACTCACGTTGAGTGATTTTGTTGCGCGCACATCCTGAAATCTCTTCATACTCACTTTCCAGGTTTCCAGCCAGAAGGTAGAGCCAGGTGAGCAGGACGATGGCTGTGAGTGACGCCGCCAGCAGCTTTAGGCGCCCGCGGCAAAGAAGGTTCATGATGGGACAGCGGCACTGAGGGCTCTGAGGGTCAGGGGTCGGGAAGAGGACGAGGGGAGGGGCGGGGTGGGGGTTATCAGGTGGGGCTCAGTCCCTCGGCAGGTCTCTGCAGCATCCTTTCATCTGAGTAGAGAAGAACACAGAGTCAAAACAGGACACTTAGAACAGAGCCATCCGAGTTCAAGTCGTTACTGAAGAAAAATTTCAATTTAACCAACAAATACTGAGTTCACAAGATTTCAATGTGGAAA
Organism: Astatotilapia calliptera; assembly: GCF_964374335.1. NCBI lineage: Eukaryota > Metazoa > Chordata > Actinopteri > Cichliformes > Cichlidae > Astatotilapia > Astatotilapia calliptera. The sequence goes on along the minus strand of NC_137422.1, from coordinate 4,128,488 downwards.
ACTGACACATGTCCAGTTTTCCAAGCTCGTTTTGTTTCAAGGACGTCTAAAAACCAAGAACAATTTCTCTTCATTCCAGCTGATTGGGTCTCATCCCAAAGCAGTCTGCAGATTTCTTATGAGTGATTCATTACTATCTGAGTTAGAAAGCTTACGGTTCTAAGAAGTCTGGACCCAATCTGTAAGAGATCTGAACCACAGAAGAAGACACAATCACACGGTCCGAAAGTACCAGAGGACAGCCAGACCTCATCCAAGAGTCCTCACAGATGGACCAAAATCACCAAACCAAACCCAGGCCGACACTCACAGCCTGTTACACTCATAATGATATTTGCTTTCGACCTCGATTATTGCACCTCTGTCTTACAGAGACACAATTTTACAAAACCAAGAGACAACTTTTAAAATCTGGCTCTTCATCACACAAACATTTACAAATACAACACTGACGCTTGAGGAAAAGTGCTGCTGGATACACTCGCTAACGCTGCCATGTGTGACACTCCTGTCGCTGGTCCACAACCTTCAAGGAGAATGTATAACATCACAAAGTAACCACCTCCTGTGACCAGTTTTATTCACTTTTGTTACTAAATCAATATCCATCCATCCATCCATTCACTTCCGCTTATCCTTTTCAGGGTCGCGGGGGGCGCTGGAGCCTATCCCAGCTGTCATAGGGCGAGAGGCAGGGTACACCCTGGACAGGTCGCCAGTCTGTCGCAGGGCCAACACACAGGGACAGACAATCATTCGCACTCACATTCACTCGCACATTCACACCTAATGGCAATTTGGATTTTCCAATTAACCTATCCCCACAAGCTGCATGTCTTTGGACAGTGGGAGGAAGCCGGAGTACCCGGAGAGAACCCACACAAACACGGGGAGAACATGCAAACTCCACACAGAAAGACCCCGGCCTGATGGTGGAATTGAACTCAGGACCTTCTTGCTATGCGGCAACAGTGCTAACCGTGCAGCCACTAAATCAATATATTTATATAATATGTAACTGTACGTACTTGTAATTGAATTTCTGTCATGACTGCAGCACCTTCATGGCCCACACTTTGTCCCTGACTGAAGGTGATATTTAGTCTAAACAGTGAGTGACTCTGGACCTTCAGAGATAAAATAAGGAGTCTGATTAAAATGCAAAACAAAATGAGTTTCTTACAGATAAGGAAAGAAACAAAGCCATTTTATCCCAGCTAGACTGGGTTATAACTGTCTAGGGGTTTTTTCGGTGCTGAGACACAGAAATGGAAATCCTCGTCCAAAGTCTTTGACTTCAACTCAAATGTAACACGTAGAGCCTGAAAATGTGCCTGGTTAGCTCACCAATGAATAGCTGGTGAGCTGGTGGATGGTAAAAGATTGATGCCCTATTGTGATTCATCACTACCATTTTTTCAGCCTTTATCTTCACAGTTTTGGCACATCTCTGTTCATTGTATCATCGAGTTGCTGCTCTTGGCTGGCATGCTCATGCCTGTCTGCCTCAAGGTTGGGCATCCTGTTAATCTGAGCTGTTTTTCAGCTCAGCACAGCTGTGGAGACTTAGTGAGCTACTGTAGCCTTTCAGCTCCAGCACGTCTGATCGCTCTCTGACCTCTCATCACCAGGACATTTCTTTCTGCCACACACCGAACGTTTTTCACATCGTTCTCGGTAAAGAGCCTGATGTGGTGAAAATTCAGGACGTCAGCAACAGAAATACTCAAACCAAAAAGCAAAGATGAAACCACTGCTTGGATGTGAACACGAGGCTCCTGAGCTGCATCTGCAGAACTTCATGGATTAGCTGACTATATAATTACAGGCAGACGCATTAGAGTCGATGTTTTAAAAGCATTCAGCTTGAGGTTTGGAGTCACCGTGCAGAGCTCACATGACTGTTTCAGTCGATGAAGCTGAACTGAACTGAAAGAAGGAGAAAGAGTCACTTTGCTCCATACACACAGAAAACTTGAAAAGGGGGAAAGTCCCATACAAGTTTCAGTTTAGCTCTCCATGTTTGTCAGTCCAGCTCTGTCTGTGCTGGCCTCCCTCCCTCTATGTGAGCCTGATTAGAGCGGGAGGTCTGTCTTTGTTTAACAACGTGATTCATTAATCCCTCTTTAATTAGACACAAGCCCGGAGAGGAGAGAGGGCTGCCAGTGGGAAACAGTATGGAAGCAAGCTCATAGCAGAAAGAAGGTAACTTTGTGCTGGAGGCTGCAGCTCACGTGGAAGAAAAATCTTCAAGAATATTTCTGCGTTTAATAACTAGGAGCTAAATTTACATTTTAAAAGCATTACTGAAGCGCTTAAACACCCGCTGACTTTGTTCCTTGGCCCGTTTAAACACAGGCTTGTGCGGCCATTAAACTGTCAGTCATTTGTAGTCCCCCATTTTCAGCCTCTAAAAAACGGGGACTACATATAAAAAGGGCTATAATTCCTCAACAGGTAATGCAGTGCTTTTATTAAACCCCTGCAATTAACGCCGAAAGCCGGTGGTGGAGTAAAAAGGCAACAAATTAGCATCGTCCAAATACTTACGCACTGCAGTGCAGCCATGATTTCTAGTGATGTTTCCTTGTTATACGTCATACACAGCAGATTCACAGGTAATATTTTATGTGTAAAAGTCTAAAAATTATGTTTAAAAACAAACAAACATCCAAATATTCAGTTTGAAATTTTAAATCTGTCTGAAACGAGGCCTTATTTAAGGAAATAAGTTGAAAAAAAATCTTATTCTGTAACATCTCTGGTGCCACTGATGTGTGGTGTAAGCTGGTGAATGTGGAAGTGCAGCCCATTTAACACGTGACTGTATTCTCATGTATTCGTCCTTTATGTTGTTTTGTGGGCAATATGCATTTAATCTAAATCCTGACACACCATGACTGTAACCTGCCAAGTGATTGTTACCTAAAAACCTTAATATATTTTTTGCAGGAAGTCTTTTGATCCTCTTTTCATTCATTTGCAAAGTTTTAATTACCCAAAAAGCAAAACCTCTGGTACTACATGAAGTACTGCTGACACACTTCTGATAAACTTAAGTATTTTTTGTCATCCAAACATGCAAATATGTAAAACTTGTCTGCAAGAAATATCCCCACGTATCAGCTGCACACACATCATTTTTCAGAATGTTTAATAAAAGTGTTTTCAGTCTTTAGCGGGGAAACCCATGTGACCACGTGATATGATAGAAAGCTCCAGAGCAGCTGCCAGACAGACTTAATGTTTTTTGTTTTGTTAAATCAACTATGTCTAGCATCAGGAATTAACTTTTGTTCTTCTTCCTGCCATTTTTGTGTCACATCTGTGTCTAAGAAGGTAATCAATTCGCAACAACAGGAGTGGCACCAAGGTGGGGCCAAAGGGGGGCACTGCCCCTGCGCCCCACCCCACAACTTAAAAATGTTGAAGTGTTCCCTTAATTTTTTTTTAGCAGTATATGTAGTTGGTAACTGTAACAGCAGCCTAACACGATGCATGAGCTAACTTAGCAACCACAGCTTTTTTAAATTAAAAAACAAACAAACACAAATGTGTGGTGCTCAGTGCTGCTGTGGGGTCAACAAGGCTGTCAGAGCAATAACTCTTGGGTGTTACTGTGAATGTTAGCAGGATATCATGCCTAACATAGTTTCCTCTTCCTTGCTAATTGTCCACTCCACCCACATTACCATCACCTGTTTGACTCAAATGTTACAGGATTCCAACAAATCACTTTACCAGCAAATCGACTGTTTAATAATGGAGCTGAGCTCTGTCAGGTGTTTGAGCTGAATTGAAATGTTGATTCAGTTTTTACCACACGTTATTCCCACGAAACCTAGAAGGAGAAACACTGAGAAATTTACAACGACTTAAACCACAAAAAAACCCAAACTGTTATTTGTGGTTCAGCCCCACATGGTTTAAAGTGATGCATTATTAAAACCACAACAATTATCTGCTGTAAAAGTGGATCACACTGCGCGCTGAAAGGCTCTCCAACACTCTGCCAGACATTTCAACTTTCCAACTACATAGAGATGATTTATGAGTTAATTAGTGAGGCTGATGTATGCGCTCTATGTCGTTAAGAGCAATGAAAGGTGCTGAGACAGGAAGAGAGGAGGAGGAGGAGAGCTGAGATGGAGAGCAGGGAGAGTAAAGATTAAGAAGAGGGGAGAAGGAAGAGAAGTGTGGTGGGGGGAAGAGAAAGAGAATGAGAGAGGCAAGCAAAAGAACAGGGAAAGAGATAAAGAGGGAAGAAGTTTGAAAGATAAGGAAATGGGAGTGGGAACAAACAAGAAAAGAAAGAAGGGACAGGTAAAGAAAAAAGGAAGAGAAATGAGGAAGAAAAACAGGAGAAAATGTGAGGAAGAATATATAAAAAGAGAAGGGAAAGGTCAAGACAGGAAAAAGGAAAGGAAAAAGAAGATAGGAAGAAAGGAATGAGGAAAAGAAGGGAAGCAGAGAGGTTAAAAGGGCATAGGAAGCAGAGGAAAAGTACTAGGGAATGAGATAAACAATGAAAAAGAAATGAAAAGAAGATTAAGGAGGTGTATAAAACAACGATCAAAGGGAAACAGAAAAAAAGAGGAGCAGAGGTAATTGGAGGTAAAGAATGAAATGAAAAGGAAGAGGCAAGGTAGCCATAGTACGTAGAAGATTACCAGATTCAGAGAAAAGCAAAAAAAGCAAAAAGGAGAGGAAGTAAATGAGGTGGAGGCTGAGCTATAGGTCGTGGCAGTGTACTGGACACTCCGCCTCTAACAGCCATAAACTCAGAGAGGAAATAAAAGTGAGGGGCAGTGCCACTAAAGAGGTGTTTAATAGGCAGCTTTTGTTGATTCTGCAGGAGCTGCACAAAACGTTTTCTCTGCTCTAATTGTAGCAGTAAAAACGCTGTGAGCGGGGAGCACCGGAGGACTGCGGCAGTCTGCAGCCCCCTCTGTCATCGAAGCAGCTGAGAACAGCACTGAAGGGACAGCGTGGGTGGCACCGGGGTGGAGGCACAACAACAGATAACTCAGTCTAATGGCTGTAAATTAAAGGATAACACAGCAACCACAGAGAAGCAACAATTCCTAAACATTCCTCTGCTATCATCCCCAAAGCAGCAATTCACTTTCATTCACCCGCAAATTAAATCAAAGCCGAGGGCTTTCGAAAACCGGTGCAACCATTTATGTCAAAAAGGACTGAAACACATTAACTAGACAGTAAAATTCATCCTCTGAAAAACATCACAAAGTTTTCCTGTCAAGCACCTGGTGTGTTACTGAATTACTGATGGGGCAGAACGAGTCTGTAGATCAGGGATGAGCAGCAGAAGAAGAATATGGATGACTGTCCGGGTGGTGGACAGGTTTAGAGGAGTGTTTGGTGTATGAAGACGAGAGCGAGGCGTGTCCGCCTGAACTCGCTCCACTGATGCAAACCTGTACAGAAAACGACAGACTCTGAGATTCTTACACTTCAGTCCTTAATGTCGCATTATGTAAAAATAGAAACTGCTGCCACAAAGAGCGACACTGTCAGCAGAGCCCGTTCAAAGAGGCTGACCTGGATTATTTGTTTCAAACGCTTGTTTAAGGGGTTCAGACTTGATTTTGAAGCTAGGTGTTTAGCACCAAGGTTTGAGTCCTATATCTAACATTTTGCTGATGTGGATAGATGGTGGAATGATGGGTGGATGGATGGGGGGGGTGGATGGATGAGTGGATGGTAGGGCTTATTTTGATAGTCGACTAGTCACCAATTATTTTTGCGATTAGTCAACTAATCAAATCATCATCCATTGGACGTACAGCGTACAGCTTATTGCACCAGCAGCATCTGCTCTTATATAACTATCATTAGCTTACAGCTTTAAGTGTGTAAGGTATGTGCTAACTAAAAATAAAGACAAGATGGTAGTTTATTAAATTTTAATGAAATTTGCAGATTGTTTCAGTGAAGTTCAATAAACTCCTTGATATCTAAAATATAACAGGACACCAGAGTATATTCTCGAGCATCTCACACTTCTGATAATCAGCTGTCTGCTTGACAGTTTTAGCTGTGTAAAAACTATAACTTTAATCTCAGCCAAACCGATTTACTCAGGAACAAATAAAATACTGAAAAAAGCCGAACAATAACATGTTTAAGTTATCTAAGTGACTTATATATCATGTTTAACCTGAGTAGCGAAAGACGGTGGTGGGTTTGAAAATGATTTGCCGGGAGTCCGGTGTTCTCACGGCTCTAGTGACCTTGCCCCCGGCTCGCTATCGAGCTAGTGGGTAACAGACGTCTCCGAAAACGTCGGAGCGCTTTTGAAAATATGCGGTGTCTTGATAAACTGAGCCGATATTTGAGGTTTACACAGCTACATTCTTGCCTGAAAATATGTTAAACGTTTATTTTGTGACCCAGAAAGAATAATAAGAGTAATATTAAAACTAACTAGCTGCCGCCATTGATGGAAACTGAGCAGGGCCGCGCTATGAATTCTGGGACACAGCTTCTTCTTCTTCTGTGTTTAACGGCAGCTGGCATCCTTGTACATGCAGTGCTGCCATCTTCTGTTGCAGTCCGTTATTACACTCTTAAATACTACTACTGCGTCTTTTGGGATCTTACAAAGCTTCAAATGACGCGTCGACTATTAAATTAGTCGTTGACGATTTTAATAGTCGACTAATCGTGGCAGCCCTAGTTTTCTTCTTTCCGTGTGTCGCTACTTTAAAACGCTTGGGCCGCTCTGCCCGCCACAGTTTCAAACTGGTCATGTGACTGCATAGCCACATCTGATTGGTAAAAGAGTTACAGAAAACTCCACTGGCGGCATGATCCATTATTAGCAGTATTATGTAATGTGTGAAATTAATCATTTTTTTAAAAAGTAACAAGTCGAATATTGCCAAATGTAGCGGAGTAAAAGCACAGTTTCTTCTTCACAAATGTACTCAAGTAAAAGTAAAAAGTATCGTACAAAAAACTTTAAAAGTACATTTTTTTCAAAAACTTACTCAAGTAAATGTAACGGAGTAAATGTAACTCGTTACTACCCACCTCTGCCCATCAGTCTTCACACACAACATATGATAATGCAATTAGGAACCCAGAGCAAAGCTTTAGTCCAGTGGGCGTGTCCTCGTTGTGAGTGAGGAGCTCTTTTAGCCCTAAGCTAATCACAAAGAGGATAGTCCTGATTAAGGGAATAATCAGCAGATGCTTCTGCATTAGAGGAGAGAGATAAGAGTGGAGACCAATAATCAACTCCACTCATCCTCTATTCAGCAGGAAGAAGACCTCAAGAGCGAAGAGCGCTCAAAGCTCCCCTCACACGACTACTCGATGGCTGTCAACAACCTTGGCAGAAGAGGCACTGCTTTACATTATGCTAACAATAAAAGCTGATCCTCTTTAACCCATAAATAGGTAATGAGGAAAAACAAGGAATTACTATCTGTAAACTGAGAGCAGCAATCACCACACACTGTGTTATTATATATACAGTAACCCAATTATCCCTCCCAGCTTCTGATCATTGAAAATGTTGATTTCATAGCAGGCAGGAGGGCCCCGTATTAGTTTTTCCTTTTCATTAACAGTGTCTTTCTTTTCTTCTGCCGGCTTCAGCATGCTTCATGAACACACAACCATCTCAACTTTCGAGGCAACATTGTTTTTTATAACTATCTATAAGGATCTCAAACCATCCAAGAGTATGGAGGGCACGAACAGTGTTGTGAAGAATATTTGCTTTCTCTCCGGGATAGTTACTTTTTTCTCTTACTAAATGATATTATTATTAAAAAGTACTGGCAACCATCACTGCTACACCCCAGGTTACTAGTAGACACACCTCTCTGGTATCAATTTCTATGTTGTCTTCTTCTCAAGTTATTGGATTCACAAGATTCTGAGAAAACTTGACCTCTAATGTTTAGGTCGAGGTCACTAATTTCTAGGAAATGCACCAATGCTGAAAATTTGAAAATCCCAGGTCACTTCAACTCAGCTTTATTTATATTGTGACAAACCACAACAACAGTTGCCTTTAAGTGCTTTAAATTATAAAGTAAAGACTAGGGCTGTGCGATATGACCAAAATCTCATATCCCGATAACGATATAAATCACAAAAATGTAACATGTTTTGTAAATTCTGTGAATCTCGGGCAGCTCGACTCAAGTGAAGTGTTTCCAGCTGGGCGTCGTGTACCTGGAGTCGAGTGTTTTAACCGATGCATGAAACGATACATTTTTAGACATAAGTTGTAACGGCCGCCATTTTCTTTGTATTTATTACACGGCGTGCTGCGGGGAAAAGCCTGTTCTAACGTTTGAGTCTACGGTTTATTTTTTAGCACCTGGCGGCTCTTTTTGCTTCTCATCCGTAAATAATCTGCTCTTTCACGTGACTCAGTTTAAGTCTCAACAGGATCTTGAGCTTTATTGTGAAAGGTTTACGTGGAAAACAAACAAGCGGACAGCAGAGCCACGCGACCGTTTTACCATCATTGTTGCTAACGACAACACGTAAAAACAGGCGCTTGTCTGTCTGTAGTGTGGTTATATTAAATATAAGAGAAAGAGAGAACTTTAAGAAACTAATATAGCCACTACAGTGACCATCAAAACGATGAACAAATATTGCTGTAAACTTTATATTTCATGACACCACGAAACAAACGATAGAGTGATAGGAAACGATAAACGTTTTTATATCGTCATTCGATATATTTCGTTATATTGAACAACCCTAGTAAAGACCTAAAATAATGCAGAGGAAAAGAGAGGAAACCTCACATGGCCACCTATGAACAAGCGCTTTGGCAACAGTGGAAAGGAAAACCTCCCTCTTGACAGGAAGAAACCTTTGGCAGAACCAGGCTCAGGGAGGGGCAGCCAGGGTGAGGGGAGGAAGATGGGAAAAAAGAGCCAGAGATGAATAATAATTCATGATTAAATGCACAGTCATGTATAAACAGTGAGTGCAGAGAAAGGTCTTCTTGACTTATTGCATTCACAAGATTTTTGGAAAACCTGACCTTTGACCTTTTAAGCCCCCGTGTTAATTTTTGCAGCCATCAGCTGGAAATAGATATTTGGAAATGTCTCAGATATTTGAGACATTTAGCAGGACTGGCTTCGAGTATAAGTATATAAAAGTGAGGCAGTTGCCATACTTTATGTGATGGCATACCAAAACATTTCCCCCACTACCAGATAAGTAGTGGGGGAAAGCCATGGCAACCAACAAGGCACTGAGGTAGTTCGACAACAGGGTTTTCTGTATGAGAACACAGCATCTGTTGTCTGTGGACGTTTACATGCATAAAAAGCTATATAAAGGTTTTCCCTGATGGGGAAGTGAAATAATATGTCCTATTTAAAGTTGGATCAGAATTGGACCGGCGTTCTGGGACATGATGTCTTTCTTGACTATGGTCAAGATTCACTCACTAAATCAGACAGCAACAACAGACTGAGTGAAATCTAAAACCACCTCCTTTCTAAGAGCTTTGTCCAGTATCACCAATCTGCTGCTCAGGTTTGTTCACCAGCATCATTTTTCAGAATTTCTGTATAGAGGGAGAGACAAGTGTCAGTGTGAAGAAAAGGAAAACTTTCTCCATCCTTTCCCTCCGGCATCAATGTTCATCGTGTTTCAGAGTCTTTCCACCCAGTTTTCACCCTTTGCTCCATGAGTTGCACTCAGAGCCTTGACACGTGCACTCTTTTCCCTGCAGCTTCTCTAGAGAGACAAACATTTTTCTTTAGTGCAGATTTTTCCTCTGTAAAACACACCAGCTCTATTACTCAACTCAGTGCAGAAGAGGAGACATGCTATGAGGAAATAAAACTCAAATTTAAAACATTTAAAAAGACGAATACAAAAAGTCTGTTTGTGGCAGTTCCGTTAAGCCGGCAAGGTCAATGACCCAAATGAAAAAGATCATATTTAAGGTGCCTTTGCAGCGTTTAGTCAAACAGATTGAAGTAACATATCGAATAGTTAGAGAGCACAGCTTGATCGGTGAAACGATAGCTCGTTGGACATCGACAGGGAGACTGCTATGGTGATATTTTGTTTCTACCATGATTAACATCAACCACAATGTCGAGTCCCCATGGCTGCATTTTCTGAAAACTTTCATTCTATAATTTTGTGTTGATACACATGATGACACACATCAATGTCTTTTCTTTTTGCTCTAGCTCAACAAAAACCAGGAAGGAGGAGACCATTAGCCCATGTTTGTCCACTCAGCCAGCTGCTGCAAAGGATAAACAACATTACGTTCATGAAGTTTCAATATCGATTCCACTTGTAATACTTTCATTATTTAGTATTTATTGACTGTCAAAATAAACTTCAGTGAACACATGCCCGTTCTTCTTTTAGCAAATAAGGTTGTCGTTGTTGGTTCTAGAGAAAAATCTCGACATGCTGATGCCATGAAAAGTTGGTGCTATCCTGAAGCCAGAAGATGAAATGAAGAAACTCTCGCTCCCCGAGCTTTTCTCAGAGCCCTCCTCATGCTCCACTCCATCCAGCATTCCCATCAGCCTCAGTTCTATTTTCCGTTTCATGTCATTTAACAAATTAGCACAGCAAATTTAATGTCAGTTCAGAGCAGACACTTTGTCCTTTGTGAACATTTCTTCTCCTTACTTTTGTTATTGTTATTAATAATTTACAGAGATCCCGTAATCATGCCTGAGTAAGGTACTGCTCATTCCCCATTGATTTTCCTTTGATTCCATTTGGTCAGGATTTAATCAGCTGTACTGTCAGTGTGCTGACTGCTCTGTCAGGTCAAGAGTGTTTCTTTGTGATGTATCAGAGTAAGCTGAGATGGGATTAGTGAGTTTGTGACCAGGAACGACCTTTTTCATTTCATTTCCCTGTACTCCCACAGACAAGAGCTGGAACTGACAATGATACATTGTCTCTCTTTCTGTGTCTTTGTCTCGCTCTTTCAGATGAGCTGAGCCACAATTTTCATTTTACACTTTAAAAAACGGCTATAGACATTATTTTTTCAAATACAACTATGTGTCTTAATTATTGCTAATATAAAGAGTTCTCACCATCATTGGTAATGACCCCAATCCTCAATCAAACTGTGAACCTTTGCCAATCAGTGCAAGTAGTTTTGGAGCCTCGACATTATCCCTGGGAGGTTCATGTCAGAAATTACTCAAAGTACTGAAGAGTTTTACTCCAATCCTTCATACCAGAAAACTCTTTAGCGTGATTTATTGCTGTGGTGGAAGAATTATTCAGCCTTTTATTTTTCTAATATATCTCTAATTTTTCTTCCTGACCTGTAAGTTTAAAACATAAATGAACTTTAATTTACATTTTTCATACTGTTGATTATTACTTAGCTCCTCTCATTGATGCAGAATTTTAGAATTGTGGCAATCTGCAGTACACTTAACTGAACATATTTTACATACTGTTGGGTTCTTAAATTTGTCATGTAGTCCTGCAGAGCATGTTACATGCTAAGTAAGATTAGATTTCCTTTTAAAAAATGTTAATTTTAAAGTAACAAACTGCCAAATAAATTAGCAAAGAGTCAAAAAGTCGAGCAACAAGTCACGCCCCACTCTTCAACCCATCTTCTTTCTGTTTTCTTTGCATTATGAAGCCTTTATTCTTCCATGAGATTTCACACCCAGTGACATCTGAAGCTTCAAAGCTGTAGATCAATGGTGCCATTATTCTACATCCATTAAACTCTGCAATCCACGCTTATTTCATAATGAAAATACATTTCCAATTTAAATACTCCAGTAAATACAACCAACCTGCATAGTGCTTGAATAAACTTACTGGGAGACATGTTTAACAAATGCACCACGTGCTAAACAAACAGTCCAAAACAAACAGAGACTATAACATAACTCAGACCAAGTCTCCAATATGCATCTGTGGCCTTATTGTTCTTGAGTTTACAATTTGGGATCGACGTATACTGGAAAATTCTACAGAGTAAGGTAAAGCTACCCCTAACCCTCAGCTCAGCTAATCACTGTCGTGATGGTGGATGTAAAGAAGTTGAATAACTTAATAACTATTCACACATAAATCTTTGCGAGGGTGCATGGTTAACCATATATAGAGAAAAAGAATGGGTGTAGGAATAGTTTCTATAACACAGCATTTGAGACAAAGGCCACAGAAAGCTGCACGTGTTGCTCAGAGTTAAGAGAGATCAAAGCAAATCTGTTTACGGTGGACAGACAAATACTACAGAGAAATGAAACCTATCCTTAGAAACAGGGCTACCCTTTTAAGAAATAAATGTCACTGCAGAGTTTCTGAATGTCACTTTTGAGCGTTGCACACTCTCCAACTATATTACGTTCAGCTTCATTGTACTGCAGGGCAGAACTGTAAGTGACAAATGTGAATACCCAGGACAAAGTAAATCAAAAACATCCACAAGGACGGGTGAAACCAGCAGAGGCAAGATCACACAGCATGTCTGAATGTAATGAAATCCTCCTCCACCTACAGTACTCTGAGCAGGTGTATTATAAGGTGCCTTATAATAACATCCCAAAGACAAACGAGTAAATGCATTTTGTCTGTGAAAACACAGCTCTGGACACAAAGGCAGAAACCTGAGGAGAAGAAGCTGAACGACAATGGGACCGGACACAGATGAGTTTAAATCTTTGCTAACAGCACTGCATGTTGGTTATTTCACTCCTGTAACGCTTCACAGTGTCCTGTACGTCATATAATTTCTTGAATTGAATACATAAACAAAGCAGACGGACGATGCAGAAACAAGCCAGTATAAAACCTTTAAAACACACATGCAGAAAGCGCAGAAGCGACCTTTACCCTGTCGCCGTACCTGCGTTTTTCCTCTCCTGCACATGTGGCTGCAAATCCAAATTCAGCTGCATAGAGTGAGTCAAGCCCTCCTCATTCCCTCCTTCTAATCCTCCTCTTTCAAAGCTCCAACAATAAACTCCAGAGTTCTTTTCTCTCTCGACAGACTTTTGTCCCAGTTCTTCGCCCTCTGTCACTGCTTCGTGCCCTCCTTTCCTTCACTCTGCCTGCTCTCCTCCCACTGCTCCTCCTCCTCTTCCTGCACAAACACGCTATAAATCGCCTCCACCTCCAAGGCAATGGCTCTGATTTCAGCCCCCACCTCTCCCTGCTGTCCTCCTCTGGCTTTTGCAAGAAAAGAGTTGAGCTCCTTCAGAGAGAGAGAAAGGTAGAAAGAGGAGAAATGACAGAGGGAAAGAAGCGGTGTCGCCTTACTTGCTGTCAAGAACACAAGAGAGAAGCTTTGTCGGAGAAGAAGCTTTAAAAAAAACCTGTGGAATTCAAAAGACGTGAGGCTCAGTTTTTCACAGGGTGGGCTTTTTGCATAGCCTGAATACACCTGCCACACCTGCTGTTGGACCATAATCAGACTAAAAACCCAGCTAGAACAGAATAAGACTGCATCTCTTATCCAGTCCAGGAAACACATGACATTTCATACATGTACTAGATAACTGTACCAGAAGCTAAACTAACAGTTGTAAGATAAGTTAATTGTTTTTGGAGGTTTTTTTGTTTTTTGGTAGACCTTTTTTTTAGCCAACTGCCACGACCTGGGATTAGAATGTGCAAAAGCCAAAAGTCACATACCCTAACTCCAGTCCTCAAGAGCTACCACCCTGCAGCTTTTAGATGCATCCTTGTTGTGACACACAACAGCTTTGCCAAATGTGATGGCATCCAACCATTTCATTCAGCTGTGTTGCAGTAGGGATGCATCTAAAAGCTGCAGGACGGTAGCTCTCGAGGACTCGAGTTGGACAACCCTGCCATAGAGTATCTCATGGCTTTGGATTGAGTTAAGAGACTTAGATTTCTAGTCTATGTGTCCTTATAAAGCAAGAGAAATTAGCATGTTAAATGACACGAGCAAGTGTCTATTAGCTATGTCCAGATGATTGGGCCAAATAAAGGGCAAACCAGTCTAATCCACTACAGGTCCAACTCACTATTTCTAGGATGTAAAGGATGTGCTGATAACAATCACACCGACCTCAAGTGATAACCGTAAAGGTACAGAATCAAAGTGTAAAGCTTTACAAATATCACTCAGTAACCTGACTGAAAGCCTGCAAGAAGTCTACATAAAGCAACTAACCTTCATTATGTCCTTATAGCTGAAGGTCATGCGTGCAGATTACAATGTACCTAAAGGTTTATTTACTTGCCAATGAAGTGAAGTGCTTGACTTGTGTTGCAAGGATTATATCCTGGGCCACATCTGCACAGTGGCTCAAATGTCTTAACGCACATTATATCTGGCCCATCTTAGGCAGAACTCTGGCTAACTCAGCTTTGAGTCGAGGCTGTAAGCCGACATGGTCACGCAAAACTTTGGTGTGGGTAACACTTGGATCAGTCAGTACTATCACTTTTGCCCTGCAGTATTACTGCGGTAAATGACAGTGAAGGTTACACCAACACTGCGCTGTTGCTCACTGAGGAAAATGATTTAGTATTTTATTCACACACAACTCTGTGATACCGCTCGACACTGAAGATTAGGTTCAGACCTTCAACTAGTTTAATGTATAACCAAGCAGGAAACTTGGCTTTTCTTTTCATTTACTCCGGCCGTGACTTGCATAATCCAGGCACACATTCCCTTAAAGAACTAGACCTGCAATCAACAGACAGCGATTTACTTTTTGTTTTATAGTTTGCCAAATGTTATTCGAGTAAATTCATCCTGGGTCATCTTTTGTTTTTCTGTGCCTGCAGGCATGAAGGTAAGCGCTATGATAACAAAAGCACCATAAAGGAGGGAGTGCTCTATAATTACAGTGTATACAGACCTACAGTGTTGAGGAGGAGCATGCCAAGAACCAGTCTGAGCACGCTGCATACCTGAGCTAACCAAGCTCTGCTGATAGGTTTGCTTGACCTACAGAGCTGTGCACGGACTGGCACCAGCCTACATCTTTGATCTGCTACAGCCCTATGTCCCTAGCATGTCTCTGAGGTCATCTGATCAGGGCTTACTTGCTATAAAAAATACTAAAAGGAGGACTAAGGGTGATAGAGCTTTTGTCACTGTGGCCCCAAGACTGTGGAACTCTCTCCCCCACGCATTAAGAACTGTGGACTCAGTAGCTGTTTTTAAAAAACAACTCTTACCTTTTTAAAACTGCTTTTGGTTAATGTTATGCCTGTTTTATTTTCTCTTTTTAAATCTTTTTATGACTTGTAATCTTATGTGCAGCACTTTGTGATTCTGTCTTGAAAGGTGCTATATAAATAAAGATTTATTTATTTATTATTATTTATGCTTCATTAAGGATGCAGATCAACAGAGTGGATCGGCGGGGAGGCTGGGAACCGACTACGGCTCTTATTTCTTCTCCGGAAACAGCTCACACACGGGGAAACTCAACTTTGTACAGGAGTGTCTGGAACGTCTGGAACAACTGCCTGCTATGTAAACTGTGAACACAGCTCTGAGCAATCTACCTGCTTCCTTTAGCATTTCAGGAGCTTACGAGGGGACATTTTTTTCACTGCTACACACACAGATATCATCTTTAATTATCAGTTAATCTAACTTAAAAATAAATCTTAGTCTACTAATACGGTGGACGAACAGCTACGCGAGGAGCAGGCGGGTTTTAGAAGTGGAAGGTCCTGCATTGGACAAATATTCACGCTGAGATCAATTATTGAGCAGAGCCTCGAATTCCAGCAAAGGCTATGCGTGAACTTCGTTGACTTTAACCCTCTGGGGTCCGGGGTATAATTGGCCATTTTTGACTACTTTTGATTTTACCTCTATATTTCACCTTTAAAATATGTTTTTTTTGCCTTGTTTGGTATCATTATTTTCAGCACAACCTTAAATATCTGAGATTTGAGTTATTTTTTCATTTTGGTATACTATATTAGCGCAGTTGATCTAAATTCAGACAAAAAATTCAAAATCCGAGTAGAAAAAGGTTATATTTTTTACTGTAAAACCCACAAACATGTTTAACGAATCATTTTCATAACTTGAAATGCAAATAGAAATTGTACATTTCTAAAAATTATGCACAAGTTTTGCAAACAACAAAGTTATATGGTACTATTTACCTAAAAATGCAGCCAAGGCCTCAGGTGTTTTTTACATAACCATTTAAATCTATTTACAGAACAATCAGGTGTGCTGCATCAAATAAGAAGGCACACAAATTATTTGTGCCAGTCCAAAAAATGTAGTTTGTGTTCAGTATAAGACAGAGGAGAACACCAAAGGCCTAAACCCTACAGGTCTGACAGCAGGGGGTGCATCAGTCCAGTTTTCCATGTGGGAACAGCGTTTACACTGGAATCTGCCTTTGACGGCTTTTTTAGAGCAAATATGAAATTCAGCAGTCTAACTGACACACAATGCAAGACAATAACTACACAACACACTAACTATAGCCTCCAAACACGCTAAACGTCACTAATGTCTCACATATGAAAACTCTCTCTCTCTCTCTGTCTTTCGCTCGCCCGCTTTCCGTTGCGGGTGTCACTCCTAAAAACTTCCCCTTCTCCCTAAACAACCAAATGCCGCATGTTGCCTTATAATTTTTTTGATTGGCTGACATGGTAAACTCTAACACCAATAGGGAAGGGGTGTTTTTTCTTTTTTCACTGGCAAGCGGAGAGTGTTTGCTAGCGCTCTCTGTAGAAAACGCAGTTTTTACCGTTCTTCCCGCTGTGAACACCACTGTTTTGTTCAGAAAAAAACATCGCGTGTATTTTTTATCATAAGTCTGGTTTTACGTGGCCCATCGACACAATTCAAAAACTGGTATATAGTTTGAAGTCCGCACTTTTGAGCCAAGTTGAAATGGAGACTCTGACGCGCTGCATCTTGTAGCTGTGCCGTCTTAAATTGGTCATGTGATTTTGACGCGCCAGCGTGTCCGGCGACCCCAGAGGGTTAAAAAGGCTTTTGATAGCCTTAATCGAGACACGCTCTGGAAAATCATCAAGTCTTACGGAGTACCTGACCGCTTCGTTACCGCATTCCAAGCATTGTACTGCAACTCTAGTTGTTGCGTCCGAACAGACAACAGCATCACGGAATATTTTAACATCGATACTGGTGTGCGACAAGGCTGCGTCCTATCGCCATTCCTCTTCAACATCGCCATTGACCATGTCATGCGCCGAGCAATTGGACCAAACACGATGGGCATCGCCGGACGTGATCCCCTGCAGCAGTTCACAGATTTGGACTTTGCGGACGATATAGCCTTACTTGCACCAACACTCCAGGCTCTTCAGAAAACAACCTCATCTCTGGAAAGCAAAGCAGCACCGATAGGACTCAGGATCAGTGGTGAGAAGTTGAAGATTATGCGAGTTGGTTACGCTACACCATCAAACACAGTGGTGACTGTGAAGCAGCAGCAGCAGCTAGAAGAGGTGGACAGGTTCATGTACCTGGGTTGCACTTTTAGCAGTGACGGGGACGTGGAGCATGACGTTAAGTGCAGAATTGGGAAAGCATGGGCAGCCTTTCAACGACTACGACCTATATGAATGACCACCGCACTGCCTTTATCAACCAAGGTGCGGCTCCTGAAGAACATTGTTATACCGACGGCACTGTATGCAGCGGAGACTTGGAAATCAACTGCAAAGATCAACCGCCATCTTGACATCTTCCAACAACGTCTTCGACAGCTGCTTAAGATCACATATCGGGATCGCGTTACCAATGAAGAAGTATATCGCCGTGCAGGAGTAGAGCCGCTCCATGTCCAAGTCACCAAGCATCGGTTCAGATTTGCCGGTCACATCCTTCGGCTACCGGACCAGAGACCTGCCCGTGTCGCGGTTCTGTGGAACCCAAAGAATGGAAAGAGACGGCGAGGAAGACCCAAAATAACATGGAGGAGGACTTTCCTTGAAGATTTACGTTCTGTCGAACTGTCATGGGATGAAGCAACAACTGCAGCGATATACCGAGTTCGATGGCGTTCCATTCTCACCCGATGTGCCAATCAGCGCGGGAGGATCTAAGTCTAAGTAAGTAAGTCTACTAATATGTAGCTGTGATGCATTAAAGCCTGACACACAGTAGCTTCCTCCTCTGTGCAGTGGAACTCCGATGTTGTTCAAAAACTAATAAAAAAGAACAAAATGAGTAATACTGTTGGATTGGGAATGTAGCTTCAAGGAGAATTATTGTGTTTTTATTCTTCTTCTATCCACATGTTTTTGGACACTAACACAAATATAGTGATTTTGCCTCTGTGGACCACCACAGTGAATTTTAAGTCAACGAATCAAAATTTTGCATCATCTGTTTTGGAATTAAAGCCATTTCTATGGCTGCACACTCCAACTCTAAATACACTTCCTATATATTTGGTACTTTTGTTTTGCTTTTGATAGTGCATGGTATACATTTTTATTTCAGTTCACATGTTCATTCTTTAGCATAGTTACATTAGAGTAACTTTTCTAGCTTCTATATGAAAAACAAATTTAAAAACTGTTACCTCTAAAAACAAACCCATTTAAAAAAATTCCAAATAAAGTAACAGACATATATTGTCCACCAGTGTTGGTCAAGTTACTTGAAAAAAGTAATCAGTAACTAATTACTGAAAATAAATAAAAGTACTTTTGCACCAACAAGGTGATTAGCAGAGAGCTATTAACACACCACATCTCAGTATGGTGTACAGTGTGCCCTTGAGCATTTTAGGAACCAGGCAAGTGAAGGACAAAGGAAGAAGAAAGAAGAGACAGGCCTCAAAAAAAAGCTAGAGCAGATGAACAGTAACGACCTTAAGAAGAATAAGCTACTCTCGGTTGCTCCCTTGTCACAAAGGATTGCCACAGCCGGTAGCTGTACATATTTGATTTGGCAGACAGCGGAGAAAAAAATCCAGCCAAGTTCTCATGCAGGAACTGACAAATGCGTATCGCCCTGCAGTTGATCCACATACCGTTCACTGGTGGCTTGTGAGAAACGGTCTTGGTTGTCAAGAAGCCATTCTTAACCTCCTAGGACCTGCCGTCCACATATATGGACATCACATTTTGGGTTGTGCAGACCAAAATATTTAAACTCCTCCACTTGGGGCAGGGTCTCGCCCGATCTGGAGTGGGCAATCCACCCTTTTCCGGCTTAGGACTATGGCCTCAGATTTGGAGGTGCTGATTTCTCATTCCCACCGCTTCACACTCGGCTGCGAACCGTTCCAAGGCGAGGTGGAGGCCATCACCTGATGAAGCCAATAGGACCACATCATCTGCAAAAACCAGAGATGAGATCCTGAGACCACCGAAGTGAAAGCCCTCCGCCACTTGGCTACGCCTAGAAATTCTGTCCATAAAAATTATGAACCGAATTGGTGACAAAGGGCAGCCCTGGCTGACCCACCAGGAACGAGTCCGACTTATTGCCGGCTATGCAGACCAAGCTCTTGCAACGGTCGTATAAGGACTGAATGGCCATTAGCAATGGGCTAGACACCCCAGACTCCCGGAGCACCCCCCACAGGACCCCCCGAGGGACACAGTTGAATCCCGTCTCCAAGTCCACAAAACACATGTAGACTGGTTGGGCAAACTCTCATGCGCCCTCGAGTATCCTCGAGAGGATAAAGAGCTGGTCCAGTGTTCCACGACCAGGACGAAAACCGCATTGTTCCTCCTGTATCCAAGGTTCGACTAGCGGACGAACGCTCCTCTCCAGCACCCTGGCATAGACTTTCCCAGGGGGCTGAGGAGTGTGTTTCCCCTGTACTTGGAACACACCCTCTGGTCCCCTTTCTTATAGATGGGGACCACCACCCTAGTCCGCCAGTCCAGGGGTACTGTCCCTGATCTCCACGCAACATTGCAGAGACGTGTCAACCAAGACAGATCTACAACATCCAGAGCCTTCAGGAACTCGGACCTCGTCCACCCCAGGAGCTCTGCCACCAAGGAGTTTTTTAACTGCCTCAGTGACCTCGCCCCCAGAGATTGGCGGGTCATCCCCTTCGTCCCCAGACTCTGCTTCTGCCACGGAAGATGTGCCAGTGGGATTGAGGAGGTCCTCGAAGTATTCCTTCCAGCGCCTGACAATTCTCTCAGTCGAAGTCAGCAGCACTCCTCCCGCACTATACACATTGCAGGTAGAACACCGCTTTCCCCTCCTGAGTCGTCTGACGGTTTGCCAGAATCTCTTCGAGGCAGTCTGAAAGTCTTTTTCCATGGCCTCCCCGAACTCCTCCCACACCCGAGTTTTTGCCTCCGCCACCGCCCGCGTCGCACTCCGCTTGGCCTGTCGGTACCTATCAGCTGCCTCCAGAGTCCCACAGGCTAACCAAGCCCGTTAGGACTCCTTCAGCGTGATGGCTCCCCTCACCTCAGGTGTCCACCAGTTGGTTCGGGGGTTACCACCACGACAGGCACCCAAGTGGAGGAGTTTAAGTATCTCGGGGTCTTGTTCACAAGTGATGGGAGAAGGGAGTGGGAGATTGACAGACCGATTGGTGCAGCGGCTGCAGTGATACGGATGCTGTAGCAGTCTGTTGTGGTGAAGAGAGAGCTGAGTGTAAAAGCGAAGCTCTCAATTTACTGGTCGGTCTACGCCCCTACCCTCACCTATGGTCACAAGCTGTGGGTAGTGACCGAAAGAACGAGATCGCAAATACAAGCGGCGGAAATGTGCTTCCTCCGAAGGGTGGCTGGCCTCTCCCTTAGAGATAGGATGAGAAGTTCAGCCATCCGGGAGGGGCTCAGAGTAGAGCCACTGCTCCTCCACATCGAAAGGAGCCAGCTGAGGTGGTTCGGGCATCTGACAAGGCATGTCCCACCGGGAGGAGGCCCCAGGGCAGACCCAGGACACGCTGGAGAGATTATATCTCTCGGCTGGCCTGGGAACGCCTTGGTGTTCCCCCGGATAATAGTGAGAGTCTAAAACATGGTGGAGGTTCTGCCGTGGGTCGTGGTTGCACTTCAGCCAGTGGTGTTTGGAACTTATCGAAACTGTTGGAATTATGGATGCAGAGAATAAACATCAGGATAACATCTAACTGGAAACAGCTTCATTTGTCTCAGTGATTGCAAACACACCTGGGTAGAAAAACATACAATGGAAAACTATTAATCACGGATTGGCGTCCCTATAGAGCCGGGACCTCAGCAGTCGGGATCATCTCGACTGAGGACGAGATTAAAGCCGGCCAACATTTAAAGAAGCGGTTTGGACTTGGACTATTCCTGAAGATGACTTAAAGAAAGGATAAGAAAGCTTGGCTGAGACATACGAAACACTGACTGTCAGGCTCATTATGCTGCATTTCTGTTCAATAAGTTACTGTACTTCTTTTCCATTTTTCTACCAAAATATAAAGAAATGAGGGGTGACTCAAAACTTTTGCACAGTACTCACCAGCCAACAGTAGCACAGCTATCAGTCTTAGCCTTAAACCACTGCAGTCTGTGTCTTTCTTTTTTATATTAGAGAAAGAAAAAGAGAGAAAATGAAGCAGTGCAATGTGAAACATTATTGCTCCTCTGAGATAAAATCTGGTTTTTACAAAGCGAGGTCTGCAGGTCAGCAACATCTTTTTTCAGTTTACTCCAAAAAAAGTACACTGTTTGTTAATGCCTCCTGCCCTCTGGCTGTGGATCGTGTATGGTGGGTAACTGTCCTTCGGATGATTTGACAACTTAACACCAACACTTCTCTCCTTGTTATGGGGCCACAGGTCAGGTTTACTGGCCCAGGGAGGGGGGGTCTTATTGAAGGCTGCTAGCAGATAAACAACAGGAGGGACAGAAAGGTGAGGAGAAATAGGTCTGCGCTTCCTCAGAGAAGCAGAGAAAGAATCTGGTGGATTGTGGTTGTCTTTGGAGTGGCTGAGGAGTTGCGTCTCCTACTTGCACCTCCCCCCTCCTCCTTCCCACTTCCAGAAGAGGATGAACTCTGTAGAATTTTTATGTACTTTTTAATAGATAGCTGGTATAGCTCCAGAAAGCACAGAAACTGTAAATGTTTACCGTCACCATCAAAATTTTCCATGCACTCATCGTGGGTCGTGAGTGTGGGTGGAGAACGCGGCACAAAAGTGTGCTGTAAACTGGAAATGTTGCCGCCTTTGAAGTGGTTGCTTCAAATTCAGGGTCTACTGGAGGTCTGCTGCGGTCTTCAGAGCAAGCATCCGTCTGCTGCGTCCACACGGCAAAAAAAAAAAAATGCAAAAAGACTGAGTCACTCTATCAGTCTGCTATCAGTGGGAATGATTTATTCACTGGTATCACTGGGGTCAGAAAAGTTTCCAATACTCGGCACTGGATTCGCTCACAATTCAGTTAAATTCTGTACTCTGTTTGGAGGGAAACCAATGTTAAAAATAAAGAGTAACAATAAGAGAAATAGTTAAAGGACAACAGCTGCTCGGCTACTTGAAATTCAGAAGCAGATGATCCATGTTTGATAGCACAGCAGAGAATCTCTCTCCATCTCTTTCAGTGTACACATGCTGTGCCCTCTGGCTCTGCACTGCCCACCCACATGGACTGCATAAATAATATGACAATTGACTCGCAGAGTACAGAATCATGCACACATTCACACACAAGAGCGCTCGTGTTTGTTTTGCCGTGCTCCAGCCGCCTCCACACTGCATAGTCATATCCACAAAGTCCGCTTCTGGACAGTACAGCAGGTCAGAGGTTTTATTAAGACTCTTTTAGAGCCCCTCCGCTGTTGTACACTCGCCTGCTATTTCTGAGCAACTTTCCGATGTCCTCTGGAGCAGGCCTACCTATACATCTATCAAAATGTAATTACTTTCATACTACTTCCAAATACTTCTACACCCTCTGGAAACATAACAAACTTCTATCCCAAGTGCTGCAGCTATAGACTAAATATAAACAAAGGATGGAAGGTGGAAGTGAGCTAAAACTACGTTCTTTCTAATGGCCAGCAGGGGGAGACTTCTACAGCTGAAAAGAGAAAGGCTGATTGTGCAGAGATCTCTAAGAAAATGATTTATGACCACAGCAAACATTTTCCTAACGAGTCTCAGTCACTAGATTCTTTATATTTCTCTTTAATTTATTGCCCCATTTAGAATAAAATGGCCGATAACACAAAGTATGCACACAGAACGGCTAGTCTGCGATTAATTAGTCAGATCTCAGATCCAGTCCGTTCACAGTTCTTCAGGCTTCAACATTATAGTCTGCAAAGTTTTCCACTAACATTCAAACTCAGTTGGCACAGTAGAGACTATTCAGGGTTTTTCACAGGGGACCAAAAACAGATACAGCTGGCACTGTTAATGTAGCTCCATCGCTTAGATAGTCCACACTTCCTCCTTTAAAGATATTTTATTGTTGACAGAAAAGCTTCCACACATCATACCATCTAGCTCTGAATCGAAAATCGAGGATTTTCCACTTTTAATCTTTTCGTTGCATGTGGAAAAGGTTGTTTTTTCTTTTAAGTGGCACTTCTAAAGAACCCGCTCACTTTAATATAAGCTCCAAAGTGGAGAAACACCACAGGGTTTTCGTGCACCGTAGACAGTTTGATGTATTCCACGTTCCATGTCACATACTGAATATATCTGGAACAGTGCGGGGAGAAGTTTCATGTGCGGACCGAATAAAACTCAACGCTGATGGTGCAGTGCCAATGCAATGAGTAAGCAAAAGCAGCACGCCACAATAACATGAGACCAGAGTTGAATTCCAGTATTTAAACAACCTGATGATCAGATTCATTGTTGATCTCTTGGTGCATCTCCTTTGGGCTGCGTTTGGCTCCGTAATGTCGTCTGTGGCTCTGTGCAGGTGTTTTAGCCCTATGTGGTCCTGTTCCATTTATAGTTGCACCTCTTTGTAACCACTGTGTGTTCCCTTCTGGTCATTTATTGTCCCCTTGCAACTGCTTCATCTCTGTTTTTGGCCGTTTTGTCTTTGTGGTCAATTTACATACCGATGGTTTCGCTTTATGGCATTCTGTGATCAGTTAGAGTCTTTCACCAGCAAGAGAGAAAACACGACCTCCTCATGGTCAGTGTGGGATTCCCATTGGTTGTTTATTGTCTATTTGCAGCAGCTTTATTTTACATTTTGGCTGCTTTTTCCTGCCTTTGTGGTCTGCTAAACTGAGCTTTGACTTCAAATAAAATAGTCCCAGAGCTCCCAGATGCTTTGGATCCCAAATAAATTCATTTTAAATGTAGCAGCACTGTTGTGTTTGTGTGAGCTGGGAATGATTTGCCAGTTTAGCTTCATTTAAAGTTCAATCTTGCCAATGAGTTAAATCAATGGGAATGGTGTTACACTTAAACGGTTTATTTTCACAAATCACAACTTTCCAGGGTGCAGAACACAAACATACATGCTGCCAGTGTTAACCCTCTGTGCAGTCCTGTCCTTCACCTTAACAGGGCCTGAGCTCATTACTCAGTGATGATATGAGAGGACAGCAGCATTACAGCCTTTGAATGAGCCACGTGATGTCTAAGGTACACAGATGATGGACACACAATCGTTCAAAACTAATGTACTGCACGAACACAAGTCAGAATTTCACCAAACTCATGGTCAGCCAAACTGCCCTCATCCAACCTTGGAAGCTCAGCAGGTCAGGTGTGGTTAGTTCTTGGTTGGGAGACTGCCTGGGAATACCAGATTCTGGAAGCTTGTCCCGTCTCTTCTCTTAACCGTCGCCCCTTACTGGTCACTGCAGCTCCCCCGCGCTGAGCCTCGTTCTGCCAGAGGAATTGAAGGAATCTGAATTGAATCCGGAGTTGCATTCTAGGCGTCCCTCTGAAATCAGGATGGATTAAGGTCCTAACGGTTACATTTCAAGACTCACACGTTGCAACTCACCTTCAACATCAGAGAGCTTTTGAATCTTCATGAACTTCAGGAGTGCATCGGATCTAGACCTTCAGAGGCTGTGCTCTAATTCAGCCTGAAGGGCAAAGGTTAGTTGGGTTATACGGTCAGTGTTCGTTACACACTCAGTATCTTAGAAAGTCAGACTTTGCACTGTCAAAACTCATTTTATTATGCATTTTCTTTCATGATTGACAACAGCTTCTAACAGCCAATCCAGATAATTCTCTCACTCATGACAATTTCAACAAGATGTTCACGGTGCTGACTAATAGGAGCACAGAGCGCCCTTCCAAGGCGCAACAAAAACATGCAAACAGTCAGACAGCCTCTGCTGTCCTCTCGGTGTGAGCAAGTCCTTTTTGTTTTGGTTTTTCCCCTTTGATGGGATTCAGCATGATGGATTTAGTATGTCACACCGTGGCTGCCTAAGCCCATCATACCTATTTCAAGACGGCTCAAAATCCATGCCTGGTTAATTTACACAGGAAGATTAGCCACCACAGCAAGAGCCAAGGGTAACTGGAAGGCTGGTAGTTCAGTCTGTGTGCCAAAAAAAACCTCGGGCATTCACTGGAGTGTGAATTATAAACAGAAAGCACTTCAGCATATGTATGGGTCAATGTTGTAGAAGGTGATTTGAGTACTCAAGTAAAGGGTTATCTACCAGCTCTGCTTGGTACAGATGGTTGTTCTGTTTGTGGCATTCCCAACACGTGATGCTAACAGGGAAGTTACAGAGTGCCCTCTGGTGGGAAAACTACACATCAACACTCATGACCTGGAGAAAAGCCCATTAAACTCTGATGTAGTTCAGGAAGCAGTTACTATTAGCCAATAATCAATTGGTTGGGCTTTAGTATTATTATAAAAAACAATTAAAACAAACACCCACTGCACAGTTATTAGTTATAGAGGCCACAGCATTTTAGCATTGCTATTGAGCTAAACACACTAAACACTGTTGGAGCCAGCCTCCAGTGGGCAGTAGAGGAAATACCATTCTTTGTACTAGCTTTTCAGTTACATCATTCATAATTCTAATTCGAAATAATGTTGTATGGTATTTTGTTCAAAACGCTCATCCCACTGGGAAATTGCGTCGTTGAGGCACCAAATTGAATCCACTGTTTGCTAGAAGACTAATGAGAGCAAAGATAAAACATTAACCTACAGACCAGACCTTTCCTGGTGTGTTATTATTTACTGCACATCAGGCTTTTCTGAATGTGTGCTCATTGCACTGTGATGTCATGAGACCTCTGCTGGCTTCAGATAATATGGTGAGTCACATGATGCTGTTTGTGTCCAGGACACGTTAATGCTGCAGTGACAGAAGCTCCCTCCTGTTTTCAGCCTTCAATCATTGATCAGTTTGAGGTCTGCTCAGGACAAACTCAATCGACAAAATCAATGTTTCGTCAGAAGTCTGCTTCCTGTGGTTATTCTGTGATTAACTGTCCTTTAACTCTGAACATCCTGGTCAATATTATTCTTGAACATTTAGCAATTAATTTTTTGTAATTGTTCTCCAATCGTGGTCTTACATTTCCAATGAACTGTACTTTTTTTTCTTACTGGGATAATTATAAACTGGATTATAGAACTCTTTGTTTGTATAGAAACAGGCCACAACACCAAGAAAAGCACAGTGGGGGGGACTGTGGAGAAGGCAAACGAACTTAACAACTTCTTCAACAGGTTTGACCAGCCCACAACCCCCCTCCCTCACCTTCACTACAGAGTCCAATCCCCACTCTCCTACCTCCCTCGCTTCCCCCCCTTCCTGACACCATGACACCCCCCTCCTCCAATCCCTCTCTCAGCAGCAAGACATCTCCCCCCCTCCCCTCTTCCCAAACATCTCCCAGTGTCACAGTGGATCAGGTCAGGAGACAACTGAGGAAGCTTCGCCCCAGAAAGGCAGCAGGCCCAGACAAGGTGTGTCCTAGGATGCTAAAGGCATGCGCTGCTGAACTTGGGGAGCCGCTACAACGAGTCTTCAACCTCAGTCTGCGACTGGGGAGAGTGCCCGCCCTATGGAAGACATCCTGCATCGTCCCGGTCCCCAAAAAGAACCGGCCCAATGAGCTGAATGACTTCCGACCGGTGGCACTGACGTCACATCTTATGAAGACTCTAGAGCGGCTCTTCCTCAACCTCCTCCGACCACAGGTACAACATGCCCAGGACCCACTACAGTTTGCATACAAGGCGGGTGTCGGAGTGGAGGATGCCATCCTGTACCTCCTACACAGAGCCCACTCACACCTGGATGGGGGAAAAGGCACGGTCAGGATCCTGTTTCTTGACTTTTCCAGTGCCTTTAATACCATCCGGCCCTGTATACTTCAGGAAAAACTGAACAGGATGGAGGTGGACCCCTGCCTGGTGGCTTGGATCTCCGACTACCTCACCGACAGACCACAGTACGTCAGGCTGAAGGACATCACGTCTGACACAGTGGTCAGCAGCACAGGAGCACCACAGGGAACTGTGCTGTCCCCTCTTCTCTTCACCCTGTACACCTCTGACTTCTGCTACAACTCTGAATTATGCCATATTCAGAAGTTTGCAGATGACACGGCCATCATGGGGTGTATCTGGGATGATCAGGAAGAGGAGTACAGAAGTCTGGTGAGGAACTTTGTCGCATGGAGTCACACAAACCACCTGCAACTCAACACCTCAAAGACTAAGGAACTGGTTGTGGACTTCGGGAGGTCTAGAGCAGGTCCACTGCCGGTTCAGATAGAGGGGGAGGAGGTGGAGGTGGTCAACAAGTACAAGTACCTCGGGCTGTGGGTGGACAATAAACTGGACTGGTCATGCAACACAGAGCACCTGTATAAAAAAGCCCAAAGCCGACTGTACTTCCTCAGGAGGCTGAGGTCTTTTAACATCTGCAGGAAGCTCCTGAGGATGTTTTACCAGTCGGTGGTTGCTGGAGTACTTTTCTATGCTTAGGTGTGCTGGGGGAGCAGCACAGCAAAGAGGGACTCATCCAGGCTGGAGAAACTGATCAGGAGGGCTAGCTCTGTGGTCGGCATGAAGCTGGACACTCTGGTGACAGTGGCAGAGAAAAGGACATTAAAGAAACTGATGGACATTATGGACAATGCCAGACATCCTCTGCACACGGCCATAAACAATCAGAAGAGTCTGTTCAGTGACAGGTTGCTTCTCACAAAGACAAGAACTAACAGACTTAAAAACTCCTTTGTCCCACACGCCATCAAACTGTTTAACTCCTCTCTGGAGGGGAGAGGGAGGGGAAACAGGAGGACAAAGGAGGGGGGAACAACTAAGCTGTAGTGCCTCTTCACCTCACTGTGCAATACCTTTTGTGCAATACTTTTGTAAATAGTCAACGGTGCAATAGACTCAATACTTGAAATGTGCAATTCACTTGTATTTTTATTTTTATTCCTATTTATTCTATTTATCCCCTTCGTATATTTTATTTATATTGTCTCTGTATTTATATATATGTGTGTGTGTGTATAACTCTGTAACTTCTGTCGGTGCTGTGCTTTTTTGGAAATCGAATTTCCCAGAGGAACCCACCCGAGGGATTAATAAAGTTCTATCTAATCTAATCTAATCTAATCTAGAAGGCTGAATTCTTTTAAGTCTTGTATGAAGAATTTGTATCAATTATTAGTGTGATTATGCAAATAATTCTTTGCACTGTAGGTGCAAAGAATTATTTGCATAATGATCGAATGTATCATTTTCCAAATACAATTTTCACATCTTCAAATTGAAGGTTGAATGAAATGTGAATAAAAAGTGCAAAAAACCACAAATATTTTACTTTTATTTATTAACGTATTACAGAAAAAAACTGAGCCAGAGTTGTCAGGACCTGTGGGTCCTACACAGCACATGCTTTTCTTTTTAGAAACTGCTGTTTACATGCAAACAGAGAAAGCTGCTTTCTTCTATATCTGATAAACTGCAGTTACTGATTACTGCTTCTGTGCCTCACTGATCTTTCCAAAGCCGAAGTAGCAGTTCTGAAATGTTAATGTGATCTTCCTGTAAGCATTAACCTTGAATTAATGTGACTGCTCATTTGACTTATACTGGATGTGACTTACAGTGAACTTTGCACACATATTTTTATCTGGCTAACCTAAACTAGTTTGCTTATTTCTAGATCAGTTGTATTCTTTGACTTTACTAGCTGTGCAAGCTCCACAGTTTAAAATATTGCTTACTTATCGTACAATAGGCCTTTGTGCAGTCCCTCAATTCATCTCCTACCTGAAATAACCTATTTTAGCTCCTCTCTCTTTAAGGCCACCCTTAGGGCTACGGTTAGGTTAGAGCTTGGTCACAAACAGTTCAAGAAATTTGAAGATGCTCCCTTTTAAATCAAATCTTTTCACTCACATTTTGGCCCAACTTGGTCTTTTCTTTCATCTTCCACATCTTCAGTGAACCACTCTGTGGTAGCGTTAGGCTCCATCCTCGATGGGCGGGACCAGAGATCACAGAAATTTAATATTCAGCAATTTCATGCAACTACAGACAAAATAACTGCTGGTGACACCAGGCCCAGTTTCCAGGTGAGGTAATTAAGCAGCTATCAGAGAAATACATGATACCGACACATGGTTGACACATGACCTTGTTGTAAATATATACAAGAGGGTTACCCAGGCAACAAGAGCCTGGAATATCTGCAAGCGACCAGCTGTGACCGATTCCAGTGTGGACACAGCTTTAGGGTTAGGATGCATCTTACATACATAATAAAGTTTAGTTGTGTGAAACTGATTTTTCAAACCAAGAGTCTTACATGCATTTACATTCAGTTATATCGGGTACCTGAAAATGGCACACTGTATTAAGCATCAGCACCCAGAAACATTAAATTGTGCCAACTTTCTTCTGATTGGCTTCTGATTGGCTAAATCACATGATTTAGTGAGTCCACTTGGGTTCCACTGTAAGGTTGGGCGATATGTAAAAATCGTCAGTCCAATAACCGATGACAGGCGATATATTCACGCATGAGCAGACTTTTTGATTGGCGGAGCAATGTAATCATGCACATGCGCGTTTACAACACAGAAGAAGTCCAAACATGGACGAATTAATTGCCAAATTGCACCCTGGAGGAGAGGGCGCAGATAGAAGTGGACTGTTAGCTCAGCGAGGAGGTCGTAGACGGAGACAATCCATAGGTTTGATGGAAAATGCATGAAAAACGTTTCCCATTGATGTCACACATGGCATGGAAACATCTGTGTATACCGGCCACGAGCACGCCTTCAGAACGGCTAATATCGTTAACCACCTGTGCATGCTGCTAAAACCTGATAAATTTAAATTTATACGTTTTGTTTGGAGGAAATATTTGACCTTTTCTTGTTTGTTTCAGTATTAATGTATCTACTTTTTGGATTATTCATTTATTTATTTATTGCATTGTGATGCGCCAAATCGCACAAAAGACTTTATGTCTGAGATTTTTTTCTTATGTTCGCTGGAAGAGACATTTCTGTTAGCTTCAACGAACATTATTAGCAAACTTGCTCATGGGCAAATAAATAAATCGCCTTTGTAAAAATGATCGACGATAGCCTCCGCCTCGTCAATAGTCGATATATTCGTCCAATCGGCCAACCTTATTCTATTGACGGAAAGCTTGCCATTGGACAGCGAGCGAGACAGTCTGCCATTTGTGGCTATGACTGCGCAGATGTTACAACCACACACGCTCCCAGGCAGTGGATCTCCAGCTGTCCATGTCCAGCCTACAGAGTATAATCCAGGTCTGAGGTTTCTGCTCTGATATTGTGCAGATCCAAGATCTCAAGATCTCCCTCTTTGGCCCTGCTGAAGATAAGCATCCACCGCTGTGACAGTATATATATCATAGCAGAAAATAAAGACTAGCACAATAGGTTCACTTTCACCATAGAAGACAAAGCTCTGAAAGCAGTCACATGAGCTGTGAAGATTTAATCTTTTTCTCTACCAGGCCCAATATAATAAAAACGCTCAAGGTTAACGCATTATTACTCTGTTTGAAAGCTGCATCATGTGTTACCTCATCAGTGAAGAGTACAATCTTCCTTTGCACTTATTTTCACTCACATTAGCACAAATTATGTAACAGCAGTCCAATGCCGAAAAACCATGAAATGTAATTTCACCCCGCCCCCCTTCGGCCGCTGATCTACGGGAGTCCTGTCGCGTCCCGATGAATCACAAAGTGCTGAGAGGCATTCCTTTCAGGAAACGTCAGGATGTGATTTTGAGATTGCAGCAATTCCTCAGTTCAAATGAGAAAAGAAGAGAGAGAAAGGGAGGGGAAGAGACTATTTAGAGAGGAGAAGTGGAGGTAAATGATTAAGTATAGTTGTGAGTTCATTTTCCCAGCAGAGCCCGGGCTCCATTTCTTTCCATCAGCCAACAGAGATTTATCTCTCTGACAGCAAGGGGAGTGTGTGTGTGTGTGTGTGTGTCTGTGTGTGTGTGTGTGTGTGTGTGTGTGTGTGTGTGTGTGTGTGTGTGTGTGTGTGTGTGTGTGTGTGTGTGTGGACAGTGAAAGTAGGCGCTGTGAAGAGAACGAGTGGCTCACATCCATTAATAACAACTTTTCACTGTAAGAATCAAATGTTGTCGCTCTCAATCTTCGTTTGTCACTTTTACCCTCCTTCAATCTTCTCCCTTCATTTCTCCAGCAGTCACAACAAATGTAGTAGATGGCTTCATGGGAGGGCGTCATCATTTACTCTCAATGAAGAAGAGGACAGCAAGGCACAATGGAGAGGCGGGCAGGAGTGGCGTTCACAAAGGGACCAGTTTTCTTTTCAAACTGACTCGCGTGTCTTTTACTTTTCAAAGAATCAACGTGGAGCTGGTTAGGTAACCAAAGAGAAGTTCATCTGATCATTAATATTTGCCTTTTTCAGGATCACATATTTTGCCCTCAAACAGATGTTTACGTGCTTTAACTATAGTTTTCCTGTCACAAGCTTCCAAACAGGCAAAACTGTAAGAAGCATTGGGCTAAAACCTAAACCTCGATGGGTTTGCAATAACCTTGTGGATATTTGAGATTAATGAAGTTATTCACACAAGGTCACCATAATGGTTGGTCACGCTACAGTCTCACAATTTCTTTTTTTGTCTTTCAGCAGCAAAATAACTTCAGTGCTAACTGTAATGTTAGCAAGCTGCATGGGTAAGGTGGAAGCAATGCAACGTCTTAGCAGGACAGTGCTCTCAAAACTGTAAGCAGTCCACTGGGGCCTCAGCTCCTCATATCCTATCCATTAAAGTTATATAAAAATTTAACAGTGCAAATGCAAATTCCTTGCTGACAGTTTAACCAAAAGGCATTTCCAGTGGAAACTGGCCGACATATCCTCAGCATAACCATGTATAATATCCACAAAACTTAAAAAGAGGTTATACACACACAATACGGTAATATTATGTTGAAGCGCAGTACGTATCACTCCGCGAGGCTCCTGCCTACGATAGCCGTAATGCTCCGACAATCCATCAAGCAGTGCGGCTTCATAGCTTAGCAAAGTCGCACTAAAACATTTGACAGATTTTCGAGCGCCGTGTACATCAAATCGTTTCGAGGTCAGTAAACACAACCAGAGTTCATACATAAGGCACACAGGATTATAAGGGGCTCTGTCGATTTTCAGAAAAATCGAAGGATTGATTTTAAGTGTGCCGTATTTTCCAAAAAACATGGTAATAACGACGGCCCGCTAGCATGCTCTACCAGAAATAGTGCTTTGTTGTGTATCTGGCGGACGAAAGCCAAACCAGTTCCACACCACTGAAGCTGCAGCATTTTACAAACCAGTTCTGGTTCATCCGTTTCATTCAACGATCCACTTTCCCCCTTCTCATTCTCCGACATGCTTTTTCCGCCATGTGCGTATGAAAACAAAGGCACTGCGCATGCGCGTTTTACCCATATTCTATCGCGATATTTCATTTTCTTATCGTTGCCCAACATTATACCGGTATTACCGTGAACGGTATGATATGGCCCAGCCCTAGCTCCTGTCAGTACATAAAAATGGCCAACACAAACTAGACAATGGAGTGGCATTAGGTGTTGGTGACATGGTTACCAGAAGAAAACGCCGACCCTACCAAAAGACCTTTAAGGAAAATAGGAGATATGATTTGAATTTGTGTTAGCAAATTTGCAACCTTTATGCTCCATAACACACTGTACCGATAAAAGCATCCAGTTAAAGAACATAAAAAACATGTGATTACAGATCAGTGCAGGTAATGTCTAGACTCTGCTGGATGGCACAGATCCAAGTGTAGTAGAAGCTGTGTCACTGCAGGAATAGCATCTGTCCAGGCATTTAGACTACCAACACTCTGGCTTTATTGAAAAAAAAAAAAAAACAGAACCCACAGGGTTCCACAGTCCAAGTAATGTCAAGCACCATCTGTGATCCAAATGCAAACAATGGGAGTGTTCCTCTACCAGAAACAGATGATTTATAAACCTTATAATGCACTGGGCAATAAAAAAATCCAAGTAAAATAAAATCAAAGCAACCTATAACCTCATATATATACACACACATGAGGTCAGTCCCTAATTTGAAGCCTTGGTTGACCTTTGCACCCTGTCCAATACCCCTGCGGCAGAACAATGGAATGTGTCCTGGGAACCCAAACACAAAAGACCCCACCATAGCCCAGATGACCCCATCAGCACACCACATCACTTCTAATGTCTGCTCTGATGTCTGTTATCTGTCCAATCAAAGCCAAGTTTTAATGGACAGAGGTCGGGGGGACTGACCTGTGGTCACATTATTTCACCCCTGTTCACCTCTGTCTCTCCACCTTCAGCACACCATATCACCAGTCTTTGGACAGCTCGTGCGTGCATGTGTGAGTGTGTGTGTGTCTCAGCTCTCATCTGTGGTTGCAGCAGAGCACATCAATCGTTCATCGGTCAGCTTTGGTGTCACATTTCTGCCCACGGCAGGTGCACACACTGACCTGACAGTCGTGCACATTGTCACAGTAACAATGATCATAATGTATGACATGCTTGTGATGCCACATGCAGTGAGAAAGCAGCCAATTGTGTCGTTACAATGACAAAAAAATGTGCTTTCTTTCTTTCTTTTCCTTTACTTTGGATTTTAACTGTGATTCCATACAGTTTCTGTTTCATTGACCACATTATCTCCTCATTCATTTAGGAATCCTTAGTGGTAGCAATTGGGAGACTTGCTTCTAAAATGACTGTAATGATACAGAATATGGTGCGGCCACATTCTTCCTGACCGCTTGGCTCCGACTATGCACCTTTTTAGTTTATTGCTTATTTTCTGCTCTGGTTTACAGTCCAAAATCCTCTAGTTTTATAGTCTACGACAGCAGATCACTTGTAAACATCGGTGACAAGGTTGCACATTTAATCTTGGACACTTTTAAACTTGACCCATCCTGGCTGCCAGAGATACTACACACAGCGCGGACAACAACAAAGGATGGGCCGCTCATCCAAGGCGTAGAACAAAGAAGCGCCGGGGGAAACGCGGAACAGACTGAGACATCGCACACCACTGCCCAGCATCCTACTGGCCAACATACTAGTAGGATGCTAGGAGAACAAGCTTGATGACCTAAGAGCAAGAGTCACCTTCCAACGTGACATGAGGGACTGCAACATTCTGTGCTTCACGGAGACATGGCTGACCCCCAAACATGCCGGACCAGGCCGTAACTCCGTCGTATTCATTCTGTGTGCTCCACGCGGACAGAACGGCAGAGTCGAACAAAACCAAAGGTGGAGGAGTGTTTCAGGGTAAACAGAAAGTGGTGTGATGCCAGGACCATTTCTACTCTTTCCAGCGGCTGCTTGCCACATCTGGAATTCCTGAGCATTAAGTGCCACCCTTTCTATCTGCCCCGTGAGTTCATCTTGGTCATCGCCATGGTCTACATCCCACCCCAAGCGGACACAGGTATGGCTTTGTCCGAACTACATGATGTGCTGAGTTCATTTCAAAACAAGGACCCGAGCGCAGCCCTCATTGTAGCAGGAGACTTTAATAAAGTGAACCTCGGACAAGTCATGCCAAACTTCTACCAGCGTGTCTCGTGTTTGACGAGGGGGGATTGAATTTTGGACCACTGCTACACACCATACAAGCAGGGCTACAAAGCTGTCTCACACCCGGCTTTTGGGAAGTCTGACCACAACGCCATCTTCCTCACTCCCCAGTATAAACAAAACATACAGAGGGAAGAAGTAACCACGAGGGAGGCGAAACGTTGGTCTGCCCAATCAGAAGCTACGCTACAGGATGCACTCAACGACGTAGACTGGGACATGTTCAGAGCATGCGCAGTTGACAGCAATGAGTTTATGGACGTAGCAGTAATCTTCGTTAATATGCTAGTGGAGGAGATTATCCCCACTGCGAGAGTCGCCACATTCCCGAACCAGAAACCGTAGGTGGACAAATTGTGCTGCAGTGAACACCAGGACCGCCACCTACAATGCGGGTCTCCCCACTGGCGATATGAGTGCCTACAAAGCGGTCTCATACGGCGTGTGGCGCGCGGTGAGAGATGCCAAATGCCGGTACGGGGAGCGCATGGAGTCTCGCTTCCACCAGGGTGACACACGGAGTATATGGTACGGACCACGCACCATTACGGACTACAAAGCCAGGGACACTGCGCCGATCAACGCAGACTCTGCATTCAACAATGAGCCAGGCGGCTAATGCTAACTACCGCCTGACTACCGAAGACAGTGACGTCATCAGCGAGAGACCGGTGATCAGCATCGCGGAGCATGACGTCCGAGTGGCATTGAGTAGAGTGACCACAAGGAAAGCGGCGGGGTCAGACGGCATCACCGGCCGTCTGCTGCGCTGCTGGGCTGACCAGCTAGCAGGTGTGTTCACTTCCATCTTCAAAGAGTCCCTGGCCAAGCCTGTGGTCCTAGGGCTGTGCGATATGACCAAAATCTCATGTCCCGATATAAGAATTCTATCATCCCGGTAACGATATAAATCACAAAAATTTAACATTTTCTGTAAATTCTGTGAATCTCGGGCAGCTTGACTTGCGGGAAGTGTTTCCAGCTGCGCGTCATGTATCTGGAGTCCAGTGTTTTAACCGATGCATGAAACTATACATTTTTAGACACAAGTTGTAACGGCCGCCATTTTCTTTGTATTTATTACACGGCGTGCTGCGGGGAAAAGCCTGTTCTAACGTTTGAGTCTAAGGTTTATTTTTTAGCACCTGGCGGCTCTTTTTTACTTCTCATCCGTAAATAATCTGCTCTTTCACGTGACTCAGTTTAAGTCTCAACAGGATCTTGAGCTTTATTGTGAAAGGTTTATGTGGAACATAAACAAGCGGACACGCGATGCTGTTACCGTCATTGTTGCTAACCACAACGCATAAAAACAGGCGCTTGTCTGTCCGTAGTGTGGTTATATTAAATATAAGAGAAAGAGAGAAGTTTAAGAAATTAACATAGCCACTACAGTGACCATCAAAACCATGAAAAAATATTACCGTAAACAGTTTATTTTGCGACACCACGAAACAAACGATAGCGTAAAATGAAACGATAGACGTTTTTATATCGTCATCCGATATATATCGTTATATCGAACAGCCCTATGTGGTCCCCACATGCTTCAAAGGATCCGCCATCATCCCGGTGCCCAAGAACAGCAAACCCTCATCCCTGAACGATTACCGGCCAGTTGCACTGACCTCGGTAGTAATGAAGGTGTTCGAGAGGCTGCTGAAGAACATCATCTCCTCCTCCATCCCAGACGGTAAATGGTAAATGGCCTGCATTTGTATAGCGCTTTCCTCAGTCCCTAAGGACCCCAAAGCGCTTTACACTACATTCAGTCATTCACCCATTCACGCACACATTCACACACTGGCAATGGTAAGCTACATTGCCATTGCACGTAACGATCTGGCACCTAATGATGTGGCAAACATAGTGTTATAATCAATCAGTAAACTCGTACCTTAAAGCAACAGGATTATAGACCTATTTTAATTGCTTTAAAAAGCAGGAGCAGGTTACGTTCATTAGTCTTATAATCTGTAAAGTTTCTTTTTTTTGGATAAGACACTTTTGATCTCTGACTTTAGCCTTTGAGGCAGTGAATCCTTCCAGGCATCATTAACAACTTCTGAAAAAGGGACCAAAGAGAGAACGGTCGAAAGGACAACCTCAAGGAACGTCCCAGGTCGTTCCCTAAGCAGCAATCTTCAAAGCCAGTGCAACAAGGCACTTTTTAAACTTTGTCAACAACTGCACCAATAAAAAGGAAGGAAAATATCCGAGTTCTGGGGTAAAGAGTACGCTAAAGGAGAAAGTGAGACTGATTTAATGGTGATCTGGTGAGGGCTGGAGGAAGTGCTCGAATCATGGCTTTAAAGTATCTTTATCTATCAGCAGATGAGGCCATAAATTTACCATAAATTACATCTTTTGGATTTTTAATATTAACGTTATGGAGGTGCCACTTACATGCTCTGGGTGAAGAGCTGCAGTTTATAAAGGTACCACATGTCATTTGGTTTATCAAGTGGAAAATTATTGTTGGTTCGTTTTAAATTGGAATGGAAACGCCTCCAGATGCCGCCTACGCCCCTCAATGAAATATCCTGAACACACACGCAGGTGGAGACAGCACCCCCTCGCTAACTCATCCAACCGCTTTATGCGTTGTGACGGAGCTGACGGCGCACTGGCACATCCTCTCGTTTCGCACAGACTTCAGAGGCAGTTTATTCCCAAAGTCTAAATAACCCGAGGGGTAAAGCAGAGGGAGGAGGACGGCACAGTAATCAGGATGAGAGGAAAAATAAAAAAAATAAGAATTCAGCGAGTCGTTCTCCTTCTGTTTCCTCTCACTGCAACCAGCCTGAGAAATTAAACCTACACATGGAACACAAAACACAGAGGGCTTCATGTTGACATGATGGTAATTATGTTTCTAAGAGGGGGGAAAAACAGAAGAAGGGAAAAAAGGCTAATCGAAAGCAAAGCCATTTTGCAAGTGTGGACAGGGATTTGGGCAAGTGGCTGCGAAGATGCCCGAGCTGATACCGGGAGAAAAGCTCAATCAGCTGGCCAAAAAGTCGTGAACGCCTCCTTTTCATTTCAATTCATTTCTGTTTTAGTTTACCTCTTATGAGTAAGTACATGGAAATAAATGGTTGGAAGAAAAAACCTCCAATAGACAATCAGGAAAGAGCAGAAAGCAGACAGGACAAAACACGCACAGGAGAGAGTCCCAGTGTTGCCAACTCGTCAGTCAGGAAAATCGCTATTGGTTGTCCTAAAAGTCGCAAGAAGTCGCAAAATGACGCCATCGCCTAATTTCCATAATTGGTCATGCTTACATTATTGTAACCTACGTTGTAGGAGAAAGAAATAATACAATGAGAGAGACAGAGTAAAAAACATGCTAAAAGCACTTAGAATATATTTAGAACTACACATTAAATTTCTTTTTGCAATTATCATTTTTTTAACATCTCAATTCCAACCCTGCTCCTCTATCTGGACTTGGGACCAGGAAAAGTGAAACAGGCACTCTGGCGGAGTTACACACACACACACACACATGGACGTGTAGGGGTGAACATCTCCAGCTCTGTTTTTTAAAGAAAAATCTGACAATAGAAACATGTCAGTTATCTGACCAAGTGAAAAATAACTGTATGGTTTACACATGACACGTGACTCCCTAACTGCTAATTAAATTCAAATTTTCAGAGACTTAAACTTAATTCTGTTAAATGAGCACTATATTAACTATAGTTAGAGGTCAGGGAGCAGGACTGATGTTGTTTGTTAGCTAGCTCCCACATTAATGTTGCAGCTCTTTTATTAGCCATAGCCGCTACCTGAGAGATGACCAATATGGGTAATTGCAGATTAACATTCATGACAACTGTTCAATACTTTAATGTTGTTGA
Source organism: Astatotilapia calliptera (assembly GCF_964374335.1). NCBI lineage: Eukaryota > Metazoa > Chordata > Actinopteri > Cichliformes > Cichlidae > Astatotilapia > Astatotilapia calliptera. Next base: position 4,089,578 of record NC_137422.1, on the reverse strand, counting down.
AACAGGAGCTAAAATGCTCTACAGGGAGCGCAGAATTATTAGGCAAATGAGTATTTTGTCCACATCATCCTCTTCATGCATGTTGTCTTACTCCAAGCTGTATAGGCTCGAAAGCCTACTACCAATTAAGCATATTAGGTGATGTGCATCTCTGTAATGAGAAGGGGTGTGGTCTAATGACATCAACACCCTATATCAGGTGTGCATAATTATTAGGCAACGTCCTTTCCTTTGGTAAAATGGGTCAAAAGAAGGACTTGACAGGCTCAGAAAAGTCAAAAATAGTGAGATATCTTGCAGAGGGATGCAGCAGTCTCAAAATTGCAAAGCTTCTGAAGCGTGATCATCGAACAATCAAGCGTTTCATTCAAAATAGTCAACAGGGTCGCAAGAAGCGTGTAGAAAAACCAAGGCGCAAAATAACTGCCCATGAACTGAGAAAAGTCAAGCGTGCAGCTGCCAAGATGCCACTTGCCACTAGTTTGGCCATATTTCAGAGCTGCAACATCACTGGAGTGCCCAAAAGCACAAGTTGTGCAATACTCAGAGACATGGCCAAGGTAAGAAAGGCTGAAAGACGACCACCACTGAACAAGACACACAAGCTGAAACATCAAGACTGGGCTTTCTAAGGTTTTATGGACTGATGAAATGAGAGTGAGTCTTGATGGGCCAGATGGATGGGCCCGTGGCTGGATTGGTAAAGGGCAGAGAGCTCCAGTCCGACTCAGACGCCAGCAAGGTGGAGTACTGGTTTGGGCTGGTATCATCAAAGATGAGCTTGTGGGGCCTTTTCGGGTTGAGGATGGAGTCAAGCTCAACTCCCAGTCCTACTGCCAGTTTCTGGAAGACACCTTCTTCAAGCAGTGGTACAGGAAGAAGTCTGCATCCTTCAAGAAAAACATGATTTCCATGCAGGACAATGCTCCATCACACGCGTCCAAGTACTCCACAGCGTGGCTGCAAGAAAGGGTATAAAAGAAGAAAAACTAATGACATGGCCTCCTTGTTCACCTGATCTGAACCCCATTGAGAACCTGTGGTCCATCATCAAATGTGAGATTTACAAGGAGGGAAAACAGTACACCTCTCTGAACAGTGTGTGGGAGGCTGTGGTTGCTGCTGCACGCAATGTTGATGGTGAACAGATCAAAACACTGACAGGATCCATGGATGGCAGGCTTTTGAGTGTCCTTGCAAAGAAAGGTGGCTATATTGGTCGCTGATTTGTTTTTGTTTTGTTTTTGAATGTCAGAAATGTATATTTGTGAATGTGGAGATGTTATATTGATTTCACTGGTAAAAATAAATAATTGAAATGGGTATATATTTGTTTTTTGTTAAGTTGCCTAATAATTATGCACAGTAATAGTCACCTGCACACACAGATATCCCCCTAAAATAGCTAAAACTAAAAACAAACTAAAAACTACTTCCAAAAACATTCAGCTTTGATATTAATGAGTTTTTTGGGTTCATTGAGAACATGGTTGTTGATCAATAATAAAATTATTCCTCAAAAATACAACTTGCCTAATAATTCTGCACTCCCTGTATTGTACTATGAGGTCTTTTAGATATGATAACAGTGCATCAGTGCTCAGGTCTAACTTGGTGATGTAAATCTGCCTAACCAGACAGTTAACTGTGTGTGTGTTGGCTATCATTCACGATAGCCAACAGGCTACTGCAGCTGCTGCCTGTTTCATTAACAGGCGAGAGAGATTTGAGATATTTACCACCTGAAAGGTAATCTGGTGTCAGACACCAGGTGGTTGTCCTGTGGTGCAGTCTAGTATTATTAAGTCAGGGCACTGAAGACTACTCAAGTAACTGATTAGTGGTGCTAATGATTTTTTCTTAACATTTAGAGTTACAGCTTCTAAACTGGTGTCCAGCAGTTTCATTTAAGAACTTTTAATAGCATTTTAATATTTAATTATTGCTATCTAATTAATGTGAAAAAAAAACCCCACTGAAACACACCACATTTAACTACTCTGTCCAATCGGGACTGTCAGGCTACGAGCATGAGGTATGGTTGTATAGTTTCAGACCACTGGGATAGCCAACATCTTATTATTTTGCTGCTGCCATTAACAGTTTGGTGGGAAATAGGATTATGACACTTTTGTGTAACTGATGATCTCTCTTTTGTCTTTGTTGTGGGAGGAGCCTTAGCGAGTCCTGATGTCATACTCAGCTTGGGCTGTGTTGTCTTTGGCGAGACGTGGCTGGCAGAGGAAGGTATTCTTGTGCCTGAAAATTGGTTTTTTTTTTTCAAGTGGACAAGAGCATTGCTTTAATGCAACTGTGGCTCATGGAAGGCATCCAGATTGCAGTTTAATAATACAAAGTACTCAGCCTTGTTGAAGTTGCTGGCTGCAGTGCTGGAGGGTGCCCTACCTGGCAGCTCCATTGTCCTACTGGGATATTTCAATGCTCATGTGTGAAACGACAGTGAGGGCTGGAGGTGAGTCATCTAGAGCAGGGGTGTCGAGCTCCAGGCCTCGAGGGCCGGTGTCCTGCAGGTTTTAGATGTGTCCTTGATCTAACACAACTGATTTAAATGGCTAAATGACCTCCTCAACATGTCTTGAAGTTCTCCAGAGGTCTGGAATGACCTAATCATTTCAGGTGTGTTGACCCAGGGTGAGATCTAAAATCTGCAGGACATCGGCCCTCGAGGCCTGGAGTTCCCCACCCCTGTTCTAGAGGAACGGCTTGCCTGATCTGAACCTGAGCAGTGTTGTATCATTGGACTTCTCTGCAAGTCAAAGTTTGTCCTTGATTAACACCATGTCTGAACACAAATGCATTCTTTAGCGCACAGCAGAGTGGCATCAGGACACTCAGTTGCAGGTCGATGATTGATTCTGTATTAGACCTGTGGCTGTGTGTTCTGGACATTTAGGTGAAGAGAGGAGCTGAGCTCCTGATGACCAGCTGGTGAGCAGTTGGGCGGGGACACCCAAAACATACAGAGAAGGTAGAAAAATCTGGCAGAGGCTGGGATCCATAGGATTGTTAATCCCAACTTCAACAGTATTCTGAGGAAAGCTGGTGACATCAGCCTCTGGACATGGACCCTGTTTCCAAACCTCAAGGTAGCTGTCATGGTGGTAATCCCTGAATGGGTTGGTGGACACTGGAAGTGAAGGGAGCCATCAAGCACTAGGACTCCTGGTTGGGCTTAATTAGCCTGTGGGACACTGGATGCAACTGACCTGTGCTAAGAGGCCACGCAGAGTGTTGCTCTGGCAGATGTTGAAGCAAAACCTCAGCTGTGGAGTTTTTGAATGCAAAGTACTTGTACAACTTACTTTGCTTTTCTTTCCAAACAGGACAGAGCTATTACAGCAGTTGCACTAGTTGAAATCTTCCATTTGTAGTTTTTTCTATGCTGGTGACTGTTTCTTTTGTAAAGCTAGACTCGAACCCTTGTAGGCAGATGCTGCCTCTGTTACTTTTTGGAGGAAATGCAGCTTTAAATGCAAGTTTTAAATGTAAAGATTCAAGATGTCTACAGTTTGTGTTATCCACAGACCTAACAGCATTTAACCCAAAACTGCTCCAAGCCAAAATTGTAATTTATTTTAATTTTAATTCAAATCTGATTCATCACCAAGTCCAAACGGCCCCTGATTCAAAAGCTGCCGTTTTTAATTAAACACACTAGTCGGCCACCTGTAAAACTGCAAACATCTGAGTAACATCTACAAAGACATTACTTGTTATAAGTCTGGCACATTAAAATTTTACATAAATGACTAAAAATATGCAGACATCAATTCAAAAGCAACAGCCGAAGAAAAACAAAGTGCTGTGATGCTTCCATTTAGCAAGTCCGATGCTACAGAAAATCATATAACAGTGCAGCATCGATCGTATGGGAAGCTTCCTCAGAGAGCTGCTCCTCTGAGCTAAATTTGTACCCAAACTGCTTCAAGCACACATAAATAATTTCCACTGCAGCTCTATTAAGAGGAAGAAGAAGAAAAATAACACCATGTGACAGCCACAGGGGATAAATACCTTGGATGCTAATTTACACAACATAATTATGCAATGACCTTTGTGATGTGGGACAACATGTTCTAGAGGTGTTTGCTGGGTAAAGCACCACAGCTGCTGCTGCTGCTGCTGAACATTTTAGATTTCCTGTCATGTCACACAAACAAGACAACAGAAAAAAAATATCACAAAACCAGTCACGTAAACGCACATGCACAGGAATCAACAAAGAGCCAAAACAATACATTCACCAGTTCCAAGCAGCTCATCTCTGGATTACATCCAAGAATTTGTGAATCTGGTCTCTGAAGATTTCTCTGCATCTCATCAGATATAAACTGAATCCTATTATGTCCCCACACAGCTGATTTTACACCAACTCTTCAGTCGTTTTCTTCAGAGACTCTATGCGGGTCCACACGCACTCACTGAGGGGGTGTTTTACAGGCAAAAAAATATAATTAATTAAAAAGATTCCTCACCAGATTGGCTAATGTAAATCCCCGTGTGGGGTAAAGTGATGAGAAGTGACGGAGAGGCTCTTCAGTCGAAGTCAACAGGAACCATCCGGGGAAGATCCAGTCTGCAGAAATAAAAATAGCTATGAGATGACAGCAGCTGTATGGCAGGACTGGAACAATTACTAATATTCAGACAATCTTATAAGATACTAAAGAATAATATTTTTTTAACAGAAATGAACAGAAAGAGTGAAGATTTCCTCTGAGCTGCTCAACCAAAAGCATCTGAATATCAAACAGCAAAAGCTACAGACTGAGCTGTCAATCACGCAGCAGACAGAGCTTCTCATTACTGTCATTGCTCAAGTTGAAATTCACAAGGTTTTTCGGTTGCCAGCGCTCTGAAACCATGTCTCCTCTGTCGATCAACCTGCACAGGAGTGTGAGGTTGTCTATTTCTTTAATTTGAGGCTAAATACTACATCACTTCCTGTGCATGCGTGGGTTCAGCAGTGCAGCAGCTCGTCTTTTTAAGCAACAAGGACTCCTGTGCCATTTTAAACATCAAATGCAAAACCTTTTCAAAAAAGTCAATAAATAAGCCATTAGTACTAGTTACATACCCTCTTTCTTTGCCCAAATGACATTAAACTGAATCTTTTTGGATCATTTTTAAGACTTTTCAGTCATTTCTACCTCTCCTTTGCAGTGTTTCTTCCGGTCTACTGAAAGCTCTCCAGAACAAAGAAGACCCTCAGCTGCATGGATTTTTCAAACAGTCTTAGCGATTGTATCTCATTTGCCTGTTTACCACAGAACAAATTATTTTCAGTTGAATATTCTTTATAGGTAATAATTTATATGTAGTCATACTGATGGGATATGGTATTTGATGGAGATCTACGGGTACTGTCATGATACGTTTTCTTTATTTGTAATACATGTAGTGCAGCAATTTTTGTTTGGAAATACTAAACGTTCCTTCCATCCATACATCCGCTACCTTCACATGGTGGAGGGGCTTGTGTGTCCCAGGGATCTCATGTTGCCAGGGGGCTTTTGCTCCCTCGTACAGCCTCCCATGGCAAACTGGTTTCAGGTGATGGACCAGACAAAGAGAGGATTCAAAAACCCCTGTGAGTATAAGATCTAGGGAACAATTCACCCTGCCCAGGATAGGGTTACCAGGGCCCCACCCTGGAACCAGGCCCAGGGAGGGTGCCTGAGGGCGAGCGCCTGGAGACCATGGGACATGGGGCTACTACCTGTAGGGTGGGCCCATGCGGCGGCCGGGGTCAGAGACCCTGTTGGGCCAATCACCAGCTACCGAGACTAACGATTGGAAAATGGAATGTCACCTCTCTGGTGGGGAAGGACCCGATCCACCGCGTGAGGTTGAGAGGTACCAGCTCAACGCAAAGGGCTCCAGAACCCTGGAGAGGAGCTGGACTCCCTTAGTCTAGAGTTGCCCTTGGCGAGAGGCGGCAGGCTGAGGTAGGAATCTTAGTATCCCCTCGCCTTGCTGCCTGTACGTTGGAGTTTTTCCAGTGGACAAAAGCGTTTGTTCCCTGCGCCTTTGGGTCGGGGAACATGTCCTGACTGTCGTCTGCACCATTAGACCTGCATTCTCTTAAATGGCCACCAGGGAGCAATAGCTGTAGCTGCAAAAGTGCCCAGACCTCTCTAAACATTTATGGTTTGTTACTTGTTTTGGATTACACTGATTTTAACTGCCATAAATGTAAATTATGTCAGTTTGTTTAATTTATTGTGTTCATTTATGTTATTTATTTTCTTTATTTATTGTTGTTCCTTTTGGGGTAGGAACTAAGGTTCATTCTGTGTTGCACACAGGCCTTTTTAAGTGACGTAAAGGGAAGTAAAAAGCATGTGCAAAGAAGCTAAGTTAATAAGTTAACTAAGGCAGAAGAAGGAATAAATAAGCAGTTTAAAGTAAAAGAAAGCTGCAAAGAAGAAGAAATTGGGAATTATTTTTGTTAAGTTTTGTTCCTGAAGCGGACTCATTCCCTCACGGTTACATGCAGCCAACGAGGTACGTTAACTGTGTTTGTTTATCGCGTATTTGTTAACTTGGGTTTAAATGTTTATTTGTAATATTTATGTTGGTCATTCCGTACTTTTATGTAATAGCAGTTTGACGGTGGATTTTATGGTGTTTCTGAGAAGTTTGACGGAAGAATAAATCCATCAGTGAATGAAGAACCGTGGTGTCGTGTATTAACTGGAGGGAGTGATACTGATTAAAATGCAAACAGATTTTTTCCCCCCTCAGTGTCATAGAATAAGATTCGGAAATAAACAATTGGCTAATGACTTCGAATTCCTTTAGCCAATGAGCTTGTGTTTTCAGTCTGATCCAATCACAAAGGTGACATGAGTGATGTCACAGTAGCCACCGGACCTTTTATACTGTGGAAGTGGGATGGCTGTCTTAGACTAGCTCTGAAGCTACTTTGAAGTTGCTAATGCAAGAGTAGAAGATGACCAGCATTATTCTTGGCCTTGGCCCAAATAACTACATTCTCAAATAAATTAAGCACTTAATAATGGGCCAAAACAAAAATAAGCAAGCAACAATAAAACCACAACGACTTAAAAAAAATGTAAAAAATGAATGTAAATGCATTTTAGGATATCATTTTCCTTAAATTTTTATTTCAGACTTTTTGATCTTTTTGAACTGTATCCATCGTTGCCTTTTCCACAAAGAATGCCTGATGAAAAAGCTCAGGAGCACTGGAATGGATCAATGGTGCCTTCCAATCAGACTGATTTACTGAGATAAAAACATCACGGGTTATTGTTGTGAGGGGTGTTGTGTAAAACGTGACTCCAAGTCTGTGGGCAGGGCTTACAACGGTTGACTTTCGGGAAGGGAACACTGTGGGGTGAAGCTCTGGAGGGAAACAGGGGGACAGAGAAGCAGACGGCAGGAGTGAAAAAAGAAGAGGGAAAAGAATTAACATACACAAAAAAATCTTGTCTTTCTTTTGTCCTCCCTGGCATTGCCTGGGCTCCATCCAGACGGCAGCTCCTCTCTTCTGTTGTATAGAACAGAGGGAGGCGACACGACGCCTGTCAAAAATCCGAGAAATTCTGCCCCGGAGCCCGATCTTAGCCAGAGCCTGTGACAAACAGTCTCCTCGCATGCCGACAGTCTAATCTGCACCAGCATCAACGAGGATGTGGGGGGGCTAGGATCATCCTGAACCACAGGAGGTCCCACACTGTTTTTACTGCAGCTGATAGCTGGAGTGATGCTGTTGTTTGTGTGCTAACAGCCCGTCTGATGGCTCCAGGAGCACAGCCAGATTGGCTCTTAGTGTGAAACAACAGCAGCCATTAAAGCTCCTCCATACGGCCTGGGGCGAGAGGAGCAGGAGGAGGGGGCCATCTACCCCAGACTGAGTCCAGCCCAGTGTGAGAAGGAGCTTGTCTTTTTGTTTTAGTTGGTAGTAAACACAATCAAGGGATTCAGCTTAGTTTGCATGGCCTTAGCTAATCTGATTATTTGATTCTTCTTACAGCAATGAAGATATTTCTGGAAAGAGAAAATGTGCTCTTCTTCCCCACGGCCGAGGCTTAGCAGAGTTTAGCACATGCAAACGCACCGTGGTGCATACTCTCTGTGTGAGTGCACAGACACGGGGGGAGGATCACTGCTCTTATCTGTCACGTGCCAATCTTAAATCCCCAGACACAGACACAGACATTGGGGGGCAGGTAAATTTCCACTGTAGGCATGCCTCAGGGGTCCCCCCACCTGCTGTATAAAAATAGCTGTTGGGTGATTTCTGACCCCTGCATGCGAGAACACACAGAATGCCAGAAATACACATCTTCAGCTTTTTAACATGGACAGTTTGTCATTTTTCAAGTAAACTCAATGTAATTTTTGACTTGACAAAAACTTAAATGCTCATTTAGGCTTTAGGGGAAAAGAAACAAACCATGGCAGTTTCTTAAAACAAATTATTAACAAGTAAGTCAGATGTGTGTTGTACCAGCCTCGAGTACATCTATAAAAAATGCACAAGTTAAGTGAGGCCTTTAAATAAAAACAGACGGAATTTCTATGGAGGCAGCACAATTGATCATTTAAGCAAGAGTTTCACAACTTTTTAAAATAAAAAACAACAAATGCATTCAAGATCAAATAAAATGGCTGTAACAACAAAACTAAAATAAATACAGTGGAAGTGAAGGATATGGATTTATATTATTCGCCCAGTTCATTTGCACTCATGTCACAACAGTCCCCCGCTATAGTCTCCATTCTCTTGTACTGAAACTACTAAATATCAGAGCAGATTTCGGTCATTTTAACTCACCTGTCCTAAGTTTACAGTCAAGTCACAAACTACTAAAAACACACAAGGAAACACTGATGCAATACCAGACATGGAAAAACCCCAAGCTGCTGACGGTGTCTTCTGTGTTATGTCTCTCTCTAACTAACAACCATAGACTATTTAAGAGATGGATGGCCGTCACTGTGGCGTGACACACTGGCTAGTGGGCGGCTATTTTAAAGCCTCAGGTTTGGCATTGTTTTTTTCACAAGACTGGACATGCTGGGTGAGGGGTGGACCTGAATTATAACTCCAGGAACATTGTATGACTATAATAGCAGTACTTTGTCAATCACAAAATAACCTCATCCTAAAGCACTCCCTGTTCTATTGTCCATTAGACTATAATGGGAGCATCATTTACCAAATGAACATCATCTTACTGAAGTATTAAAGAGAACTTGAAACTTCTGACTCAGGCTATAAAGTCATTAGAAGAAATGTTTACAGAGGCCATAAATCATGCGACAAATAGGGTCATTTTCCCCATTTACGGCATTCATTGGGTTCATATTGTGTATCCGGAGGTTAAATCCATCCTTTATATATGGTGCCACCCCTCCTTTTTTTCTTTAACTGAGAAATTAAGACCCAGTATTCAGACTTTCCATTTTCAGTGAGGTCTGGTGCTAAATAACAAGGTCAAGTAAGGATAATGGCTAGGGCACATTTCACATCAGGGACTTGTTCAGCGCAACCAATCCAATGTAGCAGATTTAAGAGTAGCTAGAAAGGTACAATAAACAGTAATGACCCAAAAGGTTGATTCTGTTCATCTGGATGTGCAGTCAGTCTCAGCAGACTGCACGTTTCCCAACCTTATCTGGGTATGTATCACACAAATCTAACTCTCTACTTCCACTGAAACCACTTCTTTTTCCCAATTATGTATTTTTCAGGCCAGAACACGTGGAGGCAACATTAAAAATGTAAACTGAAGTGACTTAATTGCTGACACAAACAGACACGAGTCACACCACACTGAAGCCAATTTACAGCCTTTTAATTTTTTCCCTTGCTACACAGTCTTTGATGTGTGAAACTGTGATCACAGCACAGCTGCAGCGGTTTCAAATTCTACAAAATGACAATGATCTGCAAAATCTCAACAGTGAACTGACTGGAGTCAGCCGAGCTAATTTGCCTGAACAGTGGTCAAGTCAAAGCCCTTATACAGTCACTGTCACTTTGTTAGGTACACCTGTTTGACTGCTTGTTAACACAAATATCTAATCAATCAGTAACATGGTAGCAATTCACGTAACTCTGAATTTGGGATGGTTGTTGGTGCCAGATGTGTTGGTGTCGGAGTATTTCAGAAACTGCTGATCTACTAAGATTTTCCCCACACAGCCATCTCTATGGTATACAGCAGGGGTGTCAAATATGGCATAATCAGCCCAGCAAAGACTCTAATCTGGCCCACTAGAAGGACAAAGGACAACATACATTTTTAAAGTTTAAGTATTTTTTGGCAAGCTTTTTTTTTTCTCAAAAAACAAGAAAAACAAAAACGGAAAAACTATTCTTTTTCAAGAGGATTCATGCTAAACTAAACGAACAATTACAAAAAAATTAAATGACAAAAATTTGGTGACCATAGTCACCACATGTATGATTCTATGATTCACGTACGGATGCACCCGACAAGTCTGCAGCAACTGTGTGACGCTATCCTGATACGGATCAATGTCGTCGAGGAATTTGGACATAACGCTGTGCTTGAAGGGAGTGTCAGAAGACAGAACGCATCTATGTTTCTGCTTTGGCTGCTCTTCATGGCTGTACAGATTCTTTTTGAGCTAATGCAAAATAAATGAATTCGCTAATTTCATTCAATTCACAATATTAACAGTATTGTATTTAATACCCAGCTGGATGCAATTCCCCGGGTCGCAAAAAAAACCAAATCCATCTGTATAGAACGACTTTTAGCTCTCTATTTTATGACCTGCATGAACATATCTCTGATGATTTTTCTGGGCTAGAATCTCTAGTTTCAAGTCATACTGCATAAAACATGGAAATCATTTTATAAATGGTACTAACCCATATGGAAAAGATATATATAAATCTTATAAAGTTTGTATCTGTCTTGTGTGAAACTTGTATGAAAAGCATATAAGTGTGAAAACAGATATAAGATCCCTTGAAAAATTATATAATGAAACTTGTATGTTTTGGATACTTACTAAAACAATGTATGAAAGTAATGCGAAAGTGGCCACTTTCATGAGTAATCACATATAAGTTTTTACTATTTCTTTTCTGTATGGGAATTTAAGTAATAATGGAAGATAAACCAGGGTAAATTGAGTCAAACATGCCATTATATTTCTAGGTGATTAATAAAGAAAAGGTAAAAATAGGCACAGCAGGATAAAATTTGCCCCATCACCATTTTTAACTGCCCCCTCAGCCACTTCCCCGTAGTGCTGGTCCTGCCTGAACATCTGCTGTAGTCCACACTTTTTGCTCTGCTCTTTGCAGAAACAGCGGCTAACGAAACCCTGGTTGTTTTGCTGTTTCTGGAAAGCTCAAGAAGGAAATGCAAGTTAACAGAAGGAAAAACTGCAGCAGTATGAGCAAAAAAACAATATTGACTTGCTTGTGCTTCCTGAAAGCATCGAGTTAAATGAGTTAAAGAATTCAAGATAAGAATAGTCTTCATCTGTCCCAGACTTACTGCCATTTATCTAAATGATCTCATTTAAAAAAAAACAAAAAAAAAAAACCCAAAAACATACTACTACTAAGCGTCTGCATTTTCTTCATGGTTCAAATTGCCAAAGAAAAGGAAAATCAATGTCAGCTCTGAATCCAGGAGTCCTTGTGTGCCCACAGAAAGAAAGCGGCCAAGCAACAGCCCCACTGAGCCAAAGAATCAGGCCTGGGGGAGTCCAGTTAAGGAGACAACAACGCAAAAAAAAAAGAAAAGAAAAAAAGAAAAGAGGGGGATCGCAGCAGGCTGAGAGTACAACGGGAGACCAGGAAAAAAACTGATGGAAGAGGAAAATCTTGGGAGAAGGAAAATCAACTTGGAAGAATATCGCTGACCGAAATGTCCCCAACATCCACTTCCTGGCACGTCTTTGTCAGGACACAATCAAAGAAGAGTGACCGAGGTAATGGTTAGAAAAAAAGTAACTGTGGGAAACCGTAGGTGTCAACTGAAGGCAACCTTTCAAGTGACACAAATCACTTCCGTTTTTGTGCAACAAGCTAGGGCTGCACAGTCCTTGGCAAAACTATAATCACACTCATTTTGTTCAATATTGACAGCGTAATCTTTTGTGATGATTATTTATCGATTTTGGTGTTTAAAAAAAATTAAAACATTTATTGCGTTGTTGTGAAAACAGAACAGCGCTTTCTAATTTGTAGAAATCATCATCATTTCGTGAAGCTGTACCAAACCCTAACACGATGAAATAAACACACACTGCTTTCAGTCTTACATTGCACTGAGGTTACGTTCAGCTACTCGCTTATTCACAAGGGTTTGAGGCAGGTAGCGCCACATGTTCGATTTGGCAGATTCTTTCACTGGATGACCTTACGAGAATATTTGATCCTCCTGTGACGGAATACTGTGCTACATTTATATTATACAACCTTTATGGCCACAAACTAATCTCCCGTGTCACGATTTGGAGTGCATTTGATGAGCATGCATTTTAAATATTGCTACTGACTAGCTGCTGCACATGTATCATGTATTAGGGCATATGAAGCTTTGGTGTTGATGAAAATAAATTAAGGGAACTAAAGGGGTAATTTATAGAGAGCTTAAGGGTTTCTTCCTTTTCCATGCTTGCTTCGTAATCTTGATGGTTTTGTTTTTGTGTTGTAAAAAACAATAAACCAGTTTTAAAAGCAACTCACAATGGGATGGATTAAGTTGCAATCAATGTCCTCTGCTACTGGGGGCTCACTTAGTGATGTGAATATGCTGGGTTCTGTTATGCTTCCATATTTTATTGAAACCTTCGACCAGACATGCTTTGCTTACATAAGAGAGATGACCACATTGAATCTGTGGATTGCCGTTATCATAGACGAAATAAAAGATGGATGTAGCTTCTGGCTCTAAAAAGAGTAGACAATACTGAAGCGCCTTAGTTCTTTTTAATGGCCAGCAGGGGGTGACTCCTGTGGTTGCAGAATCCAGCTGTATAGCAGAGTTTGGGAGAATAACTTCTCTTTGATCAGTGATGTCAGTGAACACTTTCCTGATGAGTTAAAGCAGATTCAAGGCATACTGAACAGAACATGTTCTGTCTGTCCGTCTTTCTTTTGGGTGTGCATGCATGAGCGTCTGCTGCATGTGTGGAGAGGAGAATGAGTGTGAGGTTTTCTAAAGGTTTGAACTTTACTTTTTACAGTGGTGATTCACATTTTAGCTCTGTTCACACAACTTTCTTTCACTGGCGTGTTTTTGGTGTTATTTTCAGCAGCATATAGCACTTAGCTGGGTACGATAGCGGAAATGATATGTGGTTCTGAAGGCTTTTGGAGCCTTTCCTGTCAGTATGGTATTAAAATACCCATTGAATTACTTGGTTGAGAAGTGTTGTTTGGCTGTAGGGGAACTTGTCGAATGTGACAGCATGAAGGCAGGGTCTAGGAGAAATAATGCGGTTGTCATGTTTCTGGATTCTATAGACAAGGTGAATAGCCTAGTTGAGAGGGGAGTTGTTTTGTGAAAGATCATCCTGTCCAATTTGCCAACTATTGGTAATGATGTATTGTTGCAGCAGTTGTCACATAATGATCAGCAAAGACAATGCAAATCAGCAAAGTTGAGGCACAAAACTGCTTCGACTGTTCTGCCAGGGCTAAGAGCAGAGGGAGCTCTTGTCTGTTAACGTTTTCAAATTATCTGTGAAATGCATAGAAGACGGAGGAGTTTGTTAATAATTTGCCAAAGGTTTCAGAACAAACCTTTGGCAAATTATTAACAAGGGATGATTCAAGACAACATTGTCTTGAATCATCCCTCAACTCTAGAAGAACTGCAGGAGGCACTGTTGAGTAGGGGTGGGCGATATAAACGATATACGATAGAAACGATATAAATTTGGCCAACGATAGAGATTTTGACTGTATCACTCTATCGCGATAGCGCATGTTGATGATGTCATCAAGCTGCACCTGTTTTGGTCGAAAGCATCGCAGTGGCTACAACTATTATCATCTGCACAATATGCCGACAGTCATAGCAAAGAGATGAAGCACTTTTGAAATATGGGGAAAGCCAAAAACTGCGCTTCCTCCACTTCCGTAACATTGATTCATTAATGTTGAATTCTCTCGCAGCTGTTCTATTCCCATGTTGTTGCAGTATATTAACTAACCTCGTATTGTGGATGCATAATCTCAGTTGTTCTCCTGACTGAAGTTTGGCCCGTGTATAGCATCCTGCTATGCGACTGCATTTGTCCCTGACCACCAGAATCCCTCACGTTAACTTTTATCGATTGGAAAAAAAGTTAGCGTTCATCCTCCAGCTTCACTGTGCTAATGTTATGCTAACATAGCTGTGTCGCTAGCAATCACGTAGCACAACATTATATACCAGGTAGTCCAACTTCAGTAACCCTGCAAACATCACTGCTGTTTAGTTTTCTGTCTTCATTTATGTTGGAAGTGGTAGCAGAGCTGAATGTTTATATGGATCATTATTAAGTAAATAAATGTGTTTTTAAAAATCACTCTATTATGGCCTCTACTGGAGATGAAAAAGGAGGTGTGGCTCACAAGCTAAAAGATGGGAGAAACATTTTGGACATAAAGATAAATTTTGTGTGTTTGCGTCTAATCCAGATAGGGTCAGAATTATTAGCCCGCCATAAAAAAAATGTCATTCTTTAAAAGTATTTTGAGGCACCAAAACTAAAGAAAACTTTAACGCAGCCTTTCCAAATATTATAGTTTTATTTCTGATCTTTATATTTTAATCGCACACAGAAACAATATTATTTCACAAAAATCGAATTATTTGACCCCTGATGCTGAAAGTCAGTTGTGTATCTTTTTTGCTGTATAAGAGCCTGTAGTCATGCAGTTTTTAAGTCTCACATGTTTTTAGGCCATTCTTCTTTGACAAATCTCTTAAGATCCTCCAAATTTGATGATCTTCAGGCACAGACCTTGGTCTTCAGTTCACCCAACATATGTTCAAGTCGGGGCTTTGTGCAGGCCATTCAGTTGGAAATGATTCTTACAAAGAGCGATGCATGTTTTGGGTTGGTGTTGTTGGAAGACAAAGAAACGACCCAGACCCAGTTTCACAACCGACTGCTTGAGGTTTTCTTTCAAAATTTTCACATATCAGTTCTTGGTAAATGGGCTGGTTCTTATATAGCGCTTTTCTACTCTCTGAGCACTCAGAGTGCTTTGCACAACTTGTTCATTCACCCAATCACACAAAACACTTTTTCTAAGCTGCTTTCTATCCAACATTCCCACAGACATTCATATGTATGTATTGGAGGGCAACATGGGGTTAGTATGTTGCCCAAGAACATTTGGCATGCAGACTGGGATGGAACCACCAACCTTCGGGTTAGTAGGTGAACACCTGTAGCTCAGGTGTAGGTCTTCGTGATTCCTTCCACCTTGATGGGATTCCCAGTTCCTCAGATCTGACTTGATTTTACACGCTTTGAGCTTTACAAAGTTAATAGGTTTGTCCTCACCTGTAGTCGTCAGTTTGAATCCCATTCTGTTCATTTTTTAACTCTAAACTTGGCAATGGACATTTTGTCTCAGTTTACAACCACATTGTATAACAATGTTAAATGGGCTAGATCCTATATAGCACTTTTCTACTCTGAGCATTCAAAGTACTCAAAGTAATAAACATTTTCATGTTTATTTTGCATCGTTTCAGTGAGTTTCAGCTATCCATAGTTATCAGCTCCCATAGTTTCATGTGCTGCCATTTAATCAGACGATATGTCTTTGTCAGCTGTGAACGCTGCAGATCTCTGTCAAAACCAAGACGACATGTTAGAAATTCAGACCCAAGACTCAGAGATGTTAAGCAGTTTCAAGGAATGTTACGAGATATACAGAGTCTGAGTCACTGGGTCTGGTCATAATAAACAAGCTGATGGAAATGTATGCATCACGTTTTCTCTGTTCTTTCAAGATTGCAATTTTTGGTCTGAAACGTGCTTCGTACCACGTTTCTTTTAAAGTTAAAGTATGTCTAACTTTGATCACTATCCATATGCTTTGCAACAACAAACAAACATCACAAATGCTGCTCCGCCTCTCAGGAGAAATTCTGCATTTTAAGAGCACGTGGTGCATCCAAATGCATCAAGACTCTTGTTCTGTGGGGACAAAAACGTCTCTTTAATTCATCTCTTCCTTGTTAACTCAAGATCAAATGGCACTGCTCTCTCTCACCTGGACACACAGACTAAAGCAATGAAATGCTGCAGGGCTTTTCAAATATTCACAGCATGTTTTTCTGAGAGCATGCACATTCATAGTCAGGTTAGATTTTGGGATGAATTTGGGTTTGGAATCCTTAAATTTTCAGTGCTGCTCAAACTGCCGAGAACGTTGCTGCTGGGTGAAAAACTGGGATGAGCTGAGATAAGAAAGATTTCCAGATGAGTTTGGGGACTTTGGGAGGGATTCTGGCTTTGGTTAGAGATGGGAGAGTGAGGAGGGAAGTCGAGGGGGGTTAAAAGCTTCGACTTTGTTATTCTTCTGCTTGGCATAGAGGACCAAAATAGAGGGAGGGCATCGGACATGTGGCTATCCCTTCACTTTTTAAGGAAACTAATGTTTTTCACTTTCACTGTTTTAATTCGATCCACAACTATGAAAACATAAAAAGCTAAAGGTGCCGTACATGACCAGAGTTCATCCGATTAAACAAAACAGATGTGCCATCCATTAACCTGACTGATCTCTTTATGTATCCAAAATAATCCTTAGGAAGTTGCTGTTATTTTGAATAAAATAAAGAACCATTCTTAGCAATCAGCAGCTGAGATCTGGTTCACACACACCCTGTGACATCCACTCTGCATGCACAATCAACCCATCAGCTCAGTCTCTTGCTGTCCCTGCTGCTGCCTCAGTCGCTTGTGGACTTGGCACAGGATTCTGGAGCGAGCAGCAAAGAATAATGAGGTGATCATGCCATTGCTCCATGCTTCATTACACCCCCATTGGCTCCCAGATCTCCCAGGCCCAGAGAGGCCTTGCTCGGATTTAAGTGTGCATGTTATTAGTCTCCTATGTTAGACACTTCCTTCACCATTCATACTGTGTGATGAGAGAAGTCTGAAGTCACAAGAACTCAGATTTACTGCTGTGTCCTGTCCTCGTATTTTGGGGGTTTCTCTGGGGGGGAGAGAAAAAGAAAGGGATCATTTTAATGCTAGAACCATCAATAATTCTCCAGATTGATACCAAGAGTTTTAGTTCCACAAAAAAAAAAAAAACCTTTTTTGAGAGATTTTTCTACAAACCCTGAAGAGGCACCTCAATTAATGGTTCTTTGAGGCCTAAGGCCATTAAGGTTGCTAGGGAAGGGTGTATGTTGCCCAACTAACTTTGGTTGCTTTGCTCACCAGCAGATTGCTGCTGTTGTCTGTAGTTTGCAAAAAACATTTGCCATTTTCTTTCCAAACAGTAGTGAAAATTGGAAAAAAGTGAAAATCTAATTGGAAAGGTAGAACATTTACCTTACAGTGGGGCAAAAAAGTATTTAGTCAGCCACCGATTGTGCAAGTTCCCCCACTTAAAATGATGACAGAGGTCAGTAATTTGCACCAGAGGTACACTTCAACTGTGAGAGACAGAATGTGAAAAAAAAATCCATGAATTCACATGGTAGGATTTGTAAAGAATTTATTCGTAAATTAGGGTGGAAAATAAGTATTTGGTCACCTCAAACAAGGAAAATCTCTGGCTCTCACAGACCTGTAACGTCTTCTGTAAGAAGCTTTTCTGTCCCCCACTCGTTACCTGTATGAATGGCACCTGTTTGAACTCATCATCTGTATAAAAGACACCTGTCCACAGCCTCAAACAGTCAGACTCCAAACTCCGCCATGGCCAAGACCAAAGAGCTTTCGAAGGACACCAGGAAAAGTATTGTAGACCTGCACCAGACTGGGAAGAGTGAATCTACAATAGGCAAGCAGCTTGGTGTGAAAAAATCAACTGTGGGAGCAATCATCAGAAAATGGAAGACATACAAGACCACTGATAATCTCCCTCGATCTGGGGCTCCACGCAAGATCTCATCCCGTGGGGTCAAAATGATCATGAGAACGGTGAGCAAAGATCCCAGAACCACACGGGGGGACCTGGTGAATGACCTGCAGAGAGCTGGGACCAAAGTAACAAAGGTCACCATCAGTAACACACTACAACGGCAGGGAATCAAATCCCGCAGTGCCAGACGTGTTCCGCTGCTGAAGCCAGTGCATGTCCAGGCCCGTCTGAAGTTTGCCAGAGAGCACATGGATGATACAGCAGAGGATTGGGAGAATGTCATGTGGTCAGATGAAACCAAAGTAGAACTTTTTGGTATAAACTCAACTCGTCGTGTTTGGAGGAAGAAGAATACTGAGTTGCATCCCAAGAACACCATACCTACTGTGAAGCATGGGGGTGGAAACATCATGCTATGGGGCTGTTTTTCTGCCAAGGGGACAGGACGACTGATCCGTGTTAAGGACAGAATGAATGGGGCCATGTATCGTGAGATTTTGAGCCAAAACCTCCTTCCATCAGTGAGAACTTTGAAGATGAAACGAGGCTGGGTCTTCCAACATGACAATGATCCAAAACACACCGCCCGGGCAACAAAGGAGTGGCTCCGTAAGAAGCATTTGAAAGTCCTGGAGTGGCCTAGCCAGTCTCCAGACCTCAACCCCATAGAAAATCTGTGGCGGGAGTTGAAAGTCCGTGTTGCTCGGCGACAGCCCCAAAACATCACTGCTCTCGAGAAGATCTGCATGGAGGAATGGGCCAAAATACCAGCTACTGTGTGTGCAAACCTGGTAAAGACCTATAGTAAACGTTTGACCTCTGTTATTGCCAACAAAGGTTATGTTACAAAGTATTGAGTTGTATTTTTGTTATTGACCAAATACTTATTTTCCACCCTGATTTACGAATAAATTCTTTACAAATCCTACCATGTGGATTCATGGATTTTTTTTTGACATTCTGTCTCTCACAGTTGAAGTGTACCTCTGGTGCAAATTACTGACCTCTGTCATCATTTTAAGTGGGGGAACTTGCACAATCGGTGGCTGACTAAATACTTTTTTGCCCCACTGTAAAAGTAAAGTCATGCCTTCCTGGTGTGCTTCCCTTTGCAACCATTACATTTCCAAAGATGGAACTTTTCCTTTGAAAGTGAAAGGTTACATATGCATCACACTTTTCAGTTTCACTGCTACTTGGCAAAGAGTCTGCATGTGTTTGGGAATGCGGCACATTTCATGACCAGGGCAACGTGTTAGCAACCAAAGCAAACGGAAGGATGTTTTAGTACAACACCATTCTTTGCTACAAACTTCATGCTAGCAATTGAAGTAACCAGTTGGCAAACACTTGCCAACTGGTTGCAGAATACAGAATACAAAAAAGTTGTTTTTTAATATCTGCACCCTCAAATGACTATCAAAAATGTATAAGCTATTAAAAATTAAAATTGATGAATCAATTTCTATCCCAACCATAAAGTGGGAGGGAGATGGATCGACCAATCAAACTTCTGGACACAAGTATGCTTAAACACTGTCAAAAAATCTGCAACGTACAGCAAATACAAACTATACAGAACAAATGTTGTTCCAAATGGGCCTCAGACTCACACATATGCAACTATTGCAAAGACAACTCTGCTGAGAACTATATGCATGCTATTCTGGCAGAGGATATGTGAGGACCACACGGTTTGTTTGCTGTATCTCAACCTCACCCAAGCTGTGAACTTTGTAAACAAAACTGACATAAGTAAACCAGATAAGGAAGTAATTACATCACACATACATACAATACATACAATTTATGGAGCTGATCTTGGAAAAGCAAAATGTGTTTGGCACAAGAGTACACTCAGATCATAACTCTGATTGGAAAAGCTTCCAGACACGACAGGATTTAAAAAGAATCATAATAATAACAATTACATTTCTAATTTTAATGTAAAGCAAACATTTCCTAGTGCTGTATTTAACAGGTGAAAATGAGCTGAATGACATTATCCACTATGCAATGTGTTCACAGTGAGCAGCTTGCGAACGATAATATTTCTAAAATATGTGTTTTCTGGCTCTTTTGACAGCGTAGAATATAGCAATGTGTAATGAAAACAGGAGAAATAGCACAGGACAGTAAACTGTTAGACGAAGTGCTTCAGGCAACAGACTGCACAAATTTTCAGCCAGGTAACAAACACCTTTTAGTGTGCTGGGCTATTCAAACACATAATGTGTGCAGCATAAATTCAGAAATTCACGGTTAGTTTGTTTGCTGCCACCCGAATCCTGTGACCAGAAATATTAAACCACAGGCTGTAAATATAAGAAGGATGTAATCACTGTGACATACTCAGTGTGATATCACCCAGTCGTCGCTGTCATTTTAAGGCTTCTATGTTTGTGTAACAGCTGCGACCATGTTGGGTGTTTGGAGTCAAAACTAGACCAATTTAGAGCCGAGGTTTGAGCCAATGCTACTTAGCTTGATTGAGAAGCTGAATTCTAAAACAGTACAGACACGGATACCTCCTCATGGACTAATAATAATACTATAATAATACTAGAATTCCCTCAACTCTAGCACAAACTTTCTGTAAGGCGAGCATAAATTAGCTACACCTAACTGAAGACCCAACTTGTTTAGTTCAATTTAATGTTATAACGCTGAAAACTATCCAGTACATTTTTAGCAGATATAAACATTGGGCATTTCAACGCGAGGGTCTCTGGAGAGTGATTCGCGTTTCAGGGACGACTTCAAGTGGCAGTTAGAGGAATTGCAGTTCCATGTTGGCTTAATGGTTTTGCCATTACACCTAGCATTTAACAGGAACTCCAACATCTTTAGCTTGTAATAATCAAGATTCAATCAATCAGATTAACTCTGAAATATGACCTTACAGACAGCTGATTAAAAACTACAGCTAATCCTTTGCCACACTGTTGAGTACGATCAGGCTACGAAGTCACAAATACCCCAAATGACTCCACTGACCATAACTAGCTTCACTCCATATGAGTGCACAATATTCGCACATTATCTGACAGAACAAATATTGTGCAAGCTCCAGAGCTAAACTGTCATCTTCCACTTATACTATAAATTTCCAGGTTACTTTGTGCTTACATTTGACTCACGCAAATGTTATTCATAAATATGATTATTGCTAATTTCCAATTCCAAATGTATTTATAAAGCACATTTAAAAACAACAAAATGCTGCACATGTAACAAAGGGTGACACAATAAAATAAGAGACCTCCCACACACACACACACACACACACACTTCAACAAACATATTCAAAAAGAATTCTTAAATTATATTGTGATATAATTTGGGGACAATATCACCAAACCCCTGGTTCCAAAAGTAAATGTTTGAGTAGCTTCAGATTTCGTTGCTCTTTTGTGAGCATACATCAGTTTCCAAGAGTGAAACGTGCTGGAGATCCCAAACAAACCCAAGCACTCTGCCACACAGAGGTGTCACATTCACACATCAGTGTAGAGCCGAAATCTGACACACGGTCTGAAGGCTGAGCACACAAACAGCACATTAACAGCCCGCTCTGACATTTACTCACAGATTAACCTCGGCACATCAACACTTTGCTTTTTCACTCCGATAAAACCTGAAGACCCACAGGACAGGAAGTCACAGCTGTCCAGCCTGACAGCTGTATGTACACAAGCAGAAGAACAAACACATGAATGTGTAGTGTTCAGGATACTGCTGAGGTGGTCAGTCAGTTAAAGAGTTGGTCAACAACAAAGATCTATTGTGTGCGTCATTAATCAATTTTAGCTTGTCAAGCTTAAAGAATTGCAGCTTTGGTTATTTTGCACATTTGGCCTTTTAAAGCTTTGTCAGTCAGAGAAAAGAAATCTAGATTATCCTCATTTGCTGAACCTCATACATGCAATCACAGGTGAAGTGGGCAGGAGCCAATCAGTCAGGAAATGTAATCACCATTTGGGTACAGCACCAGAGAATCCTACTGGCACCTACTAATCCATCCAGGTTCAAATGAGGATAGACCAGAAGCCTCAAAGTCTTCAGCACACTGCTTTGCATGACACAGCAACTCTTAATTACATATGCAGCATCTCCTTTTAAAACAATTATGCAGAAAGGAAAATCCATTATTCACATTTTTTTGTTTTTTAAATATAGATATAAAGCAAGTGCATATACGCAGAAAGAGGTTTAGATTCAGTCCTCAGGTTAACTTCCAGTTCACCATCTTTACTTTCAAGCTGCCTTTAGACCGAACGGTTTACAGGTGTAACCCTCTCTGAGGGTAACTTTCCGCCTGAGGACTGCATGCTAGTGCCTTTGTCCTCCATTTCCATTTGCTTCTCCTACAGTCATGCTAATAGAGGATAAAGGAAGTGGAAAGTTCCTCAACCTACACATCCCCACGCCAACCAAGAAGTTAAAGGGGATCAAAATAAATTTAAACAAGTTCAACCAAAAAATATTTTTTACCTAACTGTTGTGATCTTGTTTCCTTTCAACACAGTCGATGGCAAGTCTGCAACAAAGGTGTCGCTAAATTCACAACAACATGGACAGAAATATAAATCTAATGCTCAATCTAATTAAACTTGGGCTCAACTTTAGATAATGCCCAGTAAACCAAACCATTTATGACTGACCTGCAGATATTTCAGGCAAAGATTTGAATACTTTATAGTCCAAACTGTTACATTTCCTCCATCAGGTTTAATAAAGCCTGGATTTGACTATCAAACCATTTCTTCATTTTAACATTTAAAGCCATTTATTAGGTTAATGTGCACTAATCAATGTACACACACAAAACTTAATAGTTCCCCTTGAGCCTGAAGCTAACGCTGTAAATGCAATTCTGATGGCATCAAGCATAGTTCAGTGTGTATATATCACATTATGTCAGTTCAAAATCTTACCAGCCATGCTAAAACCTTCCCGCTTTAGAAGCTTTACAGTTCATGATGTTTGTAGTTGCACTGTTCCCTTTAATAAAAACATTAAACTTTTCTTTGTGCAAAATAAGGAATCTCATTTAAAAAGAGCATTAGTGGGTTTTCCTGGTGGCACAACGCTAGGTGGATTTCTAATGTCTGACCGACTGAAAACTCAACACCAGTTAGCTAGACTTGTAGTCATAAAGGAGTGACCCTTTAAAAACCAAATAATATTGGTCAGTATTTTGTATGAGACCCTCTTTTTTTTTTTTAATCAAAGTGGATAGAGTTAGAGCGCAAAGGCTGCAGAGACCAATCTGCCAGCAGAAATAAGTCCGTCTGAGACAGAATCATCTCTTAAATCTCTTCTTAAAACACACCTGATTTTATCTGACCTCTGTCTTTATTTCTTTCGTGTCTGAGCTACAGAGGAGGCTTTAAGTGTCCGTCAGAGCACTGCTTGGTGGAATCAGCCAGTTACTCATGTTTGCACTTTGATAAGTTGTTAAAACTCAGAATTCTTCCCCAAATATTTAGATTTCACTGGCGCTTATGTGCACATGAGTAAAAGGAGCTACTCTCTGTGAATACTTTAATAACCAAGTACCTTCTGTCAAATAAATAATTGATTAACATAACCAGGCATCTCTCTAGTCAGTCTATCACCCCAGGGACTAACTCAAACTCTTGACTTGCAGCTGATGACTGCAGCCTCAGTAAACAACTAGGTAGGCGAGGTGAATAAGGTTTACAATGTAATTAAAATTCATTGGGGGTGTCCAAATTCATAGGCCGCATCCTTTGGAGGCCACATTTGTAGGCAGATTACGTCACAGCGACGCAACGAAGGCTGTCCAAATTCGTAGACTCCTCCAAATGCGGCCGACAAATCCGTCCTCTTTCTCACCAGATTTGAAGGATGGGTCAGGTGTGTCCTTTGTGGCCCAATCTATCCCAGAATTCATAGCGAGGCCCAAACAATTCCAGTTTTCAACAATGGCGGCAGCTACTTAGTTTTAATATTACTCTTATTCCTCTTTCTGGGTGACAAAATAAACTTTTAACATATTTTCAGGTGAGAAAGTAGCTGTACAAACTTCAAATATATGCTCGGTTTATCAAGACATCACATATTTGCAAAAGTGCTCCAAGTTTTTCGGAGACGTCTGTTACCCACCAGCTCGATAGCTGACCTGGAGGTCGAAGGTCACTAGAGCCGACGAGAACACTTAGATAACTAAAAGTGTTACTGTTTGGGGTTTTTTCAGTGTTTTATTTGTTCCTGAGTAAATCGGTTTGGCTGAGATTAAAGTTCTAGTTTTCACACAGCTGAATTAATGTCACACAGAAAACTGATTAAACAGAAGGTGAGATGGTCGAGAGTTTACGCCAGTGTCCTGTTATTTTTTACATAGCAAGGAGCAGACGGCCGAGTTTATTAAACTCCACCGAAAAAACTGGTGACGCAAATCTGAAGGCTAGACCGGCCTTCTGGCCTGCTCGGTCTTTAGAGGACCCGGCCCACGTAGACCACAAAAACCAGGTCCTCAGGAGGATGCAGCCTCTGAATTTGGACACCTCCATAATATCCACAATCATGTGGCTATTACACTTACCAAAACATCCAAACATTAGATGAACAGCGAATGAGAAAAACAGCAAAGACACGGTGTGTTCCCTAACTTGTCCAGATCCTAATTTGATCGATAATCCATGGGATCCACTTAAATGTGTCCCAGCCCACAAACCAGAGGACCAAAGGTCTTTAATGCCAATGTTAAGGTGGCGGACATCATAGAACAGAGCAACTACTGATGAAAAACAGTCTTAAGGATGTTCTCCCATCAGCTGAAGGATGAGATCCTCTAATACATTATACATAACTTCTAGTACAGTCTAGCCTTATGGGATCACTGCTGTTTAACTGTCTGAGATCTAAGTAGCTCTTACCCTAAGAAACACATTCTAAATTACAAGCATTAATTAATTATCACCAATACTCAGCATTGATGGATATCGCATGCTTTGGATTTACTGTATAAAGCTGTAAGGTCCATGTTTGTTGAGAATGATACAGAGCGATCTCTCAGGGTGACATAGCCCACGTTCAGTCTGATTTTACACTCCGACACAAAGAGATAACATCAGTAACTGCTTCTCCAGCAGCCCACACCCAGTTCAGTCGGGTCAGAAGCTCCAGCTAAATGGACGCTGGATTATTTATGAAGAAGATTAACAGCTCATGTTTCTGCCTTTACACCAAAGTCTAAAGCATTATCATGCTTTTTATCTCTCCTCCATCCTGCTGTTCTATGCTGCCTTTCTCATAGCTGCTTCATCCTGGCGCCACGCCGCACCTCCTCTCACCGGGTTCATTAGTCGCACATCGCCTTCCCATCCAAGCGGCGCTGCTTTCCACTAGCACAGCAAAAATAACGAGGAAGCCTCGGTGGCTGCACGACGAGACAAACGGGCAGAGGAAAGATAACAGTCACAAATTACAGCGCACAACAGACTCGCACAACTTTCCCCGGCTACACAAACTCACATTGTGACACAGCAGCAGTGTGTGTGGGAGCTAAGGTAGAGAGGTTTGCTCGAACACTGAAGTCACATCCCACACAAGAGCTGTAAAAATATAAAGAGGAGGATGCTTCCTGGTACTTGGAAAACGCTTTTTAAAGAGAAACTTTAGTTCACAGTTATATGCAGAAGATCTACACACACTATGCGTGCTCAAAACAGCAGCCATTAGGTTTAGTAACTCCTGGTTTTCTAAAATTATGTCACACGTAGAAGAGAGCTACTTCCTGTTGGAGAGTACACAAACCTGCTTTTGCCAGATTTCTCTCAGAAAGATGTTTTTTGCCACGTATGAACTGGAACAAAGACTATCTATTCCCTGGGAATAAAAATACGCCCACCTGACCTCCGTTCCAACAACCCAGGAATCTCACAGGGGTCTTTGGCTACACGTGTAATCGATTAATCGATTAGCCAACTGACAGAAAAATAATTGGTCATGTCGATGCAGTTATCTAGAAGGAATCTCAATAAGATACATGTTTACTCCCCACTTTGTAATAATGGACATGTCATTATCAACTGATAATAAAGATGACTATTGACTTGCCGCTGGCGACTGCAGCCGCTAAGGTGGATAAGGTTGGCCATTAGAGCTGGGCGATATGGCTTAAAATTCATATCGCGATATAATTTGAAGCATGTGCTTTGGTAACGATATATATCGCGATATATTCTTTTCTTCTGATAAATGTATTTTCCACACTATAAGGCACACTTAAAATCCTTTAATTTTCTCAAAAATCGAGACTGTGCCTTATGTATGAATTCTGGTTGTGCTTACTGGCGTCGAACCAATTTTGGCGTGCAGAAATCTGTTAAAAAATGTTTTAGTACAACTTTGGTAAGTCGCACTGTTTGATGGATTGTCAGAGCATTACGGCTGCGGTAGTGAGGAGCTTCGCGGAGTAATGTGGGTCCAAAACTCTGTCCACTTTAGGTCCCAAAGTCAAACGAACACTAAGAGTTAAAAACGGTCTGAATTTTTTCATCTTTAATAAAATGATCAGTGTTGCTGCGTTACCAGGTGTAACAATTAAGTTTAACATCCATGAAAACAGAATTTATTCAATTTAACGGAGTTAGAAGTTAACAGGAAGTTAGCTCGCTAGTTTAAACCTAAACATTTCATACCATGTTCTGACTGAGAGATTTTTGAAACGAATTAAAACGTACAGCTCTGCTACCACTTCCAACATAAATGAAGACAGAAAACTAAACAGCAGTGGCATTTGCAGGGTTACTGAAGTTGGACTACCTGGTATATAATGATGTGCTACGTGATTGCTAGCGACACAGCTATGTTAGCATAACATTAGCACAGTGAAGCTGGAGGATGAACGCCAACTTTTTTTCCACTCGATAAAAGTTAACGTGAGGGATTCTGGTGGTCAGGGACAAATGCAGTCGCATAGCAGGATGCTATACACGGATCAAACTTCGGTCAGGAGAACAACTGAGATTATTAATCCACAATACGAGGTTAGTTATTAAGATACTGCAACAACATGGGAATAGAGCAGCTGCGAGAGAATTCAACATTAATGAATCAATGTTACGGAAGTGGAGGAAGCGCAGTTTTTGGCTTTCCCCATATTTCAAAAGTGCTTCATCTCTTTGCTATGACTGTCGCCCGCCATAATTTGCAGATGATAATGGTTGTAGCCACTGCAATGCTTTCGACCAAAACAGGCGCAGCTTTATGACATCATCAACATGCACTATCGCTATCCGATTGTTCAGTGATGACGTGACGAATCCTACTTCCAGGCCTAAAGTAGTCTGCGTTTAATATGGCTTTTGTGTTGTTAACATGTTTAATGTTATGTATTTGTATTTTCTTCTATTTAATCTCAAAAAGCTCCTAAAACAGTCAGTGATCACTGTTGACCTCCCTCGGCTTTTATTACCGCTAATCATTTATTGATCAGTTTTTAAAACCTTAGGATGTAACTACAGCCCAGCCCATGCAGCAGTATATGAATGACTAACCTCGTATTGTGGATGGATTATCTCAGTTGTTCTCCTGGCTGAAGTTTGGTCCTTTTACAGCATCCTGCCATGCGATTACATTTGTTCCTGACCACCGAGAACACTCACGTTAACTTTTATCGAGTGGAAAAAAAAGTTAGCTTGTTTATATTATGCTAACATAGCTGTGTCGCTAGCGGTCACGTAGCACATCATTATATACCAGCTAGCCCAACTTCAGTAACCCTACAAACGTCCCTGCTGTTTAGTTTTCTGTCTTCATTTATGCTGGAAGTGATAACAGAGCTGTACGTTTTAATTTGTTTCCAAAACTCCGCAGTCAGGACATGCTATATTGTATTTAGATAGAAGCTAGCGAGCTAACTTCCTGCTAACTTCTAACTCCGTTAAATGTCATAAATCCCGTTTTCATGGATGCCTGGATGTTAAACTCAATTGTTACACCTGGTAGGTCAGAACGCTGATCACTTCATTAAAGATGAAAGACTTTAGACAGTTTTTCAACTCTCAGTAATGCCATAGTGATCGTTTGATATATGGACCTGCAGCGGAGTTTAGGTCCAGACACGGCTAGTGACGTCAGACTGAACAACCGGATAGAGATTGAAAATGTGACATCATTCAGGGGTAAAACCGCAAAGAATTCTGGGAACTCGTGGCAAGAGGTACTAGCGCACGCAGACTTTCAATTGAAATCAGTTACACAGCGATAAATAGAAACACAAAAATTGGCAAGAAGCTGTTGTATTATTAACTGCAATAGTCGGTCGCATGACAGCCACGGGAAGCCGACAGGTAAAGAGATCGGTTGTTATCGGATTACGTCGTTGAACAGAAATTGTTCAAGCCATGTTTACGAAGTAACAAAGAGCCGACAGATGGCCTGGATTGCAGCCATTCAAAGACCAAATATAACGTCCCAGAACACTCAAGCTCACATGTTAGTCTGCTCCAAGCATTTCCACAAAGGTCAGTGTTTTGTAGTAGTTAATACGTCATTTTTCATAACATAATTGGTGATATAGGTTACAAGCAAGTCTGGCGCTGAACAGAAATTGTCGCGTTATGCTCCTTTGTTTATTGTGCATAAATAGTGAATTGTCCTGACACAATATTGCGTTTTGCTTAATTTATTACCATGGTACATTGACAAAAACATATATTTTTATTCACAGGGTAAAACGTGTTTTTTTGTATCACTAATTGCCCAGTACGATTACAGCATACAATATTATTGACTTTTCATCAAGTCTGTCTTTGTACGGACCGGCATTGTTCTCCTTCGTTTTGTACATATCCTTTTTGGGAGGCAAAGAAAAACCAAGAATTTATTGGAACCGGAGAATGAACGTTTTGCGGTGCTGCAAATGCTTGCATTTGATGCGGTACTTGGATTGTTTTGCCACGAGTTCCCGGCATGCAATGCACGAAAGTCACGTGGTCTGTCAATCTCTATAGAGCGGTATAGTCAAAATCTCTATCGTTTACTGTATATCGTATATCGTTTATATCGCCCACCCCTATTGGCCATGTCATTAAAATGCATCATATCCACTCTGCTAGCACTCTGACACCCATCAGACACACCTGGACTTCACTCAGCCTCCTCTTTACAAATGATTATCAATTGTGAGTAACAAAGAAAATGACTTTCTTTTGATATCAAGTTTTATACACGTAAGTGCTGTAAGCCATGCTAACCATGCAGATGGTTACAGTCAGTGTTTGACTGGAGGCTGCATTTTTGGCAAATCCCATCTGCACTTGAGCTGGAGGGCTGCACTGAATCCACGGCAGCAACCAACACCCTGCACTGCTTATTTAAATAACGCTGTATTTGTACGGCTTTGTAAACTTCCCTAATGTTATCCTGCTTACATGAAACTTGAGGCAAGATCTCACTTTTAGAGAGCAACTTCAAAGGGACGCTTGACACAGGCTGCCATACTCCTGTTACTGCAGTAAAGCTCAAATGCACATGTAAGGATGAATTCATGCAGCATGAATACTGACAGCAGCAGTGTTGGCCAACATATTTTAATATCACTGATATTTGAAACTAACAAAAGAAGAACTTATTAGAAGCCCTCAGGTGTATTTTAGGTCTTGAAACCAATTTTTAACGATGAATTTTGACCATTTTAAACACAGATTATCCAACTACATGTATAATTTACTTATGTGGTGTAAAAATAGATAAATAGTATCAATTAACAAAGAAGAAAATAAAATGGAGTCTAATTGTTTATAATTCTTATGTCCTTGTGTGTGTCGTTTGTCTGGGACTGATTCATATATAGAAAATATTTGCATTAATCTTCAATGACAGCAGATGTTTAGGGAGGAGCAGAAGCACATCAGCTCTGTCTAAAAACATTATTTACAAAGAGCACTAACTGTAACATTTTGGGGGATTTCTAATTTTAACATGAGGGAATCGACATTATTGGTTCTCAAAGGATAAGACGGATTCTTAAATATGTATATAGCTTTCCCTGTGCATGTCTGTATATCGTTCAGTGAATATAATTGTTTCATGAATGTTAGATTTGTTAAATAACTGGTCCATTGTCTATATCCCTGCTGTTACTACACACTCTGCTCAGTCACTGTTGTTGGTTACACTGAAGTACATATGAAAACTGTAATAGCCAGAAGTAGCAGCTTGTGTCTTGGAAAATGGGATTATGCAGTACGTGTAGTAAATGATGATGTCTGATTTCCTGCATGATCTGATTTT
Source organism: Astatotilapia calliptera (assembly GCF_964374335.1). Taxonomy (NCBI): domain Eukaryota; kingdom Metazoa; phylum Chordata; class Actinopteri; order Cichliformes; family Cichlidae; genus Astatotilapia; species Astatotilapia calliptera. Next base: position 4,059,211 of record NC_137422.1, on the reverse strand, counting down.
TCTAAATTATCTCATCCAGGTTTCTTAAAGTCATCTGAAGATGCTAGTGGACTCTGTGTGCCCACCACCTCCAAAAGCTTTGGGTACAACGTAGGGAATAATGTAACCGCTTCACTATGAACGCTGCTTTTTTTTACTACAGCACATTTTCAAGGTTGTGCTCATTTGAATTACTTTAGATGTGGTTTAGTTTAGAAAACAGCTCCTCTGTAATTAACAAAGTAAATTAAAGTGTGTTCATGTAAAGACGAGGTTCAAATGACTCAAACTCAAGGTTCTCACATTTCAGATGGAGTGGCAACATCACTTATGGACTTTCAGTATTTAAAGTTTTATGAACCACAAAATCCAAAGCTGTTAGTTTACTTTCATTACGTGCTTCAAATTTAAAATAATGGAGTAACTTATTCTTATTCAACTCACTAGCAAAAGGTTCTGAACCAATCATGACAGGAGTTGCAGTGTTACAGAAAACATGATCATTGCTTCAGGCTGTGGCACATTTTTCTGTGACTCACGGTTGAGTCTGACTCTCCCCACACAGCTTTTGTGGAGCAGTGGATGATGTTTACTACATGAAAAATTAGTTCTTTACTTTATTGGAGCCAAAGTTGAGAATAATGACTCCCAAAGGTAAGAGCAGAGGGTAAAGGGAGACTTTAGAAGGGCAAGAAGGGCAACACTACTCACATGGCCTTTAGGGGAACTTTAGTGAGAGTCACAGTCCACATGATGACTAAGACCAACATGAGGCACCTGCTGGGCCGCTTGTTGAAGTTGAGGCAAGTAAATCTGACACATAGTTACAAGTAGGGCTGCCACAAACGATTATTTTGATAGTCGACTAGTCACCGATTATTTTTGCGATTAGTCGACTAATCAGATCATCATCCATTGGACGTACAGCGTACAGCTTATTGCACCAGCAGCATCTGCTCTTATATAACTATCATTAGCTTACAGCTTTAAGTGTTTAAGGTCTGTGCTAACTAAAAATAAAGACAAGATGATAGTTTATTAAACTTCACCGAAACAATCTGCAAATTTCATTAAAATTTAATAAACTCCTTGCTATCTAAAATATAACAGGACACCGGAGTAAATTCTCGAGCATCTCACACTTCTGATAATCAGCTGTCTGCTTGACGTTTATTCAGCTGTGTAAAAACTATAACTTTGATCTCAGCCAAACCGATTCACTCAGGAACAAATAAAATACTGAAAAAAGCCAAACAATAACATTTTAAGTTATCTAAGTGACTTATATATCATGTTTAACCTGAGTAGTGAAAGACGGCGGTGGGTTTGAAAATGATTTGCCGGGAGTCCGGTGCTCTCACGGCGCTAGTGAGCCTAGCCCCCGGCTAGCTATCGAGCTAGTGGGTAACAGACGTCTCCGAAAACGTCGGAGCGCTTTTGAAAATATGCGGTGTCCTGATAAACTGAGCAGATATTTGAGGTTTACACAGCTACATTCTCGCCTGAAAATATGTTAAACGTTTATTTTGTGACCCAGAAAGAATAATAAGAGTAACATTAAAACTAACTAGCTGCCGCCATTGTTGGAAACTGAGCTGGGCTGTGCTATGAATTCTGGGACACAGCTTCTTCTTCTTCGGGGTTTAACGGCAGCTGGCATCCTTGTACATGCAGTGCTGCCATCTTCTGTTTCAGTCCGTTATTACACTCTTAAATCCTACTACTCATTCCTGCGTCTTTTGTGATCTTACAAAGCTTCAAACGACGCGTCGTCTATTAAATCAGTCGTCGACGATTTTGATAGTCGACGTAATCGTGACTAGTCAACTAATCCTGGCAGCCCTAGTTACAAGTGCACCGGGGTTAAAATGGGCTACTTTTTGACTACAGAGCTCAGAGTCTAACACCATGAAAATGAAATAAATGGAAAGAATCGGTGCTTTTGGATTTGAAATTTAAACTACAGACTAGAGATGGACCGATCCGATATTACCTATCGGTATCGGTCCGATACTGACGTAAATTACTGGATCGGATATCGGAGAGAAATAAAAAATGTAATCCAATCCATTAAATATCAAAAAAGCACCTCACAAAACTTGCGACACGGCGTAACTCGGCTCATAACCGCAGCACGTCGCAGCAGTGCGCTCATGTGATAGAGCAGCTGTGGGTATTTGTAGCCTCGCTACCAAACCAGCATTTCATCTCCAAGAAAGCTATCCCAGAGAGGAGTAAAGCATCTCTGAATGTTTGTAAAGCATTCCCACGTTAAGCTTAACGACCGATATATGGAGCGACTGCCTCTTCTTGCTGCTACTTCAATCATGAAACTGATCAATGATCAGCTGATCGGCTTTTCTGTCATGAGTCCGTCTCTCTTGTTTGTTTATCGCCCACTTTGCGCCAGAAAGAGGAAACCAGCGGCTGAACAACAGCAGCACGTTTAAGCTTGATAATCTGTTGTTAGAATTTATTTAATATTACTTTCTCCACCAGGATCTTTTTCTACGTAGCTGGCTGCTGGTAACTGTGCAGGGGCGGATCTAGCAAAGTTTAGCCAGGGGGGCCGATAGGGCATGAACAGGGAAAAGGGGGCACAAAGACATACTTTTCTTTCTTATTCTCATTTAAAATGTCTCGCTTTTAATAAATAGTTGTCTGAATCTTACACCCAAAGTTTTAATCTTATGTAAAATATATAAGTCCATTACTGTATATAGTAACTGTTAAGTCTAATATACCCTAGTAAGCTATAGTACTTTTTCCTTTGGGAAAGTACCATCTGTGCAGTCTGCAATTCTGTTGAAGAAAGATGTTGAATCTATTTAATTATTCTTGAAAAATAATTTATTTCTGTGCATTTTTTTTTCACACTGCATCAAATTAAAGTTGATTATGTCGATTAAGCATCATGAGGTGGAGGGTGGGGGGTTCCCTATTTTTTTTTTTTGGCTGGGAGTTTGCAACCCTATTAGTTAGGTTGCTTAATATTTCTGCTAAGTACTCTTTAAAATACCAGAATAGGGAGGATGGTGCAGGTTTAAGTTTATTAGATTGATCAGTATTGCTGAACTATGAAATATTGTGGGTGCAGTGTATTTTTTTTTTTTTTTACATACAGGTATAACAGAATAGCTTTAGTGTTGTTGTTTATTTAAACTTGAGTATGAACTTATACAAAATGCAGAAAGATATTAAAAAAACTGTTTTATTGATTAAAAAACACACTATATCGGATTCATATTGGTATCGGCAGATATCCAAATTTATGATATCGGTATCGGACATAAAAAAAAAGTGGTATCGTGCCATCTCTACTACAGATATTGGAAACTCACAATGGGATGACGGGAGGCCATGTTGGAAAATGGGATAACCACACATACGAGCAGAATTGAGTGGGGCTTTGTGCTTTCCAGACTGGAGGCAACAACAAAGAGCTGAGGTCGCACAGCCAGCAGCACATGGCTTGGGGAGCAGTTGGAAGAGTATATTTCAGAAAGGTAGTGATGTGGCTGTTTTTCAGGCAACCTGTCAGAGAAAAGATGGGCTGACAGAAGCACAGAAAGTGGCTGCTGGACAGTTTTCATTGTTTTACACATTGTTTCACTTCACTGCAAGTTTTTCTGCCCTTTGGTGAGAGTAAACAGCTACAACATGTACATGTGGGTTACCACATAAAAGGACCTTAACAGTCTAATATATTAGCTGCTAATAACTGGGTGTCATGTGTGCTGCCTCACTGCTCTCAGGAGCACTCTCAGGTAGACCTCAGACTATTTCCAGTGATAACGTGTCTCAAACATTCCATTTCCTTCTGTGGAAAACAGCAACTGTGGGAAATACGCCACCCTGACTCCCCCTCTAACTCACAGCAGTGATCGTCACACTTCAGCTCACCTGACTGTTGCTAATTCAGCAACTCTGTTGAGCGATTTACCTGCTTTTCAGCTCCATTCAGCAGATACTTTCTTTTTTCTAGGCCTGTTTTCTACTCTTCACCTGGTTCAGTAACAGTGGTCTCTCTCCCCGTCTCTCTGTTTAGTATAATGGGTGAGTGAGAGGAGTGACACAGAGGGAGGAGGCACAGTACGCGAGTAATAGACTTTGTGCTGCTTCCAGCTTTCTCTGAGTGATCACAGCTGGAGTCACAGCACAGCTACAGTCTTTAAGTCAAGCCTATTGTGATTTTGCAGCAGTTACAAAACCAGACACAAGTCATTGTGAGTCGTCATCACTGGGTGGGGCTTTGCTGATTTCCTGAAGCACAAAAACAGCCCTGTAGCTAAACTTCCTGTGGCTGTTGGCCATTTTCTAAAGTCATTTCTGTGATTTTCTCCTGCCTGTTAAAGGAGATGGGTTCAGTTTATGGGCACACAACTTTCTGAAATATAAATTTAGCTGCAGAAAGATCATCTCTCGCAAATAGCATCTTGCTGCCTTTAATCTAATTTGCTAAAGTCTCATAATGTGATGCTGCAGATGGGCCTTGAGGTGATTTTGAACATCTCTGCTTGATGGCACATTTTTGCAGAGTCCGATTAGATTAGTAAATACTCCTAAATGCTCATATTCTTAAGATAAGGTGAATGTGGCTGTTTGTGTTTATTGGAACGGATAACACATTTGTAGGAAATATGAACTACTTTATTTTTACATCAGGCTGCAGTGCAGTCTTGAAATGGTTGTAAGACTTGAAAGCCCTAAACCGCCCCGAGGACTCTGGGCTTTGGTGAACACTGCTGTGATCGAATGGCTTCTGAGAGCTGGTCACACATACAGACCTGCAAGTGAAGTTACTTGCATCCCTTTGGCAGAAGTTTAAAGGATCAAATAGCTGGATTTTGGAATGACCTTCAAAGTTTGACTGCGTGTGTAAGAATGGAGCCTCGGGCCCACAAAAACACAAGGACAGACGAAGAAGGGAAGCAGCTACGAGGGTGACAGGACTTCAATCGACTGTATAAAGAATACTTGCAACACATTAACTAAAGGTTTCACCATTAGGGGGCAGTATTTTCCCAGGGGGTGTGTCGACATGTTTTTTTTGGATGTGTGCTAGTCTTTATCTAGTCCTTTCCTCAAAGTTCTTTGCCTTTTGCCAAGTTGCCATCAGGGCTGTGCGATATATTGGGATATGAGATTTTGGTCATAAGACAACAACGATATAAATCACAAAAATGTCACATTTTCTGTAAATTCTGTGAATCTTGGCCAACTCTACTTGCATGAAGTGTTTTCAGCTGGGCATTGTGTACCTGGAGTCGAGTGTTTTGACCGATGCATGAAACGACACATAAGTTGTAACGGCCGCCATTTTCTTTGTGAGTATTTATTGCACGGCGTGCTGCGGGGAACAGCCTGTTCTAACATTTTTAGCATCTCATCCGTAAACACTCTGCATATTATTTCACATGATTCAGTTTATTTTGAAGCATCTCAACAGGATATTCAGCTTTATTGTGAAAGGTTAATGTGGAAAATAAACAAATGGATGGCGGAGCCGCATGCTGGGTTTACCGTCGTTGTTGCTAAGACAACATGTAAAAACAGTCGCTTGTCCGTCCATAGTGTGGTTATTTTAAATATAAGAGAAAGAGAGAAATTGATATAGCCACGACAGAGGCTGATTCAGCTGCACTGGCTCCATAAAAAATATGTTGGTAATAAGTTGCCAAATTAATTCCTAGTTTGCTTCAGCTGATCTCTTTAGTGCCCCACGTAGATGTTTCGTATAAGAATAATGAGGCAGTTGTCCACACTTTGGAAGGTTTTAAGCTTTTTCAAAACAGTAATTTATGTCTAAGGTCAAACTTTCTATTAATACAATCTGATTATTATATTATCATCATGAATACACAGTGTACAGGCATCGTTTGAAATTGACTAAGTCTTAAAATCCATCGCGGATTCCAGGTTTCTTCAACAGCGGAGAGCTAACACTGAACACTGCGTTCCATGAAGTCCTAAACAGGCAACAATGACAGCATTAAACATCACACAGACAAAGGAAAACAGAGCAACCAAAGTCAGGCTCAGCAGGACCCATCTCAAACAAAACCATATCATCTCCAGCTTATCCATCTTCAACTGTCACTGCCGACCCAGGTCAGTAGCAGAGCTCTCAGTAACTGGCACAACGACGACAGGGCGGGAGCAAAGTTCAGCTCCAGTCGGACTGTCAGGAAAGGATGAGATAGATACAGACAGGGAAAATGACAGGTCCTCTCCTGGGACTCAGACGAGTATCTCGAGCAGCCGCAGCGACGTTTCAGTCCTCTAATCTAAGTCAAAATGAACTGTACTTAAACAGTTGTATTTTAAAGTGGAACAGTCTGGGAAAGACTTCTAAGCAACAAAACCTTCTACACCTTTCCACGGTTCAATGTTCAAACATCTGACAGCTCCCTCACGTGCGGGCCTCCAGACAGGATGAGATCAGCTGTTCTGATTACACTGCGTATGAGATTTAGTTGGACTTAAAATTCACTGCACATTCATACAGCCGGGCAATGAGGGCTCGACTACACAACTGATCGTCGTCATTGTCACTCATCGGTACATGATACACTGTAACCTGCCCGTCAATCGTTGTGTCCTAAATGTTATGCAACCATCTGCCACCAGAGGGAGGATCATCGCTGAAAAACGCCATGAATCTGTTAATCCTGATTGTTTTATTGTTAGTTCTTTTAAAGGCAAAGATACAAGAGACAGAAATCCTCTAAGTTCAGTCATCTGAGAGGAGCTCAGAGTAGAATCGCTGCATAAAAGGAGCCAGCTGAGGTGTGTGCCTCCTGGGTAAGGTGTTCCAGCCAGGCGCGTCCTACTGGGAAGAGGCCAGGACACGCTGGAGAGGTTGCATCTATCAGTTGGCCTGGGAACCTCTAAATATTTTCCCTTAGAAGCTGGAGGAAGTGGCTGGTGAGAGGGAGGTCTGGGCTTCCCTTCTTAGTCTGCTGCCCCCCTGAGCCGATTCAGAGAAGTGGAAGAAAATCGATGGCTGATTTACCGATTTGTTATTTTACATTTTCCCTTTTATTGAAGTGGTTGTCTGCGCCACTCTTTTCAGTGGCAAATTATTAGTTCTTGGATATTAATTTGACATATTTTAATAATATGTGAACATCTTTTTTGTAAAATGATTTTATACATTAAACATCTGTTTAAGTGGTTTTCTTCTTCGTTGTCTGGAATATAACGTGTAATGTTCATAATGTGAGGTGCTGCACAGTTAAGCAGCCCAATTCATCACAGTTTACATACAGGTAGAATATCTCTGTTGCTGAAAGGGTTGCTAATCTCTGGATGAGGCTCTTATTGTGCAGTTCCAAACCCCTTAGTAAATATTATTCTGCTAAACCTTTAGCTTGAAGCATGAGTTGATGCTTACAGCAGTTTGCTTTCTCTCTTCCTGCAGTGTACAAAGGCTCAGTTAGCACCTGTGTCAACACAGTGAAATATTAATCTGCAAAGAGAACTCCAAAACAGCTCGTGCACACACAACTCAATCATTTGACTACCAAACATCTGCTCCAGGTTATGCTTTTCTTCGTTTCCTTCCCATTGCAGAAGGAAACACCACTTTTTCTATACAGACTCTCAGTAAGTCCTGCCCATGGACACAAACCATGATTACCCTTCAAAAAGAAAAGTACAGAGCGCATGCAGAACGGATTTAAGCAGCAATAATCACAATAATTCATCTTTTTTTCGAACGTATGTAACTGTTTTTTGTTCTGATCCAATTTGTTTGCTGTACTGTTTGTTCTTTAAAAGCAGACACTTCCACATACCACAGAGTCCCTGATGATATTTGAGGATTTCTACCACAGATTTGGTTTTGCAAACATCTGCAAAAACTAAAAAGGCATCCAGAGTAGGGCTGGGCTGTATCATACCGTTCACGATAATACCGGTGTAATTTTGGGCAACGATAGGAAAATGAAATATCGCGATAGAATATGGGTAAAACGCGCATGTGCAGTGCCTTTGTTTACATACGCACATGGCGGTGACGCAGAAAGAGAAGAGCAAAAGTGGATCGTTGAATGAAACGGATGAACCAGAACTGGTTTGTAAAATGCTGCAGCTTCAGTGGTGTGGAACTGGTTTAGCTTTCGTCCGTCAGATACACAACAAAGCACTATTTTTGGTAGCGCATGCTAGCGGGCCGTCGTTGTTACCGTGTTGTTTGGAAAATACGGCACACTTAAAATCAATCCTTGATTTTTCTGAAAGTCGACAGTGCCCCTTATAGTCCCGTGTGCCTTATGTATGAATTCTGGTTGTGTTTACTGACCTCGAAACGATTTTATGTGGTACACGGCGCTTGAAAATCTGTCAAATGTTTTAGTGCGACTTTGCTAAGCTACGAACCTCGCGGTGGAGCCTCGCGGAGCCTCAGGAGCCTCGCGGAGTGATACGTACTGCGCTTCAACATAATATTACCGTATTGTGTGTGTTTAACCTCTTTTTAAGTTTTGTGGATATTATACATGGTTATGCTGAGGATATGTCGGCCAGTTTCCACTGGAAATGCCTTTTGGTTAAACTGTCAGCGAGGAATTTGCATTTGCACTGTTAAATTTTATATAACTTTAATGCACATAAAAAACAGCTGCTTGTTTAAGTGAAAATACATTGATGGTTTTTTTTTTTTGCACTAATAAAGTTGTGGAGTCGTAAAGTATTTTGTCTAGTGTCAATTATATCGTCAGTTATATCGTTATCGCAAATTTTCAAATTATATCGTGATAAATATTTTTGGTCATATCGCCCTGCTCTAATCCAGAGCACCTTTGCAACTTCCAAATAAGGACAAGTCTCAGACATTTCAGGTTCAAATTTGACAACAATTCTGAAACAAAATAACAAATTTGACCACATTAAAAACATGAACTGTTGGGCTGATCAGTGATCAAAGAACAGTGTTAACTGCAGTGTCTACACTGGAGTCCAGCTCAGCCGATAGTAAACCATTCCCATGATACTTAAGAGGCCATGTGTCACATGTGTAGCACACAAACAGACACAGTAACTCCACCACAGCATTACTGTTATTCTCACATTGGTGCAATCAGACAGCCCCCCTCCCCCCGTGCACCTTATTAACATTAAGCTGATGGGGGTTGGGGGTTAGCCCTGTGCAGACCTTTTCTGTCACTTTCTGAAACAAACCATTAGATTTTCCTCTTTATTGCTTATTGAAACCTGATCGAGGTCTTCCAAGAGAAGCAGTCAGAAAACATTATGGTTACAAAGCAAATCTGAGCTCTCTACAAGATCAGGTCAGAAAGAACTTTTTTTCCTACTATGAAAGTCTTTTGTGCTCAGTGGAGCTCTTAAAAATTCAAAATAAAAATATAGTTCAATGCAATCCCCTCCTGCTTCTGCTTGCCTGAAATTGGAAGCAGTCACATCGCATATAAGCTGAAAGCAAAATCAATTTCTAAGAAATCAAAACAAAAGAAAAATCTATGCAGCTCAGACGTGCGCTCAGGTTTAGGGCCTTACCTTAGAGGAGTCAGGGGAACCAGCAGCTCATCCTGCAGAGAAACACTAATCCATCTGAGGGAGCAGAGTTAATGCTTCTTCTCACACTGGTATCCCAACAACAGCTGATCTGAATACGAAGAGGCCAAGCACGCCGACAAAAGACCCTGCCGGCACCTCCCGTGGCTAAAGCACCTCACCCCCACACCCTAAACAACCCCCCCTGCCTGATCCTGCATTCACATGGCCCTGCCTGAGTCCAGCACCCCCGACTTAGGCCATCCTGAAGCCAGGGGCATGCTGGGACGTCGCTGGTGGACATCAGCCATGGAGGAGTCACAAACTGAGCAAAGTGAAGCTCATCATGAATTGTTTTTGGACAAATGCTCCCAATAACTCTATAGATACTTTTTTAAATCAAAATTTGAAAACACGACCATCACCTCTCATCCACAAACACAACCAGGGCCAGCCTTCACAACAAAACCACTCTCTCCATTCTTATCAAACTGACAGACTGACTCACTAAAAGTCATAATTAAAAAAATGAACTGTATTAAACTGAATGGATTTGTTTTTGAACTTGAATTAAATCCCAAAGTTTACAAAACTGTAGAAAAACTGTTTTTTCTACCTGCTACAGTTCAAGCAGGTCAAACCCAGAACAGAAGTCATGAACAGACACATTCACAGTTCATCCAAGATCCAGATATGAAGCCCTTTGTGTTTCTGACTCTGTGTCTGTTTGGATTAAAAACTTAGCTTTACATAAAATGTATGATTTCAGATTTCAGAGAGACAGACTTGAATTAATTAGGAGAATGAAATGACTATACTAAACTGATTTCTTCAGCATTCCACTGCTTTGTACAAATACACCACAGATTAAAAGTACCAGGCTGTGTCTCTTCATCTCTTAATTCAGATGTTTTTTTTCCTACAGCCAGCTCACAGATTTGGGCAAAACTTATTTAAGACTTCAGCATCACTTCTGACCATAAAAAAACCCCCAAAACACTACAAATATAGTTTAGGTTTAAGGGTGGTGGGGTCGGGGTAAACCTACACTCTAGCTAACTCTAGCTACTTACTGTATGTGCTAGCTGGTGAGAATAATTTCATTTTAATATAATTTAACTCTTTTCTTCCATTTAATAGAACTACAAATGTTTCTGTGTTGTTGTTGTAATAAAGCAGTAGCCAAAACTTTACACCTAAAGGAAAATGAAAGGTAACAAGAACAGCACTTCTATCTTATGTGGATTTCAATACTGCACTAAATTACATTTAAAACATCATGTTGGTATAAAAAAAAAAAAAAAACGATAGATGATCGTAAACAATGCACAACAGACCTGATCGCATGTTCGGTACACTGGTTTTACGCTGTTGACTTAGACATGCAGCTGCAGCTTTACACACACATCATCATCAACAACAAAAACAACAACAACAACAACAGGACCTAGCTCATTCTGTTTTAAGCTGTGGTGTGATTACTGATGCTGCTCAGGTGCGTGCACATCACCCGCAGCCGTGCCGCAGACCACGCCCCGCCACGGTGATGACAACAATAATACTAATAATGCACTTTATAGACAAAAATTGATTTTTCACAAAAAATTATTGATAATAATTAGTAAAAACATATCTAGGGCTGCAACGATTCATCGAGTAATTCGAATAATTTAATTATAAACATTCTCGACACAAACTGTTTGCTTTGATATTTGGCGCAACACGAGGCTCGGTAGCGCGTCACCGGTTCACCCACGTTTGCGACTAAAAACCAGACCTGCAATAGAAACGCATTTCGGCGCAATGAAGCCTCCACTTTTAACGTAACAGCAGCAGTGATGATGACGCTGGCACAGTTTGAGTCTGCTCACGCAGCATGAAGAGCGAATACCATGTTTATGTCATGCAGCGTGCTAAAGGCTGACCGCAGCCATCATAGCTTACATGGAAGGACAGGGCCGTGTCTAAAGGGGGGCATGGAGTGTACTAGACCATCGGTCACCAATGAGCATTCATTCTGAAAAACCTGTTATTTTTACTTTGAAAATTTATTATTGCTCATTAATATGACAAAAGTATTTCTTATCCACTTACTCGATTAATCGATGGAATAATCGACAGCTGCAACCCTAAAACTACGCATGTATTAGAAAGTTTAGATAAGAACCGAACCTAAGAAACTTTACTATTTATCTATTTCTCTGCTTATTTGTGTAATAAAACAGCCTTTTATGCATTTCATAGACAGCTTCATTCATTCATACCAACTTCCAGTGATTTATTGCAGACTGAGACGAGCAGCAAACTAGCATAAAATGAAGAATAACTCAGTAACCTTGCTGTAAGGTTTAGTGATGAGCATAACATGTCCTTTAAAAAATATTTTATGGCTCTATCATTATGCCTGACAACGCACTTTTAATCCACTAGTCATGATTTCTTTTTTAATACGTATGCCCTCTCACGTCACCATTTCCATTTCCACCAGCTTTTTAACTGAATGTGTTATCAAGTCCAAATGACCGTATGAGGGCATACACTCGTCTGAAAAACAAGAAGTAGTTACTTTAGCAGACAAAACGTCACGTAGCCCATTACTAAGAAGGGCTTTTAACAACACTGTGCGAGTCACACGGTGCCGTGTGAATTTCAAATTAAGCAGGAGAGAACAAATATGACAGTTTGGGTTTTTTTCCTTTGTAAACACAGTTGTTGAGGTGGAGGATCCACTACACAGGCACACACAGAGACACACACACAGTCACACTTCACAGGAATAGGAGCGCAGGCAGAAAAACAGCAGTGTCCTCTATAAAAGGCATGAAATCAGAGTCGGACTCCCACGTGCAGTTCGGAGCTGAAGGCGATCGGAGCTGCAGCAGGATTGTTCCGCTCTGCTTCACATTATGAAGGAAAGGGAGGAGGAGGAGGCAGGTTAGACTCTATCCTGCTGCTGCCACCGGGATTCAATCAGTAATTTGATGTTTGACCAATTATGTCAATTCTCTATTATTCTCAGGTAAATGCTGCCATAGTTAACACAGGACTAGTCCAAGAAAAGGTTGCTTTCACAATTCTAACGTCAAAATAAGATGTTTGATGACAAAACTGATCAGTGGTTGGAACTATTTCATCTTCACTGTTTCCACCAGTGTTTTAACCTGAAGACAAAACACAAACTGACACAAACACACAACACACCACAATGTCTACGTTCAGCTAAGTCAGTCATTAACTAAGCTAATATAGCCTGCTAACAGAGACCAGTTCATTTCTTTGAGTTTATTATCATTTAGCCCATATTGTTATTATTTCATATCTGATTGGATGAAGTGTGCACTTCCAGTGTTTTCTGCTCTACACGGTTATATTTGCTATCATGCTACAGTCAAGCTGCTAACTGAAAAACAGAAGCTCTTTTTGTTTTTACTATGATTTTTCTAAGTAGGACTTTTGAGAAACTTTAATTTCAGTCAAAAGTTCAACTTGTATGCTCATCATACACTGTGCATAACTTAGCTCCTGTTTGGCATTTTGACCCACGCACAGGAACAGAATCTCATTTCTTGAAATAAAAACTAGTGCAAACACAAAGATGAGCCCAGAGGACGCTCCTACTCATTTTAATTTAATTTAAAGAAAAGTCGTTTAAACAAGATTCCATACAGCAAGTTTCAAACTATATAAAAAAGAATCTCTTGGTGGTTTTATTCCATATAATCAGGCTAAGAAGAATGCTAACATGCTAGCTCTCCATCTTCAGAGTTCTAATGAGCTGAGTGCACTCTCAGCTGTACTTTCAATTATAAATAAAACTTCATGTTGTCTGTATATTCTCCAAATAACAACTACACACTGCACAGAGCTCTTCCAATGCAGGAACTCGAGGCAAGCACAAAGTGCAGCAGTCATTCACAACAACAGCCCCTAATCAGCTCTTTCAGCCTCTTTTTTTTTTTCTTTTGACACACTTGTTTGTTGTTCGACCCTCAGTATTGGCAATTATAAACTTGACAAACAGCAGTCAGCCATGGAGGCGCTAAAACATTATCACAGCAAACAGATAATGACATGAAATCAATCATGACTGCAGCAGCATCGCTCACATGCACCCCAGCATGGGCAACAACTCCGCAATCGCCTCTGCAGCTCTGATGTAAGTCATGAAATGTTGTGACGAGGGAATGTGTAAAACCAGCCTGACGGGAACTGACTGCATAAGCACTATTATTAGCTTAAATAAATATTATAAGATATTAGAGGTAGGTAATGAAGCATGTCCAACGCTGTAAAGAACTACACAACTGTGTTAGAATTACATGTAATGAACAAAGCCTATTATTTAAAAAACAGTTATGACTGATTATCTTCTTTATTTCCCTTTTATAGTTATCCCAATATTACAGTGGTCCCTCGCTATAACGCGGTTCACCTTTCACGGGCTCGCTATTTTGCAGATTTTTTTTGTGCAATTTTGCATGCCTTCTTTTTTGTTTGTTTTTTAACAGCACATTGTGTTCTGCGTCCTGATTGGCTGTAGACCATTGTCAATAAAAATTTACATAAATCTTCGATCACTAGCAGTGTGACTCTGAAGTGCTGTACTGTATGTTTGTAAGTTTTCTCCCCAACAAACAACAATGTCGATGAAACGTTTTGCACCGTCAAAGGCTCCTGCAGTAGCACCCAACAGGCAGAGGAAGATGCTAACCAGAAATAGAAATTACCATATTTCCTGGATTATAAGGCGCATTAAGTGAAACCAAACAGTCAGATAAGTCAAACTTTACTCAACTAATTCTTCTTGCTTCCTCTACTTCCGTACCATTGATTCATTAATGTTGAATTCTCTGGCAGCTGCTCTATTCCCATGTTCTGGACCTGAAAACAGATCTTTGGTTTCATTCTATAATACTGGGCTTATTTTTATACGAAGGTTTGAACTTTGAGAGTTTAAACACGAGAGAAAAGTGTGAAAATGTTCATGCCTGTCTGTATAAAGTGTGTAGTGCCTTAAAAGCCTTAAAACATCTATAATCATTGCAAAAAAAATAAAGTTGGCTACTTTGCGGATTTTACCCATCGCTGGTTATTTTTAGAACGGAACTCCCGCGATAAACGAGGGACTGCGGTATTGGACTCTTCGGACAATAAAAACTAAAAGAAAAAAAATGAGATGGCAATATTACTTGTATCCAATGGTCCATGAATTCATTTTGTTTTTCTCCATCTTTATAAATTAAAGCAAAAAGCTGAGTTTTAAATTATGATGATTTTAGATGACACACAGACCTTTTTTCCCCTTTTTTTGACATGGACAAACCTTCTCTGAAATAAATATAATATATATAGTAAAAACAGTTATTATATTATATAATATGATTAAAATGTTAAAGAATTAGGTCAAAATAGGCTTCAGATTGTTTTAAATCCTTAGTTTCAGGCATATTTTTTCTGCTTTTGGCTAAGAATGAAGTCAGTGCCGCTCTCCAACTACCATTAAAATATTTTACTTATGAAAGGCAGCCAATCAGAAGGCATAAAAGCAGAGGCAAGATTTAAACTTGTTTACAAAGAGAAAATGAACTAAGGGCTGCAGGAAAGTCTGGTATATATTCTGAACTGTGAATCATGAAAAGCTTTTCTGTTAAAATTAAAAAAAAACAACAGACTGGAGCTAGAAATGTTTAAGCATTTGGAGAAAATAAATGACCATTATGAGTTTTTAATGTATATGTTCTTGTTTCAGATAAACAGTGGAACGCATTTATTGCCTTTTGATTATCATCGACTGGCGAATCTTAATGGGATTTTGCACAGATTACTTATACAGCAATATACTAAGCAAACTAATGATTCACCCATATGCACTTGTTCTACTATACTGTTTATACGGTCTTAAAAATGATACAAAAGTGTGATTGTTGGGTGAAAATACAGTAGGTGGAGGTAAAACGTAAAAAAGAAGCCCGCTGACTCTTAATTGCCTCTTGGGGATAAATAAAGTCTCTCTGATTCTGATTTGATGAACATTTTCTGCAGTGAAAGGTGCAGAGTGTGGTCCGCCCCTCCTACATCAGAGTGCGGTCCGCCCCCCTACATCATAGTGCGGTCCGCCCCCCTACATCAGAGTGCGGTCCGCCCCCCTACATCAGCGTCCATATTGATTTTATTTTTAAACATCTTGTTGCACAACAGAACAGCAGAGGCGGAGGGTCGGACGAACCCACGAGTTCGAGTTAAAGGAGAGATTCACCAGCTGAAGAAATTATTGAACAGAACTTTAGCACTACGCCTTCTGGTGATGGTGTTCATTAAAAAAGGAAAGAAGTGTGTGTGAGTGTGTGTTTGGGTGGCTAATATCTCCTTCTGCTTGGTCAAACACGTTATTTATTCCTCATTGTGTGTGGCCACAGGCCGTAAATATATCTGTAATTACCTACACTGCCATCAGGTGGGGTTAATAGAGAAACCATTAGCAAAAAAGTGGATGAACGCAGGCATAGAGGGGAACATCGCTGCAAAGACAGTGAAAAGAAAAGTAGAGGAGAATGCTACCAGGAGCATAATTAGCCGATATTAGTCATTAATTCAGTTCCTTTTGAATGTGCCCATTACCCTGCTGCTTACTGCTTGAACCAGGTTAGCAATTAAAACAGGATTAAACTCATTTAAAAAGGAATCTGATCTTCTTTTTCAAAAACATTGAGCAGGATAAGGCTAATCTGCATTTTTCTCAGTACTTTTCCTTCCCAGCACCAAACTCTCTGCTCTCTATTAAAGATGCAAACCTCAAGACTCTGGTCCATAATGAATGCGTTCCATTAGACAGACCATAACTAGACATTCTTTAAGAGGAGTACATATATTTTCAGTTTTATTCTTTTCCAATAGCTCAAATCTTTCACATATGTAATTAAAGGAGAAAGAAGAACTTCAAATGTTGAAATTTCCTCTACATTACAAAAGTTTATGGTTCACAAACGCAGACAAAATCTATTTTAACTCCATCAACTGCATTAGCTGCAGAGTACATTAGACCACGATCTCTGCAGAGCTCCTAATGACATTATTGTTCTGGATTATACTTTTGAAATATTGATCATATTCTAATAGTCCACTTTTCAGTTTAACACACAATAGATCAGAAAGAGCTCATTAGAAGTTTCGTACTGCAGAAAATAACATTTCCATCTTTATTTTGATCATAAATCAAGTTTGAGTGTGATATCAATACTGTGAAAGGCTCCATCCACGGAGTAATTAGCACAGCCATCAATCAGAAATACAATTTGGCTTCATTAACGTGACTGCATTCTGCCATTCAGACATGAATCACTTAATGTTCTTAATGCTCTTCATGTCTTCATTCAGATATTCCCATGACATCAACACGAGACATTATTTACCGTTTTAGTAAAGAAGCTATCACACTGTCTGAACGTGATAATTACAGAGGCCAAATACTATAAACACTTAAGAAGAACATATAACACTGTAAGTAAGAAGTCATTAAGTTGATTAAGATGTCCATCAGCTGTGCAATAAACTGACTCTTGTGTTGTTCACGTCACAAAGGTGAGCTGTCACTGTTAGCTCTGCGTACGTCCTATTTCCATGTTGAGGATAATTTATTACGAGTAACTAATGAACTTACAGCTGCTGTGCTGCGGCCGTAAATGTGAGTAATTCTCTTGCTTATGGAAGCTAATGGATAGACTGTACTGCTTCCAGAAAAAGCACAAAAAAACTATTTTCAGCTGCTGAAAAAAAAAAAAAATCTAATTATAGTCAGAAACTGACCTGGAAAACTGTCTTGTGATTAAAAGCTTTAGTAAACTGTATCTTACAGATATTTTCTTTCTTTAATACATATGAAATCGTAGAGAAATATGAATACGGGGGAAATGGCCAAGTGTGAGGATTTGACGAGGGCTGAATTGTGCCGGCTAGATAACTGGCTCAGAGGATCTCCAAAACTACAGCTCCTGCTGAATAGTCAGTATCTATCAAAAGAGGTCCAAGGAAGGACTGGTGGTGGTCATGGGCGGCCAATTGATGCATGCAGGGAGCAAAAGCTGGCCCATGTGGTCTGATCCAACAATGAGCTACTGAAGCTCAAATTCTGAATGACAAGCAAGACAGACCCAGGACATGATGGAGAGGTTATATCTCTCGGATGGATGGATGCGTCACAGTTTGGCGCAGACCAGTCAGGGTGCCCATCCTGACTACTGTCTACCACTGAAAAAGCCAACACAATGACCACGTCAGAACTAGACCACAGCACAATGGAAGAGGATGTCCTGGTCTACTGAATCATGTTGTCTTTTAGGTCACGTGGATGGCCGGGTGTGCATTGCTTACTTGGGGAACACCTGGTACCAAGGTGCATTATGGGACGTTCTGCTGGGAAGCCTTGGGTTCTGCCAGCCATGTAGATGTTACTTTGACATCGACCTAAGCAGTGTTGGAGACCATGTACAACATGATGTAGAACATGATGGCTCTGGCTTCTTTCAGCAGGTTAATGCATCCTGCCACAAAGCACAAGCTGTTCAGGAATAGTTTGAGGAACACGATAAAAAGTTTTAAGTGTTGACCCAAATTCCCACATCTCAATCCAATCGAACATCTGTGGGATGTGCTGTACAGACAAGTCCGATCCGTGGTGGCCCCACCTCACAACTTACAGGGCCTAAAGGACCTGTTGCTAACATCTTGGTGTCAGATACCACAGCACACCTTCAGGGGTCTAGTGGAGCCCATACGTCGATGGATCACCACAGCACAATATTAAGCAGCTGGTGCTAATGTTACACCTGATCGATGTAAAACGTGTTTGGTGATTCTGGAGTTTAGTTTTGGGTTTTGTTGTATCAATTTTACACAATAACCAATGACAATGAAGTCTTGCAAAACTTTACCTTCAAAAAATAAAAAACATTTGGTTACAGGGTGTCAATTCTGGCACCTTTCAAACTTTTGATCCCTTAATTCTATAAATGTGAAATTTTGAAGGCAAACTTTTTCGCTTTGCTTGTTTTTTGTTTTTCCTGTTTTTTTTGTTTTTTTTTTCACTCTTTAAAAATCATCATGGACCACAGTTAAAATAGCAAAACTGTACCAACTTAATGTCTATAACCCAAGTATTCAATTACATTTTAAGAAGATCCAGTTTCCTCAAACAAATGTCTGGAACATCGTAAGCTCTACATGTAATATGATTCAATGCAATATATTTTGAAGTACCCTTCTGTCATTATATCGATGTTTGTAGTCAACAACAGCTGTCAAATAAAGCAAAGAAAACACTTTTCAACAATATTTAAATGATGTTAATATTATGTAAATATTAATTGTAACAATGAGCAGGAGAGCTCTAATAACTTTAAAATGTATTTCCTCCGTTTCAAGTAAAATAAGATTTGCATTCATAAATAACATTTTTAAAACAAGTTGAAAAAGTTTCCCCATAATCGCATCTAATGTATAAACTATCTCGGCTTCCCCGACAAACCAATGTGTAAATGTCGTCTTCTCACAGAGTTTTCGGTTTTCGCACACGCTCTGAATAATGCATTGCATGCCATTGGTCTGTGCTGTCTATGAACATACATACTGTAAAGACAAAGGCAGAGGCCGTGCAGATTTAAAAAAAAGAAAAAGCATATATTACAATTTGCCTGATGAGGCATTGATGGACATGTCCTTTGAGACTCTGGACGTCTGCAAGACTGTGAATCAGATCTTGCCAATGACACATAAAAAGACTAGAACTAACATTGAAACTAACAACTTGTGATAATTTGGTGATATATAACATATATAATATACAATAAAAACTTCAATTTCAATTAGAAAACACAAAAACTATAATAGCTCTGGTGAGCACATCCTTTGTAAGATGAGGAAAACTACTCCTTTTATACTAAATGGTTTATGTCAGTATATTCCAAAAGTTAAAAGCCTTGGATTATAAACCTCCTTCAGACAAAACACTCTTCGCTTCTTTAATCAATGAAATATTGAACCAATGCAACAGTCTAAAGGAAGCTCTTCTCGGATCATGATATCAGATGCACCAACCTGGGATACTACAGCATAGCAACGATATGGAACTTACTGAGACAGACACAAGCATTACATTGCATCATTATTACTGGATGCATATTATACTTCTTGTCCCTCAATCGACTGGACTACAGAGACGACTGCTTCCAGCAATCATTTCTAACATATTTTAGCTTCACTTCTGTGCAAGTGGGTGGAAATTGTGAAGCAACGATGATCTCCTGCATTTCTTCTAATCCATCTGAAACATTAATGGGAAACTAAGAAGCTGAAATGTACATTTTCTTTTATTTAAGACTCATGCAAATAGATGAGGAATAAAAATTAAAAAAAAAAAAATCACACCTCTGCACAGTTGTTCTTAAATTCACTAGTTCACTTTTTAAATTTGTTGTATTTCTATTTGTATTTTTTTTAAATTCATGTTATTTTCATTTCCTCCCACCAGATGACCTTTGATGACCTTTCCATATGACTGATAGAAGTCACATCAGATTTGAAGAAATTTAACGCAGTCATCAGGAAACCATCAATTTTTCCTAACAATGAGGTTGCCAACCTACGTTTACTCTCGTGTGACTGAGCTGCTGCTTTACAGACTTTACAGTCAAAACAAGGTAACACAAAGTTTTCTCATACACTTCCAGGCCACACTGGACTTCAATTAGTACACCAGTAATTAGGGCTGTTCGATATAACGATATATATCGGATGACGATATAAAAACGTCTATCGTTTCATTTTACGCTATCGTTTGTTTTGTGTTGTCGCAAAATAAGCTGTTTATGGCAATATTTTTTCATGGTTTTGATGGTCACTGTAGTGGCTATATTAATTTCTTAAAGTTCTCTCTTTTTGTTATATTTAATATAACCACACTACGGACGGACAATCGCCTGTTTTTATGCGTTGTGGTTAACAACAACGACGGTCACACCACCGCGTGTCCGCTTGTTTATGTTCCACATAAACCTTTCACAATAAAGCTCAAGATCCTGTTGAGACTTTTCAAAATAAACTGAATCACGTGAAAGAGCAGATTATTTACGGATGAAGTAAAACAGAGCCGCCAGGTGCTAAAAAATAAACCTTAGACTCAAACGTTAGAACAGGCTTTTCCCCGCAGCACCATGTGTAATAAATACTCACAAAGAAAACAGCAGCCGTTACAACTTATGTCTAAAGATGTATCGTTTCATGCATCGGTTAAAACACTCGACTCCAGCTACATGACGTGCAGCTGGAAACACTTCACGCAAGTCGAGATTCACAGAATTTACAGAAAATGTTACATTTTTGTGATTTATATCGTTATCGGACGATAGATGTCTTATATCGGGATATGAGACTTTGGTCACAGCCCTACCAGTAAGCACGAGTAACCTTCAGCAGCCCTTCTACATCCACAATATGCTACAAATATTAGAATAAGAAAATAATCATTAGCCAATAGCAATTTAAAAAAAAAAAAATCAATAAATCTATGCTACATTATATTTATCAATGAACTGATTTATTTAAATGTTCAACTAACATCCATAACTGGGTTTGACAATCTTCAAAGTTCGATTTTTTATTTTATTTTAAATTCTCACTAATTCTAATTCTCAGTGTATTTCAGGTCCTGACAGAAACTTACTGGATAACAGTTTTCTTTGATGAAAATATGCTAAAACATTTGCTCTTCACTAATGTACACACCTGAAACTCTCCAGGTATTCCTGCAGAATAAATGCAGCACAGCTGTCATTTCTTTGTAAACATTATTCGTTTACATTATTCGTTTCTTTACCACACAAATCCTCCGCTACCTCGTCGTCCTCCTCCGTCGTGAGTCACATGACATCATGCGCTGGTCACAATCATATGTGTGCATGGAACAACAGCAATTATTCAGCCTGTTGAGCTGCTGAGTGAGTCGCAGCATTTTCGAGAACATCAATACACTGGTGTTATTCACCGGACTAATGAGCCTTTTCATTAGAATCACACATCACTAGAGGATGACCCATGCAGCACCCACCTAAGGTCAACTCAGATAAACATATATAGTGTCTGAGCATGCAAACAACAACCAAACCTTTCAACAGTTATATGTTCAGCACCAACACCACCAGCTGCCTCTCTTATACCTGATTTAGACTTCTGCGAGGATCTTTGTAGAGGCTACAACTACAACTAGAGCTGGGTCATATTATACCTTTCATGGTAATATGAGTACAATGTTAGGCAGTGATAAGAAAGTGAAATAAATGTGCATGCGCAGTGCCCTTGTTTTCATACGCACATGGCAGAAAAAGCATGGCGGCGACAGAGAATGAGAAGGGCGAAAGCAACAGATGAACCAGAATTGGTTTGTAAAAGTGGTGCAACCTCAGTGGTGTGGAACTGGTCTGGTTTTCGTCTGTCAGATACACAACAAAGCACAAGTTTTTGTAGTACATGCAAGCGGGCCATCGTGGCGCAGGGAGGAAACACGACAAACCTATTTCATCATTTGAAGCAGAAGCGCTCGTTGGAGTACAACAACTAATAAAGTTGTGGAGTTGTAAAAGTATTTTGTCTCGCAGCAATTATATCATCAATTCTATCGTTATCACAAATTTTCAAATATATATCGTGAGAAACATTTTTGGCCATGTTGCCCTGCCCTCGCTACAACGTAACCACCTACGCAGCCAATATCGTTCCAGGCAGTTATGCTTTTGCTGGGAAATAGCGCACACATGCACATGAATACCCATTCATGTCTGTGTTGTAGGGGTCTGTTATATTCTAGGAATGTAACATTCTGCGATTATTATTATGAATCTCACAATAATGCAAGAGTGAAGAAGAGAGAAAAGAAATTGCCTCGATGGACAAGTAATCACCATCAGTGACGATGACAATCATCAATCTCTCGATGTTGTTCATGTTTGCCCGTGAAAGAGTGTAGAGGTGTTTTTCCCACTGACAGAGTTCCCAGAACGGAGGCATCCTATCAAAAGTATTTACTGCAGATTGAGCACAAACTAATCTCCCTACAGGAGATCTTCAAAATGGACTTACAACGCTAATATTGGTTAGGATGTGCCCTTCAATATACCTGCTGTTCCCTCAACTAGCCTCACTAACCGAGATATTAAGTTAAAGTGCTTGATGCGAAGTGTGAAATGGTTCTGAGGCGGCCGTAACCAAACGTAGTCATCAGGAATTCCAGACATATTCTTGAAGGATTTTGGAAAATATGTTAACAACATTTTTCCTCCACTTCCTGGATGGGAATGGGAGTGTCGAGTCAGTGAAGGCAGCAGGAGCAAAGTCCTACTGCTGCTAGCGCCACACACACACACACACACACACACACACACACACACACACACACACACTGCACAGAGAACCTTCTAACAAGTGATGAATAATTAACTGCTGCTCTTTAAAACACACAGGAGAAGAGTTCACCTGTTTTATTAAAAAGACAGAGATGAGAAGCAGGGTAAAAGAGACGGTGGGCAGACAGAGACACGAGCAGCCAAAAGGTCGGACTTTTTAAACGCTTACTCCAGTTTGTCTGGGAGCTCTCCTTTGTAACAAACACAGAGGACAGCGCAAACAAAAGAGAAACTGACGACATGGTTCATCGGACAAATGGCAAACTGGACAGTGTCTCTGGAAGGAGGCAGCAAGATTAGAAGGAAGCAGAAGCGGCCAAGTGTTTAAAGAAGTAACAGCTGTCACAACGGGATCCCAGAGGTAGACGCCATAGTTTTCAATATCATACTATGACAAATACAGGCTTTTTTTGTGTTCCAGATTGGGTCAGGAGTTGGAATTTACGAGTTACCAGCTGGAAGCTATCGTGTGTTTGAGATTCGCTAACCCATATGAAGAGCACTGACCAGGCGCTGAATGTGCTACAGCTGTGGACAAATTAACAAGTACTGCTAGTGATGCATGAAGGGCTCTACCTTTGCTAAGAAGCAAAACAAATCATGTTTCTGGTGCCTCTGGGTGCAGTTCCAGAGTGAGGTTAAAAGGTGCACAAGGCAGACTAGAGGATGGGCAGTAATGCTGTTGCTGTATCAGAACTAAAAAGGAGGAGATTTAGAAAAATGTAGGTTTTCCCTGACTTACAATCATGAGCTCTGGGGAAATAACTGGAAGAACGGGACTAAAGAATCCTGAGGAGAAAAACAGGATTTCATGTGGCCTCATGAGCGCCACAGGAGGAGATGGGCATCTAGACTATGTTGAAGAGCTTGCTGTCCTGCCTGGATGCCCATCCAGACTCCATGCAAGTCACAAAATAAAATACAAAGCTGAGCATCTTGCAAAAAACACTTGATCCTGCAGTTCCCCTCAGCTCAACATACCACTCCCAGGTCTTTTGTTTGTTTGTTTTTTTAAAGAAAAAATCCCCATCTTGACTGGTGTTGTGTTGGGACCACTAGCACCTAATCGGCTCAGGTCCATTTGTGTTACTTGTTAGTGTTTCCGATCAGGTAGCAGTCCCTGGTACCAGGTTCTTTTTTAGTACTTGCTCGGCTGGAATCACAAGTGATCCGAGTCGATCTGAAAATGTGAGATCAACAGACTGCAAGCCAACAACTGACCCATCAATGATGTCACTCGATGAGTCATGAGAGTGGCTTGTTCCCAAAAATCAAAACTGCTCATTTTGAAATTCGGCAACGATAGAAATGGCTGCACAAAGACCGACACCATGGTCACCAACTCACAAACACCCAGACGTCCTCCATTGTTCCATTGCATTTGTTTTGCAAGCAAAGACATCACAGGACTTTCGGCTGTAATGAGCCAGGCGCACTGAGGTGGTCGCTCAGTCATAATGGAAAACAACAGAGACCGAGCAGAGTCGAGTCAAGCTGGGAAGGTACTAGTGGAAAAGAGGCATAAGCGATTCCTCACTCCAGAGCTTGAACCAAATACAGAACAATTTCTGTTGCACTGACCCCAAGTGGCCAAAAGAAGAAGAAAGAAAATAATAAGCTTAAATTTAGTTTTAAAAAAATTGTAAATATTAACACAAAGCAGCTGTGATTGAACTTTATACCTGAAATAAAATGTTTCTCCCTTTCATAATCTTTATTCCACCTGTGTGATATTTCATTTATGCCAGTCCAGGTCAATCTGGCCACACCTCTGGTTACTGGTAGTGAACAAAGTTGCATTTTAGTTCTCCAGATCCTCCCCAAGTCTGTTTCAGATGAACCATGAACCACTGAGGACAAGGGTAGCAGCTTCAGAACATTTATCCATTCACAGTGCAGCCAAACCAGAGGTCAGTGGGCACATAGTCATAAAGACATTTTAACAGGCTCAAGCAGCACTATGCTTTAATATTCAGACTCTCACATAGATAAAATAAATAAGACGCTATCAATAATACAATATGCACGGTCAGCCTTATCATACCGATGTATCTATGTCTTCATTATTGCCTGCAGATTATATTCACATTAACTGTCTGATACAAACTGTAAAATTACTAAAACAGAAAAAACAAAAATAAGAAAAAAGAAAAAAATTTAATTTATTCAAAACGAGAAAAAATAATGAGCAATGCAATTTACAGAAAGAAAATGCTTAAGCAATTCAGATAGCTGCAAATTAACTTTATGTCCAAGCACAGGCTGTCTGTAACTCAGTGCCTTACTTTATAACAAAGCCTCATATTTTAAAAGAACGACAAAAACATGTCATATATTTGACTAAAAATCGTTTTGTGTTTGTTTTTAGTGGGCTAGCACTCCAAATGTACTCAAAGTTCAAGAGCTTCAAATATGAAATAAAGCGCGCTGCAGAGGTCTGGTGGAGCCGGTTGCGTATACAGCAGCTGTGCGTTCTTTTTTATTTAAGGATTATGCATCCACGCAGAAACTAGGACGATGTTCGTGACCTTAGGATTTGAATGTTATTCAGCGTGATACAATGTGTAACGGCTCCATCGAGAGGCACACTGCGAATTTAAAGTAATAGCATGAAGAAGTGGAAGGTGATGTGTGTGCGCGCACAGGAGTAATGGTGGTGCGTGTGTGTGTTTGGGGAGGGAGGGGGGGGTTTTAACATGGCTCAGAGAAAAAGAATGTTGCTCAATTACACCTTATCCACCAATCAAGTCACATGGAGATGACTTAGGCACGCGCGCGCTCGATCACAGACATAATCCACGACAGGCAGCATTACACGTCAGTAACATCAGAGATTTGAAATGTTGGCTGTGATCCCTCCTGAGTCACATCACAGCCCGCTGCTGCTCGATCTGCCACACGGAGTGCAAACCTCCCTTACCTGCGTCTCAACTTCTGCTCGCTGTTACTTCCACTGTTCTGCTGTTCTTGGCCGCAGTCGCTCTATATCCTAATCCAGCGGATTTGTAAACCATTCAGAAATCCGTTCAGAGTCGAGCGGAGAGCTCAGCGGAGGACGAAGGAGCAGGTGGCATCGTCTCCGGTCCAGAAAGCGTGCCTGTGTGTAGTGTTTGTGCGTTTGGGGAGAGACGCTCCACGTTAACGGCTCAGTAAATCTGTCCTCACACGACGGAGCGACGAGGAGAGCCAGGTGGTCGAGCACGAATCCCGCGCCGAGGTTGCCGAGCTTTATCGGCCGAGTCCAGCCTCAGAGCGCTGCACCCTGTCTGGGTAAGAAGCGCGGGGGCGCTGCGGCTGTCAGATCCGGTCTCTGTCGGTTCGCCACACGCTCGTGAGCAGAGGAGTACCGACGATCCCTCCTTCTCTCTGCTCCTCCTGAAAAATAAAGGGAGGTGGGCAGTCTTCAGCAGCCCCCACCCCCTCCTGTCCCCCGACGTGAGGACAAACTCCGCCCTCCCCACACAAGCTCAGCCAATAGGAACCCTCTCGCTTTCTCTCGGCCACACACCCTCTCTCTCTTTCTCTGGCCGATTCGGCGACACAAAGGCTCCGGCTCCTCTCCAGGAGCCGCCTGCACGTATTCATCCTCTAAAAGGAGTAGACACGTACTCAGCCATACTCATTGAGCCGCACAACCACTTATGTCACCTGACCAAAGCACAATAAAGGGATTTCACAGCGTTTTAAAACTCGCTTGCAACCTGTAGCTCAATTCAGTGCACAAGCATTTGACAAAAATAAACCCTGGAAGCAGATTCAACAAGTTCTGTCAGGGAACATCTGAAGAGCAAGAAGATACACAAGTGCAATAGGAGATGTAATGCTCTGCTCTCTCTGGGTTTTCTAAGACTTTATCTTGAAATGCTTGGCGTTATCAGCTCGGTGTTGTTGGTATTTCTACATAAACTAGCTTTCTGTTCAGAAAAATGAAGCCAAGGGCCTTAAACTTCTATTCATTTGTAGGCCACCAGATGGTAATAGCTTTGGTACAAAAGTTCTACAGAGGTCTGCCGGGAAAGGGCTTCTTCTTGACCTCTGTAATTGCTTTGCAATGTTGCAGCCCCTTCCTTGTCTTGTCTTCTTTGTCACTTTGGGTCATACCAAATAAAAATGCAGTCTAATTTGTTAATGTTGGTCATGTTTCAAAAAGTAGGATTAGCCATGTTATCTTGTGCTTGCTCATTGGCTTCAACAACTTCCCATCACAAAAAGTGCTCAGTATTTGAGACTGTCCAAACCAAGCAGCGGCCTCCAGAGCTGCACTTTAATGGTCACTTTTACTGATTAAGGTTCCTAACTGGGTGAAGTAACCCAGAAGTATCGTCATGGCAGCCTAAGTGTAAGATGATGGTTCTGTAAATAAAGATAAAAAATAAAGTGAACTGAAGGTTTTAGTGTAACTCAGTTTGACTTGGTCATGGGCTCAGTTTGATACTATATGACCATCTTTCAGGATTTTAATGATTTTATTTGACAAGTTAAAGTGGATAATCACCTCCTAGTAAGAAAGAATATACGAGGGGAGCATGCATATTCATTTTACTGAACTAAAACAAAAGCCAAGCAAATAAACTGCATTCCCTCCACTGTCACTTGAGGCTCGCTTCAACAGTGAATTCATATAGATTCCATTGTTAAAATATTCACTAAGCACTTTTGGTCTCAGCGGCATTTCCCTCCTTCATAACAACTTCCTGAGGAATTTCATTAACACTTATTCATTTGTATTTTCCTGAGGCTTAGAGTTAGAGGCCCGACTGCTCTGCTTGCTGGCATGAATTCAGCTCTACTAATTGAAGTAGCTGAACTGGACTTCTCGTTTGTGTTTCTGTTTGTGTTATTGGTGCCTTTGGAGAATTTCAAAGGGAATTATCTGAATTAAAGAAAAACTTAAAGCAACCGATTAGCTTAAGTTTTTTAAGTTTATGAAGCTGAAGACTATCAGCACTCCAATATTTAGATTTCAGTTGACATGTTCCATTTAACTAAAATAAAAATAAAATGTTTAATAATTAAATTTATAAATATTTAATAACTAAAACTTTTCATTCATGTCTCCCATGTCAATAAGTTAATAATTTAAAAGGAACGAGTACAACAGAGTCATGTTATCAGTTTAAGAAAACTAAGTGTATTGTATTGTTCATTTTTGTAATCTTTTTAAATTAAACAAAACCCAAAGATCTATATGTGGGAAACTCAAAAACATGTAGAAAAAACACAAAATGTAGAAAAAAATCAATGCACCGAATACAGCAAAATTTAAAAGCATAAGTACATTTCTTCCGTTCACCAATAACACACTGTATAGTTAATATTCAAGAAAAACACTTCTGACTGACTGGTGTCATGGCAGGGTGTTTACCACTGGGTGGCTGTAGCTCAGGAGGTAGAGCAAGTCACCTACTGATAGGAAGGTTAGTGGTTCAATCCAGAGGTGGCCCACACATGGGCCAGCATGAGGCCAGTTGCAGGCCCTGTGCTGGCCCATGTGTGGGCCACCTCTGGCAAACCTGATCTGGGCCACCAAAGGGCCGTTATTCTTTGCGGTATGTGGGCCTTGTGTAAGAACATTGTGTAGGCCAGATCCAGGCCATACCAATTTTGCTATGTGGGTACCTGCTTGGTTAACATTTATATTCAAAACAATGACATTCACAAAACCAGTGGATGCATCAATTTTTTATGAGGGACATATGTACGTGACGCAAATTTAGTTTAAGATAAGATAAGATAAGATAAAACTTTATTAATCCCTCGGGTGGGTTCCTCTGGGAAATTCGGTTTCCAAAAGCACAGCACAGACAGAAGTTACAGTTACAGAATATTATATATATATATATATATATATATATATATATATATATATATATATATATACACACACACATATAAATAAATACAGAGACATATATAAATAAAATATACGAAGGGGATAAATAGAATAAATAGGAATAAAAATAAAAATACAAGTGAATTGCACATTTCAAGTATGGAGTCTATTGCACCGTTGACTATTAACAAAAGTATTGCACAAAAGGTATTGCACAGTGAGGTGAAGAGGCACTACAGCTTAGTTGTTCCCCCCTCCTTTGTCCACCTGTTTGTTTGACCCAAATAGCTTTGTTGAGACCGAACAGTTTAATCTGTCTTGAACAGCTTTGCATGGTTTACAGTTCAAAATAATCCTTATTTAGCTCATCCTCCGCTGTCTGAAACAAGCAGTTTAAGCTTCAAGTCAAATATGTTCTGATTGGCTGCCCTTCATAAACAGAAGATTTAAGCAAGTAGGACCTTTGTGCTCACAGCCACAGCAGTGTGCCGGACTTTATTCAATACGTTTTGACTTACATAAAACATAGCCAAGGGTAAAAAAGACGTTCCCCATGAAGTTGATAAAAAATATTTTCTAGATTCATTTTGCATTTATTTGGATTATGTGAATACGAAACAACTGACACACATGATCACACAGCATGACCACAGTTACATAGAAAGCAAACAGTTACTTTATTGTACAAACCAGATTTTACATTACTGAGAAACCATCTTTTCAAGGCCATTATGAAGACTTGAAGCGTTTTCGTTTTAAAGGAAGGTTGCATCACAATACAGCTGCAGAACAAAAGGAATGAATGCTTTTCCAAAACTAAATGAAATAACCGAATCCTGTAATAACATGAACACACATGCATATTTTTTAAGAGATAACAGGTCAGTCTGCTCTTTCTGAATACTTATCGCTGATTTTTTTTATCCGTTTAATTTTATTTTTATTATCAAACTTTAAATTAAAAGTTTCGTTTGCAAACAAACACCTTGCCTAACAATTTCACAA
Source organism: Astatotilapia calliptera (assembly GCF_964374335.1). Taxonomy (NCBI): domain Eukaryota; kingdom Metazoa; phylum Chordata; class Actinopteri; order Cichliformes; family Cichlidae; genus Astatotilapia; species Astatotilapia calliptera. The sequence goes on along the minus strand of NC_137422.1, from coordinate 4,029,430 downwards.
CATATTATTAACAAACAAATATATATAAAAGAAACTATATGTATCTTACAACTAGAGCTTAGCAGTTTTATTTATTAAATGAATATGACTTATTTGTGAAATTTGAAACTAAGTTTTTAGATAATATTTCAATGTAAACGTACTAATTCAGTTTCTTTAAAATAAAGAACCCTTCACATTTACTGAGTTATAGGCTATTTCTCGTGTTATTTTATGCATTTAATTCACAGTATATATTTTCAGTTTTCTTCATATGTCATTTAATTAAAAATAACTGGAATATTTGGTTACATATATATTAAAAATTCTATTCAATGATGGATTTTTTTCAGTTTTAATTACTGTCCAGTCTGAAGCCCACAACAAACCAAAACCGTGCCTACAATTGTCCCAGAAAACTGCAGTCAGTTATAGTCTGAACACTACAGACAGCCAGGTCTAAATAAGCCCTGTCTTTATGAATTATGAAGCACTTTGGACTAAGGGACTTTCAAATTTAGTTTAAGATGACTCAGGGAAATTCCTTTAGCTTTGAATCATCCCATTTTGCATCAGAGCAGAGAAGAGAAAAATCAGATTCAAAAAATATAAAGTACAAGTGTCAGCCAGTTTTACACATCATTGTGGATATAATGGTTCTGACTGAGCTCCCCACAAGGCTGGACTGGGACAAAAAATGGCCATCTTGACTAGAGACCGGCCCCCCAGGTATTACAGGAAAAGGCATAAAGCTTTTGAATGAAAACAGACACTGTTGTGAAAGTGATGTACACAGTCTTGTTGGTATATGTATGATTTATATACATTTTACGTCAGATAAAAACTTTGGTTGTAATCTTCAGATAATTATTTAATAAAAGCGAGAAATTTTAATGAGAATAAGAACATATTTCTTTGTGCCCCCCTCTCCCTGTTAATGCCCTACCTGGCCCCCTGGCAAAACTTTGCTAGACCCGCCCCTGCACAGTTACCAGCTGTCAGCGTAAAAAAGGATCCTGGTGTTATTTGTCTCTCAGAAACAGTTCATAACTTCTCTTCAACTCATTCATGTCACCTAAAAGGTGAACCTGTTTCTCCATCACCTGTTCAGCTCTGATGATTCAGTAAGGACATCTCCTGGTTTCATCTTCATGTTTCCCTCTCACCACATATCCAAACCGATATCATGACCAGCAGGTTTACAGCTGTGGCTCCAGCAAACATCAGCTGATATTAGAAATTAATATTAAATAAATTCTAACAACAGCTGATCAAGCTTAAACATGCAGTGGGCGATAAACAAACAAGAGAGAAAAGCCGATCAGCTGATCATTGATCAGTTTCATGATCATCTTCATTGAAGTAGAAACAGGAGAGGGAGGGGAAAGAATAAGAGAAGAAGAGGCAGCTGACAGCGTAAAGACAGAATAACTCCAGCTTTGTGTCTTTTTCTATCCTAGCTGAAGTACAGGACAAACTGTGCTCCTTTTCAGCTCAATACAAAAGGCATAATATTTTCTCTGAATGCTGGACGATTCCATCGTTTTACGGGACGGTTGGCAACTCTACTATCTAACCTTATGAATAAAATAAAGTTAACTATCAGTAACTTCATAGCACCCACCCAGCTGTATAGAAACTCCGTCATGCTAGCTAGCACGCAGTACGAGTTATTGTAACTGACTGTAAAAAGTCAGCACAACGAAAATAAACTCCACCTAAACTTGGTTTATATCTGACCCAGATAGACTGCAGGTCATAACTTCTTACCTGAAGTTCAGTTCACCTGACACTCAGAACGGCGGCCGCCTCGGGTCTCTCCTCCTGCCTCCCCTCTCCCTTATCCACCTGCTGTCCTCCACCACTTGCTAATGTTACTGAATCTGTGGAAGCTCCACGATGCCAAACAACTGAGTTACTTTGACAAACCAGTCCAGCTATGGCTCCCCACTGAAGTCAGGACTCTCAAACACCTCCACGCTTACCTGCAAAGCTCAAGTTGAAACATTATTTTTGAGTTGAAAAACATTAAATCACAGGCATGGATTAGAACAGTGGTTCCCAAACTTTTTTTGCTGGCCCCCCCTTTGTCTTACAAGAAAAACGTTCGCGCCCCCCCCCCGCGTGCACACACACGCACGCACACGCACGCACACATCCTCCAACCACACACGCCCATATTTTGCTCCATTGCGGTTTATTTCACACCTCAAACATTTAGTAAACAATTAAGCAAACACAAGTAACCTGCAATAAATTACAGGTAGTAATAAAATAAACTACTGACTCTTTTACGCTGCGTCCACACCTACACGGGTATATTTGAAAACGCAGCTGTTTCGTCCACGTAAATGGCGTTTGGAATCACCGAAAACGGAGATTTCTTTAAAACTCCTGTTTTGCGTTCACGTGTGGACGAGGAATACAGAGTTCGTCATGCAACGTCAAAGGTATGTGCCTTTATTCACGTCACGCCGAGTATGGCAGCCTCGTTGCGAGCTCCCCCAAGCAACGGCTTTCTTCTGTGTTTAATTTTACTTTTCCTTTATTTTTTCACGAGCAGCACTTGTCTCCTTGTGTACGACCGACAAACCTTACTGGACATAAAAGACGGTCTTTCTTATAACTTTCCGGAGTTCAAGTTTTGCAACACGGACGCTCCGTTTACAGACCCCCCATTCATCTCACCTGAGACGCCTTTGTTCTCTGGCCCTGGAGGCCGCAAACGCCGACGCAGAGGGAGAAGATCTGGCGTTCTGGTTCGACTGAGACGGCGCACTTACAGACCACCGTTACCCAGTTTATTACTGGCTAATATGCAGTCTCTGGAGAACAAGCTGTGCGAGCTTCGGGCACGGATCTCATTCCAGCGAGAGATGCGGGACTGCTGCGTGATCTGCCTCACAGAAACCTGGCTATCGGACAAAGTACCGGACTCCGCAATACAACTGCCGGGGTTCTCTGTGCACCGCGCGGACAGGTCACAGGATCTTACTGGGAAAAGCAGAGGCGGTGGTGTGTGTTTCATGATCAACAACAGCTGGTGTGATTATGCAAACGTGCACCCGGTCAAATCCTTCTGCTCACCGGACCTGGAGTACCTGATGATTAAGTGCCGGCCATTCTGGCTACCGAGGGAATTTACAGCAGTGATTATTACGGCTGTTTACATTCCCCCACAAGCCGACACTGACTGTGCACTCAGGGAACTGTACAGCGCGATCAGCAGCGAGGAAACCGCACACCCAGAGGCAGCGTTTATCACAGCCGGAGACTTTAATAAGGGAAACCTGAAGAAAGTCTCACCAAAACTCCATCAACACATCCTTTTCAACACACGTGGAAACCGGCAACTCGACCACTGTTACACCTCTTTCCGGGATGCGTACAAAGCCCTCCCCCGCGCCCCATTCGGCCAATCAGATCACTGCTCCATCCTGCTCCTGCCCGCCTACAGGCAGAAGCTGAAACAGGAAGCTCCAACCCGGAGGGCGGTGCACTGTTGGACGGACCAATCGGAGTCTGCGCTGCGGGACTGTTTTGATCACGCGGACTGGGAAATGTTTCACGTGGCCGCCAGAGACATTGATGAATACACAGACTCAGTCTGTGGATTTATCAGGAAATGCGTGGAAGATGTCGTCCCATCCAGAACAGTCAAATCCTTCCCAAATCAAAAACCCTGGATTAACGGAGATGTTCGCGCGGCACGGAACACCGCCTTTGCCTCCGCGAACACATCGGACTACAAACACGCACATTACCAACTCCGGAAGACGATCAAAGCAGCCAAACGTGAGTACAGGGACAGGGTGGAACAACAGTTTGACAACCCTCGGAGTATGTGGCAGGGACTAAACACGATCACAGACTTTAGAGGGAAAACCAGCACACCGCAGACCACGGCCTCTCTGTGTGAGGATCTAAACGTATTCTACGCTAGATTCGACACAGCGAACACCATGAGACCGGACAGTGTGCGCACCGCGGATGACGTCGGTGCGCACACTGTGTCTGAGGAGGATGTGCGGAGGTGCTTCAGGAAGGTGAACGCACGCAAAGCTACTGGTCCGGACGGGATTCCCGGCCGCGTCCTCAGGTCATGCGCGGCTCAGCTGGCTGGAGTGTTCACACACATCTTCAACCTTTCCCTCTCTCTGTCTGTAGTCCCAGCCTGCTTCAAAATGGCCACCATCGTCCCTGTACCCAAATCCTCCACCATCTCCTCATTGAACGACTGGCGACCTGTAGCCCTGACCCCCATCGTAAGCAAATGCTTCGAGAAGCTGGTCAGGGACTTCATCTGCTCTGCACTACCCGACTCACTGGACCCTCTACAGTTTGCATACCGCCACAACAGGTCCACTGATGATGCCATAGCCCTGACACTACACACTGCCCTGTCACACCTGGAGAAGAGAGACACGTATGTGAGGATGCTGTTTGTAGATTACAGCTCAGCATTCAATACCATCGTTCCCTCGAAGCTGGACAGGAAACTGCAGGATCTAGGACTGAGCAGCTCCCTCTGCAGCTGGATCCTTAGCTTCCTGTCTGACAGACGCCAGGTGGTCAGACTGGGCAGCATCACCTCATCCCCCATCACACTGAACACTGGTGCTCCACAGGGGTGTGTACTGAGCCCTCTCCTGTACTCACTCTACACCTACGACTGCACAGCCACTAACAACTCCAACATCATTGTGAAGTTTGCGGACGACACTACAGTGGTGGGTCTTATCACCAACGGTGATGAGACGGCTTACAGGGAGGAGGTCAGCGCCCTGACCCACTGGTGTCAAGACAACCATCTCACCCTCAACGTCGCAAAAACAAAGGAGTTGATAGTGGACTTCCGGAGGTGCAGAGAAGTACACATCCCCATCACCATCAACGGCGCTGCTGTGGAGAGAGTGAGCAGCTTCCGGTTCCTTGGCGTACATCTGGCTGAGGATCTTACGTGGTCAGTACACACAAACAAAACAGTGAAGAAGGCCCAGCAGCGCCTCTTCTTTCTCAGGAGACTGAAAAGATTCGGCATGAGACCCCGCATCCTCAGGACCTTCTATCACTGTGCCATTGAGAGCATCCTCACTGGATGCATCACCACCTGGTATGGCAACAGCACCGCCTACAACTGCAAAGCTCTCCAGCGAGTAGTGCGGTGCTCTGAACGGATAATTGGAGGTGAGCTTCCCTCCCTCCAAGACATCTACAGGAAGCGGTGCCTGAGGAAAGCGGGGAGGATCATCAAGGACTCCAGTCACCCCAGCCATAAACTGTTCAGACTGCTTCCATCAGGAAGGAGGTTCTGCAGCATCCAGTCCCGTACCAGCAGACTGAGAGACAGCTTTTTCCATCAGGCCATCAGACTGCTGAACACGTCATACACTGAAAAAAATTTGGAGTGACATTTACTTAAAAAAAGCTAGGCAACTTTTTCCACACAGAAAGTGCTTGTAATCTTTACTCGGGCTATTTCTAAGTAATATTTACGTACTAGAACCATCTATTTTTTATGTGAAATACACAAGTAAATTGCACTGGCAATACTCATCTACAGGTTGTAACTTTTACTCAGAATACCATTGCATCCAATTACAAAACCCAAGTGAACATTGCTGATATTTCTTTGTGTTTCTTACTCATCTTTTCTTTGTTATATTCTATGTAATTATTAAGTAATATTTATTATGAATGTACTAGTTAATATTAATCGAATTGAATAAATATTCTTATTATTCTATTAAATAATAAATCAATATTTTCTAAAAACAAATATTTGCAGCTTAAGAGACACTTTTATTTCACAGTTGAAATGGCATAGATATATTTAAAATATCTACATAACATTATAACCACAAAAAACATGGCCATAGAACTTCTTGATCGCAAATTTCAAAACAGAGCATATACACATATACAAAAAAACAACAACATGCTATTCAAAAACTCAGTGTGCACTGTCCCCTTTCTTCTAATCAACTTTCAGAACACATACATCAACTCTGTCCATTAACAGTTGCAATCACTACCTTTGCAGACATTCTCAGAACGTTCAGGACAGAAAGAACTTGTATAAAACTGAGCAACATTTGAAATTACTGTCAGAAAACAGACAAAATGCAAACAAATTAATTGTGCTGGACAAAAGCACAAATAACACTGGAACACTCACACTAAAAGTTTCTTGTGGAGAGACTGGACCTTTGGTGACATTTTAAGGATGTCAAGCTCAAGAAACAGCTTCTGAAATACCTCAAACGTATATTTCAGTTTCAGTGGGTAACTTAAGTTGACAGCATAGATGACACCCATGAGCAGGAGGCAAGCGTTTGTCACACTTCCGCAGTCCTCCAGAATTTCTGTCCCCTCAATGATGACCGACACGTTCACAGGATCTTGGTTTTCCTGTGCCACATTGGGATGGATTACGATGATCTTCATCATGTGATTACTGCAGTCCTCTTTCAATGCTTCTTGGCTGACGTCCTCCTGTGAAAACAAACAAACCACAATTAGAAATAACTAGAATAGATTCCAAGTAAAAGAAAAGGTTAAGAGAAAAAAAAATGTAAAAATAAAAAAGAGGTAGAGAATCTTTGACCTTCAATATATCATCACAAGTGAAGACCAGATTATAAGGTTAGACAATTTTAATACAGTCATTATGATCATCAGATACCTGATGGTCTTTGATCAGCTCCTCTCCACTCTCTCCAAGATACTCAACTAAGCAACGAATGATAATGTCCCTTCTGCCATCGACATGATGCTATTAAACCCAAAAAGAAAATTTATTGCAGAAAATACACAACATAACATATGTAACATACATACATAACAGCACATACAGATGTAAACAGAAAGTTACCCATGGAGAATGTAAGCCTGCAGCTACATTCTAACGTTGTGAAGTGTACAACTTAACATGAATTTCTCAACGATGTGTGTTAAGACAAGAGTCCAGTGCATGTCATAATCTGTGGGTCTAGAAACTGTCTCTGCCCAGTGAGGAAAGTTTTCTGCCTCATCACTGGACATGCAAATGAATTTTTTGCAACATATCAGTACCTCCTATCACAATATTAACCAGTCAAGGACAGGAATTCCCACACACAAGAGTAATATTTTGGGAAATAATTGTATTGGAGTCTATGGGCAGCAGGAAGGGATCTCGCTGCACTCAGAGGGTCACTTTGAAAATTCTGTAAATTTCTCTGCTTTTGAGCGCATATTAAGGGAGAGATGACAGGTTTGTATACACTTGTAGAGACAATCATGTGCATAAATTGTTAATTTGGCCACAGTGTCAGGATCAGGAGAACAGTTTCAGCCAACACAGACACTGATCAGAATAAAGGACAAGTTCAGTATTTTACACTTAAAGCCCTGTTTTCAGTTTATGATGAAATCGAACGATTTTGATTGAAATTTGGACACATGCTGCTGGCCCGAGCTTTTTTGGTTTCTGTGGTAGCACATCCCCACCTCCACAATGGCTTCATAGGTGCACTGGAACAATCCTTCCTAAAATGCATAAAACTGTCGTTTACAAAGACGTGAAACTCACCGAGTGTCAGAAGTGTTCACTGATATGTTCACACAAAAATCGCTGCAAAAGATACTTTCCAACTGGTTTTTATTGTAGTTTTTGTCCAACTCCATTGACTTGTATTAGATGTGCTGTGATGTACGGTATTAGTCCGCCGCTATTCCATTCTATTATTCAAGCTCTCGGCGGAAGAATGTACAGGTGTAAGGCGTTTGAAAAAATAGGTCCAGTTTTACAACAAATGGTAAAACACCTGTTGGAAAGCATTTTTGCAACGATTTGTGTGTGAACATATCAGTGAACACCCCTGACCACTCGGTGAGTTTCACGTCTTTGTATGAAGCCATTGTGGAGGTGGGGGTGTGCTACCACAGAAACCAAAAAAGCTCCGGCCAGCAGCATGTGTCCAAATTTCAATCAAAATCGTTCGATTTCATCATAAACAATCTGAAAACAAAGCTTTAAGTTTAAAATAACAAACTTGTCAACTTGTCCTTTAAATAAGAGTGATACATTCTCAGTGTGTATGACCTCATCTTTTCCATTAGATTATGTAATTAAAATAATTTAAAATTTTACCTTATTGAGTGAGTCCAACATTGGTTTTATTTTGGTCCCTGCAGTCCCGCCCTTCCTTCGAAATATCTCCAGGAGTTTGGTGGTGTACCTGTCCAATCTGGACAAAAACGTTCGCTCCAGATGGATTGTGGTTATTCGCTTAAACTCCTCTTTGATCTGAAATGAGAGATAAAACACAAAATCATGTCAAAGATGACTCATGAGATCTCACATACACTTAGTTGCTGCATGAACAAGAACTGGATTTACCTGATTTTCACAGAACAGAGAAGGCCACCTCTCTAAGAGGTCTTGGATTGCGGGGCAATCCTTGACAACCTCTTTTCTTCTCATAGCGAAAGACTTCTCCATTTTCTCATTAATTGCCCTCTCATTGTTCTTCTTCTTCATTTCCTTCAGCAAATCTAGTCTATCCATCTCTAAGGTTTCCTCAGTCTCACCGAATGGCAGTGGTGGCAGATAGTTGACTTCAGCTTTTTTGGCCCTTTTAAAGCCTTTAAGTGAACCCTCTTCACTGGAGCATCGTCTCTTCAGTGTGTTCACCTCGAGCTCTGGAATGGCTAATTGGCGACCTCTTAACTTTGCCCTGTAGTTGCCCATTTTATACTTTATCCTCTGTTGCCAACCATATAGGCCATTAAAAGAACCTGGCTCTTTGAGGCATGGGTATTTTGCTACCAAGGCTTCAGCAACAGCTAAAATCTGGACACCAGTTGGATATGCTGTGAAGCCAAATATAGTCTCTGCAAGCTTCTCAAGAATGCTACTAGTTACGCTTGGGTTGTTCAAAAGTGTGCCATCATTTTCATAAGCTTGCTTTCCTGCTTCCAGTGCAAGGTCTATATCATAAGAGAAGTCTGGTATTTCAAACTTAAATGGCCATGGCTTAGACCTGTAGGATGGTCCACTCTCATCTGGGGAGGACAACAGGATTGTGTCGCATACAGATGAGGAGGAGCTTGCTTCTGTAGATAGTGGAACTGGAGATTCGACTTCTGACATGTCCACAGTAGTGAGACTTAAGATTACTGGTTCAGTTTTTACTACTTTGAGGTTAGCTTTATCTTGTACTTCCTCAATCGAGGTCAAAGTGAAGAACTGACCATCGAAATCCATGTCCTGGTACATAACAGTGAATGGTCCTGTAATATCAAATGTCTCTCGAAGAACATCATTGAGGTCCTGAAGTGTGCTTGGGATGCCTGCAGGTAAAAGTAGTTTGTGGACATCATCCTCCCCAAAAATTATCCGCAGTTTCGCTGAGGGTGCCATATCAACAGGAAGAAGCTGCAACAACAGAAGAGAAATACAGACATTTATTCACAAGCTTCTCTCCTCACATTTCAAAAAGATAGGCAAATGTGGTGCTTTAAAGTTGTCAGGCGTCTTCCTGCAAGGGTGTATGAAGCCAAAGGATAAAAATCTTTAAGCTCTCTTTGCTCAAGTAACTGCACACTCCCTGTGTTCTCCAGCTCATAACTCCTCAGGTGTTCATTGTACCATGTATTTTGTTGTCTCACGAAAAAAGTCAGTTTGTTACAAATCACCATTATCTGTAACACTTCAGAAAAGTCAGGCAGTCCTGCAGTGGAACCACAACACAACAACATTCCCACTGCATAGTTGGTGCCTAAACTGCACACATTATTGGCAACATGCACAGCTGTAACAGCAGGGAATCTGCATTTCACCAGGTCTTTTAGATCATCCTTAAGCACATCTAAAGAGACCTCTGTTGTTTTTGTGACCGCAAGTGATGGTTTGACAGAATGTGATTGATGATATGCAACCATGAGCTGGTGCTTATTTGCAAGAGACAGCAAAATATTCCTGAAACAACCAGTGTGTCTTACCACCTTCTTGAAAAAGCTGTGTTTGGCCTCGAATCTCATTGTCCAGAGGGCAGCTAGGGGGCCAAATTCCCGAATGAGCTGAGGATAGTGCTCAAGGAAATGGTGCTTGGGAATGAGCTTATGTTGGGGGAAAACATCAAGGAATCTGCTTCGGTGTTCTGAAATGATGCTGTCAAGATAGCAAATGCTTTCTTCAGTATGGACTCGAGACATGACAAGGTCCACAATGTCTTTCAGTGTCATCAGCATCTGCCATACAGGCTCTTGTTGGGGTACTTTTAAACCTATAATCAGAGGCAAAAGACGTAATAAGCACCAATTTTCATGTGCGTTGCCCCCTACTGATTTTCGAGTCGAAAAGTTAGCAGGAATGAGATGAGGGCGATTTGTTTTATCACTCCACTTGTATGGGAAATTGGAAATGGCATCATTCAGTTCCATGAGAGAAAAATATTTTTTCTTGATCAAGTTATCAAATGCCAAAGCCAGTTCCACTGGAACAATGCCCTCCAGCAGATCATGTAAAACATCTGGAGGGTAACCAGATGTAACATGAAAATGCTCAAGTTTTTCTGACAATGCACACTGTTTTTTTACACCATAACAATGAGGGTGATCTGGACTAGACACAGCTGTCTGTACATGCAGTGTATGTTGATCTTTGGTTCTTTGATGAAAAGACCCAGATCTCACTTCATTGGACTGAAACTTGGATCGCTCCCCAACACAAAACCGGCAGATGTATGACCCTGCAAAGCTTTCGACAAATCCTGCCACAGAGTGCGCCCCCAAATTATCTGCCACCACACTGACCACAGTCCCTTTAATGGCTTTCCCTAACGCTGGAACAAAAAGACCATCTTTCTCCAAGCTTTGGATATCTGTTAACAGTGGCTCTAAAACTCGCTGGAATCCAAACTGCTTGGTGTCTTCAGCCTTACACAGAATTGCAAGGTAGATTGATGTCAATGTGGAACGTAATTGCACCGGAATGTTTCCCAACACCCAATAGACAGCTGTGACTTTGTGCTTTTTTCGAGATGTCCCAAGAGGATTACATACCTCAAAGTCATCAATGTACAGGATGAGACTCACTCTGTTCTCCTCTACAGAGAAAAACTTGTTGTTTTGATAGTGAGATCCATCACGAAATGTCTGGTACTTAAAGTCATTTTCAGTTTTTTTTTCACCTTCAAATGTGTTTTCTTGAAAAGACTTACTTAGGACCTGCACCAAGGAGGGCAATATTGGGACATACTGGAAGGTTTTGCCCTTTTTTTTATCAAGTATGTGTTCTTCTGGTTCAACAACTGAAAAATGCTTCTTCATAAATTCTCTTCTCTTGTAATAAGTTGTGAAAGGGCCACCTGTCCCCAAGGCAGTACTTATAGGGTGTGTCTCACAAAGATTTTTCACTAAATCTGAGATAATGGCTGGATCCAGATCACAGTTATGGCTTTTCAAGGTGGACACCACCACATCTCTTAAAAGTGGACCAGATGCAGAGGTGGATATAAACTGAAGCTCATCTACTATTTCATCAATGCATTTGTTTGGGACATTGAACATGCTTTCTAACTTTAAAAATAGATGGCCAAATTTCTCTTTTATATCTTGAGACAACTCCTGTGGTTCCCCATCCCAAAGCTCTAAGCTCTCTTCCACATAGGTCTCATCCTGAGCAAACATGGGTTCATTAGGTTTGCTTTTTAATACTTCAGTTTTAAAATCCTCAAGGGTGTGTGACTGGTGTTTTCTGTGTCTATGTGTAGCAAAGGTGGAATAAATATTTGTACTGAAGTTGCAGTCTTTGAAGACACATGCAACTACTTCAAACTTCCTTAAGTGGTTGTTAAGATGCTCAAAATACTGCTTCTCTGAATTAAAAAAAACAGAGCAGCAAAGTAGACAAGTAAATGAAAGAGGTCCACTTTGTGTGACCATCTTCACATGGTGTCGAGACAAATGGGTCTTAAGGGCATTAAATGTTTTAAACGAGCAAGGGCAATCAGTGTGAAGACAAGGGACTGACTGGCTGCGACCACCATTTCCATGCTTTAGTCTGTAGTGTTTTAACAATCCCAACCTCTTCTCTGACTCAAAGCTACATATCTTACACATCCATCTCATGTTGTGGCACCTTAAACAGACAAATTATGTGACAAGTTAAACCTAATCGTTACTAATTTGATCTTACCTTGTGGAGTTCAAATTAGCAGTCAGAAGGTCCTATGTTCTGTAAAAAAAAAAGAAAAAAGAAAAAAAAAAAAAAGGTTATCTATATGCTTTTCAACTAATTTCTACTAACTCAAGGATGCACACTGATATTATTTTTTTTTTTTTACATATGTTAGTTCGGTGGCAAATTTAAAACAGGTCAATATGAAGACTTGAGTGAAATCGAGTGCGTATATCGTTTTTTGTTTTGTTATTTTTCAAAATACACCTCATGGCAGCTGTGCAGCAATTATTTTAAACTGGACCGTGGTCGTTTTATTCACAAAGACGTTAGTTAAGGCAGCAGGCGTGTGTTGTTTAGGTGGCCATCTAAGCTGTAAAGTGCTGTGGGAAATTCTGGACATACCTCCTGCCAGGAAAGTTAGTCAGCAAGTCTAGCAGGAAAATACACTATTTGCTAGCGCAGCTTCTTTCAGTGCGGAGAAACTGACTTAAGTAGGTGAGCCAACAGGAACGTACAAAGTTTGTTCCGCTTAAAACTTACATTCATGGTTCTACTTCTTCCCGTTTCCGTCAAGTCTGCCAACCGTCGAAATGTGGACCATGGTATGTCTGAAGAAAGACCGCTCAAATGTGGGGAGGGGCTTTGACGTCATGCTCCGAATGCAGAGAAGGTGGCCATATTCACTGATGTCACTCCATTACATTTTACTTGGAAATATCAACTAATTAAGCCAATGAATTGGTTTAGTGAATATTACTTGGATCCAATGATTCAATTTACATACAAAACTGAGGACACATAATTACAAACAATCCTCAAGTAATGCACTACAAGAAAAACTGCTATTTTAAAGTAATAGCACTGAATTTGTAATTTTTTGTAAAATTTATATAGCTAATTGAAATAATAATTACAGGGCCAAAAAAACATTTTTTTCAGTGTAGACACCTCAGCTTCACTACTGGAACTTCAACATTATGCACTCCACACTGTATATAAATGCCACTTGTTTTGCACATATTCAACTCTGTATATTTTATATATTTTATTATTATTATTATTATTATTATTATTATTATTTTATTTTATTTTTTTACTATTTAATTTGTAAAAATGTGTATACACACACACACACACACACACACACACACACACACACACGTAGGAAAATATTTAGTATACACATCCAGAAATGCATACACTATTATATATTGTACATATATTTATTAGTTTCAGGTTGGCCATTCTTGTATTTTGCTCGTTTGTGTTGTTGTGTTTGCGCATCTCTGTTGCTTGTGGGGCTCGCACACAAGAATTTCACTCGCATGTGCTGTGCCAGTGTGCCTGCACATGTGATGTGACAATAAAAAGTGATTTGATTTGATTTGATTTGATTGTTTACATGAGATAAATTGCAGAATGGCAGATAGAGACGAAATACTGTTAATCTGACTATCTGCAGGTTTTACACATTTACATACACACACACAGTTACTGTCCCTCCATTTACAAAGGCAGAGGCGTCACGATGTGATTATTTTACGTGTAGCTGTTTTTTTTCCTGTGTAATAATATTCAACATTGCTATCAATATTTTTTTTTAAAATGCCTCTATGTGCCAAGTGGGTTTAAAAACATAAACAACTGTGGGATACTGTTTTTCTGTGATTTTAACCGCGGGACAAATCGTGGCAGGATCAGCCTGATATTATTTGTATCCCGCTTTAACTTTACTGTATAAAGTATAGTTGTCACGGCTGCCGAGGCGAGCCATGTGGTGTTGGAGGAAAAGGAGGACCCAAAATGCAGGCAGTGACTGATGATTCAAGTGACGTTTATTTACAAGTGGTGGAGTGGTAAAAACAGGCAGTGAGGGAAGAGAATTTACAGAACAAACCTAAACTGGGAAAACTAAATGACAAACCGAAGATCATACAAACAGGGTGAGAGGCAGAGAGACGCAGACGAGGAACAGGACACCGTGGAACACAGACGAACTGGCAACAGTCAGGAGAACACACAGGGCTTAAATACACGCACCAGTAATCAAGGGATGAGAGACAGGAGGGCAACACACCAGGGAGAAGTCAGAGCTGACGGGACAGGGAAAACGTAACCTGAACACACTCACACGAGACGGGGACCTTCAGAATAAAACAAGAAACTCAGACACAAAGAATCAGACAAGACACTGAACTAAACACACAGATTCACAAGCAGACAGTGTGACACCATAGACAGACAGAGGGAACACGGAAGTGGGACCAGGGCAGGCACAGAACAGATACCTAACAAATGGCAAATCATAATGGAATACATAATCACAATAAACAAAATCATAAGGAAACACAAAACACTGAGTCGGCAGACTTAGGACCATGACCATAGTATAGTATGTATATCTCCAAAAAGTGTTTGTGAACTAAAAATCAAGAATGTGGGATACTGTTTTTCTGTGATTTAAACAGCCCAGCGCTGCTCCCGACGAAGGGAAAACCAATTCTGCAGGGAGACCTACCTCGGCACTTGTGCAGGTGAAGCCAAAGGGCAGATATGCTTCACCATATTTTCTAGTCTTTGGCTTAGAATGAAGTTGGTTTGGAAACATATTCAGCGATGCTTCATCTCCTGCTTTGCGTTTCTGTAGGCTCTCGCTCAATGGGAGTCGACTCTGATTCACCACAAAGCACTCTCTAAGCACGGCTCTTAGAGCTGATGCTTTAGCGCATGACACATTATTGTTGTGTGTCATGGATACTGTTGACTCCAAATCTCCTGACCACTATGTCAATCTGAGACAGCAAGACCGAGACAGTGAGACCAAGACCACGTAAAAGTGGTCTCGAGACCAAGACCGGTCTTGAGACATCCAACTCTGCCATAGTGCGGAAAATACAGTAATAGTCTTGAATGTCATATATAGTAGGGACCCCGAGTAACTTGTAAGCAATAAATCTCTGTCATTGACTGCTATTTATGTTCATTGGACCACTATCTAAGAAAACTGAACAAGACCGGTGGGCCTGGCAGGGAGGTGAGTAAGGCAGAAGGCTTTTGAAACCATGTTATGTGGATAGAGGAGATCACGTATGTGGACATCACATTTTGGGTTGTCTAGACCACAATGCTAAATTTTGCTCCACAAGGCCCTGATATCCACTTACAAGAACATTATACAGCCACTGTTCTATCAAAAATTTAAACAAATGTCCTCATATTGGGATCTCGGCCCTTGTAGAGCAAAATCAGGTAAAAAGATAATTCTTTGTTTTTACATTCATCAGATCCCAATCAGCCAAATAGCAAAGAGAAATTAAAAATGCATGCCATGAAAGAGTTCGGGTCTTAGGAGTTTAAATGAAAAGTGCGCTAATAGAAGCAGAAAAGATTGCATCATCACGATAGCATCAGACCGATAACTCATCAGTCAGACATGATGGTAGTGGTGTCATGGTTTGGGCCTGTCTTGTGAGGCACAGAGGCTAATCATCAGTAATTTAAAAACTATTCTTCATTATATTAGAGAACAGCAAAGACTAATGGAAAATCTCAAGAAATACTAGATCAAGTAGCAAGTATCCAAGAAAGCAGTCAACTGCAGACAACAGATGACCCAGTAACATTTCACTGTGGAGTTTCAGAAATAGGTGATGGAAGAAAAGAGAAGAGCATCTCTTCTATGCCAGCGAGAGACCCAAAGGTTCAGAAAAACAACTGCTGAAAACAAAGGTTAAAAAAAAACTGTAAACATTGATAACAGAAAGAGCTGTACACAGACAGTGAGAGAGTTTACAAACTAGATTCAGGGAGGAATAGAATGTGAAACAGCATGAGAAGCAAAAACCCGCAGATCATAAATTATTCAGAGACAAGTTGTTTTTATAAGAGCATGAAAAAATCAGACTAGGACAACTTTAACTGAGCTGCAGCTCAACTCTGAAACAAACACTTCTATCACAGACGCACTCAGCTCGCCACCCTCTTCATTTTTACAAAGAAACACACACACACACACACACACACACACACACACACACACACACACACACACACACACACACACACACACACACACACACACACACACACTGACACAGACCTACACTCACCCCCCCAAACGCTTCGAAGTTTATGTCTTCCATGTTGTGAGATGTGATGATTCATGTGCTGAGGTGTTTTTTTCTGTTCTCAAACTGATCTCCCTGTTGGAGCTCAGTCTGGGGGGAGTTCTTTTTTCTCCTCGTCTTTCCTCATGTTGTGCATTTTCCATTGTGGTTCGGTTCCGGGTCGCTGCTCGTGCGGCTGACCGGCCAGCTACCTAATCTGACCTGTCTCCCCAATGTGATCTTTGAGTGACATATGTGACCGTATGCATTACGGTCACATATGTCACTCAGTACGGTCAGTAAGGTCAGTCTCTTAATTGCCCCTTGGGGATAAATAAAGTCTTCTGAATCTGAATATTCAAGGTGAGCCTGAAGATCCAGAAGAACTATCATATGCAAATAGCCCATATGTGCTGCCTGACGCTGTCTCCCAGATACTCACACACACATGGGGATATGCCTGTGTGTGTGTTTGGGTCAAAGGTCAGTTAGGATGCCTAAAGGACAAGAGGATGTTGGTCTTGAGAACTCCTTTTTGCTGTACACATGGATGAACACACACATAGGTTTACAATATAATTAACCTTCCACAACCCACCTTCTGTTGCTTGCAGTATTTGTCTTCTCTTCCTGTTTTATGTTTAGAATTTTGAGAGTGTGTTTATTTATTTACAGTTCAAAGCATGATTTCCACCTCTTTTGTGTTTGGACATCGGTTTGCATTTTGCTGCTTGGTTGGAACTTTTAGTTTTAGGTTTTTTTTATTTTACTGTTGCAGCTGGACTAGATATATATTGATTTGGGTGTATGTGTAGGTTCTCAGTCAGAGTGAAAGGTCTTATCATTTCAATCAGGAACTGGCTCTATGCTTTCCAAGGAACCAAGGACCCAAACATTTGGGAATCAGTCTCGACCTTCTGCATCTCATGTTAAAGTGAAGGTGGTTCCTATAGTCTGCAGGTTTGCTTGATTCCATTTCATAGACCTGCTAAATTTCCTTAGGGAATTATAAAGTACTCTGATTCTGATAAACTGAAGGGTGTTCCTCACAAAGTGCAAGCCAATAAATCTGTTACCTTCCCTTAAGCTGTTTTCACACTTGCATAATTTAGTAAGTTTAAAACAAACTCTGGTTTATTTTCTCCCACGGAGGGGTTCATTCATGCAGATGTGAAGATGGTAACCACACACTGGTGGGGAACAAGACAACTGCACCGAGAACGTTTGAAGTAGGTGTTCTTGGTCCAGTTCCAAGCAAACTCCAAAACAGTTCATTTAAGTTGAGAAGATGATCCTGCCATGATGCAGATCTGGCAGGACCCAAAGAGTACAGACAGCGGTACTCAGTAGCAAAAAGTTTATTGAACCTTAGTCATTTATAGAGGGGTTTAGGGTGCGATTGAGCGAGACCCTTTGGGTCTTGTGAGTCCTCAGGGACCAGAGAGGACAGGATATGTTATGGTCCATTCCAGAAAATGAGTTCAGCATGAGTAGAAAGAGAGTGGTGAAGTCTTCCTTTTGGAAGGTTGGGGGTGGAATGGGGTCAATGGTCAATGGTAACTTTATTGTCCCCAGTGGGAAATTGATTTGCAGTCTGCCCATACACAGAGACACAAAAAACACAGCACCCACAAAAAATTCATTAATTAATTTTAAAAAAATCCCAGAGAGAACAGCCCAAATTTTATCATCAACAAAGTGCAATGTGCATGGCAACAACCCTCCTTATAGTGTTATTAACCATGATAATAGCAGCAGCAGGTACAAAAGACAGTCTATGTCTCTGGGTCTTCACTGCAGGCATTTTATACAAGAAGCAGTGTGTCGGTCGATCGGGTTCCTGGGATCTTCTGGTGGAAAGCGGGCAGGCAGGTGACTGGCTGGTACGAGAGGTTTCCTCCTGAGGTGGTGAGGCCAGAGAGGATATGTGGTGTGCAGGACCGTGGGGCTCTGATCCAAATGAATCTGATGAGGACTCTCAGGTGAAGGTGTCACGGTCCTGGGAATCTAGGGTTTATGGTAAATGGCCTGTATTTATATAGCGCTTTACTAGTCCCTAAGGACCCCAAAGCGCTTTACATATCCAGTCATCCACCCATTCACGCACACATTCACACACTTTATGTGTTTTCTGGTTTCGAAGATTCTTTGATTTAGTATTATTCGTGGTGTTTTCTAGTTTCTTAGTTATTTTCTGTCATTTCTAGGATTTAGGTTTTGTTTCTGTGCCTCTCCCGTGTTCCATATATCACATCTAGTCACCCTTGTCTCTATGTCCAGATTGTGTTCTCCTTCTGTCTCCATAGTCAGTTATGTTCTCATGTCTGCTCTTCCTCAGTCCCAGTGCCAAGCCAGCATCTTCAGTGTGTCTCATGTTTCTGGTTTTACTTTGACAGTCTTGTGTCCTGTGTTAGCGTGCTTAGATTTCCTTCCTCCCGTCTCGTTATGTTTGATGTCTCCCAGCTGTGTTCCCCATGTGTTTCTACTTTCCTTGTTACCCTTCTGTGTATTTAAGACTTTTGTCTTCCTCTACTTGTTGTTGCGTTGTCTCATGTTGCTGTGTGTTCTCCTGCGGTCCTCGTGTCCCTCCTAGCTTCTAGCTCTCAGCTGTCTAGTTTCTTATTTTTTTAGTTCCTAGTATCTAGTCAAGGGCAATTAACAAATAGTGGAAGGAAAGACAAAAATAAAACCCCACCGTGTTTATGTCCAACTCTGATCTTGCCCAATTACAAGGTGTTTATTGCAAGTTTGAGCTAAACACCATCTTGCAGTCAATGTATACTGTGCACTCATGAATGTACCATAGACCTGATTATATACAAACCCAGCACCTTCATCCTGTATTTATATTTTTGATACTCCTACTCCAGACATATCAAGTCTGTAAGTGGGTTGAACATTCCCACGGGATTTGTAGTGAGGCTTTTGCTTGGAGTTCATCAGGAGAGTCCTTGGTGTAAAAAGGAACCATATCACATTAAAAAGCTACAGGGTTACAAAGCCATCAAATGATTTGACCAAAAGTGAAGGATCTACAGGTGAGAAAACCCTCTGAAACCACTCATTTTAAAACACATGAAGTTGGCTGAAATATTTCATTAGGCGCTCAGAATGCCAAAATCCAAATAAATTCCAGAGTAGATAACGAAAAAGGGAATTAAATATTGTACAGTGTGAAGAGAGGTGGGATTGAATTTTACCTCTCATTACATATTGAGAGACGGTGAAAGAACTTTTATGTTTTAAAGTGATACAGAGTGCCACAGCATAGGCCATCTGTGAGTTTGCTCATAGTAAATCATGTTTGATTCTTGATCAAAAATATAACCAAAGTCTTATTTACATGAAAAATGAGAAATGCAGGTTGAGTAATTAAAATTATTCCAATCAGCTTCGACCTTGGCAGATTAGTGTCTGTGTGCTGAGACTGGCTGCAGGAATGTGAAAGATAGGACATCTGTCTCTGATAACTGATAAACACATAACCATAATTTGTATACATAATTCTATATATGCTTAATACTGATGAGAATATAATCAAGTGTAAGTTTGACCAGTATAGCAAAGAAGAAAGTGTAATCTGTGAAGTGATCCCAATAACAAGCCTCTCACTGCGGTTCGGCACAGAGGAGCTTGTTTATGCTAAAGATGACCTTGGAGGCTGTGAGTGAGACGGAGGGAGGGGAGGACAGAGTGAGACACCAAGGAGACACGAGTCTCAAAGAATCTCTGACTTTATAATATAATTTGAAAAAGAAGTTATACTGAATATATTGTGACTGACAATCACAGAGTCATAAAAAGAAAAAGGGAGTAAAAAACAAGCTTATTGATTAAAATCATGTTGGATATTCATGAGGCTGAGCTAATGATAAATCCTGTTGAAGTAAAAAGTACAAACTGAATGAAACATGAAGGAAAGTATATCCATATGTGATGAAGGTAATGATAGATCACGTTAAAATATAACATACCAAAGAAGAAAATGCAATAAAGTGATATTAATGTTTGAATTTTGATTGAACTCAGCATTAGCTCGGAGTAGGTTAAGTAGAAAAGTATAATTACAGTGATTTGATCATGTGACTATTATTATTTGATTTGGCTTTTGCATTGCTCCTGCTAAATTGTGGACATTCAATTTTTAACACCTTGTGAAACAGTAAAGGAAAAAAAGCTGTGTATTATTATAGCACCACTCAAAGGGTTCTTACAGGTTACTGTTGCCTTAAAAAATAATAAGATCCCTGAGGCCTAGTTTTCCAGGCCACTAAATTTGAGCCAGTTAGTCAGAGAGTACACAGATTTAGAAGAAAGCTGCTGATAATGGGCGTGACCGAGGGGACGACTTTACCAGAGGGCAACCCTGGCGAGCATGGCCAGGGATCGACGCCCGGAGGACTAAGAAGCCGTTAGAGCTGGGCGACTCTCTTCTCTAGCTCTATCCAAGCTCTACATTGCCTATTGGGTAACACTCATAGGATCAGAGATTCTGACTTTTTAAGCAGCGAGCCAGTTCCAGACCTTCCTGTTTTGGGGGTGCCTGGCTGAGATCCACAGCAGCAGTCTATATTAGTAAAGACTGAAACAAGCAAGAGACTATAAAGTTGGAAACGTTTCCATTTTTCAGAAAATGACACACACAAAACTTCACAGTGCTGCCAAGTGTTCTAATGATTATTGAATGCTTCATTCCAGATAGTTCACGTGTACCTGAATGAATTAAATCCAAAGACGTCACCGTGGTTGCAGATTTCCATGAAACTAATCTAACTAATCACCCCAGAGCATCTACAGTGTGTGTCATAACTGTTGTTACCCACCTTTGTTTCCTTTGCCCGTAACAGAAATCTTTCCAAGGTCAAAATCAAGTTTTTCACAAGGATGAATTGTTACATGCGGTATGACTACACATCACATGTTCACACAGTGCATCTGTATGTGCAGTGTGTTGGTGTGTCTGGTGCAGACAGACAGACTTTTAATATTTGATTAGCTGCCAGATGGCACACTAGAGCTCCTAATAACCATCTTTAATAAAGGTAGTCAAGCGTACTTGTGTGTGTGTGTGTGTGTTCGTCACTGGTGGGTTGTGGGGTTCCTGCGATCAAAGAAGCCACTCCAATGGCAGACACACGTCGAGAGCCAGACGCACACATCAATAATTCATCAAAACACACACACACACACACACACACACACACACACACACACACACACACACACACACACACACACACACAGACACATCGAGTTGGTGCCAAAAATGGGGGCTTATGCTGAAACAGAAGCTGTAATTAAATGCTATATCATTAAAGCAGCTGATTCATATTCATTCATACTGCCAGGCTGGAACTGGAACAAAAGTTGAGATAATCTTTTTAGTTATTTATGAATTAAGTCATTAGTTTATTTGGAGAGATTGCTGTCTTTTTGCTCTTTGGGCAGTTACTGAAGGGCAGTACAGTAGCACGGTGGTTAGCACTATTGCCGCCTGAGTTCAACTCCACCATCAGGCCGGGGTCCAGCGCCCCCTGCGGCCCTGAAAAGGATAAGCGGAAGTGAATGAATGGATGGATGGATTTTACTGAAGTTGCAAACCTTGCCAGGACTAGAGCTATATCATTAATTAACAACATGAAACTAGTCAAGGTAGAGATTATTATTAAAGGCCAGGAAATGATACAGTTTCCTCAGAGGGCTTAGCATAGCACACGACACCTTCTGCTCTAAAACTCGTGCATGAGGAAAAACTCGTCAGAAATGAAAGAAAAGCAGGTCGCTCTTCTAAACTGACAGATGCAGCGTACAAAACAGATCATCACAGCCTAATTACAATTGGCGCAATCAGGATCACAGATTAGAAATAATTAGAGTAAATCCAGGTGTCTGTCTAACACAAGATCATTTTAGCAGCAACAGTGGATTTAAAGTCAACCAGCAAAACTAAATGACTTCTTTTTTTATCATCTTTGTCAGACACAGACATAGATGCTTTCTGAGACAATGGCTGCAAGACCAGTTGTATAATAATATGGAAAGATATGCATAGCTGGACTGAAATGATGATTCAGGCCGGGAATTTGAAGCTTCTCTTTTCATAAATCCACAAAATCCTTAATTAAAATGGGAGAGCAGTTATGATCAGTCTGCTATATTCATTTGTGAGGACATGTATACCAGTTATTTTACAAAAAGCCTATCTATGGGTGGGTCTACAGTTTTAAAAGTATGGCTGTCAGAGGACCAGAAAAATAGATTTTTATTTGTCAAATTTTCTTAATTAATAGTTAATTCTAAATATAAGACCTGTGTTTAGGGTATGGAAGATTTACTATAAGTCTTATCGCATGTTCACAGTAATGTCATTAGTTCTACAGCATATTTGTTAAATGAATATTAAAATTGATGGTGGTTTTACTGTGTTAGTCCCAGCCAAGACATTTTCATATTCAACAGGGTTTCATTAACAGAATCCAATATGTGGTACTAATACACCGATACCTAAATATTTAATTTGCTGTGAATCATGATGCGGTAAGAATGCAGGTGTGTGAGCAGCGCTCAAACTTCAAGAGAAAAACTCACATCTGAAATAAAGTGTAAGGCTGATTTTCTTTAATGAAAAACACTTGTTAACTTGAATGTCCAAAGAATGCCTTCTGCTGTATTTATAACAGTATATACAGTACGGTGCATCTAGTTTCCCCCTGAGAATGAGAAAACAACATTATGAATGCACTCAGTGGGTGCTTTAGGTCAGCGGTCTCCAACCTTTTTTGTACCACGGACCGGTTTATGCCTGACAATATTTTCACGGACCGGCCTTTAAGGTGTCGCAGACAGAGATGGGCAGTAACGCGTTACTTGTAGCGCGTTACTGTAATCTGATTACTTTTTTCAGGTAACGAGTAAAGTAAGGGATTACTATTGCAAAAACCGTAATTACTTTCCTGTAGGAACGCTGCGTTACTGCGTTACTAAAACCGTGATTTTTTTTGCGAGAATGTCTCATGACAGTGACGTAAGCAAGTGCGACGTTCGTGACAACAGCTGTGTGCAGATCAACAATGGATCATATGAGTGCGGGTGAGAGTATGAGCGTGCAGCATTTAAAGCGTGGAAGTACTGACCTTACTTTGAGTTTGATTCCATAAAAAGTGACAAAAACATTAGTGTCCGTTGTGCGTGGGAAGAAAACTTCTTTTTACAGCGAAAAAACCCCCCCTAAACTTCCAAGCAAGCGCCGAGTGTGCTATGACGTAATGGGAAACTCACAGAGAACCTCCGCCTACGCCACTCCTGCTTTACAGGTGAAAATAGAGCAACAGGACTGCTGAGTCTTTGATGTTATTTATTTTCTGCTGTGTTTTACTTGCATCTATTTGAAAGAGTGAGTGTAAACATAAAAAAATATATATATTTTATGTGCTGGAATGTGCAGAAAATAAGTTTAAATGTTAAACAAATTTCTTCCAGTCAGAGAATGTTGCATATAATTAAATTTTTGCTTGATGCATAAAGTTAAAAGGTTAAAACTAATAAAACAAGTTTTAAAAAGAGACGTTTCCATTTGATTACATTTTGTATGATGGATTATGCAGAAAAAGTAGAATTGGGCTGAAAGATCTATCGCTTTATCACCTACTCAGGTTGTAAATTGTCTTTTTAAAAAGTAACTAAGTAACTAAGTAATTAATTACTTTTGAAAACAAGTAATCAGTAAAGTAACGGGATTACTTTTTTGGGGAAGTAATCAGTAATTAGTTACTGATTACTTTTTTCGAGTAACTTGACCAACACTGGTCGCGGATAAATACAACAAAATAAAGCTAGTACCGGTACCGAAAAAAAGAAGATTTATTTATAACACACGTGAAAAGACTCAGGAAAACTGAGTTATTGATAAAAAGGATAACAAAATAACGCTGGAAACCGATAAAAACCCTGAAAACCATACATTTCACACCTGAGCCTCAACTCTCGCGGCCCAGTACCAAACGACTCACGGACCGATACCGGTCCGAGGCCCGGGGGTTGGGGACCGCTGCTTTAGGTAATGGAACTGACACTGCAATATGTAAATCAGTGTTGCCAACTCCTCAGTAAGGAAAATCGCTATTGGTTGTCCTAAAAGTCGCTAGAAGTCGCTAAATGACGTCATCGCCTAATTTGCATAATTGGTCATGCTAATCTAATTGTAACCTATGTTGTTGGAGAGAGAAATAACATCGTGGAAGAGACATAAAGTGAGTAAAAAACGTCCTAAATGCATTTAGAGTTTATTTAGATCTACAAATTAAATTTCTTTTAGCAATTATTGTTTTTTTTAATGTCACAATTCCAACCCTGCTCCTTTACCCGGGCTTGGACCGGCAAGTGACCCGAAATAGGCACTCTGGTGGAGTTACTTTGTGTGTGTGTGCTTATAAGTAGTTTTAAACCTTGTGATCCACAAAACAGCATAAGAGTAAAAGAAGAACTGACTGCGTTACAGCACCCGCTGCTTGTTGAGAGTAAAAGCGATACGCGCTTTCACGTCTTTTTTTAGCGACTTTCTTTAGAAAAAAAGTCGCTAAGGGGTCTGAAAACTCGCTAAATATAGCGACAAAGTCGCTAAGTTGGCAACACTGATGTAAATGTTTTAGTGCTCTGAATCTTTTTATATATTGTTAACACAATAAAGAAAATGTCAAAATGAGCGATTTAGACTGAGTGTAAATGTCTGCATTCAGTGTTTTCTTTCGTTTTTTGTTATCTCCAAAGTCTTTTCAAGCGTCATCCTCCTTTCCACCAGAGCGATGTCAGGAGGTAACAATTACAACTTCACTTTCCCTTGTCTCAATCAAGGCTTTTCTTCTTAAGGGGAAAAATCCAAACCTACACAGCACTGTGCGAAAAAGTGGGGGAAAGCTAACGGTGGCTATGCTACCTTCAGATACAGCGGCTACAGGGACCTGGCTAACTACGGATTTTTCAAGGGAAGGCAGGTCTCCAATTCAGCGATCCTGGTATCCAGAGCAGCAAACAGTGTACATTTATTACAAGTATCGTTAATACTAACAGAGGTCAAGGAGTAACTAAACATCTGCCACAATGAGAAGGAAAATGCAGAAGGGACAGCTGAGGCAGCCATACTGCTAGCGAGCTACGAGCTAAACTAAGCTAGCTTAGCTAAGCCAGGGTCTTAGCATCTAACCATAAAGCTCCAGGCTCTGGTTGCCTAGGTGACGCTCTAATGTATTTACTGCCAGGTCATGGGAAAATCTTTGCTCTCACTGTTTGTTACTTCAGTGTCACGCCTGAAAGTTGAGAAAAAATGATCTTGGGCTCGGCTCACTTACTGTCACTAGTGGTTTTTTTGCCCACAGTCACTTGAAGTTGCAGAATGTCATTCACCTTCAGCGGTATTTAATTGCCACACTGCAGCAAACTGTACACAGTAGCACCACCACGTAGCACATCATTATATACCAGCTAGCCCAACTTTAGTAA
The DNA here is from genome assembly GCF_964374335.1 of Astatotilapia calliptera. Taxonomy (NCBI): domain Eukaryota; kingdom Metazoa; phylum Chordata; class Actinopteri; order Cichliformes; family Cichlidae; genus Astatotilapia; species Astatotilapia calliptera. The sequence continues at coordinate 4,003,681 of NC_137422.1, read as the reverse complement.
CCCTACAAACGTCACTGCTGTTTAGTTTTCTGTCTTCATTTATGTTGGAAGTGATAGCAGAGCTGTACGTTTGCATTTTTTCAGAAATCTCTCAGTCAGAACATGCTATATCATGTTTAGGTGGAAACTAGCGAGCTAACTTCCTGCTAACTTCTAACTCTGTTAAATTTAATAAATTCTGTGTTCATGGATGTCTGGATGTTAAACTTAATCGTTACACCTGGTAAAGCAGCAATGCTGATCATTTTATTAAAGATGAAAGAATTTAGACAGTTTGTAACTCTCAGTGATGCTGCAGTGTTCGTTTGACTTTGGGACCTGAAGCAGAGTTTGGACCCAGAAATGGCTAATGACGTCAGACTTAAAGACCGGATAGCTGAACAACCTTATGTAAAAAACAGCTGCATTATTTCAAATGTTAGAAAACCACATTAAATGGTAAAAAGGCCTGCATTTGTATAGCGCTTTTCTAGTCTCTAAGAACCCCAAAGCGCTTCACACTACATTCAGTCATTCACCCATTCACACACACATTCACGCACTGGCGATGGCAAGCTACATTGTAGCCACAGCTGCCCTGGGGCGCACTGTCAGAGGCGAGGCTGCCGGACACTGGCGCCACCGGGCCCTCTGACAACCACTAGTAGGCAAACATGGGGTTAGTACACAGCTGGACCGGCCATCAGGCATTTGCCCGGTGGGCCGTTGGCGATTTTTTGTTTTTATGGGCCGATCGATTTATTTTTATTTTTTTTGGAAGGGTATAAATAATGAAAGGTGTTGGATTGGCCAATTGGTCATGATCGACTCTGGGCTGGACCAATTACAGCCGAGGAGGTCGGATGCACCCTCCCCCTTGTTTAGCAATCTTGTAGACGAACTAAAGAAAATGGAAAACAAAAAAAGGAAAGGAGGTGCAGAAAAAATTAGGGCCAAAAAGAAACAAGCCCTTCAGGCAGACGCTGCCAAATGTGTAAAAATAACTGAATTGTTTGGCGGTAGCTATGGCATAGCTTCCACAGATTTAGCAACATCAGCAAGTGGTGGAGGCCAGCAGGTGGATAAGGGAAAGGGGAGGCAAGAGGAGGAGAGACCCGAGGCGGCCGCCGGTCATAGTGGCAGAGGAACTGAACTTCAGGTAAGAAGTTATGACCTGCTGTCTGTCTGTGTCAGATATAAACCAAGTTCAATTCAATTCAATTCTTCAATTCTTTATTTATTTGTCACATGTAGTTATAACTAGTACAACACACAGTGAAATGTTTTTTCCGGCTAAAAAGTACTCCCCCCCCGACTGTGCATCTTACTAAACTTATAATAAAAAAATATCTATATAAAAGTATAAAAATGTATAATATCGTGCAAAATATTACGCTGTAATAGTTAAGAGCTATAGTGTACGTATTTACGTAAATACAGATGTAAATGATAAAATACAAATAAAAATAAGGATAAAACTCAAAAGAAAATTATATACTGTGTATGGAATTGTCCATCATGTTGTCCGATTTGTGTTTTGATTGAGGAGTCTCACTGTTTGTGGGTAAAAACTCCTCCTGAACCTTTCAGTTCTTGTTTTCAGGCTACAGAGGCGTTTCCCTGACCTCAGTGGCCTGAACAGTTTGTAAGCGGGATGGCTGGAGTCGTTAGTGATCCTGATGGCCCGGGATCTGCACCTTTCAGCGTAGATGTCCTGCAGTGTTGGTAAAGATGTTCCCATAGTGCGTTCAGCTGTGCGCACGACCCTCTGCAGGGCTTTCTGTTGCTGTACTGTGCAGTTCCCGTACCACACCGTGATGTTATTACACAGGATGCTCTCAATGACCCCGGTGTAGAATCTCCTCTGGATGTTCTTGGAGATCTTAAACCTCTTTAAACGCCTCAGATGATAGAGGCGCTGTCTGCCTTTGCTGATGAGGAAGTCCGTATGTGTGTTCCAATTAAGGTCCTCGTTGATATAAACACCGAGGTATTTAAAATTAGAGACTTTCTCCACAGGGTTTCCATTGATCTGAATTGGGGTGTGAGTTTTCTCGCCTCTCTGTCTCCTAAAATCAATCACCATCTCCTTTGTTTTGCTGATATTCATGGAGAGGTGGTTTGCCACACACCACTTTGCTAATCTGTCCACCTCGCTTCGGTAGGCCCTCTCGTCATTCCCGGAGATGAGTCCTACCACCACTGTGTCGTCAGCGAACTTCACAATGGAGTTAGTGGGGTATCTGGCCGTGCAGTCCGCGGTGTAGAGGGAATAAAGAAGAGGGCTAAGCACACATCCCTGGGGGGCCCCTATGTTCAGTGAAAGGGTATGAGAGTACACATCCCCTATTCTCACCGACTGTGGTCTCGCAGTCAAAAAGCTGTGAATCCACCTGCACAAGGATGTGCTGAATCCCAGATCCCGGAGCTTATCCGTAAGGATGTGGGGCACTATGGTGTTGAACGCTGAGCTGTAGTCTATAAACAGCATTCTCACATAGTTCCCACGTCCCTCATCTAGATGGCTCAGTGTGGTGTGCAGGACCTGTGCTACAGCATCTCCAGTGGATCTATTTGTCCGGTATGCAAACTGCAATGAGTCCAAGTCGGGAGGGAGGAAAGAACTAATAAAGGGTTTCATGAGCCTCTCAAAACATTTCATCACTACAGATGTTAGGGCCACTGGGCGATAATCATTTAGGCTGGCTGGGCGGGTGTTCTTAGGGATCGGAACAATCACTGATGTTTTAAAGCAGGTGGGGACTACCTGCTGGGCCAGGGAGGCATTGAAGATGTTAGTGAAAACTGTAGTTAGCTGATCTGCACATACTCTTAGCACACGTCCCGGTATGCTATCTGGTCCCGCTGCCTTCCTGCAGTTGGTTGCCCTCAGAGCTCTCCTCACGTCATGCTCAGAGAGTATCAGTGGTGCTGGTTCAGCAGCGGGGGCGGGTGCAGGGCTCTGAGATTGAAACTGAGGCGCCTCAAAACGCGCAAAAAAAGCATTGAGTTCGTCAGCTAACTCCGGTTTCGTACATCTCACAGTGCTGGGTTTATAATCTGTGATTGTTCGTAGCCCGTCCCATATACGTCGGGAGTCGCCATATTGGAAATGCGACTCCACCTTGTCCTTGTAACGCCTTTTAGCCGCTTTCACAGTCTTCCTTAAACCATAAGAAGCTGCTTTATAGTTGGTCATATCGCCCGATGTGAGCCCCATATTGTAGGCCGTGGTCCGTGCTTTGAGAGCTCTCTTGACAGTAGAGTCAACCCAAGGTTTTTGATTGGGAAAGGTCCGAATTGTAGTCGAGGGGATGATGGTATCCACAAGCATTCCAATGAAGCTAATCGCTGTGTCCGCAAACTCGTCAATGTTTGCGGAAGTATCCTGGAATACGTCCCAGTCTACATCACCGAGTACGTCCTGCAGCGTCGCCTCTGATTGGACAGTCCAACGTTTGACCTCTCGCGTCACCGGAGCTTCCTGATGAAGCCTTTGTTTATATTCCGGGGCGAGTAAAATGGCGGCGTGGTCCGATTTCCCAAAAGCCGGTAGGGAGATGGCTTTGTAGCCGCCTTTAAATGGACTGTAGCAGTGGTCCAGTGTGTTGTTTCCCCTGGTGGGACAGGTAACATGCTGGTGAAAATTAGGCATGACCTGTTTTAATTTAGCCCTATTAAAATCCCCCGCCACTATGATCTGGATGTTTAGCCTGGTGGCCGCTCAGCACATCATGGAGGTCCAATAGCGCCTTGTTGTTATCCGCTTGTGGCGGGATGTAAATCGCAGAGATAATCACAGCCGTGAACTCCCGAGGGAGGTAAAATGGCCGACAGAGGATGGTGAGAAGCTCCAGATGGGGTGAGCATGACCGGGACAGGACCGTGATATTCTGAGGGTTACACCATCTGTTATTAACCATAAAACAAACCCCACCGCCCCGCAGTTTACCGGATTCCGCAGTTCTGTCCGAGCGGAAAATAGAAAATGATTCCGCCGGGGTTATCGCATGGTCCGGCACAGAGCTGGTCAGCCAGGTTTCGGTCAGGCAGAAGATGTTGCAGTCCCTGATGTCTCGCTGGTACCTGGTTCTCGCCCTGATGTCGTCCAGCTTGTTCTCAAGTGACTGGACATTAGCTAGCAATATGCTAGGCAGTGGAGGGCGGTATGCTCTGGTACGTAGCCTGTTCCGGACCCCTGCTCTTCTACCTCTGTATCGCCGTCTCCTTTGTCTCCAACATCCTCTGGAGTCATTGTTCTCGTCGCGGAGGATCTCTTCCGGCCACAACGTTGTGTCCAGTAAACCCGTAGCAGAGGTGAGTGAAAAGTGTTGTCCTATATCCAAAAGTGTGCCAAAGTCATATTGAGTCCGGCCTAGTGCAACACGAGCAAAAAAAACCAATAAAAAACATAAATAAAACGAAATAAAAGCACAGTCGTTGCAGAGCTGCCAGGGCGGCAGCCGAACTCAACGGCGCCATCTTGGATTCCGGATTTAGTTGTAGTTTCTTTTCGTTGTGCTGACTTTTTACAGTCGCTTAGAATAACTGGTACTGCGTACTAGCTAGCATGACAGAGTTTATATACTGCTGGGCGGGTGCTATGAAGTTACTGATAGTAAATTTTATTTTATGCTTAAGGTTAGTTTCTCAAACTCCTCAAAATCTTAACAAATTGTGCCAATCCTTACATGTTGCACCAGGCTGATTTATCATCAAAAGTGGAGAAGACAGAAGAGCAAGAGAGAGAAATAAAAGAGCAGGAGAGAGAGATGACTTTATGTCATCCATGAGGGATGCATTTGACATATGTTTCACATATTATAGCCCAACAAGTTACTTATACCAATTTAAATACGAGCAATCACTTTTTGGCACAACACCGGCTATTGCAGTTATTAATACAACAGCTTCTTGCTAATTTTTGTGTTTCTTTTCATCGCTGTGTAACTGAGTTCAATTGAAAGCCTGCATGCGCTAGTACCTCTTGCCACAAGTTCCCAGAATCCTTTGTGGTTTTACCCCTGAATGACGTCACATTTTTGGTGGGCTGGTCTCTAGTCAAAATGCCGCAGTCAAGCCCTGGATTAGCATCTTGCACAAGGATATTTAGCATACAGCCAGGAGGTAGCCTGGGATCGAACCACCGACCTTCTGATTATTGGCTGACCTGCTCTGCCACCTGAGCTACAGCCACCCATTAGACTTGAGCTAAACTGTTTTAACTGTGTGACTCTACAGGTCTATGGGTTGGCCTGACTTTAAAAATGGTAGAACGCATTAAACAGTTTTAAAATTATGGATTTTCCATAGATTTAACTCATCTGATAATCCTAGTTAGCCCAGCCCATTTTCATCTTGTTATCATGCTGCTCAAATCCCCAGTCTGTATGTAGGTATAAGTGATTGACAAATTGGTAGCGTATGAGTGTGTGTTGTACTTCTCAGTTGGGTGAAAACTCATCTTTGTGACATCTAATTTCAAAGAAATCAACATGGACAAATCAAGATGCTTATGCTAAGGCTTCACAACGGGATTGCCCTAACCAGTGAGTGGTTGTGAAAACGTATTTAATCCTTTTCTGATTTATTTCCTTTTTATTGCATACTTCTCACTCTTACATGATTAAGATGATTGAGCAAATTTGAATATAACACAAAGATAACCCAAGTAAATACCAAATGCAGTTTTTAAAATAGGGTTTTATTTATCAGGGTGAAAAAAGCTCTCCAAACCTATGTTCTGCTATAAATACATCAGGCTTAGCATAATTATGTACTTGAAAAGATTTGCCTTATAAAATTATAATGAATTATCATGTAAGTCAGAAACAATGAATAATGTGTTAACAAATACACAAAACAACAATTTGTTATAATTTGGGTTCATAAAGATTTTTTAAGTGCAAAAATCAAACCCACAAATATCACACTTTGTGTGTTGGCTTTGTAATCATTGTCTTATGAAATCTTCCTTGTGACTGAGGTTGAATGAGCCTGAAGGGCCTCAGGGCCCCGATGAAGAGACGACAGCTGCATTGAAAGAGAAAAACACTGACAAACACTCGGCTGACGTGAGAATATATTTAACAGGTTTATCATTGACATTAAATGAGTGAGTGGCATAGTAGATGGAGACAAATGCTCTACCTCCTGAGCTACAGAGCAGCTGTTGATCGGAAGGTTGGTGGTTTGATCCCTGGCTCCCCCAGTTTGCATGCCAAATATCCTTGGGCAAGATACTAACCCCGACTTGCTCTCCGATGCATCCATTGGAGTATGAATGGGTATGAATGATAGTTAGAAAGCACTCACCGTATAGATAGTAGTGCTTGTGTGTATGGGGTGAATGTGGCGTGTTGTATAGCGCGCTTTGAGTACTCCAGGAGAGTAGAAAAGTGCTATATAAGAACCAGTCCATTTACCATTTACAAAGGGATGTGCAAGAGACATTTCATTTTTATTCCACACCCCATCCTATAAGATGTGTTGCTATTGTGTGTGTGTACATGTCGGCTGTGGGGTGAAGCTGTGGGGGTTTGTGGTTGTCAGTCAGTATTAACCTTCATCACAAGGCAAGTTAGCCAAGGTTGGATTAGCTTCAGCAGCGAACACTTCTGCTTAATAGCATTTGCCAGCATGCTGCCTGTTAGTAACCCTGTTCATAAACAAAACGTTACCTACACAGTGGTCAACTCCTTGGGCAAGGTGCGAAAAATACATTTCCTTTCCAGCTGATAGAAACAATTTCACGATGTCCCACTTTAACAGGAGATGCTCAGTGACAATGACAAAATTAGAAATTAACATTTTTCATTGCCTCCTTTGTCTTGCCTGGAGTCATGGTCCTTCACACGCCTCTTTTGCTAATTGCAGAAAATATCCTCACTTCTTGGAATGCACGCAGACATAATAAAATCTAAATAATAGGTCCAATGTCATCTGTCTTAGTTTTTTCCTACTGCGTCAAACACCATGACATGAATATGGTAATGCATCCGTTTCCAAAGCAGTTTGTTGAAAAGCAGTGATAACTTTCAGGTGAAGGTTAGCAGGGAGCTGGAGACAGTGGTAGGACTTTGATCCAGCTTGTACAGATGCGGGTCATTCTTGAATGAGGCTAGTCTCACTCAGGAGTGCAGATTTATTAAGAACAAATCTCCACCTAGATGACTGTTAACAGATATTAACATTTTATTTCATTTCAGAAGCACTTTTGTGACTACCCCTGTGTTGGCTGTGTGCCCCTTGGTCCATTCCAGAGAAAAGTCAGAGCAATGAGAGTGAGAGTGTGTGTGTGTGTGTGTGTGTGTGTGTGTGTGTGTGTGTGTGTGTTGTGGGCTATAGCAGTGGCAAAGTGACATTTCCTTAGCTGGTGGAGCAGTAGAGGTGAACGCTTACTTGGGTGTGACTTACCAGAGTGTAGCTGCTATAATAAAGATCTGTGAAGACGGCTTGAGTCCGCTCTGACCTCCATTACTGTGTAATTGTGGGGGCCTGGGGAGCTGCTCCAACAGCATTATCCCCGATGTCACACCTGAAGGTGAACCTGCAAGGAAGCTGACAAAGCTCTTACAAACTTCAAACCTCTTTTCCCTCCAGAAAGACATGAAATGGGACACGGGGTGAAAAGCCACATAAGAGAATGCTGCCACGCCAAACGTTCTTCACATTCATCGTAGGCGTCGCCATTTAAATCATTTACCTACAAAATCAACGTCAACAATAGATTACTTACTCTGTGATGCAGTAAGTTAGCAGGCTCTCAATGGACGAGCGGTAGAAGGTCAGCAGCAGGTTGGAGTGCAGCTTGTACTACCTGAGGACCCTTTAGGAAGTGCAGCCGCTGTTGGACCTTCTTGACGACCGCTGTGATGTTGTCTGTCCAGGAGATGTCAGCGGAGATGAGGACGCCAAGGAACCGGAAGGTGTGGACCCTCTCCACACACTTCCCGTTGATGTATAGGGGGGCTAAGTCTGTGCTGTGCCAAGAGTGACCAGCTTGGTGATGAGGATGTCCGGGATGATTGTATTGAAAGCTGAGCTGTAGTCCACAAAGACCATTCGGACGTAGCTTTGCCGCTGTTCCAGGTAACTCAGCACAGAGTGGAGGGCTATGACGATGGCTCCTTCTGTAGATCTGTTTGTGCAGTATGCAAACTGGTAGGGGTTGAATTCTGGGGAGAGGTAGTCCTTGATGTGCTGAAGGACTAGTCTCTTGAAGCATTTCATGATTACCGGTATGAGGGCCACAGGGTGGTAATCGTTCAGGCTGGTTTTAAAGTGTTTCAGAAAGGGCTGTTCCACAAATGGCTCCAAAAGTCAGTCAGTCTCATAGGCTGGCTGTTAAAATGAAACATGCTTTCAGCCTTGCACAAAATATTTTTTTATTTTTCATGGGTAGCTTCCCTCTTCTTAACAACTGAACTATGGATGTGAAGCCTTAAAGAAAGCAGTATAAGTTACAGGTGGTGAGCCAGGGAGCTGTCAGCACAATGGCTGCCTGCTCGGCCTCACCTCTGTGTTTTTGCTGTTGGTGCCTGTTGGACCGCACCAATGGTCTAACATTGTAATTATCTCTACAGCGGAGGTAGAATTAACCACTGTAGGCACATTAATGGCAGATATAGCAGAGTAAGTGTAATTCTCCTTTAAGTGGAGCAGAATTTGGAGAGATGTTGAGGTTGCTGTTGTACTTGTGATGTTATTCGTGTAAAAATAAACGTCACTCTGTTCAGGTCTCGACATTTTGCACAGGTCCCACTGCTTGTTCTGTCTGCTTCTTGTTATCATACCATTGTCCCCCGCTACCACCTGTTCCTCCGTCGCCCCCACCTCTCCCATCTCTCTCCTCTGTTGCTCAGTTTTATTTCTCTTATTTTACTTTGGAATATATTTTTATTGGTAGCAGATTAAACTGGCAGAGCTGTGATGAGATGCCATTTTACTGCAGCAGTAGGAGTCGCCATCTGCCTCCATCTGCTCTCTACTTCCATAACACCTACGCACACACACACACACACACACATACACACACACACACACACACACACACACACACACACACACACACACACACACACACACACACACACACACACACACACACACGATAGATGAGTAAAGCAGTAAATCAAAACACACAGCGCCACGTCCAGCAGGTAGCGAGAGGACTTTCTAATCCGGCCTGCAGGTGGTTCCTCTAACCAGGCCTCATGTTAACAGAGCAATGCAGCGAGGGAGCAATGTTCATTACCTGTCTCCGGCTGTCCCTCCAATCTCATGTACAGCTCTTTGGCTTCACTGCAGGCAGCTGTTGTTGCAATATAAGCACATATGCGCATAGTCTTTTCACAACTTTGAGGCTAGAATAATAATAAAAAACAGTTCCTATTTTATTCCTTTATTATATCATCCTATTTAAATTCATTTTAACATCACATAGCGTCCTAGCTGGGACGTAAAATCTCCTGTCCATACAGGCTCGCTCACAGCAGGTTATAAATTAACCAGAACATTTTTTTTTAATGTTCATAATTTTTCATCACACTGGTTTTGGATCTACTGATTTGTGTGCATGTACACAGGTCCAACCCTCTGAGGTCTAAGCCAGCGTTGGTGATGATTCTAACCCTATATCTTGGACAAACTGTAAATACTGTCTGATGTGTGTCACAGTGATTCTTTTCTTAGTCCGATCTAACCAATCAGAGCACTACGTTTGGGAACATGTGTGCTCGTAGCACAATGGGAAATAAAACAGGAAATAGTACAGGATGAGATGAAAAAAGTAAAATAATGAAATAGTAGGTAACACTATTTTAACTCAGACACACAGCTAGATGCTGTTCCAGGTCAGTCGGCTCTCTGCCTCCTCAGATGTGGTCCCAGCTCTTCCATTTAGAGCTCAAACTGTCCCACTGATCCTGAAATTCTCCGTGCTGCTGCCTTCTGGTGAGAATGGGATGAGCCCATAATCGCCTTTTTTCTTCCTTAACATGTCAACTTCAAGTTTTTTGAGGACAAAGTTTACACGACAAGCTTCCATCAGAAAAATTCTGAATTTTGTGCTCTTTTTCTCCAACACACTTGGTGTGGAACAGTCTTTGGACTTCAGATAAGTCTGTGTTGGAGGCTGAATGGGCAGGTAATGGCACGAAACGGCATCTACATGGAGAGAGGTGCACACGTGGGAACGGCTGCTGGACTGGTTAGTGCAAGCAAACTGTGGCAAAAATATCATTTCTGGTAACAGATCCACAAAATACACAAATAAGAAACACATTGCTGTTGTTTTTGCTTTACAATGGTGCAGTTTCATCACTTACTAAAGGCCCAAACTCAGCTCAACTAAAAGAGAGCCTTCAATCGATAAGACCAACCAAATCACAAACTGTGACTGTCACTGAAAGGCTCATCAGCACTTGCCAGCAGATGCTCGTGTCTCTGGATCTCTAAGGGTCTCTCACCTGGTCCACAAAATACAAAATCCTCTTCTCAAGCCCTCTATTTGTATTTCTTTGAAAAAAATTTTAATTTATTTTTTAATCACATACACAGAAGCAGTGAAAGGCAGAAAGTTTATTCATATTGTTATGATTCAATGTTATGGATATTTTTTGTACTGTGTTTTTTGTCTGCCACACCAGAGGGTGGCATAGTTTGTGTCCTGTGTTATTGCTGCTATGTGAGTTCCAGGTGGAGGCTGACCATTGGTGGAGGACTGGGAGAGGCCGGCTATAAATGAGGACCCTTCTCAACCGGCACGCCCCAGCCTAATTCCTGTTCCCAACAAACTGTGCATCTGGCTGCGTGTGAGTTTATATTCTGGAAGCTTTTGCCGTGTTGTAAATAGTTTGTTGTAAATAGTTGTCAATATTTTTTTTACTCGGTAGCTGTAGGGGTGAGAACCATTTTTCCTTAGAAACCTTTTCTCCTATTTTTGGTTAGGGAGGCAGGTAAGACACCTGTAATTTTCTTTTGGGGTTTTCTCTGTAGGTAAGCCAGCTGCATTTCATTTCTAAAGTTTTTGTTTGTTGTTTTGGCCATGCTCACCCTGATGCCCGCTACCTTTTGGGACTTAATAAACTGACTGGCTGTTGCAAAATCCGGGGCTGATGTCTTTTTGGTTCGTCTTCCTTGAGAGCAGGGAGTGTGGGGGCATTTTCCTTTTTTAAAAAAAAAAATTTCCTTACGTTGCACGCCGGTTTTCCCTGGGCTGAGGTGTAACAATGTGTTGTCTGAAGCAAACAGGATAAGCTGTTTTAAGAGTCCCGCCATGGTTTGTATGTTCTGTCTATCACTGTTTAAACACTGAAGGTGAGAACAGGATTCACCTGAGCATCCTCGATTAGAGCTTCTCCAGCAATCCGCCTCTCGCTCCTCTCACGGCCTCCAGATGCATTAACACGGAGATGTTAATGGTCACAGGCACCAACACAAAGGTCAAAGGAGGCAGGAATTAGAGAAACGCTATACACAGAGCGTTCTCACTCCCGAGGCGTAACATGTCGACGTTTTGTCACGTCCCGCGGCGTTCCTGAGGAACGCGAAAGGAGACCTTCGGCGTTCTTATGGTACGCGGCGGGTTATGGCTGGAATCCAGTGCAATGACGCTCCCGCGGTAGTAGACGTTCCAGCCCTGTATTCCAGCCCTAAACCTAACCTTATCCCTAGCCCTGACCATAACCTTATTCCTGACCTTAACCAGGACTTTAATGATGTTAAATAGCGTGTTTCTAAGCGATTTGAAGAAAAAGAGCGAACATGTGTAGGTTCAGTCCAGACGGTTCTCATATTTTCCTCTTTTTCCGAGGTCGTCATTTAGGAACGTGGTGGGTAGCTGAAAACGTAATATGGTGACAATTTGTCACCTAGCGTAAAATGTTACGCTTTGGGAGTGAGAACGGGTTGCTATACACACATACTGGGAGGAAGGAAAAAGACAAGAGGGAGGGAGAGAGAGGAAGCAGCACAGGGAGCAATCCACTAGTTTTGTCTGATTCTGTAAATGATGTAAGATGATATGCTATGAATAACATCATAAATGTTTCCTTTGCATTTCATCTTCCTGTGCTACAGAATAAACACATAAGTAAATAGATGCAGGCTAATTGGATGATATTAGTTACTATAGTAATATCACTGAATCACATCAACAGATAGCTGAGAATGGTAGAAGTAAAGAGTTGAAAAATAAACAAACAAAAACAGTTTCATCTGCTGCAGTGTGCATTTCATTACTGAACTTCAGTGTTATCCATTCAGTTCATTATCCTTAAACATGTTCGCTTAGCTCTGAGCACAAAGCACGCCACCACTCTGCAACAAAACATTTGTGGTTAGCATGTTTAAGTGTTTCAGGAAATCTTTAATAACCCTTATTTAAATGCAAAACAGACATACACAGTATAATATACAGAACTGAATAAAAAAGAGGGTTTGCATAAGTAATGTTTGGGTTACTGTACGTAGGTTTGAAAGGTGTTGCGGAGGTGCAGAGAATGTGGGAAGAGAATCCAAATTTATGCACACAGCTGCTGCAGCTGGCCTGATAAGTTACACAGAGCTGTAAAACACAGTTGTTTAAAATACGAAAATGATATGCTGCATTCAGAAAGAGGTTTTCTGGCAAGCAATTAGCAGTGCATCTGTGGCCCAGTGACGCTGGTGTGTAGTTTTGGATGAGTGAAAGTAGGGCACAACTCAAGCACTGTGGCTGATGGATGTAGAACAGGTCATCACTGTCGGCAGCCTGTACAGCAGGAAAAAAAGTTTGGTGGTTGTTGTTAAGTTAAGTAACAGCAGGCAAGCAGGAAGTGAGGAACGGTATAGTCCCCTTACTCGTACCAAACCTGAGGTGCGGGTGTAATATATGCAGTTTGGGCATTTTTAAGAACAGTGATCCTGCAAACCTCAGTTTTAATGCAACTCTGCTCATCTGGACGTCTGTTTTAAATATAGTCAGCACTTTACCAATGCCCCCAAAAGGCAGTCAGAATCATCTGAATTTGATAAGGCCACCTATCTGCACCTGATTTAGGCACCCACAGTTTTTTAATGCAGGAGCTCTGCCATGTCACTGACCTACACCTTCCCCTTATTGCTTTGTCAGACACCTTCACAGTGCAAAAGAGTCTAGAAGTCGCCCAGATCCAATAGGGATTTGAAGTTCGTCTCAGAAGGGATATTTGGTACAATGGGGGAAGTAATTATTTGATTCCTTGCTGAATCTGTAAGTTTGTTCACTTTGACAAAATGAACAGAGACAGAATACCAACTGAAAAGCCAGAAAAAAGTACACATTACATCGAGTAATATGCAGTAAGATGTTTCTTGGTCAGGAGGTTTAATAATATTAATAATAATAAATCTTATTTAGAAGCGCCTTAACAATAGAATAAAACACATAATAGATGACAACGAAGAAAAACAAGAAAACAAAAGCACAAGATAAAATTACAAACAGCGGGCTCACTGTGAATATGCAGATTTGAGCAGATGGGTTTTGAGTTGAGATTTAAATTGTGGGAGAGAACCAGTGTTTCTTATATCTGGGTGTAGAGAGTTCCACAGCCTGGGAGCAGAGCGGGCAGAAGAGGTAGTGATTAACAGATCAGAAAGGTAAGGAGGAGTGAGGTTATAAAGGGCCTTGAAGGGGAGCACAAGAAGTTTTGAACCATTTCAAGCTCATGGAGGGATTTTTGGGGAAGACCATGCGAGACCACCATGAGAGAATCATAACCGTCAATACTATGGACACGAATGGACGTAGACTGGGTGGAAATAGAACTTCAGTTGCGTAGATGGAAAAAGGCAACAGGTGAGATTACTGATGTGAGATTTTCAGAATAGTGAACTGTCTAGGATGACACCAAGGCTCTTAACCTGAGGTGAGGGGAAAACTGTGGAGTTATTAATAATGAGAGAAAAATGGTTCACCTTCAGTCGGTTGGATTTAGTGCCAACAAGGAGGATTTCAGTTTTATCCTCACTTCTCTTGGCTCTTGACGGAGGAAGTCGCACTTTCTCCCTCTCCCTTATCTTTCCTGCTTGGCTTCTCATGTCTTTTGTATAGTCTCACTTATTCTCTAACCCTCAGAGAGTCTCCCAGACTTGTTTTCTAAAAACATAAAGAAGAATTATGGATTTGATTAACTGCTCCTTTAACGGAATTGACACCTTCCTGGGCTTGGGAGAGCCCGACTGTCCTGCAGAGATGTTCTCTGCCGGATACTCGATGGTTGGTTGCGTTGTGTGTCTGGCAACACTCTTGATGGAGGACATTGAACAACATCTACCAACTATGATAACAGAGTTCTGGCTGATTGGAGCTGGCTCGGACCTGGCTTATCGAAGAACAAGAAGCGGCTACAGCTGTTTAAAATCCCACAAGGCTGGCCGTCATGATAGACGATGGGCAGGACTGTGAGTACTCAGACTGTTTTTTTTAACGCAATATGGATAAGCTCTTGGAGAAGAACAACGGGAATTGAGAGACCTGGTGACCAGTGACGGACGTTAGACCAACTGTAAAATTGGATGCAGTTTGTTCACACTAACCAAAACAACTACCATTTTCATCTCATGCGGCTCACCTGGCGCCAGCTGGATGCTCAAAGCAAAAGCTGACGGGAATAACAAAACTCTCCCTTAGATAATAAGACTGTTTGTTGTGACTCTCTCCCTCCTCATTCAAGGCCACCCGCGTCGACCGAAGATTGTTGACTTTTGCTTAACCGGGTGAAGGGACACTTTCTCTCGACACGGAACACACACACACACACACACACACACACACACACACACACACACACACACACACACACACACACACACACTGACACAGACCTACACTCACCCCCCCAAACGCTTCGAAGTTTATGTCTTCCATGTTGTGAGATGTGATGATTCATGTGCTGAGGTGTTTTTTTCTGTTCTCAAACTGATCTCCCTGTTGGAGCTCAGTCTGGGGGGAGTTCTTTTTTCTCCTCGTCTTTCCTCATGTTGTGCATTTTCCATTGTGGTTCGGTTCCGGGTCGCTGCTCGTGCGGCTGACCGGCCAGCTACCTAATCTGACCTGTCTCCCCAATGTGATCTTTGAGTGACATATGTGACCGTATGCATTACGGTCACATATGTCACTCAGTACGGTCAGTAAGGTCAGTCTCTTAATTGCCCCTTGGGGATAAATAAAGTCTTCTGAATCTGAATCTGAATTAAGAAAATGAGAGCTGAACCAGGATTAATTAATTCTGATATGCATTCTGTAAGAAAAGAAGGTGGGAGGGAGGAATCAGGCCTGCAGAAGAGATATAACTGTTTGTCATCGGCAAAATGACTCCCTCCATTCCACCCTGGAACGTTTACAGGTTTGATAGTGTTAGACAACTTCACCGGACAGATGACATACTAAGGCTAAGGGTCGTTGTTATCCTCGGTCCAGCTGAAGACATAAAATGTTATTCGTACAATCCGGGGTCATCGGGCATCAATTACTTTTTGCATAAATTACGTTTTTGGATACTATATATCAAATATTTCAAATGATGGTTCCTTACGTTGAAACATACATCTGCAGTGACTTTCAGTATCCTATTGTAGTATTCTTATTTTATTTGTACTGTATGACGTTTATGATCAAACTTTACATCAGAACGATGCGATTCTTTTCAGACCAGTGAACACTGAATTCCCAAATCTATTTGGAAATAAACAGAAACTATCACGAGTGCCAGTGATCAACAATAACAAGGATCCTATTTAGGATCGGTGAGGCCTTAACATTCAACAGTTATGGTTAAGTTCCATTTTGACCTTGTCCCAAATCTCTTACAGCATCTGACCTTCTGCTATAAGAACCCTGATGTTAACCTAACCCTAACCGGTGTCTGATGAGCTGATGGATGTTAAGAAGCGAAGTAGGTTTTAGCAACTGAACCAAAACTTCTGTAAAAACCATTAAGAGGTGCAGGCAAGCTTTTTCAGTGGCTAACACTAGAATCAGGCAGCGTGTCTCTCAGTGAGTAAATGGAGAGTGAAACACAGGACTTCTACTGTTGTTTGTTTTTCCCTTTGGACCTACAGAGATGAAAAGTGGTCTTGGCAGGTTTCTGTGCTCATTGCTGTGGCTGAGCAGCTTCTGTTCCCCCCTGAGGACAAAGCTAATTGAAACCTGGCCCCATTTACCAAAACTGCTGTCAGTCACCCCTGACCGCACGGCCGGGACACAGTAATAAGGTTCCTCTGCCAGAACAAACTCTGCTTTTTTTGTTTTTTTACACATTAATAAAATTGTAGCAAACTTAGCTCCACATAAATAGATGATACAGTGCTGTTAACACCAGCTAATGAGACATTTTCAACACCTGAGGATAAATTAAATATTCAAATATATTCTGCAGAGTGGGTTTCTTGTAGGATGCATGCTGCCCAAAGGAGTTTAAGTATGTGCACAAAGAAATAGAAAAGGCCACTGATTCTCAGTCCTGATTTCCAAGCTGTATGTGTCTGTTGGCATTTTTCTTTACCCGTCTAATCAGGAGCTGATGTATGGCTGAGATGCCAGTTTAATTAACAGCCTGGTAGGTGAGAAACCCAAAGATGTAAATGGACTGAGAACAAAAGCTAACGAAGAGCCTGCTCTCTCCACAACAACACAGATAACCCTGTGTCTCAAACCGAATCCCTAAATGTGTCAGAATCATGCACTTTGACACAGCACACTCCTGGTTCCTATGTACGTATGTGAAAATTGCTATGTACTACGGTCACATGACCAACAGGTTATATGACAACTTAGACAGCTGTTTGGCTGCACAAAGATCACAGTCCCATTTTAACGCGTGAGGTTTAATTTGATCCAGCCTCACGTGGCTCAGTTTGTGGCACATTTTTCAGCACCACAGGTTGCTTCTTGGTTCATATTAGTCACCAGTACTGGTTTCCATGTGAGCTGTGTTTCAAACTTCAACAGCAGGCTACATAAAAAAAGAAGTTTGACATAAACCACAGCTATTATCCATCCCTCTGTTCTCTTCCACTTATCCAATTCAGGTTTGTGGGGGAGCTGGAAACTATTCCATCTGCCATAGAGCAAGAATCACCAATCTGTGACAGGACTAACACAGATACAGACGACTATTCATGCCTATGGGGATTTTGCACCAGTTAACCTAACCCCACTAACTGCATGTCTGTGGACTGTGGGAGGAAGCTGGAGCACCCACACACACGCGAGGAGAACAGCTCCACACAGAGAGGCCCTGGGCAGGTGGTGGATTTGAACCTAGGACCTTCTTGCAGTGAGGCAACTGTGCTAACTAACGAGTTATTAATTCTGTTCATTTAAATGTTTTAATTGCTTTGTTTTAAACCAGTAAAATAAAATAAATTGTGCATTTTTTGTTTTTGGCACCTTTAATTCTCAGATACAGGCTTCCCCAGCAGTGAAGACTAACAAGTCGCATATTTTCAGTCTGCTCACACATAGGAGCTGTCGCTGAGCGGCAGACACAGTGTGTGTGTGCACGCAGCCAGAAACATTGTTGGTTTTTAATTGCCGTGCACCACACAACAGCTACACTTCAATTAGCAGTTATGGTAAAATAACACCTGTTGCAAACACCCAACGCATTATAGACACAGTAGTCTATGTACAGACTGAATATAGCATTCCAATCTGGAGGTTTTGTGTCCTTGCTAATGAATGTGGGCTTATTGGAAAGCAAAAGCATGCATCAATGATACCAGTGTGTGTGGAAATTTATGGTGTCTGCACAAAAACCAGTGACAGGATTGGGAGACTCATCAGAACACCCCGCTGGGTGGAGCAGTAGTGGTCCACACATTTTTCCGATGGAGCTGGGACGACTACTAACCCCATGTTTGCCTACTGGTGGTGGTCAGAGGGCCCAGTGGCGCCAGTGTCCGGCAGCCTCGCCTCTGTCAGTGCGCCCCAGGGCAGCTGTGGCTACAATGTAGCTTGCCATTGCCAGTGTGTGAATGTGTGTGTGAATGGGTGAATGACTGAATGTAGTGTAAAGCGCTTTGGGGTCCTTAGGGACTGAGAAAAGCGCTATACAAATGCAGGCCATTTTTTAACACTCAGTCCAGGCAGCGACTGCTCAGATGGGTTGATCTGATATCCTCGTGTTGGTGTTGTTCCCAGATCATCATACTAAATGTTGTTCCAGGATCAACATTGCAAGTGACCAATCAGGATGTTGTGACGTCATACCTTTTCGACTTCGGGAAAAACCGGCGTAAAACAAAAAACTGTACTAAAGCTGCGTGAAACCGCCTCTGTCCGCCGATCAACGGACCCTGACCCTGACCCTAACCGTAACCCTTTAATAAACAGTAAGCAGAATTGATATGGTCCTTGCAACATTGGAATTTCATAAATGCACAAATGGGCTTGGCGCGCAAAAGAATAATGTCACAACAATGTGATTGGTCACTTGCAATGTTGAACCTGGAACAACATTTTCATGATGGTCTGGGAACAACACCAACACGAGGATATCAGATCATCCGCTCAGATGTGTCATTTGAACTTCTTTCTCTCGCTCTCTTTCATACGTAAGATGGCTTTTAGAGAGACGTTTCTCAAAATAGGTGCCATCATCCACACATTTAAGTGATTATGTGTCTCACCCTGCTATTTGGAGGGAGGCTTTTCACTTCACCTTACAGTGTGACCATTTCAGAAGCTTTTAACACGTTGTCTTCCAAAGTGGTTAGCGGACATGCCTCTCAAACCAATTGGCCTGAACCCATGCAGTTATTTACTATATTTACACGCCCTATACCAAATGTGCAAAGATATTTAGCTTACACTGACACAAAACTAGGAGTCACAAAGCGTTGTTTACCCTTGAAATGTAGCTAAACAACTTTACAATTCCTGCATTTATTTTCACAAGTGCTTATTTAAAACATATTTATGTTAGTTTACTGTTAAAGTGTAAATTTAAAGTGATGGGGCAGCAGCAAGAAGGTCCTGAGACTCAGCCGCCTGGCCGGGGCCTTTCAGCGTGGAGCTTGCATGTTCTCCCGGTGTTTGCATGGGTTCTCTCCTGGCTTTCAGTTAGTGGGGTTAGATTAACTAGTGATTTAAATTGCCCATAAGTGTGAATGTGAGTGCAAACGATCGGTGTATCTCACCTCTTGTCCTATGGTCACTGGAATAGGCTCCAGCCCCCCTTCAACCCTGATAAAGATAAGTGTAAGAGAATGGATGGATGGATTTACACAGATGTAGAGGGGAGAAAGGAGATAGGGTATCCACAGCTCCAGCTGACCTAACCTGTTCTCATTTTTGGCAAGAAAAGCTGCTAACATAGTGTCCATCGGTTGTGGGCCATGATGCCCTGTCACACCCAGCTCATCAGGGCTGTAAGGTTACTGTTGTGAAACAAAAAACAATGATCTTATCCTAACATTTAACAACCAGTGGGTGAAAGTGAACACAGAAAACTAAATCAATCAGTAACGGAAACAAACAGTATAAACAGACACGCGGGTCTCAGATATCATTTTGAGGTATCAACAGTAACTCCATTAAGTCCAATGTAAGTGACTTCCACAACTTGGGAGCCACAACCTTGAAAGCACAGTCTCAATTTTAACCAAACCTACCGTAACCTCGACCTAGGTACAGCCAGCAAGCTTGGCTTGATTGGCTAACCTCCTGAGGTACTTCACTAACATAGGGAGGCATTTCACCATGCAGACCCATATGGAAAAGAAATAGTAAAATCTTATATGTGATTACTCATGAAAGTGGCCACTTTCATGAGTAAATCATATAAGGCTTACATGATTTACTCATGAAAGTGGCCACTTTCTCATTACTTTCATATATTGTTTTAGTAAGTATCCAAAACATACAAGTTTCATTATATAATTTTTCAAGGGATCTTATATCTGTTTTCACTCTTATATGCTTTTCATACAAGTTTCACACAAGACAGATACAAACTTTATAAGATTTATATATATCTTTTCCATATGGGGAGCTCTGAAAGTGATCACCTAAGTATTAAACTAAACCTTTAAGGGTAGCCATATTGGTGTTACACGGGACCTTTCAGAGGACTTGACGAGCAGCTTCACATGTCACTCTGGAGTGTTTGCAAGTGATCCAGGCATAGACACTCAGGCAAAGGAATAATGCATTATGAATCATGTATGATCAGTTCATACATGCTTTGATTTATTTCAAACAAGTCTGTGCAGCACAGCGGGCATGCTTATAAAAACTGAAAGGCAGATCAAAAGTTACACTCTGTGATCAACTGTGTAAAAGACTGCAGAAATATCCAACAGAACAATACATCTCTATGCATAAAAATATGATAATATTAATATTTGAAACTCTACGAAGAGTGAACAGCTGGAGATACAGGTGTAAGAATGTTTCTAATAGTGTCAGAACTTTTGGATATCTTCTTCTCTTATGGATTAAGTTTGAAAAATCTATATCCCTTGCATGTCTTGTTATACTATTAAAAGATGACTAAGACGTACCTGGAGCTTTGTGGATTTCCACAAACACTCAGCTGAAACGCTGAACGGTGTCATTCATCCAGAAATTAGCCAAAGAGGTATTTCTGCTTTTTTAAAAGGAGCCATTTTATCAAAAACACATAAAAAGTGATCATTAAAAGAATGCAGCGTGAAATTGATATCATTATTCAGGAAAAAAGCATCATCAAGGTTAAAAACAGGCGAAAATGTATCTGTTTATCTGATTAAAAGTGCGCGAGGTTGACAGCCAGAAGGATGATTAGAATCAGACAATAAATTAAAAAGAATATAAATGTGGTTATAAATAAAATGTTCTCAGAGCAGGGAAAGTCGATTAGAGTAAAAACTAAATCTAAAACACGTCCCTTGTTCCAAGTGGGGCCTGATTTAGGGAGCGATGAATTCTGTGGACTCATCTATGTAACTATGTAGCAAATCAGAAGAAGAATCACAATAACTGACGATTTCAGAGTTAACGACAAAAAAGTCAATAAACTCTTTCAGAAACAAGGAATGTCAGACGCTCTATTATAATGCAGTAAAACAGATTAGCTCTTCTAACTTTTGTGATCTGGAGCTTAAACAAAGGAAACAGCTCTATGCTCACATGTCAGCACAGGAAGCAGATCCTTAAACCGGCTGCAAGCTCTCCATCACATCCTGAGCGATGTAAAGGGTTCAACGAGGTAGGCCCGGTTCAGTCTGCCAGGTTTCAGCCTTTAAATTCAGCTTTTCGAATGTCTTATTGTGATGGAACGTGTGTTCATGAGTGTCGTGCTTGGGGAGCCGAGCCTGGACTCTTCACAGAAGTGAACCGGAGCAGGTGCACTGAACGTGCGAGTACATCTACTATTAGGCCGTCAGAGATGGAGAATCCGGAAACACCTGACAGTGACAGCAAAGCCGGCTGGGAACCATTACCACGGTGATCAAACAGGAATGTTAAGATTTTAACAGCTGTTAGTTCTTTAACAGCTGCTCAAACGGTAGTTTAACAGGAAATCAGCCACACCTGGACATTATGCCACAACACCTAATTATTCAAGTTTCTTTATGTGAGGAGATGAATGTTAAATGAAATTCTGAGTTTAACAGGGAACCAATGAAGAGAAGCTAACAGGGAAGAAATATGATCTCACTCTCTGGTCCCAGTTAGTACTTTGACTGCAGCGCTCTGCATCAACTGAAATCCTTTCAGGGAGCTTTTAGAGCCACTTCATAATAACCCTACAAGTAACAAATGCATGCAAAAGCTTTTCAGCGTCACTCTGAGACAGGATGTTTCTTTTAACTTTGGCGATTAATGAATGAACGAGGAATAAAGGTGGTCCTACACGTTTTCTTGATGGACAAATTGTGTCAAAGATTCGTCACAGTGTTACCGGAGCCCGAGATAATCATATTTTAATATTTTTAGGAGCAAGTTTAATAAGGCCAGTTTTGTCTGAATTTAGAAGCAGTAAATTAGAGGTCATGTATGGCTTTAAGAGATGTTTGTAGATTAACTAGTTCCTGACTAAATAAAGCTGGACAATAAATTTATATATGGCTTTGTCTTTCAAATACTATCACCTAAAAGAAAAATACTGTATCATGTGAAAAGTACTGGTCGCAGCACAGGCCCTCGTGGACTAACTTTTGTATGTGA
Organism: Astatotilapia calliptera; assembly: GCF_964374335.1. Lineage (NCBI taxonomy): Eukaryota > Metazoa > Chordata > Actinopteri > Cichliformes > Cichlidae > Astatotilapia > Astatotilapia calliptera. Next base: position 3,981,522 of record NC_137422.1, on the reverse strand, counting down.
AGATGATGCTTCAAAATGTTGCCGTCCGAAAAATTCTTTATTGATATTTTTTCATCACTTTCGAGTAAAGTTAGATTTTACATGTGGCGGGGTGTGGTTCTGAGCCGCAGGGCGGGGAGGGGGAGCAGTAGGTTCAGGTGGCCCAGCTCGCTTCATCATAGTAATTAGGCTTTGCAGGAGCTGGTCGGGCCTGTTGGGTGGCAGCGTGGGTCGACCTGGGAGCAGGAGCAATACACGAACAGAGTGATCAGCTCTGAACACTGTAAATGAACAAAAACCTAAACAGCCACTCAGGCCTGTTTGTGTGTGTGTGTGTGTGTGTGTGTGTGTGTGTGTGTGTGTGTGTGTGTGTGTGTGTCATACCAGGGTCAGTACAAAGATGTTTGCATTCAATAATCTGAATCCTTTTTAAAAAATCTTTATTTCGCACGTTGTTGCAACTTTTTTACTGAGAACAAAAACTCGAACTTCGATAGCAAAATGAGAAACTCAGTCATTTGCTAAACGTGACTGTGTATTTAGTATTTGTGACACCGCCTTATTTGTTGACCTGTTTTGTAAGTTTTCCTTTGTGGAAGACGATGTGCCAGAGCTGGTAAACATGGCTGATCAATAGGCAACGCTCCGTTTTTAGCCTTGAGATGTTTATTGTAGCGAGCGGGCCATTAGAAGCCAGAGTCAGCAGCTCCATAAATCAATGGTATTATCACGCAGCAGGATGGAGGAAAAGCAGCAAACTGAAAGGCTGCATTTAGAGCACAAAGAGGGGCAGGTGGAGGAGGAGGTGAAGTGCTGCTATAAGATAATAAAGTGTCAGTGCTCCCACTGTGTTTACTCTACAGCTGCTTCTGTTTTGCCTTCTCCTTGTTCTGCTGATAGAGGGAAACTTGATTACGGATCAAAGGATGAGCAGAAAAGATCGTATATATACATACGACTGATGAGTACTATCTGCAGTTGCCATGGTTACTGCTGTGCTGATTTATTTTATTTCATTCATTTTTTAAGTTTGAACACCACCTTGGATCACAATGAAATAAATAGTAAACCAGCTCTCAGGTGGTGAATGTTTGCCTGTGTTTGGGTACATCTTATGACTCGATGCTCCGTCATTACTTCACACAAAACACATTAGTCTGACAGACTCATTGCTAAAGTAACATTTGAATCAAATGTTTGAGAACAAATAGAAATTTATGAAAACATGCAAATAGAAGAATGAGAAACAGGGAACACAAAACACTCTTAATGTACATTATTTCAGGTTGAGGATCAGGTGGCGGAGCCAGCCCACATGTCCAAATATCCTTGTTTCCGACGTACTCATCAAAGTGTGAATGTTAGACTGTAAGCACACAGAAACAGAGAGAAATCCTGTATAAGAACTGTGTTTCCGACCGTGGTTACTCCTTTGTACAAACATGAGTTTCATCGTTCCACCGAGGCAGCATTTAGATTTCATTCAGGTACATTTGATAGTTTGACGTAGGTCCACCAGCAGCCATCGCTGTCAGAAATATTGTCTCTGCCGTTATTTAAATATTAAATATTGATGACTAAGTGGTGCTGTGATGGCGATGCATTAGAATTAAAAGTGAAATTGTTATTTCAAACAAGGGCGTCTTTCTCAGGATGAAATCACGTGCAAGTTTGTGGTAAAACACACTGGTACTGAAAATAACTGTGATATGAAAAGTATGATTTGAAATGATAAACACAATGCAGAATCACGTTGCAGTTTATCATTACAGCAGTTACAGGCTTCAGTTACCTACAATGCTGTAGTCTCAGCTAATTTACATATTTTACAGCTGAGTAAAGTGAGCTGTTATCAACTACTGCTAACAAGTACAATTACTTTGTTACAACACTTTCTTATATTATCTGTACTTTCCAGTCCTTACATTTTCAAAACAGACATATACATTATTTATATATGAATTATTTAACGCATTATTTATAGCATGATATTCGGGGGATAAAGTGGGTGGAACAGTGCTTTTTGGTGCTCCAGAAGAGCAGTGAAAAAAAGGGTTATAATAGAAAAAATTTTTTGAGTGGCAGGTAATTTCAGGATGATGAAAGACAAGATGTTAGGGTTCACCCACCTTTAAAATCCCACTTTAACCCCTAACAACTATGGACTTTTATCATGTCTTGATGCATGCTCAATCATCCAGGTAAGGAAATCCCCAAAAGGTTGAATCTGTTTATCTGGATGTTTTTAGCAGGAGAAACGTTTCATCACTCATCCAGTCTCAGCTGACTGCAGGTTTGCACAATGACTGAAACCAGCCCACTGAAGGAACAATGGGCTGGGAGGTCTTTATCATGACCACTGATCAACAACCACTGACCAAAGCCCACTGATCAATGGCCACCAGTACCATCCACAGAGAGTTGGGGAATGGCTGCAATCACAGCATTGTAAGATGGTGACAGATGTACCCTTAGGCCCCCTCCTCGATTCAGAGGTGGTCCTTTCCTTTTTACGTAAATGGCCTCCTTGACTCCGCCCTCAAACCAGCGTTCCTCCCTGTCCAGGATGTGGACATCCTCATCATTGAAAGAGTGTCCACTGGCCTGTAGGTGTAAATAGACTGCAGAGTCCTGACCTGACAAGGTAGCTCTTCTGTGTTGTAGCCAGAGGTTGTTTGGTTTCCCCGATGTATAAATCCTGGCAATCCTCCTGCACTTAACAGCGTACACTATGTTACCCTGTTTGTGTCGGGGGACCTGATCCTTGGGGTGAACCGATGTTTGGCGCAGCGTGTTTTGGGGTTTCAAAGCCACAGAGACCCGGTGTTTAGAAAAAATGTGTCTCCGCTGGTGTGATTCTCCTGACACATACGGGATCACTACAGGTTATCACTTGGGCAGCAGTTGTCCATTACGCAGGTTTGTTAATGTCAGATTTTTTGGCAATTTCCAAGATCTAGAAACATTTTCAGTTTCTTCATTTATCCAAAAACAAACCCAAACCAGTGAGAAACGATACAGTAAATTTGCTGATGTTAAATTTGTATTGAACACACCTGGAAGATTTGCAGAATTATAATAATTATGGTGAATTTAAAATGATTTTCATATGTACTTTTTTAACGTAAAATACATTTGTGATTTACACTGTAATTTTCTTTCTTCCTGCCTCATTAAGGCAACACGATGGTGAGAGGGTTTGCAGAAGCTGTTCATGTTTCCAATAAGTTGTTAAATGTGTTACTTCCAGACTTTTGCAGTGCAAACAGCAGAGCATGTATCTGACTCGAATCTGAGATGACAATATGTGAGTGTTCCTTTAAATCAGTACAGAGACTACTCTGGATAGCACAGCGATAAGAAAAAAATATTCTGATGCCAACTCTTCCCTCTGAAAGTTCCCGTGGTAAATGCATCTGTCTATCTCAGTTCACTTGTGAAGCCATCAAGTTGAACAGTTTGGCAGGAAGCGTTGTTTAAAAGGGCTCTGAGGTGAAGACTGTTGAGCACATCTGTGAGTCTAATGGAGCCTGAAGATCCTGCTGTCATCAGAGAGAGGCTGTAATCAGGCAGGCTTTTAACGCATGGCCTGCTCTCCACCAGTCGTATCCATCCTGACAGGCACACCGGAAACACAAAGCCTCACAACAGGTGTACAGAACAGCACACTGACATACGCTCCAAGTGGAGGAAACTGCAGCGATGGAAGATATGCTGGAGACATTTTGAAGATTAAACTGGATTCAGTTTAAGCGCCTTGAAGGACATGAAGTTCGTACAGTCAATATAGAAAACAAAGCAGCAAAAGCACAAACGCTGCAAGATTTCAGAAAGTGCAACTTTTTGTAAAAACATGAATTCAAGTAAATAAAAAAATAAAAATGAATCAAAAATTTTTAAAAGATTGTGGAAAACAGAAAAGGTAATATTTCAGAAACATCTTTGGAAAATATGTTTAAAAAGTACAAGAAAAACAACAAAACCAAAAATGCTGCGTTCCACACGGACAAGACTGACAGGGTCGCCAGAGTTGCTTCTCATTTTTAAACAGACAGAAGTCCCTAGTGGCAGGTTGATGTCATTGACACTGAATTTGACACTGACTTTGAAGCGATGAATGAGATCAGATGCAGGGTGGAATATTTAAACACATTTAAACAAGCATTTAAATAACAGATGCTTTTCTCTTTGTTGTGCAACGTTTTGCAGAGAGGGGATGTAAAACTGCCAGATCGCTGGAGCTCTTGGAGTTTGGCTTAATCTTGAAAATGAAGCTGAGTTTGTACTGTGAGGTTAACAGGCTCCATAGTGTTAGTAAACATGAAGCTTCTGTTGGTGGTTTCCACTTGCAGTCCAGGCATGACTGGTCTTTGATTTCACAACCACACAATAAAGCAATATGTTGCTTTCTTCGTATTCTCTAAAGCAGGGGTGTTGAACTCCAGCTGTAGGCCTCGAGGGCCGGTGTCCTGCAGGTTTTAGATCTCACCCTGGGTCAATACACCTGAATCAAATGATTAGTTCATTACCAGGCCTCTGGTGAACTTCAACACATGTTGAGGAGGTAATTTAGCCTTTAAATCAGCTGTGTTGGATCAAGGACACATCTAAAACCTGCAGGACACCGGCCCTCGAGGCCTGGAGTTGGACACCTGTGCTCTAAAGTAACTGCATACATTTACACTGTGGTTAGCTAACATCTTCTTAATCCTCCCTCATACTTGCCTCATCAATAATACCTATCGGGAGCCTCATTTGCAAAACACTCTAACCTAAAAGTAGCTCCTCACTGCTGAATAGAAAGAATGAAAGAAACAAAAAATCAGGAGTGAGTCAGTCCTACAGTTAGGAGTCATTTCGAAGCTACTTTCTCTAAAAGTATCTCGTCAGTATGAAAGAAGTTAGATGAAGAGAAGAGTCAGACGACTCCTGAGCAGACATTATTGTTATCAGACAGGCCTTCATGTTCTCGAGTCTTTTCAAACGTTACAGCGATAAAAACGTTCTCAGTTAAGTTAAGTTAACAGTGATGAAATGTCAATATCCCAACATGCACTCCTCATAGTTGTCCTGTATTGTTTTTTTCACCAAAACTGTAAAGACTCTACAGCTCTGTTCGTGGTGTAAGAAATGAAATCCAATGCAGTAGTCTCAGGCTAAGCACAGTTGTTTAAAACAACAAAATAAGTAAAGAATAATTTTCAAAAAATTGGTGTTAGAAAAAGGCATAGTTAGCTAGTTGATGAAACAAACAGAAGTATTGTGTGCAAAAAACAAATTGCAGCATTTGCTGAAACAGCCTCACTAGTATGTTGTGAAAGTGACACTGTATGAAGATGCCAGTGGGTGCAGGAACAGTCGGTCTGAGACCGCTAACAACAGTGCTGCTGTCAGAGACTACTTTCAGAGCAGATTAGCTGTTAATGCTACATGGTTGAGGGCAATAACTGAAGCTATAAGATACTTTATTTACAAGCAGGCGCAGCTGTATACACGCAGTATTTAGACTATAGAATGAAGTGAGCTAAACAATTTATTCGTCTGCAGCATTCACCGACAGCTGCACCTCATAGATCTGCTGCTTAACAATGACACAGAGTAATCTAAAACACCTGAAAGTTTGGTTAATGTGTTCTTTGTTTGCTCGAGCTTGAAAATTGTGTATAAGCCCAAGTACAGTACGTACAGTATCTACAGTATATTCTCTGGAGAGCCTTGTATGGCCAGAGATTGTACTGGGGATTAGTTCACACTGTTTACATTATGCGTATAACACAAAAGAAAAAATTCCATTTACAAAATGTTGTAGTATTTTGTGGTTTGTGCATAGAGCTTGGGGGAAAATATTGCTATACAGTCTTTAAGTCTGACGTCATTAGCCGTGTCTGGGTCCAAACTCTGCTTCAGGGCCCAAAGTCAAACGAACACTGCAGCATCACTGAGAGTTACAAACTGTCTAAATTCTTTCATCTTCAATAAAATGATCAGCGTTGCTGCTTTACCAGGTTTAACTATTTAAGTTTAACATCCAGCCATCCATGAAAACAGAATTTATTACATTTAATAATGTTAGACGTTAGCAGGAAGTTAGCTCGCTAGTTTCCACCTAAAAATGATATAGCATGTTCTGACTGAGAGATTTCTGAAAAAAATTCAAACGTACAGCTCTTCTACCACTTCCAACATAAATGAAGACAGAAAACTAAACAGCAGTAATGTTTGTAGGGTTACTGAAGTTGGGCTAGCTGGTATTTAATGATGTGCTACGTGATCGCTAGCTACACAGCTATGTTAGCATAACATAAACACAGTGAAGCTGGAGGATGAACGCTAACTTTTTTTCCACTTGATAAAAGTTAACGTGAGGGTTCCCGATGGTTAGGGACAAATGTAATCGCATGGCAGGATGCTGTAAACGGACCAAACTTCAGTCAGGAGAACAACTGAGATAATCCATCCACAATACCAGGTTAGTCATTCATACACTGCTGCGTGGGCTGGGCTGTAGTTACATCGTAAAGGTTTAAAAACTGAGCTTTAAAATGAACAGTGGTAATAAAAACTGAGAGAGGCCGACAATGATCAGTGACTGTTTTTAGGGGCTTGTTCAGCAAGATACAAAACATTAAAACATGTTAAAAACACAACAGCCTTATTAAACACAGAGTAGTTTGGACCTGGAAGCCGGATTCATACATCATCACTTAAAGACCGGCTAGTGAGTATGACACATGAAAGAGCCCACTTTCTCAACTTGGGTTCTTGGACCAGGCTTTTACTTGGATTACACATTTTGCCATCAGATTGTTTCTTAGAACAAACAATCTTTGATTCTTTACATGAGTGAAAAGGTGGAGTCCTTATCAGCTAAAGCTAGTTAGCCTGGTTAACATTCATAAACTATATGGGTGCAATGAACCATACACAGATATCAGCTAATTAGTGCTCAGAGGGACAGTAATAAAATCTGCTTCGTGCCGCTTTAACCTGGCAAGGTCACTGTGATATCTAACGCTGAGCTCGGCCTGGAGTTTTGATCTAAAATAAGCTCTGAAAGTGACACTAATTCTCTTTGTCATGATAGTCCCTGTCACGGCGGGGTGCGCCGATGTGTATGGAAACAGGACCCAAAAGCAGATGAAGACGAGGAGTTGTAAGATGTAACAGAAAAGTGATCCTTTATTGAGACGACGGTAGGGGTAAACCAGGAAAACCTAAGCAAACGAAATAAAAACACTAAGAAACAAATCCTAAGAAGCACTGTGGAGCAAACTGACAAAAACACTAAGAAACAAAATACTATGAGGTACTAAGACCAAAAACTATAACTATGACTGTGGTGGAAATAAACAGGCAAAGACTATGACTAAGACTAACGTAGAATAACAGACAAAAACTATAACTATGACTGAGGTGAGGAAAACAGACGAAGACAAAGACTATAACTGTAACTCTGGTGAGATAAACAGATGACCCGACAATGACATGCAGAAAACAGAAGGCTTAAATACATACATGAGGTGATCAGGGGAAGTGGAGACACATGAGGAAACAGCTGACTGACATGAATCTAATGACAGGACCAGGAGGAGTGAAACTAAATACAATGACCAAAGAACACATGACACTGTCAGAATAAAACAGGAAACACTAAAACTAGACATGACAACACAAACTTAACATACCTAATACGTGATGAATAATGCAAGAACTCAAACATAGAAAACCAAGGGAACAATAAACAATAACTGCCCAACTAAAGCTAGATAGGAAATGACACAAAAACTAATCACATATCAAAATGAGAAAAATACAAAAATGACCTCAGAGCATTCACTGAGCATCACTCAGTGAATCAAATGACTCAAAAAACCTGATTCACTTTGGTGAGTGACTCATTAAAACTCGATTCAGTAAAAAGAATCAAATTTACCATCACTAATTCATCCACTTACGAGTTGTAACATACCTTATCAACTTCAGCCACTTCCTCTTCTCTCTCTTTTCACAAGGAAACTGGTAAAATGACAGATTAGACTGTTGTTTTGAACCAGATTGGTTAAAACAACGAGGAACACAGCGTTGCGGCATATTGAACACAGGAGCGTTTAGGCCCGGAAGCGGGGTTCATACGTCATCACTTAACGACTGGATAATACTAATACTAGTATACTACTACTAATAATGATATTAGTAATAATAAAAACATTGACTTGACAATAAGCCATCGAATAGACAAATAGAGGAAAACAGCACAACGATTCGGTTCATTGCTGAGTGAGTGAATAGAAACCCCTGCAGCAGGTTGAGCTGGCTGTGGGTGGTATTCCACTAGGCTCTTTCCACATTTCTGAACTATCACCCACAGCTTCACTTGTTCTAGCAACTCTTCTGCAATGATGTGTAGAAGTGCTCACATATATATAGCGTTATAGCTGCACAGTTCTGTAGAGGCATGCTGAGAGTCTTTAGCTTCCAAAAAACAAACATATAAACTTAATCTTTGCTGTGCTGAATATTCTGCACGAGCCCCTCAGTATCCCCCCCCCCCATGATGAACAGGACAGTTAGCAGGAGCTAAGGAGTTAGCTCTCGTCTGCTTTTCAAAGGGAAATTTAAAAGTACCCGTGTCCCTTATGATGTAGATACAGCTGCATGGACTCTGCCTGCATTGAGAAACAGTGATGAGGATGTTGGGAAACTCCGTTTATGTGATGTATGTACATCTTGACTGTTGTATAGACTTAGAGAAAGCATAAAAGCAAGACAACAGTAATTCAGACAGTTCAGCTTCTCTGCACAGCGACCACTTCTCATGACAAAATGCACTGAGCTGGATTTAATTTGAGGACTGAAATGCCGTAGTCTATCTGCGGTCGTCAGTGAAATATTATTGGTAGCTGACTTAGTGCTCAGCTTTTGAGGCACTTTATTTTGGGCTTCAGTCAGATTAATGTTATTCCTGTCCTGCTCTCTCTGTGTGGGAAGCTGCTGACAGATTTTGTGCCTTCTCAGTAACGCTGACGCTGTTTGTGCAGCTCGGCCTTCAGCCCACAGGCTCTGTACAAGCTGCACGCCATGCATCTATTACGTGCGTCTTTATATAAGAATCAGAGATTCAAATCTCTCCTTAGGTTTGGTTTTTTTTTGCTCACATACAGTCATTGTCAGCTGAAAAACAAGCAGTGTCTCCTCACACTGCCGTGCTGTTCTTTATGTCTCAGAGCAAATGTAGATGACAAAGACACGTCGGCGTCTTCTGGATTATTTTTTTATTTTTCACATGTCACGAATAATTATTTAGTCATGAACACGTGTTAGTCATTGATTCTCCTGGTTTCTCAGGCTGCACGTTATAAGATCAATTCAGCTGTTATGTAACTGATGTAAAAGTGAAGAAGCCTGTGACATGAGCAGGAGCACTTCTGTTGGTCAGACTGAGAAAGCATTAAATAAAGTCAAGCATTCAGTTCATGTTGATACAAAACCCAGCAGAAAAACAATAATCATGCAACACAGGGGTCGAGCCTCTGGGTTTATGAGCGACCACTGTCCATTTGGATGCCCATTTGCAAAGTGACAGCGTGTCTGTGAAGATCTAGTAAAAATGGACTTAAATGCCATTTCCAGATGTTGGGATGTTGTATAAAATATAAATAAAAACAGAATTTGAGAATCTTGTAAACTTGTATTTTATTTACAATAGAAAACAGACAATATATCAAATGTTTAAACTGAGAAATGTTGGCTTATTTTTAACACATCCCAAAAAAGCTGGGATAGAAAAAAAAGCCCCTCGGGGTTTTCTGAGCTTCCTGCTCCAAAATGAATTAAAATAAATGTTGTAATTCTCTGCAATTACAAACTCTGTGTTTACAATCTTGGTAATAAAGCTAACACTTGTGAGATTTCATCAGAGGTGTAAATAGTACTGCAGATGTTACTATGTCAAAGTTACTGTGACTCAAACATAGAAACATTAGACTTTTTTTATTTCCCTCACCAAATTTTAAAAAGTATTTTCTAACACCTTTGAAAATATGCTTTGGTTCACATTTAACTCCAGAAACTCACCTAACTGCTCATTTAACTGTTTGGTGGTTGTAGAAATGGTTTATATGTCATGGTCCTGGGTCCTTTTGACCCAGCGTTTTGTGTTTTCTATTAGTGTGATTGTTGGTTCTGTTCTTCTTCTGTTTAGTGTTTACTCTGTTCTGCCCGTGTGTTCCTGTATCAAGTCTGCGTTTCTTAGTCTGTGTCCTTGCATGTGTAAGTTCCTGTTTTATTGTGAAGGTCTGCGTCTTATGTGAGTGTTTTCAGTTTGCCTCCCTAGTCTCGTCACATTAATCACTCCCACCTGTGTGTAATCTCCCTGTGTTCTCTGAGTGTTTTTAAGTCGTGTCTTCTGTCTTAGTCGTTGCTTATTCGTCTGTGTTGTTCCCCTCCATGTTCTCTTGTATTCTCCCTGCATCTCTGTTTCTCGACTCAAGTTTTCAGGTTTGTTTTTGCGTAGCTTTTCCCAGTTTAGTTTATTCTTAGGTTTTGGTTTTCTTCCTCCTCGTCCCTGTTTGTTTCACCCTTTTGTTAATAAAGCTCGCTCACAACTTAAGCAGTCTGCATCTTGGGTCCGTTTATATTCTCACACGGCCTGCCTCGGCACCCCGTGACATTATATGAGATTTTAGCTGAGATTCAGAATTTTCTACACATGTCGGGATTTATATTTCTGACTCCGTGTTATAACCGATTAAATGCAATCTCCTCCCTTCCCTCCTCCCTCCACCCATGCCCCTTGGACTGGGAGCGTGGGTGCTTAACTTGTTAAAAAATCTCTGTACGGTCCTAAATATAGAAAATACAGTATATTTGTTCTGTCAGCTTATGAAGCACACTCTGATTTGAATACTTTGCACACCAAGATTTGAGAATTACTTTTCTCAGTGAACGTTTCAACAGCAAAACACGTCCAATTTGTCTGCATTTAGGAGTCGATACAGACGCTGTCATTGTTCATTTGTTTTACATGCATCCACACCAGTGGACGTATTGGAGAGAAACTTGGGGTTAAGTATCCTGGCCAAGGATACTTGGGCATATAGTGGAGCAGCCATGGATCGAACCGCCAGCCTTCCCATTAGTAGATGACCTGCGCTCCCTCCTGAGCTACAGCCAACCCAAAGCTACGCTGTTTATTTTTTAACCCTTAAAAATCATCCCACTTCTGCAAAGAACAGCGGGACTAAATTCCTCCACCGTGATGTAAAAACTCAGTTATCACAAATGCTTGATTGGAGTTCTTGCTGCCAAGGTTGGCACAACCAACCAAGGTTTAGGGGCAGTTTGGATAACTAATACATTAAATCTTAATGAATGCAATCATGATTTAAAAACTGTATTTTACTTGGGTTAGCTTTGGCAAGCAGCGCCTCGCGTTTCTAATAAAGAAACTGTCTTTGCCACACTTTCACAGCTGTTGTTGTTGACACTTGTGATTTTAGATGCCGAACTCTGAACAAGCCAAAAACTTTTTTAAGTAGGTCTCCAGAGGATAAGGGTCAGACAGGCGCCAGAATTTGTGCTTGCTTTTAAAAAGTGGCAGCGCTGCACTTTAGATTCCAATTGGAAAGCTATGAATCTCAAACAGCCTTGGAGGAAAATCTCACTCTGCACTACTCAGATGCATTAAGCAGACACTCACACGCACATATACACATGTGTCAAGATCACAGGCCAGGGTGAAAACACCTTTGCTAAGTGATTCCACTGAAGCCTGTGGGGTGTTCAGACTGTGTTATTCTCACACCTCAATAACCAGCCAGCCTGCAGGATGCATCTCTCCTAACGCTGTCATTACACTGGAATACGTTTGCACCGTTCATTTGTGACAGAGGGGAGGATGAATTTCAAAGCTTAATGGTCCAGAAGTAATTCTCCTTGTTGTTGTGAGACTGACAAAAAAAATCTAATGTCCAATACACCCAGTATAAAACCAGTATATTAGGTGTTGTATTGTTTTTATTTTTAGTGGGGTTTCTGTTCTATGACTTGCTTCTAATTGTCATTAGAAATAGGATATAGTAATATGAATATGTTTTGTTTAATACATAAGTGGCTATTAAGAAATCTGAAATCTTACATCAGACAGAAAAAAGAAAGATCAGTATTTATCACACCTTCACATTCAGAGGTTGGATGCCAGTGATTAGACTGGATTAATATAGATTAAGCGTAACCTTGGATCAATGACTTGTTCTTTCTTCCAGTCTAGGACTAAATCTGATCCATGTCTTGGAATCTGGCTGATCAGGTGTGCTGCTGTCTGGTGTGGTGTGTGTTAATTAGGACTGGGTATCGTCACTGATTTCTAGAATCGATTCGAACCCGATTCACGATTTCGATTCAATTCGATTTGAATCGGGGAAATCTTCCCTCATACAGTTAGAAATATTATCACTACTATTATTATCATTATCACTAATATTATTTTGATCACTTATCAGTGCATATCCATATTTTTATATCTATAAAAAGAAAGCTGACACACGTGAGGTGTGAGCATCACAGCAGAGGCCTTTGTATCAAAGTAACTCAGGATAAAACAGAAAACCATGAAGGAGATTTTCCTGTTCTGGCTTTTTATAACAGATAACCTTAAAAATATTCCGCAGTAGAACAAAAACGGAAGAAAACCATGAATCAACATCTGAACATTACCTGAAGCTGCTGAAGTGAAGCAGAGCAAAGTTACAGAGGTTTGATTACAGACATAACTAAGAGTTTTGCAATTCCGCATAATTTTAAAAAGTTTAAATTACTTCAGTATTAAACAGCAGAGATGAGGCTTTCATGTCGGAAGTCAGTTAAATTAAAAATCCCACACAAGCAGCCGACAGCGTTGTACGAAGCAAGCGAATAATGCAGAAAACAGATTTTTAGATGGGAAACTGTTCCTGAGAGAGAGAGCTGTGCAGGAAGTGTGATTTTATCGTGGTCAAGACAAAACAGCAAAAGTCAGAGTGAATTCGTGACGATGTTTATGTGAAGTGTAGTTTGGATCTTCTTTTGTTGCTGGTTCAGTCAGGTTTGGTTGGAGAGAGATAAAAACCTGCAGCTTCAGAATGTAGCACAAAGAAAGACGTAAACACAAAGCGCGGACCCGCCGACGCATCAGAATCTGCGAGCTGTCGGCTTTGTCCGTGTCGTCGGGTGAGAAAGCCACATCTCACTGATTTTGATGCGTTGGTGGGTTGGCGCTTCGTGTTTAGATCTTTGTGCAGAATCCGTGTACCTGCTCTCATTTACTGTGTTAGCTGTTTGGTGGTTGTCGAAAATTTGTGAGGTTTAACCTGAGATGCTGACGTTTTGTAAATAAATTTATATTTAAAAATCGATTCAGGATTTTAATGAATCGATATCTAGAATTAGCTAGAATCGATTTTAATAACCCACCCCTAATGATAATGATAAGACATTTTGGAAAAATTACCTAAAGTATCCAAGTGTTTTGAAATGAATCAGTGTTGGGAAAATCCACAACTGGTGTACATATTTACTCCCAGTTTGTTCAAGCCTAGCCACTTCATCAAGTTCAGCCTAAAAGCAGATGCTGTGATGCAGAAGGATGAGTTTAAGAACCCCAGTTTTATCTCACCATTTGGTGTCAAACTGCATGTTTCTGCTCACTGCTACTTCTGTCAGTAAGATGCTGCCAAGGAATGAGAGCTGAGAGCAACAGTGTCCTTCACCCGTATGCAGAGCATTTAAAACACTAATCACTCATGTGTGTGAAACTTTAAAAGACAAGTAAACATATACACTAGGGAAATGTGAGAGAGTTTCAGTTAATGCATAAAAAGGGCCAAAGGAAGAAAAATATTCATTAATAGTAAGTGAAGCATCTTAGGAAGCAGACAGCCAGTTACACACTGTCAACTTTGGCTGATTATGTCATTTATTTAGAACACCGAGCAGGAAGGGACACTGATAGATGATCGTGACAGAATTTTCTGGATACCTTGAAGAAAATCTGAGCACTAAACAAAGTTTGTACAGTTCATATTTCAGCTCTTTTGCCAACTAATTTAACATTTCCTAAACACAGATTGTCTTACAGTTTTCACATTTGCTGTAAGCTGAACCCGAGTGAACTGTACTTTATGACAATATACTCTGTACAGGAAGTACTTTGACAAAAACAGCTAAGAGGATTCTGCCCTCAGGCCCGAAGAACTTCATCCACATTATTTTCCCAGACAGCTTCCTTCCCTTTAAATTCAGCACAGGATCAATACTCTGGAGTGTTCCGGTAATGTGTGTCATCTCAAGCGCTGAGTTTATCGAATCAGCTTTTCCTCTTTGCATCAGTGACCTGTTACAGATGAGGCCAATAAGGGATTAATCCAAACCTCTTCAGTGTACCTGGCGCTCTGTGTCATCATGCGAAAATTTACAGATGAACAGATCATTGAGTGGAAGCCAAGCAGCACAAAACCCCTTAGGAAGTCATCTAGGACGTCGGTCTGTATCGGCACAGTGAGTCGAACAATTAGAAATCATTACCCATTTGCCACCTCAACAGTTAGCTTCACGACAACACAAGCAAGAGTCACCACAAAAACTAAAGTGGTAATGAGAAGGTAATTTTATTATTCCTAACTATTCTCCGGTGTATTGAGTCATGATGTAACTGTGAGAATTCACACCCCGCTCCAAATTCCTCCTTGTATTTCCTAGCAGCGGAGATTAAATAAGGTTAATAAATACCACAGTGAGTGTTAACCTCATTTTATCACAGGAAAAATAAAGTTTACTTGAAAAGCTAGGGCTGGCACAGGCTTAGCCACTTCACATCCAGAGGGTCCTAGTTTGTAAGGCAGTCTCTCTATGTGGATTTTGCATGTTCTCCTCCTATCTGTGTTAGTTCTCTTCGGATAGACCGTCTAAAGACATGCATGTTGGGTTAACTCAGACCTTCCCAAAGTGTGGGGCCCGCCCCTTAGGGGGGGCGCAGAGCCATGGCGGGGGGGCGCGGTATGAAAAGGGAGGAAAAAAAAACAAAACGCTTGGACACTGCTAGCACAGGCGCCTTACAGAAATGCAAAGCAGGAGATGAAGCATCGCTGAATATGTTTCCAAACCAACTTTATTCTAAGCCAAAGACTAGAAAATATGGTGAAGCATATCTTCCCTTTGGCTTCACCTGCACAAGTGCCGAGGTAGGTCTCCCTGCAGGATTGGTTTTCCCTTCATGGGGAGCAGCGCTGGGCTGTTTAAATCACGGACAAACAGTATCCCACATTCTTGATTCTTAGTTCACAAACACTTGTTGTAATGACTAACTACTCCTGACATGTTGGAGATGTTAGCTCTTTATACAGTAAAGTTACAGCGGGATACAAATAATATCAGGCTGATCCTGCCACGATTTGTCCCGCGGTTCAAATCATGGACAAACAGCATCCCACAGCTGTTTATGTTTTTAAACCCATTTTGCACAGAGAGGCATTTTGGGATTTGATTGCAATGTTGAATATTATTACACAGGAAAAAAAAACAGCTACACGTAAAATAATCACACCGTGACGCCTCTGCCTTTGTAAATGGAGGGACAGTAACTGTGTGTGTGTATGTAAATGTGTAAAACCTGCAGATAGTCAGATTAACAGTATTTCGTCTCTATCTGCCATTCTGCAATTCATCTCGTGTAAACAATAATGTGGCGCACAGCGTGACGTGAATAAAGGCACATACCTTTGATGTTGCGTGACGAACTCTGTATTCCTCGTCCACACGTAAACACAAAAAATAAGTTTCTAAAAAATCGCCGTTTTCGGTGATTCGAAACGCCGTTTACGTGTGGACGAAACAGCTGCGTTTTCAAAAATACCCGTGTAGGTGTGGACGTAGCGTAAAAGAGTCAGTAGTTTATTTTATTACTACCTGTAATTTATTGCAGATTACTTGTATTTGCTTAATTGTTTACTAAATGTTTGAGGTGTGAAATAAACCGCAATGGAGCAAAATATGGGCGTGTGTGGTTGGAGGATGTGTTTGTGCGTGTGCGTGAACATTTTTCTTGTAAAACAAAGGGGGGCCTAGCAAAAAAAGTTTGGGAACCACTGGGTTAACTGGTGATACTAAATTGCCCGTCAGTGGGAATGTAAGTGTGAATGCTGGTTGGTCTCCATGTGACAGATTGGCAACCTGTACCACCCTGCCTCTCGCCCAATGACAGCTGAGGTAGACTCCTGCCCTGTGACCCAATCTGTACTGTGGAGCAGTATCTGTGGAAACTGTGAAACAGCTGTGCTTGGATCAGGTAAACATACACTCAGCTTGAGCATCACTTTGGGTTTGGTGCTTCCACTCCAAGCTTTGTGTTGGCATGTCATTGCAGGCCCTTGGAGTAATCTGAGGGCAGATTTAGTAATTAAACATGCTGCATTTGCAAACATGTTCCTACTTAAATGGATAAGTTGTACTACAGTTGTATTACAATGTCAACACAACGATGTGTTTACCTGAAGTCAGAATAAGTATTCTACCAAGAGTTGTCGGTTACAACCGAGCAGACGGGATCAGAGAGTGATTAATCTATAAACCCGAATAATAGAAGGTTAGAAGAGTTTTTTCTGTTTGTTTCTGGAAACAGTGAAGCAGTTCAAATCAATCAGGACCTCTCAGTGGTCCTGATTGATTTGAACTGCTTGGAAATCATGGTGGAAATCAATATGTTGAATGTATAATTTCCAACTCTTCTGTTAGAAATTGTTGAAGACTGCGCCTCTTCTTGGGACAAATCTCACACACAGGAAAGCTGTGTTATAACCAGTGTTGCAGAGTGTGATGCATTACAAAGTAATGTTTCACTCAAAGCACATGACATTTTTCAGTAATTACATTATATTTACAATTTTGTTGTCACGTTACAAAAGTTCTTCAGTGACTGAGATGCTGGATGGATAGAAAGAAAAAAAAATCAAACACACATGAGCTACAATAAGCTGATTTCAGTTTGCGTGTGGGAGGAGGTCGATGGTGGAGTGGCCTACAGTGGACATTACCTTTAGTTTTATCACACAAAGTGGCAAGAGCACAATGATAGAGGGGAAAATACCTCCAGGACATAAACAATAGTGATGTGTCGGTCGCGAACGAAACGGCTCTTAGAGCCGGATGTTTGACGTGAGCCGGCTCCTTATCAAGAGCCGTTTTTTTTTTCTCTCTCTTGCACTTTTCCCGCTTCACTCCGCACGTGAGCCTCATGCTTTGCTCTGAGCAGAGGGGCGAGGGGCGATAGTTACACTGGCAGTAGCACAGGAACAGAGCGGGAGGGAGAGAGAGAGAAAGAAAGCCAGGGACAACAACGTCACATTAGAAAGGTATAGTAATCATCCACAACTATTTTCAGTTGTGGATGATAAAGGATTCAGAAAGTTTATTCATGCAGGCCCATATGACAGAGAATGTGCATCTTCTTTTTGTTTTCATATTTTAATTTATATTTAATTGTGTTGTGGTTTGCAGTGTTTTGTGTTGTTTCATTTTAAATTTGTTTAAAAGGAAAAAGCTGAAAATTTAAATAGTTAAAAGTTGAAATGTGAATAGTTGTTTTTTGTATTATATGATTTATTTATTACATTTTCTGTGGAGTGAATGAATAAAAGTATATTTACGGTGGCCCCTACAGACAAAGCACATACAAACCCTGAAGCACGTACAAACTCCAAAACACGTACAAAACAAAACAGAAGTGCTCCAGGATGCTAGGGCGCAGTGTTGAGCTTTTGTTATCTAGAGGCTACACAAGCCAGCAAGTAGTGGTGTGCGATAGTGCATATTTTGGTATCGATTCGATACCAAGTAAATACGGGCCAGTATTGCCGATACCAATACCGATACCGATACTTTTCAATAAATAAGATGGATGCCTCATTGAATTGCTAAATCGCAATTAATTTTCATGACCTTAAGTGTTTTTTGTGATTTTTCCTTTTGTATTATTAATTACTTAAAACCCAGGACATAATTAGGAGAAATAATTTATTTATAATTAAATAAAAAATGCTTTATTATTGTGGCGGTCGCTCGGGGTGAGCTGGAGGCTGGCGCGCCAGCGGGACCTGCCAAGCTGGAGATGGAGGTCGAGGTGCGCGTGGATCCTGCCAGATGCTGTCCGCTTTGGCACGCAGGCTGCATGCCTGCGTGCTGGTGTTATGCCACAAAGTCATTGTCTGCCAAAAACTGATTGCTTGTATTTAAACTGCTAGTAACTTGTTGGGCTATAATATGTGAAACATATGTCAAATGCATCCCTCATGGATGTCATAAAGTCATCTTGAGCCACAAACAACATTTGTGTAACAAGGTAGAAGCCGTAATCAGTTTTTGGCAGTGACTTTTATATAACCTTTATTTATGCAGTTAAAAAAACAAATCTCATTAACATTAAAAATCTCTTTTGTAAGAGTAAGTTGGCCAAGAGGACAGCAGAAATGGCAGCAAATATTACGACAGTTCTGCAAAAATATTTTAAGTGGCTATAAAGGACTGGTTGGTTATATTGTAAGTGCAATAACACAGAGTTGTAAAGATAATTGAAAAACAGATATTTTTTTTAATTCTATATATAACCCCTTTGTAAACCCTTTTCACCGAAGTGTATTTACCAACATACGTAAAGATATTACACATAAAAAATACATGGAAACATTGGAAATCAGTTTTTGGCAGGCAATCACTTTCTTGCACAACACCGGCCGTCTGCCCAGCTGCCTCTGAGCCCCGGCTCACTTCCACTCCGGCTCCGCCGCCTCTGCTTGCCATATGGGTGGCCATCAGGCCAGCTCCCGGGCTTCCGCTGGAGGCACGGGCGACCGCCAGAGTGGACACTTCCCCATCGCTGGGGCGCCGATGGTCCGGGCCGATTCCCGCCCCTGCTCGCGGGGTGGGGTGAAGCGGGGGATGGGGGTATGTGGCAGGGCGTGTTCTGCGATGCCGCTGCCAGCGGGAGAGCTGCAGCCGTTGAATGTACTGTTACAGCAGCAACCGTGTGATTATTGTAAGAATTTTTTTTTTAAATCTTAAGTGCACACAAACCAGTAAACAAATAAAAACAAATACTGTTGATAAACTATAATACAAAAATTACAATTAAAATTCTCAACAATAAAAACAATGTGTCAGCGCAACACCAAAACATAAGGGGGGGGGAGTGTGCCTGCTCTCCGCTGACACAGGAGCGGCGAGTCCAGCGACCTGGCTGTTTTATTTTTGCCGAAAGCACAGCATAGCAAACAAGCAGAACTCAAAGTAAAGAATCGATCTAACCAGGCTAGTATCGATCCGATATCGATCCCGACTTGGGCTCGATACTATCGATATTTGGATCGATCCGCCCACCACTACCAGCAAGTACCAACGACCGGATTTGGTGTGTGGTAGTAACAGGTAAATGAACATTTTTTAAAAAAAAATCATTTGACTATATATGAGTGCTTGTGTATAAATACACAACCAATACACATATGTTTTCAATTGTGTAATTGAAAGAGCCGGTTCTCTAAAAAGAGTCGGAAATCCCATCACTAATAAACAACCACATCATGCTGCTAACACAACTTTGGCTCTTTGCAAATGTTCGCACAGACAGCATGCTAATGCAAAGCTAGCCAAACACCTTCAGTGACGTTAAAGCTGAGTGAATGTTGAGCCCAGCAGAGCCTGAACTTCAGCAGGTAACAAAGGCAGTGATGAGCAGTCAGGTGACGGCTTTGAAGTCTCTCTTGGCTGGCTTTTATCTTTGCTTTGTGGTCATACTTAAACATAAAATAAGATCCTGTGTGTCTTCATCATAATAAGGATTTATAAGGTTGATATTGTTAACAGGGAATTTTGTGACGGTGTGTTTCAGGTCATTTTGCTTTTGTAACGAGATGTAATGCAGTAATGTAGCAAGCAGTGTTGGGTAAGTTACTTTAAATTAGTAACTTAATTACATTACTAGTTACTTCCATCAAAAGTAACTCAGTTACTTCAAGTTACTCGTTACTTTCAAAGTAACTAGTTACTAGGGAAAGTAACTTTGGTTTTACTTAGACTTCTCTTGTTAATGTGTTGCTAACTGGATACCCAGCAAGACTGCCAGTCTTTTAGCTTGCTTACTTGCCACAAGTGCACTGTGCCCCGCCTACCAAAGGAAAAAATAATGTGCATATTTCCACGAGAGAAATCCCACACCTGGACCGTCGTTGACCGCCGCCACGATTCTAGCCTACGTTACAGCGTCATGTGCGCTTTTTACATCCAACACAAAAACTGCAGTCGTGGTGCTTTGATTGTACTCAGAACTCTGAAATTCTGCCTTCTGAATAGGAAGATGTAGGTAACACCAGACTGCAGATGAGCTGCATACAGGGCTGGACTGGGACAAAAAAATTGTCCCGGGCATTTTGACTAGAGACCGGCCCACCATTATAGCAAAAATCATAAAGCCTTTGAATGAAAACAAACACTGTTGTGACAGTGTTGTACACTGTTCTGATGGTATATATGCATCAATCTATCAATCGTTTGTTGTAAGACTCAGATAATTATTTATTAAAAGCTAGAGATTTTAAATGAGAATAAGAAAGTATTTCTTTGTGCCCCCCTCTCCTTGTTAATGCCCTACATGCCCCCCTGGCAACACTTTGCTAGATCCGCCCCTGCACAGTTACCAGCTGTCAGCTACTTAGAAAAGGATCCTGGTGTTATTTGTCTCTCAGAAACAGTTCATAACTTCCCTTCAACTCATTCATGTCACCTAAAAGGTAAACCTGTTTCTCCATCACCTGTTCAGCTCTGATGATTCAGTAAGGACGTCGCCTGGTTTCATCTTCATATTTCCCACTCACCAGATATACAAACCGATATCATGACCAGCAGCTTTTACAGCTGTGGCTCCAGCAAACATCAGCTGATACTAGAAAGTAATATTAAATAAATTCTAACAACAGCTGATCAAGCTTAAACGTGCTGCTGTTGTTTAACGCGACATCCGCTGGTTTCCTCTTTCTGGCGCAAAGTAGACGATAAATAAACAAGAGAGAAAAGCCTATCAGCTGATCATTGATCAGTTTCATGATTAAACTAGCAACAGGAGAGGGAGGGTGAGAGGATGAGAGAAGAAGAGGCAGCTGTGCAGCAAAGACACAGAATAACTGCAGCTTTGTGTCTTTTTCATTGTAGCTAAAGTCCGGGACAAACTGTTCCTTTTCACCTCAATACGAAACGCGTAATAATTTCTCTGAATACGAGGCGATTCCGTTTTTTTCCGGACGGTTGGCAACTCTAATAATTAACCTTATGAACAAAATAAAGTTCAACATCAGTAACATAGCACCACCCAGCTGTATAGAAACTCCGTCATGCTAGCTAGCACGCAGTACGAAAAAGGCAACACAACAAAAATAAACTCCAACTAAACTTGGTTTATATCTGACCCAGATAGACTGCAGGTCATAACGTCTTACCTGAAGTTCAGTTCACCTGACACTCGGACGGGTGGCCGCTTCGGGTCTCTCCTCTTGCCTCCCTTTTCCTTCATCCACCTGCTGGCTTCCACCACTTGCTAATGTTACTGAATCTGTGGAAGCTCCGCGATAGCCACCACACGAAGTAACGAATAACGAGCCTATTTAAATCCCAGTAACGAGTAACGCGTTCCTGATTTTGGCATAATAACTAGTTACTGTGCTCGTTACCACAATAATAACATAGTAACTGTAACGCGTTACTTAATAATGCGTTAGTCCCAACACTGGTAGCAAGGGTGGTAAAAAAAAAAAGTACTTTCTCCCTTGAGTAATTAAGTAAAGTATTGCATTACTTTTAAGAAAAATAATGTGTAATACATTACTTTTTTTGAGTCTGTGAAGGTTCTCAGTCATCCAGGTCATCGTAGTCTAAGGAGGTTGGAAAGAAAAGCGTCTGAACTTCTTTAAGTTTCCTTAAAGATGTTTCACCTCTCAGCAGAGAAGCTTTTTTAGTCCTAGGAGCAAGTGGTGAAGAGTCACAGATTTTAACCAACATGGGAGTGTCCCTAAGAGGGTCGTGGACCCACTATTGATCAACTGCCTATTCACATGAGCCAAGGTGTGAAAAGGGCTGCAGGTAACAATCAGCCAAGGTTTCGGGTGAGCTCATTGTGAGACCTAGCCCCAACCAAGCATGTGACTTACTGAGATCAAAAGACCCAGAATGTGAGTGGGAGGTAAGGCATCTGGGAAGGATCTCAGAACTGGATTATAGATGGCAGACAGTTGGTGTCGTAAGCCACCGCCCAGTAGCGGTTTTTGATACGGGCGAGACGGGCAGTTGCCCGGGGCGGCATCGTGGAGGGGGCGGCATCATGGGCATTTTTTTTTGCTCGCACCCATGTTGCATTGCATTTGCATAGGCACCTATCTGTTTTCTATCGCCGATTTGTGGGGATGAGCTCCATTTGCAAGGTGCGCCTGCCGCTTGCCACACAGGGAGGAGAGGGGTGGGGCGGCCGGGGACTCTCTGGCTGACTGGAGTGCCTTCTAATAACCAGCTTGCGAAATCAAAGAAACAAACGTAAAAGCAACAGACATCATGATATAAACTTTGAAATTTGCATCGATGTGTATTCTGTCACACACACACCCATATATGCGGGCAGTGAGCTGAAGGCCCTCGGTGCGCCTGCCGCTGCTGTGCTGAAGTCCAAACCCATTATGTCACAATTCATTTTCCTGGGTTGTGCGAAATCGCAGAAAAAAAAACATACAAACTGAGTCTGCGCACTAATGTGTAGGGCTGTTAGTTTATGTTGTGATTCTCAGGTTGGGGGATGGGTCTTGATACTGGAGGGCAAAATAAACATGGCTATGGACAAGAACTAGCTGACGTAGGAAAACAGAAAAATCCTTACACTATTAGGCTACATTTTTTAGGAAAGTTACTTACTGTAATGTATCTTACTGTAATTACAGAGTAATGAATGACTTTCAAACACTGATAGTGTGGTAGCATATTCAATAAAATGCTTGTTATACATATAATTCTGAATATTTGATAAATTAGCCAAATTATATTCTTGTTTTAATTATGAAAATGATGCAGGCATGTATCAGAGTTTTATATTGGTTTTCTCTTCAGGGGCACTTCTGAAATATTTTGGAGCGCCCTTTGCAACTGCCACTGCCCAAGATGAGCAGCCATCCACCTCTTCAGCCACATAGCCATAATTCTAGATTGCACTCCAGATATTAGCCACACTGAACAGCTGTCAGGTTTGAATTGGATTGTGTCATTACAAGAGAAGCCCCATGTTGAGGAGTATTTCATGGGTCTTTTGGAAGCTGATGAATCCACAGGGAAGCATTTCACATCCATGATTTTAAACAGGCTAGAAGAGCTGAAAATTCCCTTTGAGGACTGCAGAGGTCAGTCATATGACAATGGGGCCAACATGAGGGGAAAAAACAAGGGCATTCAAGCCAGGCTCCTGGAACTGAATCCTAGAGCTCTTTTTGTTCCCCGTGGAGCTCATACACTGAATTTGTTCTGGCTGATGCTGCAAAGGGATCTATTCGTGCCACAAGTTACTTTGGGATTTTGCAAAAACTTTACAATTTGTTTTCAGCCTCCACTCAGAGGTGGGCCATCCTGAAAAAACATGCTAACATTACACTGAAGATGTGGTCTGAAACAAGGTGGGAAAGTAAGATCAACGACGTTGAGCCCCTAAGGTACCAAGCATCTGCAGTGAGGGAGGCTTTGATTGAGGTGAGAGACCACACCAAAGACTCAGTCATAACGATTGAGGCCCAGTCTTTGTCTGAGGAGGTGGGATCATACAGATTCAGCATTTGTACAGTGGTGTGGTATGACATCCTGAACCAAATCCACCATGTGAGCAAGCTCATGCAGTCTCCCAACATGCATGTGGATGTAGCAGTCAATCTCTTCAAAAACACAGAAAGAGTTCTCCACAACTACAGAGCAACAGGCTTTTCAGGTGCACAAATGTCAGCCAAGGATATGTGTGAGGACATGAACATAGAGGCTGTTCTGCAACAGAAAAGACTGAGATCTACAAAGCGGCACATTTCTTATGAGTCATTTGCTGAGCCATTGAGTGATGCCCTAAAGAAGCTGGAGGTGACCTTTTTTAATGTTGTTGCTGATGCTGCAGTGTCTTCCATCCAAGAGACATTCACCACTTTGGAAAATGTGGGAGAGAAATTTGGAGTACTGACACATTTTCCAAATTTCTCAAATGATGAGCAGTGAACAGTGTAAAGCCCTCAGCGCTACTTTGCTTTTTCAGGACCAAGCAGACGTGAATGCCAGAGAGCTTGCACAGAAGATTAAGAATTTTCCTGACTTACCGTCAAAATCTATGACCTCTTTTGAGCTCCTGAACTTTGTGCATGGCAATGATCTCTCAGAAATTTACCTAAATTTGTGGACTGCTCTGAGAGTTACTTACTAGTTGCAGTTACTCTACCTGTAACTGTGGCTTCAGCAGAGAGGAGCTTTTCAAAGCTGAAACTTATAAAAACATATCTCAGGTCCACTATGGCTCAGGAACACCTCACTGGCCTTGCCATCATCAGCATCAATCATGCAATTACTGACCAGATTTCATATGATGATATTATTGAGGACTTTGCATCAAGGAAGGCAAGAAAGATTAGGATTTAGATGACAATTATCTCATATCAGTGTGTGTTGTGTGAAGTGCAAACATGATAAATGTGCAATTAGGAATGCCTTATTTGTATCTGCCTTTTACACTTAATATAATAACTGTGATATGCATGTCTTATTTTGACTTCTTTTTTATATTTAAAGTGCTTTTTTCCCAATATATGTAAGTTGTTATGTTTGTTAATGTGTGAGATAAATATTGGTTAAATTCAGCATGGTTCCAACAAAAGTTTTTACAATAAAATATGTTAACCTAAAATCCTTAATAGAGATTGACAGACCACGTGACTTTTGCACATTGCATGCCGGGAACTCGTGGCAAAACAATCCAAGTACCGCATCAAATGCAAGCATTTGCAGCATCGCAAAACGTTCATTCTCCGGTTCCAAAACCTTCTTGGTTTTTCTTTGCCCCCCAAAAAAGGTATGTACAAAACGAAGGAGAACAATGCCGGTCTGTACAAAGACAGACTCGACGAAAAGGCAAAGAAAAGACACGAGGAAAAAAATCAAAGGAGTGAAAGGGTTAGACCCTTACGAGCACACAGAGTGGACAAAAGACGTTAGCGTGCTGCCAAACTTTCACCGCGCTCATATTTATAATTATACGGTTCTTGGAGTGAGTGCATACACTCATGAAGTTTAGTAACTTCAGGTCACTGCAACAAGCCCAGGTACCGACGGATGGGTGCAGGACCTTGAAATGCACCGTGTAGAACGAAAGACCATCGTACGTATCATAAGTTTACCAGTCTCACAAATCGTCTTCATAAATACACATTCGTTAACCGTTTATTAATAGGACCTTTGAGCTCAACGGTAATTAATTAGTAGTGGAAATAATTTCTGGTTCGCATTACAGAAATATAGCAGTGACAATAATATTGTATGCTGTAATCGTACTGGGCAATTAGTGATACAAAACAACAGTTTTATCCTGTGAATAAAAGTATATGTTTTTGTCAATGTACCATGGTAATAACAGAAGCGCTGCCACTGCCACCGCCTCTGTTCAAACATGGTCGTTCACAGTGGACATAGATGCTTCTTTCACTCCTCTTTCAAACCATCTGTCTTCTCCATCCAAAATGTGAACATTGTTATCCTCAAAGAGTGAGCTTTGACCTTTAGATGCAGATGGACAGTCTTGTCCTGTGGAAGTTGTAACGTCGGGTTGTGTTTAGTGGTT
This sequence comes from Astatotilapia calliptera, assembly GCF_964374335.1. Lineage (NCBI taxonomy): Eukaryota > Metazoa > Chordata > Actinopteri > Cichliformes > Cichlidae > Astatotilapia > Astatotilapia calliptera. The sequence goes on along the minus strand of NC_137422.1, from coordinate 3,955,634 downwards.
GAGAGGAGGCGGTAAAAACACTTAGCAGGATAGTCAAAAGAATACACATTCTTTGGGAATTCCACAGCGTGTTCTTTAATACACCTTTTCTTCATCAACCATATAAGCCCGGTTGAACGGCTGCAGCTTAACAAACATAGTGCACAGTGTTCGTACAACCCATAATGTTGCAAAAAAAGGTGTCTGGAGGGGTAAAACATAAAATCCGTCCGTCGTCATGCACTAGCGTGCAAGCACATGTCCACACAAGCACCGAGAGGGCAGTGGCACATACCGATGACAACATTAACCCTCGACTTGGGCTTTCTTAAAGAGACACCACACCATTGTAACTGTTACAAGGTGGCTCTTCTATGTTGTGCCATGTGTTTATGAAGTGGCTGTTTGGCCTCTCCTAGTGAGGTCTGAGCATTCCTCGCTACACTGCACATCATACACCACGTTGTTAAGTTTGTGTTTGGGAGTTTCGTCCTCTGAGTGTGTGGCTGAGTCTGAAGCACACCTGGATGTCGTGCTTGGAAAAGACTCTCCTGAGTTTCTCTGATGAAACTGCTACATAAAGGATGACAATGTTGTCCCGTTTGTCCCAAGTTAATGTCTGACCTACTTTTCTGTGCATCTCTGTTGATTTGATGGAAGCCTAATTGTGATAACCACATCTAATCAAATCTATGTGTAACAGGTGACATTTAAATGTGGAGAAGAAGAGCATGAAGCATCATTTACCGTCAGATTCTTTGCATTCATTTGGTTTCCTTTTCACTGTGTTCATCCTAGGGAACATCTGCCATCAGTCTAAACATAAGCCTAAATGCTCACATTTAGTTACTTTGTGTGTCCTGCATTGGGGTCCTCTCCTCACCATTATTCCTGACAATACGCTATTTCAGTGCAATTTGCAGTAAATTCCATAAATTGTGAATAAATAATTTTTGTATGATTCCTTTAAATATTATTATCCCCATATTTTGCAGCCAGGGCTTTAGACCTGTTCCTTCATCCTGGAAAGTGCATCATAAAGAACAGGTATGAGCTAACAGCTTTACAGCAGTATTTTTATTACAGTGCTGTAGTAAAAAGTAATGTGATTATAGGAATCCTGGATGGATAGAAAAACAGCAGGGACAAAGTGATTTGAGTAGATACATAGTAACAGAATGAAGGTATCAATTTATCTTGGATAAACCGTTTCTACAAAGTAATCTCTGCAAGTTTATACAAAATGTCATCATAACCTGGCCGAGACCCCTTAAGGACACCTATCCATGCTTTTTGTGGAAATGCTGGCTTGAGACATTTCAAGGGAATTTTCACTTTAACATCCTCTACTTCAATTCTGCATGCATGTGTGTGTCTCTCCACTGTACAACATCCACCTCACTGACAGAGAGAAGTACCTTTTGTTCCACTTCTACAGTCCCCAATTACAGTAATCTTTTCCTCGGCTAATCCTGCAGCACACAACTTTGAAGTGGAGCGCTTCATTGAACATCAAAGTTGTCTTCTCACTCCTCTGCTCACGCCACTCACAGAAACTCTGTAATATAATGAGAGAACAAAGCATTAAGTGATGGCTTGAGGAGCCTTCACAAAGCAAATACACACCTTTTTCCAGGACTTTAAGTGTTCAGCCTGTTATTACTAAACACCAAACAAAGTTGCTGCACTCTGGTGACAATCTGCACCCTAAAAAATGCTGGATTAAAAATGACCCAATTTGTAACCCAACACTGGGTCAAATATGGTTCGAGCCAGTGCTGAGTTGTTTCAGCTTAACAGAGTTGGGTTACTGGTTTGACCCAGCACACTGGGTTAGGATAGTATCCAAAAATTGGGTCGAAACTTAGAACCCATCACAAGGGTTATATTACCATTAATGTTTGGGTTAAAATTTCTACTTGGTATAAAATTCAGCTCATAAAAACTAGATTCAAAGCAGATTTTCTCAAACAATATTTTTATTGCCATATGATACATAGACAGCAATGAAAGTAAAATGCAAGTAACAAAAACGTATATAATGTCACGGTTCTGGGTCCGTTGGACCCAGTATTTTGAGTTTATTATGTTTTGGTTTATTTTTGCATTATGGATTGTTTTCTGATGTTCTGGTGCTTTGTTTATTATTATCATTATGGATCTGTTTCTGTTATTCTTGGTGAGGGATCAGTTCTTAGGTTTTGGGTTCTCATGTGTATTGCAGTTTCTGTTCAGTGTCTAGTCTGTCTCTCAGTGTCATGTCTGCATCTGGTTTAGTAAGTCTTGTTTCCTGTCTTATTGTGAAAGTCTTTGTCTTATGTTAGTGTGTGCAGCTTAGCTCCCCCATCTCGTTAGCCCTGATCTCCCCCAGCTGTGTCTCCCTTCTGTGGCCCATTCCCTCATTACTACCCTGTGTATTTAAGCCCTGTGTTTTCCCATGCTCGGTGTCGCGTCGTACCCTCAGATTATGCCTGTGTGTTTTTTGGTTTCTGTATTCACGTCACTTCACGTTTGGTTCTCATGTCAGCAATAAAGCTGAGGTTTTGATTTACAATTCTGTGTTCGAGTCCTGCGCTTGGATCCTCTCCGCCTGCCCGCACACAGAGCCCTCACATATAATTCATTATATTATATGGTAAATGGCCTGCATTTGTATAGCGCTTTTCTAGTCCATAGGACCCCAAAGCGCTTTACACTACATTCAGTCATCCACCCATTCACACACACATTCACACACTGGCGATAGCAAGCTACATTGTAGCCACAGCTGCCCTGGGGCGCACTGACAGAGGCGAGGCTGCCGGACACAGGCACCACCGGGCCCTCTGACTATTATATCCATTACTTCAAATCAATCTTTGGTTACAGCACATGTACATGTTAATACACATGAAGATATGCTATGTAAAGCTGGCTCTGTTTTTAGAACAAATTACATGTAAAAACTCTTAACTTTTAAAAAAACTGATGAATTGATGATTTTTTTCAGTGCTTAACATACATCAACACTTTGGAAAAGTGAGAGGGCTCACAGCTAAATGAGCCCTCATTCATTTGATGATATTTGAGTCATGTTCTGGGATTCATCTATTCCTGGGACAGACGACAGTGTGAAGGAATTCCCAAACCTGGGTGCATGACTTTGCTGGGCGCAAACAAAAAATGCTTTGAAGCAGCCATCAACAGACCTTAGATTGCTGCAAAAACAGAAACGAATCTATCTTCTAGTACCAGCAAAATGAACATTTTCTTGGGGTTCTTTGATCCTTTGGTGCTGAATTCCTCTTCCTGATAGAACAAAGCCTTTTCCTGACATTGCGTAGACACTCCTCCAGAAATCCACTTGCTGGCCTATGAGTTCTGCAAGGGCTGAACCACACGTCCTATAATTTTTAAACAAAATAAAAGGGTCAGCAAAGCAAGATTTCAAAGATTATTTGCAGTTGTTTGGTTAACGTTAAGTTGTCTGTAATCCTGGAGCGGTGAGCTCCAACACTGTGCCTGACATTTGCTCAGAGAGGACAACAATGAAGCAGACCAGTCTGTGGTTGTGAATGCTTGCAGTTAATTGTTAGGAGATGGACTAAGCCAAGGTCAAGTATCATGTTTCACACACTTTATACAGTCACAAGGTTGTACAAACCTTTTTGCCAACTTTGCAATAGATTTAAACAAATGTTATTATTTATGCATCTATAGTGTGCATATGACTGAGTGACATATAATGTGCATACATGTTTTAAAGATATGGAAATTGAGTACATACAAACTGCATATTTATTTTTCTAATCACAATGACACTCAGTATACTGATTGAAAAACTGACCAGTATTCGGGTTTTTTAATTGTTGTTGTGTGTATCCACTGAAGTGTAGATATTTATATATCCTGTGCCACGACAGTCCTTTAGACATGGAAACTGACCTGCTATTGATGATGCCAAAATTGCCTTTATTCCTGAAGTTGGGCTGCAAGAAAAAACAGTTGCACTTAATACAGTTTCATAAACAAAAACTTTACATTTCTGTAGATTTCTCTTAAAATAAACAAATACAAAGAGCAGAAGCTTTGGAAAAAAAAGAAATCAAGCATTTTTGACTGATCCTCTTTGTTTTCATCACCCTGTGCACACACTATAGGAGCTGCCACTGGAGTCATTTTACTCGGGCCAGCACAGCGCCCTGACGCTAAATGTAGCCACAGTGAAAATGCCACACACACACACACCACCAACAACAAAAACCTTAACTGATTTAGTTTATGTACAAGAAATAAGAAATCCATAGTGCTCCATTAAGTGTAAAATAAGTATCTGGACCCTCCATCCTTCATGTACGGATATGTGCTGGTGTTCCTCAAGACTGGCAACCAAAGATCCCCCTCAGGTGAACCTCACAGATGTTCTAAAGTTAAATAATTAAAGTTAAAACATATATATAATGTTAATTTTATAATAATTGAATATACTTGTGATGGCTGCAGTTACAGCCACACGGTGGTAAAATCTACCAAACATCAGTCTTACAATAGAGGGTTAACCACAACATTACACTTACATTTTTCTTTCTTTAAATATAAGATTTAATTTACAGGGTAATAACGAATTGGTTTTGGTTTAGAATGAATTTACTTATACAATCACGTAATGCTGTATTCTAAAATAAGTGCGCACATTTTAGTTTACACTGTTATGTATGTCTGATTTAATCTTTCTTTGTTTTCTGAGTTACCTCAGTGGCAGCTGCTCCCAGTCCCTGGTTGATGAGCTAAAAGGTTGAAAAGGGGCCGAGTTTTGTGTGTTCTACGCCTTTCTGTGTTTTTGTTGGCTGATCAGCCACTGTTTAAGTTTCCCCTTTGTCTCGTTTAGGTAGGTTAGTTTGTTTGAGTTAGTAGTATTGTTTGTTGCCAGGTTTTGAGAAGAGTTCTGTTACTTTGACCTCTTTTATGGGCCCAAGATTTTGAATTCTCTGTATAATCTAACCAAGTTTGTTTTAGGGTCAAATAAAAAAAAATTTTTTCACTTTAACCTGTGCCTGACGTTCCTTCACTGCTCGGTCCGTCACAATACTCAAAAGTTAGCGAGGATAACATTTCTCATTTTTAATTTTCATTAAAGTGAATGTACATAGATATAAGCAAGCCTGATTGCACAGCTTGTGTATCCGGGACCGATCATTCGGACAATTAAGTCGGTGACTTTCGTCTGTGAAGTAATGACAGGCTGCTTTCACCCAGGGTGATAGAGTAGCTAGCACGGCCTCCATCTAAGTGAAGAGCAGATTAGCTGTATACTGAGTAGGGTCCGAGTGCAACTTAGCCTTGTGTGTTGACTAAGAACCAAATGGCTTAATACAAACGATATTTAGAAGGCATTAAATTAGTGTTTTTTATTTTACTTTGATTACACGTAAACTTCGGAGTGGTGGACCTTAAAGCTACCGAGGTCTCATGGTGAGGATCGAAGATGGTGGCTAAATATTGGTGGTGGCAGTATAAATGCTCACATATGTTGCTGTTGCCATCACGTTTTCATTAGTAGCAAGCTAGTGTTAAGGGTTCAAATATTGAGGAGGGATACAGGAGGGATTCAAAATCACAACACTGGTCCAGGAGAGTCGGTCAAACGATGATTTTAATGAACACACCTGTTGAAGATGAACACTGTACGCAGACAGCATCGATCTCACGCGAACAATACACAATCAGTTGTTTTTATACCTTCAGGGTATTGTTTATGACGCCCCCTCATGCACCAAGCAGATACAATACATGCATAAGTTTCAAAACCACAAATGTTCTGGTGACGACTTTTGACACAGTGAAAAGAACATCGCCTCCATCTCCATGCCAGGTGCCTTTCCTGTAGCCCATCTCGCTCTCGCTTCTCCAAAACCTCAGGGCATGCTCTGCAACAAAAACTGTCAATTTTGCAGACTCAAAATGCAGTTGCAAGAAAAATATGTCTGAACTCTTACCTAGAAATGAATCTACCTAAGATGTGTGTGTATATGGCGCACAACCAGACAGAGTCCACTCTCATATGTGCAACAATCTACTAAAACTATATATGTAATATATTGAATAAATGCTGTAAATGAATGCCACTACTCAAAGCTTAATATTAAGATTATAAATGAATAAAAGATAACAATGAATAACCTGGTTATTCAAATAGCCTTATCCAGACAGCTCCTCAAAATAACCACCAAAAAATGCACACTTTACAGAGGATACAAAGACATTTCAGAAGTACACTTCCTGACTTATTCTGAGTCATCTGTTACCAAGCAAACTCAAACGCAGCAGGTTGCTGAATACACTCAGGCCTTTATTCAGGCCTGTTTCTAGATTATATGTGATATATGTATTGTAAGCGTGTATGCAATCCTTCCATAGCTCTAAGCCACTTTGCTCAAAAGATCGGCCGGACATCGCGCCGGACGAAGCTTCTGACCATCAATTAACTGACCGAGCTTCAGCTCTTTCATAAGCACCAAAATGCAATGTGTATAAAATGATTACAGTTGCTCCTGCAATGAAAGATTATTGTATGATTATGATACCACCTGTAATACAGACTTTAATGTAATTTTAACAGCTTCAATAAATGCTTTAACGCAATGCTTGTTACGTGGTTCTAATGCAATGATAATACTGATAATAAAATAGCAGTAAAATAACTTGTTTAATCCCACACTAGCTAAGCGCAGGGATGCACGTGCCCTTTGCGCGGTCTAGTGAACGAGGGGAAAAAAGGGTCAAAGTATTAGCGCAATCTATCTTTAAAAATTGTTTTCCCACAAATGCAACACCCAATCTCATGCTTTCTTCGTTCTATATACAGTGATCTCTAAATAGTTTGTCAAACAGAGCAGCCTCAGCCTCAGCCTCGTTTCAAATAATAACTTTAAAAGATGATATCAAGCATTTTTAAGTAGAACTAGCGTTCTTCATCACAAGCTAGCTGGCGTTATCTGTTAATAGACCTTTAATGAGTAGGTAAAGTTCTAGAATAAACCAACAAATTATCAACCCTATGATTTTCAAACTGCTAGAATTCACTTTTTACTTTTACTTTTTATTTCATACTAGAAGAGTCCAGTGATATCTGATCAGGACACATCTCAGCTGAAAATGGCAGTTTGTGAAGAATGATGTGGCTTCTTCTGAGGCTTATCTTCGGCCCATCAATTTGTTAAAAGTTTGACCTAATATTTTATCAAAGCTGCCCAACCTATGACCCAACATAATTAGTCAAGCTGTGGAGTGAATTGAAGAACCCTGCACATCACCTACCCAACTCGTGAGTCATGACTTTTGAACCAGTAACCCAGCTTACGAACCTATGGCTTTTACCCAGAAGTTGAGTTATGAAAATAACCAGCATTTTTTAGGGCGTACGAATTCCTAAACAGATTTTGAGAGAAAACTTTTAAAAACAAGATTTCAGGGCAAGTTAGGCTACAGCCTACTTTATTCAATGGTCGAATGCTGCACTGAGGTCTAGCAAGACAAGCACAGAGATGAGTCCACTGTCAGAGGCCATAAGAAGATCATTTGTAACCTTCACTAAAGCTGTTTCTGTGCTGTGATGAGCTCTGAAACCTGACTGAAACTCTTCAAATAAACCATACCTCTGCAGATGATCTGTTAGCTGTTTGACAACTACTCTCTCAAGGATGATTGATATGAAGGTTGGAGATTGGCCTATAATTAGCTAAGACTGCTGGGTCTAGAGATGCTTTTTAAGTAAAGGTTTAACTACAGCCACCTTGAAGGCCTGTGGTACATAGCCGATTATTAGAGATGGGTTGATATTTAAGACTGAAGCATTAAGTAATGGTAGGACTTTAATTTACCACTTTAATTTTGAAAATATTTCAAGGAAAAACTGAAGAACAATGCCAGATGCTCTCGAGAGCACGAGGTGGAAATAATAACCCTCATCGTATAGAAAAGTTGGCCGGTCAAAAGGCTCCAAAATATTACATGGTGCACAGTCTGAAGACAAAAAAAGAGATAACGTCTCAGTTTTCTTCATTTACATGAAGAAACTTGGATAAAAGGTTTCTGAAAACCCCACACCTTGGAAGGAGTTTACAAAAATATCTAAACTTATCTAAGTTGCTGACTGCATGTAGACAAAAGGGCAAAATGCATTTTTGGCATGTGGACAGGGCCCTTTAACTTTAAGACTTAGTGCCTGCTGTGTTGGCCTCTCATATCTGTGTCATATCAGCATAACACAACTTAGTATCATGCATAAAGTAATCATTCCTCTCTGTGTAGAATCCTCAAAGTTCACTAGTGTTTATACTACACCTCCCAAGGCTGCCAAACACAGTCACAGTCCCTGGGAAATAATGTTCGTCATGCTTTGTACAGCATGTTGTGAATTCCAAAGTACGCCCTAACCCCTTTATTGTTTTGGTTCTGTCAAAAGATTCAGGGACTAGACTTCCAATGAGGAGAGACAAGTGTGTACTTGTGTAGCTTAAATTTTAAGAGACAAGTCTGTCCACCAAGGTAAATAAACTGCAAACTTTGATCCCAAGAGTAATTTTTAAAGAGTTCCCCTTTAATGGCATGAAATTATTTCTTATTTAAGGTTTAATCTCAAACTGCTCTCTCCTCTCCTACTGATGTCACATGTGAGCATGTACCTTTTAAGATGAAGTGGGGTATAAAATTACCCTTTCCTTATAATTCATCAACCTCCACTGATCATCGTATTGAGCTGGTTTTACATCAGTAAATGTGAAACTCCCTCTCTGCTGTGCCCATGTTTAGGTGAAGCTGTGTCAGAGTTGATTGATTGTTCTACCTGTAAGTTAATTTAACACAAACTTTACTGGGTAATCAATTGAATCAAGAAAATCCCTCTCAACACTTAATAGAAACACACATTTTATTCTTCACACAGTGAGTAGATCCTTTAGCATTAAGCAGCAGTGTTTCTAATGGTTTTTGCTTTTGAGGACTTGTGTGTGCAGGAGAGGATTTTGCAGGCATTTCTGATATAAATATCACTACCAGTAACCGTTGTTTCTTCTTTTATCAGTTTTTAACCTTCTAAAATCAAGATTGATATGACATTGACCTGCATGCTAAGTATCCTCATTTACTTATCCTGTAAAACAAAGACTATTTATTAAGGATTAAAATCTTAAAAGCTCTATTAAAAACCATTTAATTAAAATGGCAGTGTAGTTCCACGGTGCAGTACTAAGCACATTTCAGCATTTTTTGCTGCCTGAGAGAACAAAGCCATTAATGGCCAATGTTCTGCTAATAAATTCCATGTCCAGTTTTTCCAAGAATGGAAGGATGGCACATTTGGCTGATCTGGATAAGGCCCATGCCATAAGGCAGCTCTAAACTGGTCTTCTGGAAAACATAATTGCAGCATTATTTTGAGTGAGCAGTTTATCCAAATTGTCAGAGACAGGCCACCAAGTGGGCATCTCAACCGGATGATGCCACAAGTTGATGCCCTTTCCTCACCCTGTCAGCACTTAGGAACTGTAGGTAGCCTTCAAGGTTTGCAGGATGATGTGACCGGCAGATTTCTACCCAGACAATCCAGATGAGACTGCATAAAGCCAATCTAAGGTCTCATAGGGTAGCTTAAGCCTATGCCAGTCTATTGTGGCTGTGTATGGTTTTTTCACACACATGTTGAGGCTCCTGCATGTTAAATGAAAAAAAACTGTTGCCAATAAGTCATGTTTCTTCAAATTCTAATCATCCAGTCCATGAAATAACACCGAACTAGAGTCAACAGTGGAATCAGCTGTTTGGTTTTGGCAGAGAAGATTTGGCAACCCAAACACATACTCATACATTTCCCTTCCTGTGGCACCATTTAAGGGAAAATAAACATGGTTTTCCAACTGTATAAAATGTATCCCCAGGAAACATTGTTATAGCAAAGAAATAACTGACCAAACACAAATTTTCTTTCTTTGTGAAAAGTTTAAACAGTAATATAACAGATCTGTAAATGTATCACTTTTTAAAGAGAGCATAACAGCATTTGCATTAGAGATGGGTATTATCCCTGATTTCTACATTCAGTTAAGTTCAATTTTGACTCAGACAGTGATAATGCATAAAATAATGATTTTTGATGGTAAACTGGTCTTAAAGTACACTGAGAGAGCTGTGCAGAAGGTGTGGTTTTAAAATGGTGGAAGCAGAACTGCCAAAGTAAGAAATTCAAGGGTAGATCTGATCTTCTTTTGCTGCTGGTTCAGTGAATTTTGGTCAGAGTGACAAAACCTGCAGTTTTAACCATCTGCAGGCAGACGTTGCAGATTTGCAACAGTTAAGAACTAACAACCTGATTGCCCCACATGCATATTTTATGAGGTTTTTTTTACTCAGAAGTACCACTGCAGGACTTGGTTGTGCATTAGCAACAAAAAACTTAATTTGGGCCTGAGAGGGTTAAGAATCTGTGTGATGTTGGCTTTCAAAGCGGCGCGAGCATAAAGTGCGACCCGATGCCATGTCCACATGCGTGGCGTCGGGTCACGCTTTGTGCTATCATCTTTTTGCGGACTCTGTTTTACCTTCTCTTTAATCCTTTGCTGTTTTAATAGTCTGGCGGTTGTTGAAACAGTTTTGAAAGCTTTAAGCTGAGATTCTGGCGTTTCTGGCAAAATACATTTATATTTAAAAATGATTCAGGATTCTTTTTTAAACCCACTCCTAAATCACATGGCACTGGAGCTTTTGGGTTCTGTGTGTTGTAAGGTAGGGCCTCTTTTGTCTTTTTTTGGTTTTACTCGTCTGTCTCATTGTAAATTCTGCTTTGAAAAGGTGGGACCTAAAACTAGCCACCGTATCAACATGTAGTCACTGTGGGGGTAAAGTAAGTACAAAATACTAAACTGAGCAAAATATTACTTAGAAACATGCAATATTTAGTTACGCTAATCTGACCTCCAATATGTGAAGGGCGTCTTAGTGTAACTCCTGAACTGTACACATAGTCGGACTGCACTTTGGAAGAAATACATTTTTACTTATTATCTAATAAAAAAGAAAGTTCAACAATCGTTGACATCAACACCCTCTGTAAGCCTCCTGATCTTTGGAAAAAAGAGGGAAAATTTCATACACCTGTTATAGGGACGACAGTTGGTGACTGAAGAATGTATTAACTTAGCTGTACTCAAGAGAAAACTTCTCTCTCTCTATGTCTTTATCTGTCATTACTGTCATATTGTAAAGAATAAAACATGTAAATCTATGAGGCGCTTAAGCGATATAAAGTCCACATAACATTTGAAAGCCTGTACATCAGACTTGTGAAATATGATTAGAAGTAGTCTCAGAGTGGGTTATTTCAGGACACAGTTAGATTACCTGTAATCCCTTCCCAGTTCCAGCTGTGGTCTGATTGGGTGGAACTCTGCAGATGCAGATTTAGTTGTCACATGTATATTGTTCAGCCTACTCAGATTGAACACACACACACACACACACACACACACACACACACACACACACACACACACACACACACACACACACACACGTTGCTCCACTTCAAAGACAGGGGAAACAAGTCATTAAGATCAAACAGGCTCATTAGGAAAGTATGGTGGTGATGTGAAGCTAAAGTACCTGTTTGAGCCAGACGTAAGAGGGATTTGCGAAACGGGAACTGTACTGCATTTGGTCTGTGAGCTCTGTGGAGGAAGGAAGTAGTGACTGTGAATTGTTGTTAAACAACTGTGGATTAATTGCCCCCCTAGTCCATCCACTCCATCATCTTGTAGATGTAGGAACCCCTGGAAAATGAGATGGTACATCTCAAGAGGATTATCCATATAAAAGAGCTGAAGGCTGCTGAATAGTTTGCCAGAAAAGGAGATTAGTCAGCTCTACGCATGTTTTAAATTCCTTCTGAACAACAGTTTAATGAGAAACTTTTATGTGCTTTTTAATGTTAGTTTAGCTCATTTCCTTCAATTTGTACAGTAATTGTTTGATTAGTGATGATTTTCTTAATATATGATTTTGTTGTTCTTCTCATGCTGTTATCATTTTTAATGAAAAATTATAGCAATCCTTGATCAGTCTGTAGCTCTGGGGATGCATGTGTCTGTTTTGTTTCTTTATTAACTGACAACTATTGAATGAACTTAATGATGTAGGCATTTTTACTGTGTAATATGTCCAACTGCTTAAGTCAAGTAACAATGTCTGGGGCAGGAAAATGACACTAACATTGAAAAACTGCCACTTGAAGCAGGCTCCAGCCAAAAGCCAATCAGCCCCAGCAGACTTTTAAAATTCCCAACAAGGTACGGACCGATCCTGGAGGCAGGGGCTATACAGGTCAGGGGTAGCCTGCCCAGCAGCTAACGCAGTCTCTTTAAAAACACTTACAGAAGCACGAGACTTAAATCGGCAATTCTGTACTTCGATCATATGGACTGGATCATTTCACTGGATGAATTTGCGGCATACAGTGGGGCAAAAAAGTATTTAGTCAGCCACCGATTGTGCAAGTTCCCCAACTTAAAATGATGACAGAGGTCAGTAATTTGCACCAGAGGTACACTTCGACTGTGAGAGACAGAATGTGAAAAAAAAATCCATGAATTCACATGGTAGGATTTGTAAAGAATTTATTCGTAAATTAGGGTGGAAAATAAGTATTTGGTCACCTCAAACAAGGAAAATCTCTGGCTCTCACAGACCTGTAACGTCTTCTGTAAGAAGATTTTCTGTCCCCCACTCGTTACCTGTATGAATGGCACCTGTTTGAACTCATCATCTGTATAAAAGACACCTGTCCACAGCCTCAAACAGTCAGACTCCAAACTCTGCCATGGCCAAGACCAAAGAGCTTTCGAAGGACACCAGGAAAAGTATTGTAGACCTGCACCAGACTGGGAAGAGTGAATCTACAATAGGCAAGCAGCTTGGTGTGAAAAAATCAACTGTGGGAGCAATCATCAGAAAATGGAAGACATACAAGACCACTGATAATCTCCCTCGATCTGGGGCTCCATGCAAGATCTCATCCCGTGGGGTCAAAATGATCATGAGAACGGTGAGCAAAGATCCCAGAACCACACGGGGGGACCTGGTGAATGACCTGCAGAGAGCTGGGACCAAAGTAAAAAAGGTCACCATCAGTAACACACTACAACGGCAGGGAATCAAATCCCGCAGTGCCAGACGTGTTCCGCTGCTGAAGCCAGTGCATGTCCAGGCCCGTCTGAAGTTTGCCAGAGAGCACATGGATGATACAGCAGAGGATTGGGAGAATGTCATGTGGTCAGATGAAACCAAAGTAGAACTTTTTGGTATAAACTCAACTCGTCGTGTTTGGAGGAAGAAGAATACTGAGTTGCATCCCAAGAACACCATACCTACTGTGAAGCATGGGGGTGGAAACATCATGCTATGGGGCTGTTTTTCTGCCAAGGGGACAGGACAACTGATCCGTGTTAAGGACAGAATGAATGGGGCCATGTATCGTGAGATTTTGAGCCAAAACCTCCTTCCATCAGTGAGAACTTTGAAGATGAAACGAGGCTGGGTCTTCCAACATGACCAAAACACACCGCCCGGGCAACAAAGGAGTGGCTCCGTAAGAAGCATTTGAAAGTCCTGGAGTGGCCTAGCCAGTCTCCAGAACTCAACCCCATAGAAAATCTGTGGCGGGAGTTGAAAGTCCGTGTTGCTCGGTGACAGCCCCAAAACATCACTGCTCTCGAGAAGATCTGCATGGAGGAATGGGCCAAAATACCAGCTACTGTGTGTGCAAACCTGGTAAAGACCTATAGTAAACGTTTGACCTCTGTTATTGCCAACAAAGGTTATGTTACAAAGTATTGAGTTGTATTTTTGTCATTGACCAAATACTTATTTTCCACCCTGATTTACGAATAAATTCTTTTTTTTTCTTTTTTTTTTTTTTCGCCTGTCCCATTTGGTTCTTTAGCCATCAGAATTGTTGTCTGAAGACCAACAAGGATACCCAATGATTTTACTTTGCCAAATGGATCATCGTGGCATTGCCGTATTGGTCCATTTGGTCGATCTTTGTTTTTATTATTTATTATATTTTATTTTCAGATGTTACAGATGGGACAGACATGAGTGAGAGATAGGAAAGGGAGAAAGAGAGAGGAAGGAAAGGAAAAACAGAAGGGGAGAGGGACAGTGAGAAAGGGGGGGAGAAAAAAAATAAAAATCTCCTGGATCACCTGTTGAGAGAAGAATAGAAAACAAGCAAAAAAAGACAAAAAAAAGAAACAAAGCAACATACTAAACACAACACCATCGCATTAATCTAGCTAAGTGTAAACAGCAGTAAATACTAAATATTCAATGTTGTTGTGCAGCACGCAGGACAGATGTGCTTCGAGGTAGCAGCCAAGAAAGGTGTAATTTGGGTCTACGAGCAGTGAACACCCGTGTGCATACCTGTGTGGATCAGCGCGCTTGTATTCCAAAGGTTTCTCCATGTAACGATCTGCTAGGGAGTGTGGGGGGGCCACAGCCCCGTCCTCCAGGGTGTGAAGCAGGTATGGAGGAGATCCAGGCCCCAGAGTACAAGGACCCGAGGAGGACCACCAAAAGGGGGGGAACCGTGCCACCCTCCTGGGAAGAGCTGAGGAGAGCCCCAAACGAGAGGTCACCCAGCAGCTACGGAGCAGAGGCCAGAGGGGGTTGCAGTGGCGTGCCCGTGGGTTCTGCCGGCAGCCAGCTGTGCCAGAGAGGACCGAGCTTCAGGCCCAGAGGCCAGAGGCCTGCGAGCATCCCACCCCCCCGGAAGGGGCCCAGCCGGGCCACAGGCACCAGGCCCCACCAATCGGCCACCAGGAGTGAGCTGGTACACCACTGGTGTGGAGGAGATCAAAACTCCAGACATCCAGAGGCCCCCAGAACACAAGAAACCATGGAAGACCAACAGAGGGGCAGCCGCGCCACTGTTCAAGTAAGAGCTGAGGAGAGTCCCAGATGAGGGTTCACTCAGCAGCCGCGGAGCAGAAGCCAGGGGGAGTTGCAGTGACGCGCCCGTGAGCTCCGCCGGCCGCCAGCTGTGCCTGAGTGATCGAGCCCCAGGCCGAGAGGCCGGGGGCACCCCACCCCCGAAGGGGCCCGAGTGAGCCCCAGGCTCCAGGCCCCGATAAGCGGCCGCCAAGGAGTGAGCCGGTGTGTACCTGGACGCCCACCCCCAGACACAAAGAACCACCAACGCACCGATGTCTGAGGGAGTCCGCCACCGGCAGGGGAAGTGGTGGTAGGTGGAGATAGGCCTCCAAACCTTGGAGGGCCTGAGGTGTCCCCAGAGAGGTGGCGTCTGACACCCAACCTGACATATAGACACAGACATACAGGCACACACAGACACAAACATCCATTCCCCCCCTCATGCTCTCATATGCACTCACTCCACACTCAACCAACGTGGAGACAGACATAAAGAGACGCTGTACACACGATCACACTCCCCAAGCGTACTCTACAAACCGGGTCTAGGTACCCTTGCCCCTGGAGGGGGAACTGCACCCAGACCCAGGTGGTGTTACCCTTCTCCCTGCGGTGGGGAGAGGCAGACCACCCCGACTCCGTAGCAGCAGGGAGGCCCCACACTCCAGACCGCAGTCGGATGGCCAACTCCACCTAGCCCTCCCGCCCCAGCAGGCCGCAGAGAATGGGGGTGGGAGAAGACTCCAAACCTCCCTCCACCCGCTCATTGTAGTGTTGATGCATGTGTGTTCTAAGGTGCAATTAAAACCCAGGAGGGCATGGAATAAATTCTTTACAAATCCTACCATGTGGATTCATGGATTTTTTTTTCACATTCTGTCTCTCACAGTTGAAGTGTACCTCTGGTGCAAATTACTGACCTCTGTCATCATTTTAGGTGGGGGAACTTGCACAATTGGTGGCTGACTAAAAACTTTTTTGTCCCACTGTATATGTTTTCCGAAACAAGCTTGAATTTTCCAATTTTTAGGAAACAGATCTGATCAATCAGATTAGATCTGCATTTGGCAACAAGTGCGCTCGTGACCCATATCACGAACCAGTGCTGAACACTATTACTAATACTATTTTCCCTCAGACAGTCAGGTAGACGCTGCTCTGGATTGATCGGTTATCTGAAATGATTTCTTTACCTCAGATATGCTTCCAAGCCTCAACAGCTTCAACTCCTCGATTAAACCATGAAATTCTTCCTGCTGCGGCTGTTTTCTCATGAGAAGAACCCAGAATCTCAGTTTCACAGGACCGAGCTTCATCAGGACCAGCTCATCATCCTTGATGTAAACTTTTTTTTTTCCTGAACTTGATTACTGAGCCAATTAAATATGAATGGGGCAGGTGTCTTTGTCCCATTAACAGTGCCTGGAGCTTATCAAGTTGAGAGGCCAGCAGTTTTTTCTGGTTGTTTGTGACCATCCATAGTGGATAAAAAGTCTCTGACTGGAGAGTGATATTTCACTGCTTTGAGATCAGTTACCATCTGTTATTTCTATGGACACAGAGCTAGCATCGGCAAGTAAACACTCTGATTTATCACTGTAACAGATGACTTTTATGTTGCTAAACCATTAATAACATGTCTAGTGGTTAGAAATGAAAGCTTTGACAATGGAAAGGGAAACTTCTGCCCTGCCCAGCTTAATAAAACAAGCTGAAGAGGTGATGGTTCCACCAATGCTTTCAAATGGCGGCGCGCACGGGTGCAACGGCTCTTAGCTCTCCAGTTTGGTGCTTGTTTTTACTTTTAATGTGGATATTTTTGAATGTTTGCAACGCCGCCATCTCTTACAGTCGCCAGAACCTAATTGATCTAGGTTTTAAATATAGTTTGTCTGTTTCTGGCGACTATCAGCGAACACACAACATCCTGGTGGAGATAACAAGACCGCCAGGGTCACCGTGGATGGTCTGCCCGCCCAGCAAGCGTAGAAGGCGACGGAGGGAAAGAAAGCAGAAGAGGGGATGCCGGTCGGGCTCAGACGCTAGGCTACGCAAACATCCACACCGGCCAGCACTTCCGAGCCTTTTCCTATCGAACGCCAGATCCATCACCCACAAACTTGACGAATTGGAGCTACAGATAGCCAACACAAGCTTTGCACGTAACTGCAGCATTATTCTTATTGCGGAGACGTGGCTTCCCGACGCTGCAGTCGAGTTAGCAGGCCGCACGCTACACCGGCATGACAGAAACAGCAACTCAGGTAAAAGCAGAGGAGGGGGGCTATGTGTTTACGTGCATAAATAGTGGTGTTGTAACAGCAGGATCATTCACACACACTGTTCTCCTGATTGGGAGGTTCTGGCAGTCTCGTGCAGACCTTTTTACATCCCGAGGGAGTTTACAGTAGTTATTGTGATAGCTGTTTATATACCGCCGGATGCTAACGTTAGCACGGCTCTCAGCCTCTTGCTCAACACCATAAACAAACAACAGCTTGCCCACCCCGATGGGGTTTTTATTGTCGCCGGCGACTTTAACAAAGCGTGCCTAAAGACTGTGCTTCCTAAATTTGTCCAGTTCGTGGACTTTGCTACGAGAGGAGAACACACTTTGGACCATGTCTATTCAAACATCAGGCATGCTTTCATAGCGACACCCCTCCCCCACCTGGCTGGATCTGACCACCTCTGCATGTCCCTCACCCCCACCTACACCCCCCTGCTGAGAAAAACAAAGCCCCAGACAAAGACAATAAAAACCTGGCCTGAAGGAGCCCTTTCTCAACTGCAGGACTGCTTCTCAACAACTGTATGGGATTTATTCTCCAGCCACAACCTCCAGGAGTACACGGACACTGTACTCTCGTACATCAGGAACTGTGTTGACAATGTCACCGTCAACAAAAGGGTCAGGGTGTTTCCAAATCAAAAACCCTGGATGAATAGCGAAGTGCAATCCCTCCTAAAAAGCCGCAACACTGCCTTCAAGTCAGGGGACAGGGCTGCGTATAGGGCGGCCAGGGCAGACCTGAGTAGAGGCATCAGGAAAGCTAAGGCTGCCTATAGGGCTTTGGAGTTGACGTCACGCCGCAATGCATTATGGGAGCGCAGCGCCATTTTCGGGGTCTACGAATCAAACCAAACACACTGTGTTGGAACGACAACTACAAGAAAGATGCTTAAAAGCAGCTCAAAAGAGAATGAACTGTATAGAGACCGATTTCATTCAGAGGCGAAGCAGCGGTACTTGCAGAAAATAGCGTGCATTGGAAATGTGGACCCGTATGAAATACGGCCGTGGAGTAGAAACCCTGAAGACCAACCGCTACTGACGTAGCCTGACATATTTTCGTACCTTATCTGTGGAATCAGCGCGTACAAGTCGTCATTCAAGCAAAGGTAAGTCAGCTCGAGTACTGCGAGTGAAATGCGTTTGATTTCCTTGCAAACATTCAGATTAGTGCAGCATAAATTCATTCATGAGGGGAAATTACAGTGAGAACATGTGGAGGCTGTTAGGTGGATAACATAGCGAGTTCAGTGCATTGATGTGACATTCTCCTGAAGGATTGTTATTCTTTATGGTTAAAGAAATTGCACTAATTTATTCATATTTATTATAAATAATCCTAATTAAACATCTTGCTTCCATGTTTGTATCTTGTGTCACTAAAAATACAATTTATTTTAATTTTATATATTGATCATGTCATGGTCCTGGGCCGTGTTGGCCCAGTATTCTTAGTTCTCTTGTATTTTTGTATTCAGTTCCCTGTTTAGGTTCTGTTTCCTGAGTTGCCCTATTATGTGGTTCCCTGTGTGCTTTCCCTTTGTGACTCTCACCCCCTGTGTGCCCCTCTATGTATTCATGAGCCCTTGTCCCCTTTCGTGTTTTATTCCATGTTTTCCCCAGCCTGTTATGTCTGTGTTCTCCCCGTGCTCTCTCCTCTTGTCTGAACCTCTGTACTTCCTGTTTTACTTTGACAGTCTCTCGTCAGTATGCGTCATGTTGTGTTCACTCCTGCCCTGTCTCGTTATGATTATCTGTGTCAGCTGTGTTCCCCATGTGCTCCCACTTCCCTCGTTAACCCTCTGTGTATTTATGTCTGCGTCTCCCTCAGTTCTGTGTCGTAGTCTCCCTCATGCTGCGTGGATTTCCCTGTGTCTCTCTCCAAGTATTAGTTTATTGTGCCCAGTTTAAGTTTTGTATTTTCCTGTCATCTTGTCAGCAATAAAGCTGCCTTTTGAGTTCATCCCTTGAGTCCGTGAGTTTTGCGATTGGGTCCTCATCCTGCCTGCCACACAGCCGACCATCACAGATCAATGACCTGCAGAATCTCCTTATCATATTAAGGGATTCATAATTGTTACTTTATGCTTTCTCCATCTCTAAAGTGATGACATCCTTGCATTACCGGTACATACTTTAGGTTCATTTTCTGCAGGCAGATTTACACTATAACATGCAGCGTTCTATAGCTGGACACATAAAGAAATGAAAAATTACATGTATGTGCTAACTTTCTAAACACTTTGTTACATTTATGATAAAGTAGATAAAACACATTTCACCAAGCATTTCACTACATATCGTACTGTGTATGACTGTGTACGTGACAAATAAAATTTGAATTTGAACATTTACGTCGGCCTTGGCTCATAGTTCTTGTCTTTAAATGAACTTTGTCTGTGTGTGTTTCAGGTCCTGCACTCTCAAAGACTGAATGAACCAGCATTGCAGCCATGGGTCACTGTGAGCATCACAGGGAAGGTTGAAGCCGCCCACTGCACCTGTATGGCCGGAGTCGCAGAGACCTGCAGCCATGTCGCTGCTCTTCTGTTTAATGTAGAAGCAACAGTGTTGATCCGTGGCACAAGGACTGTTACAGATGAACCTGCATACTGGGTTTTGCTGGGTAATATGACCAAGATACAGCCAGAGGTTGGCCATAAGATAGACTTCTCCTCTTCAGCTGCCCAAAAAAAGGCTCTTGATCAAAACCTAAACAGACCATCTGTAGTGACAGGTAAAAGGAGCTGTCCTCAAAACAGAAAAATCCCACTTGCTACTTTGGAGGAGTTGTCACTGCTATTGGATACTTTGCTGGAACACAGTAAAGCTGTGGGTTGTGGGAATGACCCATAATGTTTTATCTAGGGGTCTAGATTTATGCCTGTAGTGCACTGCCGTGTAAATAATTTGCATTTACTGAATATATACTGACTGAGTACCACTGTTCAAAAGTTGAATAAAGAAACAAACTAATTTTTGCCTCTTTTTTTTTTTTTAATTGAAACCACCTTATAGAACATCACATCAGTTACAATGTAGAATCCATGTCATTTATAGTTTACAAATGACAAAATGTTTACACAAAATCATGAGTGTTTACATGACATCACCCACTACTAACATTATTTACTGTATCTTTTTAAAAAATACAGCAATTTTAACAGCACAAGACTTAAGAATATTTAACAGGAGCAGGTTTCATTCTTCCCTGGTTTTATTATCACACTGTTCACCAAAACGCAGCAAACCTTCACCATCTTATCCAGAAGGGTCCCCTCTTCACCCTCACATGGAAGAAGTAATCTGATTGGCATGGTGGTATGTTTGCAGCAGGTCCCTTGTGTAGCGCTGGAACCCAGTCACGATGTTTCATCCATTTCATAGGCTGGTTTGCTGCAATAATGCCAAATAATTAGCATCTCTATAGATAGAAGGCAGTTCTGCAAAATCACTCAGTAGGATGTTTGTTCTAATTTGCTATGACCTCAGAGCGCATAGAAAATAAAACTAATAGGCTATAAAGAGTGATATGAACATATTTAGAACTTACCGGAATGAAAATGTCTGGAGCACCAACAGATATTTGGAGATGGAAGAGAACTGCACGTCAGCTCGTCTCACAGCTGCTATCCAGGCTAGACGCCTTCGTTTGGTAACATCAATACACGAGCTGCTCATGTTGCTTCCAGGTTGGGAAAGAATGAAAAGATAAACCATTTTCAACCTTATTCTCTTGCCGGTCGTGTGATCGAACATTGCAGCTGACCACACAGCAAATACGAACCATGGCTGGTGTGTGTGACTTCGCTCCCTTTTCACTTGCGCTAGACCCCCAAAATGGCGGATCGGGCCAAAATCCTTTCCACGCCCACCCCCCGTGACATCACGCTCCAAAGCCCTATAGGAGGAGGATTGAAGATCACTTTGCTGACAACGACCCCAGAAAAATGTGGCAGGGGATCAATCACATTACCAACTACAGAAGCAATAACCAGGCAACATCTAGGACTGATGCCTCACTGGCTGAGGATCTAAACCGTTTCTTCGCCCGCTTTGAGACGACCAAGCCCTCAGCTGCCACACCACTTCCACCCGCCCCCAGCACTGGCACACTAACACTTAGGGAGCACCAAGTGAGGTGTGTTCTAAGGTCAGTGAATCCCAGGAAGGCGGCAGGTCCTGATGGAATACATGGAAAGGTTCTCAGAGCATGTGCTGACGAACTGACCGGAGTCTTCACTAAAATCTTCAACCTTTCCTTGTCATCAAACACCGTCCCGCCCTGCCTCAAAACCTCCACCATCATCCCCATCGCCAAGAAGACAGCCGTGGCCAGCCCAAATGACTACAGGCCTGTTGCACTTACGCCTGTAGTGATGAAGTGCTTTGAGAGACTGGTCTGTCAGCACATCAGGGCCGGTCTGCCTCCCACTCTGGACCCCCACCAATTTGCCTACAGGACAAATCGTTCCACCGAGGACGCTATCACCATAGCGCTCCACACTGTGCTGAGTCACCTGGAGCACCGAGGAAGCTATGTGAGAATGCTCTTTCTGGACTTCAGCTCAGCATTCAATCATATCATCCCGGAGATCCTGGTCCAGAAACTGTCTCACCTGGGACTCTCCACCCCCATCTGCCTCTGGATCAAGGACTTCCTGACAAATAGACCACAGTCTGTCAGACTCGGCCCCCACCGGTCCAGCACCATCACACTCAGCACCGGGTCTCCACAAGGATGTGTTTTGAGTCCCCTCCTGTTCACGCTCTACACATCCGACTGCTCCCCTACCCATCTCTCAAACACCATCATAAAGTTCGCGGATGACACCACAGTGGTTGGACTCATCTCAAGGGGGGATGAGTCGGACTACAGAGATGAGGTCAACAGACTGACTGAGTGGTGTTCAGTTAACAACCTCCAACTGAACACCACGAAAACTAAAGAACTTATCTTGGACTTCAGGAAGGGCAGAGCAGACCCGGCCCCACTTTACATTCACGGGAGCTGTGTGGAGAGGGTACACTCCATGAGGTTTCTGGGCGTGCAGATATCTGATGACCTCTCCTGGACTGCAAATACTACAGCGGTGGTTAAAAAGGCCCAGCAGCGTCTCCACTTTCTGAGAGTGCTCAGGAGGAACAACCTGGAGGAGAGGCTGCTGGTGACATTTTACAGAGCCACCATAGAGAGCATCCTAACGTACGGCATAACAACATGGTATGCAGGGTGCTCAGCTGCAGACAGGAAAGTACTGCAGAGGGTCATCAACACAGCCCAGAAGATCACTGGCTGCTCTCTGCCCAGCCTGGAGGTCACTGCAAACTCTCGGTACCTCAGCAGAGCTGGCAATATCATCAAGGACTACTCTCACCCCAGCAACCAACTGTTTGAACTATTACCGTCAGGCCGACGGTACAGGTCACATAAAACCAGGACAAACAGATTCAGGGATAGCTTCTTTCCCAGAGCTATCACCGTAGTAAATAAGCACAAAAACAATTGAACCTATTCCATACCGTCACTGTCATTATATTATGCTGCTATTCATACTGTCATTATATTAATGCTGCTATCCTGTATATATTGTACATACTATTGTTTGAGTACTTACGATTGTTTTTTTTTGTACTTTTTATATTTTACATTTATATTTATTATTGAAACTTGCACCAAGGGAGTGGCACTCCAATTTCGTTGTACTCTGTACAATGACAATAAAGGCTATTCTATTCTATTCTATTCTATATTCTATTCTATTCTATTCTATTCTATTCTAAATTGGGATCTATACGAAATACCTTTGTTGACCAAATGTATTAAGTTTAACCAGATGTTTGCTTATTCACCATTTTCACTTTTTATTATTTTTTCCCACTGTTGACGTTTACATCACATGACTTAGTGCTCAAGCCTTTTCATTCAGTAGTGATTTCTTTTAAATATCAATATACTTAAAATCAAGTTATAGGCTTTTGTTTCTGAACTGATTAAAAGTTGTTTTTAAAAGAAAAGCTTGCACTTCTTCACATTTCCTGCAGGACTCTAAAAGCAGGACACCAGTTAGAGTCTATGTGCTTCTGATTGTGAAGTGATGAGGGAGGCGTTGGATCACTATCTTTGGTTTCCCTTCATTTATCTACATACATATGCCCTAAAATAACTACATACCCCCCACATACATCAGAAAAAATAAAGTATAATTTTGCTAAATCAGTGTTATTCTTGAAATGTAGGAACATGGTGTTGTACTAAACAACATACACAATGTGAAACACGAAACACAGCACCATTGTGATTAAAACAGCATCAGACTGATAAAACTGTATCACTGATCTTGTAGTAATTTACTGTTAAACGACTGGTTCCATCTGCAGATATGAGATGTGCTGACATGTGAATCATCAGATAACACTGTGATTTCCCGAGGACACCGTTTTATAAGTATCAAAGGGGGCAGGTCCCCCTCTAATGACTATTCAGTGCAAAACAACTCTCCTAGCACAAACACATGTATGACTGTGATCTCAATTAGCAGCTGCACAGCATCTCCTCCAGTATCACCTCCATCTCTGACTGCTTGGCAACAACGGAGAAGCCCGAAGGAGGACTGATCAGATCTCTTTACAGTTCAGTACTGATTCTAGTTTCTAACTGATATTACCATTATCTTATCTGACCTTGTCTTGAATTTGTGGGATTTAATGCATTATAAATGACCTCTCCGGATAAGGATATACTGAATATTTTCATTGATTTGAACATTATGGCATAATGACAAAGCTGTGATCTCACAGGATGATGGTTTTGGACCTGTTTGCCAGTCTTTGGTTTGCATGCGCTCTCTATGAGATCTCACCAGGAACTTCAAGTTCCTCTGAAAGATATTGATTGTATGTTAATTAGTGACTCTGAGTTGGTCATGGATGTGAATGTGTTAGGCCGTGTCCACACTAATACGTTTTCGTTTGAAAATGCATCGTTTTCTCTCCATTTTGGCCTCCCGTCCACACTGAGACGGCGTTTTCTCTCATGGAAAACGCTCTCGAAAATGCATACGGAAACGGTCACGTCGGAGTGTGGACGGAGAAAACGGAGACTTTCTAAAATGATGACGCATGTTAGTCATGTGATGCAGTCATGTGACTAATTAAACAAAGATAGTGGAGGGCATTATACAGCAGGTGTTTTGTTTGCTTTCAGTTTTGACAGCCCTATTAAAGATTAATATCAGTCTGTAGATGCTGCAGAGAGCTTCTTTAATTCTCACTCGCTTTTGCAACTTTGTACTTTTGTGTTACTCACAGCAACAACTTCACCTCATTGCCCATTTAAAAGTCCATTTAAAAAACTTGGTGCTTTTCCTCGACATTTTGCGGCGACGTTTCAAAGAGCCGGAAAGTAAATAAGCGGCAGACAGAAATGAGGCAGGTCTCACGTTTCGCGCATGCACAGGACTGGAACGTAGCCGTTTCAATGTGGATGCGCAACTCTGTGAAAACAACTGAAAACGCTAGTGTGGACGTGGAGTGTTTTCAGACAAAAACGCAGTTTTCAAATCCATCCGGGCCAGTGTGGACAGAGCCTGAGCCTGAGGCTATGTCCACACGTACACGGGTATTATTGAAAACGGAGATTTTCCGTTTTCATTTAAAACGCCGCCAGGAACATGCCAAAGCAACAGGTGGCGATATATTCCTAACCATGTAGAAATGTCGGCCAATCAGAAGTCTAGAAGCCTCAGTGGGAAATAGTAAACAAAGATGGAGCATAGTAGCAGAACAGAGTCGTATGTGTGGAGGGACAGTAACTGTGTGCGTATGTGTAAGCATTTAAACACTGCAGAAAGTAAAATTAACAATAACAATATTGTAGAAATTCATTTCACCGAAACAATAACGTGGCGCACAGTGTGACGTCAAAAATGGCGCACACCTTTGACGCTGCGTTTTCTCCGTTTTCTTCGTCGACACGTAAACACAGTGACCAAAAACGCCGTTTACGTGTGGACGAAAACGCATAGAAAAACGGTGTTTTCTAAAATACCCGGGTACGTGTGGACGTAGCCTGAGACTGGCTGACACTTTGTGTTCCCCACGTAGTGTCACCTGTGATTGGCTTCTGCTCCTCTGCTAGCCTGCACTGGACAAATTCAGATGTGGCAAGATTACAGAGTAATAACAAGAGATTTGTTTTTACATTATTGTATTCTGTTGCCTACGTTGTAGAGGGTGACTTTGCCTCCCTACCTAAACAGTGAAATAAACACAGTCGGGGTTACAGTGGGATTCAGCAGGTGAGAGAACACTAATATTGGTTGTAGTGGCTCAGCGAGGGGAAAAGAATCACAACTCAACTTTCATTTCTAATGTGAGCTTCAGTAGATTTTCTTAGTGTGCAGGATGTGATCAGCTGACCTGCTGCTCTTTACACAACTTAATTCAACGAGACGTCATCAATGTTTCACAGCTGTGTTGGCTAATGTCCATCCCCTACACAGTTTATACGGTCTTTATTTAGACCGTATACAGTTGGTATAAAGTTGCAATTCACTGAATGAGTCTGTGCATTATCAGCTTAAATGCAAATGAAACTCTGCTACACTTGTTGTAACCCAAAGCTTCCCAAAGTGTGGGGCCCGCCCCCTAGGGGAAGGCGCAGAGCCATTGCAGGGGGGGTGCCTAGAAAATATGGTGAAGCATATCTTGCCTTTGACAAGTGCCGAGGTAGGTCTCCCTGCAGAATTGGTTTTCCCTTCATGGGGAGCACGAGCTGGGCTCTTCAAATCACGGACAAACAGTATCCCACATTCTTGATTTTTAGTTCCCAAACACTTGTTGTAATGACTAACTACTCCTGACATTTTGGAGATGTTAGCTCTTTATACAGGGAGTGCAGAATTATTAGGCAAATGAGTATTTTGTCCACATCATCCTCTTCATGCATGTTATCTAACTCGAAGCTGTATAGGCTCGAAAGCCTACTACCAATTAAGCATATTAGGTGATGTGCATCTCTGTAATGAGAAGGGGTGTGGTCTAATGACATCAACACCCTATATCAGGTGTGCATAATTATTAGGCAACGTCCTTTCCTTTGGCAGGCTCAGAAAAGTCAAAAATAGTGAGGTATCTTGCAGAGGGATGCAGCAGTCTCAAAATTGCAAAGCTTCTGAAGAGTGATCATCGAACAATCAAGCGTTTCATTCAAAATAGTCAACAGGGTCGCAAGAAGCGTGTGGAAAAACCAAGGCGCAAAATAACTGCCCATAAACTGAGAAAAGTCAAGCGTGCAGCTGCCAAGATGCCACTTGCCACCAGTTTGGCCATATTTCAGAGCTGCAACATCACTGGAGTGCCCAAAAGCACAAGGTGTGCAATACTCAGAGACATGGCCAAGGTAAGAAAGGCTGAAAGACGACCACCACTGAACAAGACACACAAGCTGAAACGTCAAGACTGGGCCAAGAAATATCTCGAGACTGGTTTTTCTAAGGTTTTATGGACTGATGAAATGAGAGTGAGTCTTGATGGGCCAGATGGATGGGCCCGTGGCTGGATTGGTAAAGGGCAGAGAGCTCTAGTCCGACTCAGACGCCAGCAAGGTGGAGGTGGAGTACTGGTTTGGGCTGGTATCATCAAAGATGAGCTTGTGGGGCCTTTTCGGGTTGAGGATGGAGTCAAGCTCAACTCCCAGTCCTACTGCCAGTTTCTGGAAGACACCTTCTTCAAGCAGTGGTACAGGAAGAAGTCTGCATCCTTCAAGAAAAACATGATTTTCATGCAGGACAATGCTCCATCACACGCGTCCAAGTACTCCACAGCGTGGCTGGCAAGAAAGGGTATAAAACAAGAAAAACTAATGACATGGCCTCCTTGTTCACCTGATCTGAACCCCATTGAGAACCTGTGGTCCATCATCAAATGTGAGATTTACAAGGAGGGAAAACAGTACACCTCTCTGAACAGTGTCTGGGAGGCTGTGGTTGCTGCTGCACGCAATGTTGATGGTGAACAGATCAAAACACTGACAGAATCCATGGATGGCAGGCTTTTGAGTGTCCTTGCAAAGAAAGGTGGCTATATTGGTCGCTGATTTGTTTTTGTTTTGTTTTGAATGTCAGAAATGTATATTTGTGAATGTGGAGATGTTATATTGGTTTCACTGGTGAAAATAAATAATTGAAATGGGTATATATTTGTTTTTTGTTAAGTTGCCTAATAATTATGCACAGTAATAGTCACCTGCACACACAGATATCCCCCTAAAATAGCTAAAACTAAAAACAAACTAAAAACTACTTCCAAAAACATTCAGCTTTGATATTAATGAGTTTTTTGGGTTCATTGAGAACATGGTTGTTGATCAATAATAAAATTATTCCTCAAAAATACAACTTGCCTAATAATTCTGCAGTGGGATACAAATAATATCAGGCTGATCCTGCCAAGATTTGTTCCCTCGGTTCAAATCATGGACAAACAGTATCCCACAGTTGTTTATGTTTTTGAATCCATTTTGCACAGAGAGGCATTTTTTGAAAAAGGTATTGACAGCAATGTTGAATATTATTACACAGGAATAAAACAACTACACATAAAATAATTACACCGTGACGCCTCTGCCTTTCTAAATGGAGGGACAGTAACTGCGTGTGTGTATGCAAGCGTGTAATACCTGAAGATAGTCAGATTAACAGTATTTTGTCTCTATCTGCCATTCTGCAATTCATCTCATGTAAACAATAGTGTGGCGCACAGCGTGACGTGAAAAAAGGCACATACTAGAGGTCTGCGCGGGAATGTTTTTTTAGTCCCGCTCCCGCCCGCTCCCGCAAGGTTTTGTACCG
The DNA here is from genome assembly GCF_964374335.1 of Astatotilapia calliptera. Classification (NCBI taxonomy): domain Eukaryota; kingdom Metazoa; phylum Chordata; class Actinopteri; order Cichliformes; family Cichlidae; genus Astatotilapia; species Astatotilapia calliptera. Next base: position 3,927,545 of record NC_137422.1, on the reverse strand, counting down.
CACCCGACCGCTCCCGCTGTATATTCAGTCTTTGTTCACCCGCTGCCCGCTTAGAATAATTTTCTACCCGACCCGACCGTTCCCGCTAAATTTAGATCTGGTTTCCAAAATCTCACATTTAAATGGGGTACCACCAAAAAATAGAGATAACAGATAAAACTGCAGGTTGTGCAATGATTGTATTTATTTTTCTTAAACAAGATGCATTTATCTGTCAACATGCAACATTTATCTTTTAACATGGAAAACGTGTTGCAAGAATAAAATAAATAAAAACGAATACAGCATTGTGGCCTACTGCAAAAAGCACTGATCCATGCGCTCAGTGCGTGTAACAGGCGTGAGCACTGGCTGTACCAGTGCTCAATTAGAATGAGGAAATCACAGATATGCTGTTCCGAAAAAATGTCGGGCACGCTATATTTTCAGACCGCCCGCTCCCGTTCAAATTACACCAGAGTTACCGACCGCTACCGCATTTTATTTGGAAATTTATTCCCGCGCCGCAAGAAATCTGGTCGGGTCCCGCGGCTCCCGCGGGACAGCCGCGGGAATGCAGACCTCTAGCACATACCTTTGACGTTGCGTGACGAACTCTGTATTCCTCGTCCACACGTAAACACAAAAAACGGTGTTTAGGTAGTGGGGGACGCGAACATTTTTCTTGTAAAACAAAGGGGGGCCTAGCAAAAACACTTTGGGAACCACTGTAACCTAACATAAGCATCACAGCCACAGCTTTACTGTGAATTCACCACAGTACTGCAGCTAACTGGTTTATCCTGCACAAGACTGCCCAGTGTTTTCATGCAACATTTCATTAACACAATAAAGTTAGTAATAGCTTAGATTATTCTGCAGAATGTTTCACAATGTGAACATTTATCAAAACATAACGTATACAAATCCAATCTGTGATTAAAATGATGAGATTTCATGTAAGCTGGGCAGTCCTTACCAGTAAATCTAACCCCTTGTCTTCCTCTCCTGTCCTGTCTTATCTTTCTCCATCTCTGAGTTAAGTTAGCTCTCTTTTTTCTCTCTCTGTGAAAAACAGCAGATGGACCTTTAGCTAGCAACACACTGTTTGACAAACTGCATACAAACAGTTTGTGTGTTTTCTGAGCTGATAGAAACACTGTATTTGAAATTACCTGACAAAACAATGTCACCAACTTCATCCTCTTCAGTAGCGCTAGCTACATTCTGAAATACCACAGCCCCAGCTTACTTACAGCTGCACTCCTTCAAGCGCACTTTAACTGCCGAGTGTCGACCCTCAGCTGTGGCTCCGGCAAGCTTTGAGTGAAAAAATAAAACTAAGTTTTTAAATGTTGCAGGCATAGCCTTCCCTTCAAGAAAGCAGCTTGATGAGTAATGTATCCGTGCCACAGGATGAATGTTGTGATCAAAATGATCGGATTCGTGAAGCTGAACTTAATCAATTTTACGTAAACGATCAGCATTTATTCGGGTTTGAATGCAGGCATTTGTAAATCACTTTTTCTTGTGGTCAGATTGATTTGTATTTGTGTGTGGATTGAAGCGCGCAAATTGTTGCACACATTTGTAAAGCTTAGTTTACACTTTTGCATCATATTGCATTTGCAACCTTTTTGAAACACATTTAATGGATTGGATTTTATATAGCGCTTTTCAAGGCACCCAAAGCGCTTTACAATGCCACTATTCATTCACTCTCACATTCACACATCTTTGGATACACATACGTATGGGAGGAGGTTTTCTCCAACATAAACATGATTCATTTTCCACAAGCAATGAACTCAAATTAAACCTGCAACATTATGTTTTATTTAACAGTAAGCCTGCACGTGCAACGTGTTGTTTTTTCTCCTCTTCAACGCGTTTGTTAAAGAGTCGTTAAAAAGTTAAAAAAAGGTCTTATTATTTGCCAAAAATTCTACTTAAGTCCTGTCATGGTTTCGGGAGGTCTGTTTGGTTTCTTGCATAGTTATGATATTCTACTTTTTGAGGTTTTTCCTCAGCTGGAGTTTGTGGGCAGGCTCAGGCTGAGTTTCCTGGTGGATTCCTCCTCTCTCACACCAGGGGAAATCATGTTGTTTGGCACGTAGAGTTATATTGGACAGATGGTGCCGCACTCCCTCACCAGACTGTCTCTATCTCTTCAGTGACAATCAGGCAACTTCTGCATTGCAGAAGACCTCGCTGTCTTTGCGCGGTTAATTCGTACTTTTTGTGTTCCCCAGTTTGCTACCTGGAACCTTGGCTGTCTGCAAGAACCCTCTCCTCTTTTGGTGGTCCACCTCTGGAAGTCAGCCAGTCCTTCCATAGCATTATGGCTTCTGCCTGCCCAGTCTACACCTGCTTCTTCTTCTTCTGCTGCTTTCAGCTGCTCTCACATAATCTGTCTTCATCTTACCCTGTTTATAGCATTCATGCCTGTCACTCTTCATGTCCTCCTTCACTACATCCGTGGACCTCTTCTGTGGTCTTCCTCTTTGCCTGACAGCTCCATGTTCTGTACCAATTCTTTGTATTTAAACTTCACTAGCTGTCATCTCCACTGTTCGCTGATCTTCCTCTCATGCACACATGGATCCTGTCTTGTTTCTACAGATTGTTTCATTCCTCTTTTCTCCAGTGCATACCTGCACCTCTCTGGCTTCTCTCCCACCTGCTCCCTTCTCTCACTGCAGATCACAATTATAATTGATGGAGACTCCTGCCTGCCTGACCTTATGTATCCACCTGTCCATCACCACTGCAAAACCACACTCCTACCACACGCCTCTATCTCACTGTCTTCATCCTGCTCTGCCCTTACATACTTCTCTGCCACTCCGGACTCAAATGCTAATGTTGCTCTCTGGAAATCATATCATATACTTTATGTAGATACACACAGTGCAATTGCTGCAGGCCTTCTCTGTACTTCTCCATCACACATGACACTGCTGATCAGTGTCTCCTCCTTGTTAACCGCGTTTCAAAAATTCAACTTGCTGATCAACTTTGTTCCTCTATAGTAACTACAACTCTGCATATCAGCCTTGTTCTTGAAAATCAGTACCTGTATACACTTCTCCATTTTATCATCTAACTCACCAAGACTATCTAAGGAACGTAGAAATAAAGCCTCTGGACTTTAGTTTTTTAGTTTCGTGAGGACATTCCACCAAGAGGCTTCTTCAGTTCTAAATAGTCTCAGGTATTTCAACCCTCTGAAGGTCCATTAACAGGGCTTTTGGCCAACTACTAATCATGTGCCTTATCACATGAGTCAAGGGGTGAAAAAAAGTGTGGGTCATTATCAACAGAGGTTCCAGGTGAAACCACTGTGAGACCTTGCCCCATGTGACCTATCTAGCTATCTGTCTAAATGTTCCCAGCACACTCTCTTCAGTCTATCCTTAACACTAACACTTAACCTAACACTTCCCTGAAACTTCTCTTGAAGTTAGTGTTCACTGCATTTCATAAAATCCACTGCCAGCTGTCCCCCTCTCTGCCTTTCTCTTCTTAACACCATACCTACTTAACACCTCCTCATCCTTTGATCCCTTCGCCTACATGTCCACTGTTCCCAGTCACCACTCCCACTTCATCCAGCTTGCTCCAGAGTTTGTCTTTCTCTAAAATGTCATCCAACAACACATCATTCCATCCTGTCTGACGCTGTCTTCGCCCCCACAACAGTTTTCATATACTTTTCCTTCAAGGTTACACCGGATCCATTTTTTTCCTGTCTGCACTGTGGTACACCAGTTTGACTCCACACGTATGCCTTTGCTTCTCTTGCTACCTCCAAACATGCCTTCCCCCTCTCCTTGTATTTTGTTATTGTGTATTATTTACATGAATAAAATATACTCATTCATATTTTCCAAAAGGAAAAAAGCAAAAGTAGCGTGTTATAAGAACTACCAACAGTCTTCTTGAACCAAACACAAAAGAGAAGTTGGCTTTGTGGGGACGATGTTAAATGTGAAAAGTGGATCTGAAAGCAATGCAGAGTGCTGGAGAGTCTCACTACCTTATGCTGTGTTTCACTCATTTGTTTTACTGAACATAAATGAAGAGATTTCTGCCACAAACTGATGTAGAAATAGATACAGATAGATTTAAAAAATCACCAGAATGCACAAAGTGTCCGATAGAAGATTATTTTCTGATTTAACCTGTTGATGTGCCCCCGCTGTAGGAGCACAGATACACTGTATAGTCATTGCTGGAGGCAAGAGACCAGCAGTGTGAGTGTGAGGTGTGAGTAGTGTTACCTCTTATCTGACCCTCTCATTAGCATTCACCTGTGGACTGCTGCACTTACATGAAACAATTTACTGCTGTGAGCGGCCTTGTTGCATTTATTTAACTTCAAGCAGGCAGTGCATCACACATCTCGAAGAAGAGAAAGGTGTGCTTTTGCATGTGTGGATGGGGTGTGATTTGTGGAAAAAAACGACAAAAAATCATTATTATGATCATTATTAGAATAATTTTATTTTTTTTTTTGGCCTGTCCCGTTTGGCTCTTTTGCCATCAGAAGGCAAAGAAAGATGCCCAATTTACAATTTACTTTACCAAATTGACCATCCCAGCCTTGCCATAATGGTCCATTTGATTCACCTTTTATTGTTTATTTTATTTTCACTTACTGAATATGGGACAGACTTGACTGGGGGAAAGAAGGGGAGAAAGAAAGAGGGAAAGAGAAACAGCTGAGAAGAGGGACGGGGGAGAAGGGCAAAAGACAAAAACCAACAGAATGAGCAGAAAAAGAAAAAAAAGAAGAAAAAAAGAAAAAAAAAGCATATATCAATCACCTGGATCACCTGCTGAGAAAGAAAAAAGAAAACAAGCAGAAGAGAACAAGAGTAATAGACTAAACAACATCACAATGATATATGGGAATATGACAGTAAATACTAAATATTAAACATTATTGTGCAGCACATAAGATCAACAGAACACAGTGTGCTTTGAGGTAGAAGCCAAAAAGGGTGTAGTTTGTGGGTGTGATCACCCGTGTGTACACCTGTGAGCATGGACGCGTTTGTTTTTTGTTTTTTAAAAGGTTCCTTCATGTAATGATCTGCTAGAGGGTGTGGGGGGGCCACAGCCCCGTCCTCCAGGGCATGAAGCAGGTATGGAGGAGATCAAAACTCCAGACATCCAGAGGCCCCCAGAACACAAGAGACCAAGGAAGACCAACAGAGGGGCAGCCGTGCCACTGTCCCAGAAAGAGCTGAGGAGAGTCCCAGATGAGGGCTCACTCAGCAGCCGCGGAGCAGAAGCCAGGGGGAGTTGCAGTGACGCACCCGTGAGCTCCGCCGGCAGCCAGCCGTGCCTGAGTGACCGAGCCCCAGGCCGAGAGGCCGGGGGCACCCCACCTCCGAAGTGGCCCGAGCAAGCCCCAGGCTCCAGGCCCCGATAAGCGGCCGCCAACGAGTGAGCCGGTGTGTACATGGACGCCCATCCCCGGACACAAAGAACCACCAACGCAACGATGTCTGAGGGAGTCCGCCACTGGCAGGGGAAGTGGTGGTAGGGGGAGATAGGCCTCCATACCTTGGAGGGCCTAAGATGTCCCCAGAGAGGTGGCGCCTGACACCCAACCTGACATATAGACACAGAAATACAGGCACACACAGATACAAACATCCATTCCCACCCTCATGCTCTCATATACACTTACTCCACACTCAACCAACGTGGAGACAGACATAAAGAGACGCTGTACACACGATCACACTCCCCAAGTGCACTCTAAGCCCCGGGTCTAGGTACCCTTGCCCCTGGAGGGGGGGAACTGCCCCCAGACCCAGGTGGTGTTACCCTTTTCCCTGCGGTGGGGGGAGGCAGACCGCCCCGACTCCGCAGCAGCAGGGAGGCCCCACACTCCAGACCGCAGTCGGACGGCCAACTCCTCCTCCTAGCCCCCCTGCTCCAGCAGGTCGCAGAGAATGGGGGTGAGAGAAGACTCCAAACCTCCCTCCACCCGCTCATTGTAATGTTGATGCATGTGTGTTCTAAGGTGCATTTAAAACCCAGGAGGGCATGGAGCTACCTGCCAGAGAGCAGCAGGTAAGCGCATGGTCCCTCCTGCTAGCCCTCAATGTCTACGTGTATTTAAAATTGAGAGGTGGGCAACGACGCCAGGGGTGGGGTGTACACCCTGATGGTACTTTGGATTCCGTGTAGCGTGCCCACCCCCAAGATCCTATATGTATGTGTAATGAGAGTGTGAGTAATGTGAATGTCTAAGTTGTGGGATAAAATTGAGGCAGAGGCAGCCAGAAGGGGACGGGGGGGGGGTGGCCTCCTCTGCACCCTGGTGACATACCCCTACTCCAAAGTCCTGCATGTGTGGGTGGTTGTGGTGGAGCGGGAAGAGGGAGGCAGCTGGAGATGGGGAGGGAAGGAAGGGAGGGGCAAGTGACCCCTCCCTGGGGCCAGTAGGCACCCCCATACTCCGCGACCCACCAGGGAAAGGGGGCCCAGGCCCATCCAGACCGGGGCCCAGCGCAGCAGCGCCTCCCGGCCCCACAGAGCCCAGGACAGTCCACCCAACCCCACCACAGAGAAAACTGCACCCACCCCACCATCCACTCTTCTTCCAGACTACATAAGTCTTATGTAGCCTGGGTGTTTATTGTCTTATGTCATAAGACAATAAACACCCAGGCTGAGATCTTCCTCCACCTCTCCTGTATCTCCCCCTCCTGTAGAGAGAGCCCCTGAGGAGAGGAAAGCTCCTGCAAGATGTGACAATCTTCCCCACCAGTTGAAGAGCCCCCCAGGTGGCTCGATGCACCGGCGGCACCCTGCTCCAGGGCTGGGCCCCCATGCACCCACCCGCCCACAACCCCGGCAACACACCAACCAGGACCCAAGCCCCCGAGGCCCGGCCCGGGCCCCAGCCCAGAGACGGAGCGCCCCAGAACCTCACGCCCATCCCGGACCCACCCAGGGGCAGCCAGGCTACCAGGTCAGTAACCCACGTCCGTCAGCACAGACCCTCCCCTAGTCCCGCTGCACGCAGCCGCGAGGAAACAGTCACCTGAGAGCCAACAGAGCCCCTAACCAGACATGACCGCTACCCCGGGTTGAGCCCCCCAAGGAAAATGCCTCCGGGGAACCCCCCGACGCCCTAAGCCGTGCATCACACATCTCGAAGAAGAGAACGGTGTGCTTTTGCTTGTGTGGATGGGGTGTGATTTGTGGAAAAAAAACGACAAAAAATCATTATTATGATCATTATTAGAATAATTACCTGCCATTTAACTTGAATGTGCAGAGGCAGGGACATGTAGCTACACCTCCTTCAGAGTTATCGAAGCCACTTGGGTCGGTGCACGTTGAGCGATATATAAAAGTGTTTTATAGAATAAGCGTATATATAATGACAGCTGTTATGTAACAGAATACAGAATTGATTTTAAAATGCTGCATAGAGCATGAATAATAAAGGTTCAATGAATCATCTGGTCTACAGTTTCACATCAACTCCAACTGCATAGCTGTGTTGAAACGATACAACGCCACTTCAAAAATAACCTAAAGATCAAACTGTGTTCCTTTTCTTTAAGCTCCTCCTCCACCGAGCAACTGGCTGGAACGCTGCACACACAAAGACGTCTCATTATTTTTCCCTTAATATCTACATAGTAAATAAAATCTCCTTCTGACCCTTTCAAGATCATCTTCCAGCCAAAAGGAAGGAAACAATAAGTCAGTGCTTCCTTCAGAGCTCAGCTCCTCACTCAGTGTGTAAAGAAGCACGATTTATTCAGCTCACTGAGAACAGAGTCTTATCTGAGAGGCAGAGTATAAGGACATTAATGAGGCTCACACACAGTCAGTCTCACAGTGATGAGCCAATCAGTTGCCTTGGACCTCTGATGTAGCTGCTCTGCCATGTTACCCTACAGCTTTTTACTGCTTCATTCAGCACAATTCAGTATCACTTCATTGCAATGGTGATTAAAGAATGTACCCATAATTATATAATTCTTTATTTATTAATTAGGATCATAGTCTTCTATTTGATTAAAATATTAATGGCAAGATGAATTGCCCCAAATCTTGCCTAAAGTCTGCAACACAAACAATATAAAACACAGCATAGGTAAGTGCAAGCAGACATACAAAGTAGATACTAAATGATGTCCAAAATACAAGGTAACAAAAGGCAGGCAGTGAAGACAGTACGGCAGTTATACAGGCAAACTGAGGCTATTTATACATACAGAAGGTAACGAGGGAAATAGCACAGCTATAAACAATCAATACAATGGGCAAGGGGAGGAAGTATAATTAAAGACAATGCACAAGAGACAAATGGCATCTAAATAAAACTGCATGCAAGAAGCAACAGGGACAGACACAGAACTATAAACATAGGGTGACAGACACTGTCATGATCCTGGGCCATGTTGGCCCAGCATTCTTGGTATTCATGTATTTTGTTCCTTATTTAGGCCATGGTTCCTGGGTTGCTCTGTTACGTTCCTTATTTGATTTCCCCTTGTGACTTTTACCCCCTGTGTGCCCCTCTGTGTGTCTGTGAGCCCTCGTGTTTTATTCCATGTTTCCCCAGCCCATTATGCCTGTGCTCTCCCAGTGCTCTCTCTCCCTCCTCCTGTCTGCACCTCTGTGTACTTCCTGTTTTACTTTGACAGTGTCAGTGTTGTGTTCACTCCTGCCATGTCTCATTATGATTATCTGTGTCAGCTGTGTTCCCCGTGTGCTCCCACTTCCCTCGTTAACCCTCTGTGTATTTATGTGCATGTCTCCCTCAGTTCGCTGTCGGGTCGTCAATGTCTCCTCCCCGAACCTGTGTTCCTTTCTGTGTTCCTTTCTGTGTTCCTTTCTGTGTTCCTTTCTGTGTTCCCTCCTGTGTTCCCTCGGTCTTCTGTTAGCATTCCCAGTTTAGTTCTGTTTCGTTGTAAGGCCTGCAATAAAGCAGTGATTTTGAGTTCAGTTCCTGTCTCTGTGAGTTCTGCGTTTGGGTCCTCATCTGCCTCCACACATCCAGTTCATGACAGACTCAGAAGGTGGCAATGTATACTCCAGATGTCCAGATAACAAAACTCAACTTGACTTGGGGTGGCCTTTAGAAGGGGCTAGGAAGGACAAACAGAACCCCAAATTAAAAATATGGAGCAAAAGAGTCCAAAAATATCAACAATTCAAAGATTTGAATTCCAACTAGACTGAACCCAGGATCAAACCTCCTCCAACTGACTTCAAAAGTCAGTTGGGCTTTCTTTGGTCACCTGGAAAGTCCAGCATTTGTAATCTTGGCGTAATCGTGTAATCTTTGGTTCCTCTCTGGGCTTTAGGTCACATGTGAGATTTTACTGTCAGCTACAGCTGAACTGGAGAGAATGATCCATGCATCTGTGTCACTGCACCTGATTATCATTTCACTGTACGCCACTTTACGACTGCAGGTCTGTGAATGGTGCCTTATACACATAAACTGAAACAGACCAAAGAGCAGGCGGAGTTATTGTGTGACTTGATCCTTTAAAGTTGAAAACTTGGAAAAAGTGATGGGACATGATCTAAAGAGCTTGGAAAGAAAAGCGTCTGGACTTCTTTGAGTTGCTTGAAGACGTTTCAGCTCTCATCCGAGAAGCTTCTTCAGTTCTAAGATGATATTGACATTGTTGTGTGTTATTCATGAAGTACACGGTATCCTTTTTATATGACTCATATAAATCCTAAATCCCACGTCAATCTGCTCTGCCAGTGTGAAGTGCTCCCTGCTGCATTAACACCATCCCTACACTCACATCTGTCTGTTCTCTCTCACAACTCTATAAACTGTATATTTTCACTGTATATTTTATTTTGTTTTTATTTTGTTCCACTCCCCAGGCTCTCATGCAGCTTCAGAAAACTGGTCCAGAGCCTCAGAGTTACATGACAGCAGAAAGCAGCAAGTAGAGCTCAAGGCGAGGACACAGAGTATGTTCAGGATCAGAGCTTATATAAAGGTTAGAACACCTCGAGGAACACTTACATACAGATGTAGCCACAAAACATATCATTGGTGGCAGAAAATGACAGGACTACATTTTTATACAGCGTATTTTTATATATCCCTTGGAAATACTATATACTTATGGATGTGTTGATGTTTGCAGTTAGCACAGTCATGTGTGTGTAGTATTGCAAGATAAAACATATCAAAATAACCCACATGACAACAGCCACCTCATGACTGTTCATATTGTTAGGTACAGACCCTACAATACTACAACAATCAGGCGGCCCTCATCAGAACAACACTCCGATGACACAGTGAACAGAATAAGCATGAACTATTTTAACATGGCTTGGATGGATTCATCAGCAAAAGTTAGAGTGAAATGAAGTTAACACCTAATCAGGCACTTACATCAGTTTGGAGCTCTGTAGCTGCAGCAGATCATATAGATTTGTCCTGCAACTCTTACTCTGGGTTTAAATATTACATGCGGCATACAGCCAGTCAGGTGACTGTGTACTTTTTTTTTTAATGTATGTTTTTAAACCAGACTCATGTCTCAGTTCTGCTGCAGCAGCACCATCTCTCTCATAAATCAAAAGACAGAGTGAAGCTTGAATTATCCAAACGGCTCCTCTCCAGGGCGGTGCAGCAGTGCAGCAATAATCCCCAGTGACAGGAAGTGCATGCAGTAAAAAGGGTGCAGCACATTAAATCCATGCAGTCACAATATTTTAATAATAAAAACTTGTTTGGCGTTTTTAATTGTTATGTTTGATTGTTTTAAAATGATTAATTAATTCTTGCCTTTGCATAGCGACCTGCAATAATGTTTCACAGAAACACAGAACAGAGCGCAGGGAAACGCATTCATGAGACTTAAGAGAATCACTCAGTCAGTTCCCTAGTGACCAGCTGCCAAAACGAATTCTCCACAAGTCATCAGCTTTGTACTCACTTCCCAGAAGCAGAGTGTAGATGGGGCTGACGTTAATATAAAATACTCCTGGTCACCATTAGGCAAGACCTTGAACCCATCATCGACATGAAATCCACACTGAAAAATCCCCCGATGTGATTTTCTCTCTGACACATTGTGTGTCTGTCACCAACAATAGAATTAATTTTAGTTATCCGTTTTCACCAGCTCTGGAAATCAAAGGTGTTTGTAGCCAAAGTGAAAGCAAGAGAAATAAGCTTCGCGTTGCAGTGAAGGGTGAGATGTGATAACTGTGTGAATCTGGGGATAACTGCACACAGACTTCAGTCTCCTCTGGAAGACGTTTGGAATATTGCAGCCTGTTGTGCAAGCAGAAAGTGAAAGGTGTAAAGACCCTGAGAGAAAAATCCAGGAGTGGAATTCTGCAGCAGCTCCACAAGTGGCTCAATCCCCACAGGCTCCTTTTATAAAATGCCCAATTAAACAGGGCCCTGTTGTGAGGTTCAGAGTGTCCACTGAGTCAATCCCTGATTTTAATCAAATTTTCATCTGTTTTTTGTAGTCCATCTAGTCTGTCATGCAGCTGGTGACATTGCGCTCCACCTCTAAACACGGTCACTTCAGCTTTCAAACGTCTGGTGGCCAAAATGCAAATATTAAAGCTCCAAAATGTGCAGAACCAGTAGGGGAACAACAGCTATGACTGTCGTTTACATACATTCTAGAATCTTTATCACTGTATGATAGCTGTCCAATGACAACATAGAGAGAGGGGATGAATTTCATAGAAAGTCACAGAAAGTGTCTTCAGAAGCACACTGGTCCTTCTGACTGCCGTATCTCTCTCCAAGATCTCTTTTTGGTTTTTGTGTGCTGGTTGGAATTCATTGTATTGTAAAAGAAAAATGATGTGAGAGAGATCCTGCATAAGGTGTAGAACCACTTAACTACTTATTGACGTGTGGTTTTGCAAATATGCACTGACTTTACAAATTAGTCTAAGCAGAGTCAGCCATGTAGCTAAGCTGCGTTCAAATTCTCAACACCTTTGACTTGTGTTAAATTATATTCAGTAATAAAACTGTTACTATAGAGTGCAGTTCTCAGCAACATAACATCACAGAGCGGGGTCAGAGGTCGCCAACTTTCTGCAAAGTCAATCATTATAGCTTCATTTGGCCTTCAGATTAAAGAACAGTGGGTAGAAACAATGCAGTGGAAACAGTGAGTTTCTATGGCCGAGCAGCTGCACACAAGCCTCACATCACCAAGTGCATCATGCCAAATGGGACGGCACTCCTGTGTTTATATGAAAGCAAACACAAAAAGCTTTTAACAACATCGTGATGTAATAAAAATCAGATCAACTCTAACTTGACTTAAACCTGTTTATTTCTTTGTAGTGCGGCTCAGTATTCTTTCTTTATTATGAAGTAAGCTGACGTTACAGAGAAATGTAATTTGTGGTTATTGATACGTTCTTTCAGCCTTACAGTTTTCTTCTGATATTCCAAGGTTTATATACGGTATTATATATTTCTCATGCTATGGATTAACACAATTATCCTCCCAGCATCCACACATTTTAATTGATTCTTTTTTAAACAACTCCAGCAGCGAATGATATGCTAAAAGCCAGTGACTGTTTCTTTTCCACGGCTGTTTTTGAACTTTCTCAAGCTAAACCACAACAAAACCAACATTATAAATTTTTGCAACCAAGACTCTGTTAGCCTCATAAGAAATGACTTGAGCCCACTATCAGCTAACGTACATCCCCACATTGACAATCTTGGTTTCATTTTAGATTCTAACCTCAAGCTGGACAAACAAATAAACTCAGTTGTTCGTGGCTGTTTTTTCCAGCTCAGGAGCATTTCTAAACTCAAAAATATCCTGTCATCTAAAGATCTGGAGACCGTTATCCATGCCTTCATTTTATCACGCCTTGACTACTGTAACGCTCTCTATTTAGGTGTCTGTCACTCAAGCCTGTCACACCTGCACGTTATTCAAAATGCAGCCGCAAGGCTCCTGATGGGTCCCAGAAAGAGAGAGAGTATCACTCCGATCCTCTTTACATTGGCTGCCAGTTAAATACAGAAAAGTAGGTTTAATAATTTGTTTTTAAAGCCCAAGGCTTGGCTCCAGGTTACATTTCAGATCTCCTTAGCCTGCACCTATCAACTCAAACTCTGCATTCCTCCAGTCGGATGCTTTTACTGGTTCCACTGTCCCAGTTAAAATCCAGAGGTGACCGGGCTTTCTCCATCGCCTCTCCGAGACTCTGGAACAGTCTTCCCTCTTTTATAAAGTCCTCTTCCTCCTTCGAAATCTTCAGAACTATACAAATGAAGCTGACTTGACTAGCCTAATTGAACCTCTTTGAGTTAGGATGGTGTCCTCCTCCTTTTAGGGAATTTGCGATCAATCGGGATCGCCCATGTGGAGAAGCTTGTAATAACAAAAATGAATGCCAAAATCATTGGATGACACCTACTTTGTTCCTTGTTTATTATTGCATGGTTTGAAATACTCTTATGCCTTTGCTGCTGTGTGCTGTATGGTGTGCATGCATCCCTCAGGTGAGTATGTAAATAGCTGTGTTATCACTACTTGCTGATTCTCTTTTCCTTTCAACTTTGTTTCTGTCTCTTTTTAGGGCTGTGCTTTAACCTGACACACTGTAGCTGCATTTTAATGCCTGAAACTAGCTTCTCAGCAATGATAGGAGCAGTTTTGAACTCCTAAACTCAAACTTCCTGCCTTAAGAAAAAAAGGGGGAAAAAATACCACACTGCACTTTTAGTCAGGCTCTAATTAGCTGCTTCACTTGCCAGAGGATCTGAATCTCCCAGGACAAATCCCTGCCTTACTGTGCCTTAAACCAAACTCTTCATTTCAGACACAGAAAAATGTTTTCTTCCCCAAAATAAATCACAACAGATTTCTGTTAAGTAATGCAACATTGAAGACAAATGGCCTGTGTTATAGTTGTCCTAACCACATATAATAATGTTCTTTATAATTGAAAGGGGAAAAGACAGAGCACAAAGCTGAACATCAGTGATCTGTGTTAGTCACATCCTTGGTCACCGAGGTCACAGAGAGCTATGATAGAGGGAGCCAGAGTCAAAGTACCAAAGTACCAGCTTCAGTTTGTATAAAGAAAAGCTCTGAAAAATTCAGACAGACACGGGGGGTTTCTTTGTGTTGTCAGATCCCAAACAGCCCACATACGCCTGGAGTCTTCCTCCTTTTACCTTAGCCAACCTTTCGACTGATCATCTCTGCTGACAGCGGACATGACGCTGGAGACACAAATGAATCCTTTGTACTCGAGCGTAAAGCTTTACATCACACCTTAAACCGTCACATGTATGAACCCGAGCCTGCTCGTCACAACACAGTTTATCCATTGACACCTCAACCCATCTGTCTTCAACTTGAACCTGTCCGGTACACCTGAACCTTCATGTTCGTCTTTCACACCTGAGCCAGTGATTTTCACAGCTTTGCCCCTGCACATGGTGGTGTCATAAATACAATAACTTATGAAAGAGTTTCTCAAAAGTCTTTAAATGCTTGAACACTTCTGTCATGCTTGTAATAGAGTGACATTACTATATAAATTGCAGGTTTTCCAAAGACTTCAAATTAAAGCAAAAAGCATAATTATAATTTACGATTACTGACAGTAGCTAGGGAAGTTATTGAGCACCGATTTGGCTCCATTAAGGAATGCTGTTCATGACTAAATACTGCTGTTACATGAAGCTGGGAAGAACAACAAACATGGGACAATAATTAAAGTCACCTATTTCCTACTTTTTCACTGGTATGACCTTGAAAGCTTATACCATTTTTTAGGCTCGATAATTTCCCATCTTTTGTCAGAAATAAACTTTATCTTCTTCTGTGAAATCTCTGTGCTGTACTTAGATGGAAGATTTACTTGGTGTGAAAGTAAAACACAAAGACAATGTTTGTCTGTTGCTGGATGTTGGCAACATTGACACCACCCAGCAGCATTATGTTTGAAACACTGACATTCAAAGTTGCTTAAAAACCAGGCTATAAATGAACAGATGTGGTTTAAATGCACAGTAGCACACAGTAAGACTCTCTCTTACAAAATAAGAGAGAGTGTTTGCTCAAGATAAACAACTTGTCTGATTATGAAATATTTGTGATTTCCCCCAAAATAGCCAAAAGTTGGATTAGTGGTTTCATTTTTCAAAACAAAGTTCCCGTTGTTCAAAATTCTGAGAAGGACATGAAACAGAGGTTGGGAAAATGTTATGACTATTGGCACAACTTTGAGTTTGGAGCCACTTTTCAACCAAGACCACATTTTTTTTTAATAGTTAACCAACAGTCATTAAACATCAAAATGTCTGTTAGGCTTTGCATGGAGTTACACCAAATGTAGCCTAAAGGCACCTTAAAAACCGTGGGTCCTACGGATGAACTCATCTAATTCAGGAACTTTGCTTTAATACTCACTGACGATGGATATGCCACTGAACACATATCCTCACATAGAGCTGAGAGGTGATACCTTACAAGAGCTGCTTTTAAAGTCCCTTATCAGCTGGTGCCTGAGTGTTTAAGAGGCACAATCCCCATTCAAACCAACTTTATAGGTTTCCAGAGAAACATATGTCTCCATGGTGATCTGAGGGGCTTCCGCTGGTAAAGCCTGGGAAGTAAAGCTGCATCGTTTTTGTATTTTCTCCTCCTGGGAGGCTCACAGTGATCTTAATGTGTAGGTCAAAGATGCTATAACACGTCTGAGTGTCGCCGTTTACAGCACCTCCAGGAATGGAGAATGGTTCAGTATCAAACACACTGATGGACAAAGTCTGGGGTTTGTGAGAGTTACCCAGGCAATAGTAAAACTAAGAGGGAGAGGGCAATAAGGTGGGGTTTAAAATGGGAACTGAGCACTTATGTAAGTGTACCGGCCACTGCTAGACTTGGCTTAGTAGATGGAAGGAGGGCAAGGTCGACGTGCAGCCTTCTGCATGAGCGCTCTGCTAAACAACACATTTGGAAACTCTCAGGTGGAGAGTTCATTTGTGTCTGCTTGTAGACTTAAAAGGGAAGGGGGGGAGGGGGGGGGGGTCGTCACAGAGTAGTCAAAATTCAGTCTGTTTCTCGCCCAAAGTACTGGTTGCTTTAATAATTCAGTGCCAATGGTGTTCTGGGAAGATGAAGCAAATATGTTAGACACTGTTTTTTTTCTCTCCATTAAAGCATTTTCTTAGAATAGTTCCAGTTACTGAAAGGAGGAAGAGATTACATAGTGGATGAAAAAGCATTTAGCAAAAATTAAATGTGACAAGAGGATTCCACTATAACGAAATCAATGCAGCGGTGCACTACTTTATTTCAGAGTCAAAACACTGGAAAACTACTTTTCAGTACAAAGTGTTTCATCAATATTCATGGCTCCTGCGTGTGAATGTCTGTGATCACAATCTTACTGTTGATGTTGAATGGTGCTTTATATTGTTAGGTAGAGGCCCTAACAACACAGAGAAAACTCCAACAATCAGATGACCCCCTGTGAGCAAGCTCTTGGCAACAGTGGGAAGGAAAAACTCCCCTTAAGCAAGAAGAAACCTCCAGCAGAGCCAGGCTCAGTGAAGGGCGGGGCCATCTGCTGTGACCAGGTGAGGGTGACGGGAGGGAGACAGGATGAAAAATGTGCTGTGGAAGAGAGCCAGAGTTAAATACTAAACCATTTTGTATGCAGGACCACTTTTTCCCTTTTAGACAGAACAATTTAACCAGTTTAATCACTTCTTTGTTCTACACAAACCCCAATGAACTTTGGACCAAATGACGTGAAATTTGTTGCAGGTCAGTTTTTACACACATACTTCATACTCATATGGTGTTTGTAATAATACAGCTGTGAGAACAGATATGCTGGTCATTGTTAAAGTGACCTGGCTGTGTCTTCTTTGTAAATTCGCTCCTTCTTACTAAAATCCTCCACTCCTGTTGAGGTATTTTTGCCATTTTGCCCTGCTTAGTAAATCTGGGCCTTAACCTGGAGCCACAATTCAGGCATTTTTTTTCCTATCACATCTCATTGTCATCTATTAATTTTATGAAAACTTAAAACACCCTGATATCTCAAGCTGGTTTTATTCCATGACTAGTGTGTTGCCACTAGTCATGCACAGATACAAAGTGATCCAGGAAGTACCAAAAATACCTAAAACTGAGGTCATTCACAATGATTCCTACTTAAAAAACAAGTACAGGACAACTTTTGGCCTATTCACTACATACAGCATATTCAAGTATTTAAATGACCAATCAACATCCAGGAACAGAAACCTGAAATCACCGGTTAAAACAGCCCGCCAGCGTCTCCTCTTCAGTAGAAGACTGAGAGACTTCCATCTGCCGCTGACGGTGCCTAAGATTGGCCGGAGGCATCATTCGATCAGAGTTTCCTCACCTGCTGTCTGTCTACACCAAGCGGTGCAAGTCTAAAGCCAGGAAGATTATGATGGACCTCTCCCATCCCAACAATGGACTCTTCTCACCTTTGAGGTCTGGGAAGCGCTTCCACTCCCTTAAGGCCAAAACAGAGAAATGAGGAGGAGCTTCTTCCCTCAGGCTATTCGGGCCCTGAGCCAAACACAAAGTTAAAAATCTGTAGATTTTTGTAGTAATCTGTAAATATATGGTTGTGTGTGGGACAAATAACATTTGAATTTGAATTTGAAACAAAAGCATGGCCCCGGTGTCACTGAATGAATACCAATAAATTAATCGTCAACAGCATTCTGTTTTTGAGTCCAGAATGAAGCAAATTAAAGTCAGACTATAAATTTGTATTTGAATAACACTGAAATTCGCACTAGTTATTGTCCACTGTTGACAACATTTGACTGTTTTCACATTGCACTGAAAGTAGCAAGTTGTGATCAAAGTGTTGTCACGTTGTGAAAAGGTGTATCTGATCAATGTTGGTCCGAGTTTAAAGTGACCAATCACATCGTTATGATGTCAGAGTTTTGTGACGTGGAAAAAAAGACTGTCAATGTACACTGAGGGAAAAATCCAAAAAAGGGGGACGGAGTTGAGGTTAGGATGAGACCGTGATTGGGGTTATGGGTGATTGGGGTGATGGTATCCATGTCACAAAACTATGACATCACAGCAATGTTGTGACATCATTTCAACATGAAATGTTGAACCTGGACCAACATTAAATATGATGATGAGGAACAACTGCTATGGGCTACCACTGCACCACATTTCTGGACATTTTCTTCTTCAGACTGCTTCCGGATGTTATAGTAGAATTCCTCAATGATAGTCTGGCCCTGAGGGACAAACTGAGAGTGCACAAACCCCAAGAATCTTAAAGAAAACAATGAGCATGCTCTTGGTCACACTCCTCTGTGTTATACACTGCAAAAACTCTAAATCTTAGCAAGTAGCAAGCAGAGATGCGCAGTAATGCGTTACTGTAATCCAATTACTTTTTTCAAGTGACGAGTAAAGTAAGGGATTACTATTGCACAAACGGTAATTAGATTACCGTTACTTTCCCATAGGAACGCTGCGTTACTGCGTTACTAAAACTGTGACTTTTTTGCGAGAATGTCTCACGACAGTGACGTAAGTGAGTGCGACGTTTGTGGCAACAGCTGTGTGCAGATCAACAATGGATAATATATCGAGTGCAGGAGAGAGTATGAGCATGCAGCGTTTAAAGCGTGGAAGTACTGACCTTACTTTGAGTTTGATTCCATAAAAAGTGACAAAAACATTAGTGTCCGTTGTGCGTGGGAAGAAAACTTCTTTTTACAGCGAAAAAAACCCCTAAACTTCCGAGCAAGCACCGAGTGCGCAACGACGTAATGGGAAACTCACAGAGAAACTCGCGGATTCTTCCACTGACCGCTGCGGCACACCTGCACCAGGGTAAACCTCCGCCTACCCTACTCCTGCTTTACAGGTGAAAATAGAGCAACAGGACCACTAGTCTGTGACTTTATTTATTTTCTGCTGTGTTTTACTTGCATCTATTTGAAAGAGTGAGTGTAAACACAAAAAATATTTTATTTTATGTGCTGGAATGTGCAGAAAATAGGTTTAAATGTTAAACTAATTTCTTCAAGTCAGAGAATGGTGCATATAATTTCATTTTTGCTTGATGCATAAAGTTAAAAGATTAAAACTAATAAAACAAGTTTTAGAAAAAGAGTCTTTTCCATTTGATTACATTTTTTATGATGGATTATGCAGAAAAAGTAGAATTGGGCTGACAGATCTATTGCTTTATTACCTATTCAGGTTGTAAATCGTGTTTTTAAAAAGTAACTAAGTAACTAAGTAATTAATTACTTTTGAAAACAAGTAATCAGTAAAGTAATGGGATTACTTTTTGGGTAAGTAATCAGTAATTAGTTACTGATTACTTTTTTCAAGTAACTTGACCAACACTGGTAGCAAGTAATTATAAAGTAGAATTGTAAAGTGCTTTGAGGGTCTCAAAAAGCGCGATATGAATGCAATCCATTATTATTTAAACCAACTTTTAACTGTATATTTCTGTACATTTAAGTATTGTTATTCATATTGCCACATTCATTGACCTTGTTTATAGGCAATTTCATTGTTTAATCACATTAAAATGTTACTAATTTAATGTTTAAAAGCACTTGAAAAAGGCAAAATCCCATGTAAAATTATGGCAACAAACTGTATTGTCATTACTGAAAATAACCGTATTTTATGAAAAGGTTATTTTCTGTTATTTTCTGGTATTATTTTGGCACTCCAGCTGCTGGAATATTACTGTTTTTTTTAGGATTTTTTTTTTTACGGTGCACCCTATCATGTGATTTCCTGAGGTCAGATGGCCCAGGATGTGAGTGGGCGTTAAGGCGTCTGGGAAGGGATCTCAAAACTGGATTATAGATGGCAGACAGTTGGTGTCGTAAAACCACCGCCTCTGTTCAAAGATGGTCGCTCACAATGGACATAAATGGCTTCTTTCACTCCTCTTTCAAACCATCTGTCCTCTCTGTCCAAAATGTGAACGTTGGTATCCTCCAAAGAGTGACCTTTGACCTTTAGATGCAGATGAACTGCTGAGTCTTGTCCCATGGAGGTGGCTCTTCTATGTTGTGCCATGCACTTGTGAAGTGGCTGCACTCTCTCTTATATCTGGTTCTGTTCCTTCTTCTTTTAAAACTGCAATAATAACCCCAATAAAGAATGGTTCAGATCCCTTTAATCTAAATAATTTCAGGCCAATTTCAAATCTCCCTTTCCTAGCAAAAATTCTGGAAAAGATTGTGGCTGCACAGGTTCATCGTCATCTCACTGGAAATAACTTGTTCGAACAGTTTCAGTCCGGCTTCCGTTCATGTCACAGTACAGAAACAGCCCTAGTAAAAATCACCAATGATCTTCTGCTTGCAGCTGACTCTGGACTTATCTCCATCCTCATTCTCCTTGACCTTACAGCAGCCTTCGATACTATCTCCCACTGCATCCTCCTTCACAGATTAGCATCTATTGGCATCAATGGTACAGTACTCACCTGGTTTACCTCTTATCTCTCTGGCCGCTCACAGTTTGTTCAATTACTCCCTCACAGATCAGTATCTACTCCAGTTAATTCTGGTGTACCCCAAGGCTCTGTCCTGGGTCCTTTACTTTTTATCATCTATCTCCTACCCCTAGGTAATATTTTTAGGAAGCATAACATCCAGTTTCACTGCTACGCAGATGACACCCAGCTCTACCTATCCTCCAAACCCACAGCTACTCTCCCACCCACATCCATTTCTGACTGTTTAAGTGAAATCAAGGTCTGGTTTACTCACAACTTTCTTAAACTTAATGGCAATAAAACAGAATTCATTTTAATAGGCACCAGATCAAAACTGACTACAGTTCCAACCAGTCTTTCGTTATTCATTGATAACTCTGTTGTCACACCCTCCCCTCAGGTTAAGAGTCTTGGTGTCATCCTCGATAGCACTCTGTCTTTCATAGCACATATAAATAATATCAGTCAGTCTTCCTACTTTCATCTCCGTAATATTAACCATCTTCGTCCTTCACTTACTCCACACAGTACCGCCATACTTGGCAATGCTCTTGTCACATCTCGTCTGGATTACTGTAATTCTCTTCTCTATGGTTTACCTCATAAATCCCTCCATAAACTGCAGTTGGTTCAAAATACAGCTGCTCGTATTATTTCCAGAACTAGAGCCACTGAACATATAACACCTGTTCTTAAACAGCTCCATTGGCTCCCTCCGTGTCAATTGCAAGATCCTGCTTCTCACTTTCAAAGCGCTTCATAACCTCGCTCCTCCATATCTATCCGATCTTCTCCATACATACTCACCCCTTCCTACACTCCGCTCTTCTTCAGCTTCCCTTCTGTCTGTTCCACCTGCTCACCTGACTACCATTAGACTCAGAGCCTTTAGTTGTTCTGCCCCAAGACTTTGGATGCACTTCCACTTGCTCTCCGGACCACACACTGTCACACCACTTTTAAATCGCGTCTCAAAACTCATCTATTTAGAATTGCATACACCTGATCTGTCGTAGGCCATTTTTATCTGCTCAGTTTTTATATTTGCTTTTATACTTTTATGACTGTCTATGTCTAAATTTTATTTTACCATGTTTAATATATTTCTTGCTGCTATTGCTCATGTGTTTTTGTAAGGTGAGCTTGAGGGTCTGAAAGGTGCCTATAAATAAAATGTATTATTATTATTATTTATTATTATTATTATTATTATTATTATTATTAATATTATTATTATTATTTTGACTAGAAATAAGACAAATATACTTGCTAAGATTTTGAGTTTTTGCAGTGTAGCCGTGAACCCAGCTGTCATGTCTAGCGACAATCCTTAACATGAGCGCTGGGTAGTCCTGTGCTTGCTGAAGCAGATTCTTGCATCTACTCAGCGATGCACACCTGCAAGTTTTACAAAATGTGGATCCCTGACATGGAAAAATAAGGAAGAGTGTCAGAACTTCTCTCCACAACTTGTAGTAAAGGTCAAAAACTCCCAACAATACAGGGACAAACCACTCTGTAACAGGTAGCATTTAGGCTAATATAACGTCAGAATGATGACAATAGAAAATGATTAGGGTATAAAAAGACGACACTGTTAAATGGAACATTGTTTTAAAACATTTTTGTATTTGAACTCTAAAAAAATTATAATTTCCTGACCCATGTTAAGATTCATGTCTTTTAATTTCCTGCAAATGCAGACAGTAGAATTCATTCTGTAAACAAAGAGTAAATTATTTCCTCCATTCTCTTCCCCACTTTTTCAATTCACCACAGATTTGTGTGTGATAAAAGCTTTTGGAAAGAGACGAAACTCTACACCATTCTAATCTACATTAAAATGAACCCATGGTGTGTTTTTAGATAAACACATTCATCACTTTGCCGAAGAAAGAAAAAGAAAAGGATGGACTCAGCAGACACTTTGCTGTGGTATTCAGTATTTTCTCTTCTGACGTATTTATTGTATTTCCAAAGTAGTGACCTCCAAAATAAAAAAACCGGAATGTTGAATGATTCACCTTGAAAAGAAAAAGGTATCAAACAGCTGCATAAGACTGCAGTACAGTCACAAGCTGTGCAGTGATGTTTCCTCTTTTTTTCATACCCTGACAACATTTATTTGATGCACTAAAGATCACTAGAGTTCTTTTTTGGTTTCCTTCCTCCTTCATCTACTTTTTTTAAAGGACACCAGTATAGTCAAATTTAAGGAAGGAGAAAATTTTGTGGACTGTGAAATTTACAAAGTGACAATAAAGTCAAAGTTTTCCTCTCAAAAACAAACAGCTGATCTCATAACTTAATTGGTCGGTGTTTGTATACAAGAAGCACTATCATCACATAATGAAACTAATTAATGAAGCTCAGTGACCAAATCATCTATGGCAGTTACTGATTTAGTACTCATAGAAATTTAAAAAGTGGTCATTGCTGTCCCAGTTGTGGGTTTACTGAATAGTTGTTTATGCATTCCTTTCAATAGCATCTGTTTACAAGTAAAAACAGAAATGATCATGCTGGAAAAGCCATTTTGCTAACAGCACTGAAAATTAGGATCAGTGATCAAATGACATGTAGACAACTGTTGAATATTTGAATCAATTGCATTTTGACCAAAATTGGCCCTGGGAGGCTAAATGGACTGCAACTTAAGAACACACCAGCAATAAGAAAAACGCTGCAAAAGCACACAAAACACAACGGAAATAGGAAAAAACAGATTTCCAAAAGCACAAGGGAAGTGTTTCTGGGGAGACAACAACCCGACGGACCAGATGCAGGAACCAAAATATGCTAAGAATTGTGCTGGGAGACACTTAAAAGAAGTGGAGGATCTATTGATTTTGTGAGGAAAGAAAAGATGAGAGGTAAGTATGTTAGCCTGACTATTAGCCTAAAACTGTCATCGGCATTATATGAATAGTGAGATTAAGGTTGTGTTCAAATTCATGGGCTGCATCCTCCTGAGGACGCATTTGTAGAGCGATTATGTCACAGCGATGCGCCGAAGGCTGTCCAAATTCATAGACTCCTCCGAATGCAGATGACAAATGCGTCCTCCTTTTCCCCGAATTTGAAGAATGGGTCGGGTGTGTCCTTCGTGGCCCACCATATCCCAGAATCTATAGCGCGGCCCAGCCAAACTCCAGTTTCCAGCAATGGCGGCCGCGACTAAGTTTTAAAATTACTCTTATTAATCTTTCTGGGTCACAAAATAAACTTTTAACATATTTTCAGGCAAGAATGTAGCTGTGTAAACATCAAATATCTGCTCGGTTTATCAAGATATTGCATATTTGCAAAAGTGCTTCGACGTTTTCGGAGCATCTGCTACCCACCAGCTCAATAGCTCGCCGGGAGCTCGAGGGTCACTGAAGCCGCCGAGAACGGCACAACTCCCGGCACATCATTTTCAGAT
The DNA here is from genome assembly GCF_964374335.1 of Astatotilapia calliptera. Classification (NCBI taxonomy): domain Eukaryota; kingdom Metazoa; phylum Chordata; class Actinopteri; order Cichliformes; family Cichlidae; genus Astatotilapia; species Astatotilapia calliptera. The sequence goes on along the minus strand of NC_137422.1, from coordinate 3,903,604 downwards.
CACCGCGGACTTTCGCTACTCGGGTTAAACGTAATATCTACGTAATATATAAATCACTTAGACAACCTAAAAATGTTATTGTTTGGCTTTTGTCAGTGTTTTATTTGTTAGTGAGTAAATTGGTTTGGCTGAGATTAAAGTTATTAGATTAGATTAGATAAAATTAAACTTTATAAAGCACCCGGGTGGACAGCGGTGTTGCTAATCTGAAGGCTAGACCGTCCAATTCCACAGCCGTTTACTTCCGGCCTACCTGACCTTCTGAGGACCCGGCCCACGTAGACCGCGAAGGCCGGGTCCTCAGGAGGATGCAGCCCATGAATTTGGACACAACTTAAAACTCACTTACCTAGCATGTTTTGTTTCCTGCATCTGGTCCGTCGGGTTATTGTCTCCCCAGAAACACTTCCCTTGTGCTTTTGGAAATCATTTTTTCCCATTTCTGTTTTCGTTTTTCCTATTTCCGTTTTTTCCGTTGCAGCGTTTTTTCTTATTGCGTGTTTTCTTAAGTTGTAGTCTGTTTGGCCTCTCAGGGCCACCGTACCAGATTGAGCTTCATGTCTTTTAACTAGTTCTAGAAACAGATCTCAAATGTCTTCCATTTTAAAATCACATCATTGGCTCCTTGTTAGCTTCAGAGTCAGTTTTAAAATTCTTGTTTTGAACTTCAAAGCTTTGCATGGCAAAGTACTGTAGTATATCGCAGAGCTTTTACTGCCCCTTAGCTCGTCAGAGCAGAAATTACTGCTGGTGCCAAAACACATGGAGCTATGACCTTTGGGGTAACGGTTCAACGCCCTCATGCCTGGGAAGGAATTGGCCTCATCCCATTGTTTTAATGACTCAGCTGAAGACATTCCTATAGCTTGGACTATAGAGAATATAGTAGGTTTTAAAAACACACATACTTGAAACACGTCTAATACTACTGTGAGTGTGTGAGGCTTTTTCTCTCACACTCACAGTGCCAGTTTGTCTCCATCAGCCGTGTTACTTTCAGTTGGTACTATGTCTTTAACCTCTGAATATTTTTGTAGTATCGGTTTTTCTAGTCTTTGTTTGTCAAAGCCTCTGCTGCCAGTTTCTAATTCGTCACATGACTTAAACTTTGCTCCTTTCATGCGAACACCTTCGGAGCTGCACTGATAAACACTGGTTTGACTTACTGAGTTGATGACCACCTTTGTGTGACTGCTTAGCCTGTCTGCTGATGTCAGAGGTAACTGAAGCTAGATAACAAAAGATATCCTAGATATGTTGAGGTTGCTTTGTAGTGCCCGATCAAGGTTAGGTCTGCAGCACACGTTACCGTTGAACTGTCCATCAGTAAGAACAATGAAAACATAACCTGAGTACTGCATTGACACTTTGTCACACTGTTACTTTATACAGGTATTGGAATATTATCGTTACTATGAATTCTTAAGGCTACCATCTTCATGCAGTGAATATTTTACATACATACTGAGATGGATTCTTTCTAAATTTTGGAAGACTTTAGCTCCCTCTCCAGTTAAGGCAGCTGCTGATCAGTTTTCAAGAAAATGTTACACTCAAGGTAAGAATACTTGTGCATGCAGTGATAATAGTAAGAATCTTTTATATCAGTAAGAACTGACTGAGTCTCATGGCTTCTGAACATCAATAAGTGAGCTTCATCCTCATAGTAAAGAAGTCACACGGTTGGGTGAGCAGCGGAGTGTATCACACACAAAGTCAGACTGATTTAATGTGAACTGGCAGATCACAGAAGCCTCGCTGGCAGAAAGCTTTCACCTGTGCAGCAGGAGAGAGAGAGTCCAGAAAACAGGGCCAAGTATATGCACAGGGACAGAGAGTACATCTGTAGAGTCAGCGTGAACTGATCTCTTTGTGTGCATCACCCTCTTTGCTCTCTTTATCCTTTCTCCACATAGAAAAATGTAATGAAGGAGCTGTGGGGCACATGAGGACAAACAGGGAAAGGAGTGGAAGACTTGATGATTCTCATTAATCCTGCAGCGCTGCCTGAAGTCACTCAGATCTGCAGAGCATGCCTTTCAAAACAAGAGGTGAAAATGTGCGGCGACGCTCTCAAACTAACCTCATTATCAGAATATACTTTTGTTCTTATCCACTCATTTATTTATTTGTTTTTCCTAAATAACAACCCATTTGTTTAGATGTTCTAAAGAAGTGATAGAGACAGAGTTAAGCAAAGAGACACATCTGCTAAGTCAGGAACATCAGAGCAAAACAGTAGGACATTATTTCATTATTAAAGAAATGAAACTGCTCACAGAGGCCTTTCAGAGATAACAAGTACAGATTTTAATGCCACATATCAGTTTGCATTATGGGCATCTGTCCATCCACAATTTAACTATGTTAATTCAACTTTATTAATAAAGCATTGGCAGCAGTTGTCTAAAGGGCCTTTAAATTGCAAAGTAAAAACACTACAGTATTATAGAGTGATTCAAAGCAGTTAACAGACATGTTGGGAGTCCTCAACATCTGTCTACATTTAAAGACGATACTGTCATAATTCTCAGTGTAGCCCCTTATGTTGTACAAAGTCTGTTACAAGCCTTCTTTTAAGCCAAGTTTCTTCTGGCTTGCCTGCAAAGCAAGTTTAAAAAGAACATGGGCGGGGCTTCTGAGCTGTGTGTCTGGCACACTCATAACAACGCTATGCCCTGTTTATGACATCATACAGCTCAAAGGTAGAAAAAATAATAAACTGGAGGATTTAGAGCTATCCAAGCTTTTGGCTCAGGGGGATTATTTGTTCATGACTTCATTATTTGGAACTATGGTCACATATTTACTGTTACACCAGTGGGACATTAAATATGTGACAGAATAAACCAGAAGCTTGCATGACAATAACACTGAAGCAGGAAAAACAGCATGGTTAAATGACACAGAATTGACCTTTGCACCCATCTCCTTATTTATCATTTAACCTCGAGTCTTTGATGGTGGATTAGTTTGTGAGGATATAGAGATTCTGAACAAAATACTAAAATTTTGAGTTTACAGACCAACAGTGCAAAATAACAGCAAAAACAAAACAGTGTGTGTGTCTGTGTACGTGTAGTAGTATTAGTAAATCTGTCCTAATTTATGTATGTAGCTAAAACTGGTACTACACAGTGTTATGCAGTATTACACAGCTCACTCTGTAATTGAATTGTTGTACTGTGGGTGCAAGACAACTGAGTGCATCTCTCTTTGAGATGAAATCAAAATGCATGAAATAAAAAAAGCTCTCTGACTCAACTCACGCTGTTATACGAGTGCAATGCAAAACTGGTGGAGTACTCCCTTACGGTTAGAAAAAGACCATGGTCATGGTCAAAGGAACCATATTGACAGTTGCTAGGAAACAACATGTGAACTGTGGTCTCAAATCAGACAGTTTGTATGCCAACCCATCTCCTTCATCCTCCGCCCTGATAGGTTTGTGCAAAACGCAGCTTTCTCCAGATGGTGTTTGAAATGAGCACATTTGAAACATTTATGGTGACCACATTGTCCATGGATGTATTCTCAGAGACACCAGGTGGTAGCACTCAAGGATCTGAACACACAAAACAAAGTGGTACATATTAGACAATTTCTCAATTTGTTAAAAATGAAACAAAATCAATTCAAACAGTCTGTCCACCAGAAAAATATTATTGCTTGGGAATTTTGTGGGAAAACACCCTTCTTTGTGTAGGTGTAGTTATAAAGACAGTTTGCCTTACAGTTGGAGGACGATGGCATGTTTGTTTATGCTCCATATCTTGGTCACTATTCTTTAGCTTTATAACTATACTTGGCCAAATGCTTACAATTACCATGCCCACAGTGACACTGTTAACATGCTGCTTGGTGTTATGAATGGATCTCAGGGGTCCATGGCCGCCCAATAAAGTAACTGTGCCCCCTCAACTCAAATCTAGTAACATACTTCAACTGTGAGTGACACTAATTTATCCAGTATGGGTAATGAAAAACACTAAACACAGCAATAAGTGGCTATATTTCTCTCTGAGTTTACTATGCGTATGTGTAATTATGCATAGCGTGTATGAGCGCAAGGGCTTTTCCTTTTTAATGAAATAGCAAAGTGACTTGAGACCCCCTGTCAAAGTTTGTTGCATATCCAGTTCATATTGTCTGCTGCCAACCCTGTGCCTAGTAGGTGTGCTCACCAAATAATAGATGGCTCCAAAGTGAAACTAATGCGGAAGTGAAGTGGCACTTTTTTCCTATTAGGTAGCAGAGGGCAACGGCTGAAACGAAATCTAAAAACTGAGCCTTGGCTCCACTTTTTATGACCTAGTAAAGATTTCCCTACTGTGTCTATGGTCCCACTTGCTTGTTATGAGTGTGCCAGAACCAGAATCATGGAGTCATCTACCACAATCAGCTGCCTCTAAGGTTTCTCACTTTAATCAATGGACTAACTCAACCATTTCCAGCTGGTGACAATATTGCTTGTTTGATTCTGCAGCCTCTCTTATCTTGGTAATTTGGGCTTTTAATGATTTATTTTATCTGTTCTTTTTCTGAGTACAATGACAGTATGGGATATATTCATATAGAGTATTTTTTGCACAACACTCAGTCTTTTGCACATTTCTGTTGCACTGTCTTTGTTTTGATTTTTTTGCACATTGCACTTTTTTTTCCCCAGAGTACAGACTGCCCCGTTTATTTTTACTTTACACACACCATTCAAAAGTTCAGTGGAAAGAAGAATGTGACTTGTCTCTGTGGAGTGAGCAGTGTGGGCTAATGACTGTCACAGCCTGCCACCAACTCTAATTTCATCTCATGGACACAAAACTGGAGCTTCAAAATCAAGACCAGCATAACACTGCATCCCAACTTCTTCATGGAGCGCCCGCCGGGTTGTTTGCCGCAGGAATCTTAATATTTGACCTTCGATTTTAATACTGCAGACTAAATACCCTCAGTATAAACTGCTCTCTGTTGTCTTTTTTTTTTCCCCAACAATATCTTTATTATTTTTTTACATTTTAATGACTTACAAACAGTCCAACATTCTAAATACTACATGAACATACACTCCTCTCAGACAGCAAAAAGAAAACAAAAAACTCATCAGATTTATCACTCCATTAAAGGCCTAAATTTATCATTATCCCAAATCAAACGTCATTGCCCTCAGTCCTCGTCCTCCTCAGATAATACAAATCCTTCTACAAAATTCACAAATGGTCTCCACACCTTCTCAAAAACATCCAATTTCCTTTTCAGTATACATGTTATCCGCTCCAATGGCAAAGCCACCATCATTTGTTTTATCCACTGTGTGATACTCGGTTCCCTTGTTCTTTTCCATTTTAGTGCGATTAATCTTTTTGCTTGTAACAAACCCATATCAATAAACATTCTGTCACTTTTTGTGTACCTCATGTTTTCTGGGTACAATCCCAGAATAAGGAAGCCAGGATCCAAAACAACCTCTTTGGATAATATTTGTTTCATAGTTTGTGTTACTGCAACCCAAAAAGAGCCTATCTTCCTGCAATCCCAAATACAATGCCAAAAGTTACCTTTATCTTCATTACATTTATTACAAGTGTCTGGAATATTAGAGTTGTACTTATTTTATTTTATTTTTCCGGAGTAACATATATTCGCATTAACCATTTGTATTGCAACAACCTTAGTCTAGAATTAATAGTTTGTTTATGAGCTTTTGCACAAACCAATGCCCATTGTTCCATGGATATGTCCTTCTTTGAATCATTTTTCCAGGCGTTCAACCTTCCCAAAGAATTGTCAGATATTTTGGACCTAATCAATTTATATATTTCTGATATTGCCCCTTTTTTTGAACTGCTTTTGCTAATTATGTCTTCCAATTCTGATTTTGGTGGTTTGGTGCAGGTATTATTTTGATTTGCTCGAATGTAACTTCTAATTTGGAGATATTTGAAAAATTGCTTTCTACCTATATTATATTTATGTCTAAGCATATCAAAGGACATCATATCTTGAGAATCTGTTGCATACAAATCTTGAATTTTTTGTAGTCCTTTAATTGACCATTGTCTAAAAACTTCATCCTCTCTTCCTGGTCTGAAATCCTGGTTTCCCCACATCGGTGTAAACTGTGACAATACAACAGGTTCCTTCATATATCTTCTTACATCATACAACACTTTGACCATGTTCTTTACCATTGGATTTTTCGCCTTTTTAATCAAGTTTATTGCTGTGTCTGAGAAAAAATATAAAGGTAAAGGTGGATGCAAATTAATACTTTCCATCTCTGACCATTGCAGGGCGTTATTTAAGTCAAAATAGTATCTTATTTGACATGCCCAGTAATACCACTCAATATTTGGACACATGACACCACCCTCGTTGTATGGTAGATGCAACAATGATAATCTCATCCTTGGTCTCCCATTTTTCCATAGAAAACCGAGAACAAGCTTTTTGATCCTGCTAAACCAATCAACAGGAGGCGGCAGGGGGATGTTCTGATACGCATAAAGCACCTTTGGCAGTATATTCATTTTGTATATATTAATCCGACCAATTAAAGAAACTGGTAGAGACATGCATCTGTCCACTATCTCTGTTATTTCTTTAGAAAGTCTTTCATAGTTATTTTCCACGATCTCACTTAATTTGGGTGAAATCATTATTCCTAAGTACATAAAGTCCTTTACTGTCTTAAAATGAGATGTTACTATGGGTGGGTTTTTCCTTTCTTCTTCATTTAGTAATAAAACAGATGATTTAGAGTTGTTAATGACATACCCTGATATTTGACCAAACTCCCCTATCAATCCAAACAGAGCAGGTATAGATTCTGTTATTTTAGAGATATATACTATTACATCGTCTGCGTACAACGAAATCCTATGTTCTACTTCATTTACCATAATTCCTGTCAATGATAAACTCGAACGTACGGCTATAGCAAAGGGTTCCATAGCTTTCTGGAGTTTTGATCTGATCTATCCTGGGATTCATAAAGTTTTTCATAATAGTTTCTAAATTCCTTGTTTATTTCAACCATTATCATTTCCCCTTTGCTGTTTATAATCGACGTTATATTTTTCTGCACTTCCAATTGTTTAATTTGCCATGCCAATATTTTTCCAGGTTTCTCTCCTTGTTCATAAATAGACTGATTTAATCTCAAAATGTTCGAAGCTGCTCTATCTGCCGATTCTTTATTATATTGTGCTTTTAGTATTAGCAAGTCTTTCTCTATTAATGGGTCTCTACTTTTGAACACTAGTTCCTCTAGTTTTTTAATTTCCTTTTCCATTTGCTGTCTTGTTTTGCATTTATCTTTAGATTTCGATGAAGTATATGCTATCATAACTCCCCTTAAACATGCCTTAAATGCCTCCCACCTAATACTAGCTGATGTTTGTGAGCTATTTATAGTAAAATATTCATCTATTTCTTTTCCTACAAAAGTGAGGAATCCTTCATCATTCAGCCATTTCTGGTGTAAGCACCATCTATGTTCCATTATTAAGTTGTTATGTGTATATATGATATTGCAGGGAGCATGATCCGATATTAATATACTGTCATATGAACATGTCTTTATGTTTGATAGGAGGCTCGCTGATACTAAGAAATAGTCTATTCTGGAATATGTATTAAATGTTTTTGAATGGCAAGAAAAAAGTATATCATCAGGTTTTAACTGTCTCCAGATGTCTATCAAATGCAGTTCCTTCATGAAGTTAAGAATTGTCTTTCGGCTTTTGTTATGGGCCTGATCAGTCCCAGTCGGTCTATCCTTACTGGGATCCAGAACACAGTTCCAATCTCCTCCTATGATGCATTTTCCGTGGAGTGATGAAATTGTGAGAAAAAGATTAGTAAAAAATGTATCATCATCTGTATTTGGTCCATATACATCAATTAAGTTAATGGTTTCTTGTACAAGTAATCCCTGGATGATCAAATATCTACCAAATTTGTCTTTAATTACATTTTTGACCTGAAAAGGTACTGATGTATTAATGTGATTACTCCCCGAGCATTGGATCTAAATGGTGTTGCATACAACGAACCCTGCCACCTCCTGCCAACCTTAATATGTTCCTCCTCCAGCGAGTGAGTCTCCTGAAGAAAAATAATTTTTGCTTCCAAATCTTTCATTTTGTTCATTACTTCCTTAATCTTTTTATTACTTTTTAGGCCTCTACAATTCCAAGAGGTACATTTAACTTCCAATTTCTGAGCCAACACGCCTCACATGCATTGCTAAATACTTAAACTTGTCTGAGAGTGCGAACAAAACAGAACACAAAACACAAGCTTTAAATGAACAAACCGTACAAAAGAAAAAACACAAAAAACCCCACCCACCCAGTTCCTGGGTAACCCATGCAAATGTTCTACTTCCAACGTTAACCATATACAGATCCCAGTTTTAAGATCTGCTAACTTAAAATGACTATGGCTTTATGCCTGGCTCTTCCTTGCTCCCTGTATCCTTAATGAATCCTTTAGCTTCGCTGATATTCCACTGCCCCTTAATAATTAACTGCTTTTTTGTTTTCTTTAAACAAAAAAATAATAATAAATAAATAAATAAATAAAACTAGATACATAAATGAAAATGAAATGAAAATAAAAGTAAAGAACAAAAGAGTAGAATAAAATAAAAATCATAAATTATCTTTATGTCTGTCTAGTTATCATGTAGATAAAAATTTTTTTTTAAAAACCCCACTTTGCTCTCAGTTACCTTTTGCTTTGATGAAGTTAACTATATCCTTTTCCAAAATGAATCATTACCCCAGATTTCTAGACCCTATAATATCTTCCTCATTTCTTGCTCTCCTGGATCTGTTTTATGAAGCTTTGGACTTCTTCTGGCGTGCTAAATCTGTGGACTTGTTCCTTGTATGTTACTATCAGTTTAGCTGGTGGTACAATGCCACTTCTCAGTCCCATCTTCCAGAGTTGTTGTTGTACCCCTCCAAACTTCTTCTGTTGTTTGTGCACCTCTGTGGCGACGTCCTCATAGAATCTCACCCTTTTGTTCTTGTACAAAATATCATTTTTCGATCTTGCTGCTCTGAGCACCATATCTTTCTGTTTGTAGTTAAGAAAGCACATTATTAATGTTCTTGGAGGTTCCTCAGGCTTTCTTGTTGGGCCAATGTGATGTGCTCTCTCGATAACCAGAGGGCTCCTTGATGTGTTCAACTCCAATACATCCGTTATCCAGTTTTCCAGGAATCCACAAGTGTCCGCGCCCTCATCTCCCTCTGGAACTCCGACCAACCTGAGGTTATTGCGTCGGGATCTGGTTTCCAAATCCACTACTTTATCCATCAGTACTTTATTTCCTTTCTCTAATCTTGAAATGGTGGTCCCCATCACCACATGTTCATCTTCTACATTTGAAATGCGTTTCTCCGTTTGCTCTACTCTCCCCACACAGTCAGATAATTTTTTCTGCATTTCGTTCATGGCTGCCACAACTTCATCTGCCTTGCTGGAAAATGTGGCCACTGCGCCCTCCAGCTTGTCCCAAAGTGCAGTTTGCGTGTTTGCAAGCTTGTTTTCAATACCTGCAAACTCCTCTCGTATGGCACGCTGCAACCTCTCCTCCATGTTGCCACTATCCGCGGCGCCGTGTTCGCTCACGGTGGCTGGCTTGTTAGCTGCGCAGGCCTCGGACACGCTAGCTTCACCGCCAAACACCGATATCTTGGTTTGCGTGGTTGACTTAGTCTTCTCCTTGGTAGTTTTACCAGGTCCAGGCATCGTGGGTCTATAGCGTATTTCGTTTTCGTGTTTTGGAGCGTTTTTCCTTAATTTTAAGGATTTAGCAAAGTTTCTTGCAGGAGCAGTTCAGAGCTCGACTGATTGCTACAGTGACGTCATCGGAAGTCCGCTCTCTGTTGTCTTACTGTAAAGTCATCCTAATGTGACTGCAACAGTGTCTTTGTCATGAAAGTCGAATCACTGATGAAAACACTGACAGGAAACACACACCCCTCCACCCTCAGGACTCTGCTGGTTCGTGTAGCGGAGCAGACACAATGAAGTCCTGCTTGTGCGTACCGTCGCAGTAGGGCGGGTTGCTTGTGTGCTTGCATCCACACAACCAAATGTCTTTCTCTGGGACGAAGCGTAGCGGGGAGAGGCCTTGGGTTCGGTTTTGTGGCTTCCATCGCAGAAAGGCTGCTTCCTGCTGTGCCCACAGGTAACCACGAGTAACGCTTCCCACCAACCAGCTCCACCTTGAAAGGCTTCTTAGCTGGGATGACCGGTTCAGGAGAAAGTGTGGACAGCTTGACCTGAGGAAGAGGCAAACTTCTTTTGAAATACATTCAGTGGCCAGTTTATTAGGAATACCATCTAATGTGGTGGGGGCTTGATTTTCTTTTTTTCTTATGCACTTTATGCAGTCCTGTGTTGGTTGTGTGTTATATGTAGCACCATGGTCTTGGAGGAACGTTGTCACTGTGTAATGTACCACTGCACATGGTTGGAATGACTTTAGTTTGGATTTTCTGTAATCCAGGCAGAGTCAACAATATACATACAGGCTCAAATATATAATTCCACTCACTTAAGTCTTTTAACAAGTGATGCTGAAGGTCCTACAGTTTGTTTTTACCTGTCGGACCAACAGGCCAAGCATATCAAATCCTTATAAGTGATCACGATTGACTACAAATAGTATTTTCTCGTTGCAAGCATTAAAAGGATTTGACAGTATTCGTTCCGTTGACCATTACCCACAACAATGGAAAAGTCCCAGCAACTAAGTGAGTATCTGAACTGTTTGGAACTTGTAATATTTGTGTAATTTTGCTCTCTTGGAGCCAATTTTAAAGAACTGCATATTCCAAGATCCTCACCTCAAACAACTGTAAGGGAGTATAACTTATTTGGATGTGCCACCACTTTGCCAAGGTTTGAAAAAAGACATAAAGTGTCCCCCTTAGACGAGAGTAAATTGGTTAGGATGTTCAAAAATTACTTAGGCTTGAACCTCACCATGAACTTTCATTATCTTTGCCTGCTGTTCACATTGTCACGTGAACAGTGGGCTGAGCTCGGACTGCTTGGCATAATAAAGGAGACGTGAAAATCACTTTACTTTGTGGCAGCATCAGAGTGAAATTAATTTTACTGATTACTTTTTCTCAGTCATAAATAGCTTACAAATCTGTGTAAGAAAGCTTATACAAATTTTTAACCTTTGTTCTACAAGCAGTTCCAACAGTGAACACCAAGTCTGCTTTCCATTTTCTCTTGTTTTTTCCTCATGGCTCACTTTCTGCATCCAGTGTGGAAGCTGTTGATGGCCAAATTGCTAAACGGCTTAAGAAATATTAATTTAGATAGATGCATACCATGGATGCCACAATTACCTCACAGCTGCAGTATAGAGAGTGACTCTCATTACAGATGTAATTTTAACGAGGGCTTTAAATCTCAATGCTGGCTGTTATTAGAAGACTGACCCTTGAAACTGGAAACTATTGTAAAGAAGTCTTTGCCCTCCTCCTGCTGCATTTATTTGACTCATCTTCTTGACTTTGTTTTCTTCCTTCTGTGTGCTAACTCTTCATTTCCACCCCTTTGCCCTTCAATTCCACTCCTTTGATACGCTTTTCCCACTGAATTATGTCTGGGTTTTTGAACCAGCTCTGTTTATTATTCTGGGTGCTATCCAGCAAAACAGGTTGCAAAGTCAAAAGTTTTGTGTGGAAATGTTGCAAGCATGAATTAGTCATCAACAGAGAGGGTGCTCTGCAATCATATACTGTATATAAAAGAGAGGTATAATGATTTAAAAAACATAGAAGAGGTACCCATCTTGATCTCCCCAATGGCTAGTGAAGTGCTATGGTATAAATTAGGTAATCTACCATTTTATTCTTTATTTCTACACTAATGGAGACCATAGTGTACAAAGAATACATCATGCTGTATTTAATAGGGTTTTTTCCCAAGTTCGTGATACTAGAAAAAGTTTAACCAAGGTTAGAGAACAAGGGAGCTTAATGAACTGGAAGCCATTTCAAATATAACTGGATTTATTTTTGCAAGCACAGTATGGAGATATAAGACACTACTACTTCTTTAAGACCCTCTGGCTAGCACAGTCACTCCCCACAACTTACGTATAAAAGAGCTGTGCAAATGTGAAACTGGTGATCCCTTGCTCTGCACCTGGTGCAGTGTGCGTGTGCTTTGTTTGGTACAGTGTGTGGTGGCAGTGAGTGTCCGTTACTTCTGTGGTGGAGAGTCTGTCTCGGCAGCCTCCCAGGATTTCTGATATCCCCAATCCAAAGAGGAAATAAAAAAAAGCTTAGAAGTGTGAGTACTCACTCAATCGTGGCTCAAGGAGTTGGCAGTTTGTCTTGTAACTGGAAGGTTGCCGGTTCGAGCCCCGGCTCGGACAGTCTCAGTCGTTGTGTCCTTGGGTAAGACACTTCACCTGCCGCCTACTGGTTTTGGCCAGAGGGGCCGATGGCAGCCTTGCCTCTGTCAATCTGCCCCAGGGCAGCTGTGGCTACAACCGTAGCTGCCTCCACCAGTGTGTGAATGAATAGTGGAACTGTACAGCGCTTTGAGGGCCCCGAAAAGCGCTATATAAATGCAATCCATTATTATTATTACTCTAGTTGCTGGTTCCTTGTCTCATGGTCTTTCGATTTGCACACTTGGCGCTCACCTAGAGTCCTTCAGTGTTGTCCCCCGTGTTATGTGAAGGCTGTGTGCAGGCAGGAGTGGTAGTAGGAGAACCCAAGGTGCAGACACTCGGAGGCAAAACTTGAACTCAAAACAGCTTTAATGCTAAACTCAAATGTAACATAACTGGATATATCAAAATAAACTTACACGGGAAGACTGACAGAACACAAAGCATGGCATAAGGGTAGATTGCGACCCCGACAAAATGAAACACAGGGCTTAAATACATAGACGGAGCAATCAGGGAATGAGTAACAGGAGGGAAACACAGCTTGGGCAAATCAGACCTAACGAGACAAAGGAAGCACAACCTTAAGCATTTACATGAGACACGGACTTTCAAAGTAAAACAGGAAACATAACACAGACTGAACCTACAGACACAGACTCACAGGCAGGCACTACAGAGGGAACAGAGACGTGGGACCAGGGCAGACACAAACACGGAGATATAGCTGACAGGGAAGACAGGAACTAAGGATTTCACAGAGACATAAACCATAAGACAGAACTCTAACCAAGAAACCAAAGACTAGAAATGATAAATAATATAATAAACTCAAAAACCCTGGGTCAACGACCCAGGCATCCTAACACTCCGGGCGTATTACCCAGGTTTCCCTGGTTCACATGGCCAGTGGATGCTAGCTATGGCCACCCCACCCCAATGTGTGAGAGTTCTCCGGCCATCGTGGGCATCTGGCTGTTCCTGCGGTTTTGCAATTTCACGCTTGGTGCCCTCTCTCTCATTTGCATTGAGGCCTGGCCCATCTTTCAGTAGCCCCTGCCTTGTCCCCACCCCCAGGCAAGAGCTGGTGGAGGGTGGCTATCAGGAGGATGTTGGCGCTGGGTCCATCCTCTCCTCTAAGGGAAATGACTCGATCTTGGGAGTGGACTTCAGGTTTGACGACGTCAAGCAACCATGGCTGCAGGTGCCACTAATGCCTGATTTTAAGGACCTGGTGTGCAGGCAGTTTTACTCTCTTGCTGCTCTCTGGCTATTGCCCCTCGGTTCGCCCCTCTAGCTCCCTTCTTGGGAAGGCCAAGCAAGCAAGGACTCATTGCTAGGTAGGCTACATAAGGCCATGTCAACCCAGGCTTATCTAGCCAACTCTGTGGCCATTTTGTCTCTACCTGTGTCACCTGGTACAGGTGCAGGCAGTTTCTGGGGACCCCAGTGATCCACGCAAGCTGCTGGCCGCCTCCACCCACTTGGCTTTGCTCATGAAGGAGCAGGCCATCGCCACAGGTAGCTCCTTGGCCTCTTTCTGGGTGGTGTACCACTACCTTTGGCTATCTCATTCCCAGCTCGGGCAGGATGACCAGGACTGCCCGACTAACACTGCCTGGCAAGCTTGCAGCCATGTTTGGCCCAGGGGCAGCCCAGCTCCCCCAGCTCCAGTTGTTTGGGGTGTGGTCCATGAGGGCTGTGGGATAAATGGCCACCAGACATCCCGGCGCATCAATGTGCAAGAACTACAGGTTGTCAACAGACAGGGGGGCCTAGGCTCACACCTCCTTTGCAGGATTGCGTCCAGGCCGTGTCAGCCTGGCCCCAGGCTCTCCTATATGCCTTCCTTCCATTCTCTCTCCTCCAATCGGTCCTCTGCCAGGTACAGACTGAGGAAGCGAGGCTTATCCTGGTGTCCCTTCTTTGGCCCCACATCCCCTGGATTTCGGCGATCCCACTGCTTCTGGCTGGGACACTGTGAGAGCTCCATGCTCTGTTGGTCCACAGGGATTTCTGCAGGTGGTTGCCAGACGGGAAAGGGGTGGTGTTCTGGCCCAACCTTGCTTTCTTGCTGAAGGCCCTTTCCGAATTCCACCTGTCCCAGTTTTTTAAGCTACAAGCCTGTGCCTGGTCCTGAGTTTGGCAATGTCCGTCAGGCACACCCGGACGATTAGGAGGACGTACCAGCTTTTTGTTGCTATCTACTCTGAAATCCTGGGCAGACCCCTGTTCAAGTCCCGGTTGTCCCGCTGGGTTGTTGAGGTCATTTGGCAGGTCTATACATCTTCAGGGGTTCCCCTCCCTTTTGGAGTGGGCCACACTCCAAAAGGGATCCCAAAAGTGCTAGATTAGCAGAGATAAACTGAGTGGACCAGAAGGGATCTGGGGTAAAAAAGAAAAAAAAGAGAGCTATCAGAGTGGAAAGTGGGCAGGCAGTTGCACATCCAAATAAAACCGAGTTCTGGAGGTGAGAGTGAGCAGAAGCGAGGGGGAATCCACTTCCACTGCAGCTGTAAAATTCAAGAGGTTGATCTTGTGAGCGCTCCAAGTGCCAAGTTTTGGATTCTGTACAAGAGATAGGAAACAGAAGTTAGTATGTGGCAAGGCAAGGAAATCAAAGACACCGCCGAATTAATTTACCACCACAGTGGATAGACTCATCTGTCAGAGAATCACAGCCCCTGCAGCCTTCTGATGGATAGTAGCATGCAGGTTTGCGAGAGAGCAGTGCCACCTGATGGTGAAGGCAAACCACCTGGAGATTAAAAAAAGAAATAAACCCATGTAGCCGGGCTCTGGATCCTGACAAATTCTGGATTTGCTTCACTCTTCAGACCCTTAAGATACATCTTTTATATGTGGTCATTGCAGGAACTACAGTTTTTGTAATGGATTTAATTTTTTTTGACTTCAGGTTGCTACTACAGGATTCTTTGCTGGGATAACACATGCAGGACTTAGCCAAATGAGGGAGAACTGTGAGACTTTGGGTCTAGTTTGACTGATAGTGTGCAAATATCAGATTAGTTGTGAAACATGATAAAGATATTAGTTATTATATAAAATACATTTTGCTTAGAGAGCAACACTGATGGAAAGTTTGTGGCTAAACTTGGAAGGTATCGTCCTCTACAGATAACAAAGACACCAAAAGAAAGCTTAGAGAGCAAAATAATTGGCCGTGCTCCTCCTCATCGAAAGCAACATTTGTACATGTGTAAAAAAACATGCTAGTGGAGCAGGCTTGCTAGGACTAGGGGTCATAGCGCTATTCATGTCTGTAAATAAGCCTCATGAGAAAGACAGAGCTTGACTGACATAAACAAAAGTTGAGCTGAACTCAGGCAGTCTATTTTTGCTCTGTGAGTCTTTGTAATGAATACACTGAAAAGAGAATCCCCCTCTGCGTAGTAACATTAAAAAAAAATCACAGATTGTTCAGTATTAAAAAGCTGTCCTGTAGACACACTTAATCACCACCCAAAATTGGCTTCAATGTTCTGAAAAACAAAGATGCTTTTCATTTAACTTAAATAGCCTTTGACATTTGATTAACACCTGCTTTTTTCCCTCTATAATGAGAAAATTTAGTGGTTTAAATATACACACCTACCACAGCAAACTCAATATAGCAAGACTGGAGGATCATTGATCTCCATGGAATTATGCCTCAGCGCCAGGCAGCAAGTGAGCCGCAGTAACATGGTCTTTACTCTTTACACAGCAAATCCAGCATATCCAAATTAACACTGTCAGATTTGATTTCAACACTATTAAAGTGTCTATATGGGTCCACACCAGAGAGTGTTAATTTAACTCTTTTTGGAGAGTTGGTAAGTTAACTCTGATTTAGTGTTAAACACCAAATCTGTCTGGAGTTGATAATTTAACACTTACTAATGCTAACTAGGTGTTAAGAGTTTATATATTAACTCTCAAGGAGTATTTTAGTTTAAGAGTTATCTTCTAATTAATTCTAAAAAGCGGGAATTTTACTGTTCTGAACTTCTAGAAATTTCTTTTGGAAATAAACATTTACTAAAAAGACGCAATGGTTTTGGAAAAACATTTATTCTGAACTGTGCACCACAATTTCAAAACATTTTCTGAAAGATGTAACAGTGTACATGTTCTCACTTTCATTAGAATTTTGTTTATCAAAAGGTCTGACATGGTAAATGCAAATAACAGCATTCTCATCATTTATTTCTTCAATACAATATGCATGTCCTTCATTCATCACTTTGTGGAACTTCAACGCACTTCTGCTCTCCCCCATATTCCATCTTCACAAGCATATCCTGTGCGGAGATTGAATAAAAATTAGTTGACAGTAATTAATGGCACAAATAATCCGTAATCAATTGCAGCACAGTAAAAAAAAAAAAAGAAATCCTATTTGAGCCATTACTTGTGTAAAGTATTTTCCCAAAAGACAAGGACACAGGCAACAGGTAATACTGAACTAAATGTAAAACCTCAAACGTTTTCATTTTTACCTAAACTGTGTGCACAAAAAACTCTGGAGGGATCTAAATGCTAACGTAGAACCCAGTCAGGACGTCTGCTACTGCTGTTTGCTCGTTTTTTTTTTTTTATGGGAGATCGTTTTCAGGCTTCAAGTAGCACCATTATACCAACATTTCACATTCTAGACATTGTTTTAGGTGTATTTGACCAAAAGTTTGACTGAAAATTCACATGAAAGCTTTTTTTCAAGGCTAGCTAAAACAGAATATTGTGCTATCACCGAGCAACATGGCTAATGCCTTCCACACAGCTTTGTCTCAACTCCAAAGAGCCACAGAAGTAAAAGCTCATAATAATAATTGAAACAATCTTTGAAAAAATGACTTACCAAGCATGACAAACTACTCAAATATGTAGAGCAAAATGTTCTTTTTTTTTTTTTTTTTTTTTTTGCCTGTCCCGTTTGGCTCTTTTGCCATCAGAATTGTTGTCTAAAGGCAAAGAAAGATGCCCAACGGATTTGCTTTACCAAATTGACCATCACAGCCTTGCCGTAATGGTCCATTTGATTCACCTTTTATTGTTTATTTTATTTTCATTTATTGAATACGGGACAGAGTTGACTGGGGGAAAGAAGGGGAGAAAGAAAGAGGGAAAGAGAAACAGCTGAGAAGAGGGACGGGGGAGAAGGGCAAAAAACAAAAACCAACAGAATGAGCAGAAAAAAAAAAAAGAAATAAAAAATGCATATATCAATCACCTGGATCACCTGCTGAGAAAGAAAAAAGAAAACAAGCAGAAGAGAACAAGAGTAATAGAATAAACAACATCACAATGATATATGGGAATATGACAGTAAATACTAAATATTAAACATTATTGTGCAGCACATAAGATCAACAGAACACAGTGTGCTTTGAGGTAGAAGCCAAAAAGGGTGTAGTTTGTGGGTGTGATCACCCGTGTGTACACCTGTGAGCATGGACGCGCTTGTTTTTTTAAAAGGTTCCTTCATGTTAGAGGGTGTGGGGGGGCCACAGCCCCGTCCTCCAGGGCATGAAGCAGGTATGGAGGAGATCAAGACTCCAGACATCCAGAGGCCCCCAGAACACAAGAGACCAAGGAAGACCAACAGAGGGGCAGCCGCGCCACTGTCCCAGAAAGAGCTGAGGAGAGTCCCAGATGAGGGCTCACTCAGCAGCCGCGGAGCAGAAGCCAGGGGGAGTTGCAGTGACGCGCCCGTGAGCTCCGCCGGCAGCCAGCTGTGCCTGAGTGACCGAGCCCCAGGCCGAGAGGCCGGGGGCACCCCACCTCCGAAGTGGCGCGAGCGAGCCCCAGGCTCCAGGCCCCGATAAGCGGCCACCAAGGAGTGAGTCGGTGTGTACCCGGACGCCCATCCCCAGACACAAAGAACCACCAACGCACCGATGTCTGAGGGAGTCCGCTACTGGCAGGGGAAGTGGTGGTAGGGGGAGATAGGCCTCCAAACCTTGGAGGGCCTGAGATGTCCCCAGAGAGGTGGCGCCTGACACCCAACCTGACATATAGACACAGACATACAGGCACACACAGATACAAACATCCATTCCCACCCTCATGCTCTCATATGCACTTACTCCACACTCAACCAACGTGGAGACAGACATAAAGAGACGCTGTACACACGATCACACTCCCCAAGCTTACTCTACAAACCGGGTCTAGGTACCCTTGCCCCTGGAGGGGGAACTGCACCCAGACCCAGGTGGTGTTACCCTTTTCCCTGCGGTGGGGGGAGGCAGACTGCCCCGACTCCGCAGCAGCAGGGAGGCCCCACACTCCAGACCGCAGTCGGACGGCCAACTCCTCCTCCTAGCCCCCCCGCTCCAGCAGGCCGCAGAGAACGGGGGTGAGAGAAGACTCCAAACCTCCCTCCACCCGCTCATTGTAGTGTTGATGCATGTGTGTTCTAAGGTGCATTTAAAACCCAGGAGGGCATGGAGCTACCTGCCAGAGAGCAGCAGGTAAGCGCATGGTCCCTCCTGCTAGCCCTCCATGTCTACGTGTATTTAACCTTGAGAGGTGGGCAACGACGCCAGGGGTGGGGTGTACACCCTGATGGTACTTTGGATTCCGTGTATCGTGCCCACCCCCAAGATCCTATATGTATGTGTAATGAGAGTGTGAATAATGTGAATGTCTAAGTTGTGGGATAAAAGCAAAATGTTCTGAAACGGCTTCACTTCAGCTTCGATTGGAGCCGTGCTGGGGGCGGAGTCTGTGAATTTACTCTATTGGTGTCATAGCCCCTGTAGGAGTTCAGAGTTAAGAGGTCAAGAGTTAATGTTTCCATTGTAACACCTCCAGATTTGACATAGAAACACTCATTTTTAACACTCAATTTTAACTACTATCATTTTACACCTCAGAGTTACATTAAAAGAATGTGACTCTACTTAGAGTAAAATTAACTCTACTTTTGCAAGAAGACTACTAACACCAAAACATTTAACACTTTTGAATTTGCTGTGTACCTATTCCTATAATGATTACATTACTGGCGGCCAAGACGAGGTCGGGAGGTGAATCATCATCACTGAGGGTGGAGGATGGGAGAAGGGGGGATTGGAGTTCAGGCCTCTATCCCTTCTGACTCTGCCTTCTTATTTGCGGAGACTTTGAAGGGAAGGCTGCTTGGAAATGGCTCTGGTGTTGATGCAAAGCTCTGCGGATTTGTGTCAAATTGAGCCTTCATGAGGCGGCTCATTGCAGGCGTCCGTCTTTGGGCTGGGTAAGCTCACATACACAGACACACTCCTGACTGGGCATTTTATCATATCCTTTTGCTCTAATGAGCAAAACGTAGTTTATCCCCCTCTGAAGCGCCATTTAGTCTGGCTGTAGTGCTGGGGAAAAGGCCTCGGAGATGAGAAGGAACCGGCACACCACAGACACAGGGATGAGACATAAAAGCAGGTCAGGTGAGGTCATATGGAGCTTTAAACAGACACACACACACGCACACACACAATCATTATGAATGCATGTCCCATTAGCTCAGCTATACAGAAACACAGCAGAGCCAGGCACAGAGGGGTATGCTGGTGCAAAGAAAAACTGGCACAAATATGAAAGGGCTCTTATTGAGGCATGACAGAAGAGGAGAGGTGGCGTCCTGTGTTGGGTTCAAACGGTCAAACAGCCAGCTGAAATGCCAAATGCCTGTGAGCAAAGTGACAGAAGTAAAGTATCTCTTCCTCTCAGTTGAGGCTGATTCAGCTTCACTAACACAGTGGGCAAAATTAAACATGCTTGCAAAGAATTCACACGAATCCTGTTTTATTTACGCAGTTCAAAAACACTATTTCACACCAAAGGTCTTGACAGTGTGAGGAGTGCAGGGTAGTTTGGATCTGGACAAACTGGTGGAAAAGTTCTTCCTGCTTCCAGGATCACAATACTGCTATATTTTAAAGACAGAGACAGTAAGTACAAAGACACAGGATATGAAGAATTAGAGGAGAGTTCATTGTAGCTTATTGTTGCAGCATCTTCACTGTGCCTGCATTAAATTCTTGTTTTTGGATGATTTCTCAGATGTGCCTCATCTACCAAGAATAGAATTTTCTTCCTAGTAAATATCCTATTGTCATTGTTTATTTTACAAAAATTCTCAATTTAAGTAGATTTTCTAATTCAGGGTCGTGTGGCTTCTACAGCTTCAGTTTATCCTCATCCTACTAAATTCTTTAGAACGGGCCTTTTTCCTACAGCACAGCAATCAAAAATCATATAACAACTCTCAGGTAACACAGCCTAATACTGCAAACAAGTCAAAGTGAAAGATAATGTATCAGTGAGAAAGAATGAGAATTACAGTATAAAGCCATGGAGTAAAGCATAACAATAAAAAAATGTGTCATTTTTTGGTTGCTAACAGTGTTACAGGCAGAGCTTTTAGCTTTACGATGATAACCTGATGGGTAATGTGTGCAGACTGTAGGGTCAATGTTGTTTTAAGTGAGGGACCACCCCTCTGCTTGGCTTGTCCATGAGCCAGAGCATCATTTGCAGTATGCAGTCTGAGCCCTGTTCTGAGCAAGTGAAGGATTAAAAGTAGCTGCAGCCACACAAATGTCTCCAGGTAGTCTGGTTACAAGGAAAACTGCCACCTCTACCAAGGACTACCTTTACGTCCTCTATGGACTACCATACTGGATGTAACAACTCCCCAACTTGTTATTGAACAGTTCAGAAGCTGCTGGCTGTCACTTTGTGAAATCAGTGGCACCTCTCGTCACTTGTAGTGTGGACAGAAGACGCTGATCTGTCTGCAAACACCTGCTAACTATTATGAAAGCAGTAGTAAAACTCTGAAGAGGTTGACCGAAACTGGAAGTGGTGAATGTTTACCTTCAAAGTAAAAGTTGGAGCAATCTGATAGCGATCTTTTATACTTTCTATGGTTGGGCCCAGTGTTGCCAACTTAGCGAGTTTGTCGCTATATTTAGCGAGTTTTCACACCCCCTTAGCGACTTTTTTTCTAAAAAGCGACTAGCGACAAATCTGGCGACTTTTTCTGGTGTTATTGGAGACTTATTTATGACGACTTTTTGACGTGAAAGCGGGTATCGCTTTTACTCTCAACAAGCAGCGGGTGCTGCCGTGGGAACCTCGCCCGTTCCAAAGCGGTCATGGGCGGAGGATAGTCCTCCTCCAGCTGCTATCAGGGCAGAAGATGTTCACACCTATGTGTCCGAACTGCAAATGAATCGCGCATGAGCGAAGCTGCTGCTCCCGCACTGATTGTAACGCAGTCAGTTCTTCTTTTACTGTTATGCTGTTTTGTGGATCACGAGGTTTAAAACTACTTATAAACACACACACACAAACACACACACACACACACACAAAGTAACCTCACCAGAGCGCCTATTTCGGGTCACTTTTGCCAGTCCAAGCCCGGATAAAGGAGCAGGGTTGGAATTGTGACATTAAAAAAACAATTATTGCTAAAATAAATGTAATTTGTAGTTCTAAATAAATTCTAAATGCATTTAGGATGTTTCTCTCTCCAACAACACAGGTTACAATTATATTAGCATGACCAATTATGCAAATTAGGCGATGACGTCATTTAGCGACTTCTAGCGACTTTTAGGACAGCCAATAGCGGTTTTCCTTACTGAGGAGTTGGCAACACTGGTTGGGCCAGATGAGAAAGCTAGCAACAAGTCGAGACAAAGTCAGGACACTTGGCATTTGGCACAGGTGTCTCTATTATTATTGTTATACAAAATGGAGCAGTGTGGCCGAATGACACCATTTAAGCCTTGAATAAATCTGAATCACTGCCGAGAAAACAAGATTAATGGTTTAACACAATATGTTGGCCTAAAGCCTGTGTTTCATTACCTCTAATGATGACGTTACCAAACTACCTGGTTTTGTTGAACTTGCCTTGCAGTACATCTCTCTGCTGCCAAAGAGTTTTGACTGTTCAGATATTTTGGTGCAACAACTAATCAAAAAACTGTTTCTAGTAACCAGAAAATAATTTATCACACCACCAAAATTTGAATTAAAGCATTTATCCACACTCTGAGAATCACCCTGTGAAAGGAGCTGCTCTTCCCCATTATCACTGTGCAAGTTTCCAAGATATTAGCTTCTGCTGGCTTCTATGGATCACCTGTGTTCCAGTGAGTCAGCTGGGAATCACTGATAGTGCAACTATGATTGTAATGATTAAGCCCAGAGCAGTGAGTAATTGGAAAAGTAAAGGAGAGTCGGTTTCTGCAGTCATATGACATTGTTTGGTTTGATTAAACGTGTCTCGTGGAAGATAGGTAAAGAGTTATTTTGAGGGAACACGTGGGAAAGTGTAAAACTCCAGAATTGGCTGCATTCACCTTTCACCTGCGTTCACCAGAGCTCGGAGGAGGTTTTCCACGGACCCACCAATTTAATTAGTTTGCCGCACAGTGATGGCAATGACAGAAAGATAGTGCTGGGTGGAGGAATGGAGAGAAATGAAGGGCTCTTCATCCATCCAATTTCCTCGCTTCCCTGCTTGTATGCCTTTTCACTTATTACCATGTCTATAGAGGACATTATATAAACACATCAGTCCAAGGAGACAGCGGTGATACAGAGCAGTGAATCACTGCATCTGAGGCATCTATCTTGCAGAGACTGATCTGACAACAACTGTCAGAATAGACGGTGATTGGACGGATCAGCTGGAGGAGCCTTGATCTCAGTGTGACTCTGCACAACGTGTTCTGCTAACATTTGAAAAGAGATGGGGATATTGGGAAATATGCCTTTACATTTTGATTTAAATGTGAAGAGAATGCAGAAATTAGTATTCACTGTTCATGTCCTGTCTTTTAATGTCAACGAAGCTATCTTATATTAAAGTGGATTAAATTTATCAATATAAGATATGAATAAATAGGATGGATAAAGCGATGAAACACAAAGCTAATTGGCTTCTTTCTAATAAGCAGAAGGGGGCGAAAGGAAAACAAAAACTTCTAATTGTATAGAAGACTTTGGGAAAATGTTCCTGCGACGTCGGACCCCAACACACACACACGTAGACCGTGGGTATGGTGACAGCACGCTTACTTTATTATTAGTGTTCACTGTGGTTTCGACTTAATGCATGGGACACAGACACTCCCGCTCAGTGGTCACTACCCTCTCTCTCCTTGACTGTCACTGAAACATAAAAAGAGTCACAATCAGTCACTCGTCCCAAACACCTGTTCAGCCCCGCCTCCGCGCCACCCTTCCTCTGCAAAGGGGCCAGAGAACACACCCACGCCACACATCCCCACCACCCGACTGAGGCCGGGGCCCATCCAGCCGAACCACCCCCACGTGAGCGGGAGAAGAAATCAGCCACGACCATCTGTGCGCGCCTGGGCTATGGACCACTTTGAACTTAAAAGGCTGCAAAGCCAGATACCACCGAGTGATCTGGGCGTTGACATCCTTCATACAGTGGAGCCATAATTAGGAGAAATAATTTATTTATAATTAAATAAAAAATGCTTTATTATTGTGCTGGGCCTTGGTCTGCGATGCTGCTGCAGGTGAGATGGACTCACCTTCACAGCATCTACAATGATGCCTCGCCGACTGTGCGCTGCTTGTGCTGTTGTTGTTTTTGGTGTTGATGTGTACAGCTGGCAGCAGGAGGGCTGCAGCCGTTGAATGTAGGCTACTGTTACAGCAACCGGGTGATCACTGTAAGGGTGGACAGCGCGCGGCTTGGGGTGAGCCAGAGGCTGGCGCGCCAGCGGGACCTGCCACGCTGGAGATGGAGGTCGAGGTGAGCGGGGGTGCTACCACGCCTGAGGGCGGCATGCTGTCCGCTTCCTCTGAGCCCCGGCTCACTTGCTCCAGATATGCCTTTAGGTTTTTCGGTACCTACAAACATCAGACAAATGCAGCAGGCTGATCCAACTTTGTCTGCCATGGTGCTGAGGGCTAAGGAAAAGGACTCTGTTGAATCTGACACAAATAAAGAGCAGTACATTCTGCAAGATGACATTTTATACCACCAGCATGGCCAGGTTAAGCAGTTAGTGGTCTTTAAAGCGCCTCGTGAAACAGTGCTTACTTTGGGGAACTCCACTCCCTGGGCTGGCCACCTGGGGAAGCATAAGACCACCGCTCGCATTAAGCGATACTTTTTCTGGCCTGGTTTGCACTCAGATGTTGCTATGTTTTGCAGAAGTTGTCCTCAGTGTCAGAAGACTTCAATTAGGGTCCCCACCAAAGCACCACTCCAACCTCTCCCAATCATTGGTACACCATTTCAGCAACTTGGCATGGACATAGTTGGCCCTGTGGAAAAGAGCAAAGCTGGAAATCGTTTTATGCTAGTCATTACAGACTATGCTACAAGATATCCTGAAGTCTTTCCATTAAAAATGGTTAAAGCAAAAACTGTAGCTTCCTCATTGATTCAACTGTTCTCAAGGGTTGGATTCCCATAGGAGATTTTAACTGACCAAGACACTAATTTTATGTCCACACCCTGTGAAACAGGTCTATAAGCGGCTGGGCATCAGGAGTGTGCGGACGACCCCATATCACCCCCAGACAGATGGACTGACAGAGTGCTTCAACCAAACTCTCAAACAAATGCTCCGAAAGTTTGTTAATGATACAGGGTCTGATTGGGACCAGTGGCTGCCATACCTCCTTTTTGCCTACAAGGAAGTCCCTCAGGCCTCCACTGGTTTCTCCCCATTTGAGCTTCTTTATGGCCATGAGGTGAGAGGCCCATTGACCCTGCTGAAGGACTCATGGGAGGGAGAGCAAGGTAAAGGGGAATCGGTCAACGTTATTTCATGTCATTAATATGAGGGAAAAGCTTCAGCAGATGAGTGAACTGGCTCAGAGCCATATGGCAGCTGCTCAGCAGCAACAAAAGACTTTGTTTGAAAAAAAAAGCTTGCCACAAAAGTTTTGTCCCTGGC
The DNA here is from genome assembly GCF_964374335.1 of Astatotilapia calliptera. NCBI lineage: Eukaryota > Metazoa > Chordata > Actinopteri > Cichliformes > Cichlidae > Astatotilapia > Astatotilapia calliptera. Next base: position 3,878,215 of record NC_137422.1, on the reverse strand, counting down.
CAGAAGGTTTTGGTAATGTTGCCAACTTCTAACAGCAAGTTGCTGGCAAAGCGGCAAGGACCTTTTGAAGTACAGAAGAAACTTAGACCTACTACCTACAAAGTTTCTACACCAGGTCTCCAGCGAGGGAGGAGAGTGCTCCATGTTAACCTTAAGGAATGGATTCCACGCACTGAGAATAAAACAGAGGGGTTGCTTATTCACAGCGCGGATGAGTAGGAAGACGTTAATGACTACTTGCCTTCAGTAACAGCCTCTGTCCTGGACCTGAGCCATCTCACCAGTGAGCAACAGTCTCAGGTAACGCCTCTGATTAATTCAGACATATTCAAAAGTACCCAGTGACACCAGTCTGGTGGAGCATGACATTGTTTTAAAACCTGATGCAGCTGTGAAGCGTATGAGTTACAGGGTACCAGAACACTTCCTGGTGGAGCTAAAGGAGGAGGTGGACCTCATGCTGTCTCTTGGTGTCACGGTTCTGGGTCAGTTATGACCCAGTATTTTTAGTTCTCAAGTTTTGGTGTGATTATGTGTCATGATCCTGGGTCTGCTGACCCAGCGTTTTGTGTTTAGTTTATGTAGCCTTCAGGTTTCCTAAGTTCATCGTTATCATGCCTAGTTGTTTCCAGTTAATTTTTACCCCTCGTGTTCCCACTATGTTAAGTCTATCATGCCTAGGTGTTTCTAGTTATTTTCCCCTCGTGTTTCCACTATGTTAAGTCTCCCCTGCTTTTCATGTATTTCATGTCTGTGGCTTATGTTGTCAAGTTCAGGTTGTCATGTTTATATCTCACTGTGTTTCCTGTTTTATTGTGAAGAGGTCTGGCGTGTCTGTGTTCATCATGTTCAGTTACTCTCCCCCTGTGACGTAATTATGTTCATGTGTCAGCTGGGTCCCCATGTGTTGCCACTTCCCTCATTATCCTCCTGTGTCCATTTAGTCTGTGTGCTCTCAGTCATTCTTGTCAGGCCGTCCGTTGTATTCGTCCGTTGTTCCTATGTCTCCGCTCCAGGTATCCCTGTCAGTTCGTTATGTTTAGAGTTTTGTATGTTTCGTTTTAGTTCACCCAGTTTAGGTCATTGTTTAGTTTTCATCGATTCCCTATTATTTTGTACCCTCGTTTCTTGCCTTAATAAACGGCTTGTTTTGTTATTCATATCTCATTTCGGTCTGCGCTTGAGTCCTTCCCTGCAACATACGGCCTGCCCTAGCCAGACCGTGACATTATGCATTATGGATGGTTTTCTGTTTCTCTGGTGCTTTGTTGATCATTATGATAAATCTATGTTTCAGTTATTGTGGTATATTTCTGCATCATGATTAATGTTCTGGTTGTATTTTGTTATTATTGCAGGTTGACTTCAGTGTCTTGTTTAGCTCACTCTGTCTAGTCTGTGTGTTAAGTGTGTCGTTTCCTGTTTTACTTTGAAGGTTCATGTTCATGTCTGATATCAGTGTTTCTAACTTTGCTCCCCCTGTCTCGTTAGGTCTCATTCCTCCCAGCTGTGTTCCCCTTCTGTCTCTAATTCCTTGATGACTTCCTCAGTGTATTTAAGCCCAGTGTTTCTTTGTGTCAGTGTCGCGTCGTACCCTCAGATTGTGCCTGTGTGTTTTGGTTCTCAGTATTCATACTTCATGTTTTGTTTTCATGCCAGCAATAAAGCTGAGGTTTTTGAGTTGCATTCTGTTTCCGAGTCCTGCATTTGGATCTTCATCTCCGCCTGCCCGCACACAGAGCCCTGACAGAATGACGCGACCAGTATGGATCCAGCAGACTCAATGAGGGAGTGCTGCTCACCTTTTGACGGGACCCGGCTAGCGCTTGGAGGGACTCCGTGCTGCCGTTCCTCGCTCGCAGTCTACCCTTTGGCCCACTCATCTGCTTCCTCCCCTCGGTCGCCCCGGTCTTGCAGAAAACACTCCAGCCGGTCCCGGGAGGATTACTGTGAGACCGTGAGAAACCAGCTTACGCTTGTACAGGCATTCTAGAAAATGTTGGGGATTATTATTGTGCCACCCGACTCACCCAGTGTTTCCACATCGCAGCAAGAGCAGCCACAGCGGACTTTTTCCTCATCGCATTCAAGCACCCCTGCTCCCTTTTCCACAGGGTCACGACATACGTGTGCCCGGCGCCCTCAGCTCAAAACGGGAGTCCAACTTTCCCCAAAGACTACCTTCATTTTCCTTTTGTGTCAAGGGATAAATAGACTGTTTCCCCCAAGGCCGCTAATGCCAGTTTCATGAAATCCAGAGCTCATGTTTCTCCTGTTCGGGAGAATAAAAGTGTTCATTTTGAGAACGATTATTTCCCCCTGGGTTCAAAAGACTGTGCTCCTGATGTTCCTTCAGACCCAGGAGTTAAGACTGTTTCATCTGGAACTGTTTATTCTGTTGCTATGTTTTTCAGTCAGCTGCCCAGCAGCCACCTTCAGCGCAGTTTCCGGTGTCCCCGCTGCCTCTTGCTCAGTTAGCCGCCCTGCCTGTTGCTCAGTCGCCAACTCCACCACTACTTTAAATTCAAATTTTATTTGTCACATTCAAGTCCTCCTCCTTGAATTGCTACCTTATCGTGGTGGAGGGGTTTGTGTGTCCCAGGGATCCCAGGGGCTATGTCGTCTGGGGGCTTTTGCCCCCTGGTAGGGTCTCCCATGGCAAATTGGTCCTGGGTGAGGGACCAGACAAAGAGCAATTCAGAAGACCCTTATGAAAAGAATATCGAGGGAACAGTTTACCAGTTTACTAAAGGGTTACCGGGGCCCCGCCCTGGAGCCAGGCCCGGGGAGGTAGCAACGGTTCGCAGCCGAGTGTGAAGCAGCGGGAATGAGGATCAGCACCTCCAAATCTGAGGCCATGGTTCTCAGCCGGAAAAGGGTGGAGTGCCCACTCCGGGTCGGGGATGAGTTCCTGCCCCAAGTGGAGGAGTTCAAGTATCTCGGGGTCTTGTTCGCGAGTGATGGGAGAAGGGAGCCGGAGATCGACAGATGGATTGGGGCTGCAGCTGCAGTAATGCAGACGCTGCACCGGTCCGTCGTGGTGAAGAGGGAGCTGAGTGTAAAAGCGAAGCTCTCAATTGACCGGTTGATCTACGTCCCTACCCTCACCTATGGCCACGAGCTGTGGGTAGGGACCGAAAGAACGAGATCGCGGATACTAGCAGCAGAAATGAGCTTCCTCCGAAGGGTGGCTGGCCTCTCCCTTAGAGATAGGGTGAGAAGTTCGGCCATCCGGGAGGGGCTCAGAGTAGAGCCGCTGCTGCTCCACATCGAAAGGAGCCAGCTGAGGTGGTTCGGGCATCTGACAAGGATGCCCCCTGGGCGCCTCCTGGGTGAGGCATGTCCCACCGGGAGGAGGCCCCGGGGCAGACCCAGGACACGCTGGAGAGATTATATCTTTTGGCTGGCCTGGGAACGCCTTGGTGTTCCCCCGGATAAGCTGGAGGAGGTAGCTGGGGAGAGGGAGGTCTGGGCCTCTTTGCTTAGACTGCTGCCCCCGCGACCCGGCCTCGGATAAAGTGGATGAAGATGGATGGACATACACAGTCATACACAGTACGATATGCAGTGAAATGCTTATACAACTGCTCATGACCTAAAGAAAAAAGACTATGAATAGGATAGGAAATAAATATGAAAATTAAAAAGGTTAAATTTAACTAGGAATGAATAAGATAAAATATATAAATTAAAGTTGAAAATAAAATAACTGTACAACAAAATACACAATACACAGTATACAAATATATAAGAATGTATGAAGAAATATAGACCAATAACAGCAGCTGTACAAGTATTAAATGGAAATGAAGAAATATAATGTCCAGGGTTGTGCAATCCACATTTGTAAGTGTCTTGTGCAGTGCAAATATCCTTAAAGTTTAAGTGATGAAGTGATTCGATTAGATGACCACGCATCTAATCGAATTAGTGTAAACAATGTCCAGAATATCCAGTGTGTGTGTAAGAACTATATGTGTGGGTCAGTACTGTGTGGTGGTGTTATTGAGAGACCGTATCGCCTGCGGGAAGAAGCTCCTCCTCAGTCTTTCTGTGTTGGTCTTCAGGGAGCGGAATCGCTTTCCTGACCTCAACAGAGAGAACAGTCCGTTGTTGGGATGGCTGAGGTCCTTCACCATCTTCCTGGCCTTGGTCCAGCACCGCCTGCTTTAGATTGAGTGCAGGTCAGGGAGCTCGGAGCGGATGGTGCGCTCAGCTGATCACACAACCCTCTGTAGAGCTCGTCTGTCCTGCATGGTGCTGTTCCCGAACCAGGTTAAGATGTTTCCCGTCAGGATGCTCTCTATGGTGCACGAGTAAAAGTTCCTGAGCACCTTGGAGGGCAGTTGGAAGTCTCTCAAGCGTCTGAGGTGGTAGAGACGCTGACGGGCCTTTTTCACCACGGTGTTGATGTGACAGGACCATGACAGGTCCTGCGTGATGTGAACTCCGAGGTATTTGAAGCTGTCCACTCTCTCCACTGGGCACTCGTTGATGACAGGGGTCCAGTAGTTCCTCTCCTGCTTAGTGCTGAAGTCCACTATCAACTCCTTTGTCTTACTGACGTTTAGAAGGAGGTTGTTCCTCTCGCACCAGTTCTCCAGATTCCTTATCTCCTTCAGGTAGGCCGTCTCGTTGTTGTCAGAGATCAGGCCCACCATGACGGTGTCGTCAGCAAACTTAATGATGGTGGTGGAGCTGGTAATGGCCACACAGTCATATGTGTACAAAGAGTACAGCAGGGGTCCGGCACCGCTGGGTTCAGCCATGTCTCGGTGAAGCAGAGGAGATTGCAGTCCCGAATGTCTCTCTGGAACTTTATCCTGGTCCTGAGGTCATCAAGCTTGTTCTCCAGTGACTGGACATTGGCGAGCAGGATGCTAGGCAGAGGTGTGCGGTGTGCCGGCTCGTTTCCCTCGAGGCCGCCACTTCGTGTCGCGTCCTTTGTTCTCCCTCAAGATCTCACTCGGCCAGCTCGGATCCGGAGTTAAAAACTTCGAATTGTGAGTACATTGTATACCAATAGAAACAAGAGTGTCACTGTCATACCTAATGTGCCCAATGTTGATGATTTTGCCGATTTAAAAACGCTGAAAACTAACTTAAACAACAAAAACAAAGAAAAGGTGGTCGGAGCAGTCGTGACGGCAGCCGTGACGGCAGCCGACCTCACCGGCGCCATCTCTGATTTCACCTCCTGTTCAGTTGCCGCTAGCTCAGTCTACACCTCCACCACAATCAGCCCTGCTACCTGTAGCTCAGTCTTCAGTTCTGTCAGCTACTCAGCCACCATCACAACTAGCATCACTACAACCTTTATTGCAGTCCATAGCTCAGTCAGTAGCTCAGTTAGTAGCTCAATCATTAGTTTTGTCATCAGTTCAGGCTACAGTGTTGTCACCCATCCAGTCAGCCACTCATCTACACCCTCAGCCAGGGGTCTGACTAACCTTTGTTTCTTTATTTGCTTCTTACCTGCCATCATCCCTGGGGGTTGCCAGACAAAAGATGGCAGCCTCTTTGTATTTAGAGCCATTAAATACAAAGAGGGATAATTGGACCGCACCACCACTTCCTGCTGAAGGGCAGAATGGGTTTAGTGGTTTTTGATTGTCTTCTTTGGTGTTTAGTTTATTTACAAACTAGATTGTACTGCATTGTGATTTATGATTGTGTTTGTTTAAACACCCCTCGTGTGTCATAGTGGTCTGATCGGCCATTATATATACCCTTGTGTGTCATTTCATGTTTAGGTCAGTTATGTTTGTTTGGGCAGTCATTTGGTTTGTTAAGTTTGGGGTCCTTTGCCTGAGTTGAGTTTTGTTTCTTTGGCCTCTTTTATGAGCTCAACATTTATTACTTTTGTAAATATAATATTTTGGGAGTTAAATAAATGGAAACCCTATTTTTCTAATAATTCCTGTGACGACTCCTGCTTTTTCAACTCGGTCCATCACAATGACACAACTTTTAATTGAACTCATTCTACAAACTTTAAGCCCTATTGCATGTACTCCCATTGCAATACACTTAGTTTAGATACTTTTCTTTGTATGTATCATTTACGGCCTGTGTAAAAGAGCAAATCTCAAATTTAGTCTTTAGGTACTGCTGTTTACAGTCGGCTCCTTTCTTTTTGTGTTTTATACAAACAGTGACTTGAACTGTGACAGCACAGCGGCACGCTGGCAGGTCCTGATCCAGGTGAGACTTCACAGGATCCAAATCTTTAATACTCGTCCTCCGTGTCTGCACTGAGGCACATTTATCAACTGACATTAGATCCCACTTACGATGAAAGGCCAAAACTAGCATTGGTTGCCAAAGCTGGAAATAGCACAGCTCCAATTAGCTCACTGCTGCCCCCCCAAGAACAACTGTCTCAGACAGAATGAGCTATGGTGACAAGCTGGGACCCTGATGTGTCCTGCCTGTAGGATTTCCTGAAAGATGACAAAGCTCAGATTTCACAGGCTGTAGAGTAAATAAAAAGTGCAGCATGGTTGCACAGAGGCTTTGCAGAGGCAGTTTATAGAAACAATCATGGGGATTTGAACCCTAAAACACAAAAACTAGGTAAAAGGTAGCTGATAGTTCTCAGAAACCTCTAACCCCTTAAGCAGAAGGTGCAGGGATGCTGCCAGAGAATTTACTGCACCTTAAATAAACCACTGAATGCAGATGGTGTTACATCAGTTTGAAAGAAGATAGTTTTCTTAGCTTCTGTTGCCCACCCACAGAAATATATGGTATTAGTTACACTGCCCTGAAATGACTTAAAACACTACAGCAGCAGTTTTTCCTGTTTGGCTGTGTTTCTCAACAGTCATTCTCATAAAACAGCCCAGTCAGGGATGTTTGTCTTCATGTAAAGGAAATAACTACAGTCTCTCGCTACCTATGCACCCCAGGTTACATTAATCGATGGCAGGTAGCCAAAGAAGCAGATGTAGGTTTGTCAGAGTAGAGACGACTTAGCACAGAGTTATTAGGAAAATGTATTAAATACAGTATCAGAGAGGTTTTTTTAACTAGTTAGAGGCTCTGTGCATGTAAAAATGTAGTATCAGAACCATAGTCAGGATGTGCTGATATAGGAAGAGATACGAGAACAGTAACAGTATGTTTGTTAAAATGCAGTGTGTGCAGGTGTGTAAGTGCATCGCATGTTGCAGGTGTGTGTCGGCCTTTAGAAAAACTTCAAAATCACATCTGCAGGTAAGGCAGGGATATTGAAGACGTTGCTAATCTCCAGTGGCTTCGAGAGAAAGCTACATGAATATGGACAACAAATATTTTTGGAAAAACTTCCTTTTTATGCTTTATATTCTCCACCTTTAAAAGTGTGAAGCCTATGCACCTAATTTCAAATGGTCACTGGTGCCCTATTTTAACTTTGAGTAACTCTTGACCTAATTCTGCTGAGTCTCAATAGCAGTGGCTGGCTTGCATGTAAGCACAACAAAATGGCTTGTGAAACCTCTTGTGAAGTTCCAAAAGTAAGTTAATCTGCACAGACTTCTGTGTTAAAATGGCTAAAAAAGCATGTTGATAGTGGAACAGTGTGGATATAGGGATTTACAGGTGTGCACACAGACAGCTGGAGCGCGTTGCTGTCTGTTACGCTTCATCTCTGCTAACTGGAGTCACTTTATGCTGTTGGTGCCTTTTGGAGCATTTTAATGGAATTATGTTACATGTAATATGGTTTGCTGTGTAGTGCAGCTTATCCAAGATGTTTGTGCTTCAGTTTTGGTTTATTCATTTCTTGTATTTTATTAGTCTGTTACTTGGCATTAATTAACAGATGTGCTAGCATATGAACTAGCAGGCATCAACAAGACAGACGTAATACAGAACAAACATGTAATACAGAAGCAATACAGAGACTGAATGATTTAGGCCCGTCTTACAGTGCAGGAGACTAATAGAAAAGCCCATAATTGTCTTTGCAAAACAGTGGATAACAGATTAATAACTGACTGACAGCTTTAGCAAAAAAGCAGAATTCAGAAAAAAATGATCCATTTCTCATTGCTACTGCCACATCTACACACCTGCTTATCAGAAACTAACATTAAACCAAGCTGGATATTTCATTCTTGACTGGAATTAATGAAACAAAACAGCACACACACAAAGTGAGGAAAAAGATTTTGTGGGGCAAATACAAAATCCTTGAAGAGATCCGTTTTCACAGCACCAGAGCAACACAGACAGACGACATCTCGGGTCATTTTCTGGCTACGTCATAGACTTTCAATTCACCACGCATCCACTGCACAATCTGACAGCTTCAAATTGATTTGGCATAGTGTGAGACTGATTGAAGGCAGGATGTAATTGTATGTAGAGTAGTCTGATATTCATTATGTCTGCAAAAACAAGCAGCTGCTCGGTTTAGGAAAATTCAGCCGTGAGGGTAACAAAGAACACGCTCAGTTTGGCTCTGAAAAAAAAGCACATCAAGGAGTTTAGCACCTGTCTGTGTTTGACAAAACAGCTACAATTTAAAAAAAACCAATTACTGCTTGAGAGCTCATCACAGTCTGATTGTCAGGAACCTCTCAAAGTTTTGTTTTTCTGAAGACAAAAAGCTGCTTCAAACCTTTTAAACATGGCCTGCGTTGAACTGGTCAAACACGCCATGTCATCAGACTGAGTCTCAGTCCAGTTCACCGTGAGTCATCGCTAAATACCAAGTGGTGCACTAAAGGGAACAAACTGTGCACCCAAAGAGAATGTCAGCTCGCTGGAACCAAACAGCTCCAGTAACAATCTCAAAATAGTCATGGTTACTGGCTAATGCTTGCCCAGCCAGTAGCTGTCACTATCTCATGCACAGTCTGGGACAATACAAAGGGTTTGATTTGTGAGAAAATCATCGGGTAATAACAGGTCAAACAAGATCTTGGCTTCATTTTGTAAACCTGACATTGCAATTTCTCAACAAATTGTTGTGCAATTGTTGCTGCTGGCAGGTCTCTTGTACAGAATGGTCCAGGATGGAGTTCAAAATCAAAAACATACTGATCTCGTGTTAACACTGGAACTGTCAAGGGCATCACTTTGCCTTGTAGAAATCACGCAGCTCTGTTAAATCCCAACTGTCTCATATTTCATGCCTTTTTCCTAAAATGTCTTTATTCATCATATACTGAATTTTGGGGATGAAAACAACAGCTAATTATTACCTGAGGACATTATTTTGTCTTCATAGAAATTATTTAAACCTTTCATGCATGATTTATGACAACCTCAATCTTTTCTTAAGTATTTTTTATTCATCTTTAGGCAAAAAAAGATGAATAAAGAAAACAATCCTGATTGAGGTCATCATAAATCATACATGAAAGGTTTAAATAACAATAATTACAATGAAACACGTCATACATCTATAGTAACATTAAACGACCAGTGGGAGTGACACATCAGTGTCCAATGTAGTGGTTTATGAGCAAGTTTACCATCAACACTGGCACAAATACAAGGAAACAGCCTTTGAATATCTGTAACTGTAGTGACCACTATGCATGAAAGGGTTAAAGCAACAGTAAGTGGCCTGCAACTGTTTACAAGCATTATCAGGAAAAATTAGCGAGAGCTAGCTAGATATGACTGATATATAAATATTCAGGGGACTGTTAGATAAAAGATGACTGCAGGGTTGAATGAGGGACTTTAGTGGGTGGGCTGAGCTGTGCATAATGCTGATGCAGAGCAGGGAGACACCTGAACTGAGCAGAGAGTGTGGAGAAGTAATCTGAGCAAACGAAACATAAAATCTGGAGGAAAAGCAGCTGGACTGATGCGTTTCAGGCCCGAGGAGCAGAGCTGAGCCGCGTGGATGGCAGACGAGCGGCTGCAGAGGCAGTTGTGGAGGGTGTGATGAATTTTCAGATGCTAATTATTTTAGCATGCATATTATTATACATTACAGATATTCACACATCCCCACACTCTCTTTCTGCATATTCCAGTATGATTTAACCTTCACAACAACCCTATAATACTGGAGCCTATCCCAGCTGTCATAGGGCGAAAGGCGGGGTACACCCTGGACAGGTCGCCAGTCTGTCGCAGGGCTAACATCTAGGGACAGACAACCATTCACACCTAGTGACAATTTGGATTATCCAATTAACCTATCCCCACAAGCTGCATGTCTTTGGACGGTGGGAGGAAGCCGGAGTACCCGGAGAGAACCCACGCAAACACGGGGAGAACCTGCAAACTCCACACAGAAAGACCCCGGCCTGATGGTGGAATTGAACTCAGGACCTTCTTGCTGTGCGGCAACAGTGCTAACCACCGTGCCACCGCGCTGCCCGACATGACAGATTAATACTGTTAATGTAAAATCCTAAATTACACTGAGGACTGCATGCATCAGCTAATTAAGCCAGGCAAATAATGCTTTATAATATCAATATCATGTGCACAAGCCCCCCAAAAGATTGCTTACCGCACACAGAATAAAACTTTGTTACCTGTTTATTGCAGTGCAAAGATGACGTTACACGTGTCAGTTTTCATCCAACCGATCTGCACTCTCACATTAACATTTTATTGGACTAGTAGTTGGCTTGGCTCTGCACATAAACACACACATGCATATTTCATGTTTTGCTTATTGTACATGTCAAGTGTATATTAAGCAATTGATAGATAGATAGATAGATAGATAGATAGATAGATAGATAGATAGATAGATAGATAGATAGATAGATAGATAGATAGATAGATAGATAGATAGATAGTGCTTGTGTGTACTGTAACTGTTTTCAATAAAAGCCGGCAAGCGGAGACCGGGGTCGAGGTCGTCTGTGGTTGGATTCAGAGTGCTTTCCTGAGACACTGAGCAGGCCTCCCTTGCTAGCAAGTAAAAACCGGCTAAACTCAGGACCTTCTTGCTGTGAGGTAACAGTGCTAACCACCGTGCAGTGTACCTCTTTGGGAGGAACACGGTGGTCCAAGTGATGATAATGGCTTAAATTTAATAGCTGAGTGATAATTGCCTAAATTTCCCAATTATGTCAATAACTTTACAATATAATTTCCCCATGAACTATAAATACACAGCATATCAATAGATATGCTTGATTGGAATATAATATTCCAATCAAGTATAAATATATCAGGTTTTTTTCCCCTGTAAATCTACCATAAACAAATGGCATTTCAATATAATTTCCCAGTGAACTATAGATCAACTGTATGTAATACATTTTCAATTATAAATGCTTTGTACTTAAATAATAATATCCTAGTAAACTATAAACCTAGCATTTCTCTATAGATTGTGGTCAAGAATCAATGAGTTTTGAATATTGGACAGGTGTAATAGACACGTGGAATTGAACAGCCAGTAGCTTCAACTTCCTGGTCAACTATGAGATGGATGAGATTTGGAATTTTAACATTTCTAGTGTTTAGAAACTAAGGACTCTGATGAGGTTTTACCGTTTTTTGCAACAGTTTGAGCTATAAATGTTGGCTATAAAAGGATGATGCACTTGACAGTAAGTTTAAACAGTCAAGGCTTTAAATCAGCCAAACAGAACATTTTTATTCTGAAAATCTGCCACCAGGAGAAAAAGAAAAGTCATAAGACAGGGAGTACACCTCAGATAGTCATCTTAAAAAACCCCCCAAAAAAAACAGAACAGGAAATGAGAGCAGGTACACGGATTCTGCACAAAGACGTAAACACAAAGCACGGACCCGCATCACAATCAGTGAGATATGGTTTTCTCACCCGACGGCACGGACACGGTCGAGGCTGAAAGCCGACAGCTTGCTGATTCCGATGTTTCGGCAGGTCCGCGCTTTGTGTTTACGCCCTTTTTGCTCTGATTCTGAAGCTGTTAGTTTGATCTCTCTCCAAACAATATTGACCGAACCAGCAGCAAAAGAAGATCCAAACTACGCTTCACATAAACATCGTCATGAATTCCCTCTGACTTTTGCTGTTTTGCTTCCACCAGGATAAAATCACACTTCATGGAGAGCTCTCTCTCTCTCTGAAAATCTTTGTTTTCTGCATTATTCGCTTGCCTTTTACGCACAAGTCTACCGTTGTTTATACAGTGGTGTGTCTAGAAATTTTTTGTTGGGGGGGCCAGGTAGGGGCACAGATTTGGAGAAGGGTGGCAGATGTAATTGGCAGATGATGTTAGAAAAAGGAATTCTACCAACCGTTAAACATAATTCAATAACCCTATAAACCTAATAACAGAATGCACTTTTAGCTCTTATTAGAATGAGATTTTAAACACTACAGAGCAAAGTTTTTAGGTACTGTGTTGATAAAGTATAAGAGATACAATCAGTGCTTTGTCAGTGTTTATTCAGTACTCAAGGACAGCAATATTTGCATAGTATTTTTACTGACATATAGTGCAGATCTGTTTTGGGCAAAAACATTTTTGAATATTAAAATATGACCATTTTTAACATATGTTGTGGAAGTTTTCCATTTAAATAAAGCCTGCAGACGAGCGGTGAGCGGTAGCTAACATTCTTTAATCAAAACACACAAAGAACAGACAACCAAGCTTGTGGAGAGCCTGCATGTCCGCGGGACAGACGGTCAGCAGAGTCTCCCTGAGCCCAGCATGGCTCTCAGTTAAATACCTTCTCCAGGAACAAAAGGCAGTACACGGCTGTTTCACACCTTAAGGTTCACACTCCCTTGCTGTTTAAATCCAGTGGCACCAAGGCATTATACAATAAAATAATGTGATTAATACATAAATAAAAAATAAATAAAATAAAAATTCCTATACACATACAATTGGCAAATTAGCCAATGGCAATGCAAAACTTTATCTGCCTATTAAAAAAGGAAGATAATCTTCTCACAAACTGGTGTTTGATTTTGAAACGGGAAAAAGTGGGGAAACAAATGAAAAGACTTAACATTTGAATGAAACCTGAAAGCAAGTAAATACTTTCTATACCTTCTTTTGATAATTTCTTCAGTATAAATTGTGCAAAAATAAACCTCTTGAACTTCTAATAGGAGTGTGTTACATGTTAGGAAGACAAGAAGTACAAAAGCATTTGTAAACAGCAGCACTTGGAGTTGCAAAATATTTATGTTTTAAAAGAGAACATTTACTCAAGTACCTACTCTATGCTTCATCAGATATTATCAGTGATTTAGAATAGGTGGATCATTAAATAAAAAAAACTGTTATTTAAAGCAGGATTTTGTTTTACTTTCCAATTATGTGCCACAATACATATATGTTTAGTTAATTATTTATCCCCAAATATTAGGATCGGTTGAACACTTGACAATATAAACATCCCTTCCTTGCATTTTCCTTCTCACACATACCTTCATTTGTAGAACTCACAGCTGACAATGATGACTGCTGCTCAGTCCACCTTTCCCTGACATTGCTCTCTGCTTCTGGTTGTATTTTAGCCTTCTTAAGGAAGAAATTCTCAATATTTTGAGATCTTTTCATTCTTCCTATTCTTTTATCTCTACTGGTTGGCCCTGAAGTAATAAAGCAAAAACTTATGTCACAAACAACAACTTTCCTGATGTATGACCTTGACTAAAAGTCAGGGATGTCAAATTCTGGCCCTCATGGACCCCTATCATGCACATTTTAGATGTTACCTATACCAACAGAGCCAATTCAAATCAAATAATCCACATGACAAACAACTTTAAGCCCATTTCAAGTAGGGCCGTACCTGAAAAAGGTTGTAAGTGTGTAAAGTGACATTTCACATGGTGCCATAAAATCTCATTCTACCATCTATCTGAGTGAAAAGCATTTAATCTGCACATATGTGACAGGTCTCAACCAGTCACAGAGACAGACAGACTGAAGGAGGAGATTCAGATTCATCAGTCAGATAATAATATTCAAAATGAATCAGCTCATTAGTTGCTTTACTGACTTTCTTATCAGTGTAGCAGCAGATAAAGTGACCATAGTTTGTGGGAATTTTCCTCACTACAGCACTACTCACATAAGAAATGTCACAAAAGTAAAAACCACTCCTCCAGCTTTTATTTGTTTTTCTATATTTGTTTTAAAAATCATGAGCATCCTAAGATCTTCCTCTACAGATCTCTCTTTAGTATTTGCTAAAGTTCTTAGTGTAAAAATACCGTCGGGGGATGAGATTAAAAAAACAAAGGTTTCTGTTTTCCTTCATAAATTCTTGATCAAACTAATAAATGCCATGCAAACCTAAATGGGACTCTCATTTCAGAGCCTATTGTTACATGCTGCGATAAGTGGCACTGTTGTTTGCTCTGATTACCACTGTTACCGTCACCCTCCACATCCTCTCCAGCTCTTCTCTGAGCCCTTGGTACTTCTCATGCTTCTCGTGTTCCTTCTTCCTGATATTGCTGTCATTCGGAACTGCTACATTGATCACTACGGCCGTCTTCTTCTGTTTGTCTACCACCACTATGTCCGGTTGGTTAGCCACCACCATTTTGTCCGTCTGTATCTGGAAGTCCCACAGGATCTTAGCTCAGTCATTCTCCACCACCCTTGGGGGCGTCTCCCATTTTGACCTCGGGACTTCCAGGTTATACTCAGCACAGATGTTCCTGTACACTATGCCGGCCACGTGGTTATGGCGTCCCATGTATGCCTTGCCTGCTGGCATCTTGCACTACCTACTGTTATGTGCTGGACTGTCTCAGGGGCATCTTTACACAGCCTGCACCTGGGGTCATGTCTGGTGTGATGGACCCCAGCCTCTATGGTGTCATTTATGTATTTGGCATAAATGACACCATTCATCAGAGGCGACCGGGCCTTTGCATCCGTGGCACCCAGACTCTGGAATAACCTCCCCGTTCATATTCGCACTGCCGAGTCTATCCAGTCTTTTAAATTACGTCTTAAAACTTATTTTTTTACTTTGGCTTTTGATTCTGTCTAGTTGGCTGTTTTAGCTTGTTGCGTTGTTACCTATTGTTTGTTGTCCTCTTCTATTGTTTGTTTTAACTGTCTCATGTTTTTATTGACTGTGAAGCACTATGGTCAACACTGTTGTTTTTAATATGTGCTATATAAATAAATTTTGATTTGATTTGATTTGATCAGAGGGAGGAATATGCAGGCAGGAGGGGGAAATAATCTTCATACTCCCCGGCAAATCACACTCGGAGTGAAGTGCAGTTTCTTTTGAACCATGAATGGATTCCTGCATCATTACATGGCCAACGTGAATTCCAGCTAATTAATGTTTCCAAGTCAAATCCATATTCTGGTCTTTCTACTTTTACATCTGTGTTCACATTTTACAATGAAATATACAAACCTTTAATTAAAACAGAGGTTAGACATGCAATATTCCACTGGCTATCATATCTAATAGGTATGAGACAGAAAGCAGCTGATAATGAGCATGCAGGGTGGTTAACTGAAGATGGGATAAAAATATAATTTTGTTGGGAATAATCAAAAACATGACTGAAGAAGAGACAATCTGAATGCTAATGGCAACAGAAAACCCAGAGGCAGAACTCGGAGAATACAACATCATTTTGAGCAGTTGAAAAATGAACACATCTTTCCAAAGGGGAAAAAAACAATGAGAGAAAAGCAGCTCAAATTACTAACAAGACTTCTAACTCTGTCAAAGTCTGTTACAAAACATTGCTCTGAAACAGTTTCTTATATGGGGAAAACTGTGTGCCGTTTGGCTCGGTGCTTTAATGCAAAACACTGATATGAAACCACGCCGTCACAAGGAGAGAACGTGTGCACAGGTTTGTTTTGTTTATTTGTTAATTTATTTATTTCAAACATGTAAACAATATGCAGGTACATTTAGTAAAGAAAATAAGAGAGAAATAAAAATACTATACAAAAGTCAATACATTTCAATATTGCTACTGTTTTGATTCATTTCCATGTTGGGAAGAAGTACACACTTATTTAATCCCACTCGCTTGCCATAAGTTATCAGTTAATATTTAGCCAGCTTCCTGATATAATCTGTAATAAAAATAGTGAACAGATTTCTGATATAATATATATTATATAGTATAATATCACATCATGACATTTTTTAAATGAAGACATTCACTTAATTTCAATATTTTCCATGTCTTTATAGTTCAAGAAGATCATATTTTTATAACTCTTTTTGAACTGTTTTATGTTGGGACGTTGCTTTAATTCCATATTCAAACTGTTCCACAGTTTTTTAGTCCAAACACAGAAACACAAAAGCTTTTTGTTGTAGTACGTACCCAAAAACCCCCTTAAATTATAACTTACTTCTTTTAAAAAAAACATACTCAGAATATTACCTGGCAGTGCTTTATTTTTTGCTTTGAATAGAATTTGTGCTGTTTGGAGTTTTACAAGATCAGCAATTTTCAATATTTCAGACTTCAAAAATAATGAGTTTGTATGTCCCTGCAACCTGCACTATGGACGATTCGAACTGCTCTTTTTTTTGTTTGGAAGAGTAAAAAGTGAATGTAATGTGGTTTTAAAGACCTCTGCACATTAGCTTAAGCATGGTGAAACCAGTGAACATAGGCAATATGAAGTGATGTTCTGTTGAATACCTGTTTTGCCTTGTTTAGTATTGCAATGCTTTGCAATTCTTTGGAATTAATATATCTTACGTGAGCTCTCAGTTAAGTTTTTCATCTATTATTACCTCCAGAAATTTATTTTCACTGACTCTTTCAATATCAACACCTTTTATTTTAATCTTTGCATTTGTATTTAAACTACTATTTCCAAATAACATAAGTTTAGATTTATTAAAATTTAATGATTTTTTTTTTTATCGAGCCAGAACTTCACTTTACTTATTTCATATCCTCCAATAAATTCTGCAGATCATCACCAGAGCAAAAAATGTTTGTATCATCAGCAAAGAGAACATTTGTAATATTTTGGACACTTTACAGATGTCGTTAATGTTGAAGAATTTTGGACCCAAACTGGCCCTTGGGGTACACCACAAGCAATGTCCATACATAAGGAGCAACCACCATTTAATTTCACAAACTGCTTCCTGCCATTTAAAGAACTCAAGACCCAATCTAAAGCTATCCCTCTGACACCATAACGTTCCAGTTTATTTATCAATATATCCTGATCTATAGTGTCAAATGCCTTTGTCAAGTCTCTGAATAACCCAGCCACATATTGCTTTTTGTCTGTGGTATTTGTGATGTATTCTATTGAATCTAATAGTGCCAATGATGTTGATCTGCTTGATCTGAATCCGTACTGACTCTCGGTGAGTTGTTTATGTTTATCTATACGTTTTTCCAGTTGGTTGTTAAACAGTTTGTTAAACAGTTTTTTAAGAATTTTTAAGAGACAGGCCTGTAGTTTGTGAAATGGTGTTTGTTGCCAGATTTGTGTAGAGGTGATAAACATAACGCTCTTTATTTCTGTACAACCAAGCATGGCAATATAATATTCAGCACATGAATTTGGAAGAATGCAGCAAAAACAAACATCTCATAGGATTTGTGACTGTTGTGGAGAATGAGAGTGGGTGTTCATTAGGCTGGAGGACTAGATTTAGAATTTAGATGTTTTAAAAGTGACCATTTTTGATTGCTTTTAATAATCGTGGCTCAAAGAGTTGGCAGTTTGTCTTGCAACCGGAAGGTTGCCGGTTCGAGCCCCGGCTTGGACAGTCTCGGTTGTTGTGTCGTTGGGCAAGACACTCCACCTACCGCCTACTGGTGATAGCCAGAGGGGCCGATGGCACGATATGGCAGCCCTGCCTCTGTCAGTCTGCCCCAGGGGAGCTGTGGCTACAACTGTAGCTTGCCTCCACCAGTGAGTGAATGAATAGTGGAAAGCGCTTTGAGGGCCCTGAAAAGCGCTATATAAATGCAATCCATTATTATTAATTCATTAAAATGCATCTAAAGAACAAACTCTTCTTTTGGTACATCCTTCAGTTCACCTTTGCTAGAGTTATGTTAAAGTGCCATGCAGGGTTTACACGGTGATGTTACTCTGGGTGTGGTTAAGCTTAAAACCAGGTAACAACACCCACAGCTGAAGCCAAAGCAGAGTGACTTCCACTTGGCCTTCCAACTTCAGTCATGTCAGAATATTTTTAATAACATATCTGGTAAGGAAAACAGTTTTTGCTACCAAAACTAATGTTCTTGTTCATAACAACTGGGTGTTTTCTTTCTCTTAATAAATTAGTGTAAGGCTTGGACCTCTAAGTGGTGTAGCTGCTTTACATGAGCCTTGTCGCACTGCAGGAAATGTAGCTAATCCTTGTACGCTTGGTTTCATCTCTGATATTTCATAACCTTTCAACACAGTTTATTGTGTTGGTGCCTTTTGGACCATTTCAATGATTTTGTTATGCTTTTAAACAATTACAGTCCAGTATTGTTGTTTTAAATACATTTCTATGGGGATAAAGTGATGTCCTTTTCAGCTTTCGCTCACCCCAAAATTCAGTATATGACGAATAAAACCGTTTTAGGAAAAGGGCATGAAATACGAGCCTGTTGGGTTTCAACACAACAGAGCTGCATGATTTATACACTGTTAGTGTTAACAGAAGATTAATATGTTTTTGAAAGGTCAGATTTTAAACCCTGCACCAGCCTATGCAACAGACCAGGTTTACATAATGAACTCAATGTCCTGTTATTAACCTATAATTTTCTCGCAAATCAAACTACCCAAAACCTTTTTTTCTATGAGATAATGAATGCTACTGGCTAAGGTTTATCTTCATTTTTGATGAATTGTATTTTTTGTTTTGTTTCTTGATTTAATTTTTTTAAATTAATTGATTAACAGGAATTCTTAAGTACAGCCAAGTTTGCTACAGTAAAATAAAAATAAATAAAGTGTTTATTAGAAACAAGATTTATTTGTTTAGAAACAAAAGAAAAGATGCAAAAATGACCAACAGTGAAGTATAATATGTAACACCCTTAAAACAGGATGAATTCGTGACCCACCATATCGGGTCTACGGTCCATGACCAATTCCGGACATTTATACGTCCAAACTGGGACACAGCTTGGACGCCCAACATGACCCAAACTGGACATGAATATGATGTTTGAACTTCAGACTGGGTGGATTTTTGGATGTCTATGACAGGTGCAGGACATTTACATGATTATGTAAATCATGAAATGCTAAATATATGCAGGGCAACTTCATACTACATCTTTGTGAAACAGCAAGTGACAAAAAAGGAAAAACACAGTAAATAAGCATCATATTATAACAAAATAAATTTTTACAGAAAGGTGAAAATAACCTTAATAACTTGGTGTGAAAACGTTCAACTGCTTCATTATGAAACCACAGCTGTGATACAAATGCTGTTTTTAATGATGAACATTTTATTCTTGTTCGCTCACTGAAGTTTTATATGAACACAAAACTGGTAGTTTTAAACTTCACTTGCTGCATTTTTGTTCTCTACATAAAAAATGATGCAGATACATAATAAATAATGTAGATGTTAAGGGAAAAGCAAGGATGAAAGTGAGGGTCAGGGGTCCATGTGCATGTGACTGCACCCTCTCTGTGCCTTCATAAAGGTGCTGAGAGACATTTGCTATTGTGAAGAATCAGCTGAAAGCGTCCCACAAAGTTCCATTTTGATTCTTTCGGTTTCAAATTTTCCAGGGATTTTCAAAGCTCTTGAGTTCAAACAGGCACTTTAGCATTCTTTGTAAAATGTGTAGCTGCCTCATTCCTTTCATCTGAGCCTTTGATCCTCGTTCTGGATTCATTCTTTGGAAAACTGTTTGGAAAGCTGAAAAGAGATTTTGGTTAAATAAGTCATAAAATGAATGAAAAATACACAGTAACATGCAGACTAAAGTGAAACCGAAAAAACCCTTAAATGTGGAAATCAAACAAAAGTAAATTCATCACTTTCATCATATAAATACTCCCCAATTTGGCATAACCCTAAATTCTGGTTATATCTTAACTCCATCCACTTTCCAACATACAAGCACCAAGGAATCTTTTTCCCAGAATAATCCATTTATATCCTTCAGTATGCTTGTCTGCGAGTAGAGTTGGGGAAGAACAATTCCCCAGCACCAATAACTAAAATCTATAATTAAATCAAAGACTTACAATAATAACTAACCGCCTGCATCCCTCCTGATTAAGTGAAGAAATCACGTATCCCAGAAATTAAGAAATATGACAGAAGATGATTTTCCAGAAATACTGTTAAAGGTCTCCTGGTGTTATTTGTCTCTCAGAAACAGTTCATAACTTCCCTTCAACTCATTCATGTCACCTAAAAGGTAAACCTGTTTCTCCATCACCTGTTCAGCTCTGATGATTCAGTAAGGACATCTCCTGGTTTCATCTTCATGTTTCCCTCTCACCACATATCCAAACCGATAGCATGACCAGCAGCTTTACAGCTGTGGCTCCAGCAAACATCAGCTGATACTAGAAATTAATATTGAACAAATTCTAAAAACAGCTGATCAAGCTTAAACGTGCTGCTGTTGTTTAGCGCGACATCCACTGGTTTCCTCTTTCTGGCGCAAAGTGGGCGATAAACAAACAAGAGAGAAAAGCCGATCAGCTGATTATTGATCACTGTGCAGCATAAACACACAGAATAAATCCAGCTTTGTGTCTTTTTCCATTGTAGCTGAAGTACGGGATGAATTGCGTTCCTTTTCAGCTCAATACGAAACGCGTAATATTTTCTCTGAGTGCAGGACGATTTTTTACGGGACAGTTGGCAACTCTACTAACAAACCTTATGAATAAAATAAAGTTCAACATCAGTAACATCATAGCACCCACCCAGCTGTATAGAAACTCTCTCATGCTAGCTAGTACGCAGTACGAGTTATTGTAACTGAGGGTAAAAAGTCAGCACAACGAAAATAAACTCCATCTAAACTTGGTTTATATCTGACCCAGATATGACTGCAGGTCATAACTTCTTGCCTGAAGTTCAGTTCACCTGAACTTCAGGCAGGGGGTCTCTCCTCCCCCCTGCCTCCCCTCTCCCTCATCCACCTGCTGGCCTCTGTGGAAGCTCCGCCATAGCCACCACCAAGCAACTGAGTTATTTTTACACATCGACCTGCATCTGGACAATCCACCTCCTTTCATTGTTTATACCGTTACAAAAAAAAAAAAAAACATCATCGGCCCATAAACAAAAAAATCACCATCGGGCATACCGGGCATGGCGGTATGCCCGATGGCCAGTCCAGCTATGCATTCACACCAACTGCGTATTTTCACTGGATGAATTTGCCACAATTCTTTTTCCGACCCAACCTGGATTTTACAAATTTTTGGGATATGAATAAACAGATCTGACCAATCAGACCATGCTTTTGACACACAGCTAGGCACGGCTCCAGGTCAGTCCCTGAAATTATTTCTCTGCTTCCTCAGATGTGTTCCCAGATCTGTCAACATGAGATCTGAGTGCTTGCCCCACTGACATCCAGAAGCATTTGCAAAATTGTTTGTGACACAGCTTCACTTCCTGGATCAAACCATGAATTTCTCCCTGCTGCCTTCTCTTGGGTGTTGGTTGAACTTGAAATCTAATTTTCTTCCTTTTCTTGTTTAAAAAAACCCAATAAAGAAAAATCACCACCTCATCATCGTCTTCATCCCACACACATGCATTTTTTGAGGATGAATTTATGTGTATCTACGTTCTATTACAAATGGATCTGGAAAATTAGGAATTTCGCATCACTTTTTAATGGCCTTCAACTGAATTAAAAGCTTTTCATAGGCTTTAGCTTATTACTAAACTGCCAGTCCGCCTCCTCAACCTGGCAGCATAAGTCAGGGTTGTCTCATTTGAACTAACGCTGGGGGGCTCCTTCAGCACACCCAGGGCATCTTTTCAGTATCTGGATTCACATACCTGTTGGTGATCAGGAGAAACGGTCACACATAGCTGGTTATCAAGTCACTAAGTAAACCCAAGTAAACCCAAGTTTTCCCCTGCACGTTCAAATTAAATGAGTGGGTTTGGCGACATCTAACTGATTGAAAAAAGACATTTCACGGATCGTATGGATTTTCTTCCATCCCTATGAAACCTACTCCAACCTATGATCGTCTATCTGGTGATTTAGTGGACAGATAAAATATAAACGGATCAAAAATTAAATTAATTATATTTATTGAGGTGTCATTGTGGTGGGCTCTGTGCTCTAGTAGCTACAAATCCAGCAGCTCAGAATCAAGTCTAAACATTTTATACATTTTGTAAATCACCAGATTAATACACGTACATTCCTGTGACAATGAGATACATAGTTTGGACTTCAGGGGTTTTAGTAAGGTATTCAGATTAACAAGCTGCACATATAAAACACATTCCCCCACCAGAGACTCTATAATACATTTAAAACATGCTGTAAATAAAAGAGTTGGTGGAAACATGGCGCTACCAGCACAAGCTCTTGGATGGCTTTTTCTTTTTGTCTTCTGATCGCCTTTTAGGGATGTTGGAAAGCCAAAGAGGTTCTGTGTGTGATCAAAAAGGTGTTCTGCTTCAAACAGGAAGAGCTGCTCAGCCACTGTTTCCCATATGGAAAAGAAATAGTAAAAACATATGTGATTTACTCATGACTCAGCCACTTTCTCATTACTTTCATATATTTTTTTAGTAAGTATCCAAAACATACAAGTTTCATTATATAATTTTTCAAGAGATCTTATATGTGTTTTCACTCTTGTATTCTTTTCATACAAGTTTCATACAAGACATATACAAACTTTATAAGATTTATATATATCTTTTCCATATGGGTTTGTTTACAGCAGTTCTTGTCTGTAGTTGCACGATGGATACAATGTTTCAACCACCAATTTTCAAACATGATGTTGTCTATGTTGTCTATGTTCTGCCACTGTGTCCTCTATCCGGTTGTTCAGTCTGACGTCACTAGCCGTGTCTGGGTCTAAACTCCGCTGCAGGTCCATATATCAAACGATCACTATGGCATTACTGAGAGTTGAAAAACTGTCTAAAGTCTTTCATCTTTAATAAAATGATCAGCCTTCTCCTCTACCAGGTGTAACAATTGAGTTTAACATCCAGGCATCCATGAAAACGGAATTTATGACATTTAACGGAGTTAGAAGTTAGCAGGGAGTTAGCTCGCTAGCTTCTATCTAAATACAATATAGCATGTCCTGACTGCGGGGTTTTGGAAACAAATTCAAATGTACAGCTCTCCTATCACTTCCAGCATAAATGAAGACAGAAAACTAAACAGCAGTGACGTTTGTAGGGTTACTGAAGTTGGGCTACCTGGTATATAATGATGTGCTACGTGACCGCTAGCGACACAGCTATGTTAGCATAATATAAACAAGCTAACTTTTTTTCCACTCGATAAAAGTTAACGTGAGTGTTCTCGGTGGTCAGGAACAAATGTAATCGCATGGCAGGATGCTGTAAAAGGACCAAACTTCAGCCAGGAGAACAACTGAGATAATCCATCCACAATACGAGGTTAGTCATTCATATACTGCTGCATGGGCTGGGCTGTAGTTACATCGTAAGGTTTTAAAAACTGAGCTTAAATAAATGATTAGTGGTAATAAAAGCCGAGGGAGGTCAACAGTGGTCGCTGACTGTTTTAGGAGCTTTTTGAGATCAAATAGAAGAAAATACATAACATTAAACATGTTAACAACACAAAAGCCATATTAAACGCAGAATACTTTAGACCCGGAAGTAGGATTCGTCACGTCATCACTGAACAACCGGATAGCAGGCTTCCACTCAACACACCCATAACAATCTGAATGTGCAGGCTTGTCCCCCAAACCTTCCCACTTCTGACTCTATTTTCTAACTGTATAAACACAAAGTCACATCATGTTCCAATGACTAACAGTTCCATTGAGTTCTGCCTCAGAAAGAGCATGGCTACTGCTTCACAATCTGCCTGCCAGCCTCTCTCAGCTTTGTTTTCCAGTTACAGAGAACATTGATAATAACACGGACAAGCTCTCCTTTCTCCTTAGCTTTGTTCTTTTCTTTTTACTCAAGACAAACAAGAGGTTTGTGCGTACTGCCTCACAGGATGGCGAATACTCCATGGGAAGCGGTGTCAGAGATGGTTTTTGGCTGGATGGAGATTCTGTTGCAGAGCTCTTGAAGTGGAAACTATCTTGGGATGGTATAAATTTATTCACAACTTAGACAGCAGCTGTGCCTCTCTTGGTGGAAAAGATAACCCAGCATGCAGGAGTGTGTGTCAAGGGGAACATGGTATGTATCCCACTGGACTTATTTTACTTTTTTACATAATTTCATTACATTTTATTTATATAGGTCAAAGTTAAAGAGTCCCCAATAGCAGAGAAAACCCCTAAGAATCAAACAACCCCACTTAACATGTTTCTATGTAATTACTCCTGATAGCTGCTTCCTTGCAAAAATAGAAAAATGCAAAGTTTTCTGAACATGAGGTCTGCCAAAGCCCATCCACACTGGATATCCAATGTGCTGAGGCCTGAAAAACAATGCAGGAGTTCATCTCATCCAGGTAACTTCAGGATTAATTCTGGATTTTCTCTACAGCAAAACTACAAAAAAGCTTCTGGCCAACCTAGAAGCAGGTTACGTATCATATGACACGTCCCCTGAACACGATTACTGTGACATCTGCACCAGACATGCTATCAAATGGTGATTAAAAATCTATGATAAAAGAAACATAACAGAATATAACAGTAACACCAACACTGTGAGAGATGATTGTTAATCTGGTGATTTAGTGCACAGAGCAGTAAAATTAACATTTTTATTCAAGACAATTATTTTGTAGCCGAGTCCATGCTCAGTGCTGCTGTTTATCTCTAAGATGAAACTTTAAACTGCATCCACTTAAACATTAAAACTTACCGTCACACATCCTAATAAATAAGATGAGGAAATTGCTTTAGTTTCTTGGTCAAGTCAAATTAATTTGAAAGATGGAACAAGTGTTCTTTATGTGTGTCCGGTGTTTGAGCAGCTGCAGTTCCAGAAGATTAGGACCAAGTATAACAAATATAAAAACAGTTCAAACAAAGACTTAATCTGTGCTCAAAACTTGATATGAGGTCAGAAAGTAGAGTGTAGGTGTTCTGTTTTAGGATGATATATTCATAGATAATAAAATAAAATAGTTGTAACAAAAATCAATTATAGAGTAACATATAAAAATTGATATTTACTACTGATACTCATCAGGGAAACGCAAAGAAATTAAGCACAACTGAAGCACGTGACTCTCTCTCAGAGGTCTGAGGGATCCAGAAATGGTGATGCTATTTTACTGGTCACTTTTTACAACATTTACTAAAATATTTGTAACTTTTTATATTTAAAACACAATTTTAAATGCTAAATCTAGATGTTAAATCTAGATGTTATGGGAAACTAAATATTTAGCTAACATGCAAATTTATTGTACGGTCAATGGAAATACCAAAATAAAAGCTTTACAAAAACCTCCGGCACTAAAGACTCGAAAAAACATGTTTTTGTAAGATTTTGAGGTTAATGTGGAAAAATGTTGCTGTTAAGCATGTTTCTGTCACGGCTGCCGAGGCGAGCCGTGTGGATTTAGAAGGAGGACCCAAGATGCAGGCAGTGGATGAGATACCGGTGGTTTTATTTACAGAGGTGTAGTGGCAAACAAACAGTGGGGCATAACAAACAACTAAAGACACCTAAACTGGGAGAACTAAAATAACAGACCTGGGAGCATATGACAACGGATGATGAATAGCAGAGAGACGCAGACGAGGAACAGGACTCCGTGGAACACAGGGTAACAGACTGACACAGAGTTACACAGACTGACACGGAGGAACACAGACGAACCGGCAACAGGCAGGAGAACACACAGGGCTTAAATACACACACCAGTAATCAGGGGATGAGAGACAGGAGGGCAACACAGCTGGGAGGAATCTGGGCTGACGGGACAGGGGAAACGTAAACTGATCACACTCACATACGACGCGGACCTTCACAATAAAACAGGAAACTCAGATACATGGAACCAGACAAGACATTGAACTAAACAGACAGATTCAGATGCAGACTCAGAGGCAGATCGAAAATATAACACACAGAACTCAAACAATAATAATCATCATCATCATAAACTAGAAAATGATAACTAAAAGCGCTGGGTCACCGACCCAGGACCATGACAGTACCCCCCCCCCACAAGGGGTACTGTCCCAACAGAAGCACAAAAAACAGCCAAAAACAGAAAACAACCCAACCAGGGTGGGCGGCGGGGGACCAGGAAGGAGGGACAGAGCCTAGAAAGACCCAGAAGGTCAAGTTCAGGGGGCCGACCCGGAGGCCGACAGCGCAGGAGGCCAAAACAGTTCAGTTCCGGGGGCCGACCGTGTGGACGGCAACTGCGACGACGGGCAAACAGTTCCGGGGGCCGGCCACGCGGAAGGCAGTGGCGGCGACAGAGCAGATCCGGGGGCCGGCCACGCGGAAGGCAGTGGCGGCGTTCAGGAGGGTGTTCAGGAGGGCGTCCACGGTGGCGGAGATGCCCAACAAGCGGCCTGGCAGATGACCGATGATGTGGAGGCGGTAGTAGGGGACCTGAAGGCTGCATGGCCCCTGCAGCCCCAGGCGAAGCGGAGGCTGGACCAGACGAGGCGGAAGCTGAAGCGGAGGCTGGACCAGACGAGGCGGAAGCTGAGGCGGAAGCTGAAGCGGAGGCTGGACCAGACGAGGCGGACGCTGATGCGGAGGCTGGACCAGATGAGGCGGACGCTGATGCGGAGGCTGGACCAGACGAGGCGGACGCTGATGCGGAGGCTGGACCAGACGAGGCGGACGCTGATGCGGAGGCGGACGCTGATGCGGAGGCTGGACCAGGCGAGGCGAAGCAGCCGATGAGGAGGCTGAAGCCGGGCCAGGCGACGCTGCTGATGAGGAGGCTGGACCAGACGAGGATGAAGACACAGAGGCTGGACCAGACGAGGATGAAGACACAGAGGCTGGACCAGACGAGGATGAAGACACAGGGGCTGGACCAGACGAGGATGAAGAAGCAGAGGCTGGACCAGACGAGGATGAAGAAGCAGAGGCTGGACCAGACGAGGATGAAGAAGCAGAGGCTGGACCAGACGGGGATGCAGAGGCTGGACCAGGTGAAGCGGATGAAGCCGAAGCATGCGCTGGACCAGGCGACGCTGAGGATGCTGAATCCGGACCAGGCGACGGCGTGGAGGATGCAACAGAGGCCGGGCCAGGCAACGGCGTGGAGGATGCAGACGGAGGCGCTGCAGCAGATGGCGGCATGGATGAAACTGCTGCTACAAGCGTGGATGAGGCTGCTGGTGGAGCAGCTGGTGGCTGGATGGGCTCCTCGGGCCCCCCAGCTGACGAGGCAGATGGCTGGACGGGCTCCTCGGGCCCCCCAGCAAAAACAGTCTCAGAACCAGTGGGCACTGGAGCCCCTGGCACACACAGAACAGAACCAGCAGGTGCGGAGACTTCTGGCAGGAACGCAACAGAACCAGCAGGCACACGGGCCTCTGGCAGGAACGCAACAGGACCAGCAGGCACACGGGCCTCTGGCAGGGACAGAACAGGACCAGCAGGCACACGGGCCTCTGGCAAACACATAGCGGCCTGCAGCTGCGCAGAGCATTGACCCTGCTCAGACAGCGACAGCTCTGTGCAGTCCTCAGCTGGCTTCTTAAACTCCAGGGGTCCAGAGTCTGATGGGGGCTGAAACCCAGCCTCTGGGGAGGCCCTGGAGTGCATCTCAGTCTCAGAACTGGCCAGCCTTTGAGGAATGTTGACATTGTTCTTGGGTTTGTCTCTCTGCTTAGAGTACGGAGTTGTTGAACTGTCCGTTATGGGTTGGACTGACATGGCTTGCTGTACAGGAGGAGTAGGTGAAGGTGATGGCTGAACAGGTGGTGGAGCAACTGACACAGGATGCAGGGCTGGTGACTGCTGAACAGGAGGCTGAACTGAGGATAAAGCTAATGATTCTTCTGCTAACCGGGCTACTGACTGGGCCATGGATTGTAACAGGGTTTGTAATAAGTCTGGCTGTGACTGTAATTGAGCTATGGATTGTGAGGCTGAATGTGGCGGAGGTGGCGACTGGGCTTCCGGCTGGGCGGCTAACTGAGCTACCTGCTGGGCAGCTGGCTCAACAAACACAGCCCCGGAATAAACAGTCATTCGAGCTGGCGAAACAGACGGAGTGTCTTTTCCACTCACCACAGCCGGCAGTTCCGAAGTCCTACTCTCCGGCTGTGGGGCGACGCGCCGACGGCGCGATCGTCGCTTCCTCCCGGGCGAAACCTCCGGCGGCCCGGGCAAAACCTCCGGCGGGCCGGGCAAAACCTCCGGCGGGCCGGGCAAAATCTTCACCGCCAGGCCGGGCAAAATCTTCACCGCCAGGCTGGGTTGGGAAGCGGTAGCGGCTGGAGGGCGAAGGTGCAGCTCATGAAGGAGGAAGTCCCGTGCCAGCGGGTGAAGCGAGTCTAGCAGCCAGGAGTGTGCAGAGAGTAGCTGCTGTAGCCTGGCTTCTACAGCGCGGTGGAACTCTTCTTCCTCCTGCTCGAGCCACAGGTTTACCAACCTTGCGACCGTGTCGGTTACCTCCTCCCGAAACTCCTGGGTAGGTGCGAATGCTGCTGGGTCCATAGTGGCCGGTTCGTACTGTCACGGCTGCCGAGGCGAGCCGTGTGGATTTAGAAGGAGGACCCAAGATGCAGGCAGTGGATGAGATACCGGTGGTTTTATTTACAGAGGTGTAGTGGCAAACAAACAGTGGGGCATAACAAACAACTAAAGACACCTAAACTGGGAGAACTAAAATAACAGACCTGGGAGCATATGACAACGGATGATGAATAGCAGAGAGACGCAGACGAGGAACAGGACTCCGTGGAACACAGGGTAACAGACTGACACAGAGTTACACAGACTGACACGGAGGAACACAGACGAACCGGCAACAGGCAGGAGAACACACAGGGCTTAAATACACACACCAGTAATCAGGGGATGAGAGACAGGAGGGCAACACAGCTGGGAGGAATCTGGGCTGACGGGACAGGGGAAACGTAAACTGATCACACTCACATACGACGCGGACCTTCACAATAAAACAGGAAACTCAGATACATGGAACCAGACAAGACATTGAACTAAACAGACAGATTCAGATGCAGACTCAGAGGCAGATCGAAAATATAACACACAGAACTCAAACAATAATAATCATCATCATCATAAACTAGAAAATGATAACTAAAAGCGCTGGGTCACCGACCCAGGACCATGACAGTTTCAGTTTACAAACGGCGCCCCATAAAAACTGATTAGTCAGCAGTCTGTGATTTTACACCTGTTGATCTGTAATCTGGAACCTAGCCTTCTCCAGAGCAGGTTAGGGCTACCGCACAGGTTACCATGGTGATTGAACCACCTTCGTAGGACAAACAACCCAGAGTTAACCTTCAGTATTTACTACGGAGCTCGTTCAGCATACTCAGGATGTGTTTCTGACACTGTTGATCTGGATAAACGGTCACAAGCTGGTTATAAACTCAGGAAGTTAACCCAGAGTTTCCCTTCACGTTTACATGGAAAGGGTGACCAACCTGACCTAAGAGGGGTGTTTCACGGATCATGTGACTCTTCTTCCATAGAAAATGATTCCTATTCGTGCTAAACTACTTTAGAGATGTTATTAAATGGTGATTAAAATTCTATAAAGAACAAAAGAACTATGCCAGTAACATACAAAACTGTTGTAATAAGGACAAGAGATGATAAATTCATTAATCTTTTCTGGTGATGTTGTGCACAGAGCAGTAAATCATTTAATTCCAGTTAATTATTTTATTGAAAAGTCATGCTTTCAGTGATGCTATTTATCTCTAAGGTGACGGCTGCAAATTAGAATCCATTTAATAATAATAATAATGGATTGGATTTATATAGCGCTTTTCAAGGCACCCAAAGCGCGTTACAATTCCACTATTCATTCACTCTCACATTCACACACTGGTGGAGGCAAGCTACGGTTGTAGCCACAGCTACCCTGGGGCAGACTGACAGAGGCGAGGCTGCCATATCGCGCCACGGCCCCTCTGGCCAACACCAGTAGGCAAGTAGGGTAAAGTGTCTTGCCCAAGGACACAACGACCAGGACAGAGAGCCCGGGGATCGGGCTTAATTTAAACATTAAAGCTTACACAGCCTGATAAAGCACACGTGGAAATGCTTTCAGCTGTTCTTCATGTGTGTGTTCTGTGCTCTAGTAGCTACTCCTCCACAGTCAAAGAGAATTAGCAACAGATTAGAATGATGCAACAGTTTGATACGTTTTCTGAATCGCAAAGTTAATCCACACCCACTCACGTGATCTGATGCAGTTTGCACTTCATTCAGTGATTTAGTAACAAGCTGCACATATTAAATGTATTCCAACAGCAGTGAAGTTACGAGAACACGTGCTGTGAATAAAACAGTCGGTGACAACACGACACTCCCTGCTCTCGATCGTTTCTGTCATGGTCCTGCGGCCATGACTCAGTGACTTTGTGTTTGTGTTCTTTATTGTTATTACTTTCATTATTATTCGTGGCTGTTTTGGGATGGTTTGTGTTTTGGGATTTTAGATACTGGGTTCTGGGTTTGTGCTCCCTCTATTGGTCCCTGGTGTTAGTGTCCCCCTGTCTCGTCAGGTTAATCAGGTCCAGCTGTGTCCCCCACCTGTGTGTGATTTCCCAGTGTTTCTCTATGTACTTATAGTGTGTGTT
Source organism: Astatotilapia calliptera (assembly GCF_964374335.1). Lineage (NCBI taxonomy): Eukaryota > Metazoa > Chordata > Actinopteri > Cichliformes > Cichlidae > Astatotilapia > Astatotilapia calliptera. The sequence goes on along the minus strand of NC_137422.1, from coordinate 3,847,406 downwards.
TTCCTCCGCTCCTCGTCGCGTCGTCTGTGTTCATACTCTGTGAAATCCCCTACGTGCTCTCCCTGCTGTTCTCCCTTCATGTTCAGGTTTGCTACTCCTTGGTGTAGTTTCTCCCAGTTTAGTTCATCCTTAGTTCTGTTTTGCCATCTCCACTTTATGTTTGGTATTGTTAATAAATCGCCCTCACGTCTAAATAAGTACTGCATTTGAGTCCTCCTTTCCACTCCTCACACGGCCACTGACCCGGACCGTGACAGTACAACGCGACCACAAGATGGACCCAGCAGCGCTTAATCCGTCTAAGGAGCTACGGGAAAATCTTGTCGATGCCACACAGGAGCTCATCGACCTGTGGCTGGAAAACCTGGGTGGCCAGTCCCAGCGCGCTATAGAGAGGCGGCTACAGCGTCTAGTGACAGGTCTCCCGTGGCTTCTAGGCTCGCTATGTCCGTGGGAGCGGGAGTTTCTCCTTTTGGATCTTGGACTTGGCTTCCCCAGAGGCTGGGTTACAGCCCTCAGCTTACTCTGGACCCCTGGAGGCCAAGATGCCAGCTGTGAACTGCACCGGGCTGTCACTGCCTGAGCAGGGTCAGTGCTCTGCGCAGCTGCAGCCCTCCTTATGTGTGCCAGAGGCCCATGTGCCTACTGGTTTTGTTTCACGTGTGCCAGAGGCCCGCGAGCCTGCTGGTTTTGTTTTGTGTGTGCCAGGGGCCCCGGTGCCCGCTGGTTCTGCGGCTGTTTTCCCTGGGGGGTCCGAGGAGCCCGTCCAGCCTACTGTTTCGCCGGCTGGGGGGCCCGAGGAGCCTATCCGGCCTCCTGTTTCGCCGGCTGGGGGGCCTGAGGCCCGAGGCCTGCTTCACCACCTATGGCTGCAGCGCCGCCTCCTGCAGTACCACCACCTGCAGCGCTACCACCTGCTACTGCCACGCCTCAGCCTGAAGCTTCATCCTCGCCTGGCCCGGCTTCATCCTCGCCTGGCCCGGCTTCATCCTCGCCTGGTCCGGCTTCATCCTCGACTGGTCCTGGTCCAGCTTCATCCTCGCCTGGCCCGGCTTCATCCTCGCCTGGTCCAGCTTCAGCCTCGCCTGGCCCAGCTTCATCCTCGCCTGGTCCAGCTTCATCCTCGCCTGGTCCTGGTCCGGCTTCATCCTCGCCTGGCCCGGCTTCATCCTCGCCTGGTCCGGCTTCATCCTCGCCTGGTTCTGGTCCGGCTTCAGCCACTGCACAGAGACATGCCATCTTCAGAAGTTTTCTGATGACTCTGCGGTGGTTGGATGCATCAGCAGGGATGATGAGACAGAGTACTGGGCTGTGGTCGACTCCTTTGTCATGTGGTGTGAGCAGAATCATCTGCAGCTCAACGTGGCAAAGGCAGAGGAACTGATCGTGGACTTCAGGAAGACCAGGAAACACTTGACCCCTGTTTCAATTCAGGGGGTCAGTGTTGACATTGTGAAGGACTATAAATACCTTGGAGTACACATTGACAATAAACTGGACTGGGCTAAAAACACCACAGCACTTTACAGGAAGGGCCAGAGTCGTCTCTATTTTTTGAGGAGACTGAGGTCCTTCAACATCTGCCAGAAAATGCTGAGGATTTTCTATGAGTCTGTTGTGGCCAGTGCGATCCTCTATGCTGTTGCATGCTGGGGGAGCAGGCTGAGGGTCGCAGATGCCAACAGACTTAATAAACTAATCCGTAAGGCCAGCAATGTTGTGGGGATGGAGCTGGACTCCCTCAAGGTGGTGTCGGAGAGGCGGATGCTGTCCAAGATAAAGACAATGTTGGATAACACCTCCCACCCACTCCATGACATGCTGGTCAGTCACAGGAGCACGTTCAGTGAGAGACTGAGATTACCGAAAAGCACCACTGAACGACACAGGAAATCATTCCTGCCTGTGGCCATCTCCCTGTACAACGCATCCACTTAACACACTGTTTGCTGCTACAACTACACATGTTTCTTTTCCAACTATTTATTTATGAGTGACTTATGTATGTATGTATGTATATATATGTATATATTGTACTATTCTTAGTTAGTGTATTGTCTGTCTTGTCTTAATGTTGGTTTAAAATGGAGCACTGTAACAAAAAATAATTTCCCCCAGGGATCAATAAAGTATTCTGATTCTGATTCTGATTCAGCCTCGCCCGGTCCTGGTCCGGCTTCATCCTCGCCTGGCCCGGCTTCATCCTCGCCTGGTCCGGCTTCATCCTCGCCTGGTCCAGCTTTCGTGCCTGCACCCTCGCCTGGTCCAGCCTTCGTGTCTGCATCCTCGTCTGGTCCAGCCTTCGTGTCTGCATCCTCGTCTGGTCCAGCCTTCGTGCCTGCATCCTCGTCTGGTCCAGCCTTCGTGCCTGCCTCCTCGTCTGGTCCAGCCTTCGTGCCTGCATCCTCGTCTGGCCCAGCCTTCATGCCTGCATCCTCGTCTGGCCCAGCCTTCGTGTCTGCCTCCTCGTCTGGTCCAGCCTTTGTGCCTGCATCATCGCCTGCAGCAGCTTCTTCGGCATCCGCATCATCGCCTGCAGCAGCTTCTTCGGCATCCGCATCATCGCCTGCAGCAGCTTCTTTGGCATCCGCATCATCGCCTGCTGCATCAGCTCCTTCGGCATCCGCATCATCGCTTGCTGCATCAGCTCCAGCCCCGCCTGGTTTGGCTTCAGTGGGTCCAGCCTCTTCCTTCTCCTCGTCTGTGCCTGGTTCCGCTGTTGGCACACCACCATCCGGTCTGCGTCTGGCACCTCATCTTCATTGGCCGTTTTCTAGGCTGCTGGCTAGTCGTCATCGCCGTCGTGGCCGCCCTCCTAAACGAGGTTGTCGCCGCCACGGCCTCCTTCGTGGCCGGCCTCATGAACTCTTTACGCGCCGCCATGGCCTCCTTCGTGGACGGCCTCCTGAACTTTTTACGCGCCGCCATGGCCTTCTTCGTGGACGGCCTCCTGAACTGTCCCATCCTGGCCTCCTGTGCTATCGGGCCCCAGGCCGGCCACCTGCACTGTGCTTCGGACTCTGCTCCCCTGTAAGTTTTGTGAACGTTTGTTTGGGTCTCTGGGGTCTCCATTTTGGTCGTGGACCGACCAGCAGTTGCGGTAACGTTTGCACATCCTCTCCCATTAATGCGGCAGATAAATAATCACCTAACAGTGCATATTATGTTAGCGCGATCTGCCTTATTACAAAACCTACCATTACTTTGCATTTAGGTGACCATGATGAGAGAAACAGAGAGAGTCTTGCTTAGATGCTGGCAGTTGTCGCTGCAGTGTGTGGCGATCCCTTGCCAGGATCAACAAACGCAAAGCCCCAGGTCCTGACAACATCCCGAGACGAGCACTGAGGGACTGCTGCAGGACTCACTCATTGGTGGTGAGAGAAGGAAGACAAGATGATGAGATGAGATGATGAGAAAGCCTTTATTTGTCAGTTACAGTTGCCCACAACCGAGATGACAGACCTTGCAGACCGTACATACATTACACAAAAATCACACTGGGGAGACAGGTCAGGCTAGGTAGCAAGGGAAAAAAACTTTGAAATGTGTAACACAAAAGGATAATGTGGAATGCAGAGATATCAACACACCATAACACAATATAACACAGACAAGCAACATGGGAGAATATTCCAGTGTGTACAGCTGGTCTGGGACCGCTGCAATCTTTGATCGCGCCTCCAGCTTTTGATTTGGGGGAGGGAGGGTGATAGTGTGTATAAGTATCAGTGTACACGTTTCATGCGTGTGCGTGTGTGTGCGTATCCCGTGTTCAGCTGAGAGAAAATCTCCGGTTAAGCGAAGGTCAACAGTCTCCAGCGGACCCAGGTGAAAATTGTGAAAATTAGCCATTTTCATATAGACGGTGGGAGTAGGGGATATTGGACCTTCGCTGTAAAATACACTTAAAGTGTATTTAAAAGTTTTAGGGTTAGAAACCTAAAGACTTACTCCTACTGGAAATTGGTCTTCTACACTGAATGGGTAACCGAATTCCATTGATGCTCTCGATTGTGACAATTAAGGTCAATCACCTCCAGTCCAGCCATGCATAGTTGTGTATGCTCAAGTGGGATGAAGAACTTTGCACATTTTGTGGTAAAAAGAAAGATGAGATTAATCACTGAGCTTCTCGATGTTTTTGCAAATGTGCTTATCAGAACTGTTTTTGTTAAGCTTCTCGAAGAAGCTTCTCGGATGAGACGTGAAACGACTCCAGGAAACTTAAAGAAGTCCAGTCGCTTTCTTTCCATGTATTTGATGGTTTTATAATTCTTTTCAGCCACCTTACACATTCTTATTGCACTTATTGATCCTCTTACCCGTGAACCCAAAGGCTCTTAGAAGAGCCACTGTTTCTGTTCCCTGCTGCTCTAGTCTATTCTTTTCTCTTCCATCTTATTCTCTTCCCAACATTTTTATTCTGTTTTATCCCTGCAAATTTCTACATCTCTTCCCTTCACTTTTCTCTCTCGTTGTTTTGTTCTTTTTCAGTGTTTTTTTTCTGTGTTTTTTTTAATGGAACAGGTGTCAAAGGTCAGACTGTGTTGCTTCTCTTTTATTGTTCTCTCGCTCTCTTTCTGTGTGTGTTGGTGTGGTATGTATATTTTTCCTTAAAACACCAACAAATGGCAGAAGATGTCTCGGCGAGGCAAAAACAGCCAGTGCTCTCTGCTAAATGAATATTAGAAGCGGCAGACAGAGTTGGGCTGGTGTCTTCGGTGACAGGTAAAGATGCTCTTTGATGGTATGCTAGCTTTGTTTTATTCAAATATGCTATGAGAAAGATCATTTAGCAAGAAGTTACAAGTGATGTTTTTTTCCTTTTAACTCACGGTTGACATTTCCTCCTGAAAGAAGGTCAATGATTGGCGACACTGGAAGCATGAACTGAATACTGCTGTAGAGGAGGTGAGGACAAGACAAGGTTCATTCAGCTTGTCCTAGCATAATTCCTTAACCCTTGTGCGGCCTGGACCAAAATAAAAAAGAAGGGGGGGGGGTCACGCAGACCCCGGCAGCGCGGACCCAGGTCTCGTCGCGAAACAGGGCTCCGGTTCGCGGTGGGGGCAGATGGGGGTCAGGCGGACCCCGGCTATAGCGGGTCTCGTCACAGAATCGGACAAAGGCACCTAATTGGCTGCAACCCTCCATTGATCGCGTAAGTTACGATGGCGAACCTTGGGGTCTGGAGGGACCCCGAAGCGCCACGGCAAAAACTTCACATCATCATCATCGTCTCCTTCTCGAGAGTGTTCACATAAACCGGCCTCAGCGAGGACCTCGGACTCTCCGTTCCTCCTCGACCTCCTTCCTCCTTCTCCCCCGTTCTCCTGCTCCCTGCAGGCGAGCACTTAGCCGGATGGGCCCCGGGTTACGCGTAAACCGGCCTAAGTGGGCACCGCGGGCACTCCGTGGGTACTCTGTGACCCCTTAGTGATCATGAAGGGGTATTTCGCCACCCCACACCACATTTGTAAGTTACGATGGCAAATACTGGGGTCTCGAGGGACCCCGAGCCACCGGAGCAAACTACTCTCAACTTCACATCATCATCAACATCATCGTCTCCTTCCTCCTTCTCCTTGGTCCTTCTACCCTGCGCTTGCAAACACTCAGCTTTACAGAGGGTAGTCTTCACGTAAACCGGCCCTCTCCTCAGTTCTCCTGGGCCTCGCTGTTGGACGCTTGGCTTTACAGAGGGCAGAGTTCACGTAAACCGCCCTCCTTGAGGGCCTCAGACTCTCCTTGCCGCCTTCCTACCTCCTTCTGCTCCATTCTCCTGCTCCTCGCAGGCAAGCGCTTAGCCGGGTGGGCCCCAAGTTACGCGTAAACCGGCCTTCGCAAGGAATGGGGGTGCTCTCTACTCCGTGGGTACACTGTGACCCCTTAGTAATGGTGATGGGGTATTTCGCAACCCCAATGCACATTCATAAGTTACGATGACAAACACTGGGGTTTGGAGGGACCCCGAAAAGTCGGAGGAAACAACTCTCAACTTCAGATCATCATCATCATCATCGTCTCCTTCTTGGCAGTGTTCGCGTACACCAGCCTAAGTAAGGACCTCGGACACTCCCTGCCTCCTAGTCCTCCTTCCTCCTTCTCCTTGGTTCTCCTGTGCCTCACTGTCGGACGCTTAGCTTTGCAGAGGGCAGTGTTCGCGTAAACCGGCCTCCATGAGGACCTCGCACTCCCCCTGCATCCTTGTCCTCATACCTCCTTCTGCTCTGTTCTCCTGCTCCTCGAAGGCGAGCGCTTAGCAGGATGGGCCCCGGGTTACCCGTAAACCGGCCTAAGCGGGGACCTCAAACTCTCCCTGCCTCCTAGTCCTCCTACCTCCTTCTGTTCCGTTCTCCAGCTCCTTGCAGGCAAGCGCTTAGCCAGAAGGGCCAAAGGTTACGCGTAAACCAGCCTAAGTGAGGACCTCGGACTCTCCCTGAGTCCCCGTCCTCCTTCCTCCTTCTCATCGGTTCTCCTGTGCCTCGCTGTCGGACGCTTAGCTTTGCAGAGGGCAGTGTTCGCGTAAACTTGCCTCCATGAGGACCTCGGACGCCTCTAACATCCCAGTCCTCCTACATCCTGCTCCTTGGTTCTCCTCCTCCCCGCAGGGGAGGGCTTAACCGGACGGGCCCCAAGTTACGCGTAAACCGGCCTTCATGAGGACCGGGGATGTTCTCTGCTCCGTGGGTACACTGTGACCCCTTTGTAATTGCGATGGGGTAATTCGCAACCCCAATGCACATTCGTAAGTTACAATGGCAAACACTGGGGTCTGGGGGGACCCGAACCGCCGGAGGAAACAACTCTCAACTTCACATCATCATCATCATCATCAACGTCTCCTTCTCGGCAGTGTTTGCGTAAACCGGCCTAAGTAAGGACCTCGGACTCTCACAGCCTCCTAGTTCTCCATGCTCCTTCTGCTCTGTTCTCCTGCTCCTCGCAGGCGAGCGCTTAGCCGAATGGGCCCCAAGTTACGCATAAACCGGCCTTCATGAGGACCGGGGGTGCTCTCTGCTCCGTGGGTACACTGTGACCCCTTTGTAATCGCGATGGGGTAATTCGCAACCCCAATGCACATTCGTAAGTTACAATGGCAAACACTGGGGTCTGGGGGGACCCGAACCGCCGGAGGAAACAACTCTCAACTTCACATCATCATCATCATCATCAACGTCTCCTTCTCGGCAGTGTTTGCGTAAACCGGCCTAAGTAAGGACCTCGGACTCTCACAGCCTCCTAGTTCTCCATGCTCCTTCTGCTCCGTTCTCCTGCTCCTCGCAGGCGAGCGCTTAGCCGAATGGGCCCCAAGTTACGCATAAACCGGCCTTCATGAGGACCGGGGGTGCTCTCTGCTCCGTGGGTACACTGTGACCCCTTTGTAATCGCGATGGGGTAATTCGCAACCCCAATGCACATTCGTAAGTTACGATGGCAAACACTGGGGTCTGGAGGGACCCCGACCCGCCGGAGCAAACATCTCTCAACTTCACATCATCATCATCATCAACGTCTCCTTCTCGGCAGTGTTTGCGTAAACCGGCCTAAGTAAGGACCTCGGACTCTCACAGCCTCCTAGTTCTCCATGCTCCTTCTGCTCCGTTCTCCTGCTCCTCGCAGGCGAGCGCTTAGCCGAATGGGCCCCAAGTTACGCATAAACCGGCCTTCATGAGGACCGGGGGTGCTCTCTGCTCCGTGGGTACACTGTGACCCCTTTGTAATCGCGATGGGGTAATTCGCAACCCCAATGCACATTCGTAAGTTACGATGGCAAACACTGGGGTCTGGAGGGACCCCGACCCGCCGGAGCAAACATCTCTCAACTTCACATCATCATCATCATCATCAATGTCTCCTTCTCGGCAGTGTTCGTGTAAACCGGCCTAAGTAAGGACTTCGGACTCTCCGTGCCTCCCCGTCCTGCGACCTCCTTCTGTTCTCCATTCTCTTGCTCCTCGCAGGTGAGCGCTTTGCCGGAAGGACCTCGGGCTTTCCGTGCCTGCGTGTCCTCCTTGCTCTCTCTCCATCATTCTCAAGTGCCTCGCTAGTGAAAGCGCAGCTGTTTGGCTTGCCTAGTACGTGAACACCGCCCTCCGTTTATGCTCTTGCTAGAGTACGCTTAGGTCTGCGAAGGGCCGGTTTCGCGAACACCCCGTTCGGTGAGGACCTCGGGCTCCCCATGGCCCCTCTTCCTCCTTGCTCCTTCTCTACCGTTGTCATGCGCCTCGCTAGTGAAAGAGAAGCTGTTTGGCCTTCCTATTACACGAACACCGCCCTCCAGTTGGACCTCGGGCTCTGCGTTGCTCCTCGTACTCCTTACTCCCTCTACATCATTCTCAAGCGCCTCGCTAGTGAAAGAGCAGCTCTGTGGCCTGCCTATTACGTGAACACCGCCCTCCATTTGGACTTCAGACACTCCTTGCCTCCTCCTCATCCTTGCTCCCTCTAAATCGTTCTCAAGCGCCTCGGTAGCGTACGCTTACGTCTGCGGAGGGCAGGTTACGCGAACACAGCCCTCCATTTGGACCTCGGACCCTCGCTCTCGCGGGCCCCGCTGGCAAGCCCTTAGCTTTGGGGAGGGCGGGTTTTGCGAACACCACCGTCTTTGAGGAACCCAGTACCTCCCACACACACACACACACACACACAGGATGCAGTGAGGAGTAGAAGGAGGTTGTTGCTACGCCTGCGTCGCGAAACCAGGGCTCATTGTGTGTGCGCCCGGAGCAGCTACGGGGGAAACACATGGGACAACCGACCAGTTTGGGGCCATGGTTTAACGTGTATTTTCAGTGTGGTTTAACTTGCTAATCTGATCTGAAATACTTTCCTTGAATGTGTCTTAATTTCACCTCTTTTTTCTTTCTTCTTTTCTTAGCTTACTGAAAATGTTGGGGACCAAAGGCCAGATCCAGGGATGTGTGCTGCTTGTGCTACTGGCGTTATGTGGGCAAACTACTTGCTGTCAACATTGATACAAAGGTAAAGTACAATCCCAGGGTTGTGTGCTGCTTGTGGTACTCGCTTTATGTGGACAAACTGCTTGCTGTCAACATCAATACAGAGATAACAAACGAATAGCCCAGTGTAACGTAGTGTTTTATGGGGTTTTTTTTCTGGAATGATTCAAATGTTACCATCATTTCCCCAACCCCGCAGGCTCTGCGACCCGTGAAGAACTGAGACTCCTTCTGGTCGATAAAACAGGATCGGGAAAGAGTGCGTCCAGAAACACCATCCTGGGGGATGCGAACGCTTTCAAAGAAGACGTTTCGCCCGCGTCTGTCACCGACAGACGACAGCAGAGGGCAAAGATGGAAGAAATATCGTTGTGATCGACACTCCGGGGCTGTCTTCTGGATGAAATAGATGAAATGGTGGATTTCAGTGGAGAAAACCACTACACCGATGAGATTTATAAGGCGGCCCAGAAGAAACTCGAAGGAGAAAGGCTGAAGGGGAGAAAGGAGGAAGAACAAAGAAAAAGGGAAGAAGAGGAGAGGATCAAATTGAAGGAGCGGTGTAAATTCTTCGGCCTGCCTTCCTTGGGATTATTTGGCGCAGGAGCGTACTTTACATCTTATGTTCTCATGGGTCTCGGTAGAGCCCTTGGATATTCTCAGTTAAATTGTACACTGTCAATGTTCGCTTAGCTAAACCCACCCCGTTTCTCCTTGTTAAACTATGAAGGCTTAGTTTCATTTCACTTGTTTTCTAGGATTTCTAGTTCCAATGCAGTCTATGTACTTACTTACTTACTTACTCACTGAATGTTTGCCTATGCTGTAGCTGTTCTATGAAGTCGCTATAAAACAACAAAAAAAAATAGAAAAAGATGGACTCTGCACCCCTAAGTCGCGACGAGGAGGACCGTTCCTCGGACGGCACAACTGACAGTTCCTCGGAAGAGGGGGAGATACTGTCCGACGCGGAGTGTGATGCGGTCTTCTTTACCCGTCGATACCGTGAAAACTGCGGTGTATCACCTACTTGACCTAGTGATCAACGAGTACCGCACTGTTGCATGAGCTGAAATCGGCGAGGAAAATCTTCGACGCCATCACCGAGGCCTACGACAAACTGGTGGGAGCGGATGTGGTGAAAATAGGCCAGCTGCGGCTGGTCACAGAGTGTTACAAAGGAGATTGCTGAGATTCGTTTGTCACGAAAGGCTGATTCTTTCAATGCACGGATCCTACGGTGATATTTTTATCATGTCTTCACAGCCACTGGAGGCGCTGTACAGCACCGAGCGCCTGAAATGCGGACAGTTTGTTGATATTGTGATCAAAAATACAGTCCCGGGGGGGGGGGGGCGTTTTAAAAACGCACCCCCACTATTGCGCATGTCCCTAAATGGTATGGCCTGGATAGGTCTTCATTTCCCTCTGTGGCTGCCACTCCCGTTTCAATTTTTCTCCTAGTTTCGGGCAGGCTCTATGACGTTCGTCCACAGGAGGCGCTGTACAGCACCCGAGGGCCTGAAACACGGACAGTTTGTTGATATTTTTTCATGTAAACCTTTTTTTTTCATGTAAACCTGTTCTTGACATATCTACTGAGATTCGTTTATCTTGAAAGGCTGATTCAACCCCGTTGTTGACTTTTATTTTGCCTTCCAGATTGCCTCAGTTGTATCATGAGTGCAATTCCAAATAAAATAAAATAAAACTCAGAAGCGTCTGTGTGTTGTATTCTTCTTCTTCTTCTTATTATTATTATTATCATTATTATCATTATTGTGATTATGCTTCATTTTCATGTACTGGGGTATCAATGACCCCCACGCTACCGCAGGAGCTTCTGTGCGTGGCCCCCAAGTGCTACATTTTCTTTCCCGATCCCCTGACGAAACCCATTAGAATCGCTCTGGGGCACTCGACTGGGGCACTTATTTTCGGTTTTGCTCAGATGGATCAAAATCTCTGAAGAGTGTTTAAACACCTTGTTGAATCTATGCTACAAAGAATTAAAACCATTCTAGGAGGTAGACGTGACGTCCAGAAGTAACAGAGAGACAAATGTACTTTCCCTTCATGCTAAATGATATTAGCATGATAAGAAGGCCAAAGATGACAAGACAGAGAGCAGTGAGTTTAAATATGTACTCATAGCTTCAGCTACTATATGACATCATAATGATGAAATAGTTCCTGTTTGTGTTTTTTTTTTAAGCCCACGTTTCTATTCAGGACATCAAAGTTAAAAACAAAACAAACACAAATTACCATCAGCTAAACGTGGATAATTCAGAGGTTTATTTTATTTTATGATGACAAGTGTAGACAAACTAAATGTGGGTGTACTTTTAACTCCACCCTGGTCTGAGTCTGATGCGGTTCCTGGCCCGAGGATAGAATTCATGTTCATCAATATTCAGGGCACTGCCATCCAGCACAGGGGAAACATTAATTTTTAATTTGAGTGATGATCCCCTTTAAGAGAATAATCTCTTGGAGTCTGAGGGCTGAAGAGATTTCCAAAATGGTGGCTGAAATTGAAACTGAGAGAGGCACTCCTAGCATAGTCGATGGCACTGCAGTGATGAAGGCCCTCTGGCTGAAAGCTGAACCGAATCCCCTCCAGACAGCGTCCAGGATGTAGTGCATCATCATTTTATGTTTGATGGAAGCAGGAGTCTCTGTGCGATGCAGAGCTGTAGCTTATTGTGCTTTTTGTTGTTGTTGTTTGTTTTTGTATTTTTGGAAAAATGTTGAACATGGTACATTCACTCTAAATAATAGATTTCCCACTTTTCTCTAAATGCAGAGAAGGAAGGAGGATAAAAATGCTGCTGACAGATTCACTGACTCTCCAGAGGAAACTGAAAATAGCGTGTACGTGAGCCTGTAGATTGTTGCTGCCTGATGAATGTCAGTGCATAGTCGCACTTCTCGTGTCTTGACACCAAAACCTTTGTTGTTAACGTAATAATCTGCATTTTTTTTCCTTCTGCATACAAAGAGGTTCTGTTTTTTTCTCAAAAGAAAATGAAAATGATTCAATGTCAACAAGCACAAATTATATTTTTATTTATCAAATGACAAAAAATAAGGTAGGCTAGACTCATTGCTGTGTATACATATAAGCCAAACACATGGATATATGTGGACCAGTTAGTCCGCTTAGCTGCCACAACAGGCTCATTATGACCAAGGGAAAAAGGACGATTAACCAGTTTTGATGCTTGAGAAAGAAACTCAGGTGTAATCATAAAGTTCTGGACATTTTCTGTAAATCTGGCCAATTGCCCACCTGAGTTCATTTTCCTGTACAACTGTGAAACACTTTACACACAGATTACATTATTGGATGGTTATGTGTGAGGCCCATTCTGCTACCTTGCACTCATGCCTCAGCTATATGCACTAAATCTGCTACAAGAGAATTGTACCACCTCACATCTGGCCTTTGGTTGTCCTTGACAGGCCTGCTTCAGACCAAGTAAAGTTCGGATTCAAATGTAAGTTAAGTACATATAATGCAGTTTCACACATTTCAGGCACAAAACACTCTTTGCTAAACAACTAATCAGAAATTGGTTTACTGATTATTGCAGTTTTGTAGGAAATGCAACTGATTTGTTCACAGAGGTAAGTGCATGCTTGGGTGGGGTTGAGCTAAAATGTGACAAACTAGCAGGTTTTACAACTGATGACTGTTCAAATCTTACTGGGAAAAATGCTAGATTTTTTAAGTGAAAAATCCAGCGAATGAATCCAGAACTGAAATCGGTAGTTTTGTGTCGTATCACACAGGAGGTGTTGTGTGTAAGTCAGTCGTAAAGAATGAACTTTACTTGATCAGGGCAAGTGCACTGACATATTTTAACCATTTAATGTTTACACTAAATGGTGTAAACATTAAATGGTTACCGGTCGATCTACTTCCCTACCCTCACCTATGGCCACGAGCTGTGGGTAGTGACCAAAAGAACGAGATCGCAGATACAAGCGGCGGAAATGAGCTTCCTCCGAAGGGTGGCTGGCCTCTCCCTTAGAGATAGGGTGAGAAGTTCGGCCATCCGGGAGGGGCTCAGAGTAGAGCCGCTGCTCCTCCGCATCGAAAGGAGCCAGCTGAGGTGGTTTGGGCATCTGACAAGGATGCCCCCTGGGCGCCTCCTGGGTGAGGTGTTCCTGGCATGTCCCACCAGGAGAAGGCCCCGGGGCAGACCCAGGACATGCTGGAGAGATTATATCTCTCGGCTGGCCTGGGAACTTCTTGGTGTTCCCCCGGATAAGCTGGAGGAGGTGGCTGGGGAGAGGGAGGTCTGGGCCTCTTTGCTTAGGCTGCTGCCCCCGCGACCCGGCCTCGGATAAAGCGGATGAAGATGGATGGATGGATGTTTACACTATTTATTTAAATTTATTGCTTTTCTTCTCAGTGCTCTTATTAATAGGTTTATTGTTTACACCATCTTATCAGGCACTGAATTACTCGGTGAATGTGTCAGAGATGATTTCATTTTCCTTGTACTTTAGGAGGATCATGTGATTGCACAGGTGTTGGATGGCTCAGCCGGGGAAAGGTGCTAAAAATAGTCTGAGAGCAGAAATTTGTGAGTTTTTCAACATTTTCTAAGGATGTCACAGAATTATGCTTTGAAGCTCTCAAAGAAGAATTCATGTTTCATCACTGTGAATTTCACAGACCAAAAATTTTATTGTAGATTTTCAGCCTTTTTTTTCCTGATGAAAACATGATGATCAAAAAACTGATGCATGGGGACAAAATCTTGATGAAATGTATTAACACACATGAATAAATATGGGATCAAATATTGTACAGAGACTAGTTTCAGTCAGAACAAATGAAAGGTGGGACAAGTTTGGAAGTGGTCCAATCAGAAGGAATCTCCCAGTGCATTAATGTTAGACGTGCACATTGGATCTGCCCTGAAATCTGTACAATTTTTATTTCATTTTTTTGGAAAATATAAATCTATGCTTATGTTCCCACTTCCTCATAAAAACACAACAAGTGGGAGGAAGGAAGAGTAGGTACATGAACAGATTTCAGATTTGATATCAGAAAAATAATAAACTTTGTAAACTGTGTGGAACAAATTTCACTGGTAAAAACACAAAAAACCTTTGCACTTTTAGATTTTAGTCAACTGAGTCGACTTCAGACTTAATCTACTATAATCTCATTATATATTCAGTCGACTAAAGTTAGACTAAAACCAAAAGAATATAGACGCCTAAATTGTGACCACAGGTAAATTATGCTTTTGCACTCCACAGTTCCTTCATTTTGCTGAAATGCTCTTTGTTGGGCTGCTAACACTCGGCTTGTTGTGAACTCAACTGTTTGGTTTCTGTGTAACAGCCAGGGATCTAAAACTGATGTGTATTTAATGTCCAAATGGTCCAGATACACATACATGGCTTTGAAGACCGCATGGGCCACATTCACATCATCAGTGGGTTTTGATTTTGTGGGCAGAGCTCCTGAACTTGATCTTATGGTCAAAAGCATCTTTGTGTATTTGTGTCTGAGATTGTGGACTTCATGGCCTTTGTGCAGGGTGGGGATATTATCAAAAATCAATACAAAAATCAATCATTCTGTAACTGGTTTGAAATTCAGTAAGTTCTATTTTGGCAAAGTGAAGTTTTTCACCCCTTTGGAGCATGAACCACCATGAAGCGTATGAAGAACCCCAGCTTTCTGTTTCAGCACAAGAATGTGACAGTTTTAATGCAACTGTCAGCATTTTTGTAAAATCCTGTGTCTGTCAATTAAACATCGCATTAAAACATTTCAGCTACAGGACAGAGTCTCCCACAGGACGTCTAAAAAGAGAAAAAACAGTAAGTCTAATAAATCCTGAGAAATATCTTTTGCTTCAGTTTCACAGTAATGCACTGGCAGCTGTCCGTAGATCCACACATTACAAATCAATGCTGCTGATGGCCAATTGCAGCAAACAAAGAATAGCACCACCGAGAACGGACGTTATAACGGGACATAAATGGAGCGTAACTCTCCTGACAGGATGAATGTCTTGCAATCTCTTTTGTTCCCACATAAGTCAGCAGAGTTGGCAAAAGCACACACATTCTGCACTTAAGTAGTAATACCAATACTAGTGTTAAAAACTACTCCAGTAAAAGTACTGATTCAGCTTCTGTGCTCAAATAAGAAAGTAAAAAGTAGCTCTTTGGAGGAAGTTTCTATTTTTGTGCAAAGCTAACTGAACATTTGCTATATAAACATAATGATAAAATTCACTGGATAGGAATACAAACTGTAGTCTGACTTTTTTCATTCTAATCATACTCAGCTTGAATCTGAAGAAAAAGAAGGAAAATAAAAAGTATATTTGCTGTTGCCGACATGATTTCATGACTTTGCCTCTAAACAGTTAAGTGGGATTCAGCAGGTGGAGGAACCCTGGAATTGTTTGTAATGGCTCAATGTGGGGAAAATAACTCATAACTCACAATCATCTCTAATGTGAGCTCCAGTAAATCATCTTAGTGTGCGGGCTGTGATCAGCTGACCGGCTGCTCTCTGTGGATGTACATAACTTAATTAAAGCAGATGTGGCCAGATGTTTCATGAGTTGTCCTGGCTGATTTCCATCCTCTACACTGACAGTACCCTGTTTATGCTGTCTGTTTTCTAGATGGTATAAAGTTGCTATGAAGGTGGAATTCAGTCAGTGGATCTCAGCACCATCAGCTAAAATTCATTTCATTCCCAGCTTTCTCCATCTCTGAGTGAAGTTAGCTGTCTTTCTTTTCTCTCCCTGTGAAATAAGCAGAGGACCAAACTGCACACAAACATTTTGCTGATGTTTGCCGAGCTGATAGAAACATTGCATTTGAAATTACCTAATAGTCCCTCCCTTTATGTACACTCCTCTTCAGTAGTGCTAGCTAGATCCTTAAGTACCGCAACTTACAGACACCTGCAGTCATCCCAGTGTTGTGGAAAAAACCCAACACCGTCCCACTTTTAACCCCTGACTTTGACACTCTTCATCTCTTTTTATGCAACTTCCTCTTGTGATTAACAAACGAAGAGGAGCAGTAACAAAATAATAACTTCCCCCAAACGTTTTAAGTAAAAGTAACGAGCCTGTTTTTAAAATGTAAGGAGTGCAGATTGGTACAGATATTTGTTTACACGTGTAAAAGTAAGAACTAGTCAGAACCTGCTGCTCTCTGGCAGAAAGCATCATGCCCTCCTTTGATAGAAAGACCCAAGAGAAGACCACCTGAAATAAGAGGAAGAACAAGAAGTAACAGGAGGGATAACGAGCCATACTAAACTACGGAAATCTGGTTATAAAGAGACTCATGTCCTCTCATAACCACCTCTTTGTGACTGGTAGAAATATTCAGGGCACAGTCCAAAGTGGGGAAATGTTTAACTCTCAGTGATGCCTCAGTGTTCATTTGACTTTGGGACCTGATGTGGAGTTTTTCACATACTTTTATACTGTTGTTTCAATTTTAAGTTTTGGTTTACTTGTAGTTTAAATTATGTTATTCTCTAAAATCCATCTTCAGGAAAACGTAAAATGAAACTGAAACCGTGCAGCCATACAACAAACATTTAAAAAACAACAAATTACTGTCAGCTGAGCTGCTGTTTAGCTTTATGATTTTAAATCCAAACTTTTAATGCCAAGTTAACAGACACAGGAGAATCTGATGGATTATACTTAAGTAACAAATTAATATTTAAAACACAGTTTTAATTATTACATCTGCATCCTTGATTTTAGCAGTCTGAAAACAAACAAAGAATAAATGTAAAGACTTCATATCTATGTGCAAACAAGGTCAGCAAGTATAAATATATATGCAGGGATTTAAGATTGTATATTAATGCTTATAGAACAACAAGAATATTGTAATATTGCTGCAACCAACAGGAAAACAGGTCAGTAGGCAGTGATTTATAAGCTGTAGCTCGGGAACACAACCTCCTCTGGAACAGGTTAAATTCACAGCATGAGATTCCATGGCAATAATCATCCAGCTCTGTAGTTACATGTATTAAGACTTCACTGGCTATATGAAATCCTGCCTCTATTTGCCAGACAGCAGAGTCTACTGCGTGTCTCGGGGGTTGTAAATGACATTGTCACGTTTCAGGATATATTGTTAATCAAGGCTTTGTGTAGCATCTTGTCTTGCCACCCCCATCAATGCTGGGGTCAGCAAAGAGCTCTGACTGTAAGCTGGCCAAACAAATGCAGTGTTTACGGCTAACTATAATTATAGGCTCTGAGTATGTCGGCTGATGATGGAAAGCCGGGTCATTAATGCCCGGCCCTGCAGGGTCAGTAAACACAGAAACAACAGTGCACAACAAATCTAATTAATTCAGCACCATAAGTAATTAAATGGGATATTTATATAAGTGCCAACCTAACACAAGTAGTATAAACACCCAACATAAGTTGTGCCTTTTCACATGAAGTTTTATTGACTTGCTGTAAGTGGAGCAGGGATTTGTGGACATATGCTCCAGCACATCTAGAATACACAGCTATGAATGTGTCCACATAGAAGGATCCACAGCTAGGATCATGTGCTGCTGTGCTGACTGCTTGTAACAAATGTTTTTCATAGGCCAGAACAGCAACTAAGGCACCGGGAGCCGAAAACATTTTTCTTGTGATAATTATGTTTTGACTCTCAGGACTAAAAATGGGTGAAGTGTAATGTTGCTATACCACAAACACCAGTGGCATAACAAAGATAACAATTATTTGTTCCAGCGTTTGAGAAAATGAATGAATGATGGATGAACGCTTTACTATCAGGTTATTAAGTAGCTGCATTTTTCTCTGCAAAGGGGGAAAAGTCAAAAACAGGATTACATAGAAGCTGATGAGCATGTTCAGTCAGCTCACCATCAGTAAAGCACATGTTTCGGTAATGGGGGAAAAAATCATCAGTGGACATCGGCAGACCTTCACCATGGGAACAGACAAGTGAAGAGCAGTGCCTCCATTTCAGTCCAGTGGAGCAAGAAATATGAATGCACCCATTCAGTTGAAAAGTGTAGGTGACCATAGCTGAAATATAATAGATATGTCCATATGCAATACACACGTACACAATGCACATGTGCTTTTAATGCCATTCTCT
This sequence comes from Astatotilapia calliptera, assembly GCF_964374335.1. Classification (NCBI taxonomy): domain Eukaryota; kingdom Metazoa; phylum Chordata; class Actinopteri; order Cichliformes; family Cichlidae; genus Astatotilapia; species Astatotilapia calliptera. The sequence continues at coordinate 3,829,284 of NC_137422.1, read as the reverse complement.
GCAATGGACACATTTTGATCCGTTAAAGAGATTTCTATGTACATTTTTAGGAATCTGTTTTGCATTTCAATACCTTGTTCAACAGCACTGAGTGACTGTACTTTTAAGTGTCACGTGGCAGGACGAAGGACCCAAATGCAGAAAACCAGACAAACCAAACAAATATATACATCTTACCTGCCAAACCACTGCAACAAGTGATCTGTAGCTAAAAAAGAATAGAATTGAATAGAACAGAATAAGTTAAACTTTATTGATCCCACGGTGGGGAAATGTGTGCGTTACCACACCTCAGGTACAGACAGCAGAAGAATACAGAGAGTATACCAGAGTATAAAGTCAAGAAATACAAAATAAATAAGATAATACAATATATTACGGCGATTGTGGCTCAAGAGTTGGGAGTTCGCCTTGTAATCGGAAGGTTGCTGGTTCGAGCCCTGGCTTGGACAGTCTCGGTCGTTGTGTCCTTGGGCAAGACACTTCACCCGTTGCCTACTGGTGGTGGTCAGAGGGCCAGGTGGCGCCAGTGTCCGGCAGCCTCGCCTCTGTCAGTGCGCCCCAGGGTGGCTGTGGCTACAATGTAGCTGCCATCACCAGTGTGTGAATGGGTGGATGACTGGTTGTGTAAAGCGCTTTGGGGTTCTTAGGGACTAGTAAAGCGCTATGTAAATACAGGCCATTTACCATATACAACAGTAGCTGAGGTGATATGTACACGCATACCCACAATGTGTTATGATAGGGGTTGTGGAAATATGCAAGTAATACAGTTCAACTATTCTACTACTACTATTACTATTACTATGTAAGTACTAAATATCTATAAGTATAGACATGTACATGCACACATCCATACATATATACGGTGCATTATGCATGAAGTGGTAACTGTGGATATCCACAATGACTATTGACATCATGACTGATGAGTTATTGAGGAATAGCCCTTTATTGCCGCTCTACACGTACAACAGAATTATGGGTGCTGCATGGCAACTGTTCAAGGATACAATATAAATAGTAAGACAGCAGGAATAAGTAACGGACAGGAGAAATGTATACAATCAAGAGGAACGTGTCCAAATTAGAGGAGTCACACACTGAATGCCTTTGTATGCGCCTCCTCATTAAGGCTGCAGTATACCACCTATAATGGCTGCGTCGCTCACAGTCAGATGCTTGCATTTCTAACCATCATTATGGTGCAGGAAGCTTATGCAGTATTCTCCTCAATGACAGGTGTCGCCACTCAGACAATATGGCTACATAAGCCCTGATATAGGAGAAGAAAAGGTCAAGATCGGCGCATGACCGTGATCCAGCGTAGCGGCAATTAGGATAGTGATTTGACTGCACAGCATGCAATAAATTGAACTAATGTAATGTCTTTGATATGCTGCTTAGCCAGTCTTATCAGTTCCCATCCATACTCATAGGTGATCCCAACCCTGGCAACCAGAGTTCAAACTGCCCCACTGACATCCTGAAATACACTCAACAAAAATATAAACGCAACACCTTTGTTACTGCTCCCATTCCCCATGGGATGGACGTAGAGACCTAAAATTCATTCCAGATACACAATATAACCATCCCTCCCAAACAGTGGTCACAAATCAGTCCAAATGTGTGGTAGTGGGCACATCTGCTATATTGAGATAATCCATCCCACCTCACAGGTGTGACACATCAGGATGCTGATCTGACATCATGAGTAGTGCACAGGTGTACCTCAGACTGCCCACAACAAAAGGCCACCCTGGAATGTGCAGTTTTTTGCGCTATTGGGGGTCTGGGGACCCAGAACCGGTCAGTATCTGGTGTGACCACCATTTGCCTCATGCAGTGCAACACATCGTCGCATGGAGTCTATCAGATTGTCAATTGTGGCCTGTGGAATGTTGGTCCACTCCACTTCAATGGCTGTGCGAGGTTGTTGGATATTCGTGGGAACTGGTACGCGCTGTCGTATACGCCGGTCAAGCACATCCCGAACATGCTCAATGGGTGACATGTCCGGTGAGTATGCTGGCCATGCAAGAACTGGGACATTCTCAGCTGCCATCTGCCCTGAACAATGTGAACCATGATTCATCCGTGAAGCGCACACCTCTCCAACGTGCCAGACGCCATCGAATGTGAGCTTTTGCCCACACAAGTCTGTTACGGCGACGAGCTGGAGTCAGGTCAAGACCCCGATGAGGACGACGGGCATGCAGTTGAGCGTCCCTGAGACGGTTTCTGACAGTTTGTGCAGAAATTGTTTGGTTGTGCAAACCAATTGTTCCAGCAGCTGTCTGGGTGGCTGGTCTCAGACGATCTTGGAGGTGAACCTGCTGGATGTGGAGGTCCTGGGCTGGTGTGGTTACACGAGGTCTGCGGTTGTGAGGCCGGTTGGATGTGCTGCCATATTCTCTGAAACGCCTGTGGAGACGGCTTATGGTTGAGAAATGAACATTCAATGCACGGGCGACAGATCTGGTTGACATTCCTGCTGTCAGCATGCCAATTGCACGCTCCCTCATTGCTTGTGGCATCTGTGGCATTTTGCTGTGAGACAAAACTGCACATTCCAGGGTGGCCTTTTGTTGTGGGCAGTCTGAGGTACACCTGTGCACTACTCATGATGTCAGATCTGCATCCTGATGTGGCACACCTGTGAGGTGGGATGGATTATCTCAATATAGCAGATGTGCCCACTACCACACATTTGGACTGATTTGTGACCACTGTTTGGGAGGGATGGTTATATTGTGTATCTGGAATGAATTTTAGGTCTCTACGTCCATCCCATGGGGAATGGGAGCAGTAACAAAGGTGTTGCGTTTATATTTTTGTTGAGTGTACGTCGGAAAGCTGCAGTGAGCGACCATGCAGCCGTGCTGCTGTCTTCACGTAAAAAGGGGGAGAATCTCTGTCTCCGACCAATAAGGACCAGCTCATCATCACCTGATAAAGTTTTTTTCTCCCTGTGTTTTTCTCAAGACTTGTTTTCTACTAAAACACAACACTTTCGGTGTAGATATACACAAATTACACGACAAGTTGGGATTTAAAAAATTCTGAATTTTGCTATTCACAACACGCTGAATGTGAAATGGCCTTAAGGCGAAAGACATGACATAAATTTGGAGTAGGCAACAGTGCAGACAATCAGAGAGAGAGGAACTATTGACGTAAAACAGGAAACAATGAAAACATATACCAACCAATCCCAGGGATCAAAAATGCTATGAACCGCCAGTGCTGGTGATTTTCAGTTGTTTTTCACAGAAAAACTTAGAAAGATGTAAAAAATGATCAAAATAAAAACTGAAACGAGAAAGTGTGTGAAACAACCCTTTGACTATACGTACATTATAATTTAATATAATTTAATGCTAAGGCTAATCTGATGATGTTTATACAGTTCTCCATCTTAGTTTAGCATGTTAGCATGTGACACATGTTATTTCTTCTCCGGTGATTACAAATATGAATTCATGACAATCGATTCATTAACCTTTATTTCAATCTGTGTATTAAAAAAGTAGAGAACCAACCAACATCACTAAAGACAGAGGTTCCCTTTACAGCAACACATTAATGTGATAAATTCTGGTAATGAGATGTTCTATATTTTCCTGCAACACAGATGAGAGACCTCATCCAGGAGGCTAATGATTAATTAGTCACCAGTTCTGCTGACAGCAAACACAAAGCTGTTAGAGTCAGACAAGCATACAGAGGAACAGCTAATTAGATGCTCAAATACATTCTTTAAGAAACTCAGCGTCCTTGAATACTGCTGTGCAATGTTTATATATTTGACACAGAAACAACGACACAGAGTAACAGCTGTTAGGGACGGACAAGAGGAAACAACTTGCTTTTTCTTACAAAATAATAGCTTTCAAGATGCAGGAGAGGTGATTAGCTGATTTACTATGGGCAGTGTTGTTGCGCTTGCTTGATGTTTGGTTACGTTAGTAAAAGTTTCTGAATGTGTAGATTCCATTTTTGTTATATTTTGTCTAAAATGTGAAATTTGAGGTACATTTGCACGTTGACATGCAACATGCAGAACTCAGTGGCTTGACTGCAAATGTCCCAGTGCCAGAGACCATTACATCTTAGGTCAGAGCTGTTATAATGAATATAATAAAGTTATTATGAAGCGGTACCCAATTATTCTTCAGCATTATGACTATTTATAATTAGGTTTCATTTAATCACCAGGACATATTATGACAGATAACTGGAACTTCAAATCAGCAATCAAGTTTACATGACAAAAGCAAATGATTCATTAAACGTTAAACTAGTTTTATGGAAGTTTATTAAATGAAAACTGTTAATCTATTGATCCAGGTTCATGGACAGTATGAACATGATTTTTCATCAGAGTTTTATCTTCTCGTAATTCTCTAGATTTGTGTCCATGTACACAAAGTTAAGTTTGTACAGCTTTAAAAGCCGTTGCTGGTGGAGTCATTGTTCTTTACTTTGGTTTTTTGTTTTGTTTTTGCTGTTTGTTTGTTTTTTTCATTTTGAATAAAAATAACTTGGTTTGGGCAAGCTTCAAACTGAAATATATTAGCTCCCAAAGCTGGCTCCTCTGTAAAGAAAAATGTGAAACTGGTGCACATTAACAAATACAGTTAGGTCCATATATTTGGACACTGGCACATGTTTTGTTTGTTTACCTGTTTACTGAAACATATTCCAATTATAGCTATGTAATCGACAATGTGTAGAGTCTCAGCTTTCATTTGAGGGTAACCACAATCAAATTGAATGAAGGGTTTATGAGTTTTAGCTTCTTAACATGTGCCACCCTCTGTTTAAACGGACCAAAAGTAATTGGATATTTGACTCAAAGGCTATTAGATGGGCAGGTGTGGGCAATTCCTTCATTGTGTTATTATCAGTTAAGCAGAAAAAAAAGGCTTGAAGTTGCTGCAAAAACAGAAACAAAATCATCCAAGAAATTGCTACAATATTAGGACCGGCAAAATCTACAGTTTGGTGCATCCTGAGAAAGAAAGAAAGCGCTGGTGAACTCAGCAACTCAAAACAACCTGGACGTCCATGGAAGACATCAGTAGTGGCTGATCGCAGAATAATTTCCATGGTAAAGAGAAACCCCTTCACAACAGCCAACCAAGTTAACAACATGCTCCAGGAGATAGGCACATCGATATCCAAGTCTACCATAAGTGAATACAGAGGGTTCACTGCAAGGTGCAAGCCATTCATAAGCCTCAAGAACAGAATGGCTAGATTGCTAGACTAGACTGGCTAGACTTTGCTAAAAAAAAAACACCTCTACAAGAATGATGGCAAGAGAAAAGTATGAAGAAGGTGTGGAACAGCTCATGATCCAAAGCACACCACATCATCGGTAAAACGCGGCGTCGGCAGTGTGATGGCTTGGGCATGCATGGCTGCCAGTGACACTGGGACACTCGTGTTTACTGATGATGTCACACAGGACAGAAACAGATGAATGAACTCTGAGGTGTTCAGAGACTGTCTGCTCAAATCCAGCTAAATGCAGTCAGATTGATTAGCCGGTGTTTCATAATACAGATGGACAATAAGCCACAACATACGGCCAAAGCAACCCAGGAGTTTATTAATGCAAGCAACCTGATCTAAACCCAACTGAGCTGCATTTCACTTGTTGAAGATTAAACTTTGCACAGAAAGACCCACAAACAAACAGCAACTGAAACCTGCTGCAGTAAAGGCCTGGCAGAGCATTAAAAAGGAGGAACCCAGCATCCGATGATCTCTGTGAGTTCAAGACTTCAGGCTGTCATTGCCAGCAAAGGTTTTTCAACCAAATATTAGAAATGAACATTTTATTTTCAGTTAGTTAATTTGTCCAATTTCTTTTGAGCCCCTGAAATGAAGGGGTTGTGTTTGAGAAAATACTTTAGTTCCTCACATTTTTATCCAAACTTTTTGTTCAACCCACTGAATAAAGCTGAAAGTTTGCACTTCAACTGCATCTGAGTTTTTTCACTTAAAATTCATTGTGATAATGTACAGAACCAAAATGAGAAAAAATTGTCCAAATATTTACGGTCCCAGGTGTAGGCTGCATTTTTGTGACTATTTAACATTGTGCCTTGAACTTTAATTGAGCTTGTAGGTCTGCTGATGAAGGTCTGTTTGTACATTTCTCAGATGCCTGTAATGAAGACGCATCAACAGAAAACCAAACACCTAAAAAAAACATATAAGGAGCAGGATAAGACCAAGACAGATGCAGGAACTGAAAAAGAAGAGGAGACTGGTGATGAATGGGAGCAGGAAGTTTTCTAAAGCTCAGGTGGCTGTATTAAAATGCTCAAAGTGTCACCCCAGATCCAACATGACTGAGAGTCACTTCAGCAGCAATCTGGAAAGCAATCAGGCCAATTTGTTACTGAAATGACTCATGTCTGACTGCAGCGGTGCTGGTCTGGAGTCAGCTGAGTGATTTGTCAGGTTGACAAGAACAAAGATGAAGCTGCGGTGTGAACAGTGAAGCTTGGCAGTGACCAAACAACAAATTATAACAACTTCAGACCACAAATGCTTGAAAAATGTGGTGTATTTTTGTGTGTGTACGTGTTAGTAAAAAGCAGGAGCATACTGGAGAGTGAAACATGTAAGTGTGTAGTACAGAAATAAGAAGACTTGATTCTACAACCCCCACCTACCTATTACATACAGTCCTGATCGAAAGTTTAAGACCGGCTTATTTCAGTTTAAGCGTCGTTTTCAATAAATTGCATGCTCAAAAAAATGTTTTGTCTCACTCCCATTTCTTCTTGTTGCATGTTGAAGCTCTATTTGGAACCTTGTTAAGACCCAGCCATACAAAATATGATTTTTTGCCATTTTTCAGGTGGTCTTAAACTTTTGTATCTCTGTTTTTATGCTCCATTCTGCAGTTGCACATTAAAATTTTTTTATCTTATAACGAAAAACCTATAATGTAACCCTAACATTATAAGTACTTTGTTATAAGTATCATTTTTCTGGCAATTTTTTTTGTGTTCCTTCATATTAATATAGCGAAGCTGTGACACCATGGGTGCAATGGGTTACTGGGTTAATGGCATCCTTGTGTCGGAACGCTATGTTTAATGTGGATCTCCACATTTTAATATAAATATATAATATAAATTTAATATAAATATAATTTAATCAATTTAATTTTCTAGCGTTTAACCATGTTCAGAGTAGGAAGAAAGGGTGAGACAAGTTGGGGCAGATTACAGTAGCTATACTGTGATATCGTGTAGCCGGAGAAAAAGGACAAGCGCAGTTAGTGTAGCTGAGTGGCATATTCCATTTTTTCTAGTTGTGTGGAAGGAAGTTTGTTTGCTGCAGTTTTAGTCGGACAGATAGAGCATCATCATTTATCTTTCCTGTCAAAACAATTGAAACCCCTGCAGAGAAAACGAGAGTCACCATACCTGCCTGAGACATTGTTGCTGGACTTTGGTGCAGACACACTGACGAGGCAGAACTGCAGGATGAAGGATGAATTAATCCAGGTCTGCTGATAACACATCTGTAAGAGACACAGTAACATTTGTATTCAGATCCACAGACGTAAACCAATCAGTTAGCTGTAACAGCTGATGAGAAAGAAGAGCTTAAGAGAAAACGGGAATATTTGTTGGCATGACCAAAGAGACAAATCCTTGATTCTGTGACTGTCATCGATATAACTTCAGTGTTTATGCAGCAGATCTGCATCTGTCACTGTTTGCTCAGTATTCTTTGAGGAAGCATTCATTTAGTATAAAGGAGACAACAGCAGAATGAAAACAGCTCGTAGCTCATTTTCTATTTGCTGTGTTTTTTAAATGAGTTTAAAGAATCAGATTCCTGAAATACTTACATATGTAGAATATTTCAATGATATTCATGCAGACCATCTATCTTACAAGGCAGAATTAATTTTCTTTTCATTTTTTTTAAATTTAAACCAGTCTATAAGTGTCAGGGTTTCTGGGTCGTTGACCCAGTATTTTCAGTTCATGTTCACTGTTTATCTTCTGCCTGTTCCACTTCCTGTTTTATTGTGTTAGCCTTGGTCTGTGTGCATTATGTTCAGTCCTCTTCCCATTTATCATTAGTTCATTATGTTCAGCTGTTCACTCACCTGTCTCTAATCACTCATCAGTCAGCCTGTGTATTTAAGTTCCTCAGTTCCAGCAGTCCATGGTCATGTCATTGATGTTTTGTTGTTGTTTCCGCCTGCGTTCAGTCAGCTAGCCATTCAGTCTTTCAGTCAATCAGTCAGTCCTTCATTCATTCATTCATTCAGTCAGTCATCCAGCCAGCCAGCCCTTTCCTACTTCTGTTCTGTTTGTTCACTCCGTCAACAATAAACACCAACCTTCACCTACCTACCTGTGAGTCCAGCATTTGCCCCCTCCTCTCATCCACGAAACTAATCCTGACAATAAGCATTAGAAATATATTTGTAGCTCACTCCAACTATCACTTTAAATGCAATAAACCCAAATAGAGGCTGCCCCTTTATATCTTCCACCTCAAGCTCAGGAAAATGTCATCAAACTCAACTCTTAGCACACTTGCCCTTTCCTCATTTGTAACTTTCTCTACGACTAAAAAAATATATAATAAAAGGAAGTACTTTGCGATATATAACACAGACATAGTCACCATGTCACCCACTGGAGTCTAATGGGTGATGTCATGGTGGCTATACTGAGGCTTCAGACTGCTAATGTCACCATTTAAAGCTGTAATGTTTTTGGTTTTTGAAGCAAGAATTTGAATGAGAGGTTGGAGTGTTAAACTGTCAGCTAATGCTAGTTAATGGTTGTTAGCTAAGTAAACACCTATTAAAATACTGGAAATTTATATTATTCGTCTGAGGGTGAGGCCTAAGAGCAATCTGTTGGCCAGAGATGTCCATGTCTACACTCCCATTAAGGTGGCCCCTCCCCAGACTTTAAGCAGACAACATGCAGAAAAGTTATTTGGTTTTGCTACAACCAGTGTTGGGCAAGTGTCATGGCTGGGGGCAGTCGTGTGGTGTATTGAAAAAAGGATCCAAAATGCAGGTACTGGCTCGGGTGCGAGTGATTGTTTATTTACAGCGGTGAGAAGGTGACAAAACAGGAAGAGCAGAGCGGGGAGTAAACAAACCTAAACTGGGAAAACTAAAGAACAAAACTTAAACCAGACACTCACAGGAGGAGGAGCAAAATGCACAAAGAGAGATGGCAGAGAGATGCAGAATGAATACCGGGTAACAGAATAATGCAGACTGAATCACAACAGAATACACACTCGGAATGAACAAAAGCATAAGGAAACACAAAACACTGAGTCCTCAAACTCAGGACCATGACAGCAAGTTACTTTGAAAAAGTAATTAATTATAGTTACTAGTTACTTCTTCAAAAAAGTAACGGAGTTAGTAACTGAGTTACAAGATTCTAAAAGTAATTAATTACTTGAAAAGTAACTATCGGGTGGCTGTAGCTCAGGTGGCAGAGCAGGTCAGCCACTAATCAGAAGGTCGGTGGTTCGATCCCAGGCTGCCTACGGGCTACATGTCAAATATCCTTGGGCAAGATACTAACCCCATGTTTGCCTACTGGTGGTGGTCAGAGGGCCCGGTGGCGCCTGTGTCCGGCAGCCTCGCCTCTGTCAGTGCGCCCCAGGGCAGCTGTGGCTACAACGTAGCTTGCCATCGCCTGTGTGTGAATGGGTGAATGACTGAATGTAGTGTAAAGCGCTTTGGGGTCCTATGGACTAGAAAAGCGCTATACAAATGCAGGCCATTTACCATTTACCATATTGCGTTACTTTAAAAAAATGTTTAACCGTCTGGGGTTCAGGTTGTAATTGGCCATTTTTACTATTTTTGATTTTCCGTCTACATTTCACCTTTAAAAACGATTTCCTTTGCCTTGTTTGGTCTCCTTCTTTTCAGCACAACCTCACGTGTCTGAATTTACAGTTATGTTTGTACAGTTACTGTATTAACACAATTGATCGAAAATCAGACAGAAAACATAAAATCTGACCACAAACATGTTTAATGAATCATATTTCATAACTTTAAATGCAAATATAAATTGTCAATTTTAAAATCATATGCACAAGTTTTGCAAACAACAAATTTATTTGCAGCCATTTACCTTTTTTTTAAATAACCATTTCAAACTATTTACAGAGCAATCAGCTGTTCTGCATTCAATAAGATATCACACAAATTATTTGTGCCACTCCAAAAAAATTATTTCTGTCCACTATAAAGGAGAACATCACAGCGTGCTACCTGCAGGCCTGACAGCAGCAGGTGTCAATCCTGTTTCTACCTGGAGACAGCAGTCGCCTCATTGTTCTGACACACAACACAAAACTATCCACAATACTACACACTAACTACACAAGACAACACATTAACTACACACTCCAACCACGCTAAATGTCACAAATCTCTCACATCTCAAAACTCTCTCTCTCTCTCTCCGTCAACTCTAAAACTTCCCCCTCTTCCTAAACAACCAAATGTCATGTTGCCATATCATTTTTGATTGGTCGACATGGTGCGTTTTTCCACCAACACGAACGGGCTGTTTTTGGTTTGCTCATAAGCAGAGAGTGCTCGCTGCGCTGTCCTTAAACGTTAAACGTGAGGAAACTATTCAGGGAAAAACGCTGCGTATATATTGTTTATCATGACTCTGGTTTTACGTGGCCTATCAACACAGTTTATAAACTGGTATATGTCACCTTGTTGCTTTGTCTTTAAGTGGTCATGTGATTGGCTTACCATGACAACGTTATTCTTCCTCAGTCAAACAGCAGCACTCATGCAATTGTTTTGCCCCGTTAGCTCCAGGTGTTGTGCCAAAAAGTGATCGTCTGCTAGAAAGTGATCGCCTCCCTCGGGAGCGCGCGCAGCTGCTTAAAGCTGTAGCTGTTACGGCCGAGAGGGCCAGGCTGTGGGTGTGGACTCAAATGCAGACACAGAGGGAGGCAAAACGGGCGTGAACACAGTGCTTTATTTACAGAGCCTAGTGAAGTTACAGAGCAGAAAACTATGAATGCTATGAACTGTGGAAGCTATGAACTGAGAACTGTGAGGCAAAACTGTGAACATGAAACTCTGAGTGCTAGATTTCACGGATGGATCCGGGGAATGGAAAAGGGGGGCAGCGGCTTGGATGGAGATGTGCAGTCACTATGATGAGAGGAGAAAAGTAGTCAGTGGTAGTCTTAGTGAATCACAGCTGGAGGATTAGACTATGGTGGTTAGGGCTTACGCGTTGCAGGTTTAAAGTGTCATGCGAGGAGGGGGTGTCCAGGGGGTTCCGGGTGAGGAGTGTCCAGAGAGGATCCAGAATATGCTTGGAGTGAGGGGCTTGGCAGAGAGGCAGGCAGGTGTAGTCAGACGATGGAAAGGGAGCAACCAGATGATGGAACCAGCGTCCAGGCGGAGATGTGAGTAGTCTGGGTTGGGAATCGCGACGGCCAGGTGGGTCCTATGACAAAGAAAACACGGTGAGGAGAAAAGCAGTAGTTAAGGGTTCTCACAAGGGCTTGGCGGCCTAGCACTAACATGAGTTAGCAGAAGATCTGGCAGAGGTCTGTTGTGAATGCTGGTCTTATATGCTGGTGACTTGATTGGAACCAGGTGTGGAAGCTGATTGGAGTCTCTGCCTGAAGGTGGAGCCCAGCGGAGTGGAAAAACCCCGTACTCACCCGGACCATGACAGTACCCCTTCCTCAAGGATCGCCCCCCGGCGACCGAGCCGGCCCGGACACGCGACGAGACCTGTAAAAATCAGAAACAAGCGCCGGGTCCAAGATCAGAGACGGAGACACCCACGAACGCTCCTCAGGCCCGTACCCCTCCCAGTCCACCAAAAACTGCCGGCCCCTGCCCCTCCGCCGCACGTCCAGGATACGCCGCACCGAGTAGGCAGGATGACCATCGACGAGCCGGGCGGGAGGAGGGGGGCCGGAAGGAGGGCACAGAGGACTAGACAACATCGGCCTGACCTGCGAAACATGGAACACTGGATGGATCCGCAACGATGCAGGTAATGCAAGCCTGACTGCCGCAGGGCCGATTAGCCTGTCAATCCTGAAAGGCCCGATATAGCGCGGAGACAGTTTGCGGGAGGTTCCCTGGAGCGGGATGTCCTTAGCCGCCAGCCACACCTTTTGCCCCGGAGAGTAAGTAGGTGCTGCCGTGCGCCGCTGGTTGGCGTAGTGGCATTGGCGAGACACAGCGCGCAACAGCGCCTCACGAGTCCGCGTCCAGGCCCGGCGGCAACGCTGTAGATGATGCTGGACAGAAGGCACAGCAAGCTCGGCTTCCTGCTCAGGGAACAGAGGTGGCTGGTAACCTAAGGATGCTTCAAAAGGTGAAAGACCCGTGGCTGACGTGGTGAGTGTGTTATGTGCATATTCAACCCACGGTAAGAATGTGGACCAAGAGGCTGGATTATGGGCAGTAACACAGCGAAGAGTAGGGATGGGTATCGTTTAGGTTTTATCCGATACCGGTGCCAAATCGGTACTTTTGAAACGGTGCCGGTGCTTAAACGGTGCTCGAACCGGTGCTTAAAGAATGGAGAACACAAACTTTGTCCAAAAACCTCTCATGTTCAGCTGGTTTTTTTTGTAAAAAGATAACAATGTGTGCCTTTTCTGCAGCTATGTGGCATATAAGGCATCACTCTTGGCTGGAAGCAGTGCTTAAACAATGGAAAAAACGCAAACTTTGTCCAAAAACCTCTCATGTTCAGCTGTTTTTTGTAAAAAGATAACAATGTTAGCCTTTTCTGCAGCTATGGAGAATATATGGTATCACTCTTGGCTGGAAGCAGTGCTTAAACAATGGAAAAAACACAAACTTTGTCCAAAAACCTCTCATGTTTAACTGTTTCCCACTTTTTCTTTGGTCATTTTAGCCTTTTTGGCCAGGGTGAAGGGAGTATCTGCCATCAAACAAGAAGACAGCCGCATGTAGCTATGATGATGTTTGCTAGTTCACCTTACATGCATTAATGTAATAACGTGGTTAGCCTACTCAACGTAAATTACACTCGAACAACATTAAGCTACTCACGCAGAGAAGAACGGCTGCTGCCATCATCATCCGTCATCATTTCTGCTACACTGGCAGGGCTAGGGGCCAGGACTCTATTCTTCGGGTTTTTGGGGGATGTTGCTCCGGGTCCGATAACTGGCAACCCACCCGACGTGCACGATGTGAGGTCTCGCAGCAAGCTATCAAATACGGCGCATTTCTCGGCTTTTAAAAAAAAGCTATGCGTCGCCAGCTGTTTAATCGGATTCTTGGTGTTACCTCCTTTGACAGTATCACAGTATCAGCTTAAAGCACTTGTTGCAGGCTGCTGAGTTTGCATCTTTTGCTGTGAAGTACAGCCAGACTTTTGACCGCTTCGCCTTGGACATTTTTAATCTGTAGCTCTGCTCTAACTGAATGTACGTACCTGGCCCCGCCTACTATCCTCCGAAACGTAAAATGATTGGCTAGAAGTGTATCACAGCTCAGGAAAAAAAAGCACCGAAATAAAGCACCGAAATGTGCGCTGCTTTTCGGTCTGGTTACTGCCGTTTATGTCAGAACCGGTGCCATCATGGCACCGGACACCGGTACCCATCCCTAGCGAAGAGTGGTCTCGAGTTCTTGGTTTAGGCGCTCAGTCTGGCCATTGGTCTGTGGATGGTAGCCTGAGCTCAAACAGGGCTTGGCCCCCAGGGCCGTACAAAAGGCTCCCCAGGCCTGAGAGGCAAACTGGGGACCCCTGTCAGACACTATTTCCATAGGGATCCCATGGATCCTGAAAACATGTTCAACCAACAGTTTAGCTGTTTCTGAAGCAGTGGACAGTTTATCTAGAGCTATGAAATGTGCTGCCTTGGAAAATCTGTCAACTATGGTAAGTATGGTAGTCTTTCCTGCTGAGTCTGGGAGTCCTGTAACAAAATCCAACGCAATATGTGACCATGGCCGGTGTGGGGTGGTTAGTGGTTGAAGCAGTCCGTAAGGGCGGTGATTTCTGGACTTATTACGAGCACAAACTGTGCAAGCAGCTACGTATTCGCGTACATCCCTATCCAACGTCTCCCACCAAAAGTGTCTCTTCAGTAGCATAGCTGTCCTACCTCGGCCCAGGTGACCTGTGAACTTGGCCGTGTGAACCCATTCCAAAACCTTGGAGCGGGCTGCTGTGGGTACATAGCGCTTGTTAGCTGGACCGGTGCCCGGATCAGGTTCTGCTTGTAGAGCCCGCTGAATGACGGAGTCTACTTCCCATGTGACAGCCCCTACACGACAGCTGGCAGGGAGTATAGAGGGTACCCCTGACTGCTCCGAAGCAGCTTCGAACTGGCGAGAGAGAGCATCTGGCTTAACATTCTGGGTACCTGGGCGATATGAGATAGAAAAGTCGAAACGGGCAAAAAACAGTGACCAACGGGCTTGGCGTGTATTCAGTCTCTTTGCGTTCCGTAGGTATGTTAAATTTTTATGGTCTGTCCAGACTATGAATGGGTGCTCAGCCCCCTCCAGCAAGTGCCGCCACTCCTCCAATGCCAGTTTCACAGCAAGCAGCTCACGGTCCCCAACATCGTAATTTCTCTCTGCCGGAGACAAGCGACGAGAGAAGAAAGCGCAGGGTTGCAACTTTGCTGATGGACTAGTATGTTGAGACAACACTGTCCCCACTCCAACATCTGATGCATCTACCTCTACAATGAAGGGCTTGCTGGTGTCGGGCTGGATTAGCACGGGAGCCGTTGCAAACAGTTGTTTTAGCCTGTTGAAAGCTTTGTCGGCTTCGGCAGACCATGTGAATGGGTGCTTGGTAGACGTGAGGCGTGTTAGAGGTGCAGCTAGCTGACTGTAGTTCCTGACGAATCGCCTGTAGAAGTTGGCAAAGCCCAGGAATCTTTGGAGAAGCTTACGGGATGTGGGTACCGGCCACTCTGTGACTGCCTTGACCTTTGCTGGATCAGTCTTCAGCTGCCCCTCTGCCAAGATATAACCAAGAAAAGAGACTGACAATGCACGAAACTCACACTTTTCTGCTTTTATGTACAGTTTGTTTTCCAACAAGCGCTGGATGACGGCACGGACATGAGCGTGATGTTCCTGGAGTGATCTGGAAAAGACGAGTATGTCATCCAGATATACGAACACAAATCTGTTCAGAAAGTCCCTGAGAACATCATTCACCAACGCTTGAAATGTGGCAGGGGCGTTCGTTAGTCCAAAGGGCATGACCAAGTACTCGAAGTGGCCCAGTGGCGTGTTAAAGGCCGTCTTCCACTCATCTCCTTGCCTAATACGTACCAAATGATAAGCATTACGAAGATCCAGCTTTGTGAAGATAGTGGCGCCTTGCAGGGACTCCGACACAGAACTGATGAGTGGCAATGGGTATTTATTCTTTATGGTTATGTCATTGAGGCCACGGAAATCAATACATGGTCGTAGCGACCCGTCCTTCTTACCCACAAAGAAGAATCCAGCTGCAACAGGTGAAGACGACGGTCGAATTAGTCCAGCAGCAAGTGACTCTCTGATGTACTTCTCCATAGCAACACGTTCTGGTTTAGATATGTTGTATAATCGACTGGAGGGCAAAGGAGCACCGGGGAGAAGGTCTATGGCACAGTCATATGGTCTGTGAGGCGGCAAAGATTGTGCCTTACTCTTACTAAAAATCTCTTTGAAATCGTGATATTCCATGGGCACACCGGTGAGATCGGGGGTTGTTTCTTCCAACGCATAGGGCTCCTCGGGACCCGGGGGACACGCCGACATCAAACAATTAGAATGGCAGAATACACTCCAGCTTATTATCTTTTGTCCAGACCAATCCAAGTGTGGATTGTGTAGCTTTAACCAAGGGTAGCCGAATGTGAGGGGAGTGTCAGGCGATGAGAGGGCGAAGAAAATGAGCTCCTCCCTATGATTTCCTGAAGTGATTACAGTCACTGGCTCTGTGTGGTGAGTTATTTGTGCAAAAACCTGGTTATTGAGTGCTCTCACTGAAATAGGCGGGTCTAACGGCACCAGGTGCAATCCTAACCGTGTGGCGTGGTCAAAACTGATTAGGTTTTGCTCCGAACCGGAGTCGACCAGGGCCTGAAAGGAGTGCATGGCACGGTTGATAACTAAACTGACTGTGAGAAGCAAACGGGGTTTATCATCACTATGAGAACCGCCCACCCGTATCCCCGAATCTACTGGCAGGCTGGCCCTTTTCCTCTCTTAGGACATGCTGCGATTAAATGTTCAGTTGACCCGCAATAAAAACACGCGCGTGCACGAAAGCGACGCACTCTCTCTTCCGGCGGCAGCTGAGCGCGGCCAATCTGCATCGGTTCCGGCGCCGCGTCTACGACGGAGGGAGAGGCAACTGACACAAGCGACTGCATTATGGGTGGAGCTGGCGCAAACGAACACAGAAGTGGACGGAGGAGGGAACGTTGGGGTTTGTAGTTCCTTTCATACTCCCTCTCTCTCAGCCTGTTGTCAATACGGAGAGAAAGGGAGACTAACTCCTCAAACGTAGCGGGCTCATCCCGTGAAGCAAGCTGATCTTTCATGTTATCATTCAGGGACTGTAGAAATATTCCCTGCAACGCGTGATCCGGCCACCCCGTCTCCGCGGCGGCCGTCCGAAAGTCTATGAGGTGATCAGCAACACTACGGCGACCCTGGCGCAACTTTAACAACTTAAGGGCCGAACTGCCCTCAGAGACAGGATGAGCGAATGTCCTTTTAAACTCACCCAGGAAGTCATCATAAGAGCAGGTTCGCAAGGGATGGCTTGACAGGTATGCTTCTGCCCATTTTAGAGCACGATCCCGTAATTTCCCTATGAAATAGGAAATCCGAGCGGCGTCGTCAATGAAGGTGCGTGGTGAGCGGCCAAATACCAGATCGCACTGAAGTAGGAACCCCGTGCAGCTCCCCGGATCCCCAGAAAAAGGTTCGGGCTCCGGGGATGATGCGTCGCGAAAAATCGACCCACTTTGGAGCGTGGAAGCCGAGGCGGGGGACAAAGTGGATGGCTGTGTGTCTTGTGCGGGGGCCGCGGGTTCGGGGGCAGGACGCGGCACGGGAGCGAGGTTAGCTTGTAGAGCCTCTAGGGCAGCAAAGATCTTAGCCTGTCCCTCACCAAGGTCTTTCTGCGAAGCCAGGAGATATTGAATGGATTGCTCGTGGTGACCTAGGATGGCACCTTGTTTCTGAATGGCGGTCCGCTCTGCGTCTGCTGAGTGCATATTGTGGCCAGATCTTACTGTTACGGCCGAGAGGGCCAGGCTGTGGGTGTGGACTCAAATGCAGACACAGAGGGAGGCAAAACGGGCGTGAACACAGTGCTTTATTTACAGAGCCTAGTGAAGTTACAGAGCAGAAAACTATGAATGCTATGAACTGTGGAAGCTATGAACTGTGGAAGCTATGAATTGTGGAAGCTATGAACTGAGAACTGTGAGGCAAAACTGTGAACATGAAACTCTGAGTGCTAGAGGAGAAAAGTAGTCAGTGGTAGTCTTAGTGAATCACAGCTGGAGGATTAGACTATGGTGGTTAGGGCTTATGCGTTGCAGGTTTAAAGTGTCATGCGAGGAGGGGGTGTCCAGGGGGTTCCGGGTGAGGAGTGTCCAGAGAGGATCCAGAATATGCTTGGAGTGAGGGGCTTGGCAGAGAGGCAGGCAGGTGTAGTCAGACGATGGAAAGGGAGCAACCAGATGATGGAACCAGCGTCCAGGCGGAGATGTGAGTAGTCTGGGTTGGGAATCGCGACGGCCAGGTGGGTCCTATGACAAAGAAAACACGGTGAGGAGAAAAGCAGTAGTTAAGGGTTCTCACAAGGGCTTGGCGGCCTAGCACTAACATGAGTTAGCAGAAGATCTGGCAGAGGTCTGTTGTGAATGCTGGTCTTATATGCTGGTGACTTGATTGGAACCAGGTGTGGAAGCTGATTGGAGTCTCTGCCTGAAGGTGGAGCCCAGCGGAGTGGAAAAACCCCGTACTCACCCGGACCATGACAGTAGCGCCCAGATTACTTACAACTACGACCGCACCGCATTTTCTTCTTAGTAATGATAACGGCGTTGTAACGACAGAAATAGTAATTAGTACGATGACTCATTACTGAAAAAAGGTAACAGTGGGTGATGAGCAGATCTGGAAAGGCACCCGTCCATTTCAGAGCCAGCAAATTCATACCTACAGCTTATTAAGCTAACATGCATGTCTTCACACTGGAGTACGGAGACAGGAGAACAGGCAAACTGCTTAATGGCCCCTCCTGAAACACTGAAAGATGTAACATTATAGACACGGGACTTCCACCTTCCTCTTATGTGTATGGAAACTGAATGTTGGACAAATGTTTAGCATCAGTGAACACAAGTCACTATGGTAACTAATGCCATTTATGACTGCATTAGTTACCATGGGCACAAAGTGAGAAAAACAAGATTACTAACCTAATTCACCTCAGAGATCCCTCCTTTTAATGATACATGTGAAAGTCAGTGTGCGTGCGTGTGTGTGCGCGTGTGTGTGCGCGTGTGTGTGTGTGTGTGTGTGTGTGTGTGTGTGTGTGTGTGTGTGTGTGTGTGTGTGTGTGTGTGTGTGTGTGTGTGTGTGTGTTGGTTATGATCCTTTCTGTGTGGCAGATCCTTCAGATGGATTTTGTATGTCAGTGAGTGTGAAACTCCCCGAGTGCCAGGCGGATCCTTTGCAACTGTCATACCTTCATTTCCAATAATAAAATAACAGAATGTGCAATTTGATACAAAAGTCACTAATTGAGTGCAAAAAGCACATATTTTAAAACATCATTGTGCTGGTTCAGCATTAGCATCATTCTCAGAATTAACAGCTGTGTTACAGCAGTGAAAGTGGCAGCTCATGAAAAAGAAGTCCTAATCTGGCGTATATAAATAAAAACTGCAATTACACCTAGAACCCCCCAGCATAGTTCAGATAAATATTTACTCATTTCTACACTCAGGTGGAGAATTACTCAACAGATGTTTACTTCATCCCAATTACAAGCCATATGAACAGCAAACATGGTTAATTTTTTCCCTTTACCTTTGTTAGATCACATTTATGAATTAATGTGCTTCTTGTTTTTTGTTTTTTTTTTTATAAAATGTTATAAAAAATCAGTTATAATCAAGTGGAGTGAGTGGAAAGGCACAACACATTTACACGTGAAGCAATATGTTTCACAACTAAATGGGATCAGCTGCTCATCAATGGTGACATTAGGCCCAGGGTTGTAAAACAGGGGGAGGTGGTGCACACACTTATCCCACAATGTCCTGATGGCAGCTAGCTTGTCTCTCTGCCGTCGAGCTGGTCTGTCGTCTCGGTTATCAAAACGGATAATCCTGGAAATTTTGTGGAAGTTTTCCAGAGACATTGATGCACGGAAAAGTTCGTGCCGGTGTCTGCATCCCACAGGGATTCTGTGGATTCCCCTTTGGACCTGAAAACTCCTGCAAGGATAAGAACCCCAAAGTAGGCCTTTGGGGTTGATCAGTTTCATGATTGAAGTAATTGCAGGAGAGGGAGGGAGAGAGAAGAGGCAGTCGCTCCATATATCGGTTGTTAAGCTTAACGTGGGAATGCTTTACAAACATTCAGAGATGAACTTACACACTTGCTTTACTTCTGTCTGGGATAACTTCCTCGGAGATGAAATGCTGGTTTGGTAGCAAGGCTACAAATACACACAGCCGCTCTAGCACGTGACGCATAGTGCTGCGACGTGCTACGGTTATGAGCCCAGTTACGCCGTGTCGCAAGTTTTGTGAGGTGCTTTTTGATATTTAATGGATTGATTACATTTTTTATTTCTCTCCGATATCCGATCCAGTAATTTACGGCAGTATCGGACCGATACCGATACGTGATATTGGATCGGTCCATCTCTAAAAAAAACCAAACACTTTTTCAAATTAATACAACTTTTGTCCCTGATTTAGCTCCACGTGATACAGCATCTCAATGAGCATCACCCAAAAATCATGCAGTAATCATTTACCAGGAAGCTGTTGTTCCATTTAAACCTCATATCCTGAATGTGATCAAGACCGGGGAAGTATTAATAAACAGTGCACTCATGTCCATGGAAACAAAGTTACTCGGTACTTTGAATAATAAGAGAATATGAGAGCAGGGCCTGTACTAATCATTTTATTATTAGTGTGTTTCTGAGTCTCTACTTATGCCTCATGCATCAATATTAATTTTAGTTGGGCACATGTTTAAAAATATGTAACTATGAGAAAGGTAGTGCCTTAGAATGAAAACAGCATTTAGTGTCAGATCAGGCTTTTGTGAAGGACAATGAGGATACAAATGTCCCCCTGTGACAGACATGAGAGGAATTAACTCATCTGAGAGACGGCTGGAGGACAGAGACGGGACAGACACATCAGCTTTGATCCTGAGAGACACATCTCTGAATCGCATAACAAAAACACAAAGCTACAAACAATACTGTGCATTCATAAGTGTAGATTGTCCTTATATGTCCCAGGTACACAGAGGATATATAACATTTGCACCAGCATTAAAACATTAGTGTGTGTGAGTGTGTGAGTGCAGCTGCAGATGCACACAATCTCTTTCTTGTTTTATTTTCTGTCTTTATGAACAGCAAAGTGATTTTGAGCCACAATTTAAAACCACAAAAAAACTTATTTTTATTGGACCTTGAAAAGCAAATGTCCAAGTTTTTCAAAATAATGGTCTTGTTCGATCAATGCTCTATTGTTTACTGTAACACCAGCTTGACTTTGCCTTGATAATCTGTCACTTCATTCCCCGAATACTCAATCACAGGGAGAGAAGAAGAAATGTGGGAGACAGTCGTGACAGAGGCAAGGCCATTGTTCTCATTAGATCTCCTTCTCCTCAGACAGACTTTGTCTGCAGCAACATTTCACAAAGATCAGAGCACGCTCAAGCAGCAACAACCACAGCTTGAGGCTGAAGCTAATGCATCCTTTTTCAACGTTGCTTTAAACTGCAATGCTACAGCTGCTCAGTGCCCCCAAAAATAAATAAATAAAAAATCCCCAGCTCCGAATGATTCCCAGTCAACTTCTTTTGAAATGTGATAAACTAATCTGAGGCAACATGTTTGATGATAGATTGCTACACCATTCTAATTAATCAAATCCTGCTTTATGAATGTCACTGAAACATATCGCTGCATGATGTTGCAAACACATATCGTGTCAAATTGGTTTGCAAAGTCTGGCTAACCTCAGCAGTGCAGCAACAGCTCCTCTGGTTTCTTCCTCGGAGCCACAAAATATTGTTACACTTGGCTTTGCTTCAAAAAGAAAAAAAACTTGAATCACTACACTACTACAGTGCATTTGGGGCACTTCATTTATTATATGAATTATAAATAAATGTCATGGCCTGAGGTAAACTTTCCCTAAAATATAAGATCCCTTCTGATCACTGTTCACAAACTCAGTGTAGGCAGGACACAAATTCAAACAGCTCAACTTATATCAGGTGTGATGGTTCAGCTGATAATACTAATAATAATAATACATTTTATTTGAAAGCGCCTTTCAAAACACTCAAGGTCACTGTACACAGTAGAATAAAAGCAACATACAAGCAAGCAGTTTAAAGAATCATAAAAGCACGAGACATAAACAAATAAAACAGCAGAGTGGAGAGGTTATGTGGGATAAGCTATTTTGTACAAGTGGGTTTTGAGTTTGGACTTAAAGAGTGAGAAGGAAGAGATGTTTCTTAAATCAGGAGGTCGGGACCAAAAAGACCAAAAAGAAGTGAGTTACAATAATCAATCCGGGAAGTAACAAGGCTATGGACAAGAATGGCAGTGGCATGTGGGGTGAGAAAAGGATGGAGACGATTAATGTTGCGCAATTGAAAATATGCAGACAGAGTAACATTATTAATGTGCAGTGTTGGTCAAGTTACTTGAAAAAAGTAATCAGTGACTAATTACTGATTACTTCCCCCAAAAAGTAATCCCGTTACTTTACTGATTACTTATTTTCAAAAGTAATTAATTACTTAGTTACTTTTTAAAAACACGATTTACAACCTGAAGAGGTGATAAAGTGATAGATCTTTCAGCCCAATTCTACTTTTTCTACATAATCCATCATACAAAATGTAATCAAATGGAAAAGTCTCTTTTTTTAACTGGTTTTATCAGTTTTAATCTCTTAACTTTATGCATCAAGCAAACATTTAATTATATGCAACATTCTCTGACTTGAATAAATTAGTTTAACATTTAAACCTATTTTCTACACATTCCAGCACATAAAATAAAATATTTTTTGTGTTTACACTCAGTCTTTCAAATAGATGCAAGTAAAACACAGCAGAAAATAAATAAAGTCAAAGACTCAGCGGTCCTGTTGCTCTATTTTCATCTGTAAAGCAGGACTGCGGTAGGCGGAGGTTTACCCTGGTGCAGGTGTGCCGCGGTCAGTTGAAGAATCCGCGAGTTTCTCTGTGAATTTCCCATTACGTCGTTGCGCACTCGGTGCTTGCTTGGAAGTTTAGGGTTTTTTTTCGCTGTAAAAAGAAGTTTTTCACGATGGACGCTAATGTTTTTGTCACTTTTTATGGAATCAAACTCAAAGTAAGGTCAGTACTTCCACGCTTTAAACGCTGCACGCTCATACTCTCTCCCACAATCGATATGTGATCCATTGTTAATCTGCACACAGCTGTTGTCACTAACGGCGCACTCGCTTACGTCACTGTCGTGAGACATTCTCGCAAAAAATCACGGTTTTAGTAACGCAGTAACGCAGCGTTACTACGGGAAAGTAACGGTAATCTAATTACCGTTTTTGCAATAGTAATCCCTTACTTTACTCGTTACTTGAAAAAAGTAATCAGATTACAGTAACGCGTTACTTGTAACGCGTTACTGCCCATCTCTGTTAATGTGTGAATTGAAAGATAAAGTACTGTTGAGGATGACACCCAAACTTTTCACAGAGGAAGAAATGAAGACCGGTGAGTTATTGATAGCAATAGAGAAACTGTTGGTTCTGGATAATGTTGATTTAGTGCCTACCAAGAGGAGCTCGGATTTATTACTATTGAGTTTGAGAAAATTAGAAGAGAACCATGAATTTAGTTCAGCTAAACAGAGGGATGGATGGGGGAAGAGCAGAATCAGGTTTAGTGGACAGATAAAGCTGGGTGTCATCGGCATAACAGTGAAAATGGATATTGTATTTACAGAAAATATGTCCAAGCGGTAGAAGGTAGATAATGAAAAGAAGGGGCCCCAGGACAGATTCCTGGGGCACGCCAGTGGTCAGAGGGAAGGGCTGAGAAGTAAAGGATTTGAGTTAAATGAACTGAGTGCGATCAGACAGGTATGATTTAAACCAGGCTAGTGGAGTATGGGAGAGACCGATAGAGGCTAGCCTACTGAGAAGTATAGAGTGAGAAATAGTGTTGAAAGCAGCGCTCAGATTGAGGAGAATAAGAATGGAAAGTAAACCGGAGTCAGCTGCCATAAGAAGATCATTTATTATTTTTATAAGTGCCGTTTCAGTGCTATGGGAGGGGCGAAAACCAGACTGGAACTGTTCACACAGATTATTATTAGTTAAATGTGAGTGAAGTTGTGTGGCAACTATTTTCTCAAGAATTTTTGAAAGGACTGGTAGATTGGAAATAGGCCGAAAATTCTCAAAATTATTGGGATCTAGATCAGTTTTTTTCAATATTGGGGTGATGGCGAAAATTTTGAGGGAAACAGGAACAGTTCCATTGGCAAGTGAAGAGCAGATGATGGCAGATATGAGGGGAAGCAAAGAAGGCAGACATGCCTTAACCAAACTGTAGGAATGGGGCCTAGCTCACACGTAGAAGGTTTTGACTTACAGATGAAATCTGAAATATCAGTAACCGAGGGGAGCGGGAAAGCAGAAAAACAGTGTGATGGGAGATGAATTACACAGGAAGAGCTAAATGGAACCTCGGGAACCAGGTCTTGGTGTATTTTGTGAATTTTCTCAATCAAAAATAACATTAAAGAATCACAAAAGGAGGACGAGTAAAGATGAGCAGGTAAAGAATCTGGTGACCTGAAAGAAGAGTTGAACAGTAAAAACAGTATCTTGGTTGAGTCATCTTTTGAACAGATAATGGTGGAGTAGTAAGCAGATTTTGTTTGATTAATACACTCCTTATAATGCATAATATGATTATTAAACATTTCCTTGTGGATATTCAGACCAGTTTTCTTATAAAGGCGTTCAAGTCGTCGTCCTTTTGCTTTCAGGAGTTCAGCTGTAAACCAGGGTGCTGACTGAGAGAATGATACAGATTTGGTTTTGAGTGGGGCAAGAGTTTAGAATACTATTGAGACTAGAGTTATAATAGGAAACTAAGTCCTCTTGGGTGAGCAGGTTATGAAAATGCAAATGACTAGAGAAAGCAAAAGAAAGTATCAGGATTGATTTTCTTAATATTCCGAAAAGAAATGGTACAAAGGTTCTTCGTTATAGAAAAGGTCATTTTGATATTGAAAGAAAGAAGCAAGTGGTCAAAAATTAGCAGTTCATCAGCTTTGCAATTAAAAGGAGTAAGTCCAGAGCAACAAACTAGGACCAAAGTATGGCCCTTAGTCCCCCCAGAAGCATACAGATTATTACAATTATAATGGTTCCATGGAAATCATGTACAGTGGGGCAAAAAAGTATTTAGTCAGCCACCAATTGTGCAAGTTCCCCCACTTAAAATGATGACAGAGGTCAGTAGTTTGCACCAGAGGTACACTTCAACTGTGAGAGACAGAATGTGAGAAAAAAATCCATGAATTCACATGGTAGGATTTGTAAAGAATTTATTCGTAAATTAGGGTGGAAAATAAGTATTTGGTCACCTCAAACAAGGAAAATCTCTGGCTCTCACAGACCTGTAACGTCTTCTGTAAGAAGCTTTTCTGTCCCCCACTCGTTACCTGTATGAATGGCACCTGTTTGAACTCATCATTTCTATAAAAGACACCTGTCCACAGCCTCAAACAGTCAGACTCCAAACTCCGCCATAGCCAAGACCAAAGAGCTTTCGAAGGACACCAGGAAAAGTATTGTAGACCTGCACCAGACTGGGAAGAGTGAATCTACAATAGGCAAGCAGCTTGGTGTGAAAAAATCAACTGTGGGAGCAATCATCAGAAAATGGAAGACATACAAGACCACTGATAATCTCCCTCGATCTGGGGCTCCACGCAAGATCTCATCCCGTGGGGTCAAAATGATGATGAGAACGGTGAGCAAAGATCCCAGAACCACACGGGGGGGCCTGGTGAATGACCTGCAGAGAGCTGGGACCAAAGTAACAAAGGTCACCATCAGTAACACACTACAACGGCAGGGAATCAAATCCCGCAGTGCCAGACGTGTTCCGCTGCTGAAGCCAGTGCATGTCCAGGCCCGTCTGAAGTTTGCCAGAGAGCACATGGATGATACAGCAGAGGATTGGGAGAATGTCATGTGGTCAGATGAAACCAAAGTAGAACTTTTTGGTATAAACTCAACTCGTCGTGTTTGGAGGAAGAAGAATACTGAGTTGCATCCCAAGAACAACATACCTACTGTGAAGCATGGGGGTGGAAACATCATGCTATGGGGCTGTTTTTCTGCCAAGGGGACAGGACGACTGATCCGTGTTAAGGACAGAATGAATGGGGCCATGTATCATGAGATTTTGAGCCAAAACCTCCTTCCATCAGTGAGAACTTTGAAGATGAAACGAGGCTGGGTCTTCCAACATGACAATGATCCAAAACACACCGCCCGGGCAACAAAGGAGTGGCTCCGTAAGAGGCATTTGAAAGTCCTGGAGTGGCCTAGCCAGTCTCCAGACCTCAACCCCATAGACAATCTGTGGCAGGAGTTGAAAGTCCGTGTTGCTCGGCGACAGCCCCAAAACATCACTGCTCTCGAGAAGATCTGCATGGAGGAATGGGCCAAAATACCAGCTACTGTGTGTGCAAACCTGGTAAAGACCTATAGTAAACGTTTGACCTCTGTTATTGCCAACAAAGGTTATGTTACAAAGTATTGAGTTGTATTTTTGTTATTGACCAAATACTTATTTTCCACCCTAATTTACGAATAAATTCTTTACAAATCCTACCATGTGGATTCATGGATTTTTTTTTTCACATTCTGTCTCTCACAGTTGAAGTGTACCTCTGGTGCAAATTACTGACCTCTGTCATCCTTTTAGGTGGGGGAACTTGCACAATCGGTGGCTGACTAAATACTTTTTTGCCCCACTGTATCTACTTTTAGTGAAACTAACCGCAAAAACGACTTGTGCATATTCAGTCACCGTTGTGTTTAAGTACATCTCAGTGGGGTTATTGCAGAGGGACAAATGCACAACAGTGCATAACTGTACTTAGACGCCATGTAAATGAAAGGGTGTGGTGTGTTAAGGGTTAAACATGTTGAATGTGTGGTAAACTCCACTTGCTGCCTTAAATGTGAGTCTGGATGCATAAATTATGATCCCTGCTCTAATTTTGGCAAGCATACATTACATAAAATAGTTATACTGGTAAATTAATGTTTAATCCAGTTAGGAAGAAATACTCACTCAAGCTTATACTGCTTATTAGGTCAGCAAGTAACCTTTATTTATAGCAGGAATATTATTTTTACATATGTGGCTAATTTATTGTGTTTATAGTCATGAAATATCATTATGTGAGCCTAAAACTCTTAATTCAGATTCAGATCACTTTAAATGCGATTAAAGTTGTAGGCATGTGGGTTTTTTTTTTTTTTTTTACTGTATTTGGCTATCGAACTTTTAGTTAAAGGTTATAAGTATTCTTTCAGTAACTTCTATCATTGTGCAGGGCTGAATTAAATCCAAGTTGAGAGGAGAAAACTGGCAATTAATTCAAAGAGACACATAAGGGGACCAAAAAAAAAAAAGCTTTTTAAATTTGTCACCCACTTAAAAGTCTTTGTGCTTCGCTGCTTTAATTGTGCTTTTTTACTTTGACTGACAGACTCACACTCTGCTGTGTGTTCTGATATTGCTGCAACCTTTAGTGCATTTGTGATGTTATTACACGACACTGGTTTTGTTCACCAAATGGTAAATGGCCTGTATTTGTATAGCACTTTTACTAGTCCCCCATAGGGACCCCAAAGCGCTTTACACACCCAGTCATCCACCCATTCACACACACATTCACACACTGGTGGAGGCAGCTACAGTTGTAGCCACAGCTGCCCTGGGGCAGACTGACAGAAGCGAGGCTGCCATATCGCGCCATCGGCCCTTCTGGCCAACACCAGTAGGTGAAGTGTCTTGCCCAAGGACACAATGACCGAGACTTTCCGAGCCCGGGCTCAAACCGGCAACCTTCCGATTACAAGGCGAACCCCCAACTCTTGAGCTACGATAGACCAAGAGTCTAATATGCAGAGACTGTACAGGTGGTTGAAGAAAGAGGAGGAGGATTGCAAAAGCATGAAATACAACTCTGAAAGCAAGCTCGTAAAGGTATCCACTTCCTATTTATGCCTCTCTTAGTACCACTTTTATTCTTAGTTTCTTTTGTTAGCAGGACGGACACCGCTGATGCACAATGGGCTTAAAGCCCCAGTCACACAGTGCATTGAGTCCAGTGGGAAATCACTTGACGACTACCGGTTTTGCGGGTTTTGCAAGTGGTTCCTGGCAGTTGGAAAAAGTTATATGTTAATGCACTGAAATCACCCATGTGATTGTTTTAATTACCAGTTATCTTAAAAACTTGTCAGCAAACACTAGTGAAACATTCAGTGTTTATAGAAGTGTGAACACTGCAGCATAACCTGGAAACAGAAGCCTTTTGCCATCAAAGTAAAAGTTGGGTCTTAACGCTGAAACCAACACATTTCAAAAGATGCCATTTTTACTTTGCAGGCAAAGTCTCCATTTCTAGTTTACATTACACTTTTTCAAGTTTCACTATGGTTCAGTGATACGGACGCTGCACCGGCCCGTCGTGGTGAAGAGAGAGCTGAGTGTAAAAGCGAAGCTCTTAATTTACCGGTCGATCTACGTCCCTACCCTCACCTATGGCCACGAGCTGTGGGTAGTGACCGAAAGAACGAGATAGCGGATACAAGTGGCAGAAATGAGCTTCCTCCGAAGGGTGGCTGGCCTCTCTCTTAGAGATAGGGTGAGAAGTTCAGCCATCCGGGAGGGGCTCAGAGTAGAGCCGCTGCTCCTCCACATCGAAAGGAGCCAGCTGAGGTGGTTTGGGCATCTGACAAGGATGCCTCCTGGGCGTCTCCTGGGTGAGGTGTTCCAGGCATGTCCCACCGGGAGGAGGTCCCGGGGCAGACCCAGGACACGCTGGAGAGATTATATCTCTCGGCTGGCCTGGGAACGCCTTGGTGTTCCCCCGGATAAGCTGGAGGAGGTGGCTGGGGAGAGGGAGGTCTGGGCTTCTCTGCTTAGGCTGCTGCCCCTGCGACCCGGCCCTGGATAAAGCGGAAGAAGATGGATGGGTGGATGCTTGCAATCTGAGATTTACGCACCTTCACACTCTGATGAATGCATCGGGAGTAACACAGGTTTCTGTATCTTCCCCACGGATACTTTGGCATGTAGAGTGGAGCAGGCAAGGATTGAACCACCAATCTAGTAGATAACCTGCTCGACTTCCAAACCTGCAGCCACCCCTCAAGTGTTTGCAAACAAGCAGCCATTTTCTATGTAAGCTACAAGGAACCGTGGCAGTCTGTTAGTGACCAAACAAAATACAAGCAGGTTTATGGTGTAAAATCCTTTTTGCATCCCAGCAACATACAGTTGCCAACAGATTGTAGCTCTGTGTGACCGATGCCTTACCAGATACAGAACAACTATAGAAACCAGAATGCAGTCTGGTTATTTTGAGAATCAATGATGTTCTATCAGAACAAGAAAGGCAAGTAGTGCTTGTCTTGTCTAAACTAAAAGTGGGCAAAAATTTACATATCAAAGTAAACTGATTTTTCTTTCCTTTTAACTCGGATAGTCGACAGCTATCCATAGTCGAAAATTGTTGCTAAAATTGTTTCTTGTTTGGTGCTCAAACTGTAGCTCTGTCATATAGGTGTGTCCCTTTCCCATTAACTATGACTTGAGCTGTTGAGGCTAGCTTCTTTTTGGTAATTTGTTCATGCTCATTGTGGATAAAACTCTGGTCCCCATCAGAGCCGGAGCCAGACATTTGAAACACCCGGGGCTTAGCCCTAAAGGGTAGTATGCATGTGGGATTTATTTTTTTTATTTTTTTTTTTTTTGGGGGGGGGGGGGGGTTAGAAATGACTGAAAGATTAATAGGCTCTGTTTTGAGTTTTGTTCAAAAAAGAATGACTTCATATAGGGAAAAATATATATCACATGTGCAAGACACCTTAAACTATTTTTTTAATTAAGCAGCAAGACAGAACAAAGTCGGGGCTGCATCAAGACACGAGGACTAAACCCCAATTCAACCAGACCCAGAACTGATCCGGAATTAAAACAGGACTACAACAGTTCAAAATCAGGACTACTGAGGCCTTAACCAAGACAGAACCAGAATCAGAACTAGATGATAGTAGCACTGAAAATCATCATAGACCTGCACTACACTTATTTTTTTAATTCTACCAAAGTACAATATTTAGATTGAGAAAAGTTTATATAATTATTTACCCTTGTTGTGCAAACAAGCCTGCAGAACTTAAATGTAGAATTTGAAAAATAGCAAACCTAAAAAGAAACACTAGGTACGAGATACATGAGGACCTATGATACCGTGATACTTTTGGTAAACAACCATTTGACTAACATGTGTGTCTCACCTGCTCTTGTTCATCTCCCTCTCTGTTCCTCTCTCTCCCTCTTTGTGCTGACAATCATCAAATATACAGTTGAAACCACATATTTATGTACTCTTCAGATCAAAACACAAACACTTTTTTAATTGTAACATCAAATCAGACTAAATGTTTATTTTTTTAGATTGATAAATATAAAAAACATGTTTGTTAACTTTAAGAGTAAAGAGAGAAACTATCTGTATTTCTTAATTGCAAATGGCACCAAATTGTATTCAAAATTGAGCCACACTTATGGAGCTCCACAGTTCTTTTTCTGGTGTTTTGGTTGACATCTCTTGATTTTCCCATTTCACAGAAACAGGCTCTGTGTTTTGCCTTATATGCATCCACAGCTGTGCCACCAGTTTACTCACATGGACTCTACTAACCTATCAGAAGCTTCTTCAGCTCAGAATGGAATCGTCTGGAGTTTCTTAATAATTAACAATAAACTTAGTGTATATGTACTCCTAATTTTGATCAAAGTGATAAAAAAATAGACAGCTCTGTCTCTCTTTATTCTGACATTTAACTAATTCAAAAGATGTTTCAATATTTATCTAAAACAAAAGTTTACTCTAAATTGATGTTGTACAGTAAAAATGTTTTATGTTTTCTCCCTAAAGTGTAAATATCTGGTTACAAATGTGAATATCCTGCTGTGTACTGAAACTCCTCTTGTTTTGCATAGAAATATACTGAACAACATACAAAGCATAATATATAAAATAACATTTACCTGAGTTTTTTCTTTGAAAGAACCCTCTAATGTCCATTCTTATATTTCAGTACATAACTGAAACCGATTTAGTCGGGGAGCGTAAGAACTGAAAATATGAAATAAACACACGTAAGCTAAGACTCTCTAAAAAAAATAGCATTTGTTCGGCTTTTCATTTCGCCATTTGTTGATTCACTTGAAGAGCAAGTAACGTAATATTGGTCAAGTGATCAGTTTGATATCAATCTTTCGTGATACACCGTCATATTTACATCATTTGTACGGTGCGAATGATTTGCTTTGGTACCTGGTCAAACTTCAGCTCTCCTTGGTATGGCTGGCTCCGTTTCTCCAACAGCGCACAAAAGCAGCAGCTGCCCCGCCCTCTCGCTCAGTCGCTTAGTGCCTGAGCTCGGATCATACCAATATCAGGGGGATTCACGCACAGTCGTAAATTCCCACAGTGTGCACTATGTGCTTCGAATATTGTGTGTACTTTTTGTTTTATACACTTGTCAGCCAGGCATCTAACTATGAAAAAAATTGCACTCCAAAAGACCCCGGGCTTCTGACAAAACAACCCTGTCATGATTCGGCTGTGTGGCAGGCAGGAGAGGACCCAAACGCAAACTCACGGAGACAAAACGTAAACTCAAAAACACAGCTTTAATGCTGGCAAAAAGTGAAACACAAAAACAGTACAAAACTAAACTGGGAAAGCTAAACCTAAAGTATACCAGGAACCACGGGGAGATTCACACACAGCATGAGGGAGACTACGACAAAGAGAAACACAGAGCTTAAATACTCTTAATCGGAACAGAAAACAAAAGCAGAGCACAGCAAACACCGGAGCCCGAGAAAACAGCCCAAACACAGGGCAGTTCAGGGGGCCGACCATGCGGACAGCAACAGCGGCGGGGAAACAGTTCAGGGGGCCGGCCGCGCGGAAGGCGGCGGCGACACAGGCGATGGCGACGTGGAAACAGTTCAGGGGGCCGGCCGCGCGGAAGGCAACGGCGCAGAAACAGTTCAGGGGGCCGACCTTGACGGCGGTGACGTCCAGCTGGTGGCCCGGAAAGTGGCCGGCGGTGATGTCCAGCTGGTGGCCCGGAAAGTGGCCGGCGATGCCGAGATGCAGAGGCCGGACCAGACGAGGATGAAGACCCTGACGAGGCCGGACCAGACGTAGACGATGTAGCAGAAGCAGAGGCCGGACCAGACGTAGACGATGTAGCAGAAGCAGGGGCCGGACCAGGTGTAGCAGAAGCACAGGCAGAGGCCGGACCAGGCGTAGCAGAGGCCAGACGGGAGGCTGAACGGGCCCCTCGGACCCTCCAGCGGAGACGGGAGGCTGAACGGGCCCCTCGGGCCCTCCAGCTGACGTGGCATGAGGCCGGACGGGCCCCTCGGGCCCTCCAGCTGACGTGGCATGAGGCCGGACGGGCCCCTCGGGCCCTCCAGCTGACGTGGCATGAGGCCGGACGGGCCCCTCGGGCCCTCCAGCTGACGTGGCATGAGGCCGGACAGGCTCCTTGGGCCCTCCAGCTGACGTGGCATGAGGCCGGACGGGCTCCTCGGGCCCTCCAGCTGGAACAGGCGGCGGCGTGGGAGCCGCGGAGTGCTGAGCAGACTGTTGAGTGGTTGGTTGTGCAGATGATCGGGCTAAAGAAAGGGGTATGGATGACAAAACTGAAGCCTCACCACATGACTGAGCTAATAACTGAGCAACAGACTGAGCTATGGAAAGAATGAGAGGTTGTAGTAATTGTGGTAGTGGTTGACCTAACTCCGAGCCTATAGAACACAAGGACAGGGGCTGGATAGGCTTGTTTTATACACTTGTCAGCCAGGCATCTAACTATGAAAAAAATTGCACTCCAAAAGACCCCGGGCTTCTGACAAAACAACCCTGTCATGATTCGGCTGTGTGGCAGGCAGGAGAGGACCCAAACGCAAACTCACGGAGACAAAACGTAAACTCAAAAACACAGCTTTAATGCTGGCAAAAAGTGAAACACAAAAACAGTACAAAACTAAACTGGGAAAGCTAAACATAAAGTATACCAGGAACCACGGGGAGAATCACACACAGCATGAGGGAGACTACGACAAAGAGAAACACAGAGCTTAAATACACAGAGGGATAACGAGGGAATGAGACACAGAAGGAGGGCACAGCTGGGAGAAATCAGGACTGACAAGACAAGCAAAGCAGGACACATTCACATAAGACACGGAACTTCAAAGTAAAACAGGAAGGATCACACAGAGACGCGAATTTGACACAGTGGAGACAGCAACTAAGAAACACAGAGACATAAACCATAAGGCAGAGGACTCTAAGAACAGAGGGGACACAGAGGGGAACTCAAACATGCAGACACAGACTACACAGAACAGAGGGGACACAGAGAAACATGAAGGGCAAGGGATCGAAACTAGAAACCATAAAATAACTCACACAAGTACAATATTACAAACATCACAAGGAACTAAAAACGCTGGGTCAGGGGACCCAGGACCATGACAAACCCGGGCTTAAGCCCAGTAAGCCACCCCCACGCTCCGCCCCTGGTCCCCATCCTTTACCGTCAGAAACCAGTGTGTGAGCGAAGCTGCTGCTGGATCAGCTTTCACTGCTCTGAGATCAGTTGCAACCTGTGCTTTGTGTGGTAACTAGTGCTGTAATTGTTACAACAATCTAATATGATTGTTGTAACAATTATTATTATTAATAAATAACTTCAGCCTCTTGAACTCTATTTTATGACCTTATGCATTAGTTTGGCTGGTAACGTTTTAAAATTACTAGCAGCCACAGGATGTGATATTGAAATAGATTATCTGTAATATCAGTAGCATCTGTTGAATTAATCTGATGCAGTTAAGAAATGTCAATATATATCAGAGGATAATGCTGCATTCCTAATGCTGGAAGGGGAATAAAGAGGATCTGATTAATTGACAGGCATTAAAAAACAACATGCACAGTGATTGGGATTGGGTATTTATCTGGGTTTAAATACAGTTTGGAGGATTTGGGGTCTGAATTTTTAAAAAATGCTGTTTTTAAACATCTTATCAATCTTACACAGTCAGAGAAATGTGGGGATTAAGATGCAAAAAGATAGAGACAGAGAAGGATTGCCTCTGGCCCCAGTTTCAGAAGAATAGAGACATCAGTTGAGCTGCAGATGCCAATGAAAATAAAATCATTTGATTTTGGTACAGCTTATTAATGTCTCCTATTGTAGGCTTGAAGAGCACATGTTTCTCCTGTTAGTGGAAGTCCTGAGGATGGACATTTTGGTTGTATGTATTTAATTTTCTATGTAACAGATAACTATAATGTATGTTTCCCAGGTGATGTATTCCTTTATCTTAGGGACATTTCTGAGTAAGAGGAAAGACCTCTGTTTGCACAAGGGATCATTTTTCTTTCAAGACAGCAAAGTGCAACACCACTGTCACCACACACACCTTCCTCACCTGGCATGCAATAACAGGTGTGTTACTACAGATTCTGAAGTTT
Organism: Astatotilapia calliptera; assembly: GCF_964374335.1. NCBI lineage: Eukaryota > Metazoa > Chordata > Actinopteri > Cichliformes > Cichlidae > Astatotilapia > Astatotilapia calliptera. Next base: position 3,795,076 of record NC_137422.1, on the reverse strand, counting down.
GTCAACGCTTGGACTGAACGCTTGTTTTCACCTGAAATAATACTTTCAAATGAAAGTGGATTAGTATGCACGTAGGCTTGGTCTTACAACGTAAACCAAGTTAACCCTGCTAGTTATCCTCTTTTATCAAGTCGTGGTCAGAGTTTCTTTTGTCAGCCTTTGATCCCTTCAGTTACGGACTGCATTAATAAATCTAGCTACGTGACTCGACAGGACAGTCAGGACACTCAGGTCCTGTTAGGGAGAAGAGATACTCTCCCCGCTAGGGCCTGACCGCAACGTGGCTCCAGCCGCCCTAATTTCTGGTCCTGGAGAAAAGAGCCGCTCTGCAGGGGAAGTGAGAGGCTAATTGTCGAGAGAGGCACTGAAGGAGCAAAGCTGAATCAACTCTAATTAGGACACAATTACGGCTAACTCTCACAGCTGTAAAAATCCATTAACCTTTAATCGTACAGTTCATCAAACACTTGAGGTTAGAGTGTGTGTGAATGTGTGACAGTGTGTGAGTGATAAGCTCATACAGAGCGATACAGAGATACATCCCTACATCCCTGCATCTGTGAGGAGAAAAAGCCCTGACTAGGAAAATATTTTGGCATATGATGATCGTGACAGAACAATCAGGAGTGACGGAGAAGAACACTGATCTCACTGAATTCATGATCGATACATTAGTTATATATTCGTTTTGTCTTGTAATTTGTAACTGAAATTTCTCCCCATGTTTGTTCTCTCTGAGTACTCCAGCTTCCTCCCACAGTCCAAAGACATACAGCTAGTGGAGTGAAGTTAGTGGTGATTCTGTCACGGCTGCCGAGGCGAGCCGTGTGGATTTAGAAGGAGGACCCAAGATGCAGGCAGTGGATGAGATACCGGTGGTTTTATTTACAGAGGTGTAGTGGCAAACAAACAGTGGGGCATAACAAACAACTAAAGACACCTAAACTGGGAGAACTAAAATAACAGACCTGGGAGCATATGACAACGGATGATGAATAGCGGAGAGACGCAGACGAGGAAAAGGACACCGTGGAACACAGGGGAACAGACTGACACAGAGTTACACAGACTGACACGGAGGAACACAGACGAACCGGCAACAGGCAGGAGAACACACAGGGCTTAAATACACACACCAGTAATCAGGGGATGAGAGACAGGAGGGCAACACAGCTGGGAGGAATCTGGGCTGACGGGACAGGGGAAACGTAAACTGATCACACTCACATACGACACGGACCTTCACAATAAAACAGGAAACTCAGATACATGGAACCAGACAAGACATTGAACTAAACAGACAGATTCACAAACAGATGGGGAGACACCATAGACAGACAGATACAGACGCAGACTCAGAGGCAGATCGAAAATAACACAGAACTTAAACAATCATCTAGAAAATGATAAACTAAAGGCACTGGGTCACCGACCCAGGACCATGACAGTACCCCCCCCCCTCAAGGGCTGGCACCAGACAGCCCAGCAGAAACGAAAAAACGGACCAAAACAAAACAGAAAACAACCCGACCAGGGCGGGCGGAGGGGGCCCAGGAGAGAGGGACAGAGTTCAAAAAGGCCCAGATGGTCAAGTTCAGGAGGCCGACCATGCGAATGGCAACGGGGAAGGTCCGGATGCCGGCCACGCAGTAGGCAGTGGCGTGGAAACAGTTCTGGGGGCCGACCGTGCGGACGGCAACGGCGGCGTGGAAACAGTTCTGGGGCCGACCGTGCGGACGGCAACGGCGGTGTGGAAACAGTTCTGAGGGCCGACCGTGCGGACGGCAACGGCGGCGTGGAAACAGTTCTGGGGGCCGACCGTGCGGACGGCAACGGCGGCGTGGAAACAAGTCCGGAGGCCGGCCACGCGGAAGGCGGTGGCGGCGTTCAGGAGGGCGTCCACGGTGGCGGAGATGCCCAACAAGCGGCCTGGCAGATGACCGACGATGTGGAGGTGGTAGTAGGGGACCTGAAGGCTGCGTGGCCCCTGCAGCCCCAGGCGAGGCGCAAGCTGAGGCTGGACCAGACGAGGCGGAAGCTGAGGCTGGACCAGACGAGACGGAAGCTGAGGCTGGACCAGACGAGACGGAAGCTGAGGCTGGACCTGATGAGGATGATGAGGATGCGGAGGCTGGACCAGGCGAGGCTGATGAGGATGCGGAGGCCGGACAAGGCGAGGCTGAAGCAGAAGCGGAGGCCGGACCAGGCGAGGCTGATGAGGAAGCGGAGGCCGGACCAGGCGAGGCTGAAGCAGAAGCGGAGGCCGGACCAGGCGAGGCTGATGAGGAAGCGGAGGCCGGACCAGGCGAGGCTGATGAGGAAGCGGAGGCCGGACCAGGCGCGGCTGAAGCAGAAGCGGAGGCCGGACCAGGCGAGGATGAAGCAGTGGCTGAACCAGGTGAAGCGGATGAAGCCGAAGCATGCGCTGGACCAGGCGACGCTGAGGATGCTGAATCCGGACCAGGCGACGGCGTGGAGGATGCAGCAGAGGCCGGGCCAGGCAACGGCGTGGAGGATGCAGATGGAGGCGCTGCAGCAGGTGGCGGCATGGATGAAACTGCTGCTGCAAGCGTGGATGAGGCTGCTGGTGGAGCAGCTGGTGGCTGGATGGGCTCCTCGGGCCCCCCAGCTGACGAGAAAGGAGGCTGGACGGGCTCCTCGGGCCCCCCAGCTGACGAGGCAGATGGCTGGACGGGCTCCTCGGGCCCCCCAGCAAAAACAGTCTCAGAACCAGTGGGCACTGGAGCCCCTGGCACACACAGAACAGAACCAGCAGGTGCGGAGACCTCTGGCAGGAACGCAACAGAACCAGCAGGTGCGGAGGCCTCTGGCAGGAACGCAACAGAACCAGCAGGCACACGGGCCTCTGGCAGGAACGCAACAGAACCAGCAGGCACACGGGCCTTTGGCAGGAACGCAACAGGACCAGCAGGCACACGGGCCTCTGGCAGGAACGCAACAGGACCAGCAGGCACACGGGCCTCTGGCAGGAACGCAACAGGACCAGCAGGCACACGGGCCTCTGGCAGGAACGCAGCAGGACCAGCAGGCACACGGGCCTCTGGCAGGGACAGAACAGGACCAGCAGGCACACGGGCCTCTGGCAAACACATAGCGGCCTGCAGCTGCGCAGAGCATTGACCCTGCTCAGACAGCGACAGCTCTGTGCAGTCCTCAGCTGGCTTCTTAAACTCCAGGGGTCCAGAGTCTGATGGGGGCTGAAACCCAGCCTCTGGGGAGGCCCTGGAGTGCATCTCAGTCTCAGAACTGGCCAGCCTTTGAGGAATGTTGACATTGTTCTTGGGTTTGTCTCTCTGCTTAGAGTACGGAGTTGTTGAACTGTCCGTTATGGGTTGGACTGACATGGCTTGCTGTACAGGAGGAGTAGGTGAAGGTGATGGCTGAACAGGTGGTGGAGCAACTGACACAGGATGCAGGGCTGGTGACTGCTGAACAGGAGGCTGAACTGAGGATAAAGCTAATGATTCTTCTGCTAACCGGGCTACTGACTGGGCCATGGATTGTAACAGGGTTTGTAATAAGTCTGGCTGTGACTGTAATTGAGCTATGGATTGTGAGGCTGAATGTGGCGGAGGTGGCGACTGGGCTTCTGGCCGGGTGGCTAACTGAGCTTCCGGCCGGGCGGCTAACTGAGCTTCCGGCCGGGCGGCTAACTGAGCTTCCGGCCGGGCGGCTAACTGAGCTTCCGGCCGGGCGGCTAACTGAGCTTCTGGCGATAAACAGTTTTTGTCCTGTGCCGTACAGAACATCACCCCTGAGTAAACGGTCCCACAGTTCAGACCAATAATACTGTCCTGTCCACTCACCACAGCTGGCTGCTCGGAAATCCCCAGGTCCGACTGTGGCGAGGAGCGTCGGCAGCGTGAGCGCCGTTTCCCCCTCGAAGGCTGGGTTGACGGGCCGGGCAGAACATCCTCTGTCGGACTGGGCAGTGAAGCATGAGCTGCAGGGTGGGTGGTAGCAGCCGGGGGGTGAAGACGGAGTCCATTCAGAATGAAATTCTGTGCAAGCGGGTGAAGTGAGCTGAGCAGCCAGGGGAGACCAGAAACCAAGCGCTGTAGCCGATTAGCCACGGCTTGGCGAAATTCTCTCCCCTCGTGCTCCAGCCACGCGTTGATTAATTTGTCCACGGAGTAAACAATGTCCTCCCGGAGCTCCTTGGGCGGGTTGAATGCTGCTGGGTCCATAGTGGCCGGTTCGTACTGTCACGGCTGCCGAGGCGAGCCGTGTGGATTTAGAAGGAGGACCCAAGATGCAGGCAGTGGATGAGATACCGGTGGTTTTATTTACAGAGGTGTAGTGGCAAACAAACAGTGGGGCATAACAAACAACTAAAGACACCTAAACTGGGAGAACTAAAATAACAGACCTGGGAGCATATGACAACGGATGATGAATAGCAGAGAGACGCAGACGAGGAACAGGACACCGTGGAACACAGGGGAACACAGGGGAACACAGGGGAACAGACTGACACAGAGTTACACAGACTGACACGGAGGAACACAGACGAACCGGCAACAGGCAGGAGAACACACAGGGCTTAAATACACACACCAGTAATCAGGGGATGAGAGACAGGAGGGCAACACAGCTGGGAGGAATCTGGGCTGACGGGACAGGGGAAATGTAACCTGATCACACTCACATACGACACGGACCTTCACAATAAAACAGGAAACTCAGATACATGGAACCAGACAAGACATTGAACTAAACAGACAGATTCACAAACAGATGGGGAGACACCATAGACAGACAGATACAGACGCAGACTCAAGAGGCAGATCGAAAATAACACAGAACTTAAACAATCATCTAGAAAATGATAAACTAAAGGCGCTGGGTCACCGACCCAGGACCATGACAGATTCTAAATTTCTCATAGCTGTGAATGTGAGTGTGAATGGTTTTCTGTCTCTCTGTGTTAGCCCTGCAAGAGACTGGCAACCTGTCCAGGTGTACCCCACCTCTGCCATGCGATAGATTCTAGGCCTGATCTTTTTGTTTACACTATTGTTGTTAGTTTGTTTAACGGTGAAAGAATGTGGATATAAGCTTTCTCCGAAGGGAAGTTAGGCTTTCCCTCAGAGAGGGAGGGGCTCACAGTAGAGGTGCTACTCCCCCGGAGTAGAGGTAGTAGGCAGTAGAGGTACTCCCCTCCTGGAATTCATGTCTCTTGGCTGGCCTGGGAACACCTCAATGTTTCCCTGTATAAGCTGGAGTAGGTGACTGCCCCGCAACCCGACTTCAGATAAACAGTAGAAAATGGATGGATGATTTATTGTTTTGTTATTTTAGATTTAAACCTTTGTCATGGGTTTTTGAACAACGTGCATCATTCATAAGAAATAGCACAATGTGCCACACTTTTCGAATCTCTCTCTCTCTCTATATATATATATATATATATATATATATATAGAGAGAGAGAGAGAGAGAGAGAGATACAGTACTGTGCAAAAGTTTTAGGCAGGTTTGAAAAATGCTGTAAATAAAGAACACTTTCAGAAATATAAATGATTTTAATTTAGTTTAGCCCCAAATGTATTCTGGACAACGACCCCAAACACCCAGCCAACGTCATTAAGAACTATCTTCAGCGTAAAGAAGAAGAAGTACTGGAAGGGATGGTATGGCCCCCACAGTGCCCTGATGTCAGCATCATGGAGTGTGTCTGGGATTACATGAAGAGACAGAAGGATGTGAGGAAGCTGCATCCACAGAAGATCTGGGCTTAGTTCTCAGAGATGTTTGGAACAACCTACCAGGCGAGTTCCTTCAAAAACTGTGTGCAAGTGGACCTAGAAGAAGGCAAAGGGTGGTTACACCAAATATTGATTTGGTTTAGGTTTCTCCTTTGTTCATTCACTGCATTTTGTTGATTGATGAAAATAAATGATTAACACTTTTTGAAAGCATTCTCCTCGTTCTCAGATTATTCTCTATAAACCAAAGAGATTGTTGTTTAAATTCTTCTACGTTAGCAGTTTTGAAATGATGCTAAATTCAAAGTGTCATAAATCACCATTCAGATGTGGGTTTAAACTTCAACAAGTTGTCAGGACCACAGCCATACATATGACAGCGCTCATGCAGGTGTATTGGCACTGTGGCTCCACAGTGTACCCCAAAATTGTTGCTACATGCAGATTTTATGCAAAGTCTATTGTAAAGACTACAGAGAATAAAAAAAAAAACAATTACAAAATGAACAATCATGTGGTATTTGCCTGCTGCACAAATCAAGGGCACTCATTAAGTCTGCTTATCTGTAAATCCTACCCTGTATTATACCAAACACTGAAAATACTCCATAGGGCTATAGAAATGTGGCCACAACCGTAAGCTTAACAACATGACACATTTTCTCATCCAAAGCCAGCAGTCTGCTCCTCTGTCAGCTGTCACTGATTCCCAAAATGAAAGAAGTAATATTTATTAAACAGCACAGTGTAACAGTCCCACTGTATGACCCTAAAACGATGCTTATTCATTTTAAAATTACTTTTTGTTTATCTGTTTTTTGTAAATTAGAAAACTTCACACCAGCATTTCATTTAAAAACATGTACAATTTAAAATTACTGAGATTAATATAATACACACTAGCTGCAGATCTCAATATAAACATTGCTTAGTAAAACTGGGTAGGGCCACCGTTCTCAAATAGCCTCGCTTCTTGGTTGTTTAAACACCATTACATCACATCACTTCTGCAGATGCCATGCTCATGAAACCATTTAAGTGAGACAGATGCTGTTACAAAAAGATGCACATAGTCAGCATCGGTGGTATGCAAACCATGACTGACTGGTAATATGAAGCCTAAAGCAGGTGCATTAGGTGTTTCCACTTGTTAATATATTCAATTAAGACTTTGTCTCTATATCTTGTGGAAATAGTGCCAGTCTTGATAGCAGTGAATTTACATAAATATGCATTTAAACTATGAGACTCTTAACATAGCAGCAAACAAATTAATAAACACTACAGCGCCTGTGAGTGAGTCATCCAACCTTCAGGCTACTAAGTAACAATATGCGTCATCCATCTAACTTTTGGCAGATACGGCCTTTTTAAAGTTTGAAATGTAGCTTTTATTTAGACATGGGCCTCTGGCCAATCATCTATGAGTTGGTAGATATGAGAACAAGAAGAAAAGATGTTACTCCTGGTGATGTTTGGCTGATGTTATCCAGGAGGACAGCAGCTGCGTCATATATTGATCTAGACACTAAAAATGCTTGATGGTGATCAAGAACCAACATTAAATACTGTTAAAAAACCACCATCAAATCTCATTGTTGACATATAAATGTTACATTACTGTCAGTAAATCTCTATACATGCATTTATTATGAAATCTCTTCAGGAAGGTGACTGAAGCCTAACAGCAATTTCAAGTGTGGCCTTAATACATGCAATCATAAACAAATGCAAAACTAAAAAACACTAATTTTTTCTTATTTACTATTTAACTTTTATTTATTTATTTATTGTAGTTTTACGTGGTCAAATATCTCTAAGTTATTTACATTAAGTCTTTGGAATAGATTCATGCAGCCATCATCGAGAATTTATGTGACTACAGGGTGGGCCATTTATATGGATACACCGTAATAACATGGGAATGGTTGGTGATATTAAAGTCCTGTTTGTGGCACATTAGTATATGTGAGGGGGCAAACTCCTCAAGATGGGTGGTGACCATGGTGGCCATTTAGAAGTCGGCCATCTTGGATACAACCTTTGTTTTTTCAATAGGAAGAGGGCCATGTGACAGAAAAACAATGGTGTGCTTGGTTTCAACGTAACTTTATTCTTTCATGAGTTATTTACAAGTTTCTCTTTGTTCTTATCTCCGTGTCTACTCTCACTGTACTGTGTGGGGTTTGATCTCTTTGTGTGTTTGTTCTTTGCTTGCATCTGGATTGTGTGTTTTCAGTCTGGGTGTCTGTCTCTGTGTTTATTTGTTCCCTGTCTTATTTTGATAGTCTCTTGTCCTGTGTGCTTTGTGTACAGTTTTGCTTCCCCTGATTTAGTTCACCTGTGTTTCCTGCTGTGTTCTATGAGGTGCCGTAAGGGACATTATTACTGAAACGCTCTCACACACACTACTGAAACGCTCTCACACACACTACTGAAACGCTCTCACACACACTACTGAAACGCTCTCACACACACTACTGAAATTTTAGCTCTCACACACACTACTGAAATTTTAGCTCTCACACACACTACTGAAATTTTAGCTCTCACACACACTACTGAAACGCTCTCACACACACAACTGAAACGCTCTCACACACACTACTGAAACGCTCTCACACACACTACTGAAACGCTCTCACACACACTACTGAAATTTTAGCTCTCACACACACAACTGAAACGCTCTCACACACACAACTGAAACGCTCTCACACACACTACTGAAACGCTCTCACACACACAACTGAAACGCTCTCACACACACTACGGAAATATTAGCTCTCACACACACTACTGAAATTTTAGCTCTCACACACACTACTGAAACACTGTCAGACACACAACTGAAACGCTCTCACACACACTACTGAAACGCTCTCACACACACAACTGAAACGCTCTCACACACACTACGGAAATTTTAGCTCTCACACACACTACTGAAATTTTAGCTCTCACACACACAACTGAAACGCTCTCACACACACTACTGAAACACTCTCAGACACACAACTGAAACGCTCTCACACACACTACTGAAACGCTCTCACACACACAACTGAAACGCTCTCACACACACTACGGAAATTTTAGCTCTCACACACACTACTGAAATTTTAGCTCTCACACACACAACTGAAACGCTCTCACACACACAACTGAAACGCTCTCACACACACTACTGAAACGCTCTCACACACACTACGGAAATTTTAGCTCTCACACACACAACTGAAATTTTAGCTCTCACACACACAACTGAAACGCTCTCACACACACTACTGAAACGCTCTCACACACACTACGGAAATTTTAGCTCTCACACACACTACTGAAATTTTAGCTCTCACACACACAACTGAAACGCTCTCACACACACTACTGAAAAACCAAGACATTTCAGTTGAACAGGGAGGCGTTTCAGTTGAACAGGAAGGCATTTCAGTTGAACAGGAAGGCATTTCAGTTAAACAGGAAGGCATTTCAGTTGAACAGGAAGGCATTTCAGTTAAACAGGAAGGCATTTCAGTTGAACAGGAAGGCATTTCAGTTAAACAGGAAGGCATTTCAGTTGAACAGGAAGGCATTTCAGTTAAACAGGAAGGCATTTCAGTTGAACAGGAAGGCATTTCAGTTAAACAGGAAGTTAATTCTTGACAAGGAAACTGAAGGAAAAAGTGTTAGATTTCAAAAAAACCACTACACAGATGTCTACTCAGCAACCTGTTAGTTAGGGGTGGGTTTTTATAATCGATTTATTGATTAAAATCAATTCTGGCTTTGGATAACGTGAAATCGATTCATTAAAATCCTGAATCGATTTTTTAATATAAATTTATTTTGCCCGAAATGCCAGAATCTCTGGTGAAACCTCACAAAATTTCAAATTAATATTTAGGGAAATCGAATTTTTTAAGTTGCGCCAAATACATTGTGTGATAGGGCATAGAAAAAAAAAAGATGTTCTAGGGTTTCATTTTCATCAGTACAAAAAGAACACTGATCCACCTCAAAGCCAAATCTCTTTTTTTAGAAATTCTGCCACAGTATTAGTTTTGTTTAAAGTGTGTTTCTTTAACTTTAGGTAGAATAGGCTATTTCATAAATTTTTAGTATGCTTTATCCAGTGTATATGAAATAACTAAATTAGAACCATGCCATGTAACCATTCTGTTGTAACTATGAAATATTTTGTCTTTGAAGAAACTACTAACAAATTTCTTATTGCATTTTTATCAAACAGCTGACATTGCCCTAGCAATAAATTTGGGAGCACTGATGAGAAATTATTGTATATCATAAAAATTTTAATCAAATGAAGCAGAGGCAGTGGGACCAGTTCACAAAATTTGTTATATTCTCTTTGAGAACAGTTTAGACAATATTTTTCTGAAAGTTCTGTGTAACTTAGAATGACACCTTTATCATCCAACAAATCTGTTATGAATATAATATTTTTGTTCAAACCAGTCACTCTTGAAAATTGATTTTTGATTAAGTGTTATTACCCTATTATTCCATAAGGTTGAATTATGGGGAGAAGTTGTGGGTAAATCTCATTTTCCCAAAAATGCAACGTCTGTTTTGGAAAGTTTGATATCTTTATGGGGATTTTATTTGCCGCAAAATCACATTTCAAAATAAAGTCTAATCCTGTATACTATTTTATTAAACAAGAATCATGGGATGTGGAGCTAAGTAGAGTCTGGCTGTGACAGACAAGATTTTAACCATTTAATTCTAAGGGTGCCAACCATAAATTCTAATTCTGGAGTTTTGATACCACCTTTATTGTATCCCTTCACAAGCTGAGATCTTTCTATGTAATGGGTTTTATTCCTCCACAAAAATTCGAACACATTTCTATTTATGGTTTTCATGGTATTTATCATTTTTTTATTTTTATATTGTTTACGTGGCGCAAAAAAGGTTGGGGACTGCTGTAGCAGGTTGCTGAGTAGACATCCTTGTAGTGTTTTGAAATATACCACTTTTTCCATCAGTTTCCTTGTCAGGAAACAACTTCCTGTTCAGCGGAAATGCCTCTGGTTTCAGTGGTGTGTGTGAGAGCGTTTCAGTAGTGTGTGTGAGAGCGTTTCAGTAGTGTGTGTGAGAGCTAAAATTTCAGTAGTGTGTGTGAGAGCGTTTCAGTAGTGTGTGTGAGAGCGTTTCAGTAGTGTGTGTGAGAGCGTTTCAGTAGTGTGTGTGAGAGCTAAAATTTCAGTAGTGTGTGTGAGAGCGTTTCAGTAGTGTGTGTGAGAGCGTTTCAGTAGTGTGTGTGAGAGCGTTTCAGTAGTGTGTGTGAGAGCTAAAATTTCAGTAGTGTGTGTGAGAGCGTTTCAGTAGTGTGTGTGAGAGCGTTTCAGTAGTGTGTGTGAGAGCGTTTCAGTAGTGTGTGTGAGAGCTAAAATTTCAGTAGTGTGTGTGAGAGCGTTTCAGTAGTGTGTGTGAGAGCGTTTCAGTAGTGTGTGTGAGAGCTAAAATTTCAGTAGTGTGTGTGAGAGCGTTTCAGTAGTGTGTGTGAGAGCGTTTCAGTAGTGTGTGAGAGCTAAAATTTCAGTAGTGTGTGTGAGAGCGTTTCAGTAGTGTGTGTGAGAGCTAAAATTTCAGTAGTGTGTGTGAGAGCGTTTCAGTAGTGTGTGTGAGAGCGTTTCAGTAGTGTGTGTGAGAGCTAAAATTTCAGTAGTGTGTGTGAGAGCGTTTCAGTAGTGTGTGTGAGAGCGTTTCAGTAGTGTGTGAGAGCTAAAATTTCAGTAGTGTGTGTGAGAGCGTTTCAGTAGTGTGTGTGAGAGCGTTTCAGTAGTGTGTGTGAGAGCGTTTCAGTTGTGTGTGTGAGAGCTAAAATTTCAGTAGTGTGTGTGAGAGCGTTTCAGTAGTGTGTGTGAGAGCGTTTCAGTAGTGTGTGTGAGAGCGTTTCAGTTGTGTGTGTGAGAGCGTTTCAGTAGTGTGTGTGAGAGCGTTTCAGTAGTGTGTGTGAGAGCGTTTCAGTAGTGTGTGTGAGAGCGTTTAAGTTGTGTGTGTGAGAGCGTTTCAGTAGTGTGTGAGAGCTAAAATTTCAGTTGTGTGTGTGAGAGCGTTTCAGTAGTGTGTGTGAGAGCGTTTCAGTAGTGTGTGTGAGAGCGTTTCAGTAGTGTGTGTGAGAGCGTTTAAGTTGTGTGTGTGAGAGCGTTTCAGTAGTGTGTGTGAGAGTGTTTAAGTTGTGTGTGTGAGAGCTAAAATTTCAGTAGTGTGTGTGAGAGCGTTTCAGTAGTGTGTGTGAGAGCTAAAATTTCAGTAGTGTGTGTGAGAGCGTTTCAGTAGTGTGTGTGAGAGCGTTTCAGTAGTGTGTGTGAGAGCGTTTCAGTAGTGTGTGTGAGAGCTAAAATTTCAGTAGTGTGTGTGAGAGCGTTTAAGTTGTGTGTGTGAGAGCGTTTCAGTAGTGTGTGAGAGCTAAAATTTCAGTTGTGTGTGTGAGAGCGTTTCAGTAGTGTGTGTGAGAGCGTTTCAGTAGTGTGTGTGAGAGCGTTTCAGTAGTGTGTGTGAGAGCTAAAATTTCAGTAGTGTGTGTGAGAGCTAAAATTTCAGTAGTGTGTGTGAGAGCATTTCAGTAGTGTGTGTGAGAGCGTTTCAGTAGTGTGTGTGAGAGCGTTTCAGTAGTGTGTGTGAGAGCGTTTCAGTAGTGTGTGTGAGAGCTAAAATTTCAGTAGTGTGTGTGAGAGCGTTTCAGTAGTGTGTGTGAGAGCTAAAATTTCAGTAGTGTGTGTGAGAGCGTTTCAGTTGTGTGTGTGAGAGCTAAAATTTCAGTAGTGTGTGTGAGAGCGTTTCAGTAGTGTGTGTGAGAGCTAAAATTTCAGTAGTGTGTGTGAGAGCGTTTCAGTAGTGTGTGTGAGAGCGTTTCAGTAGTGTGTGTGAGAGCGTTTAAGTTGTGTGTGTGAGAGCTAAAATTTCAGTAGTGTGTGTGAGAGCGTTTCAGTAGTGTGTGTGAGAGCGTTTCAGTAGTGTGTGAGAGCTAAAATTTCAGTAGTGTGTGTGAGAGCGTTTCAGTAGTGTGTGTGAGAGCGTTTCAGTAGTGTGTGTGAGAGCGTTTCAGTTGTGTGTGTGAGAGCGTTTCAGTAGTGTGTGAGAGCTAAAATTTCAGTAGTGTGTGTGAGAGCGTTTCAGTAGTGTGTGTGAGAGCTAAAATTTCAGTAGTGTGTGTGAGAGCGTTTCAGTAGTGTGTGTGAGAGCGTTTCAGTAGTGTGTGTGAGAGCGTTTCAGTAGTGTGTGTGAGAGCGTTTCAGTAGTGTGTGTGAGAGCGTTTCAGTAGTGTGTGAGAGCTAAAATTTCAGTAGTGTGTGTGAGAGCGTTTCAGTAGTGTGTGTGAGAGCGTTTCAGTAGTGTGTGTGAGAGCGTTTCAGTAGTGTGTGTGAGAGCGTTTCAGTAGTGTGTGTGAGAGCGTTTCAGTAGTGTGTGTGAGAGCGTTTCAGTAGTGTGTGAGAGCTAAAATTTCAGTAGTGTGTGTGAGAGCATTTCAGTAGTGTGTGTGAGAGCGTTTCAGTAGTGTGTGTGAGAGCTAAAATTTCAGTAGTGTGTGTGAGAGCGTTTCAGTAGTGTGTGTGAGAGCGTTTCAGTAGTGTGTGTGAGAGCGTTTCAGTAGTGTGTGTGTGAGAGCGTTTCAGTAGTGTGTGAGAGCTAAAATTTCAGTAGTGTGTGTGAGAGCGTTTCAGTAGTGTGTGTGAGAGCGTTTCAGTAGTGTGTGTGAGAGCTAAAATTTCAGTAGTGTGTGTGGGAGCGTTTCAGTAGTGTGTGAGAGCTAAAATTTCAGTAGTGTGTGTGAGAGCGTTTCAGTAGTGTGTGAGAGCTAAAATTTCAGTAGTGTGTGTGAGAGCGTTTCAGTAGTGTGTGTGAGAGCGTTTCAGTAGTGTGTGAGAGCTAAAATTTCAGTAGTGTGTGTGAGAGCGTTTCAGTAATAATGTCCCTTACGGCACCTCATAGTGTTCACCTCCCAGAGTATCTCATCAGTGTATTTAAGCTAACGTGCCAACAGTAAGTCCAACAATACTTTTGAGTTCAGTTCTACTTCGAGTCAACACCTCTGCCTGCCACACAGCACCACATGACAAATGCATTATCCCTGCCACACAAAAGACTTTATTACACAGACATACACAGGTAAAATTGATGTATGGGAAACATGCTGTAACGGTCAGTCCTCACCAAACCACAGAGAGCCCAAAGGAGTCGCTTGAGTTTTATGACCATGCTCAGTGTGGCCAAATTCACTCACTCTAGGCTTTGATTCCAGAGTTTCATTGATCACTCCCTTGCTGCAGAATTGAACATCCTGCTTATTCTTCTACCTGACCCGTTACCTGTCTCTGCTTTGAACGGCTTCGTGTTAGTAGAACACAGAATCCAGCTGATCTCGTTAACCCTGTCTGGCCACCCCTAAAAATCCCTAACATAGACTGGCAAAAGAACTACATCTCTGGATGGAGTTTAAATTGTTATCATTATGTCTTAAGTCTGCTACACCTCCAGTAAAATCAAGATGCTGTGAACCACCAGACCTTTCTTCTGTTTCTGGACTATCTTGATCTCGAAGACATTTTTAGTAAAGACCCGGCTCTCTTGCTTCCACCTCATCATCCCTGTGATTGTGCCATAGACCTACTACCCAGATCACCTTTTCTCTGTGATTTTGATGAACTGGTCGTTTAAGGTCTGAAACGCTCTGTAAGGGAGAACGTTTTCTAGTTTTTTATATTTGGCTCACATTTCTTTCTGCCTTTTTTAGGTGAAGCAGGGCTGAGGAGGCGATGATGTGTTTGACACCGACACTTCTATATTTTCAGTCGTCTGACTCCTTATCTCCTCCACCTCGAGCATAGCTACGAATTCTGCTTGGAGGGCAAATTCGGTGTAAAGTATAGGAAGCTTTTTTCTTCTCTAATTTACTGCTGAATTCCTCGGCTATAGTGAGGCAATAGAGACACCTCTGGCGCGCTGTGTAGCTGTGTGGTCTGAGACCACTGAAGCTAAATGACAAACAGATGTCAGTTAATGAGCTCGGGGTGAAAACACTCTGAGTTGTGACACTGCAGTTGGATTGGATTGATGGATAACCAGAGAGAGAGCAGAAACAGAAATTTAAAAAAATTGTTTGAAATATTTATGTTTCTCTTATATTTTTGCAGATCAAGTTTTTACATTGTGATAGGCTGTAATTAGTTGGACAATACTTGCATCATATAAATTTTAAAAAAAAGAACGGTGGCGGCACAATCTCAGGTACAGGGGCGACCATGGCTCAGGGGTTTGGGAAGCGTATTCTGTAACCGGAAGGTTGCCGGTTCGATCCCCGGGCTCTCTGTCCTGGTCGTTGTGTCCTTGGGCAAGACACT
The DNA here is from genome assembly GCF_964374335.1 of Astatotilapia calliptera. Taxonomy (NCBI): domain Eukaryota; kingdom Metazoa; phylum Chordata; class Actinopteri; order Cichliformes; family Cichlidae; genus Astatotilapia; species Astatotilapia calliptera. The sequence continues at coordinate 3,779,979 of NC_137422.1, read as the reverse complement.
TTACTCTACCGCCTACTGGTGTTGGCCAGAGGGGCCGATGGCGCGATATGGCAGCCTCGCTTCTGTCAGTCTGCCCCAGGGCAGCTGTGGCTACAACTGTAGCTGCCTCCACCAGTGTGTGAATGAATAGTGGCATTGTAAAGCACTTTGGGTGCCTTGAAAAGCGCTATATAAATCCAATCCATTATTATTGCTGCCTGTTCTGGGTACACAAAAGCAACGACAGTCTAGGAAACCTGTCTCTCTCCCAGTGACAACTGGGACAGACTCCAGTATCCTATGAGAGGAAGAAATCGAAAGATGGAAAGTTAATTAACAAAATGAACATCATGTCAAATTTGACTTGAAATGACCAATCCAGTCTATAATCTCATCAAAAAACGTTCTTATGGAGGCCATAGAGCAAAAAGCTGAGGGACATATTTTCTTAAGTGGCACCTCTAGGACTGAAATACGGCTGAAAGCAAATGCAAAAGTGTAAAAACTGCAGTTTCCCTAATGCCTAACAGGACTCTCACTTTTATAGCAAGTTTACAGCCCGGTTTAAAGACTTTTAATTTGATTCAATTTTATTTATATAGCACTAAATCATGACAGCAGTTGCCTCAGGGCAGCTGATATTCTGAGGATAAGACCCAACAGGAACACTTGGCAACAGTGGGGAGAAAAAACTCCCCTTTAACAGGAAGAAACCTCCAGTATCACCACACACACACACACACACACACACACTGTGGAACAGAGCCAGAGAGTAATAACTTCTAATTAAATGCTGAGTGGTGTATAAACACACAGTGAGTGAAGAAGAAACTCTCACTGCATCATGGGAATCCTCCAGAGCTGAGGCCTGCTGCAGCGTAACTAAGAAAGGACTCATCTGATCCAGCACTAACCATAAACTTTATCAAAAAGGAAAGTTTTAAGCCTAATCAAGTAGGTGCCTGTGTCCCAAATCCAAACTGGGAGCTAATTCCACAGAAGAGGGAAAATGGTTTCTTTATTTCACTAAAGGTTTAGGTTTGACTGACAGGTGTGCCGACACAGCTTGCTGTAGCTGATTGCTTCCTCTCTGCTGTTCACAGCTGTTGGTTAGTTTTGGAGAATTTTAATAGAATTAGATGGTACACACCATCTAACACGTTTGTGTGTTGGTGAGTGAAATATAAGGGGAGGAAGGATAAGAGCAGGAAGGAAAATTAGAAAGTGGAAAGAGAAAAAGTTCCTCACTTTTTCCAACTTGCATAACAGCTCATCACAGGATGCTAATAACTGACATACAGTTAAGGGAAGGCTGGCAGTGAACCACTCACTCAGCATCACATTTTAGGTCTGCTCATTAGAAACAAACTGACCTGCGTGATCCAACTATCGTACTTTCCTCCAAACACTGGGAGGCTCAGACTGAAGCCATGCTGACCCTTTAATAAGAGGCTTCACCTCCAGAAACTCTCCATTAAAGACAGATGAGAGGCTGTTCTCTGTGGTGATGCGGGCAGCCAGGCTTAAAATCCCAGCCCTCATCCCTCATCCCTTCAATATGACAGGCTGGTAACGCAAACAGAGGAGACACACAAACAAATCATGGTTTGCTGTGAGTACGCATGCCTTGTGAGAAATGTCGAAGTGAGATCAAGGTCCCTGCTGTTTGCCGTGAACATGACTAAACTCTCCTTATTTGGAGAAATGACTGGTGGTGATGGTTTGACCAATCTTATATCTGCTCATGCCAAAAGGGAAACACTAGAAAGATGATTCCCCAGTGGATTTTGCAAGTGAAAACTCATCTTCCTGTGCATCCTAATTCACATTAAAATTGTAACATTGCCTAAACACTGAACACGAGTGGCAGCAATGACAGCTTAAAGCTAAAGCCGGACCTGACCATCTGAGGTCTAAACCTAAGACTAAGATTATAGAACTTTTGTTCTGCTTTTTAATTGTTCACCCAAAGCTTTGGCAATCAGACAAATTAAAACTACAATCAAATAAAAAGAATCACTCTAACGTCGGGCTCATCCTTTGTTGCAATCATAAGTCATTTTTTTGCTTTTCAAACTCACCCATTACTTAAAACTTCTGTGGTTTGAAAAACACAGCTCTCAGCTTAGCTGGAGAGAAAGCTGTAGCTTTTTTGTGTGTCCCATTGCCTTCAATCTGCTGTTCCAGCTAAAACCAGTGAACTAACTCCTCCTGATCTTTGCCTTGTTCCTAAGGAATATCATGACCTGAACCAGGTGTGTTCTTGCCGAGAGAAAAAGAGACAGAGAGAGAGAGAGACGCCCCTCTGACCTATTCAACATTTTGCCCACTCTTGCTGGGTATGTGACATGTGATATATATTATTTGATACAGAACAACATTTTTAACTACACTGGATAAGCACAGATACAGCTAAAACAAGGTTTACTTGGATTTGAATAGGGTTTTTCCTGTAGTAATGCTGAATTCTGAACAAGCCTCAGGAGAGACTAGAGCAAGCTGGCAAGTGCAGAAAACAATCAAAAAGACTCTGAAGTATCCTTAACCATTAACCATTACACTTAGATGCCAAACATCAACTCCTACCATAAGCTGAATGTGGTCTGAACATATCGAGCCAAAGGCTGTGATGACGGCATCGTTGCGGGCAGCACGCGGATCACGTAATAGCTTTGATGAAGGATTCCAACTGACTGTTTGACCTTTATGCTCTGTGACATAAAAACAACACACACGCGCACACACACACACACACACACACACACACACACACACACACACACACACACACACACACACACACACACACACACACACACACACAGAGTCTTATTTACCTGGTTTCTTGGAGAGTCGCCACTTCCTTAAAATCTACTAAAATGTAACAATTTTGATTATGCTAAATCATTCTTGTTCCACACAAGTTGATTAAGATGTAGGCAATTTATTCCCATCTCCTCCCACCACAACTCCCCAATACACACACGCACATACACGCGCGTGCACACACACACACAGAGGAAGGTTTCACACCGCTGGGATGAACACGGATGCTAGCATGGAATTAGCATTTTGACAAGTGTTGACTTTAATTACACATGATGAAGCAGAAGCACAAACATGACTGAGCTGATATTAGCACAAATGACCGAATATTAAAATAAAACCATACACTCACTGAACTAGCATGTGTTTACCTATTTGTAAATGTCATTTGTGTGCCAACCTTTTGTATTTGCTCTTGCTTTTGTACTTTGTCACGCACATTACTGTGCTTTAACAGTGCCTGTCTAGTACTGTGTTTGTGTCTATTTGTGCGTGTTCTCAGTGGTCTGACACAAGCAGCTGCACTAACATGCCACCATAAACTGCATAACTCCATATAAAGAGGTCTGATTAGCCAGTAGAGTCACAGGGGGGGAAATGTAATCATCACACGGTGTTAATCCTGATGAATCTAACAGGTGACATGAACCCATCCAGCCATCTGCAACTGATGACAAAATCTATCCTGGGAAAGGCCACAAATTAATGAAGGTGCAAAGGAGGAACTAATCTCTCTCTCCCTCTCTTCATACATATATATATACATATACATATACATATACATATATATACATATATATGTATATGTATATATATATATATATGTATATGTATATATATATATATGTATATATATACATATATATATATATATATATATATATATATATATATATATATATATATATATATATATATATATATATATATATATATATATATACATTACATTACATTCTGTAACTTCTGTCGGTGCTGTTCTACTGGAAACCGAATTTCCCGGAGGAACCCACCCGAGGGATTAATAAAGTTTCATCTAATCTAATCTAATCTAATCTAACATAGTATTGCACATTTTGACATTTAGAATATTGTACCTAATGTTGCATCTGCTTCACAGATCTGTCTCAGTAAGCATATTACACGTTAAACAGACAGTGATTTATCCCATTATACATTAGAAGTGAGGTGAGGTGTTATTTTAAGTGTTCAGTGTTTGTGTTTTGCCATCAGTCTGACAGCTGCAGGGAAGAAGCTGTTGAAAAACCTTGTTCTGTGTGTGATGATGCTGTCTGCTCTGTTGTGTCTCAGATTGTACGTACAGTTTGTGTGTCTGAGCAGAGAGTGAGCTGGATGGTGTGAGTCCCTGATAATTCTCTCTGCTCTTTTCAGCAGAGTTGTGTGTACAGAGAGTCCATGGAAGGAAGTTTTGTCCCTATGATCTCTCCACAGTCTTTATGGCTCTTTGCAGAGCCTTCCTCTCTGCCTGTGTGGTGTTCCCATACCAGACGGTAATGCCTGCGGTGACGGTGAGGATGCTCGAAATACATTATATTTCTTTTCCTGGATGGTGCTAGTCATGTCATTATGTCAGTTTTTCCCATATGTTGCAAATGAAAGATGGATGCCGCCATGTGATGCCACCCAGTGATTTTATTTTATGTATTTGAGAGTGAGGTGCTATTTTACCAACCAAAGCTTCATATTATTTAGATCAGTGACAGCCCCACAGGTAAACAGAGGTCCTACAGTTTAGTGGCCATCAGATACTAGGTGTTTGAACACAATGTGCCACCATTTACTGTACATTAATGATAGATGATGCTTCTGGCTCTGAAAAGTTCCTCAAGCTCTGTAATGGACAGCAGCAGGGGACTTATCCTATACTGAAGCACCACACAGCCAATATAAGGGTCACCAACACTACAGGACACTGGGCTCATAAAGTGGAGACATAGGATCAATTTGACAAAGGCCCTGGATAATACTGTGAGTTTTGAAGCCACTGTCAAGTCCTTCTAAACATTGTCTCCATTTGCCGCATCTTGTGAGTCAGTATTCATGATGGCAATAAAGTTTAAGTACAGCACTTATTTATATGTAGAAAACAGTCTTAGAGGCTGTCTGTCATTAATCACTCCAAGAATGAACACAGTCTCGGGAAAGACAGGCTCGGTCATTTAGGTGAGCTCGTAAAGTGAGTTATTGTGAAGAGAGGTGATTGAGATATCCCAATTAAAAGTTTTTAAAGTAATGGGCTTAATTAATATGTGTTCAACATTGTTATAAGTCGTGTTATGATTTGTTCAGAACCTTCCATCAAGTATTTGAGTAAGGAACAATAATTTAGAAGCACTTACTGAAAGTCAGCTAGTAATTTGGAATATTGGAGTTTGTTGGGACTATGACAGTCCAAATGCAATTAAAAATGAAATGACCCACTGCTTTAAAGCATCGAATTAGTATTCTTATATTCTCTAGTACTGAGATGGTTCCTTCATGTTGGTGTATTCTTACCCCCAGTGCATCCATTAGAGTGAAAGAATGTGTGCGAACGTTAGACAAAGTGTTTCAGAACAGACAAAAGTGCTTGTGTGATTAGGTGAATGGGGCTTGTCGTAAAAAGTGCTTTGAGTGCTCAGTTAAAGTAGAAAAGTGTTATATAAATACAGCTGCATCCATTGTTTGGTGTCCACTAGATGGTTGAAGGCCCCATCAACTGTGGTCTTTTGTTTTAGAGCTTCACTTACTCTAACAATGAAAGTGTAACTAATCAGTCACACAAAGGCGGTTACCGTGTCAATAAGCCAAACCAGGATTTAATTCTCCACCTATAGGCGCATAAAAGCAGTGGCATTGGCAGGATACAGTTTAGGCCATAATTCTTTGCACAAAGACAGTAGTTTGTGCCTCTGTGTACCACCAATTTTACTCATTTTTCACAAAACTTTACTATTAACTGTTTAGATACCACTGTTTTTATATAAGCCGTGTCCAAATTCAGAGGCTGCATCCTCCTGACAACCAGGCCTTCGCGGTATACGTGGGCCGAGTCCTCCAAAGGCCGGGTCCTCTGAAGGCCAGGCAGGCCGGAAGTGCGAGGCTGTGAAATTGGACAGTCTAGCCTTCGGATTTGCATCACCAGCTGTCTCAGTGGATTTTAATAAACTCAGCCGTCTGCTCCTTGCTATCTAAAATATAACAGGACGCTGGAGTAAACTCTCGATCATCTCACACTAATGGTTAGCCAGTTTTCTGTTTGACGTTTATTCAGCTGTAATGTCAGTCAAACCGATTTACTCGCCATCCTGACTGACTGAAATCAGTCAAGATGGCGAACGCAGCTACAGCCAGATTGGCGTCTCAGAATAGATTGTGTGACACAAACAAACAAAAAGGAGAAAATGGCAAAGATGAGAAAAATTGTCGCTTAACTCATTGTCAACAGACGTCGAAAGACTAGTTAAGCAACAAGAAATGTTGACGAATTTAATGGACCAAATCAAAGAATTAAAAAGCTTGATTAAGGAAAAGGATAAAACAATCCAGCTCTTAGAAAGGAGAGTGGAGGATTTAGAACAGCATGCACGACTGGAGGATGTGATTATTACCGGTTTGGAAACCAAACACAGGAGCTACGCAAGAGTTACTGAGACTGGGAGTGGTGTGAGGTCTGGCGGAGATGAGCCCCCGATGGAGGAGCAACAAACATTAGAGCGTCAGGAAGTGGAGTTTTTTGCGAGTAAAAAACTTCCCCTGCATAGCAACAACATCCCTCCCCAGAAAGAATGCCAGGGCTCCTCCAGCAATAGCAGTAAAATTTGTGAATCGAAAACACAAAATTGAGCTACTGAGGCAGTCCAGACAACTGAAAGGGAGTGGAGTATATGTGAATGAACATCTCACAAAAAAGAACGCCGATATTGCCAGACAAGCCCGTATCATGCGTAAAGAAAAGAAAATCCAAGCAACATGGACGAGAAATTGCAAAGTGATGATAAAGCTCAAAAGAACACCAGAAGAAGCCAAGGTTGTAATGATCAGGGATCTTCATGATTTGGAAAATTACGGGGATGATTACACTGTTGCAGTCAGACGGCAGAAGGTCTGTTATGATGTGTTTGCTAACAACTAGCCGAACTAATTCAATGAAAGACACTATTTCTGACTGTCGGAGGGGGAAAATGGCAAAGTATGAGACGGTAGACTGGAAGAGTATTAGTGTGAAGCTGCAGGTGGATATGGAACTGGGATCGACGGTGTTACCATTATGCGCAGAGACGAGATATCGATCCGAGCCGCAGTTATTTATGGATCAGAAAGAACTGTATAGGTATGAGTGGTTTCCCAAAATATGTTGTGAAATACTTATATGGATGTTAATAATAAGGATAACAGACATTTAAAGAATACTCAATCACAATGACTGAAGATTCGGATTACAAATTACATGATTTTGAAAATAATATAGATCCAGAAAGGATTGTGCTAAATGCAATTAATGTTACATGCGAGTATTATACTGAGAATCAATTTAGGGATAATGTTGACTTAGGCAATACATTTTCATTAATTCATTTCAATTGTTGAAGCCTCTTTAAAAGTTATAAGATAAGATAAGATAAGATAAGATAACCTTTATTAGTCCCACACGTGGGAAATTTGTTTTGTTTATGTTCTGATTAATGATTTTTTGAATAATCTGAAAGGCAAGTTTAAAGTGACAGCCCTATCAGAAACATGGATAGATGAGGAAAGGGGTTGGGACTTTCACATTGATGTGTATGAATTATATCATGTAAATAGATCTAATAAGAAGGCAGGAGGTGTGGCACATTTTGTTGATAGTGATTTGAAATGTAAACAGGTTGAATGTATGTCTGTGGCTATTGCTGATTTAATGGAGTGTGTTACAGTAGAAGTAGAAATGGAAAGAAAGAGTAATATAATTGTTACTTGTATGTATAGGAGGCCTGGGACACTGATAGAAACATTCACAGATGTAGTAGAAGATTTATTGAGCAAGGTAAAGGGAAATAAGACATTCTGTATTTGCGGCGATAATAATATTGATTTTTTTTAAAATGTCCAATCATAAGGCATCATCAGATTTTTTTGAGTTATTATTTGGAAGACTGTTCTAAATTGAGAGCTTCGCTTTTACACTCAGCTCCCTCTTCACCACGACGGACCGGTGCAGCGTCTGCATTACTGCAGCTGCAGCCCCAATCCGTCTGTCGATCTCCGGCTCCCTTCTCCCATCACTCGCGAACAAGACCCCGAGATACTTGAACTCCTCCACTTGGGGCAGGAACTCATCCCCGACCCGGAGTGGGCACTCCACCCTTTTCCGGCTGAGAACCATGGCCTCAGATTTGGAGGTGCTGATCCTCATTCCCGCTGCTTCACACTCGGCTGCGAACCGTTCCAGTGCGAGCTGGAGGCCCTCATCCGATGAAGCCAACAGAACCACATCATCTGCAAAAATCAGAGATGAGATTCTGAGGCCACCAAAGCGAAAGCCCTCCTCCACTTGGCTGCGCCTAGAAATCCTGTCCATAAAAATTATGAACAGAACCGGAGACAAAGGGCAGCCCTGGCAGAGCCCATCAGGGAGGCCGTTCCTCCCAATCACGCCCCTCCAGGTCTCGCTGTCGTTACCCACGTGAGCATTGAAGTCTCCCAGCAGGACAACAGAGTCTCCAGGTGGAGCACCCTCCAGCACCCCCCCCCCCCCCCCAGGGACTCTAAGAAGGCTCAGTACTCTGAACTGCCACTCGGCGCATAAGCGCAGATGAATCTCAGGACCCGTTCCCCGACCCTAAGGCGCAGGGAACAAACCCTCTCGTCCACCGGGAAAAACCCCAACGTACCGGCAGCAAGCCGAGGGGATATTAGAATACCCACCCCAGCCCGCCGCCTCTCACCAGGGGCAACTCCAGACTGAGACAGAGTCCAGCCCCTCTCCAGGAGACTGGTTCCAGAGCCCAAGCCATGTGTAGAGGTGAGCCCGACTATATCTAGCCGGTACCTCTCAACCTCAAGCACTAACTCAGGCTCCTTCCCCACCAGAGAGGTGACATTCCATGTCCCTATTGCCAGTCTTGGCAGCCGGGGGTCAGTCCGCCAGGGCCTCCGCTCCTGGCTGCCACCCGGCACACAATGCACCCAACCCCTATGGCGCCTCCTGCGGGTGGTGGGCCTGCGGAAGGATGGGCCCATGTCTCCTCTTTGGGCTGTGCCCGGCCGGGCCCCATGGACTAAGGCACGGCCACCAGACGCTCGCCCTCGGGCACCCTCCCCGGGCCTGGCTCCGGGGCGGGGCCCCGGTAACCCTATCCCGGGCAGGGTAAACTGTATCCTTTTCATAAGGGTCTTCTGTATCGCTCTTTGTCTGGTCCCTCACCCAGGGCCAATTTGCCATGGGAGACCCTACCAGGGGGCAAAAGCCCCCATACAACATAGCCCCTGGGATCCCTGGGACACACAAACCCCTCCACCACGATAAGGTAGCGATTCAAGGAGGAGCAGTCTGTGTTTTTAGGGGAAATCACCGAAAAGGAAATCATAGCTATTGTAGCAAAATCTAAAAACAAGACATCCACTGACTCTAATGGGTTAGACATGGGTTAGTCATTGTATAATCAAACCTCTCTGTTATATTTTTAATCTCTCATTTTATACGGGTGTATTTCCTGACCGAATGAAAGTGGCAAAAGTTATCCCTCTTTATAAATCAGGAGACAGACATAGTTTTAATAATTATAGACCAGTATCATTGCTATCACAGTTTTCTAAAGCACTTGAAAAACTCTTTGCACAAAGATTTGATAGTTTCATTGAAAAACATCAACTGTTAAGTGAAAGTCAGTACGGATTTCGACGGAACAGATCAACAGCAATAGCATTAATGAAAACTATTGAAGACATTTCATCAGCAACACATAAAAGTTTATTTTGTGACCCAGAAAGAGTAATAAGAGTAATATTAAAACTAAGTAGCTGCCGCCATTGTTGGAAACTGGAATTGGCTGGGCCGCGCTATATCTGTGGTGTCTGTTAGCTGTTGAGCACTGGTTTGCCCTCATTAATCAGAAGCTTGGGGGTTCGATCCCAGGCTGCTACAGTCTGCATGCTAAAGTATCCTTGAGCAAAAGTTGCTCTCTGATTTGTTCATTGGCATGTGAACATTAGATTAGCACTTAGGTGCAGAAAAAACAGTTCTTGTGTCAATTGGCAAATAAGGCATGTTTTATGTACTCACAGCACTTTGTATAAATGAGGCATGAGTGTTCAAAATGTTTGTTCTCCACAAAATGCACCAAATCTAATCAAGTCAAGAGAACTCTTGAGGGACTGAGCATATCATTGTCAAGTCTACTAGCATGAAATGCATCCATGAATATAACTGCAGAGGGTTTAGAATGAGGTGAAAACCACTGGTTTCACTCAAGAGGAATAGAAATATAGATAAATGAAGAACAAAAGAGTCTGCACAGTTCCCAAAAGAATTCTTTAGACAGATTAGCCCGAGATTGCCGGAATATACTTGAACCAGACCAGTGGGAGGAGAAAGGTTTAGAGGAGGAGGAGAGAAACAGCTCATGATCCAAAGCACACCACATCTTCTGTCCAATAAGGTGAAGCAATGTTATGGTAAAGGCATATGCGATTACCAGTGAACCTGGATCACTAGAGTTTATTGATGATGTGTGAAAAGTTGCCAGATCAATTCTGAATTTTCTGGGGCTACGATTCAGCCATGTGTTGCAAAACTGACAGTGCTTCAGAGTGTAAATAGATATTGACCCAAAGCATAAGCAAAGTAACGTAAAAATGGTTCAGTGGCCAAGTTAGCGACATTACCTCGGTTCAGTATAGCCTAATTTTCATTTCTGAAACACAAAACTGCAGTGAAAGACTCCCATAGACTCTGACAAGCAGAGTATCAAAGGATGATACATGTGCTGATGTCCAAGGGTTCAGACTGAACCGTTAAGGCAGTTAAGAAAATTCTTCGAAAACCTATTGAACACTAGCTGTGCTTTGATTACATATTGATCGGTCGATTTAAAGACCACTATGGTGGTACAGAAAGGCAAAACCAGAGTAATTGTGTCAACTTAGTGACCTAATGGTATGAACATTCATTGCAGTAAAGCATCATATTTTACACCATATTTTACAAAAAAGAAGATTAGAATATTAAAAAATAAAATAGTGAAACATGTAATAGAGGCTATAAGTAGCCCAGCAGCTGTACCCAGTGTGCTTATGATAGGAAAACCAAAACACAGATGTATCTTTCATCTATAGCCCTGAAAAGTCATAGCCAGTAAATAAGAAACTGATTGGTCAGTCGGGCGTGGCTTCCTATGTGTATTTTACATTTCTATGAAAAATCTGCCCATAATTAAAACTGCAGAGAGCATAAAAGCCTCACCTTGTCTTTACTCAGCAGTTTACACACAAAGTTTTCCAACATCAAACTTTAATAGATTTCACTTTTTTGTCTGGAGTTGTTTTGAATTATTTTCATATCTACTGACAAAGAAGATAAAACTAAAAAAAAATGCTGAATGGTGGTATTTGTTATCATGGTTATGACAGAATAAATGAAAAGTTGCAGGTATGTTGGATAATAAGGGATTGCATTTATATAGCGCTTTACAAATTCACTCTCACATTCACACACTGGTGGAGGCAGCTACAGTTGTAGCCACAGCTGCCCTGGGGCAGACTGACACAAGCGAGGCTGCCATATCGCACCATCGGCCACTCTGGCCAACACCAGTAGGCGGTAGGTGAAGGTCCTTGCCCAAGGACACAACGACCGAAACTGTCTGAGCCGGGGCTCGAACCGGCAACCTTCCGGTTACAAGACGAACTGCCAACTCTTTGAGCCACGATCACGATAACCAGTTAACAAACATAGCACTGCATTAATAAGAACCCTCCAGCACTATCCCCATGCATCCCCCTAAGTTTGGAGAACCTGCTTTAACACAACAAGTGGCAAGATCATTATGCTGCTACCTCAGCAAAACTGGATTAAAAGAACAAAAAACTTTTATTATATTTTTGTGATTGAATTTCAGTGTTAAAAGCAGAAATTGTTACATATTTAAGATGCCATAATTTTGCAATAATACCCTGAGTAAATGATATAAAGGGACAGAAAAGTAACTTAAATGCTCCACTACCACACATGTCCTGTGAAAAGAAGCTAAGATGAGATTGTGATGTGATTATGGCTTTATGTGAATTGAAATGTATCACCTCATCTCATTTTATAATGGTTAAATATAGATGCAATGTGCTGAGGCTGTGTCTTTGTATGTGTGTGTGGTCTTCCAGGTTTCCTCTGCATCCATCAATGTGGCAGTGCTGGACAAACCAATCTCCTCTCTGTCTCTTCTTATTGCATCACACATATCCAGCCAGCAGCTTCATCAGCTGGCCAGCTTTCATGAAGGCACCCGCAGGATGGATTGTCTGCTGCTGAGATAGACTAACTGAGATTTACAATGTTCCCATGTGACCTGAAGACTGTCCATTGTTTCAGTTTTGTCTCTAGGTGGTTACTTTAGGTGAGCAAATTGTGGTAAAGTAATGATGCTGGGTGGGTTGACTGAATTCCCGACGGGGTCAAAAGTCATCAGGCAGATGTGACCGGACAGCAAGAGTGAGCAACATTTAGATCAGACGGGAGATACACTTTTGAAATAAAGCTTTTACCTTCCTGTGCGCTGCAGCTGATCTGCTGATACTCACGCAGAAAGCCCTTCTCATCTGCATCGATGGAGAGACTCACAAGTTACTTTAGACACACAAAACAAATCAAAGTCTTTTGTATGTCTTTATATTCAAGTCATAGCAACTTAAAGTGTTGAATCTGCTACATTAAAGTTTCCACTATGACTGCTGTCATATAATAATTCAACAATTGAGAAGCCAGTGTCAGGAGTAGATGAGCCTGAGGAAGAATCTCTTGCATTATCCATGTGGCTAACTGAAACAAACACAGATCCATCAAAGCCTCATCAAGGAGCCACTGCAACTAAATGTCAGGCTTTGAAGCTTGGTGCGATTTCTTTTTATCTTGTATTCAGCACACGACAGCGTCACTGTGGTGTGATTTAAGGCTCAGGAATCCATGCTGGCGTGGCAGAGCTCAAATTAAAGCCGCTCTTGTTCACGGACACAAAACCACCCCTAGACCTGCATCCTGCAATTATGAGGGTTTATTCAAATGTCCCTGTCGGGGGTGCTGGAGGGTGTGCTGGAAGCTGTTGTCAGAGTTATCACCTGTTATCTAATTCCTGACAGCACATGCACATGAAGCGTGACATCTTTGATCGGTAAACCAGGGTTTGTTTTGTTTTGTGTGTTCATGCAAATCAATTTCGGTGTGTAGATACATAATAAAGCTAAATGTCATTAGATACAGATTTAGAACTGCTGTTTGAGTAGTAAACAAAACCTTTAGTCTTTCCTGGACACAGAAACATTTGGAGTCAGGAGCAAAGATAGATGGACATATAACCAATTTCAAATGGGACTAAAACAGATTGAAATTTATTGCAAATAAATTAAACACCATATTTATCTGAAAATGGAAAAAAGAAATAGCAACAGGTCTGTAACATGTGGCTATAAGGCTGTGTGGCTGCAGCTGATGCAAAATGAGAGAAAGAGCTCAATTTCAGAGCAAAATATTTTTTACTAAATGATATTTGAATGTAAAACTTAAAAAAAAATTGCCTACACAGTAAAAGAATAGCTGAAAAGCTGTATATAGTTTTGTAATCTGTTCATACGCATTTGTAACCCTATGAACCAAAGGAAAATACGATTGTTTTCAGTATGAATGAAAATGTTATGTAAACATTTGATATTTGATTATTTTTTGTTTGTTTGGTATACCATGTGCCAAAAAAACAAAAACACTTCTAAGCTAAGGAGATGTTCTTTAATGTCTTGATTCATTTTCCACCAAAGTTCCTCATTTATGTAAATAGCATCCATCCATCTTCTTCCGCTTATCCGGGTCCGGGCAGCAGCCTAATCAGAGAAGCCCAGACCTCCTCCAGCTTATCCAGGGGACATGAGCAAGATAGAGACAATGATCATAGCTCCTCCTGATCTATATTCTAAAATCAGTCGGGTTCTTGCCCCTTTCTGTTCTTCTGCTAAGCCAAATATTTGAAATCTTGGAGTAATATTTGACTCTTCTTTGGGCCTTGACTCACACGTAAAATCTCTGTCTCGTTCCTGTTTCTTTCATTTAAGGAATATTTCTAAACTGCGACATATGGTCTCCTTAGCTGAACTGAAAAAAAATTGTCCATGCATTTGTGTCATCGCGTTTAGATTATTGTAATTCCCTGTTTACCAGCTTGGATAAATTATCTCTTTCTCGCCTCCAAGCTATACAAAACGCAGCGGCCAGACTACTAACTCGTTCTAGCAAGCGAGCTCACATCACTCCTATTTTATGTTCTTTACATTGGCTCCCAATAGATTTTTAGAATTCGTTTTAAAATGATTGTTTTAACGTACAGAGCACTAAATGGCCCCAGATTATTTATCCAAGCTTCTCACAAAATACACTACTGCTCGCCGTCTCCGCTCACAGACTCAGAGTTTGTTGGTTGCTCCCAGAATATGTCTGAAGACGAAAGGGGGCGGAGCCTTTCAGTCTGTGGCACAAAGGCTGTGGAACAGTCTACCTCTACAACTGGTTGACTCTGTGGAATCCTTTAAAAAAACAGTTAAAAACTTTACTGTTTAAACAAGCTTTCTGTTGACCAATGCCTTTTACATTTTTAATTTACATTTAAACTCTATATTGTGTATACTGTGCATTTTGCTATTTATCGTACTGTTTATTTTAATCTCTGTGTGCAGCACTTTGTGACTACCCGTCTATGAAAAGCGCGTAATAAATAAACTTTACTTACTTACTTACTTACTTACCAAGGTGTTCCCAGGAAAGCCGAGATATAAAATCCCTCCAGCGTGCCCTGGTTCTGCCCCGGGGCCTCCTTACAGCGGGACATGCCCGAACCACCTCGATTAGTGCCTTTCGATGTGGAGGAGCAGTGACTCTACTCAGAGCCCCTTGTGGGTGACAGAACTCTTCACCCTATCTCTAAGGGAAAGGCCAGCCACCCTTCCAAGGAAGCCCATTTCAAATGAAGAAAGCAGCCCTGTTCTTTAACGCGAGCATGAAGTGACAGTATTACTGGAGATGAAGGTAAAGCCATCCAGAGAGTCATTTCTAGTTTAAGCTCTAATGTACAAACCAATTTCATGTGCTGATTAGTTGTTGGTTATTTTTCCTTCAAGCCACTAAAGTGTTTCATTTCTAGCTATTGCAGCAGACATGTTTTCCTCATGCTTGGTTTGATACCGTACATTTATCCTTTAAGTACCTCATGTACATAAAAAGTAAATCACCTCATAAACAGTGATCGGAGGTAAAGTGAATTGCCTGCCAGCAGCATTCATCAACATACAAAACAATCTCCATGCAGGTAGAAAAGCACTCATCTGCAGCAAAGTATTTCCAGCAGCTAATGGTGGGCTCAGCCACCCAACCACCAGATTAACAGCACAGAGCAAGTTGAGCTGATATCACTATGTAAATGAGTGGGTTACAAACCACAGCAGGGGCATGTTATTTGCATGAGTGGACCAGTGTAATGTATTGCTTCATTAAATAAGCACATAAAGAGAGAGCATGATGTCAGTCCACTGATGGGGAGCATGAGTCAATGGAAGCAAAAATAACCTGATGTAGTCTCAGTGTTTACCGTGACACGATGGGAGCTATCCTGCAGACAGCGAAACATGGCGGAGAGACGGCTGTTTTCCCTGCAGATAGATTTATGACTTTAAATGGAGCATTACAGCAAACAGCCTGCATTAGCCTTTTTGTATGTCTCAATAAAAAACAATAAAAGCATAGAGGAGGCAAAGCAAAGAGATAAAAAGTAAAGGAATGAAAACCTGGATTTATAACATTTTTACATTAATTGCAAGATGAAATTTTTAAAAGATGAGAAGCTGCAGATTTCAAACGACCGTAAATAAGCAAGTGTTGTTGGGTTTACAGGTGTAGCAAATCTAAATATGGGCAACACAATACATTTAACCTCTGTGGGCACATTTGAAAAGCCTCATTTAAACCATGAGGCTTTTCTAATGAGGCTTCTAATTCAGATTCAGTAAACAGAATTATTCATTAGACAAAAAAGTTGTGCTGGTGGGATTCAACTCATATAACCATTGAAACCATCTTCTACCTGTTAGCTGCACATCACTACAGGCTATCCTATATGCAGTATAGTCAGATGAGACAATTAGATTACACAAGAACATCAGCATCTGATGGGTGACAAATTTATCCTGCAGCATAATTGTAAACCCACAAAAGGCAGAAGAAGCCTCCCTTAAAATAAGAGGATCCTGTAGCAACAGTTTGGGCTAGACTGTGCTTATACTGGATCACTAGCACCAGACATTTGCAACTGGTCCATTCATACCTCATTCACTCTTACTCGTGATCACGCATGCTGATATGTTTTTTTCACCATGTTTTTACTGCCACTGCTTCCTCTTTCTGTGATATTAAGATATTAAGGTTAAGATTGGCTCAAGCACAGGAGCAAGTTGCTTGATTATTGCTCAGTTTCCTCTCAGACCGCTGCTTCCCCCTCATTCTATTTACCAGTGTGTTCCTTTTTACATACCGTATTTTCCACACTATAAGGCTCAAAAACTTTGGTAAGCTACGAAGCCGCACTACATGATGGATTGTTGGAGCATTATGGCTCCCGTAGTCAGGAGCCTCGTAGAGTAATCTGGGAGATAATCTGAGATAATCC
Source organism: Astatotilapia calliptera (assembly GCF_964374335.1). Lineage (NCBI taxonomy): Eukaryota > Metazoa > Chordata > Actinopteri > Cichliformes > Cichlidae > Astatotilapia > Astatotilapia calliptera. Next base: position 3,763,282 of record NC_137422.1, on the reverse strand, counting down.
ATCCACAACACGAGGTTAGTCATTAATATACTGCAACAACATGGGAATAGAGCAGCTGCCTGAGAATTCAGCATTAATGAATCAATGGTACGAAAGTGGAGGAAGCAAGAAGGAGTTGAGTAAATTTTGACTTATCTGACTGTTTTTTGCGGGGGGGGGGGGGGGGGGGGGGGTTAGCTTGATGCGCTTTATAATCTGGTCCTGTCAGCTGGTGATCAGCTGATCATGGGGCCGGGTTTAAAAGAGAGACACAACCCACCTGTTTGCCGCTCAGACATCGTTCTCTTCATGTCAGGAGCTCCGAAACCTTGCCGACGTCAGCCTCCGCCTGATTCAGCAACTGTGAGTGTTTTCCCTCTCGATTCATTTTCTCATCCCGGCTCCGCTCACTCTTCAGCTGCTAGCCCAAGCAGTACATTCAGTGAGGAGCCCATGCAGCTGGGTAGACTCTCTAAAGAGGAGAGAGAGAGACGCTGGCGTGAGGGTCTCTGCGCCTACTGTGGATCAGCTCGACACCGTCGTCCCCAGTGCCCGCTACGTCAGGGAAACGACGACACCAGGTAGACTGCGGGGGAGTCCCACCTGGCCCTTCACACTCCTCTGACCCCTCTCGTTTTCTGTTACCAGTAATATTTCACCTGAAACACCAACAGTTCTCATCTGAAGCCCTCCTGGACACCAGAGCCGCTGAAAACTAAAACTAAAAACTAGCCTCTCGACTTCGCATTCCATTAACTCCTGTTGATCGATTTCTCCCGGTGACCTCAGTAGATGGGCGACCCCTCCAACCCTACCCGATCCATTCCCAGACCCAGTCGGTTCGCATGTCTATCGGGGATCATCAGGGGGCGATCCAGTTTCTAGTAGTCTTGGCCACTTCCTCTCGTCTCATCCTTGGATACCCCTGGTTCCGTCAACATGACCCCCACATCTCCTGGTCTTCCTGCCAGATCCTGGATTGGGGTCCCCAGTGTCCACGCCGCTGCCTTCTCTCTCGGACCAAAAAGAACTCAAAGTCAGAGGAGGCCTCTCCCCCAGAGCCCATTGATCTGGATAAGATCCCTCCAGCTTACCACAACCTATCTGAGGTCTTCAGTAAGAGGCGAGCCTCTACTCTACCTCCTTATCGCTCCTATGACATAGCCATTGAGCTCCTCCCGGGAGCGGTCCCCCCTCGTGGTCGCCTGTTCTTTCTGTCACCCGCAGAGAATAAGGCCATGGAGGAGTACGTTGCTGAGGCTCTCCAACAGGGCTTTATTTGCCCTTCTACCTCTCTTGCTGCTGCTGAATTTTTCTTTGTCAAGAAGAAAGATGGCGGGCTCCGCCCCTGTATAGATTATTGGGGCTTGAATAAAGTCACTATCAAGAACCGCCATCCTCTTCCTCTGCTATCCACCGCACTCGATTCCCTCTCCCAGGCCTGCATCTTCACCAAACTGGACCTGCGCAGCGCCTACAATTTGGTGCGCATTAGGGAAGGGGACGAATGGAAGACGGCCTTCATCACCCCTAACGGGCACTGGGAGTACCTGGTGATGCCCTTCGGCCTCTGCAACAGCCCTGCTGTCTTCCAACATCTCATCAACGATGTCTTGCGGGATATGCTAGGCCGGTGGGTGTTTGCTTATCTAGACGACATCTTGATCAACTCCCGCACCGAAGTGGACCATATTCGCCATTTGAGGGCCGTGCTGAACAGGCTGCTCGAGTACCAGCTGTTCTGCAAACTGGAGAAGTGTGCTTTCCATCAGCGGTCCACCACCTTCCTAGGCTTAACCATCTGCTCCGATGGCCTGACCATGGACCCGCAAAAGGTCCAAGCCGTGACCCAGTGGCCTCAGTTCTCCTTCCTTAAGCAGCTACAGAGCTTCCTGGGCTTTGCCAATTTCTATTGGCGCTTTATTCGTAATTTCAGCACCGTTGTTACCCCGCTGACATCCCTCACCAAACCAGCTAACCTGCCTAAGCCCTTCTGCCTCTCCCCAGGCGCAAAACAGGCATTCCAAGACCTTATCCACCAGTTCACTATGGCCCCCGTCCTGCTCCACCCTGATCCTACCAGAGATTTTGTGGTGGAGATGGATGCCTCCGATGTTGGCGCTGGCGCCGTCCTTTCTAAACATGGCACAGATGGAAAACTTCACCCATGCTGCTATTTCTCAAGGAAATTTTCTCCCACGCAGCAACGGTACAGTGTCGGAGACCAAGAACTCCTGGCCATCAAGTGGGCCTTAGAAGAGTGGCGGCATTGGCTCCTGGGAGCGAAAGACCCTTTTCTGATCTGGACTGATCATCAGATCCTGATCCTAAGGCAGACGCTCTCTCCAGACAGTTCGCCCAGGACGGCCTCACGTCAGACCCTGGACCTATCCTACCTTCTCATTGCTTCGCTGCCCCCCTTCGGTGGCCCCTGGAGGACTCTATCCGGGATGCCCTGACGGCCAAACCACCTCCGCCTGACACCCCTGCTGGGAGGCTCTATGTACCATCCCGGTGCCGTCAGGAGGCCTTGCTCTGGGGTCACACCTCCCCGCTCTCTGGTCACCCGGGGCCTGACAGGACCATCCAACTCCTCCGTCGTGCCTTCTGGTGGCCCTCCATGACTCGGGAGGTCCGTGAATTTGTTTCCACCTGTGACACCTGTGCTCGGACCAAGTCCTCCACTCAGCCTTCCGCTGGCGACCTTCGCCCTCTCCCTGTGCCGGGACGTCCCTGGTCCCATGTCGGCCTTGACTTTGTTACCGGCCTCCCATCCGTGGACGGTCTTGACACCATCCTCACGTTTTCGAAGGCGGTGCACCTGGTCGCTCTGGCCGGCCTCCCTTCCGCCAAACGGACGGCCGAGCTCTTCTTGGACCATGTCGTCCGGCTTCACGGGTTCCCCAAGGACATAGTCTCTGACAGGGGGCCCCAGTTCACCACCAAGTTCTGGAAAGCCTTTTGCCGCCTGATTGGAGCCTCTCCCAGCCTCTCATCCAGCTATCACCCTCAGACCAATGGGCAGGTTGAACAGACCAATTAACAGCTGTGGGTTTTTGAGGTGCTTCGTCTCCGCCCAACCGTCGCTTTGGCCTCGTTACCTGCTGTGGGCTGAGCTGTCTCATAACCTTCACGTCTCTTCTGCCACCGGTCTCTCGCCCTTTGAAGTCTGTCATGGTTTCCATCCTCCTATCTTCAGCCATCAGGAGGTGGAGGTTGAAGTGCCTGCTGCTGAACGGATGGTCCGCCGCTGTCGTCAGGCCCGGATCAAGGCGTGGGCTGCCATTTCCTGAGCCAACGCTCTGTACACCAAGCAGCATCGTCGCCGCCACCGCCCGGGTCATCCTTTTCAGCCGGGGGATCGCGTCTGGCTCTCCACAAGGCACCTGAGGCTCCACACTGAGTCCAAGAAGCTCACTCCCAGGTTCGTTGGCCCGTACGAGATCGCTGCCCAGCTCAACCCCGTGACTTATCGTCTCCGGCTTCCACCCGCCATGAAGGTCGATCCGGTTTTCCACGTCTCGCAGCTTAAACGGCACGTTACTTCCTCGCTGGTGCCCCCCTCCCCGGCCCTGCCCCCGCCCAGGTTCGTAGATGGGGGTCCTGTCTATACTGTCCGGCGGATCTTGGACTCCCGTCCCCGGGGTCGAGGGGTCCAGTATCTTGTGGACTGGGCTGGCTACGGTCCTGAGGAGCGCTCCTGGGTGCCGTCCCGCTTCATCTTGGATCTCTCCCTCATCTCGGATTCCTGTCGCTGCCGCCCTGGACCGTCAGGTGCCGGTCTTGGAGGGGGGGGGGGTCCTGTCAGCTGGCCGGGTTTAAAAGAGAGACACAATCCACCTGTTTGCTGCTCAGACATTATTCTCTTCATGTCAGGAGCTCCAAAACCTTGCCGACGTCAGTCTCCGCCTGATTCAGCAGCTGTGAGTGTTTTCCCTCTCGATTCATTTTCTCATCCCGGCTCAGCTCGCTCTCCGTCTGTAACGCCAGTTCCGAAGCCACACTTCGTGCACTGATCGTTACTAGAATAACTGCATATCTGTTCCAACCCATCGCTAGCCTTCGCCGCGTTTGGGTCTAGCCAGCACGCCACACGGGCACGCCGAATTACTGTGTGTAATTCGCCCGATCGCGACAGGTCCGGTCTGAAAAATACCTTATTCATATCTGGTGTCTGATCCAAGTCACAGTTATGTCATTCCTATACCTCATGGTTCTCTGCCACCATGTCTCTATTTTATCTCCCAACAGAAACGAAGGATTTGCCACCAGAGGGAAATACTCTGAAGCAAATTTGACATAGCCAGGCTTTCTTTGCGCTAGCTGGCTTGACAAATAAGTTAAGAAAGGCTGTCTGCTTCAGGCTCTGTGCAAGCTCACATGAAAAGGGGCATTTAATGCGTCTTTTGACACACAGAATCGATCAATTGAGCACCACCTACTAAAATTATGGGTGATAGAGATCTATAAAAATATAGCAACAAGAGTCAACACTAATGTTCCAAAAAATACAGGAGTAATGCTGTGGAAAAACTGTTAATTTGATGATTTGATAATCACATGCAGCTGTAAAATAAATATATTAACACATTTTTTTTCCAATTACTGGTTAGTGTGCATGCAGTTGTTGCTGTAACAGCTTCAGATTAGAGCGCTGAACCTTCAAACTGCATACAGTTAAGGATTAAAGTATTTTCATATCGGACTCTCATTGTTCCATAATCATAACCTCTTAACCAGCACTTTACTCAAGTCTTCTGCAAACTTGTTCATGGTCACGCCATCGTGTTTTCTTTTCTTTTCTTTTGTGGGGGGGGGGGGGGGGGGGACCATTAGTCTAGTCTGGTGTACCTACAATGGCAGTCTTTCCTGAATGATAGGTGTTGCCACTCAGAGAAGATACATCAGGACTTGCCGGGTACAGAAGAAATCCAACACTTTCTCCAGAAGCTGATCTTTTCAAGCTGTTGCAGAATCTCCTGCACTTATATATAACTGAAATAGTGATGAAGACACACAATTGTACACTCATGTCCCCATCCAGGCCGTACTGTGAGGGTGAGCAAAAATGGGCCATTAACCTGCCTTCACTCTCCAATGACCACTTTGATTTACAGGTGTGGGCAGCCTCCCCTTCACCTCTGAGACTCCACCTGTCAGCACCTGACAATATAACTCAAACTGGCTCTAAGGTTCAGCCTGCTCAGCATATGACAGTCTATCTTATACCAGTGATGTACATGAGAAAAATATAGTTGCCCCAAAACACTTACTTTCTTATTTTAGGACAGATACAGATTTGCAAGACACACATGCAACAAATCCTGTATTTGTTATTTTAAAGGACTCTAATGTTAAATAATCACAATGATAAAACTGTTGCTATTGTGAAAGTATCCCAGATCTACCTTTGCTGTTCTGAGGAATTTTGTGTTGCAAGTGTTGCAGGAGAGAGGACCAACATTCGTGAAGCTGAAGGTTGATTTGCAAAATCACTTTTTTAATAAAATTAGTGTAATGATTAACGTGGCATTACCCAAATTCTTGCCTCATGCTAACTGAATGCTCAGACAAAACCTTTCATTTGTTGGAAGGTTGAACCTGGATTAAGATTATTATGATGATACAGGAATAACATCAACATGGGGATCATGCTGTAGCAGAAAACTCAAAGTGAGTAGAGGAAAAGTGTTATATAGTGCTGGTCCATTTGCAAGAGAACAAAGAGGAAATTAAAACAACAAGAATAAACACCAGGAATCAAAGCTTGAGGAAAAACTGAGACTACAAATCTTAAATCTCTAAAGCTGTAAAGTAACCCAAACAGACACCAGACTCCCTAAAAAAACATAAATGGGAACCAAAACTCAAATAATACCACAAGAACTCAAACTGAACATTCCTAGAATGATAATCACCAAACAGGAATCTAAAACTCAAACGCAGGACAAATGTCTGCAGTTGTGAGAGGTGTAGTGGAAGAACCATTCCCTCGAGCTTCGACTTGTCATTTGTCTCTTCATCTATCAAGAAGTTAAACAAAATTAATCTGGAATAAACAAGGAAAAGCTGGTCACTGACAAATGTAAAGAAACTGTAGATTACTTAACTGAAGAAATGCAGAAGACATGAAGATAAATTGTAACGTGTGTTGACAGCGTAATAGAAGGATGTAAAACGCATGAGCCGTTCCTCATCTGAGACTGGAAAGTCTGACTTCACAGCTGCAGTTAAACTTGTAGTGAAAATGCAAGCTTAAGTGAATGTTCGGCGTCCAATGCCCTCTTACTCGTAGTGGTTTACCTTTGTGATCCTCTTGATTTTGTACTGGCATCTAAAATGTTGCTCTTTGCCCTGCTCAGGCATCAGATTAATTATATTGGAGTACCTGACACCCCAGGGACTTCATCTTTTCTGTCATTCTTCGTCTTTCTCTGTTTTTATCTCTCTTTCCAGCTCCTGTCCTCACAATGTTGTCAGGCTGTTGGAAGTGCGAGCTGCTGAGGGCATATAAGATTGTGTGAGCAAAGACTGAAACGCTTTTCTGCTGAACGCCTCCTCTGGAAAGATCTTGTTACTTTGGTGGAGCTTCAGGAGGCAGAGATAAGAAATAATTCTTTCCTGTGAAGGTGAGAAGGTGAGATTTGTTATTTATTTTGACAGGCTTTCTGGCCTCTTGTCAGTTTTACCATCTCTGAACTGTCAGAACTTTATTTCAGGTAAGTTTTTTTCCTTCGTTTTTTTTTTTTACGGTGTTGCCAGTGGCTCACTGCTCCAGCCTAATGAGCCATCTGGGCCATCTGTACTTTGGCAACAAAGTCGCACATGTCCTAGCAGGGTTGACACCATCCCACATGGCCTCAAACCCAATAAAATGCATACTGGGTGAAGCTGGGTTAATAATACTGCTGCTGCAGCATGCCTGGATGCATCCTCTCTGTCGTGTGTAGGCCTCCGAGTGAAGGAACAGTAATTTGTTGGATAAAAACTGGGCTGACTGTAAATACTTGCTATAAGAGCTCCACTTTTTACCATCATGACCTGAGGGCAAGCATGGCATCACGTCTGGGTTGTCTCACACATGTAATGTGCACTCATTCTGCAGCAGACTCACTGAGGTTATCTGCACAAACCAGCATTTAAAACAGAACTCAGCTGATATATTGAACTGACGAGAGTGTGCCTCTCTCCTTCCAACAAGTTCTCTGCTACCTGTTCTCACTGTTCCTTTTTCTTTCTGCTTGCAGTGAAAGCTCAACAGCTTATCTTACAAACCTCACACGACCAATTTAAGCAGCACAAACAAATCACTTGTTCATGGTCACACCATTGTGTTTTTTGTTTTGTTTTGTTTTGTTTGGGGGGGGGGGGCATTAGTCTAGTCTGGTGCACCTACAATGGCAGTCTTTGCCACTCAGAGAAGATACATCAGGACTTGCCGGGAACAGAAGAAATCCTACACTTTCTCCAGAAGCTGATCTTTTTAAGCTGTTGCTGAATCTCCTGCACTGATATATAACTGAAATAGTGATTAAGACACACAATTGTACACTCATGTCCCCATCCAGGCCGCACTGTGAGGGTGAGCAAAAATGGGCCATTAACCTGCCAAAACACTTACTTTCTTATTTTAGGACAGATAGAGGTTTGCAAGACACACATGCAACAAATCCTGTATTTGTTATTTTAAAGGACTCTAATGTTAAATGCAGTGCTGTGAAAAAGCATTTGCCCCTTCCTAAGAGAAAAAAGTAATCCGGACCCGCCTACCATCTATGAAAAAATAATTGCCCCCTTAACCTGATAAGTGGTTGTGCCACCCTTGGTAACAAGACTGAAATCAAATGTTTGTGATAACTGGCAATGAGTCTTTCACATGGCTGTGACAGTTTTCGTGACCTGCTCTTCTTTGCAGAATTGTTGTCATTTACCCAAATTGGAGGGATTTCAGTGATTGACAGCCCGTTTACGACCATGCCAAAGCGTCTCAGTCTGATTTGAGTCCGCACTCTGCCCGGGCCACTCAAAACATTAAATTAGATGGTCTTCAATATCTTTTTTGGCAAATGTGAGATGAGCCTTCATGTTCCTTTGGTCAGCAGTGTTTTTCTGCATTTGAGCTCTGCCATGGAAGCCATTTTTGCTCAGTCTCTTTCTTATTGTTTAATCATGAACGCTGACGTGAACTGAGACAAAGTTTTAGATTTGGATTTGTTTGTTTTTTTAACTGTTTGGATGAGTCTTCAATGCACTCATTTTGGTAGGAAAGCCAAAGGTAGAAAAGTTCATCACTGTTCCTAGATAATCAGACCTGACTGTAACTGTCAAGGTTAGCGGGACGAAAGGACCCAGGCACGGAGCTCGAGTTGACTGGAGACAGTGCGTTTTATTTACAGTAACCAAAAAACTGTTCCAAATGTGAAAAAGGTGCAAAGTTCGAATGGTGTTCTCTTCCCCCGATCCCAGTGGTAGTGCAGCTCCATTCACTCGTGAAAATCCAACCTGCTTCTTCTCCCCGGACCGTCCTCTCCGTCCACAAACTCCTAGAAAAGGTGAGTGACACAGCAGGTGAGGAGGCTTCCTAGTCACTATCAAAATCACTATCAAAAGAGCTCACAGTACCAGGCATAGTGCAATGATCCAGTGCTGACTGCTGTCAGGACACACCGTTAAATACCTCAGCCCAAAATGGAGGATGGTTAGCGGCAGCTGCATGGACAATTAGGCGCACTTGTGTTGGCTGTCATGCGGAGCTGCTTCCAGGTCAGAGGCCACCATGATCTCACTCTCCTGGAAGCACAAGCTTACATAAAACAGCCAGACACAGGGACAGAGAGAAACACACTCACAAAGAGAAAGACATTACCGGCAGGTTGTCCGGGGAGAATCGTCCAGCCGTGACAGGGACATTTATGCTGTCACATAGGGCCAGGTAGACTGGGATAGATGTTACCACAGTAACGAAGTAGAGCACGTAAAGCACTGCAGGACTTTTGCTGTGTTCTGTTCTGTTTTGAACACTTCCAGCAAACCTTTTAATATTTCCAACTGGCTAATTACACTGAAAAATGGTGTTTATGTGAGCATGAATGTCTGTCTCTCTGTCCTGTAACAGAATGGCGATCTGTCCGTCAAACCTTCCGCTGCACATATAACTCCAACATGTCATGGGAATGATAAGTATGTTTGCCGGTGGCAGAGGCTGACTTCTTGCCTATTGATAATTGATAAAATATCCCTAAAAATACAACTGTTGATTAATAATTGATAGCTGCCTGAACATGCTCTGCACCGTGTGTTACTGCCTACGTCATTCCATTAGCTCACAGAATTCCAAAGGAAGCAAAAGTAAATCACTCAGCTACATCCTGGCTCCTCATTGACCTTTTTTTCTCTGTAGCAGCACAGAATGTAACACAAGCTTTGTGGTATTGATGTACTACAGTGGAAGGGTTAAGTGTTAAGCAGTTACATAAATATTCATGTTTTGGGTTCTTGCATCGTATGCATGGCTGCTCCCCTGGCCTCTTAGTGATGAGAGCTTGTCTGAAGGATACTATAGCTTAAAAAGATTTAAAAATGCTTTACATATGATAAACTTAAACATCAATAAAGTGAATCCACAGATTGACTTTTATAGCACAGTGGATTATGAAACTGTGTGTTACAGATGACTGAGTACTATCTGTAAGGAACGAATGATTGATGGTTAATTGTCAATGTGCTTGAATGACTTAAAGCATCATTAATCAGTTTTGTGTTTAGATAGACAGAAGAAAATAGAAAAGCCCAAACATACATCAGTTTTTAAGGTTAAAGTGTCATATTTTTGAAAATTACTGCCTTTTGTTTAAAGTTCAACGGAACATGTAAAAGTAGGGATAAGGATGTTAAATATGACCTTCAATCTTTGATTATTTGCCACTACAAGTCTTTGAAACTTATGATTGTTTTTCACTAAATCATAGAAATGTAAAATCAAACAAACAAGCAAAAAATAAACAGAAGTAGCTTTTTTAGACATTTCTGTTCTACAACATTAAATGTTAGGTTAGCTGGATTACACAGATGGATTACGTGGCAGAAACACACACGGACGCAGAATAGTTGGTGATGCAAGTTTTATATATACACAAGTAAGGGGGAATATTTACAAGGGAAAGGGGCTATATACAGTGATAAATAAAAATGTGCCAGCAGGAAAACACCGAGGCAATGAGATGGAGCCGAAGCATACAGGTAGGTAGCAGACGCACCGGAGCTACCTGACAACAGGGAACAAAACAGGGTTTATGGCATACCGTTGATAGCCGAACGTTAAACACAAGTGGACGGAGAGAGTTGGAGAGCTTACTTGACCACCCAAACCACAGCCGCTGCGGTGATCGCCGCCTGATGGTACGTAGCACTCCGTCGCGGATCCAGAATAGCCAACACAAAATCCTAGGTAGGCGGGCAGGCGATGGAACAGGCTAAGACAAAGAAAAGTAGGCGAACCGTGGATCCTTTAAAACATACAGCTCCACAGCGTAAAATCAACAGATGCAGCCTGTGCTAACTCGTTACCACTTGTGACAGCGATAATACTCCGACACCAGACGTCCGTGACTCTGCTCCCTAAAAGCGCTCACTGATGACGTCCGATGCGTCGCAGGTGTGTTGGAATGCCATCAAGCCCCGCCTCGCCTACCTATAACCAAAAGGAAAACAAAACCCAAACAACAACAGTACACCTACCCACCACCTCCTAACAGTATCCCCCCCTCAAGGAACGCCACCCGGCGGTCCTCCAGGCTTGTCAGGATGCCTCCTGTAAAAATCCACAATAAGCGCTGGGTCCACAATGAAGGCCCTCGAGACCCAAGAGCGCTCCTCCGGGCCATACCCCTCCCAGTCCACCAGAAACTGGAAACCTCGGCCACGACGGCGCACATCCAGCAGCCGCCGGACTGAATAGACAGGACCCCCGTCAGCGGGCTGTGAGAGACTGGCTGCAGTTGAGAAACATGGACCGTAGGATGAATCCTCATAGAAGCCGGTAGTTGCAGCCTCACAGAAACAGGATTGATGATGCGTTGGATGGTGAAAGGACCCAGGAAGCGAGGGGCAAGCTTCCTGGCCACGCACTTCAAAGGAACATTCGCAGAGGACAGCCAAACCTGTTGGCCCACGGTGTATGGAGGCGCAGGCGTTCTCCTCCGATCAGCAGCCCGGCGAGTCTGAGACACGGTCCGGAGCAGCGCCGCCTTGGTCCGGCGCCAAATCCTCCGACTGCGACGTAGATGATCCCGCACGGCCGGAACCGCAATCTCCGCCTCCTGAGAAGGAAACAACGGCGGCTGATATCCCAGACAGACCTCAAACGGAGAAAACCCCGTAGCTGCCGAGGTGAGAGAGTTATAAGCATACTCAATCCAAGCAAGATGACCACTCCAGGAAGCGGGGTCAGAGGAGGCCACACAGCGCAAGGCGGACTCCAGCTGCTGATTGGCCCTTTCAGTCTGTCCATTAGACTGTGGGTGATAGCCCGAGGAAAGGCTCACCCCCACTCCCAACGCGGTACAAAAAGCCTTCCACACCCGAGAAACAAACTGAGGCCCCCGGTCCGACACAATGTCCAAAGGAAGTCCATGTAACCGAAAAACATGATCCACGAGCACGCGAGCAGTCTCCAGGGCAGAAGGAAGTTTAGACAGAGGGACAAAATGCGCCGCCTTGGAGAACCTGTCCACAATGGTGAGGATCACCGAGTGACCAGCGGAACGCGGCAACCCGGTAACAAAATCAACTGCAATATGCGACCAAGGTCGACCAGGGACAGGCAGGGGATGCAGCAACCCGGGGGGGGGCCAAGTGACGGCTCTTATTGCGCGCACAAGTGTCACAGGCCAGCACATACTCGCGGGCATCCCTCGCCAAAGCGGGCCACCAAAAGGAGCGCCGTAGCAGGGAAACCGTACGACGCACGCCAGGATGACAAGCAAAACGAGACGCGTGCGCCCAGTGCAAGACACGCGCGCGCACGGCCGCCGGAACAAACAGTTTACCCTGCGGGCCCGAACCCGGGTCCGGATCCTGCCGCTGTGCCTGGCGCACCAAGCTCTCGATCTCCCATGTCACGGCCCCCACCACGCAAGACGAGGGGATGATCGGAACCACCCCCGTAGACTCAGACGCGGGGGAAAACTGACGGGACAAAGCGTCCGGCTTAACATTGCGAGAACCCGGGCGAAACGAGATCGTAAAATGGAACCGGCTAAAAAGCAGCTGCCACCTGGCCTGCCTGGAGTTAAGCCGCTTTGCACTCCGAATATAAGAGAGGTTCCTATGGTCCGTCCAAACCACAAACGGCTGTTCCGCCCCCTCCAACCAGTGACGCCACTCCTCCAAAGCCAACTTAACCGCCAGCAGCTCACGATTACCCACGTCATAGTTCCGCTCAGCCGGAGAAAACCGCCGCGAAAAAAATGCGCACGGATGGAGATGGCCATCATCGGGCGAGCGCTGCGACAACACCGCCCCCGCACCCACATCAGAAGCATCCACCTCCACCACAAACTGTCTGGCACCATCCGGGTGGGCGAGAACGGGCGCGGAACAAAACAACTCCTTCAACCGAGCAAACGCCTGCTCGGCCTCAGGAGACCAACAGAAAACTCGAGCCGAGGACGTAAGCCGGGTGAGCGGAAGGGTGATCTGACTGAAGTTCTTAATAAATCGGCGATAAAAATTAGCAAACCCCAAAAACCTCTGCAGGTGTTTGCGCGAGGAAGGAGTCGGCCAATCCGCAATCGCCCTGATTTTGCCAGGATCCGGCCCCACCTGCCCCTTAGCAAAGACATAGCCCAGGAACGACACAGAATGAGCATGAAACTCGCACTTCTCCGCTTTCACAAAAAGTTTGTTTTCCAGGAGGCGCTGCAAAACGCTGCGCACCTGCTGAACATGGTCCTCAAACGACCGCGAAAAAACAAGGATGTCATCCAAATAAACGAACACACACCGATTCAAAAAGTCCCGTAGCACATCATTAATCAACGCCTGAAACACTGCCGGCGCATTCGTCAGACCAAAAGGCATTACCAAGTATTCGTAATGTCCACGGTGAGTGTTAAAGGCCGTCTTCCACTCACCTCCCTGGCGCATGCGCACCAGATGGTACGCATTGCGAAGGTCCAGCTTCGTAAAAATGACCGCGTCCTGTAAAGGTTCAAAAGCAGAAGAGATCAGGGGAAGAGGATATTTGTTCTTCACAGTAATGTCATTAAGACCCCGAAAATCAATGCAGGGTCGGAGAGATCCATCTTTCTTATCCACAAAGAAAAAACCCGCCGCCAACGGCGAAGATGATGGACGAATCAGGCCCGCCTCCAGTGACTCCGTAATATACCTCTCCATGGCTGCCTTCTCTGGACCAGAGAGGTTATACAGCCGGCTGGTGGGCAAAGGAGCTCCAGGTAACAGTTCAATGCCACAATCATAAGGGCGATGGGGAGGAAGCGAGAGCGCACAGCGTTTACTGAAAACCGCCGACAGATCATGATATTGTTCGGGTACAGACGAAAGATCCACCTCCTCGGGCGCCAGCTTAGACGAGCAGACAGGCGAAGGCGGAAGAGCAGACTGTAAACAGTGAGACAAGCAGTGGCTACTCCAACTCTCAATGCGACGGGAGGACCAATTGATATGAGGATTATGACGCTCGAACCACGGATAACCTAAAACGATGGGAGACTCCGGGGAGGAAAAAACAAAAAAACGAAGAACCTCACAATGATTACCAGAAAGAATCAACGAAACCGGTTCAGTCTCATGAGTGACGGAGGGCAGTAACTGACCGGTGAGAGCCACAACAGAGACGGGAACCCGCAAGGGTATAGTCTTAATCCCGAGGCGCCTCGTGAGACCGCCGTCAATAAAATTCTGCTCAGCGCCAGAATCCAAAAGCGCGTTAGTAGAGAAAGCGCCAGACGCGGCATTCACGACAGCAGGAAGTTGCATGCGGGGAATTTGGGAAAGAGAGGAAGTGCCACCCACCAGTACCCCCACAGTTACTGGTGGGCACCGCCTTTTGACTGCAACGGGCAGGTGGACACAAAATGGCCCGACTGGCCACAATACAAACACAACCGTCCCTCAAACCGCCTCCGACACTCCTCCAGCGTCAGCCGTGTACGACCCAACTGCATAGGCTCCTCAGCGGCGGACGCCGGAGGAGACCGTGCGCGGGCCGGACCGGGAGGAGGAGGACAGAATATTGTGCGCACCGCGGCGCGCTCAGCACTTCCAGCACAGACCCGGCCACCCCTCTCCCTCTCACGCTCGCGAAGGCGATTATCGATACGAATAGCCAGATTAACTAGAGCCTCGAAACTCTCCGGTTCGTCACGAGTGGCGAGCTCATCCTTCATGCGATCGTCCAATCCAATGATGAAAGCCCCGCGCAACGCGTCCTCACCCCACCCCGTCTCCGCGGCTTTAACCCGGAAATCAATAGAAAACTCCGCCACCGACCGGCCCCCTTGGCGGAGCCCGTGCAGTTGCCGCGCGGCCTCATCCGAGCGCAGGGGGTGGTGAAAAACCGCCTTAAAATCCTGAACAAACTGCTCATACGTGACAGTCTCCACGGGATGCAAAGCGAGATAAGCCTCGGCCCAGTCCAAAGCACGATCACGAAGGGCACCGATAACATGAGAAATCTTAACAGCATCATTGGAAAACGCTTGGGGATAACGCTGAAAAAGCAAAGAAACCTGAATCAAAAAACCCCCGCAACGGCCCAACTCTCCCGTAAAAGGCACCAGAGTCGGGGGAGCGGGGTCACGAACAGAGCCCACACTCAGTGAGGCAGACGGTACGGGCGGGGGAGCAGGAACAACGGGAGCAGTAGGAGGAACTAGCCGAGCCAAAGTCTCTTGAATGGCCGACAGGGTCTCATTAACTCGGCCTGCCCATTGCTCGGACACCGCCAACTGCCGAGACAAACTAGACAAAGACTCCTCGTGTTTCTGGAGTAAATCGCCGGACGCGGGACCTGTGTGTTCTGCCGAATCCATCAAAAATGGTCGGAGTATTCTGTTAGGTTAGCTGGATTACACAGATGGATTACGTGGCAGAAACACACACGGACGCAGAATAGTTGGTGATGCAAGTTTTATATATACAAGTAAGGGGGAATATTTACAAGGGAAAGGGGCTATATACAGTGATAAATAAAAATGTGCCAGCAGGAAAACACCGAGGCGATGAGATGGAGCCGAAGCATACAGGTAGGTAGCAGACGCACCGGAGCTACCTGACAACAGGGAACAAAACAGGGTTTATGGCATACCGTTGATAGCCGAACGTTAAACACAAGTGGACGGAGAGAGTTGGAGAGCTTACTTGACCACCCAAACCACAGCCGCTGCGGTGATCGCCGCCTGATGGTACGTAGCACTCCGTCGCGGATCCAGAATAGCCAACACAAAATCCTATGTAGGCGGGCAGGATATGGAACAGGCTAAGACAAAGAAAAGTAGGCGAACCGTGGATCCTTTAAAACATACAGCTCCACAGCGTAAAATCAACAGATGCAGCCTGTGCTAACTCGTTACCACTTGTGACAGCGATAATACTCCGACACCAGACGTCCGTGACTCTGCTCCCTAAAAGCGCTCACTGATGACGTCCGATGCGTCGCAGGTGTGTTGGAATGCCATCAAGCCCCACCTCGCCTACCTATAACCAAAAGGAAAACAAAACCCAAACAACAACAGTACACCTACCCACCACCTCCTAACATTAAATAGGTAAATATTTAAGCAGATACATCATTTATAAATTTTAGAAGCTTTTACGAGCTGTTCTGGTAGACCTCCTGCTGTTTGTCCCTGTGCTGACTCGCAGGTTCCTGGTAATCATACCTCATGAGCCAGACCACCACAGTACCCCATCTTTAGATCTCAACTAGCTATTTAACATTAAGCTAACTTCTAACTTAATTAAACCTCGAAAAAACCCTTTTTTCATACCTGCTCTTTTTTGTATACGTTGAAGAACTTAGGAGAGCAGCTACAAGGATCATTATATTGAAGCTTAACTCTAATTGGTGCCTCACTGCCAGTTTGCTTTTGGGAAATAAAGTAGCATTTGGACTCACAAGTATCTAGTGTCAGTCTTAAAAGGATTACTACTATATCAGAGATAATAATGTTAATGTCTGTGGATTTTTGACCAGGACATGTCCTTCAGTGCACATATTAAACAAATATGTAAGACTGCTTTCTTCCATTTGCGCAACATCTCTAAAATTAGAAATATCCTGTCTCAGAGTGACGCTGAAAAACTAGTTCATAAATGTATTACTTCCAGGCTGGACGACTGTAATTCATTATTATCAGGAAGTCATTAAAAGCTTTTTTACACTTAGGTTTAGCATATGATCACGTTGGTCATTTCATTGGAGCTAAAAGAATGCCGTCAATCTTTAAATCTGAGGCGTCTCATTTAGTTAACAAGCAACTAAGATGAGCTGTCATTGGCAAAACATAGTTTTAGATTTACTCCTTGCAATTACGTTTACATTTCAGGAATCATTCAATTGTCATTTATAATAACTAAAAATAAATTTAATAAGAAAACAACAACAACAACAACAAAATATGTACAACTGTAATACATTTTTATTTTTCACAGCCTATTTCTGTGAACAAACAAAAACCATTGCTGGCTTTTTGTGATGCTAACAAAAAAGAAAGATCCCTTACAAAGAAAAAAAAGCAATAAGAAGGCAGGTTTACCATAGATGGTCCCTCAAGTGCTGAACAGAGTTCTTGTGTTCTGTGTTGCCAGATCCACAGATTAGCTTGATGATAACCATTAATATCACAATCAAGAGGCTATCTGCTGAAAGAACACAACCAAACACAGCATGAGGGCACAATAAGATTTTTTGTAGCTTTTCAAAAGAACAAAGAACAAAAAGAGGGGGAAAAGCTGTAAAAATCGATTTCTTTTTTTCTCAGAGATGCAGCAATGTGTACAGCAAGGCAAATGATGAGATGTATTTTTAAAATAATGGATGGGGAGCAGAAATTTTCAATTCAAAGCACTCTGCAGTCCTTTTCCATTTCTGAGGTCCACTGTGGGGTGTTTATAATGAAGCAGTGCTGTGATCTCTCAACATAATTACTGAATAAGAGAACAAGGAGAGACGAGAGTTGATTTAAAAGTGTCTTCAAAAGCTTTCGATTGTGAGGGGGAAGGAAGACACGTGGCACATAATCACAGTTCAGGTGATTATTTACACAACTGTGGACTAAAACAGTGGAATTTCTCCAACAAATAAAAAAGAACAAAAACTTTGTCTAATATGTGAAATCCTGCTGAGATGTTTGTAGATTTCATTGGTTTGAGATCAGCTGAACAATCTGAGACACACTGTGAAATTTGCATTGTGTGGGTTTTCAGTCTCATTTTTGAACTAGGCGGTCATGCAAAATAAGTAAAGGCTCAAGTTAGTGGACTAATCAAGTGCAACTATGATAAAAGATTAATGAATAGAGTTTAATTGTGTTTTTTAAGATATTTACTGCTGCCATGGAGCAGAATCAGACGGTACGGAGAACTCTGGCTTGGACAAACCAAATGGTGAGGAAACCTCAGGTGGAGACAGAGTTAGCTGGAGCTGTGCAGTGCACACAGCCTGACCAGGTGGCTTCTAAGGTTTAGGGAGCAATGTGGAATTTGTGGCTGGCTGGATAAGCTCGCCCAAGCTCCCAGCTGATGATGGAGGTTGAGACGGCTTGGCAGAGCTCCCAGAACCTGGAACCTGGAGGATGAGACAGTTGCACTGGTTTAAAAACCTCCAGAGTTCCAGAGGCAGCTGAAGCTACAGGCTCAGCCTCCATGTAGGCTCCGGGAAGACTTTTAGTCTCTGCGTTAAACCGTTTTTCAGGACAGTCTTAACGCGCACAGTTTTTGCAGTTATAAGATTCAGAATTTGCTTTGTCAGTATTAGCCAAAGCAGACTCCTTTTTGATCTTGCGATGCAGCAGGGTGTGATGGCTGGTGTTCTCTCCACCTGCGGGCGAACCTGCCAACCTCCCAAGTGGTACCCCAGTACTTCCCTCTGTCCAACCGCACACTTCTTCAGGTTGGCCATCAGCCTCACCTGCCTCAGGGACTCCAGGATCGTGGCCACTCACTGCACATGCTCCACCCAGGTGTCACTATGGATGATGATGTCATCCAGATGGGCAGCACCCAGTCGATGAAGCACTGGAAGGTGGCTGGGGGACCGAAAAAGCCAAGAGGAAGTGTGACAAATTGGTACAACTCGTACGGAGTGGAAAAGGCCGTTGTTTTTCTTGGCACTTGGTAAGTAACTTTGATCTAGAAGAACGGAGCAATACACGCACTTTATGTCCCAGTAAAAATTTCCCGAGACTATCCCCTCTGTTACACAGGCACTGATGGCATTCCTGGGCCTGGAGCAAATTCTCTCATGATAACCTCCTCAATGTGTGTAGCTTTGGTCTAAGTTCAAGAACGTATTGAATTCCATTTTTAGCTGGGTTTGGACCTTCCGCCCAGTTTTTAATTAGGTCCAACACCCCCTGCTGCTTCCTGCTGAACAGTAACTCAAAGGGAGAAAATCCCATGAAGTCCTGGGGTACGTCCAGCACTGCGACCAACACAAGGACTGACCAGCAATCCCAATTGTGTTCATCCTCGTGAATTTACGAAGGCCTATATACAGCCCAATAGCCCTTATCTATTAGTACCTACTCTAATTGGCTTGACTGAACTTGGTTTTTAGGGTTTATCATTAAGTAGCAGCACCTGGTACCAGGTACTTTTTAGTAGCTATATGGCTGCGGTTAAAAGCGATCTGAGTCATTCTGAAAATATGATGTCAAGAAACTGCATGTTAGTCACGGTCACACTCTCAAAATTAATGAGAGCTTCTCCTTCACTAAAAACAAAACCGCCATTTTTCAAACCCAACAACAAGGGAAATGGCTGCACAAAAAATAACATTGTTTGGCCGCATTGCTATAATGACCCAACGTACATTAGGTGGTACTCAACTGTAATGGTCAAGTCAAGTTGTGCCGATCAAGTAGGCACTAATGTAAAATCGCTATTCTATAGGACTGGAAGTCTAGATGGCTGTCACCAACAGTGGTCTTCAGACAGAATGCAGGTTTAAGGCACTGTCACAATGGCTTCAATATTCAGACCAGGAAGTTACCTCCTAACTGTTTTGGGGGGTGTTTCAGCAGGGTGGGAGGTGAGTTCTGGTTTGGCGAAGCTGGCGAAGCTGGTCCAGAGGTTGGACACGTGGCAGGTAAATGGCCTGTATTTATATAGCGCTTTACTAGTCCCTAAGGACCCCAAAGCGCTTTACATATCCAGTCATCCACCCATTCACACACACATTCACACACTGGTGATGGCAAGCCTACATTGTAGCCACAGCCACCCTGGGGCGCACTGACAGAGGCTAGGCTGCTGGACACTGGCGCCACCGGGCCCTGTGGACACGGCACAGCAGAAGCAGATGTGAGTCCCGGCTCACAGGCAGCTGGACCGACGTCCAGTGTGCAGGATCAACTGGCGCACCGGCCTCATGCGCACCAGAGGCTGGTGCACCTGCTTCTGTTGCGTGGCCACAAGTTCTTCCACCATTTAGGTCAGCGTCTTCTCCGACTGGCCTGGTCGTGGTCTCCCATGCCGACTCCTGGGTTTTGGCACCACTGTGGCAGGTAAGAGGCATGACGCGACCACACTTCACCACACTTTAACATACAGTGGGGCAAAAAAGTATTTAGTCAGCCACTGATTGTGCAAGTTCCCCCACTTAAAATGATGACAGAGGTCAGTAATTTGCACCAGAGGTACACTTCAACTGTGAGAGACAGAATGTGAAAAAAAAATCCATGAATCCACATGGTAGGATTTGTAAAGAATTTATTGGTAAATCAGGGTGGAAAATAAGTATTTGGTCACCTCAAACAAGGAAAATCTCTGGCTCTCACAGACCTGTAACGTCTTCTGTAGGAAGCTTTTCTGTCCCCCACTCGTTACCTGTATGAATGGCACCTGTTTGAACTCATCATCTGTATAAAAGACACCTGTCCACAGCCTCAAACAGTCAGACTCCAAACTCCGCCATGGCCAAGACCAAAGAGCTTTCGAAGGACACCAGGAAAAGTATTGTAGACCTGCACCAGACTGGGAAGAGTGAATCTACAATAGGCAAGCAGCTTGGTGTGAAAAAAATCAACTGTGGGAGCAATCATCAGAAAATGGAAGACATACAAGACCACTGATAATCTCCCTCGATCTGGGGCTCCACGCAAGATCTCATCCCGTGGGGTCAAAATGATCATGAGAACGGTGAGCAAAGATCCCAGAACCACACGGGGGGACCTGGTGAATGACCTGCAGAGAGCTGGGACCAAAGTAACAAAGGTCACCATCAGTAACACACTACAACGGCAGGGAATCAAATCCCGCAGTGCCAGACGTGTTCCGCTGCTGAAGCCAGTGCATGTCCAGGCCCGTCTGAAGTTTGCCAGAGAGCACATGGATGATACAGCAGAGGATTGGGAGAATGTCATGTGGTCAGATGAAACCAAAGTAGAACTTTTTGGTATAAACTCAACTCGTCGTGTTTGGAGGAAGAAGAATACTGAGTTGCATCCCAAGAACACCATACCTACTGTGAAGCATGGGGGTGGAAACATCATGCTATGGGGCTGTTTTTCTGCCAAGGGGACAGGACGACTGATCCGTGTTAAGGACAGAATGAATGGGGCCATGTATCGTGAGATTTTGAGCCAAAACCTCCTTCCATCAGTGAGAACTTTGAAGATGAAACGAGGCTGGGTCTTCCAACATGACAATGATCCAAAACACACCGCCCGGGCAACAAAGGAGTGGCTCCGTAAGAAGCATTTAAAAGTCCTGGAGTGGCCTAGCCAGTCTCCAGACCTCAACCCCATAGACAATCTGTGGCAGGAGTTGAAAGTCCGTGTTGCTCGGCGACAGCCCCAAAACATCACTGCTCTCGAGAAGATCTGCATGGAGGAATGGGCCAAAATACCAGCTACTGTGTGTGCAAACCTGGTAAAGACCTATAGTAAACGTTTGACCTCTGTTATTGCCAACAAAGGTTATGTTACAAAGTATTGAGTTGTATTTTTGTTATTGACCAAATACTTATTTTCCACCCTGATTTACGAATAAATTCTTTACAAATCCTACCATGTGGATTCATGGATTTTTTTTTTACATTCTGTCTCTCACAGTTGAAGTGTACCTCTGGTGCAAATTACTGACCTCTGTCATCATTTTAGGTGGGGGAACTTGCACAATCGGTGGCTGACTAAATACTTTTTTGCCCCACTGTATTTATTCCGGCTGTCATCTCTTACAGCTCACGGCTGCAGCTCCCTAGCTGCCAGCCACACACACACAACAACACAATGACAGGACCCTGCCACGCAGGTGTGTCTGCCTTTCCTGCCGTGGCACCGCCACCTACGCCCTGCCACACACACTAAAATGTCATACATCAGGAAGGTGATTGTGTTGAATGGTTGGTTAATGATTTATCAGCCTATTATTCCTCAAGCTGCAGCCATCTGGGAAACAGAGTTATTCAAAACTCTGTCAAACACATTCTGCATGGAAAGCACAACCTTTACAGCTGCAGCTGATTAAAATCTTGCCATGGTGATAGAGGGAACAGGGCCCCAAGGAGCTGTCGACAGACCGTCTGTTCACATACTCTACACTGTTCATTTGTCAGAGTTTACCCGAGCTCCCGGGCCTCGTTCTGTGTGCCATGTGGCTACTTCAAATTGTTGTTTTGTAGTAGTTGTAGCAAGTAGTGTCACAAAAGAAAGGAGATCATTCGTTTTCCTAAAACTGTTTACTCGTTCAAATGGATGATGGATATTAAGTACAACTTGAACAGTGTTGTATTCATATAGCTGCAATGCTTTACAACAGGTGACTCAAAGTGCTCACAGTAATATTAACCCTAACTATTCACCTTCAGACAAATTAAACTGGCAAAACATTAGCTCTAAGCCTGTTTCAGTGGACTGCTACTTGTATCGTGCTTTTGTGCTCTAACAGAGAATTCAAAGTGCTTTTTACTCTCATTTACCCAAAAATAAAAACACTTAGTTAAGCATGTTGTGTAACACTCACACACACACACTCAATCGATGCATCCAGGGCCACTCTTGGTTCAGGAATTGATCTACCAACTTTCTGATTGGTGGATGACAGACTCCACCTTCGGAGCCACCAGGTTGTCTTCTTCTTCTGTCTTGTGTTAAACATTTGATAGGTTTCCTATCTTCCATTTTTGATCTTGTTTTTATATACATTTCAAACATCATCCCAACATTTAGGAAATTAGGGTTGTATGACTGTAGACTATGGTGTTGTATATAAAAAGATGGATATGTTGACATCACCCATTGGGTAATGAAGTCATCTTGCTTGTGTGATTTTTACCACAATATTACAAAATGTAATTTGACTTGAACCTAACTATTGAGCTCATAAACTCTAAAGGAAGTGCATATTGGGGTCCCCGAGCACAGCTCAAGTCCATTTTCATATCCGGTCTTTAAGTCTGACGTCATTAGCCGTGTCCACGTCCAAACTCACTCAGACGAACACTGCGATATCACTGAGAGTTAAAAAACTGTCTAAATTCTTTCATCTTTAATAAAATGATAGCAGGAAGTTAGCTCGCTAGTTTCCACCTAAGCATGATATAGCATGCTCTGACTGAGAGATTTCTGAAAAAATTCAAATGTACAGCTCTGTTATCACTTCCAACATAAATGAAGACAGAAAACTAAACAGCAGTGATGTTTGTAAGGTTACTGAAGTTGGGCTAGCTGGTATATAATGATGTGCTACGTGATCGCTAGCGACACAGCTATGTTAGCATAACATAAACACAGTGAAGCTGGAGGATGAATGCTAACTTTTTTCCACTCAATAAAAGTTAACGTGAGGGTTCCCGATGGTTAGGGACAAATGCAATTGCATGGCAGGATGCTGTAAACGGAGCAAACTTCAGTCAGGAGAACAACTGAGATAATCCATCCACAATACGAGGTTAGTCATTAATATACTGCTGCATGGGCTGGGCTGGAGTTACATCGTAATGCTGGGCATACACTGTGCGGTTTTTGGCTCATTTTGAGACGATTTTTCAGTCCTGCGACCGTTTTGGTGATCGCCCTGAGTTTCGCCTTCATCGTGTGTCATGCATCGTGTAGTATACGTGGGCTAACAAGAAGAGATAAACACCTCACAACCAGCTCCTGATCATCAATCGCTTGGTCGTAAGAAAATCAAACATGTTTGAAATCCTGTCGCCCGTCGTGAGGGTGTCAATGCAGCCTCTCACACTGCGCACGCGCAAACACAGAAATGAAAGTGAAAAGACGGAGCAGTGATGGAGCGATGGAGGCACAACTTGTAGAACTTTGGCTCATCACGACCACAACAACCGTGAAAATAGTTGGATGGAGTTTACTGCTCAATCACAGCTGCCTGATCAATGTATTTCATTCGCAATTTAGCAAAGTCTCTCTCCTCCAAGTCTCTGTTAGTACATGACTTAATAATTGATCAACAAATCGATTTACTCTGCCTTACAGAAACCTGGTTGCAAGAGGATGATTATGTTAGTTTAAATGAATCAACACCCCCGAGTCATTCTAACTACCAGAAATCTCGAAGCACAGGCCGAGGGGGCGGTGTGGCAGCAATTTTTCACACCAGCCTATTAATTAATGAAAGACCAAGACAGACTTTTAATTCATTTGAAAGCCTGATGCTTAGCCTCGTCCACCCCAGCTGTAAAACTCAGAAACCAGTCTTACTTGTTATCATCTATCGTCCACCTGGGCCTTACACAGAGTTTCTGTCTGATTTCTCAGACTTCTTATCTGATTTAGTTCTCAGCTCAGATAAAATAATTATTGTGGGTGATTTTAACATCCATGTAGATGCTAAAAATGACAGCCTCAACATGGCATTTAATCTGTTATTAGACTCAATTGGCTTCTCTCAAACTGTAAAAGAACCCACCCACCACTTTAATCACACTCTAGATCTTGTGTTAACATATGGCATAGAAACTGAACATTTAACAGTGTTTCTCTCCTGGCTGATCATTTCCTGATAACATTTACATTTACAATAATTGATTACACAGCAGTGGAGAGTAGACTTTATCACAGTAGATGTCTTTCTGAAAGTGCTGTAACTAAGTTTAAGAATATAATCCACCCACTGTTATCATCTTCAATGCCCTGTACCAACCTAGAGCAGAGCAGCTATCTGAACGCTACTCCAACAGAGGTCGATTATCTTGTTAATAATTTTACCTCCTCACTACGTACGACTCTGGATACTGTAGCTCCTGTGAAAACTAAGGTCTCAAATCAGAAGTACCTGACTCTGTGGTATAATTCTCAAACACATACCCTAAAGCAGATGACTCGTAAGCTGGAGAGGAAATGGTGTGTCACAAATTTAGAGGATCATCATTTAGCCTGGAGAAATAGTTTGTTGCTTTATAAGAAAGCTCTCCGCAAAGCCAGAACATCTTACTATTCATCACTGATTGAAGAAAATAAGAACAACCCCAGGTTTCTCTTCAGCACTGTAGCCAGGCTGACAAACAGTCAGAGCTCTGTTGAGCCAACCATCCCTTTAACGTTAACTAGTAATGACTTCATGAACTTCTTCACAAATAAAATTTTTATCATTAGAGAAAAAATTACCAATAATCACCCCACAGATGTAATATTATCTACAGCTACTCTTAGTACCATTGATGTTCATTTAGACTCTTTTTCTCCAATTGATCTTTCTGACTTAACTTCAATAATTACTTCCTCCAAACCATCAACGTGTCTTTTAGACCCCATTCCTACAAAACTGCTCAAAGAAGTCCTGCCATTAATTAATTCTTCGACCTTAAATATGATCAACCTATCTCTAATAATCGGCTATGTACCACAGGCCTTCAAGCTGGCTGTAGTTAAACCTTTACTCAAAAAGCATCTCTGGACCCAGCAGTCTTAGCTAATTACAGGCCAATCTCCAACCTTCCCTTCATATCAAACATCCTTGAAAGAGTAGTTGTCAAACAGCTAACAGATCATCTGCAGAGGAATGGTTTATTTGAAGAGTTTCAGTCAGGTTTCAGAGCTCATCACAGCACAGAAACAGATTTAGTGAAGGTTACAAATGATCTTCTTATGGCCTCTGACAGTGGACTCATCTCTGTGCTTGTCCTGCTGGACCTCAGTGCAGCGTTCGATACTGTCGACCATAATATCCTATTAGAGCGATTAGAACATGCTGTAGGTATTACAGGTACTGCACTGCAGTGGTTTGTATCATATCTATCTAATAGACTCCAGTTTGTGCATGTAAATGGAGAGTCCTCTTCACACACTGAGGTTAATTATGGAGTTCCACAGGGTTCAGTGCTAGGACCAATTCTGTTTACATTATACATGCTTCCCTTAGGCAGCATCATTAGAAGACATAGCATACATTTTCACTGCTGATGACACCCAGCTCTATCTGTCCATGAAGCCAGATAACACACACCAATTAGTTAAACTGCAGGAATGTCTTAAAGACATAAAGAACTTTCTGCTTCTTAATTCAGATCAAACTGAGGTTATTGTACTTGGCCCTGAAAAGCTTAGAAATATGGTATCTAAGCAGATTCTTACTCTGGATGGCATTACCTTGGCCTCCAGTAACACTGTGAGGAACCTTGGAGTCATTTTTGACCAGGACATGTCCTTCAACGCACATATTAAACAAATATGTAAGACTGCGTTCTTCCATTTGTGCAACATCTCTAAAGTTAGAAATATCCTGTCTCAGAGTGATGCTGAAAAACTAGTTCATGCATTTATTACTTCCAGGCTGGACGACTGTAATTCATTATTATCAGGATGTCCTAAAAACTCCCTGAAAAGCCTTCAGCTAATCCAAAATGCTGCAGCAAGAGTCCTGACAGGGACTAGAAAGAGAGAGCATATTTCTCCTGTATTGGCTTCCCTTCATTGGCTCCCTGTTAAATCCAGAATTGAATTCAAAATCCTGCTCCTCACATACAAGGTCTTAAATAATCAGGCCCCATCTTATCTTAATGACCTTGTAGTACCATATCACCCTATTAGAGCACTTCGCTCTCACACTGCAGGCCTACTTGTTGTTCCCAGAGTATTTAAAAGTAGAATGGGAGGGAGAGCCTTCAGTTTTCAGGCCCCTCTTCTGTGGAACCAGCTTCCAGTTTGGATTCGGGAGACAGACACTATCTCTACTTTCAAGATTAGGCTTCAAACTTTCCTTTTTGCTAAAGCATATAGTTAGGGCTGGACCAGGTGACCCTGAATCCTCCCTTAGTTATGCTGCAATAGACGTAGGCTGCCAGGGATTCCCATGATGCATTGAGTTTTTCCTTTCCAGTCACCTTTCTCACTCACTATGTGTTGATAGACCTCTCTGCATTGAATCATATCTGTTATTAACCTCTGTCTCTCTTCCACAGCATGTCTTTATCCTGTCTTCCTTCTCTCACCCCAAACAGTCGCAGCAGATGGCCCCGCCCCTCCCTGAGCCTGGTTCTGTCGGAGGTTTCTTCCTGTTAAAAGGGAGTTTTTCCTTCCCACTGTCGCCAAAGTGCTTGCTCATAGGGGGTCATATGATTGTTGGGTTTTTCTCTGTATCTATGAAGCGCCTTGAGACGACTTTTGTTGTGATTTGGCGCTATATAAATAAAATTGAATTGAATTGAATTCAAAGTTGATGGTGGTGGTGTGCGTGTCTGTGTGAGTGAAAGACAGAGCGACAGATTTTCTGTTATAACCTTCATCTTATGGACACACAGTGTGAGCACTCAGGTCACATCAGAGCATTGGGCTGTATAATGTAGGACCCTGCATCGTGACCTATGACGTTCTAACCCCTGCAAGTCAATCATGCAGTTTGAGTAGAAGCTGAATAACGTGACTGAAAAAAAATCGCACAGTGTTTGCCCAGCTTAAGGGTTTAAAAACTGAGCTTCAAAATGAACAGTGGTAATAAAAACTGAGAGAGGCCAACAGTGAGCACTGATTAGGGCTGTTGCCCTGTTGTAAAAGCTGTCCTTGAGTCTATTTGTTCGGGACCTCAGCAGTCTGAATCTCCTGCCAGACGGCAGCAACTTAAACACCCGGTGTCCTGGGTGTGTACCGTCCCGTAGGATGCTGCGTGCCCTCTTGAGACAGCGAGTGCTGTACAGGTCCTTCAGGGAGGGAAGAGGATGTCCAATGATTTTTTTGGGCCATATTGATGACCCTCTGGAGTGCCTTTCTGTGTGCTGTGGTGCAGCTGGATAGCTACACACCGATGCAATATGTCAGCACAGTTTCAATGGAGCAGCGGTAGAAGACGGTCAGCAGCTCCTTCAGGTCCATTTTTCTAAGGATTCTCAGAAAGTTGAGACGCTGTTGGGCCTTCTTTAAAACCGCAGAGATGTTAGAGCTCCATTGGAGGTCTGTGTCTATGTGCACACCCAGAAACCTGAAACTGGAGACCCTTTCAACACACTCCCCGTTGATGCTGACAGGCTGCAGCTCAGACTTCCTCCTTCTGAAGTCAACTACCAGTTCTCTTGTCTTGGTGGTATTGAGGTCCAGGTTGTTATCTACACACCAATCTGACAGCCTCTGAACTTCAGCTCTGTACGCAGTCTCATCTCCCCCTGAGATGAGCCCCACTACGGTGGTATCATCTGCAAACTTGATGACTGAGTTGTCTGGGTGGGAACTAACACAGTCATGTGTGTACAGAGTGTACAGTAGGGGACTCAGTACACAGCCTTGTGGAGAGCCGGTGTTGAGGCTGAGGGCTGAGGAAATATGAGGCCCCACTCTAACTCTCTGTACACGGTCTGAGAGGAAGTCTCTGACCCAGCGGCAGGTGGTAGAAGGAAGTCCGATTTCCAGCAGTTTAACTATTAGTCTGTCCGGGAGTATCGTATTGAAAGCAGAGTTAAAGTCAACAAAGAGCAGCCTGGCGTAACGGCCCTGCACTTCCAGGTGAGAGATGCTGGTGTGGAGCGTTGTAGCAATGGCATCTTCAGTTGATCTGTTAGCTCTGTATGCGAACTGAAGCGGGTCGAGTGTGGGTGGCAAGCAGGACATGATGTGACGTCTGACCAGTTTCTCAAAGCACTTCATTATGACAGGTGTTAGAGCAACTGGTCGGTAGTCGTTGAGGCTGCTAATGTTCTACCTCAGACCTGGAAATGATACTATATGGAAAAAAGTACTTGACTTTGTATTTTCTCAATTCAAGTGTTTTCAGTCCCATTGACACAAGTGTATAAAATCAAGCACCTACCTATGTAGTCTGCCTTTGTAAAGATTTGGGCTGTTTGAAAGAGCTCACTGAATTCGAGCATCGTATTGTAATTGCATGCCACTACTGCAAGAAGTCCGTTTTTTCCTTCCTAGATATTTCATGATTGACTGCACATATTACTGCAAAGTGAAACCACAGCAGTTCAACCACACAGTGGCAGACCACATAGAGCTCCAGAACAATGTTCCCTCTAAGCTGCGCACGTGCGCAATTGCGCACTGCTGGCACGGTCTCTGCGCACAGAAAATCTGCGTTGTGCACAAAAAAAAATCGAACCTGAATTGAAATTAAAATTAATACTTTACTTTAACAATTCTGTTTTGCAGTGTGAGTCAGTAAGTGACTGGCTTACTGATAAGGTGGCATCATTGTATGGGATTACAATGATGCCACCTTATCCCATAGTCCAGCCAGTAATGCGATTCACATTCGCATATACGTAGTTAATCAACGTCATTGACAGCGTCCTTATGTGCCGACACCGGTGTTTAGCTAGCAAAGCGGCGTGGCTGATGTGGAGTGAAGCCACGTTAATGACAACGTGGACAACCATTGGAGATGTGAGCAGGACAGACGGAACAATTGACATAAAAAGTCTGGACTTTATACCAGTTTTTAAATTGTGTTGATCGGCCACGTAAAACCAGAGTTATGGTAAGAAATATCTGCAATGTTTGGTTTTCTTCCTGAATACTATCGTTGTTTATATTTACTGCGGGAAGAAACGGTAAAAACGGCGTTTTATAAGGAAAACCTCCAAAGCCTGTGAGCAAAAACAAAACCAAAAAAACTCCACCCTTTCCTATTGGTCGAAAAATGTACCATGTCGACCAATCAAAGAATGAGATGGCAACATGGCATTTAGTTATTTAGGAAGGGGGAAGTTTTAGGAGTGACGGCTGTGTTTTGAGATGTGAGAGATTTGCCACGTTTAGCGCAAATCTTGTGTAGTTAGTGTGTAGTTAGTGTGTAGTGTAGTCAATAGTTTTGTTGTGTGTCAGAACAATAAGGCGACTGCTGAATGTTACAGGTGTTACAGCAGTGATACATCTCCTGTTGTCAGGCCTGCAGGTATCAGGCTGTTGTTCTCCTTCATCTCATAGTTGACAGAAATTATTTTTTGGAGTGGCACAAATAATTTGTGTGGCATCAAATTTGATGCAGAACAGCTGATTGTTCTGTAAATAGTTTGAAATGTTTGTTTAAAAAACGCCTTGGCTGCATTTTTAGGTAAACAGCTGCAAAAAACTTTGTTTGCATAACTCAGTTACTTTTTTGAAGAAGTAACTATATAATTAATTGCCCAACGTTGGTCATTATATCCTGTATTTTGCAGACAGAGAGTTACAGGACTCTCTCCCAGTGTCACGGCGAGTGAGGTGAGCCGTGTGGAGGAAATGAAGGAGGATCCAAGTGCAGGCAGTCGTGAAGGTGTAAAGGTGGTTTATTGAACATGAAAGTAAATACAAACGGAAAAATGGAGCTGGAACTAAACTATACTGGGAAACAACTAAACTACAAAGCACAAACCTGAATGAGAACGAGCAGAGGAGAATGACGATGGACAGCAGGGAGAGCACACGGATGTGACATGGTAGATACACAGATGACGCAGGGTGGAATACACAGACGGACCAGCAACAACAATGACTGAAGACATGACTTAAATACACAGAGAACCACAGGGGAATTACACACAGGTGGTGGACACAGCTGGGAATAATCAACAAGACGAGACAAAGGTAAAACTGAACACACTCACATGAGACGCAGACCTTCACAATAAAACAGGAAACAAAACACACTTTACTAAGACACAGACTAGACAGAGACAGACTTGAAATGACATATGAAACTAAACCCACATCTTAAACCCAGATAAACAGAACATGGAACTCTAATAATAGACATAAACATTACCATAACACGACAAGAGAACAAGAACACAATCCCTGATGCAAACTTAAATCAAAACACAATAAACTCAAAATACTGGGTCCAACGGACCCAGAACCGTGACACCCAGACCACAGACTCATAATACAAGTCAGAGCTTTATAAAAAGAAAAAAGAAAAAAAAAGAAAGAAAAAAGAAAGTTTTGTTTTCAAATTTGGAGTTCAAGTTATTTTTATTTCCAATAGTGTTAACATACTGCACAGGTCATGAAGAAAGATTTTTTACATTTTCATTGTAAGTGGGCTAAAATAGTTAATTAAAAGTAGTCTAACATAAATAGAAATACTTTAATTTGATTATTTTAATAAACCATGTAACTTGCATGGATTCAATGCTGGTGTGACCACAGTGCACACGTCTGCTGTTGCTCACAGTGGTCCAAGGGATCGCTCAGGGAGTTTATGTGTTCGCTCAGACACGTGAAAAATTAGAGGGAACATTGCTCCAGAGTGCCACCAGCAAGTGCTGTTGAAAAGTCACCAATGCTTTGTTGATTCAATACCTGCACAGTTTCAAGGGTCAAACATTAACATCAGCACACCAACTGTGTGCCAGGAGCTTCGTGACATGGGTTTCCACAGCCAACCAACTCCTGCAGGTGTAATGTGTAGGTGGCCCAGTACTTTTGTCCATCTTTTGCACACAGTATTTGATCTGAACACATCTTGACAGGAAGACAGAACATTCTTATTTTCAGTTTATTCACGTCTCTTATAGATTTTCAGCTTTGAAAACTCCAGAGATACACTGTGCACACGAGTCCTTTTGTTCCTGAGGATATGAAATGTTGGTATGCTTTTTGTTTCATCTCCACCAATTCACCACCAACTATAGAGAGGGCTGCTGGACAAGCTTCAGCTTGTTCCAGTGAGTGTCACATCTTTCTTGTTCTCAAGTGCAGAGCAGATTTTGCTTTCATAGGACTGTGAATACCACAGAAGTCTCAAACATCATCATGAGCATAATGTTTCATTTAGACTTCTGGAGGTAGAATGAGTTATTTTTTCAAATAACCCTCCTACAAGAAATAAGAGTGTTCCACTTTCTGCGTTTTGGTGGAGAAAATGTAAATGAGTTAACATTATTCTTCCCAAATATCCACGTTTTTCATGCAATGGGACTTATTATGGATGCAGACCACAACAGCAGATCTCCTGTGTTCATTTTTGAGGCAAATTTCCGTTGAGATAAAATAAAATTGAGACCACCTGCCACTACACAAAGCCTTGCCATGTGTGCAGGGGGAAAAAATTACCAATCTGAGGAATAATTTCATTACAAGCTGCTGTTTTTCTTTCTTAAGCTCTGCTGACAGGTCCAGCTAAAACTATCACATCTACTCCCAGAGCCAATTTAGTTTGCAGTGAATTAGGCAGAGCTACAGTGGCCTACATACTCACTACCGGTCTACAACAGTCCTTCCTGCGCACACACACACACACACACACACACACACACACACACACAAACACACACACACACACACACACACACACACACGGTGCAGCTAGTCTGAACACAGCTGTCACATGTACTCAGTGTAGTTGTCGCCATGGCCTCTATTTCTGTCCTGTACCAGGTGTGTGAGAGCTGAGAACAATCTCCTCGCTTTCATTATCCTGAAATGGCCAATCATACATGCATGTATCCATACATGCAAGTAATCCCACATGGGCTTAAAGACATGCTTTGTGATTCTGAGCACATTATAACCTCAAGACTTTCACACTTCATTTGTTAATTAAGTTAATTAATTTGTTAATGTGATCTCTGCCTGCCAGCTTTTTTTATTACCCAAGCACACATATTTAGTTCTTTATGCTTGGGTTACAATGTAGCTATTCTTGACATCTAAAAAGTTTAATTATTCTTTCAGGTTCTACAGTTTCTATGAGACTTGTTAATTTCTTAACAACCACAAAGCTGTTGAAAACAAATTCAGGGTTAAATTTAATTCTAGCCCCATTTAAGCAAACATAGGTTTGAAAAAAAAATACCTGCAGTACAAGGTGATTTTCAGAAAAGCTGACCTCCGACCTTGAGCTCCAGATCACAGACATTTGAACTTCATCCATCCTCCACTTATCGAGGGGGAGATTTGAACTCAACCGATTTTTAGTAGATGCACATATGGTAGGAATTTGTAAATCCAAGCTAACAGCGTTCTTTAGCTATGACATTTACAAGATTTTTTAAAAGACTGACCTCTGACCTTGAGGTTGAGCACACTGAGAGTCTAACTCTTCCAAGATTTTAAGTAGATGCACTGATAGTATAAATTTGAAAATCATAGGCTACTTTTTTCTCGAGTTATCGCGCATTCACAAATTGGGTGTCCACGCCATATGCCCGCCCAGCATGGTGACAGCTATCAGCCTTTTAACATGGCAATGAAAAAATACAAAAAAATATTAAAACATTTGCATTTCAGTGGAACAGTTGTTGAGCTCTAAGAGGAGGCGAGAGTCTTTGCCCTATGACTCTTTGCAGGAAACCTTTTCAGATCTGAATGCAGGATTTAAGGCTTAACCCTCATAGGTCTAAGTGACGCCCTATCACTATAATTCTTTTACATTTTTTCGTCTTGGCAATCAGACACCCACCAAAAGTAGTTACATTATCTCTGTAAGTCTGTTTTTCCTTTCTTCTTTATTAAGGTTATGGTTGGTTTGGCATCTACGATGACTTAGATCTCAGAATGTTAGTAAACATCGCCCTTCTCTTTCTGGCAACAGTGGAGCCTGGATTAGAAAAAAACAGGCAGGCAGTTCAGCAGAGTTTGCAAAAGCACACACATTCTGTACTTAAGTAGTAATACCAATACTAGTGTTAAAAACTACTCCAGTAAAAGTACTGATTCAGCTTCTGTGCTCAAATAAGAAAGTAAAAAGTAGCTCTTTGGAGGAAGTTTCTATTTTTGTGCAAAGCTAACTGAACTGTTTGCTAAAACAGAAACATAATGATAAAATTCACTGGATAGGAATACAAACTGTAGTCTGACTTTTTTCATTCTAATCATACTCAGCTTGAATCTGAAGAAAAAGAAGGAAAATAAAAAGTATATTTGCTGTTGCCGACATTGTAGAGGGTGACTTTGCCTCTAAACAGTTAAGTGGGATTCAGCAGGTGGAGGAACCCTGGAATTGTTTGTAATGGCTCAATGTGGGGAAAATAACTCATAACTCACAATCATCTCTAATGTGAGCTCCAGTAAATCATCTTAGTGTGCGGGCTGTGATCAGCTGACCTGCTGCACTCTGTGGATGTAAATAACTTAATTAAAGCAGATGTGGGCAGATGTTTCATGAGTTGTCCTGGCTGATTTCCATCCTCTACACTGACAGTACCCTGTTTATGCTGTCTGTTTTCTAGATGGTATAAAGTTGCTATGAAGGTGGAATTCAGTCAGTGGATCTCAGCACCATCAGCTAAAATTCATTTGAATCTCTGCTACACTTGATCTAACATAACTCTGACCATGAACCCACGGCCACTGTGCACCACACACTGTTCTTAAATCACATGTACACACCCAATATCTGATTTAAAAACATGGGGACTTATATGTAAGCTTCAAATTTCCAGTTTATCAAACCCCACTGAGCAGTCCTTCCTTTACATCTGACCTCTCTTCTTTCTCTCCCGTCTTGTCTTTCTTATCTTTGAAGTTAGCTCTTTCTTTTCTCTCCCTGTGAAATACAGCAGCTGGACCTTTAGCTGCAACACACTGTGTGACAAACTTCACACAAACAGTTTGTGTGTTTGCTGATGTTTGTTGAGCTGACAGAAACACTGCCTTTGAAATTACCTGATGCCCTTTATGTTCACTCCTGTTCAGCGGGGTTAGCTAGATGCTGAAGTGTAACTTATGGTCATCTGCAGTCGTTCCGGTGTTGTGGCAAAAAAACCCACCCTTCCACATTAACCCTTTTATTTGGGACACGTTGTGTCTTTTTTTGTGACATTGATTCATAAACAAACTAAACTGCCTTTCATGTGTTTCTGTTTGATGTTTGGAGCTTCCCAGTCATGATGTAATAACTCGACCCAAACGCTAAAATCAAAAGTGACAAGTCTGTTTTGAAAATGTAAGAAGAAGAAAGTACAGAAACTACTCGAGTAAAGTACAGATACCTGAAAATTGTACTTAAGTACAGTAACAAAGTATTTGTACTTTATTACTTCACACCTCTGCAGTTCAGGCAACCCAGGAAATCAGCCTCAGTCATGATTGATCACAGTGCCAGCCTACATTAACTAATAACAGCTGATACCCTTCTACAGAACCACCTGACAAATCTCATACAGGGCATGTTACAGTATGTCAACAAAACTACTGTGACACCTACACATACACCTGTGGAACTGCTCAGACACAACGATCCTTGCCATGAAACTCCAGGTGAACAACTGTTGTGCTGTTGTTAATACCAGAGGAGGTTATGAACTCCAGCTGTAGATCCTAACTTTACAGTAAGGTATACACAGTTGATCATAAAATATCTAAGTTTACAAACTGCCTCTTGTAATGATGGCATCCTATTAAAAAGTCTCAGAAACAGCAGAAAAATCTACATGTCAAATATCCTTTGAAAATACATCCATCAGAGTATGAATGTGTGCGAATGTCAGATAGAAAACACAAGTTGTGGTTTGAGTGCTCGGATAGAGCAGAAAAGCGCTATATATGAACCAGTCCATTTACCGTTAGTGAGCTCGGTCACAGATGTTTTAAAGGTAGATGCATGGTAATGGAACTCTCAGTGCTCTTGCATTTTAGCTGATTTCCACGGCACATCTGTAATCCACTTTTCAATCCTTTTTCTACTCCAGGTCTCTCTTTCATTATGTGTCTGCCATTACAAATGTCACTGAAGCCTGTTCTGTTTGTTATATGCATGGAGCTCCTACAACAGAGTTATACCATCAAATCTAAGTTACTGCAGTGTCCTGGTCCTAGTGGAACTCATGTTTGAGTTAATCGTGTGGACATGACAGCACTGATGCTTTCTCATTACTGGGTGATTTATCAAAAAGTGATTAATATTGTCACAGGTTAACTGGATGGTTCATCTCAATGAATGTGTGCATGCAGTTTGTGTGAATGCTTCCCTGAAAGTGGTACAAGTGTCCCTTCAAGTCTGGAAATAGGTGAGAAGGGCATCACATTTTACCAAGATGTTGCCAAGTATGGATTTCTTGCATGGGAAAAGCATATTAATCTGGCAGCCTGGAGCAAAGCATGAAGAACACAAGACCCCTACTGAAAGGGGAGGTTCTCTGACTTTCCTGCTCATTCATTCTCTTTCAGATTCGACTTGCATGGCACGTTCTCAGCCTCTTAATATTTAAACACTCCACTTAGCTAGACGAGCATATATTATTCACATAGAGGTGGTCCCAATTAAGGACCCTGCCAATCAGTGGAGCAACGAGGGACCCAGGCGTCATGTTAAATCTGCTCACTGACCACGGAGAAGAGATTTGAAAAGAGGATCCATGAGTACAGAAGACATTAACTTGTTTCTTGGCTCTTGTTAAAAGATAGGATGTCTGTACAAATGAAGCATGTGGAAGCAGAACAAAGCTGCAGCATGAAGATCGTTTCCTGTAGGATCGAGATATCAAAGCAGCTGAAACATCACTCAAGAGGACACAGACGCTAATACTGTGTCTAGATTTAATACAGCCATGTGCACACACACACACACACACACACACACACACACACGCACACGCAAACACAAACACAGACTGGGGTCTACAGACCGCCACAGCTGACCTAAATTAACAATATTGGTAATTACAAAATTATTCTTTATTTCTCTAATAAGTGATCCACCACTGTGCTCAAGCTCTTTGACCCAAATTATATTTTTAATGCTAATATATATTTCTGTTGTTACTGTTACAATGTACTATTTTAAAAACAGCAGAAAAAATGGCAAAGCGTATGTTATTTTCTGAGTTCAGTTCCATTTTTGATAGATTTCGAAAATATTTGCGTGTTCTTGTTTCTCGGTGGTCTGATAAATTTGTTTAGCTCTGCATATACTGGAAAATTAAATAATAAATGAGACAACATTGCCCTCTGTCAGGGACAAAGCAGTAAGGCATAGAGGACACAGGTGTTTAATTCAAAAATGGGGTTTTAAATGACCCAAAAATATGAAAGACAATTAACAAAGCCAAAAACAGGCAGACCAATAAAAGAGGTCAGCTCAATAAACTAAGCTCAACATAACAACTAACAAAACCTCCAACAAACAGAAAACAAACTGACACGAGGGAACTTAAATACTGGCTTGGCTAAACCAAATAACACACAAAAGGGAAACAAAATAGCAGCCATATAACCAATTAATACAAAACAATTAAATAAATTCCAATACCCCCCAGGAAATGAAGCATGTGGTTTAGTCCAATGAGGCTGTCAGCAGCTACACCTTTTGCCAACGAGGAAGGAGAAGCCTAACCCCCCAGGTACCTCAGACAAAGAAAGATTAATATAACATAAAACAGAACTTTGACCTTGCAGTGTTGATATGTGTGCACTCCATATAAAAACTGGAAGGTTGATGGGAAAAAAAATAAATTTAGTAAAGAAACAATATATTGGACAATAAGTAAAATATCTTTAAAGTAGTAACTGCAAAGTAAACTAAAGTGAAGCAAGTGAGGTGAGGAGCTTACCATCACACCCTCATAGACTGAAACTTATGGAACACCATTAGTCTATACAGACTCCAGTTCCCTTCACCCCCATTGTCCACCATCTAGTTTGGGGATTTCTGCCAAAAGAAGCTCCAACCATCATGCTGCCCCAGCTCTGCACAGGAAATAAGGAACATGATCAGGTTCACTGTCCCCAGCCTCCCTTGGAACACCCTTTAAGCTCTACAGGTCAGATGCCTCAGATCTCACGATACAGTTACCACTAGGGATGGGTACCGGTATCCAGTGCCATGATGGCTTTTCAGTCTGGTAGTACCAGATGCCTGGCACTGAAACTGCATTCATTGCATTGAAACAGGACCTGTCACAATCCACGGACCTGGCCACACCCAATTATGACGAGCCATTCTAGTTAGATGTTTCTGAAACACACGGAGTCGTAAACGGTGTTTTGTTTCAGAAGAAAGAGGGAGGAAGGGATGTACTCATGTAGGTCAGTATAAGACTGAACATGACAGAAGCAAGACATCCTATATGCACACAACACGCAGCAGGGGTCGCCAAAATAATTCAGAAAACAGCACATATAGTGACAGAACATCCCCTAAAAGTACTGACCACACATAGTGTAGTGGCATATGTGAACTCACAAGCATTCACTATGACACCACTGACACAAGAGAGGTTGAGTAAAGTGTTAGATGCTCCAAATCTGACATTTACACATGAAGGAATCAATATGGCAGATTTAATGGGGTCAGGAGAACCACATGACTGCATCAAGAAAGCTGAAGCTGACGAAACAGTCAGAGAAGACTTGAAGGCAGAACCTATTCCTGGAGCCGAGGACTGGTTCACAGATGGTTGCTGCCATCCTGATGAAGAAGGACTGAAAGCAGGCTATGCTGTAGTCTGCAGAAAAGGAGCTGAATTTGAGATAAGAGAGGCCAGGAGACTCGAAGGGCAACAGTCAGCCCAGAGAGCAGAAGTAATTGTGCTGAGCCAGGCCCTGAGACTGGTTAAAAACAGAAGAGTGAACATATACACAGGCTCAGTCTATGCATTTGGGGCAGCACACGTGGAGCTCGCTCAGTGGAAGAGAGCAGGATTCAGAACGACAACGAACGCTCCCATTTCCCACAAGAAAGAAACGGAGGATCTGGAAAAGCCCTGGATGCCCCAGACGAGGTGAGTATCATAAAAGGCAAAGGACACTCTCAAGCAAACACAATGGTGGCAAGGGGAAACCAGAAAGCAGATGAAGCTGCCAAGGAAGCAGCAGGGTACAAAGGAAAACAGCAAATGGTGCAAGTAATTGCTGAAGAAGAAACAAGCACTAACGGGCTAGAAGAAGCCCGACAGGCTCAAGAAGAGGCATCCCCAGAGGAAAAGGGGGTGTGGTGGCAAAGCCAAGGAGCTTGGAAAATGGAAGCCTATGGAAAGGTATGATAAAGGAAAAGTCAGAACGTGCCTAATTTGCGGGGCACACAATCCGAAGCCCGGAGTAAAACCGGAAGCAGGTAAGTTTCTCCTGCCTGAGAGGCCGGGAGAAGAGATTGTTATTGATTTCACAGACATGATTGAAACGGGCCCGGGGGGAGTCAGGTACCTGCAGGTGTGTGTAGATGCTCTGACCGGTTGGCCAGAAGCATGGGCTACTAAAAGGGAGGATGTTGGGGGTTCAGCATAAGTTTGGGACAGTGTATGTTCCTCAGTCTCAAGGGAAAGTAGGAAGAATGAATCTAAATTTGAAAAACAAATTAGGCAAAATCTGCGCGCAGACGGGGCTAAAATTGGGTTGCAGCCCTGCCAAATTGCTTTAATGACCATAAGATGTTCTGTTAACCAATCCACAGGTTTCACGCCATATGAGCTGCTGACTGGGAGGCAGTTTCCAGCACCCTGGACAGCGGTCCCGGGGAAGTCACAGGTCTCATGCAGAATATTGGGATGAATTAAAAGCTCTTGTAAATGGCCTGTATTTATATAGCGCTTTACTAGTCCCTAAGGACCCCGAAGCGCTTTACATATCCAGTCATCCACCCATTCACACACACATTCGCACACCGGTGATGGCAGCTACATTGTAGCCACAGCCACCCTGGGGCGCACTGACAGAGGCGAGGCTGCTGGACACTGGTGCCACCAGGCCCTCTGACCACCACCAGACACCACTTGTCTCGAGTTTCACAAAGCAGGTGACATCTGGAGTACATTCTGCAGACGGGACCAGTCCGTACGAGGTGACTGCCAGAACCACAACAGCCGTCCAACTGAAAGGGCGGGGCAACACCTGGTACCACTGGACGCAGTGCGCAGCCGTGGACGAGAGCTTGGTGGGGGAAAATCAATCTCCACCCAACACAGGTGAAAATAAAGAGAGGCAGAATAAACCCTCTCACCTGTGCAACGGGCCGGCCAGTAGTCCACCTGGAAGGGTGAAGTAAGAAGTGGAGCAACGTAGGAGATCACCACACCAGCAGAAAGGAGTGGTAACAAATTGAAAACTCACAAAAGGGAGTGAAAGTTTTATTAAAATACAAAATTCACCCAGCACAATGCCATTATGTCTGTAATGCTTTCTGTTGCCTGTTTCTTGGGAATTTTGGTCATTTGTGGTTGTTGTCTCATTCCTTGTGCCAGAGGACTGCTGGAGAAGGTAATAATAAGGGCTGTGCACTCTGAACTGGTGAGTTTGGTGTCCATGATGCCCTTAATGGAGCTGGAGGTGGCCGAATGGGACGAGGAGTGACCCAAAGAAGTGTGATGACCCTGTTTGAGAACAGGCCTACACACCACATATAATATATATAATCTAGAAACCTTCTTCAAGATCAATACTGGCATCCGACAAGGATGCGTGCTATCCCCTTTCCTCTTCCTGTTGGTAATTGACTTCATCATGCGACGATCAGTTGACCAAGCTGGCATCGGTGTGCCCTGGCACGAAGCGCGTAATCTCACTGACTTGGACTTCGCAGATGACATCGCCCTGCTGGGCTCGACTCAGGAAGACCTCCAAAAGTTGACCGCGGCCCTGCAGAGGGAGGCAACGAAAGTTGGATTAAGAATCAGCGCCAAAAAAACCAAGGTACTCTGAGTTGGCTATGCACGTGCCCGCATTCCTGTCATGATCAACCAACAACGTGCTGAAGAGGTGGAGAATTTTACATATCTTGGCAGCATCATCTCGAATGACGGGGTCTCTGATCGGGATGTCGACGCCAGAGTAGGGAAGGCAGTTGGTGTCCTGCGACGTCTCCAACCTATTTGGAACTCGACCTCCCTGAATGTAAGGGTCAAGATCAGACTACTGAACTCTATAGTCTTCCCTACTGCACTTTACGCTAGTGAAACCTGGCACTCAACAAGTGCAATTATTCAACACCTGAACGTGCTTCAACAACGTGGCTTGCGGCGAATCCTGAGAATTTCCTACCGGGACCGAATAACAAATGAGGAGGTCCTACGAAGAGCAGGCACCCGCCCATTAGCCGATGTTGTTGCAGAAAGGCGCTTTCGCTTTGCGGGACATATTTTACGCCTACCCCCTCATCGCCCAGCTAAGATTGCCATGACATGGCGTCCACGCACTGGCAAGCGAAAGCAAGGCCGACCAAAGACCACATGGCGTCGAACATTTATGGACGATCTGAGAACTGTCGACATTGCCTGGGACGAAGCTGAAGCAGTCGCTGCTGACCGACATCGATGGAGATCACTAGCTGCCCGATGCGCCGCTCGGCGTAGGAGGAACTAAGTTCTAAGTAAGTAAGTAATCTAGAAACAGGCTTGAGTGAAGATCTGAATGTATTCAGCTTCTTGTTGCATTGGAGTTTGCTTAGTAACAGGTGACCGACGATGGGCTAAAGAAGATGTCGAGTCCTGGGGGACCTTCAGGCCCTGAATTCATCGCCATATTTGGAAGAAGATGCTAGAGAGGGGAACTTCCATGTCTGCATTTATCTCTTAAAATTTATTATGTCTGTAAAAATTGCAAATAATGTTCTTAAGATGCAAATGATATTCTTGTAAACGCATGAGGGGGCGTTAACCCTGATGAATCAAAAGCAAGCTGAAGTGTCTGTTTGGGCGGAGATCTACATCTGATGTTTGGCAGTGTGCATCTCTCCACGTGTGTGTTCAATAAACTGTTTGATTGCATTCTCTTGGGCCTTTGGTATTTTGTTTTGGATCTCAATATTTCGAATCGGGACAGATTCTAGCCAATCATTTTACCTTTCCAAGGATAGTAGGCGGGCCCAGGTACGTACGTTCTTTTAGAGCAGAGCTACAGATTAAAAATGCCCAAGGCAAAGCGGTCAAAAGTCTGGCTGTACATCACAGCGAAAGATGCAAACTCAGCAGCCTGCAACAAGTGCTTTAAGGTGATACTGTGCAAAGGGGGTAACTCCTCGAATCTGATGAAACGCCTGGCGAAGCATAGCGGGGGTTTTTTAAGCCAAGAAATGCGCCGTATTTGATAGCTTGCTGCGAGACCTCACACCGAGCACATCTGCTGCGGGTGGGTTGCCTGTTATCTGACTCGGAGTTAGGAACATCCCCCAAGAACCCGAAGAGGAGAGTCCTGGCCCCTAGCCCTGCCAGTGTAGCAGAAATGATGAGGATGATGATGCAGCAGCAGCCGTTCTTCTCTGCGTGAGTAGCTTAATGTTGTTCGTGTATAATTTACGTTGAGTACGCTAACCACGTTATTACATTAATGCATGTAAGGTGAACTAGCAAACACCGTCGTAGTTACATGCGGCTGTCTTCTTGTTTGATGGCAGATGCTCCCTTCACCCTGGCCAAAAAGGCTAAAATGACCAAAGAAAAAGTGGAAAACAGTTAAACATGAGAGGTTTAGGACAAAGTTTGTGTTTTTTCAATAGTTTAAGCACTGCTTCCAGCCAAGAGTGATGCCATATATGCCCTATAGCTGCAGAAAAAACACTTTTCTACTCTCCCAGAGCTCTATACAACATGCCACATTCACCCAATCACAAGCACTTTATCTATACTCAGTGCTTTCTAAATACATTCATACTCCGATGGATGCATCGGGGAGCAATTTGGGGTTAGTATCTTGCCTGAGGACGCTTGACATGCAGACTGGAGGAGCCAGGGATCGAATCACCAACCTTCCAATCAGTAGGTGACCTGCTTTACCTCCTAAGCAACAGCCACCCCTAGAAGAGCAGGCTGTAAGCAAAATACAAAATAAAAGAAATGCTCTGAATATTGTTTTTGTGTGACTTGCGCATGAATGCCACTAAGCAAAATACAAAATAAAATATGAATCCTATCATGGTGCAAAATGCAAAGACAGAAGAAACTACCATGAACTGTCTTCTTTCAGAAGGTTCACTAAACACTCCATTTTCAAAATATTTTAATTTTCTGGCATTTATTTCACAGTTCTGTCTTTAAAGGGTTAAATCATTACAGTTACGTGACTGACTGATGTCAACAATAGTGGTAGTGATGTAGGGCTGCAAAATTTAAAAAAACAAAACCAAATAATGCTTTGAAAACTTTTATCAGCTGACTGAAAGTGACTGAGTCATAACCTGCAGTTATGATAAACACACACACACACACACACACACACACACACACACACACACACACAGTAATCATTATTACATTACTCAATGCGTTCAGCAGAGCTGAAGTGTTTTTTGCAGGAAAACAATTCATTTGACACGAGTCATTAACGAGCTCACTTACTGTGGAAAAAATACTAAAACATTATGTCACAGCTGGGTAACAGACACCAAATGATAATGTAAGCTTTATGAGTTCTTTGTTTACCTGCAAAAACATATTCAGCCTCTTCAACATAAGTCAGTACTTTATTGCTCAGCAAAAAGACACCAACAGAATGACGACCAATAAAATGAGCATTTTCAAAACTACACAAATTACCTCCACTAATCTGAAATTCACACAATTAGTTAAAAGCTGCTTTTTGACATGCAGGCAGACACATACGTGAGTTATTCTGGCCGGATGAACCATTTTGTGCTGTGTAATAGTGTGAGAAATGGGTAGAATAAATAAAAGAGATGAGGTGTCTGGGCACTGATCCACACAAAAACACAGCAGAGCTGATATCTGATGTAGGAGCCAGACAGGCACATTCACAGAAAACCCTCAGATCCAAAGTCAGCCTGCTGAGAAAAACCTGGGAGCTGCTCTGAAAACAACAGACTCCAACTGATGTTTTCTCGACACTGTACGTCTCTTTCAGTTTGTACAGTACTTCTGTTATCAAGGAAGTTAGACGGACAGTTTCTGGTTTGTTCTTTGCATTTAAATTAGAAGCAGTAAAAATAAGGTAACACACCAGCGGAACACATCCCGTCAGTGTAATGTAATAAACTACCTGCTCAGTTATGTCAGTTTCACTGGCGTCCAGTAGCGATCCTAGAGTACTGTTGGGGCCCTGAGCAAAACCTTACAGGAGACCCCCT
This sequence comes from Astatotilapia calliptera, assembly GCF_964374335.1. NCBI lineage: Eukaryota > Metazoa > Chordata > Actinopteri > Cichliformes > Cichlidae > Astatotilapia > Astatotilapia calliptera. The sequence goes on along the minus strand of NC_137422.1, from coordinate 3,719,731 downwards.
AAGACCAGTGCTCATTATGACATTAATATTATGTTTTAAATAATCTGACACCACCATCTCCAGTCCTTTAAAACAGGTGAAACATTATCCTAGAAATGGTTTCAACATCAAAGTGAGGCATGGATTTAAACCCACCCCGAGGGATTTACTGCAAATCTTCCCCCTGCTTTCCTGTATCCTTTCCACTGTTTGACATCAACGTAAACAAAGGAAATGATGCAATCCTACTGGAAGTTTCATCATTCAGTTGTATCATCGACATTTAAGGCTGGAGTAGCAGTATTTAGTTATTCAGCTTTATAGTTAACAGTTATCCTCTGGTTTCCTTATAACTATCTTACTTTTTTCAGTCCCAGAAGAACATCTCCTCTTTGTTTTTGTTTTATTGCTTGTTTAAACAGAATTATGCACCTCACTCTCAGCTGTCATGTATGAATTTCTCAGAGACTCAAAGCAGACACACTGAAACTGCTAATTTAAAAGTCACATTCAGACTTTTCCACAGATCCACAGAAAAATTTCTAGTTCAAATAAGAATGACAAGCACGACTTATTAGTCACTCAACTCAAGTCCCAAGTTAGTTTATACACATATTCCAACTGCAAACTGCCATCATGCTTTGTATGCGAATTACAACAACTTCAGATTTATGGTGAAACACAGACATTGCCATGCCACGGCCTTAAAAAATAAATAAACAGATAGAAAAACAGAAAGTTTCACTCTTTAGTACAGTGCTACCTAATTTCATACTTTCATGGGTAAAGTGTTGAACAGCGCCAGGACTACTTTGTTGAATGTCTTTATCCTGTTTTCCTTCTCTCACCCCAACCAATCACAGCAGACGGCCCCGCCCCTCCCTGAGCCTGGTTCTGCTGGAGGTTTCTTCCTGTTAAAAGGGACTTTTTCCTTCCCACTGTCGCCAAAGTGCTTGCTCATAGGGGGTCATATGATTGTTGGTTTTTTCTCTGTATGTATTATTGTAGGGTCTACTGTGCAATATAAAGCACCTTGAGGCGACTGTTGTTGTGATTTGGCGCTGTATAAATAAAATTGAATTGATTTATTGCAGGTGGTGATGCAGAGCCATTTTACTTCACCAACATGTGTTACCCCCAAAGTATGAACAGAATACCATGACTTTTGTATTCACCAAGTTTTATCCATTTCATAAGAACAACTTCCTCCTGTGTTGATTCACCGTGCTATCAGGTTGTCGCCATTTGACAAAAAGCTCAAAGTTCTCACGATAAAATATATCAAGTTGTTCGGGCTTTCCTAACGAGGGTGGCACGGGTCAATCAGCCGGGAGCAATATATCAAAGTATTGTCATTTCGTTTCATGTCATTTATGTCAGTAGGTGGCACTGTGGCTCTCATTAAATATTAGCACGTAGATTTGTATTACACATGTGAACATATACTGTTTGCACCAACACTAAAATCACTGCAGGGCCACACACACACACACACACACACACACACACACACACACACACACACACACACACACACACACACACACAGCCACACAGCTTTGCAATTTAGCACCATGCAGGTCTCACCAAATATCAGTGTCTGTGAGGAGTTTGTTAAAGTATTGCATTTTTGAGACACTCAGCGTCAGCATAATTCAACTAAATAATAACCAGGAGTTTTCCCAAACTTAGCTTAGAGACATGCTGCTCATAAACAGTACTGATAAAAAGCCAGATGGAGTTCGAGCGTAGCATCCAGTGTGTATGGACCCATAAAATACAGAGAGACACTTTAGTTTTCCAAGTTTAACGAAAGAAATGATGAATGAGAGATTGAAGGTAAACACTCAACACTCAAACACTCTTTAAAATAAGAAACAGAAGAATAATTGCTCCACAATTAACAAGTGTGTGGTGATTGGCTTCTGTACGTTTAACTAAAACATTATTAATCAAGTTGTAAATCTTCCCTCTGTTAATTGAACTGTTTCAGCTTTAGTCAGTCACAGACAGGCTTGACCTGATGACCTCTGAATCCCACTTGTAGTTTAATCTGAAAGGTTTAGAAAGATTAAGGGTGAAATTGCTTCCAATACAAACTCTTTACAGTTAACGCTGGGATTATGCCCACCCTGTCTTTAAATGAAATCCTCTTATGACACACGCCTGTACAAATAAATACGGCCACTGCGATTGGACGAGAGCATTTCCTGAAAGTTTCTGTCCCGGGTGGTGGACTGTGCAAAAACTCGCAGACTAAATGAAAGATGGCAGTGAAGCATTGCACCATCACCACATCTGTCTCCACGGTGGGGGATTTGAAGGAAAGTGTGTGAATCCAGCATGGTCTCAGTGTGTTTATCAGACCTGAAACGATGCAGCATGAACCTGAACTACATTCTTCCACTTGAGTTGAGCCTGGAAACCCAGAAACAGACAGGAGGAGACTCTGGGGAGCTCATGTCTGTACTGTATGCCTGATGCCCCTGTCTTTCTCCCCCTGAACTGTACGGGAGGGCTCAGTGCACACAAACATGTTTAGGTTGTTGTGCTGAAAAGCAGTACCGGGCCTCTTCGTGCCCCCCTCTCTTTCTTCTATAATTGACCAAATCTGCCAGTAGCTGTCTTTGCTGCTCCTTCTGCTGTGAGAGATAGGCCTTTATTATTTTCTTATGAGGGATAAATCTGTCTCCTCCTTCTCGCTTCAACCACTTTAGAAGCACTGATGTCTTTTTTATCTTCAGTAATAAAGTCAGAGGCCTGGGTGAGGCCAGAAAGACATCGTACACAAACCCTAATCTATAAGACGCATGCATCCTCAGAAAAATGGACAACCAAAGTCCTGTGAAACACCTTTAGGTTCTCATCCATCACACAGCACCATCGGGGATACATCTAATGAGTTGGCAACAAGCCCCAAAAAAGGCCAGCACCTTGAAATGAGTATAGTTTGAAAGCCAAAGCATGTTCACTCGAAACATATGTATGTGTTTGTTTTCTATGATGTTCATTTAAAAGTATCCCTGGCATTATATGTTGGTTAGTCACTACTAGCAGGACCCATGGTGCACTGGTCTGTTAAAGGATCTCTCACTGTTTTGGAATTTGTTTGAACACTTAACAGATTAACCCAAAATAAAAACAAATTGTTAGTATTAATAATTAATATACAATCTTTTGTGCAACTCATCTTAGCAATAAACACCGACCTAAAGCGGAGAACTTATCACAAAAGTGGTGAGCTGGTGTTTCCTCACTGACGATGGTGCGATATGGCAGCCTCGCTTCTGTCAGTCTGCCCCAGGGCAGCTGTGGCTACAACTGTGGTTTGCCTCCACCAGTGTGTGAATGAATAGTGGAATTGTAAAGCACTTTAAGGGTCTCGAAAAGCGCTATATATATGCAATAATAATTATCATTATTATTATTATAACCGATGCAAACAGACTCAAAATGCAGACTCGGGAGGTTCAGTGAGTGTATTCTCCACCATCACCATCTCCCTGTGTCTGTGTAAGAGTTAGGTTAACTGGTGATTCGACATTGCCCACAGGTGTGAATGTGAATGGTTGTCTCTGTGTTGGCCCTGCAAGAGACTGGTGACCTGTCCACGGTGCATCCTACCTCTTGCCTGATTAGGTTCACCCTCCCATCCCCTTATTTTAAAACAATGAGTTTTTACTGTTATTTAAACAATTCTTATCTTAGAAAGTTGGAGATACTGTTACCCTAGCCTGACAGAAAGAAATTTAAAAGGTGAAAGAGACCCAAATACAAAAAAATAAAAAAGGCTGTTGCATCCATTAATTTTAGTGCCTTTAAGGGCGACACTAGTGATGGCAAAACGACTTTTGTTCTTCTACGGTCAAACAACCTTCAGCCCTGAGGTCACTAAACACTTTCTGATGAATTTATGGGCTCAGGCTACGTCCACACTAGCCCAGGTAGATTTGAAAATGGCGTTTTCGGAGTGGTCAAGCAGGCGCAACTCCAGGAAGAGATAAAACTTCTGAGGTGGCCAGCGTATGACCCTGATTTTCTACCTGCTTCCCACGATAGTAGATTTAAACAATGGGTGTGGCATGGAATCACTGCTGGGTGTTTGGTTATTGTAAAATCTAAAATTATGGCTTTTGATACCCTATGCAAGACTTACGATCTCGGGAAACAAGACTTTTTTCGATACTTGCAACTCCGTGACTATATTGGCAAAAGACTGAAGAGCTGTGTCCGTGGAGACTTCTCGATTGTTAATATTTTCATTGATGCTTATGACTCTGGGAGTAACAGAGCCTTGATAAGTAAACTGTATAAATGTCTGACTAAGCTCAAAGGGCACTCAACGATTTACATAAAGCAGAAATGGGAAAAAGAAATGGACATTGTGATTACAGAAGATGGGTGGGCACGGATCTGGGAGACACAGTTTACCACGACTAACTCCAACATGTGGCGGGACTTCTGCTGGAAGAACATTATACGCTATTTCATAACGCCTAAACAGAAGTCTAAATTCAGTGCTACACCTGCGTTTTGCTGGAGGAATTGTGGGGAAGTCATGGCTGATTACGGTCATATATTCTGGTCCTGCCCACTCATACGACCCTTCTGGACGGAAGTTATAAAGATAATTACAGAGGTGTTGGGATTCCACGTGTCTTGTACATTTACCTCATTGTATCTGGGATATTTTACAGACGATTTAGTTGCAGATGATGTTTACCTTCTGAAAGTTCTCTTGGCTTCTACGAAGAAGGCCATAACAAAACGCTGGCTCTGTAGAGATCCTCCCACTGTAACACTTTTTACCTCTATAGTGGAAGACGTCAAATTGATGGAATGTATGACTTTCACTCTGCGACTGCAGGGAGATTTGGGAAGGAGACGGTGGAGAAAATGGCTGGACTTTATAGCTTGTGGCAGCACCCTTTGATGCATAGAATTAGCGATGCAGACTTGTTGACGTATGTATGTGTGGATGTGCAGATGTATGTACAGGTGTATGTTATCTTCCCATGACCTCATACTGTTTCTGTTTTTTCTTTTTTCTTTTATCTTGTTGCATAAAAATGTTCCTAAACAAATAAAAAGTGTCAAAAAAGAAAATGGCGTTTTCATCTGAAAACACTCCGCGTCCACACTAGCGTTTTCAGTTGTTTTCACAGAGTTGTGCGTCCACATTGAAACGGCCAGAAACGCTTACGTTCCAGTCCTGCACATGTGTGAAATGCAAGAAGATTCGAGCTGCCTCATTTCTGTCTCATTTATTTACTTTCCAGCTCTTTGAAACGTTGCGGCAAAATGTCGAGGAAAAGCACCGAGTTTTTTAAATGGACTAACAATGAGGTGGAGTTGTTGCTGCGAGTAACACAAAAGTTCAAAGTTGCAAAAGCGAGTGAGAATTAAAGAATTTGAAGAAAAGCTCTCTGCAGCATGTACAAACTGATATTAATCTTTAATAGGGCTGTCAAAACTGAGAGCAAACAAAACGACTGCTGTGTAATACTGTCCGCCACACTGCGACACAAAAAGGGTGTTTTTTATCCGCTTTGAAGAGCGTTTTCAAAACGCTGCGTTTTCCTTGACTAAAAACGGCGTCTTAGTGTGGACGGAGAGAAAAAGATGCGTTTTCAAACGAAAACGTATTAGTGTGGACACGGCCTCAGTCATTTATTTCGGGTCATATGACATAAGGCACAAAATCCATTTTGCATTTGCTTATTTAAAGTGTCTCAGTGGAGAATTATCCAGGATATAGGCACTGGGGACATTAACTCAAAGACTGAAAGCAGGGGAACTGTTTGTGCCCTAAACCAGTGGTAGCCTATAACTAACCTCAGCACCATATCCAAGTAGGATTTTTACTTCTTTTCCGTGTAAGAATGTTTGATATGTAGTTATTTTGAGTTTTAGGATCTTAGCTGGAGAAATAATCTTACTAACACTTTATTATCCAGATGCGTTCTGTGGTCAGCTTCTATTTGTGTAGAGTGACACAGAAACAAGAATAAGAATAAAAATCCAGATACTATGAATAGACACGACAGAACATCTGCGTGTCCTCTTCAGAGTCGGCTGATCTTGTTGTCGTTTTCACCGCCCTGCTGACAGTCAGAACCCAGGCTGACCTCGGCATGGCACAAACCATGGCTGTGCACCCCCGGGCAACTGAAGATGCACTTTTGTAGTTTGGTATCTTTTAGCAATCAGCTGCTTCAGACAAACAGGGCAGCAGCTGCGCTCCCCTTCCTTGTAATCCTCACACAACCCGACACAAACTGAGCCGTCATGCAGAATCTCAGCTCTGTTATCATCTCTAGACTGAAGAGTTTTCATAACACTGCAGCATAACTGTTGAGCAACACTGTTTGTAGAGCGTTGTTGAATCTTTCTACCTACGGTGGCATTTAGATTTCAGTCTTACTTCTTTTGGAGCATACCCCTCTCGCTGTTGACGAACAACATTTCTGGCAGAAAAATTTGCAAATACCACCGCAGCCTTTTGTTCTTATACCAGGTTTAAGAGAAACGCAACAAACTGCCGGTGTTAATTTTGGCAGGAAATATAAATTGTGTTTTATTCATAGTCTTTTGACTAAAACATCATTTAGTTTTATTCTATTGTTAGTTGACTAAATATAAGACTAAATCTGATTCAGTTGACTTAAAGTGTTAAAGTGTAGATTAAGCAGAAAAGACCAGACCTTCCTCTCCACATCCACCTTCTGCTACTCGAGTCCCCTTCCTGGGAGCATACACCCAGAACTCTTCACCTACGAGGTTCCCAAGAGGCACATCACCACCTACAACCTAGGATTATGTTAAAGAGTAGTGGCTCCATTCTGAGCCCCTCATGACCCAAAGTGGGCACTCCACTGATTTTCCAGCAGAGAGCCGTGGCTTTAAAATTGGAGCTGCTCATTTTCATTTCCAGTACTTCACAATCAGTTGAAAACACCCTCACTGCAAGTGAGAGGTGAGATTCTGAGGCCACCAAAGTGGAAACCTTCCTCCACTTGGCATCACCAGGAAACTACTCTTCAGTATCTTGGCACAGACTTTCCCCTGAGGAGCGTGATCCCCCTTGTGATTGGAACCAACCCTCCACAAGAGTTGTTTAACTACCCATGTGACATCCTTCCTAGTTTACTCTACTTCCTCTAAGGAAGTCGTGTCAGTGGGACTGAGGAGATCATTCAAATAGTTCCTCCACCACCGAACTACATCCTCAGTCAGCAACAGTCCTGTTACTCAGAAGCTAAAGTGGGTCATATATCTGTAGGAAGGTTGGTGGTTCAATCCCTGGCTCCCCTAATGTGTATGTCTGCCCCTGAATCCAGCTTCCTCCCTCCTGACCTTCCAGACCATCTGCTACCTCTCTGTGATAAATCTGCTCTCATGTTGCTACCATGTTATTTAGCATCTCCTCAAGTTAACTTTGTAAACTGTGTGTCTTTACTTATCCATTCCCTGGGCTCAGAATGTGCAAGTTACCTGTTTACTCACCTGGTGCTGGCCTTCATATCGAACGCTCACTGCTTGCTCTTCTACTCACCGCCATTCTCCAGATTTAAAACGTTAGACTACTTTCCAAGTAAGATATTCAGCCTTGCTCGCTCTTCCTCCAAACTTATCAACACGGAGCTAGCGGATTAACCCCGTTCTCCTAACTAGATCCACTCACTCCTCCTGATTACCTGTTGACAAAGTCTCCTGTGTTTAACAAAGTCATACCTCTAAATAATCTGTGTCTGCATTTGATTCCAAAACTTGGTGTCAGCCATCTCGACCATTGCCATCAGCTTATAAACACACAGAAAAAAGATGGATGCAACCACTGTGATAGCACTCATCGGTCTTTGAGGTCCAGTTCTGAAGCTTCAGTAAAGTCATAACACTGGCCAGTATTTTCACTCACCAGAACTGAAGCACATCCTTACTGGACTGTCTGTACTGCACAACAAGCCATAATAACATTCAAATAATTCCATTAAAGTCAACAACAGCACAAACATGGTAGCATGGAGTTCAAAGACTCCAAGTATCTATAGGACACCTGTCAATAAAAGCAGCCACGCCTCTAACTCCAGTATCTCGTTAACATAAATCAGCCCCACTTGGAGTTGATAAAGAAAACAATCCACAGAGGCCAAAACTGTCGTAGAAATGCTTTCTAACTGTGCACACTGGGCATTTTAACATGGATGTTTTTGAATAATTAAACTGAGAATTACATTTTTATCCAGTTTTGGACAATGATGTGTGCTTTGGCAAATCACAGACCTCTTAGTCTCTTGTGAAAAGGCTGTCTTATCTTTCCTTTCCTCCCCGGTGACACACTGTACGCTCTCGTGTGCATCTGAAGCAGCTGTGGGTGATATTTGGCTCCTAAATCAGTGTAATGATTCTGAAGGTACTGTCAGAGTTTCACTCCAAAGAAGAAAAGAAAGACTTTAATGTCGGCACTGTGCTGTGTTTCTTTTCTCATTTGATTTGGGAGCAATTTCAGCAGTTTGCATCAGAGGTTTAAAAGTTCTGTTTTGATAGAGGTTGTTCAAAAATCTTTATGTGGCTCTGATCTGTGGTGTGACTTGTTTACTCTGCAGGCACTCGCATTGATCAGCTTCATAAGTCAGTAATGTAGTGAGCGGCTTGTGAGAGATTGCTGTGAAACATCAAGGGAAAAAAAATTGGTTTACGCTCTGTAAATGACTTGTAATGGTCTCCCCTGAGCAGAGGTGGTGTTCATCAGTGAGTAAGAACAGGAGAAGCACTTGGCAAGTCAGGGACAGACTCAGGCGTGGACAAGTTAAAGCAGACATGTTGACATTTTGCTCACATTTTGAACTTTCAGGGCGTCTGATCACCAGAATTCTACAGAAAAGACGAGCAGCAGGCTGATGCAGTGGTTAGCTGTGAGGTGCTAACTGAACTGATTTGCTGGAGCTCCCTGGAGTCTGCGTGCTCCAGCTGGAGACTCCAGCTTCCTCCCACAGGCCACATACATGTATGTGCGGTTAACTGGTGATTCCAAAATTAATTGCAGGTATCAATGACACCTTTTTTTATTTATTTAACCTTTATTTAACAGGAAGATCCCACTGAGATTAAAAACCTCTTTTTCAAGGGAGACCTGGCCAAGATAGGCAGCAGCAGCAGAAATTACTCAATTAAACACAGGCAGCAACAACACACATGCAAAAAAGAAATGAATACAATAAAAATAAAATTCAAATAAAAATTCAATCAAAATGACAATCTAATTGAAACAGTTGCATGTTATGGACTTGGCCTCAAGGATTCTTAGTTTAGATTTAAAAGCACTTAATGAAATTAATTCAGTCATTTTCCAGTCGTTCTGCAGTTTGTTCCAAGCTGAGGGAGTTAAATGGACAAAAGCTCTTTTGCCAAATTCAGTTCAGGCAAATGGAACAGAAAGCAACAAGTAACCATGCGGACGAACAGAATACCGACCAGCAAGCAGGGAACATATATAAGAAGGCAGCAATCGCCTTATATATAAAACAGTAGAAATGAGAGTTCGTCCGACTGGCTAAAGCAGGCCGTTCTACCTGAGAGTATAACTCACAGAGGTGAGTCTGAGATTTACAGTTAGTGATGAGAGAAGCACGACACACAGTATCAACCGTTCGAAGATAGTGAGCAGAAGCATTCAGATAGAATATCTCCATAATCCAGCACAGGTAAAAATGTTCCAGCAACAAGCTGCTTCTTTGTATTAAAAGAAAAACTTATTTTGAAAATAAAATCTCAGTTTGAACTTCAGATTTTTCACAAGACTCTACATTTGGTTTGAAAGTGAGCGAGCCCTCAATCAAGATACCCAGATATTTATACGTGTGAACCAACTAGTGATGTGTCGGTTGCGAACGAAATGGCTCTTAGAGCCGGATCTTTGACGTGAGCCGTGGGGAGTTTTTTTTGGTTTTTTTTCCTTTCTCTCACCCTCTCTCTTGCACTTTTTTTCCGCTTCACTCTGCACGTGAGCCTTGTGCTTTGCGCTGGGCAGAGGGGGGAGGGGCGGTAGTTACACTTAGTAGCACAGGAACAGAGCGGGAGGGAGAGAGAGAGAGAAAGAGAGCCTAGAAAGGTATAGTAATCATCCACAACTATTTTCAGTTGCAGATGATAAAGGATTCAGAAAGTTTATTCATGCAGGCCCATATGACAGAGAATGTGCATGTTCTTTTTGTTTTCATATTATAATTTATATTTAATTGTGTTGTGGTTTGCAGTGTTTTGTGTTGTTTCACTTTAAATTTGTTTAAAAGGAAAAAGCTGAAAATTTAAATAGTTAAAAGTTGAACTGTGAATAGTTGTTTTTTGTATTATATGATTTATTTATTACATTTTATGTGGAGTGAATAAATAAAAGTATATTTACGGTGGCCTCTACAGACAAAACACGTACAAAACACAACAGAAGTGCTCCAGGATGCTAGGGGGCAGTGTTGAGCTTTTGTTACCTAGTGGCTACACAAGCCAGCAAGTACCAACGACCGGATTTGGTGTGTGGTAATAACAGGTAAATGAACATTTGTTTAAATTATTTGAATATATATGAGTGCTTGTGTATAAATACGAAAACAATACACATATGCTTTCAATTGTGTAATTTAAGTGATCTAGGTAGCTGTTCTGGAAGTTCAGTTTAAGCTAGAAATGTGTTTTGGAGTTTGTACGTGTTTTGTCTCTAGGGGCCACCGTAAATATTTATATTTAAACATATATAAATAAAACCACTTTTTTTTTTACATTAGTAATTCCTTTTGTGAATAATTTTATATTATTGTTAATAATAAATTAATTAAAGCAACAGGTTGGGAGCTGAAAGAGCTGGTTCTCTAAAAAGAGCTGGAAATCCCATCACTAGAACCAACTCTATTTTACTACCTTTAAGAGTGGTTACTGATCACCTTATTGTCTGCGTACAAATGTGGCCCTATGATAAAGTGGTAAAGATAAAGAAACACATTTTTACACACTTATAAAATCAATATTATTTGAAAATGTGAGAAGCTGCAAATCAATAGTAAATATTTAGGTTGTATTACTTTTTGTGACCTGTATTGAAGCTGACACTACACAAAAGAAAGCCTCGCTCACCACACCATCCTCGCCCTTTCATGCCGCCTAATTATATCCTTAAGCAGGAAAAAATGTTTAGAAGAGGAAAAAAGCTCCGTTATTCTAAGATTACTCCAGACCGAAGGAAAAAGGCAAAAAATCTAATTTGGTTGGGCTTTATTTACGTGGACTTGAAGCTCCTGCCAGCGAGGCACACATCAACCAACCAAATCACTACACACACACACAGAAATGGTTCACTGCCATTCATAAGTCACAGTGTAATTCTGGCCTCCTGGCTCACTGCTTTAGATGAATGTTTCTACCCAGAAAGCAAACAAGATTCTGAAACCATGTTAATATTACCCAGCTGAGTGAAACTGAAACCAATCATCCCTCTTTCTCCCAGTCTGCAGCCTTACTGTGCCACCACACTGTCAAGGGAAACAATACTACCAGTAAATAGTATTTGAGGAACAGAAGGCAAACAAGGCCAAATATCTGCATAGATGTAGTAGCACTCATGTTTATTAAACACCAAAAAATGAAATATGCAGAAAAACAGCAGCCTCCAGGGTAGCAAAATGAAACAGAACTACCCAAAACAAACGAATCCTCTAATGGTCACTTACTGCTTGGATTCATCACAAAGTCGGTTCCACAGACTCCAACGTCAAACTCACCAGAGTTACATCAGAAACAAACATGATTACAGCTCTAAACACTGGGTTTGGTTTCTAATGCTAGGTGAAACTATATACAGAACCAAAATTTAGCATCATATTTTATGTCACAGTGAATGCACCTTGCTAACCGAGATACACACCCAACACTAATCGGCCCTGTGCAGTCTGACTCAGCACTATTTTTAGTCCCCTCTGGTGCACTTTTGGAATGTTTCAGGATGACATTTCTGTCAAGTCTTGGATAGTGCACTTCTGAGATTAGTGTGTGCGCCTGTGTTCTTTTTAGCTTCCTAATATCACACTCTCTGTGTGTATTTCACATGAAATAAAATGGCTTTCTTGCACCAACAAAGAGCTATTAGGTAAAACTGAGTAGAAACTTGGTGCATCTTGGACTGAACGACTGAAAGATTAATAGGCTCTGTTTTGAGTTTTGTTCAAAAAAGAATGACTTCATATAAGAAAAAAATATATCACATATGCAGGACACCTTAAACTAGTTTTTTAATTAAGCAGCAGGGCAGAAAAAAGTCAGGGCTGCATCAAGACACGAGGACTAAACCCCAATTCAACCAGACCCAGAACTGATCCTGAATTAAAACAGGACTACAACAGTTCAAAATCAGGACTACTTAGGACTTAACCAAGACAGACCCAGAATCAGAACTAGATGATAATAGCACTAAAAATCATCATAGACCTGCACTACACTTATTTTTTAATTCTACCAAAGTCCACTATTTAGATTCAGAAACATTTATATAATTATTTAGCCTTGTTGTGCAAACAAGCCTGCAAAACTTAATAAATATAGAATTTGAAAAATAACAAACCTAAAAAGAAACACTAGGTACGAGATACATGAGGACCTATGATACGGTGATTTTGGTAAACAACCATTTGACTAACATGTGTGTCTCACCTGCTCTTGTTCCTCTCTCTCCCTCTCTGTTCCGCTCTCTGTGTTCCAACAATGAATCCCATTTGTATTGAAAGCATTAGTTTGCATGTGTTGTTCCCTGTATCACCTTCAGTTTTGATTTGTGGACGTTGTCGTCTGTTAAACTCTAATGAAACATCAAATAATGGTCAGTTTTTGTTTCATCCACTCCACTCTCATCTGCGTTTGAGTTCACATTTCCACCACCAGAGATCATGGCAAATATTATGTTAAAGTCATGTCTTAAGAAACATATGGCCTCTGAGACGATCCATCTGCTCTTCACTGCAGACGTACCAGAAATGGTCTCAATACTGACGTGACTGTCAAAAAGTCGTTCTTAAGGAAGGAAAAACAGCTCAAAATTTCACAAGAACTGGACTAGAAATCAGTGGCAACAGGTGTTATGGAGTGAGGAAATTCAAATTTGAGAAAATCTTTTTGTTCAGATTGGTATTTAAATGGTTGTCTACAGCTGGTGGCTCCATCATAGTTTGGGGGTTCGTTTTATCCAGTGGTACTGGGGATCTAATTATTAACACAGAACTCAATTTTAATCATCTGGAAAGCATCTGTAGCATCAAACGCACTGCCAATGCAGTGAAAGCGTACCTGGATAGGAAAACATAGATTGTCCTCCCAACAGCCTGAACATCATCATTATTGAAGCAGCGTGGGATCATCATGATTGAACAAATGAAAGGCAACATCGAAAGAAGAACTTTGTCCTCCAAAAAGCCCAGAAAACCTACTGAAGACCGCTTAGAGGAATTATAAGAAAGCCTGACTAAGAGTTCAGGCTGTGCCTAAGAATAAAGGTAGTCGTACCAAATACTGAATTGAACACACTGGATCAAGACTTCAAGACTTTTGAAGAATTAAACAATCATGTTCAACTTCAAGCTAATTATTTCTATAATTCTTATTTATTGTATATCTAATATTTATGTTCATCCCATTATAAAGTATCTTTGTCAGGGACTGTACATACTGTATCTGATCTATTGTACACAGATATAGAGGAGCAGCTGGCAGGGCCTGAATTCTGGCTGGGAAATGGTAGAGCTGGTCTGTTGGAGGCTGGAGCTGAGCTTTGTCAGGTGATAGACATGAAACTGAAGCAGAGGAACAAAGCCTAGCATAGCCTGTAACGGTATTACGACGGACACATTTTATGAGTTAATTTGGCTTTAAGTAACTTACAGGTTTCTTTGAAAAATACTTTCTTATATCCAGGTTCTTCCTTTTTGCTGCCATCCTCCTCTCCTCCTCGCAGCGCAGGCTTGCCGCTGCTAAAACTAAACAGAGCTCCCTGAAAGGCTCAGCCAATCATATTGGCCATATTTGTCACATGAGGTAGGACTCCAGTAGAGGACGTAATTTAACTCTTTCTGCACCGCTGGGTGAATGAGACGCTGACAGATCGTTTTTTTCTTTCGATCGGGTTTGTTTTTCTTTACTCGAAGAGATCAAATTATTGGTGGGACAATAATCGCCGGATATCGGTGGGGACACGTCCCTTCCGTCCATGCCAAATCTACGCCCTTGATGCTGTATCTAAAAATGGATCCTTAGAGACAACATTTGTTCAAGAATGGTACTGTTGGGTCTGTGCTCCAGCTGGTTCAGAAACGTATTCCCGTTAACAAAGCAAGACGAACAGCTCAACCGGTTTTCACATGCTAGCAAGGGGAACCGGACGGCAGCAGTCCGCTGCCGTCGGTGTCAAGCGAATCCAAAGAACCAGCTTCCCCTGCAGCCTTTTATTTCTGTGACACACAGTTTACACAAACACTCATTGTAAAATCCCCCTATGGTGCATCATAAACCCTAAGGCACTGAGTGTGTATATGTATGTAAGTGTGTGTGTGTGTGTGTGTGTGTGTGTGTGTGTGTGTGTGTGTGTGTGTGTGTGTGTGTGTGTGTGTGTGTCACCAAAGAGTCATAAAGGCAGGAAGTTTACTAAGCAAGAAACCAGAACCTTCACATAGGATGTTCCTATAATAAAACACTACAGCCTCCCCCACCATTCAACAGGCTGGGAGGGGTCAGAAACAAAGGTCTTTGATCCCACCAAGAACCAAGACTTACAAATTTCAGTACAATAATGGCAACATTTAACAACTTAACAGGTACAGTCGTCAACGCTGGTGTTTACAACCTAATAAAAGATACACTTTTAGATATAGAACTTAAATGTTAAGCACTACATCTCACATTTGATGCCCTGCAGATTTTACATTAATATTTCTCACAAAACTTAAAGCTGCCACTCTTTATACATGCAAATGTGTATAAAGACACACAAAAACAGATCCTGTATTCACTCAGCCTGCAGGCCACCAGTGATTTTACAAACTTTGAGCATTACAGAGTTAACCCACAGCCTTGCACAGCAGTGATTTTGTGGCTCAATAAAGAGGCCAGAATCACAATCATTTTCATTTGGCCAATATTTGCACACAAACAAGGAATTTCTCCCAGGTTCACTTTGCAATCTTCGTACAACCCCCCCCCCCCCCCCCCCCCCCCCCCCCCCAGAAAGGTTTCATTACTGTATAAAATATATAAAACTATACAAACTATAAATGCAAAACGGAGTTTCTGAGGGCTTGTAATATTGATCCTGGTAATCTTTGTTTTTTCTAAAATGGTTCTGTTATCGTTTGCAAATAGAAAATATTTTAATTTTTTTGAGAAAACTATTGAAAATCCTTTGCTCTGTTGAAAAAATGCAGTTGGAAAGATTTAGACAAAAACTTTAAATTTGGTAAATGAGGCTAATAATCTTGTCCTCATCTATATTTGCCATGGCCTGCATGATGGTTATTGTTAGTTGCTGTAATTCTTAGGTGGAGTTGTTTGTTTTGTCCTGAAGTTTGAGTGTATGTTTTACTGGTTACTCTGTCTGCTTTGTCCCTGTTACAGTTTTATATTAAAACCGGAGTACTGGCAGCTGGCAGTGCTGTCAAACAAAGCTTTTGGGAAATACTTTCAAAAATTGAAATTTTCATTAGGGGACTAATAATTCTGTCCCCATTTGTACATATCCCGTCCATCATCACATGTTCGAACATGTCATTTCTTCTTCTTGTTGGTTTTGCTGGTTATCCTGTTCCATTTCTCCCTGGCTCTTTACTTGCTTGTTTTCCTTACATCCTTTGTGGATTTATTTGTTTGTGTGGACTCTTCCTTCTTGGAGTTTGCCACTACTTTTGGTTTACTTTGCGTCCCTGCCAGCAAACAACATTTCTTATCTTTACACAGTTTTCCTGCTTTTGCTTCCCTATTGATCCCAACACAGATCAAACTATTAACGAATGCTGAGAACGTGTAGGCGGTCCTCTGTATCGATCCATATTGATTTGACTAATGTGGCTTCTGTTGTATTTGTCGTTATAGAGCCAGCTTTAGGCCCCTGTGTTTGTATCTGTGATATATACTGACTGTAGTAAATAACAACCTCAAAGGCAGAAAGCTGAGCAAAGATCTGGGGAAGGTTGTTGTTTCTTTCTAATTAGACTTGAAACCACCTCAAGAAAACAGCTGATCCCTTTGGACTGAGCAGCGTATCAACAGTGCTATAACAGAATTAACAAATGCTTAATTGGACAGAGTAGCTGTAGTCAGATATTAACCTCTTTCCACACAGATACTGAAATGCAAATTAATTTTGTTTAAAGGGTAACATTTTCTGTTTTCTGAAATGTTTTACTTCAACCTAACCCTAAACCTGCCCGAGTGGTTTACTGGTGACCTCGTGGATCTCAAGAAGTTAGTGGTTAGATCGGTGAATTCCAATAACAAACCAAGCTCCCATAATGGACCAGGAGGAGCACAAGACATGGATCAAGTATGAAAAGTGCTTTGAATGTGCATTCTTTCTAATATAGGGGTGAATCCTGTGGTTGTGTTCCAGTCTTATAGAAGTCAGTGGGGAAAACTGTCCACCGTATCTTATCTTATCAGATTCGCACCCCTGTGGTTAAAATCTGTCTTTAAAACACCAAAACAACAACAGCAGAAATGCTCATCGTGAGATTTCATAAATGGGACCAGTGGGTTACATCAGGGTAACTACATTATATATAACTACATTATATATAACTACATTATACAGATGATGGCTCCCACATATGCTCTACCACTTGAGACAGCTGAAAGAGCCTTTACCTGGAAAAGTTCATTCATGGAATTCTGGTTGAGTATTCTTGTTTGTCCTTATGTGACATTAGGAAATCTGCTGCCACCCAGTGGATAACAAATTGCCTTAAAATGGGACTGCTCTCATTTCTAATGATTTTATTTTTTTTGACGTAAAATCCCACATGCTCAACTAAGCATCCGTGCACTGTTGCACATTCAGCAGCTGTAGTAGGAAGGTAAGAACATCCTCTCCTTGTATCACTGGCTGCTGAGCACAGGCAGCTGCTGTTCTCTGCTTAGATGTTTTTATTATCATATAACTGCTAATAACCACATACAGTTCTGCCACTTTATTTAAACCTCACTGTATAAATTATTCTTTTTCAGACACTTAGGGTATAATCTTTGTGATGCACTGGATCCTTTTTTTGTGTCCTGATAATTGGCACATAGAGACAAACTTTCTTATTATACTTTAAATCAGCCATTCCCAAAGTCAAGAGTGCTGTGGCCCACTTAAAATCCTATGGAGTCCAAGCGATATTACATCTCCACTAATCAAAATACAAGAAAAATTAATGTATTTCCTTAGGGAACAAAAACTATTCTAAAAACATAAACAGCACATGAACAATGATAGCTCACACGCTTTACTGAAGTTGTGTTAGTAAATCATGCAATTCTTTCTGTCCTGTACACAGTTTGCGTTTCTCCACTGCAGTCTCGTCTTTCTTTTTTTGTGTGCAATAAAAATACATGTAATATCCATTTTCCTCGTCCGTGCACAGAAACTGAAATGGTCTGGTTGTAGCACAAGTCAGGCAGAAGAAAAAAGCATGGTTTGATGGTTAACCTTCTATACCTGGTATGTTACTGTAATATATTACTGCATTTAATACAGTTACACATGGTATTGCTGGCCCACACTAGTAATCAGAAACGATCCTATTAACAAACACCTGTGTGATGATGTGGAAATCCACAGACGGAGTTTGGGGTGTATGTTAGTTTAACCATTGTGATTAGCTAATCAGGGCCGATTTTTAAATCATTTTATTTATTCATTTATTTTCCCGTATATTCTAAGTTTCGTGTCCCTTTAAATGTCCATGCATGTCCGCGCTCCGCCCACTGGAGAACTAAACGCGTCAACTGTTGAGGTTTTTGGAGAGTTTGTGCTTTCTTGCGTTCTTTGGCAGTTTATAGGACATGGTAAGTTAAGAAACTGCAATGTTAATTTCTTCTGCAGTTATCTGAGGCGTTAGTAATAAATCTGTCGAGCGAGAGGAAGTTTAGATTGAGGGCAGGAACGGTGTTATGCCCAAAAGTCATCGACTGCCATAAAGGGTTTTGTTTTTATGCGTTATTTATGTCACTGTGACACTTTGTACCCGGATTAAAAAAAACAGGGATGCATAAAAGTCACTGCTGAAAACTGATTGCAGGATCTAACCTGTGACACGAATGTTGTTTGAGGCTTAATCCTGAGAAACAAGTTTGACAGATTTCAGCCCAACAAGTTGTTTATAACATTTGAACAACTTGTTTGCAGCTGAGGGAAAAGTGCATTGTGGCGAAAAGCGCTGACAGCATATTAACGTCAGACAAAACGATTTCGCTCTTTTAGCTTCTCGTCTTCTTTTTGGGTTAATTGTGAGAGAAATCTGTGACCCGAGCAGCTGAAACGCTGAGCCTACACGTTGAAGTCGCTGTAACCTGTTGGCAGCTCTGATTTATTGCTGGTACGTCCGGTTATTGTTCCCGCACAGTTTTTTTCGTTTTCCCGTTTTGTGTGTTTGTATTTTCGGCACACGTCTGCTGTGGTGTCGGACAGCCGCTCCTCATGTCTTCATATTCTTCTGTTTCGTGTTTGTTTAATGTTCAGCAGTAGTTCTCGAGGCTTTCGCGTGTTTCTTTGGGAATTGGCTGCTTTTTCACTCATTTTCACTTCAACCAGTCAAACCAAGTTGTTATCGTGTCTTTAGGCACTTACTAGACTGTTGTTACTAGAAGCCTGTCACAAAGTAGAAGTTCTTCTCATTATTTGAACGTATGAAAAATACCGGCGATAACAAAGTTTTGATGGATATAAAATCTTATTTTTGATTTGAGCAGTCTGTATTCTGCATTTCAGTCAACTCCAGCTGCTGTCTGTTCTGTCTGTTGGTCATTTTGGAGTTTGTGTAGAAGTAGTTCTGTTCATCGGCACATTTCTTCCTGATGTTTCTTGTTATTTTGTAAACTGGTGGGAACAAATGTGGAATGGGGGGAATGTGGAGGGAACGTTGTACAGCTGGTCCTGAGGTAAACTGAACAGATTGGTTAGAATTCGCAGCGGGACACAAAGAACAATACACAACGTGCCACAATTCACACTGCATATCAGTAAAATCAGCTGTTCCCTCTGTAGCACAGCTGCTGACCCTGATGTATGCATAGACTGTACATAAAAGAAGGATTGGGGCCACTGTGACATCACTCATTTGTTTCTGGCTTCCAAGTTTTAAGCTCCACCCTTCATGTGTGTTTTTATTTTTTTCAGTTATTTGGAGTCTTAATTGGATGAAAGCATGGACTGCCAAGTTATCGATTCATGCCTTGAGGCGACTTTTGTTGTGATTTGGCGCTAAAATATAAATAAAATTGAGTGGAATTGAATGTTAACTACCCTGATTAGCAAGCTCCAGCCATAAACTGTGCTTGAATACTGTAAGTGCTGAGTGACAGACTAATAAAACACTGACCACAACCGAAGTACAGATGTCTTGGGTTGTCTGTACCACACAGCAGATCAGTCTGATAATTACATTAAAAGGCTCCAACGGGCACCAGCAGCACAAACAGCGAGTTCCAGTTCAATGACCTCGTTTACCTCGTTTACAGCTGCTGTGAACAGAATAAACAGTTCGTATTTTTGTAGCAGGCTGTAAACTTTCTCTGTAGTGCTTTATAGTCGGGTATTTTTACATGGGAGTCTCATTTTTAGAGCCATAAATGGAGGCTTCAGCTTGTTTATGAGACAGTGAGAGTGAGGGTATAAACAAAAAGTTTAGAAATGGTTTTTAAAGCTAAGAATGTCATCCACCCCGATGGGTAACTTCGTAATCAGGTTCTAAATCAAGAGCTTGACAAAAGCCTGGAAGAATGTTTCAGAAGTTCTCTGCAGAGATGTTGGGTCAGCTGGACCGGAGCTACTTT
Source organism: Astatotilapia calliptera (assembly GCF_964374335.1). Classification (NCBI taxonomy): domain Eukaryota; kingdom Metazoa; phylum Chordata; class Actinopteri; order Cichliformes; family Cichlidae; genus Astatotilapia; species Astatotilapia calliptera. The sequence continues at coordinate 3,699,694 of NC_137422.1, read as the reverse complement.
ATATAGAAGATATACAACAGCTGGTTTTGAGCGAAACTCAATTAAAGGCTTCTGATCAAGCTGCTCTTTATTTTTTGTGGAGAACTAAAGCACATATTTGTTATACAGCAGTCACTGCTCATTACATGACTAATATCATCCCAGTGACTGTGGTGCTGGAAGCATCAGATAGAAATCTTCCTGATGTGTGAGGAGTGTGTTTTGGTGATGTCTAACCTGTAAACATGCATTTTGGACGGACCATAATTCCCGTGTCCCCCTCATGCAGACGAGATCTGATCTGGTCTGAGGTGAAGTCATTATCATTTTCCGTTTCCTGACCCAGAGTGAAGATGAATGAGGATGCATTCGAGGTTCCAGAGAGGACCGAGTACCGCTACTTGGTACAGGAGGAGGATGAGGAGGAGGTGCAGTATGTGCGTCACAGACACTACATCAGCCCCTTCCTGGTCCTGTCCAAACGCTGCATCTTCCTCATCTGCCTCGGCGTGCTCGCTCTGCTCGCTCTGGCCGCCTACCTGGGTTACATAGCCCAGACGTTGCCACCGGGACTCGCCCAGGTGTCAACTGACTGTGGCGACTTTAGAGGAAGATATGTGAGTTTGTACTCTTCATAATATCAGATCTAAGATGTATTGCAACCACTTTTCAAAAACTACTTTTTAATTCATTTAACCCTCATTTCCTGAAGTCTGTAACTGTAATCCTGTACCAAATGTAATCGTTAACCGAGCTTAGCCTTGCTTTCACTTCCCCAGGATGCTGCAACACACAAGATTTGTGCTTCATCTGCAGAAATAACAAAGTAGAGCTCGTGATCGAATTTGTGTCTTTTTTTCTGTGAACACGAGCTGGCTGCTGCAGGATGAGTTTCATGCAGTCAGCGCTCAGCTCAGTTTATTTACATTCAGTTATTTTTAATGATCATTTTCGCACACTGAGTATTTTTTTATGTTTCTCAAAAAAAAAGAAGAAGTTTGTTTAATAAACTGCTTAAAAGCAGTAAAGGAACATCAGCCTGACTGTTTGATGGTGGGTCAGGGACACACAGACGTCTATATTCTAGACAACAGCACCCGGATCAGCTTCGAGTATTGGGGTGAAATCCAGAACCGGGTCTCAGACCCTGCACTGGTGCTGTGGTCGCAAATTTTGAAGCCATCCTGATAACCTTCTCCCACCAACGATGTGGAGATCCAACCTTTTTAGATCCAATTAAAATCAAGACACTTAACTCATTCACTGCCATTGACGTCTATAGCCGTCAATGGCAGTGAATGAGTCAATGGGTTTAACTCATTCACTGCCAATGGCTGGCAGTGAATGAGTTAAAAAGATGCTCTGGAAAAGAGTAGAATTCTTGGAACAGAGTTTAATACAATGAATCATATGAACAGCAGGAAAAATACATACAGACATTTAGCAAGAGAATACATAGCAGAAAGCAAGCAAAGCAAAACCCCGGGGTGTACAGCCTTAAGCACAGACAAAAGAGCAACACAGAGACGGACAGAGAGAAACAGCAGAGGGGAAAAACGAGCTGGGGGTGTCCTCTGGTCATCTAATATATAGGGACCAGTATCCCCGCCCCCTGCTGCTGGGTAACTTTCCCACCCATCCAAACACAGCTGCAGGGGTCAGGTAGCGGCCAAGGTAGCGGCCAAAGGCCAGTCAGGACTCTGACTACCCCTTGCTCTGGCTTATCACAATAGGTATGACACGGTCAAACATCACACATTAATCCTAATTATTAAATCTTACACAGCAAGTGGCACAATCTTATAACATATAATCTTATAACTACATAGGTTACATGCTTTCTCATATATAAAACCACTTCAGTGTGGGTTCAAAGTGTGTGTGTGTGTGTGTGTGTGTGTGTGTGTGTGTGTGTGTGTGTGTGTGTGTGTGTGTGTGATTATATCGTATGATATTTTATTGTGATGTGTTCAGGATCTCTGTTACATTGTTAATGTTTTGGTTGTGCTGCATGAAAGACGTTGAGTGTGTATTAGAGAAGGTTAGTTAGCTGGAGAGTGAGTTATTCAGGCGAACTCTCAACAACATCAACTGCCCTGTTACTGTAAAACCTTAATAAACCTTGGTGAAGCAAAATGTATTGCTCTTAAGACTCTACATGAAAGTTAAAATATATATGTTCAGTGCACATAGATATATAGTGTAGCAGGGCTCTAGACTAACTTTTTGCCATGGGCGTACCGGTACGCCTAACTTTAAAAAGTTAGGCTTACCGGCACAAAAGTTAGGCGCACACAAATTTTATAATAATTTATATAATATAATGTGTTTTTCTGGATACACTGTGCTTTTTCAGCATTCAAAGATTGATGACACCGTGTCAGAGCACTGGCTATGAATTTCAGAAGGATCAGGCCTTAACTTAACAGAAAAGTTAGCAATAGTTCTTTTCCTATTACAGCTACATCCACTTCTGTCGTGCCTAGGCTGCTCACTAGGGCTGGGTATCATCACTGATTTCTATAATCCATTCGATTCCGGTTTTCAAAGTCCCGATTCAATTCAACTTAGCCTCAGACAGTCAGAAATATTATAATTCTGATCATTTATTAGTACTGACTTCATCAGAATTGTGAACATCACAGCAGATGCCTTTGTGTGAAAGTAACTGAGAATAAAACACAGAAAAACATGAAGGAGATTTTCCTGGTCTGGCTTTTTATAGCAGATAACCTTAAAAAGATTCTACAATGTTCTGCATATAAAGTTTAAATTTCTTCAATATTGAATAACAGAAAAAACAGGCTTTCTTGTCCGAGGTCATTTAAGTGAAAAAAAGAAAAGAAAAAGACAGCAGCCACAGCGCTGTAAACAACGGTAGACTGGTGGGTAATAAGCGAATGAATAATACAGAAAACAGAGATTGGAGACGGGAAACTGTTCTTGAAGTACAGAGAGAGAGAGAGAGAGAGCTAGCTGTGCATGAAGTGTGATTTTAATAGTCGTGGAAGCAAAACAGCAAAATTCATGACGACATTGATCAAATGTGAAGCGCAGTTTGCTGCTTCTTTTGCTGCTGGCTCGGTGAATTTTGGCTGGAGAGACAAAACCTGCAGCTCAGAATCAGCGCAAAAAGACGTAATCACAGCGCGGACCGGACGCATCAGGATCGCTAAGCTCCGACAGCGTGTCCGTCTACGGGCCAAAAGACAAAGTTGATTCTGATGCGTCGGGTCCGCTCTGTGTTTACGTCTTCGTGTGGAATCCGTGTACCTGCTCTCATTTGCTGTTTGTTGTTGAAATAGTTTTGTGAGCTTTAATCTGACGTTTCTGGCAAAACACAGTTATATTTAAAAGTCGATTCAGGATTTAATGAATTGATATCGCTTTATTCAAGCTACTCACCTCCCACTTCCACCTGCACTTTCAACTGGACCACGGCCAATCAGAGAGGTCCCGCCCCTTACTATCTCTGATTGGTTTCGTCCACGATAGGGGCATAATGTGTGTCTGTTGTTGACCACAGGGAAGGTTGCAGATTTTTTTTTTTTGCTACCCGAACATTTGGTCGCACAGGTGCAACCAAATGTTTTTTTTTAGTCGCACCACTGAAAAATTTGGTCACATTTGTGACCAAATTGGTCGCACTCTAGAGCCCTGTGTATATAGTTACATAGTTATACATATCACACAAAAATCCACCACAGTGCAGTGGGTCCTGGGATCCTCCTCCAAAACTCAGATCTTCAGGAAAGTACAACAAGTATGCTCTGACAGTTTTAATCTTTTCTTTGTAGAAAAATGGAGCCTACTCCTTTAAAGGCATGTCCTACGCTGCTCCACCTGTTGGTGGCCTGCGCTGGGCTCCTCCAGTTGAACCGGTATGCAAGAGTGGGGTTATCGATGCGGGCCACTTTCGCAGCATGTGTCCTCAGGTGAGGCCCTTGTCGAGCACGGGGAAGGTGATGGGCCAGGAGGACTGCCTGTTCATCAACGTTTGGACCCCCACCCTGCAGCCTGACGCCAAGCTTCCCGTCATGGTGTGGATCCACGGAGGATACCTGCACATGCTCAGCGGAGGAGAGAAGGGATACTCGCCTACGGAGAAGCTCGCCGCCGACACAAAAGTGGTTTACGTCAGCTTCAACTACAGACTCAATGCCTTTGGCTTTCTCGCCCTACAGATGCTGAGAGAAGGTTCTCCAAGAAACACCTCAGGTTAGTCGGTGATGCACAGCAGGACGAATGTGGAGTGTTTTACTGCAGCCTGCAAACAACTGGCTGCATGATATTTGTAGCCTGAAGCCTTAGCTGAAACAAGCTAATGAATATACATGTTCTGTAAGACATTTGTTAGATATCAGGAAAGGTTAAAGGAGACCTGTTCAACTCTTCCAATTTTCTGACCCTTATGTAACCTGTTGCAATGGATTTTGACATGATTAATGTCTCAAATAATGAGGTCACTGTGCATACAACTCTCCCCTGTGAGCCTAAAGGCTTCACACTAAACAAGCTTTTCCTACGTTTGCCTCTGTATGTTGTCAGTGACAGAGATCTCAGCACCACAATTATGTCAGCGCACAAGCCCTGCCCACTGGCTTTTCATACCTTTTATTAGTTTTTTCAATGATCTGTAATATCAATGACCTAAAATGAAGCTACGACACAGATTAGATGTCACGATCTGCGAGGCAAATTGTCGGGATATGAGCGGAGCGTGGACCCAAGTGCAGGCAAACGGAGACCAGAACGGATAATGACAAAAAGTGAGTCTTTATTTTGGCTGCTACCAAACTACAAACAGGTGGAACAGGGAAAGCTAAGAAAACCTAAACTGGGAAAAACTAAGCATGGAATAACACCTGAAACTAGAAACAAGAAACTTGAAAACCTGGAAACGGGATGGAGAGCAGAGGTAATCCGGGGGTAACACAAACTATATATACACAGAGAGAAACGAGGAAATGGCGTACAGGAGGGAGACACAGCTGATCCTCCATAAACATTACGACACAGGGAGGAAGCAAAACAGAATACACTGACATAAGACACAGACCTTCAAAGTAAAACAGGAAACACGACACAATACGCAGCCGTGGGACACGGGAAAAGTACAGAGTAGACACGGGAACAGAGACTAACACAGGCGAAGATAAACACAAAGAGAGGAAGGACTATAATCACTAAGAACTAAAGGAAACCAAAACTATGAACAATATATCAAATTGTAAAGTCAGAAATACAATTACTGGGTCGCAGCCCAGTACAGTGACATTAGAATAAAGTGATAACACAACAGCTAACACTTCTGAAAAAATGTAGTTCTTACAGAAGAAGAACTTTATGAAAAGTTGAAAATTAAGTTTGGCATTATTTGCACTGAAATATAGACGGTATAAAAACAGACTGCTGTGAAATAGACTGAACAGCTATTGCCTAAATTTTAAACTCGACCTTGCAGCTCAATACAAAATCATAGAAATGCATTTAACCTCTGGGGGGTCCTAGAAAAATGCATACACTATTGGGCTTAGAGCCACAAATCGACCACGCCATGAAAAGTGCCATAAAATATCTATATATTAATATTTTTTTCCACTTTAAATTAGCCAATCTTTTAGACCTACTTCTCCTTGAAATATTCATATCAAGTTTTAATTACATTTCGCGGATTTTAACCCTTTATATCCCGGTTTCGTCACATGGCCGCACTGTTTTTTTAGCCCCAAAAAACAAAGAAATCAAATATTTCCCAAAAGATACAATTCCAAGGCCCGGACTCCCGAGTACCACCAACATTCGGAAGATGGCCCATTATTTGGTTGTAATGACCGTGGAATGGGAAATAGCGTTTATAATGGGTTTCAATGGGGCACAAATCGACCACTAGGACCAATAGTGTAAGTTTATCTGTAGCTCAGCCACTGAAGCTAATTTAAGGGAGTCAGACTGGAATTTTGAAATATATGTAACCAGACTTTTTTTTGGAAAAGTTGGCTATATTCCGTTCAACACAGTGCAAATGGCGTGTATACGAACAATGAAAAATGGCACAAATCGACCCAAGACCACCCAGAGGTTAAAAAAATATTGTAATAGTAGATCAGTCCAAGTTCATTATCTTGTCCACCTCTGCCTGAGCGCTCCGCACAGTCCTGAAACCTTGGCTACCGGGCTGTGGATTTCACTTCGTTTTTAAGCATCATATCAGTTCTCCACAGTCTGGGCTCCCTGCTCAGTTTAGCTACGTTCCCCTGCTGCTCTGTACAGACAGCAACCTGCTTGGTTTTCCACACGCTTGGTCACACACTGCCCGCTCTGCTCTGCATCCTCAGCCCGGCATTAATTATTCATATTTTACCTAGCTACGCAGCCCAAAACTCCATATTTGATAAATGAGCCTGAAAATACGAGCTTATTCCAGTATTTTCAAAATGCACAAATCTCCAGTTTAAGATGAGTAAAAATTATTTGACCTGTCAAAGTAACTTAAGGAGACCAAGAGTAGAATATAAAGGTGTAGCTGATAATTATTCATCGACTTTAAATATAATCTGAAACTATAAAAATGGAACGTGTATCATTGTACTGTCTTTGCCTCGCAAAGTGGTTTGAAGTAACTGTTGTGATTCGGCGCTATATAAATAAAACTGAATTGAGAAGCCTGCAGTGAGATGACCAAACGTTGGGTATTTATAACACGTAACAAAGATCTGAATATTAGAACTTTGAGGTAACACTGAAATATGATGCGTGATAGATTATACGAATCAACATATTTAAATCAGATATCTGTCCGACTGACTTGGAAAGCTAGATCGGGTCATTTCGGTGCTTTTGTGACAGCAGACTGATGAGAACACAAAGAGATGGAGAGTGTGAGTTTACCAACAGCAACACATGACAAGTCTGTCAACTTGGTCAGAGTGGTACTTTCACCTCATTCACTCTGCTGTCTGTGCTTACTAATGACGTTTTAAAACCACTCCATCGCTCACACAGTCTGGCTAACAGCCTCTAAACTACAAAGCCTTTCCCTGTCACCATCGACCGCACGGTTAGCGTACGCAGCTGGCATGCGATGTGGAACCGAGACACAGCTTGCGCTCCGTCTTCAGGCCCGTTCTCATTATTGTTTGGTTCCCTCAGAGGTGAACCGTGAGCCATTTACTAAACAAATAAAGTGGAATAAAATGCAGCCGAGTTTGAACAAACAAACCTTTTTACATGCTCAGTTAAAGACCCTAATTAGCGTCGTGGAGTTTCAGAAGTAGTGACACTTGCAGGGAGCTTTTAACGGCTTCTGTTAGGTCGCTGCAGTGCATCGTGTGGAGTTAAAGAAGTTCTAATGGCTGTAGTGTATTTTCTTACAAGCCATTTACCACTTAAACCGACCCTTTTAATATTTATGGTGTTTACATTGTGCTCCCAGTTAGACGGAATGCTGAGAAGTCCATAGCCTTCCATTAAGATGTGTATACTTAATGAATGCTAATGCGATCTTTATAAATGGAGCTCTTTCCTAGGCTTCCTCCTGCTTGTTTGCATTTTTGCGCTGTGAGTCAAGTGGGTCATTTCTGTTACGCAACCCGAATAAGCCCACTGTGACCTTGATGTGACAGAGCCTTGCGTGACACGATGGTGTGATGGCAGGGCACACGACTCCTTTTCGGCATTCCAGAGCCTCCTCTCTGTCCTCTTCACTATCACTGCTCATTTTTAATAGTTGTAATCATCCCCTGCCCCATTTCCTCGCTCCCTCAGCTTGAGATGAGTTAAATTTAGTTCATGCTGCCAGAACACCACAGAAAGCTGGTTTCTGATTGAGAAAATAGGACATCAGAAAAAAGGCTGCATCAAAACCTGACTAATCGATCTCTTCTCAACTCTCCCCTTCCCTCCTCTGCAGGGAATTATGGCTTCCTGGATCAGATCGCAGCTCTGAAGTGGGTTCAGAAGAACATCCGTGTGTTTGGAGGAGATCCTGGCAAAGTTACCATATTTGGACAGAGCTCAGGTATAAACAGTATTAAAAAAAATCATTAAAAGTGTCATCGGGACATGCTGTGACACATGCAGTCTCAAACTTACCCTAAAGGATTGAATGTTTTATGTCTGTGTCCTAGAAAAGATTCGATCTAATTAAAAGAAGAGATAAAATATATTAACAGGAACACAGATTAGATCTGTCATGTGGTGTTGTGATTATAAAATATAACACTCACTTATGTTTTCGAAGTTACAGCAGTAACTCACTTGCTAGTAGAGAATGTGCACATTAAAGTTATTTATAGTGAATGCCCAAAGCAGTTACAGCGATTTGATCAAATCTACAGAAGCATTAAAGACACTGCCAGAGTCGTATAACAGTTATTTAAAAGACAAATCATGTTAAGCACTGATGTGCTGGTAGTATTTTGGTCAGTATTGTACTGCGAATGAACGCAGTGTATACTGACATAAAGAAAACTGTCATTTGAAGTAAAAACAAAAAACTGATAAAAAGAGATGGGTGTGGCGTCAGTGTTTTCCACAGTATTATATTGTATTAATGGCAGTAGCAAGTATACTTTGTATACCTTATGACCATATCATTTAAACAGGGCGATAATCAAACCGTCTGCAGTGGTAGACATTAGAGTCCTGTGGAAGTACATGGTCACTGCTTAAATTTGATTGAAGAGGCTAACTGGCAGCTAGGTGATGCTAATGAAATGCCCTTGATTAACTGATCATTGCTAAAGTATCTATAAAAACAGAAGCTGTGGCAGTTTATTGGTTTGGAGTATTCAGGCGGATGTTACCAGTGTCAGAGTCTTAGCACCCCAGCAAATTTATCCCTGGGTCAAACCCTCTGCCAAAGCTCAGAGAAACTGTAGAACACCAAAGAGCTACACTTCAGACTCAGTTGGCTTCACGAAGTTTGTGACAGAAGAATTAGAAAAATATTGAACAAAATGGCCTTTTTAGAAGGGAAAACGGCAGCAAACCACTGAACAAGAGCTCTAGAACAATTTACTAACTGCGGTAACGTATTTTCCGCACTATAAGGCGCACTTAAAATCCTTTAATTTTCTCAATAATCTACAGAGTGCCTTATGGTTGTGCTTACTGACCTCGAACTGATTTTATGTGCTACACGGCGCTCAAAAATCTGTCAAAAATGTTTTAGTGCGACTTTGGTAAGCTACGAAGCCGCACCGCTTGATCAGTGTTGCCAACTCCTCAGGAAGGAAAATCGCTATTGGTTGTCCTAAAAGTCGCCAGATTTGTCGCTAGTTGCGTTTTAGAAAAAAAGTCGCTAAGGGGGTCTGAAAACTCGCTAAATATAGCGACAAAGTCGCTAAGTTGGCAACACTGCGCTTGATGGATTGTTGGAGCATCGTCAGGTGCCTCGCGGAGTAATCAGTGTCCTAAACTCCATCTTCTTCAGGGCCCAAAGTCAAACGAACCCTGCAGCATCACTGAGAGTTAAAAACTGTCTAAATTCTTTCATCTTTAATAAAATCATCAGCGTTGCTGCTTTACCAGGTGTAACAATTAAGTTTAACATCCAGGCATTTAACGGAGTTAGAAGTTAGCAGGAAGTTAGCTCGCTGGTTTCCACCTAAACATGATATAGCATGTTCTGACTGAGAGATTTCTGAAAAAATTCAAACGTACAGCTCTGCTATCACTTCCAACATAAATGAAGACAGAAAACTAAACAGCAGTGACGTTTGTAGGGTCACTGAAGTTGGGCTAGCTGGTATATAAGGATGTGCTACGTGATCGCTAGCGACACAGCTATGTTAGCATAACATAAACACAGTGGAGGTGGAACGTTAACTCTTTCGACTCGATAAAAGTTAACGTGAGGGTTCCCAATGGTTAGGATGCTGTAAACGGACCAAACTTCAGTGAGGAGAACAACTGAGATAATCCATCCACAATATGAGATTAGGTTATAATCCGGTGCACCTTATGGTCCGAAACATACGGTATATGCACCAATCTGTGTGTGAATGGTGCAGATGCACAAATCAGCAATTTATGACTATGTTCATACCAGAAATTTCAAAATGCCTTTTGCAGTGCAGCCTGATGGAAATGCTATCACAGAACCTAATAAGAACTGCAGAATGCCACAAACCTCAATGAACTGAAGCGATCTGTAAAGAAGAGTGGGCCAAAATTCTTCCACAACCACATGAAAGATAATTACTTGCTCCTAAAAGTCCTGAAAACATAAGTGTACACTTCACATCTTTTGGGAGAGTTTGAACGTGCAGGTGCTTGCTATGTTGTCTATGTATTTAATAATAAGGCAAACCAGTAGAACCGCTCCATCACCTGCAACCAGATGCTGCTCCCATTTTTGTACTTTGCTCTCCTAAAGGTGGAACGTCAGTGTGGACCCTGATGATGTCACCATTAGCCAAGGGTCTCTTTCATGCAGCAGTGGACATGAGCGGCTCGTACATTTACAATGCGACCCTGGAACAAGCCGAGGTGGACAACCTGGCGTTCCTGAATAAGACGGGCTGCGGAGATCTGGCCTGCCTGAGGCGCCTCTCTATCGGACAGGTCCTGCAGGTAGGGGGAGGAGGAGGCAGACAATCCATCCTAACTGGAGAGCCTTGCTGTAAAAAATCTGTGAAAGGCAACGAAGCTATCACAGTAATAAAAAATCTAATAACAGAAAAACGTTAATTTCTGTAATATTCTCCTTAATGTCTAAAGATATCAGGAAATATCTCATTCGTAGCTCATCTATCCAAACGGTTCTGACATTTTGATCAAAATTAAAATTACATTTTTCATTTTGATGGCTCATAATGTCACGTCCAGGTGCCAAAAGACCTGGACATCTCTAATTTTCCTATGCAGTTGATGAATAAATGGGACACTAAATATAATTTGCAGCCATGATTACAGGCAGCTTTCCCTCAAACACCACTGAGCTTCATTAAACTGAGGATCCCCTGATGAGAAGAGAACCTGTAGGTACATGAAGAGCTTCATTTCAACATGACGATGACCCCGGGAGGAATTATGAATAATGTATGTCATGAAATGATGATGACAGCTGAACTTTTAAAACTGTGACAGTCATCAGACTGCAGGTTACTGTTATTAGGTTTTTAAAATGTCAAAGTAAGTGATTCAAGATGCCACTCAGGAGACTGGAAAAAGAGCAGTTTCCGTCTTATTTTACCCCGTAATTCTGTTAAATACAAATTAAAAAATAGTCGTGTTTTATGAAAGCGAAACCTAAACTCACTGTGGACCAGTCGTCTTTACATACATTGTGCTCCTCTCCTGTCCAAAAGAACCATTAAGATGAATATAAGTTTGTTTCCTTCGTCTTGAATCTTATGCTAAAAACAATAAGCATGTATTCCTAGGCCATCCCATGGCAGGAGTACCCCTCCTGGGCAGCAGATGAGATGACTGACCTCCCCACCAAAGGGAAATCCATCGGCCCGGTTGCAGTAGTGGACGGCTACGTCCTCAAAGCGCCCCCTTTTGAGCTGTGGGAGAAGAAAGGAGAGCACAGTGACGTCCCTTTCCTTGTCGGAACAACAGAGCAAGAGGCTGACTTCGCGTGAGTTCACCTGCTTCCGTTTCTCCACATTCAGCTTGTGCTGAGATGAGTCTCCACTTCAGTGCTGTGTTTCCTCCACAGTCCTCCATCTACAAACATCTCCGAGTGGACCTGGGGGGACTACACGTGGTTCGTAACAGGTAACGGCTTTAAAGGGGGTGTAACCCAGGTTTTTTTTTGTAGACGTCTTCTAAATTTATCGCACGCAAGCAACCATGGAGCCACTGTGCTGGAAGAAATGACTGCTATGGTAAAATGGTACATGGCCTGTATTTGTATAGCGCTTTTCTAGTCCCTAAGGACCCCAAAGCGCTTTACACAACCAGTCATCCACCCATTGGTGATAGCAGCTACATTGTAGCCACAGCCACCCTGGGGCGCACTGACAGAGGCGAGGCCGCCGGACACTGGCGCCACCTGGCCCTCTGACCACCACCAGTAGGCAACGGGTGAAGTGTCTTGCCCAAGGACACAATGACCGAGACTGTCCAAGCCGGGGCTCGAACCGGCAACCTTCCGATTACAAGGCGAACTCCCAACTCTTGAGCCACGATCAAGGATTCTCTCAGAGATTGTAGCCACTTGGCTTCAGGGAATTAGACCAAGATCAGGGTTAGTGCTTTGTAGTTTGTAGTGATGGTTGAATGAAGTCACAGGAGGCTTGGGAATTTGATTGAGAATATTTGAATCATTAATGAATCAATATCTTTACAAACATGGCCCAATAAACATGCCTGTGTGTGTGTATTGGTTGCACCATAGAGCAGCGGTCCCCAACCCCCGGGACACAGTCTGGTACCGGTCCGTGAGTCATTTGGTACCGGGCCGCAAGAGTTGAGGCTCCGGTGTGAAATTTATGGTTTTCAGGGTCTTTTCCCGTGATGAAGCTGTGTGTCTTGTTTTGAAAGAAATATTTACGCGTTACCATAGCGACCAGAGAGCATTAAGGTGCAGAGAGGAGGATGTTACTCTCAGTGTTGTTGGCGCATTTCAGGAGGACGCTGCTAATAAAGTTACACAATTACACAGTGAATTCGCGTTTATTATTATATTTACAAAATACCACAGTTTTTGTCTCGGTCATATCATTTTATTTTGTTGTATTTTGTTGCACCTTAATGGCCGGTCTGTGAAAATATTGTCTGACATTAAACCGGTCCGTGGCGCAAAAAAGGTTGGGGCCCGCTGCCATAGAGTACCCTATGGCTGCAACCTGCAACCAAGGAAATGTTGAGCATCGTATACTTCTCAGGAATCCATTTCACCTTGCTACTGCTGGGCGTCTCCAGCAGCTACTCATGGAATACAGAATTTTGCGTAGTGATTAGCCACGCCCCCTCTCTAGGTCTGTGTGACTGGGGCTTCAGGGAAACGCTGGTAACAGAACCTTTATCCTAAATATGAGAATCATTCATTCAAACAAGGTCAGTCTCACTTACACTCTGGGTTTCCTAGCAACACATCTAAAAGATGTGAATCACATGATCACATGAAAGGTTGTCAGGATAGGCAAAGAACAAACAGACTGAAAGAAATTTCCTAAAATATTAGTAAGATATTGGGCCTTAAAGCAGACCCAGGCTTTCTACTGTCTCTACTTGTTAAAAAGGAGTTCTTCCTCCTTACTGTTGCCATGTGCTTAACATTCAAGGTTTTTTTACTGTATATTTTTTACCTGATCAGGTAAAATTATTAGCGTGGAGGAAAAAGATTTTAGAAAATAAGGTTAGGTGTGCTCTATAAAGTACCATGACAGTGTAGCCCATTAAGAAGTCAACCACGCTCTTGACACTGAAAACTAGGCTTTACCTCACTAAGCCCAAATCCAGTTTCATAGTTCAGGCCACTGTTCTGTTTGATTGCATCCTGCTCACTGACGTATGATGCCAGGGACTGAAACTGAGTTTAAACAGGAAAATCTGTGTAAGCACTTCACATGATAACATATTATGTGTGGACTGTATATGTCTGTGTCGTTTTCCTCTCAGCTAAACTTAAGTCATTCGGCGACGGTCTCGTCAAGGAGGCGTTGCGGCTGTATCCATCTTCAGCCTGGTGTCCAACCAAAGACCGCTGCCCAGAGAGGTCCTATACCACCATGGTGTCTGACATCAGGGTCACCTGTCCCAACAACGACCTGGCCCAGAGGGCTGCAGGTAAACTCATGGATCACTGAATAATGTCATGATTATAATAATAAAATTGATAATAGGTTCTCCCATAATAAGAGCTTTAACCCAGATGTGCAGTGCTCAGTGATGATTAAGTGGCAGCTGGAAAACCAGCAGGGTGGATCATCTAAGTGTTTTGAAGTGGAGGCCTCACCAATTTCTGACTGAATTGTTATTTCACAACACCCAATTTCCATCTTAGGCTTCACTTTGTCTCCACTCTAACCAGTATATGTGGGGGATTAGAGTTGAGTCTCTCTAACCTAGACCTTCCCAAAGTGTGGGGCCCGCCCCCTAGGGGGGGTGCAGAGCCATGGCAGGGGGGGTGCAGGATGAAAGGGGGGGGGGGGAACAAAACGCTTGGACACTGCTAGCACAGGCGCCTACAGAAACGCAAAGCAGGAGATGAAGCATCGCTGAATATGTTTCCAAACCAACTTCATTCTAAGCCAAAGACTAGAAAATATGGTGAAGCATGTCTGCCCTTTGGCTTCACCTGCACAAGTGCCGAGGTAGGTCTCCCTGCAGAATTGGTTTTCCCTTCGTCGGGAGCAGCACTGGGCTGTTTAAATCACGGACGCGGGGGGGCAAACATTTTTCTGTAAAACAAAGGGGGGCCCAGCAAAAAAAGTTTGGGAACCACTGCTCTAACCAATCACCACATCAGTCAAGATTCAGTCAGCACGCTTAGTCAGCATACTGGTTTATACCCTTATTGTAAGAGGCAGAGGAAGTAAAAGCTGTCTACCTTTCCTTGGCTGCAGTGCTCAGCTTTAGTCTTGGCCATGGCCCTGGTAGCTGCCCTCTTGCAGCACACTGTCTTTTCATTTATTCTAGTTTGGAGATGATGATGATGGATCCCCACACACATTCATTTAGAAGCAAAGATGTGGCTATATTAAACTTTATCAAAGTGTAACATATACAGTACCTCATATTGATAATATTGATCCATCACCCAGAGCAACCCTACTCTGACATGTAGTTGAGTAGAAGAAAATCTAAATATTACAGTAAAAGTATCTGAGAACAGAAGTTATTTGCTTTCTTTGTTTCTTTGCTTTGTAATCTTTACTTTATAATACTTTCTGATATATTTATTGGTTCTTAGTGAGAGCGACAAAAGCTGAGTGTTTTTCTCTGCTGATACCAAAAGTGAAGTGATCTCCGACATATTAGTATAATGTAACACAAATATATGTTACAAGTCGTTTTCTTTTCACAGTAGCAAGCCCCCTTCCTTCCTTTGCAGTATGGCACCATTGTGCTTCGTGTAGGTTTGGTGTCAGCGGTGAAACTCTGAGTAAAGTGACATTTAGCTGTTGTGTGAGGCGACTGCAGGGCATCCTGGGTGATTTTTCTTCCACTTGCTTCATTGGGTTTTTTATCTTGTGCAGCTTGGTTTTTTTTGTTTGTTTTTTTGTCTTTTTTTTCATCTCTCGCTGAGTCACAGTCAATCTGGGCTCGAAATGACTGATAAATGGGAGATTCAAAAGGAACCTACATGTTGGTTTCAGCAAGAAATGAAACATTGCTTGTGGCTGAAATAATAGAAAAAAGCTTTTCAAATAACATTTGACTCTAAAAATGTACGTAACACCAAAAAAACACAGTTAGGTAGGTTTTATGTTTCTTAGAACAGAAATATACCGACTGTATGTACTCACATTACACTTTCATTGCATATTAACATTTTTTGTTGCTATATACTTATTTTCCAACAATTTTCACACGCCCTAATTTGCCAAAAGTATTCAGTCACCCAACCAAATCCCTGAAGGTTCAGGTGGTCTAATCACCTCCGTGGCCACAGGTGCATACACCCGTGCATGGTACCACGATAATACACCACCTGCGCAATAAGCCCAGTCAGGAAATTTCCAGTCAACCTTTAGTGGTATTATAACACAGTGGAAGACCACATGAAATCTTCGAGTGGATGTGCAGAGGTTGTTAACTTTCTGCAGAGCCAATCACTACAGACCTCCAAACTTCATGTGCTCGTCAGATTAGCTGAAGAACAGTTCATGGAATGGGTTTCCTATGCTGAGCAACTGCGTCTAAGCCTTACGTTACGGGGTGTAACGCCACTGGACTGTAGAGCAGTGGAGACATGATCTCTGAAGTGATGAATGACACTTCTGTCTAGGATGTCACAGGGTGAGAAGCTGGGTCCTTCACAGATGGCCGTTCACTCTCACAGCCTTGTTAGCTAGTTAAGCTAACATGCACGTCTTTGGATTAAGGGAGGAAACTGGAGTACAAGAACTTAACTTTAGCCCCTAAATGTGTCACATGCAGGCAATTTGAAGTTTTAGCTTTAAAAACATGAATATTTCACAGTTCCAGCTGTTTTAAATCTTTGCTGCTTTTCAGGAAGGTTTGGACTGCTGCCCCAAGATTTCACAAGTGAGGGATCAGCAACAGTGTAGCTAAGCTTTTTATTTCATCCTGTCATGAGTGTCGAGAAAGAACAAAAAGTATGAGATGTCATTGGATGTCAAAGATCAACTTTTTTTGCATATAGTTCGGATCTCTGGAGGGAACTTCTATCCAGCTGGTCTTCCATCCTCGCTGACTTGCATCAGAGGTTTTGCAGACACATTGAATTGCTGCTAAAATAATCTCCCAAAAAATGTGTAATTTGAACACTCCAGTGAAAACTCCCCCCCAGACTTGCGCACTAAACGTTTGATCGTATTCGTGAATGTCAAGCATTAAAATATAAATCCAAACTAGAGTCGCTTCAACAAAGGCCCAATTAATTAATAAGCCAGAGGACAGATGGGTAATCTAAAACTATTTTTCCATTTAAGTTACTTTTAAAGTCCACGACTCAAACATTCCACTCGTATTCGCTTTAGTGTGTTGGTACATTTATTTCTCATTATATTGAGGAATGATGGTAAAAAGAATGTGGTGACTTTGCCTTTGGCTTCAAGAGACTATTGCAGATATTTTCAGTTTTCTGACACTGTGGAAGCAAAGAAATCATAAAAAAGATGTGAGGTCGCTTCCACCTGTGTAATGTCAGCAATGCTTGCGTAATTCAAAGTTTCTTTTGTCGTAAGTGTTTGAAACAAATGTCAAAAGTGTTTTTCACATTTGACATTTGGTTGAAGATTCTTTTTCTTCAGGTGACAAGAGTAATTTTAATAACAACAATTAATAAAGAGGCATTGATGCTGCAACTGCAGGATTTGTTTTCTTTTGTGTTTATGAAGATAGAAAGTGGAACATTTACAGCAGGATACATTTGGTTTTCTGTCATTTTTGACAGTCTAATAAGCTCTTTTGTAACCATTTCTCAGCTGCTCTCAAAAGTCCGGTGTATCGCTACGTGGTGAGGCACACGCCATCCGGACCTGTCAACACGTCCAGCGACCTGCTGCCATTCCCCAGCCGCTTCTCCTTCCACTGTCTGGATGCCGTGGCGTTCTTTGGAGGGCTGGAGTTCATTTTAGGGAAACCTCTCTCCGATAAGGACCGGCGCTTTCAGGATCTCATCACACGCAATCTCGTCAGCTTTGCCAAAACAGGTGAGGGCTGTTTGTAAATCATAGATAAGAGAAGTTATTGTGTGTGTGGAGTTAAAATAGTGGATTCAGGGCTTCAAATAAGTCTTTGCAAGTAATTGCTGTGAGCCAAAACTTCAGGCTAATAGACAAATTCAGATATCTCTGTGCTTGAGAATGAACAAAATGCCACCTGCCTAAACCTTCTGTTTGCGAGGTGCAGCCAATCAGAAGAAGAGGAATAAAAACAGTTAACTGAGGTGCTACACTTTGTGTTTTAAAAAAAATCAAAGTGAGCAAACCCTACTTTATCAGATGTGATGTGATGATGGCAAGAACCCGTCTTTTTGTATTTGTATTACACATCAGTGTTTGTGCTGCTCGCCCATCTCACTGCTGCCACTCAGGACCAGAAAATGACCCCTAAAATTCCTCTAAGGAGCAGAAGAGAACAATAAGAGAATAGGGTTGCTCTTAGCATCCGAGATAAAAGCAGGTTCCTAACACTAAATGGTGTTTCTCCTTCTGCACATCTCTATCAGCTGACCTCTGTGCCCTTTGTTAAGCAGTGCTCGGAGCTTGCTGATGTTCCTTTGTTCAGAGTACCTGTGAGTTAACTTATAGCTCAGGAGGTACTTTGAACAAATTCAGCAGAAACAATCCTCATCCATCGAAAAATGTGATGTAAAAGACTTTTAGCCTTATGAAGGGCTCATAAGGAACTACCTTGGATTTCTCATTTGATGACTCAGTGTATTAGTGTGACGTGTTTTTTTTTTCTTTGCCTTTGTACATTGAAATTCATATCATCACGGCGTGTCTTTATTAAGCAGCAGCCTCCAATGCTGAAAATGAAACTGCATTACACCGATGGCAATTTGAGGCTGGCTCCCAAAGATTTTGGACTCCGTCGATAGTTTGCCGTTTTGTAACAAATGTAAGGTGGTGAGATTTTGTGTAGCTGATCCACTTGCTTGCTTTGAAGGGTTAAAGCCTGTTTGTGGCTGATTGCCAGCACATGGCTTTTACCCATCGGCTGTGTGCGTGTGCTGCAGACTGTGCCGTATCATATTGTGCACAATTTTACATGAAAGTGTCATATTGTCACATCATTGCTACAAGCACACCATGTGTTTATATTTTTCAGTGTGGACTACAACAAGAAAAACCCAGGCGTGTCATACCACGTGTCCAATGATTGATTTAGTAAAACCGAAGCTACTCCAACAACCTCCAGCAAAGCACAACGCTTTGAAAAATATCCATGAAAACTGTTCTCACCAAAGGTGGGAGACACAAGCAGGTGGTGACTGAAAAGTTAAAAAATGACTCAAACTAATTCACTTGCTAGTCGCACTCCATATGACACGAAGAGCAAATGCTGGGTTGAAATGATGGATCCAGTTATATGATGGTAAAGGAGAGCTTCGAGTATTTTCTTTTTCTATATCATCAGTTGTTATCACACGTTTTCTCCAGATATTGACATGATTTTGAGGTTATATCGCTCACCCCTTAGCACACTGGTGGACAGTAAATGGTCGGACACACAGAGATGTGGGTTCATCTGAAATTCTGATGGATATAACGTCCATTACTGAGACCCAAGCACACCCTCACAAGAGTGGCTGATACAACAGTGGTGACAGATGGCTACAAAGGGAGCGGGACACACGTTGACTCCACTAATTTCCTTTTTGCATATCACTTTCAGAGGCAGCCAAAAAGGATAAGGAACTGGCCAGATGCAGATTTAAAAAGGAAAACATACTGTACACTAGACTGTGTGCTGGACGAGGGGATTTGACCTCGTCCACCTCCCGCCTTGATACTTTTGTGCCTTCAAGTTACACTGTTTCTCTTTACTCCTTGCAGGTAAGGTGGAGACAAAGTGGTCCGAGTACCCATCAGCCATTGCTTTCTTGTCCGACATCCTTGAGGTGGACAGTAACTACACCTCTCCTCAGTGTGATCTGTGGAGGAAGAACGGCCTGTATGCCTACGCCTGGATGAACTGAGCACAGACGGCAGCTGGAAGTCACTTTGCAGTTTCTCTGCTTTGTCTCTCATCCAGCTCAAATCCCACAGCAGCCGCTGTTAGTTTGAATCCTCAACAGAGATGAAACGTTTGTTTGAGGCAGCGTTTGATTGCTCAATCTTAAATCTATTATTTTAAAGTCCAGCAACGAGCCATATTTGTGTTTTAAATAATTTCTCACTTCATTCCTAGTTTAAGTTTGTGTGGTTTTTTTTTCCAGTTACATTTCCTATCTTGGCCAGGTCTCCCTTGAAAAAGAGGTTTTTAATCTCAGTGGGATCTTCCTGGTTAAATAAAGGTTAATAAATAAATTTCAGTTAGAGGTGCAGGGAATTCTGGCTGATCCACAGGATGTCGCTATGGACCGTTTTAAAACTAACAGCTTTATATTCAAGGAAGCTTAACTTGTTTGCATTAGAGCGAGGTGAGAAAGACTTAACAGACTCTGGGTCTGCATAAAGTAACTGTACATTAAACTAGGTGTGTAAGTGTAATGGAGCAGACCAATGGGAGCTGCAGTGAACTTGGGTTGTTATGGGTTTCAAAGAAAACATGTTTGTGCCAAATCAATCTGAAACATGAAATGAAGTCCCCTTTATCTGGGTGCAGTCATGTAACATTACTTTAAAACACACAGGAAGTTAAACTTCGCTGATCTGCTGAAAATGTTTATAGATCAAAAACAAGTTAGAACCCTCTTCAAAAACCTCGTGAAATCCACTCGACCGAGGGAAAGTTCTTCAAGTCTGGCTCCTCAGAGCAGTTTTGGAAATATACAAAAGAAAGTTTTTCTTTCCTCAAATTAAGCTTTAAAAAGGTAAAACATTTGGATAAAGGCAGGAATGCTGTTTTCCTCCTCTTTATATGTAATATGATGAAACATTTCTAAACCTGGAGTCTCTAAGAAGAAGTCCCTGTTTGACCGCTCACGCTGTGCAGCAGCTTCTGTTTCTGACCTTTGAATGGTCATCACTGGGATGAGAGCGGGTCTGCAGCTGAAACTCAGCAGCCGTGTCAGCCAAGTCGGACATGAAGCGAGACCAAATTGAAAACAGAGGAAACACTTTGGCCACACCAACACAATCTCCTCTTATCAACTGTGCTAACTGAAAGATTTGCCTTCCTGCAACTTCATCCACTCACAAAAATGAAAATGAAAGTGAAGTGTCTTTCAAGGTTTTTAGAAACTGAAGAGAATCCAGTGCACTCTGCAGATGAATAAGTGTAAGTGGGGACTGGGTCTTTCAGAAAGTACCAGCTGCTCTGAGGGCAGTTCAGAGGCGTACAAGGAGACACATTTGATTTCTTCTTTTTTATAAGCCAGAACATTTCTTCTCCAGCTGATATAAAGCAATAATAACCTTAACGAAGGCTCAGTGTGTCTCTCATCTTTGCAGATTGTTGCTGCTAAAGCCTTTAACTGCTTCTAATGTTTTTAAAGAAGTGCAAGGGTTCTTCAGATCATTTGTTTTCTAAAGACGTGCAAAGTCTTGTTAAATATATTTGAGAATACAAAGGAAGGATATCATTTCACTATCATTTCTGTCAACCTGGAATTTCGGGGTTTGCCAGGACACATCCAGTCCTGATGACTAAAAGGCTTTTCGAGGATTTACTTTGTGTCCTTTATTCAGATTTTAAATGAAAGACTGCAGTTACATTCCTCCTGCTTCACAAAGTTTAGTGAAATCGCAAAATAAGTTAAAAAGAAATGATCTTAATAAGAAGCTTAACGCGACTTTGTAACCATTTGTCTAATGTCCAAAGTTCACTCAGACAGAGACACAAACATAGTTGTTACAGCTGTAAAAGTATGTAAGTACACCCAGGTCATTTTCACACGGACTCTTTGTCTGTATTTACAGAGGAAATATTAAGGTATGAAGGGAATATTTTTAAAAAAGAGATTTTTGCTTTATAATTTCAAGACAAATGTGTCCGTGTTATTGTCAACTGTGAATGTGCTGTTGAGTCACGGGATGTTAGTTTTGAATTTTGTCACTTTCTGCTGTTTGCACTGATTTCAAGCTTGGCCACTGCGAACATGTGAACACGTTTCGTTCTTTGTATATTTGATTTAATTTGTTTTGATTGGTTTTAAATGCTCGCTTCCTTTTGCTCCTCATTTGTTGTGTTGTTATGTGAATCCAATCAGCAGACAGTATGTATTTAAAGATGTACCACATTTCCATTTTAATCAAACGACACTAATCATTGCCATCAGTTTGTTTTTATCTGCTTTGGTTTTGCATCGTGTTTCTGTTGTTTTTGGAAACAGCACTTTGATGATTATATTTGGCTGTGTGTTCATGTGTTGATGTTCACTTTTGTATGTTCAATAAAACTGCATCATGCTGACTGTTGTTAACCTGCTAAACTTGAGGATTAGTATTAGTAAATTAGTATCGTTCTCTTGGTTGGAAGGATGTAAACGTTTTGTTTGTTTGTTTGTTTTTTACAGTTTAATGAATTTCCTGTATTAACTGTCCAGTTTTGTTGATCAATACAATAAGAGTAGCACAAATTACCAAGTCAGAAATAAGTAGACTTAGTAAGGAACCAAGTAAGAAAAAATATAGCACAAGCTAAGGTTTTACATGTGTTTCTTTCTAGAAGCAGAGCAGGAATTTATCTAAAGAGATGCAGCTGAAATAAAATCAATATGTCTTTGATATAAAGGTCTGTTAGAAATTGTCACAGTTGGTGTGCGGTTGGGTAGGTTGAGAGCCATTCACTGGCTAAATCGTGAAAGTTAAGATGGAATACTATTAAAAACCTCTGTCAAGATTCAAGATTTGTATTTGCCATTTGCGCACAGGACAGGAAATGCACAACAGTCCATCCACACTGGAATTGTTGTGCAGAGCTCTCTAGGTCAAGTCACATTTTTAAAAGGTAGAAACAGCAAATAAAGGAAAGTAGAGATCAAGCAAAGAGTGGAGCAATCTTCTAGTAGTATTCATGATATAAAAAGATTTTTTTTTTAAAAAGTCCGGGAAGTTAGGTCTCCCGTGTTAACTCACAAAGTCCTGACAACGCGAGTACGAACTCGCATACTTGAATATTTAGAAACGGCTTAACAGTCTGCAGTCTATGAACAAGCTAACAATGTTAGCTCGGTGGCGAGTAGCCTTCAGTAATAGTAATAAAAATCACACAGCAATAGTACATCGAAGATACTGAAGTTTCGTCCGTCCCATTCTTATGAAGTGGTGTCGGAAACGCATTCCTGCCTGTGCACTGCTGCCTCTGTTGTGCTGCCTCTGGGTCCATTGTGTAACTGACGCCGCCAACATTAACAGGACGCTTACATTAGAGCCTCTTATTGCGTGTTTTGTTTGGGTGTCCTGCAATCAGAATCAGAGAAACTGAATTAATCCCAGGTGGAAATAGAGTTATCCAACTGAACTGTTTATCCCATCGTACATTTGAAATGAGGTAAAGTAGTGCTGTGTTCTTTTAAGTGTTCAGTGTCTTTTGCTTGCCATCAGTCTGACAGTTGCAGGGAAGAAGCTGTTGAAAAGCTGCTGTTGTTCTGTGTGTGATGATGCTGTCCGCTCTGTTGTGTCTGAGCAGAGAGTGAGCTGGATGGTGTGAGTCCCTGATTATTCTCTGCTCTTTTTCAGCAGCGTTGTTGTGTACAGAGAGTACATGGAAGGAGGCTTTGTGACCCTTTGCAGAGCCTTCCTCTCTGTCTGTGTGGTGGTCCCGTACCAGACAGTGATGCCTGTGGTGAGGATGCTCTCTACAAGTCCTCTGTAGGCCTGGGTGAGACGGCGATGATTCATGCCAGCTTTCCTGAGATAGAAATAAAGCCTTTGCTGGGCATTTTTCACTGTTGCTGTGGTGTTGAGAGTCCAGCTCAGGTCTGATGTAACCTGCAGGCCCAGGAATCTGTGGCCGTTGGCCCTCTCCACCTCTGTCCCTTTGATGATAAGAGGCTGCAGGGGAGGGGGGGTTCTTCCTGAAATCCAGTATTACTTCCTTAGTCTTGTCCGTGTTGAGGATGAGGTCATTTTCCTCTCCATAGGCAAGAACACTGTCTACCAGAGTCCTGTACCCAGACTCGTTCCCCCCCCTTGATGAGCCCCAGGATGGTGGTGTCACCAGCATATTTGATGACGATGGAGTTTTCCTGGGTGGAGACACAGTCATGGGTGTACAGGAGTTTGGGGCTGAGGCAGCGGCCCTGTCGAGATCCAGTGCTGACGGTGAGCTCAGCAGAAACGTGCCCTCCCATTCTCACCACCTGTGGTCTGTCTGTCAAAAAGTCCAGAATCCAGTTGCAAGTGGGAGTTGGGATGCCGAGGTCTGTCAGCTTCTCCATCAGCTTGCCCGGGTGGATGGTGTTGAAAGCTGAGCTCTAGTCCAGCATCTGCTGCTCTCCAGGTGTTGCAGAGTAGCTATTGCTGTTGCATCATCTACTGATCGATTGGGACGGTATGCAAACTGGATGGGGGTCTATGGTGTCCAGGACCCTGTGGTTGATGTGTGTGAGAACCAGTTTTTTTAGACACTTCATAACGACTGGTGTGAGGGCCACTGGCCTGAAGTCGTTCAGGGAGAAGCTGTCAAGTTTTTGGGAACTGGTATAATGATGGAGGATTCAAAAATACATGGGACTACTGCCTGGGATAGTGACAGGTTGAAGATATCAGTGCACACAGCTAGTTGTTCCCCACAGGCCTTCAAAACTCTGGGAGGAACTCCATCGGGTCCCACAGCCTTGTGGGGATTCACTTTTTTCAGAGCTATGTGATAATAAAGATGACGTGGAAAATGCAAAGGAACACAAAACATTACTTACCGACAGGTTGCTACCCCACCGCAGTGTTAAGGAAGATACTTTTACTGTGCCACATTCATAAATAAGCACATTACTCATTTGCACTTCAGATGTCCCATTAGTAACTTCTTATTGTTGTTTTTTAAGCTACTTAACATGGACCTATGGATCTTTGAAGCTAAAATAAACAACTCAATGAAGCAGTGTTGTGTTTACACAGAACATATAACACACAACAGCGAAGAACCATTTCAAATAGTATCTTTACTAATTTGTTACTGGCAGTCTGTCACAAAAACTGATATTTTGTTCATATTTCATTGGTTTCCCAGGTTAGTTTCCCTCTCAGACTTTTTTATATTTAGTTGAATCTATGTAAAAAATAAATGAAAGATTTAAAAAAAAGTCTGAAAGGCATAAAATAACATTTTGCACCAACAAAAATGCTCAAGAATGGTTTTGTGGTAAATGGATTGGTTCCTATAGAGTGCTTTTCTAATCTACCTGAGCACTCAAAACACGTTATACATTTTATCTGAGTGCTTTCTATCTAACATTCCTGCTCCAATGGATGCATCAGAGAGCAACTTGGAGTTAGTCTCTTGCCCAAGGATACTTGACATACAGACTAGAGCACCGATTAGTAGATGACCTGCTCTACCTCCTTGGCAGCAACCCCATTTTTCAGCATGATAATGATCCCAAACACTTTGCCAGTGCAGTCAAAGCATACCTGGATAGAAAAGCAAACACTGGAACAGTATCAGTCATGGATTGTTCTCTCCAAAGCCCAGACCTAAACATTACTAAAGCAGTGTGGGAAAATCTGGACAGAGAATGGAACAAAAGGCAGCCAACGTCCAAAGAAGAGCATTGAATGTCCTTCAGGAACCCTGCAGAACTATTTCTGAAGACTACTTAAATAAATTGCAAGAGTTCTAAGAGAGTTCAGGCTGCATTGAAGAATGGATGTAGCCATACAAAAAATCTAATTTAGTATTTCCATTCATGCTTGCATGTTTCAGTAAAGTGCTGCACCTCATTCCCATTCTCCTCGAAAAATATTAAGAAATGAAGGGCATGGAAGAATGGAAGAAAAGCTTGCTCCGTGCACTGCTGAAACAATCTGCAGAGGTTTCCATCGTGGGCTTATCTCTCTGTGAGGAAAAGCTATAAATGTGCCTGAAAAAGCCTGAAACACTTGAAACCCATCACTCACAAACGTCAGCTGACTGACCCTTGGAATCAGCAAAGAGCTGTGGAGCGATAGTATCAGAGCAATCCCTCGGACTGCATTCTTCTGGACAGAGAACTCTGATATTGTCCACTGGGATTGCCATACCTATCACAGCTGCAGTCTTCTGCTTCTTCTCAACCACCATTATGTCTGGCTAGTTGGCCAGTATGTCTGACTGGAACTTAAAGTCCCACAGGACCTTAGCCCTGTTCTTCTTAACCACTTTTGGCGGTGCCTCCCATCAGGAATTGGAGAACTGGCCTATTCTGTGCTTCTCTGATGTTGGCTTCCAGCCTCCTTCTCCATGGAGAGAAGTCCTGTCCCATTTTTTTTTAACATGTTATTGCCATGTAATTCAAAATGAGCTAATATTGTCATGGTCGGCTGTGTGGCAGGCAGGCAGGAGTGGTGGACACAAAATGCAGGATTCTCAGGACACGAGGTTTAGACAGAAAATGCAGCTTTATTGCTGGAGCAGAACATCAAGATAAAATAAAACTCACAAAAGCAAACAAAACTCTAAACAGAGATGCAGGAGGACTGGAAATCCTAAACACGCAGCAAGTGAGGGTGAACAGACGTTAACGATGCGACACCGAGTAGGGGAAGACACAGACACTAAATACAAGAGGTGAACGGAGCAAAGAGGAAACAGCTGGGAGACACGGCTGACGTTGATTACACTGACGAGACAGGGAGAGCACAAAGCTGAACGCACTGACAAAGGACACAGACCTACAAAATAAGACAGGAAGCACACGACAGACAGAGACAGACTCGTAAACAGGCATAATGACGTCATGGACAAACAGAGGGACATACGGGCAGAGAAGACTAAGCACAGGCAACCTAAACCAAACATAAGGGCAAGATAACAAAACCTAAACCAGACATAATCATCATCGTCATCAACATCATCATCAGATAACTAAAGAATCAGAATATAATTGTAATCAAAACAGTATCACCAGAGAATAACCAATCCATAATGCAAAAATAAACCAAAACATAAGAAACTCAAAATGCTGGGTCGACCCGACCCAGGACCGTGACACATATCTGTCTCAAAATGACACTTTTTTTCAGTTAATCATTTTGATCATTTTGTATGTTTTTCTGTATTGTGTTGTGAATAAAATATAAGTTAACAAGATTTGCAAGTCATTGAATTTTTACTTACATTTAACAGTTTCCCAACTTTATTAAAGTTGGGTTTATATACATATAGAACTGTACTCGATCTAAAATATGATGACCATTTGAAATTTACATCCTGGCTGTAGGTGAGTGAGTGCTCCCAAAAAATCCCCCCCTCCCCCCCCCCCAAAAAAAAAGTCTTGAAAGTGGAAGTTCTTGATTGTTATTATATTAGTGGTATTATATTCTACTGTGCTATTCAGGAAAGTGAGGCAGAGACAGAGGTCATCCATGGCAAAGACTAAGTAAAGTCTAAGTGGTGCCATGACACCAGTCAGTCAGAAGTGCCAGCTTAATGCCAGATCAATATATATATATCTGACCTTTTACCAGACCAGAGGCTCATCCTTATGTGTAATAACCTAACTGAAACTACATGTACTATGTTGAATAAATGTTCTAATCAAGAACCTCTACTAAAAGCTTAATAATAGAATATAAAAGTATAACAGACAATTTGAATAACCTAGTAATTCAAATAGCCTCGTCTAACCTGCTCCTCAGAATAACTTTCGGTTTCAGTTCTGCAAAGCCTGCAACTTCCTGTCAACTGCAACTTAGTCTTTCTGAAAGACACACACACACTGTTTAAACATCTGAATGCAATATCAATGCTGCAGATTATATTACTAATGCAATAGTAATGATGATGATTATTTAACAATAGCAGTAAAATAATTTCCCTGCTCCACAAAATACACTGAACAAAAATATAAACGCAACACTTTTGTTTTTGCTCCCATTCCCCATGGGATGGACGTAGAGACCTAAAATTCATTCCAGATACACAATATAACCATCCCTTCCAAACAGTGGTCACAAATCAGTCCAAATGTGTGGTAGTGGGCACATCTGCCATATTGCGATAATCCATCCCACCTCACAGGTGTGCCACATCAGGATGCTGATCTGACATCATGAGTAGTGCACAGGTGTACCTCAGACTGCCCACAACAAAAGGCCACCCTGGAATGTGCAGTTTTTTGCGCTATTGGGGATCTGGGGACCCAGAACCGGTCAGTATCTAGTGTGACCACCATTTGGTGGGATGGATTATCTCAATATGGCAGATGTGCCCACTACCACACATTTGGACTGATTTGTGACCACTGTTTGGGAGGGATGGTTATATTGTGTATCTGGAATGAATTTTAGGTCTCTACGTCCATCCCATGGGGAATGGGAGCAAAAACAAAAGTGTTGCGTTTATATTTTTGTTGAGTGTATATATATATATATATATATATATATATATATATATATATATATATATATATATATATATATATATATATATATATAAATATATGTACATACATTTTTACAGCATATTGTGTTCTGTATCCTGATTGGCTGTAGACCATTGTCACTCAGTCTTTTTTTTTCTTTCTTCCCCCCCTTCTCACCGTCTCTTCTCCCCTTTGGTTTTCTTTCTCTCCCTCTCTTTCTTTCATTCTTTCTCCCTGTCCTATCCCCCAGTCATGTCTGTCCCGTTTGTAGCAACTGAAAATAAAATAAATTCATAATTATAATAAAGGTCAATCAAATGGACCAATATGGCAAGGCCATGATGATCCACTTGGTAAAATAAATCTGCTTGGCATCTTTCTTGGCCTTAAGACAACAATTCTGATGGCTAAAGATCCAAACGGGACACAAAAAAAAAAAAAAAAAAAAGTGTGTAAAGAGGAGTTTTACAGCCCCCGGATCCAGGGAGGGCCTGTTTTGTATGAGCCTGGGCCACATAAAGCATATAAACCAAACCATAATCAGGCCAGATATGGCATGCCATCACATAAATAGTGCCATCATTGCCAGGCCTAGCCAACATCTGGTTGACATGCACCCTGCCATGACGCCAGTCAGTCAGAAGTATCAGCTTGACACCAGATCTGGGCCAGACCTGTCTGCTATGTGGGCAGAGGCTACAGAATGTGAATGACGTTCAGCAGCTTCAAGCAACTATAGTAGAAACTTTACTTCCAGGTGAGTGATTGAAGCGACTGCTAATGAGAGACTCTGTTGATGACCTGCAGTAAATAATTTAGAGGGTTAACTAAACAACCAGAGCCTGAAATGTCCAAGCAACCAGCCACCAGCTCCAAAGAAATGTGAATCGCATAAAAGTCCTCCTGCGATATTTCTGACTTCCACACTCTTCTGGTGTTTTGTGGCACCATTCTTAAGCCAGTTGTGATAACATTTAATAATCTTCTCCCACTAGAAGTTTATTAAAAGAAAAAGTTTTAGGCCTAATTTTAAAGTTAGTGTCTGAAAACTGAAACAGACATAGGAAATGTTTCTGTAGCAGGGAATTCTGATAGCTGAGGAGTCCCTATCTGTAGGAGGACTCTGGGAAGTGCTCCGTCGGGATAATATGGTGTTAGGATTCCTTTGAGATATTCACATTTTATTAAAATCACTTCAGGAGTTAACATGGAGGCAGTATTGTAAGCAAATTTCCAGTTGTTTTCTGATACAACTGAACAAGCCAGTTAACTGTTTTTTGCTGCTCTGAATTTATATTCGAATATCAGCTGTGAAGGACCTTTTTGCAAACCTCTAACTCAATCATCATTTCATCTTTTCAGTCTTACAGATGTACTCAAAATAAAAAAAGCTCTTTTCACATTTGGTCGAGACGTGTTTCTTCAAACTGAAATGCTGTGAGTTGTGTCTTTACAAGTTCTGGTTGCCATAGAAACAAGGTTGTTAGAGCCTGGAGATGCACACTTTTAGAAAGTTTGAAAACATAATAAGCGAAGAAGAAGAAGAAAAAGATAACATAAGAAAAGTGAACCAATAACTCTTTTTGAAAAGTCTTCAACAGACAGCCATGTCTTCAAGGCCCAGAAGCCAGAAGCAGTTTTCACAGTAAGTTTTTGTGGAGTGTTTCTACTGTTTTTCTCTGTGAAGCCCGATTCGGTAAATGATGTATGCTAATTACTTTTTACTGTTCTTGCAGGAACACGTATGGTTTGGGGGAAAAGAAGAAAACCCATGATCAGAGTGTTGTCCTGTGTGAAATGCTGAAGGGAGAAAGACAGCTCGCAGGGCTTAAAGCCAAGGATGAGGAAGGCACACAGGTGTGAATTTGTCACTGGCATTTCTGGCAGTTTAAGGTTTATCAGGTAGCCAGTGTTAATGGTCAGTGTTGGGACTAACGCGTTATGAAGTAACGCGTTACAGTAACTACGTTATTATTGTGGTAACGAGCACGGTAACTAGTTATTATGCCAAAATCAGGAACGCGTTACTCGTTACTGGGATTTAGATAGGCTCGTTATTCGTTACTTCATGTGGTGGCTCTCGCGGAGCTTCCACAGATTCAATAACATTAGCAAGTGGTGGAGGCCAGCAGGTGGATGAAGGAAAGGGGAGGCAAGAGGAGGAGAGACCCGAAGCGGCCGCCCGTCCGAGTATCAGGTGAACTGACCTTCAGGTAAGAAGTTATGACCTGCAGTCTATCTGGGTCAGATATAAACCAAGTTTAGTTGGAGTTTATTTTCGTTGTGTTGACTTTTTCGTACTGCGTGCTAGCTAGCATGACGGGGTTTCTATAGAGATTGACAGACCACGTGACTTTCGCGCATTGCATGCCGGGAACTCGTGGCAAAACAATCCAAGTACCGCATCAAATGCAAGCATTTGCAGCACCGCAAAACGTTCATTCTCCGGTTCCAAAACCTTCTTGCTTTTTCTTTGCCCCCCAAAAAAGTTATGTTCAAAACGAAGGAGAACAATGCCGGTCCGTACAAAGACAGACTCGACGAAAAGTCAAAGAAAAGATAAGAGGAAAAAATCAAAGGAGTGAAAGGGTCAGACCCTTACGAGCACACAGAGGGACCAAAGATGTTAGCGTGCTGCCCAACTTTCACCACGCTCATATTTATAATTATACGGTTCTTGGAGTGAGTGCATACACTCGTGAAGTTTAGTAACTTTAGGTCACTGCAACAAGCCCAGGTACAGTTTACCGACGGATGGGTGCAGGACCTTGAAATGCACCGTGTAGAAAGTAAAGACCATCGTACATATCATAAATTTACCAGTCTCACAAATCGTCTTCATAAATACACATTCGTTAACCGTTTATTAATAGGACCTTTGAGCTCAACGTTAATTAATTAGCAGTGGAAATAATTTCTGGTACGAGTTACAGAAAAGTAGCAGTGACAATAATATTGTATGCTGTAATCGTACTGGGCAATTAGTGATAGAAAACAACAGTTTTATCCTGTGAATAAAAGTATATGTTTTTGTCAATGTACCATAATAACAGAAGCGAAACACAATATTGTGTCAGGACAATTCACTATTTATGCACAATAAACAAAGGAGCATAGCGCGACAATTTCTGTTCAGCGCCAGACTTGCTTGTAACCTATATCACCAATTATGTTAAGAAAAATGACGCATTAACTACTACAAAACACTGACCTTCGTGTAAATGCTTGGAGCAGACTAACATGTGAGCTGGAGGGTTCTGGGACGTTATATTTGCTCTTTGAATGGCTGCAATCCAGGCCACCCGTCGCCTCTTTGTTACTTCGGAAACATGGCTCGAACAATTTCTCTTCAACGACGTAATCCGATAACAACCGATCTCTTTACCCGTCGGCTTCCCGTGGCTGTCATGCGACCGGCTATTGCAGTTAATAATACAACGGCTTCTTGACATTTTTGTGTTTCTTTTTATCGCTGTGTGACTGGTTTCAATTGAAAGCCTGCGTGTGCTAGTACCTCTTGCCACGAGTTCCCAGAATCCTTTGCGGTTTTACCCCTGAATGACGTCACATTTTCAATCTCTATACAGCTGGGTGGTGCTATGTTACTGATGTTGAACTTTATTTTGTTTATACGGTTAATTATTAGAGTTTCCAACCGTCCTGTAAAAAACGGAATTGTCTCATATTCAGAGAAATTATTACGCGTTTCGTATTGAGGTGAAAAGGAACAATTTGTCCCAGACTTCAGCTACAATGAAAAAGACACAAAGCTGGAGTTATTCTGTGTTTACGCTGCACAGCTGCCTCTTCTTCTCTCATCCTCTCCCCTCCCTCTCCTGTTTCTACTTCAATCATGAAACTGATCAATGATCAGCTGATCTGCTTTTCCCTCTTGTTTATTTATCGTCCGCTTTGCACCAGAAAGAGGAAACCACCGGATGTCACGTTAAACAACAGCAGCACGTTTGATCAGCTGTTGTTAGAATTTATTTAATATTACTTTCTAGTATCAGCTGATGTTTGCTGGAGCCATAAAGCTGGATATGTGGTGGTTTTGTCCCAGTCCAGCCCTGTATGCAGCTCATCTGCAGTCTGGTGTTACCTACATCTTCCTATTCAGAAGGCAGAATTTCCGAGTTCTGAGTACAATCAAAAAGCGCCACGACTGCAGTTTTTGTGTTGGATGTAAAAAGCGCACATGACGCTGTAACGTAGGCTAGAATCATGGCGGTGGTCAACGACGGTCCAGGCGTGGGATTTCTCTGTGTTCCCCGGGCCATCTTGTTGATTTTCACGTTTTGTTGCTTCCTGTTTTATTTTGTTAATCTGTCTCCATCTTGTTTTCTCCTGGTTAGTTTCAGCTGTTTTCCCCAGTGTTTTCATTTCCCCCGATTACCCCAATGTGTAATTAAACCTCTGTTTGCATTTGTTCGTTGCTGCCTTGTACTGTTTACCCGCCTGTGTGGCCTGGCCCTAGTTCAGCTTCACTTGATATCTCTTCAACACAGATGTTTTGGATACGAAGCAGTTGTTTCTTGAGAGTCTGTTGATAGCTTTATGTCCTCAGTTTTAAGCTCTTTTCAAACACACGGTTTCACCATAAGTACCCTTGAGGCCTACTGTCCTGAAAGTCATCACAAGTATTCCCTTAGTAACGTAAACCTTTTCTACTTTGTGTGCATTTCTGTAGGAGCTAAAAAGTTTGAAGGACCAGACAAAGGAGCTGCAGGATGACATTAATAAAATACAGGAGCGCTTTCATGAAGCCTTTGTTGAGGTACTGTAGAAG
The DNA here is from genome assembly GCF_964374335.1 of Astatotilapia calliptera. Lineage (NCBI taxonomy): Eukaryota > Metazoa > Chordata > Actinopteri > Cichliformes > Cichlidae > Astatotilapia > Astatotilapia calliptera. Next base: position 3,667,163 of record NC_137422.1, on the reverse strand, counting down.
ACCATTTCACACAAGCTGAATTTCAGTTTTATGGTTGGAACGAAACTCAAATTGGACCTGAAACTGTGTAGGATGAAGATGCTGATGATGCTCTGGAGGAAGCGAAGGCAGACAGCAAAGAGTTCATTCAAAAGGAGGCAGAGTTAGAGAGATTAAAGAAAGAGTATGCTGAACTGATGGAGAGGAGAGAGGAGCTACAGCATCAAGTTCAGAGGCACTCAATGTACAAGCACTTCATGGAGCGTGTGCTTAAAATAACAAAGGTACAGTATTTTTATTTCATGCTAACAGTAATCAGTTCATTTAAATAATGTCTTTATTGTCAGTGCACATGCATATCATGTGTGTATATATATATATTATTTTTTGACTTTTGGATCCAAATCATTTTCACCCCTCAGCTGTTCCAGGCTAATGGTGGGCGGCGTGGACAACTTGGTGAATGTAATAACTTGGCGACAAGTATGAGGAGACATATGATTTTGAAATTCATACCATAGCTGATCTACTACGTCATTTTTTTTTTTACCCTTATCTGTGTTTCTATTGTCCTGAACCGTCTGCCAGAGGACAGACTTTCAAACAAAGTGACCAGGGTGGGATGAACGTCTCATTGTGGTGTTTTAATTTTACTTTAATGTTATTAATGTCCTACTTTGAGGCAATAGGAATTGTCAAAGACTTTACAGGCGAGAGACAGGCATCTGATGATCTTCTGGGTGATGATGAGGACCCTTTAGAGCACTTTCTTCTCTGATGCTGTGCAGCTGTCAAATCTCATACAGATTAAATATGTCAATCTGCACTTTATGGAGCAGCAAGAGAAGGACACCAGTTGTTTTTTAGTTGACTTGGTTCTTTCAGAGGATCCTCGGGACAAGAGCAGGGACATAGAGACTGGCCCCGGTGTGGTAGAGGGTTAGCCCTGATGCTGGGGGAGACGTTGTCCAGTGTATCTGCTCTCCTTGTAGCTGATGGAATTTAGGATTAACTGCTATTAAATCAGCGTGGCTGAAGTCCTTGCTATGATGTGAACAGCCTTAGGATACATCCTGTGACTGTGTGATGCAGATGAACAAGAGCCAAGTTAGCGTCAGCATCTGGTGGAATATACACAGCAGTTATCACAACAGTACCAAACACTGTTTCAGAAATATCTCAGATATCAAATATCAATATTTGACTATTTATCCATCCATCCATTCATGACTCCCATGTTAAAATACCAGCTTTACAGTATTAAAAAGCATACAGTTAGAGTCTGCAGGAAAATGTAGTCCCAGTGCTGTGTTGAGACAAGCACAGGTGAACTATTATCAGTCTAATAGCAGAACCCACAAGCTAAACAAAATACCAAAAGGGGAACACTGGAAGCTAACGAGGAAGAGGAACAAGAAGCAAAAGCAGACAATGAGATGAAAAAATAGGGGAAGACAGAGGGGTGAGTGAAGGAACCACTGAAAGTCAAAGGGGAAAATGAGACTGGGAAAAGTAAAACTAACAGTAACCATGCAGAACAGGGAATACCGAAATAAAACAGAGCCAATCAAAGGTTGCTTTTTGTATGAAAACGTGTGGGGGAAAACCTGCTGTGTGTCAAACTCCAGCACAGAGAGCACAGAGCACCATCCATAAGTATTGTATCAATTATTAATGATGATAATAATGATGTTAAACAGTGATTCCTCCACCGAAAACACTGAAGATAAAGCTACAAGCAAAGCTGTGTGTATGTCTGTGTGTTACAGTTTGGGGATACTGAGGCTCTCGCAGACTACACAGAGAGTCTGCTCCATTTTCAAGATCAGTTCTACCAGAAGGAGATGAAGTTGCAGGATGAGGTCGACCAGCAGAAGAAAGCACTGTTAACCCTGCAGGACCAGCACAACTTGGTGGTAATGCAGAAAAACAGTCTGCTGTCTCAGCTCCAGACCGAGCTAGAGAAGACTCAGGCCGAAGCTCTCACATGGGTACCGGACACAATCCTGGATCACATCCCTGCAGCAGAACTAAGGCTAGGTCAAATATACACTGTGAATGGCATTATGTGTTGCTGTCTTCATACAGGAACAAAAGTGGAACCACATTCAGGAAACAGCTGCAAAGAAGACACTACAACTGGGAAAGATTAAGATGGCGATCCTAAACCTCTATGAAATGACAGCAGGTGCCATAGGAGAAAAGGAAGGAGTTGATATGAATGACACAGAGACGCAGCTGAACAAGGTAAACTCGCAGATCAGTTACTGACAAAGAGCTAGAGCAGCAGGAAATGATCAACATAACCGCCTGTTCTTCTTCTTATAGCTGCAGGTGTTCTCTGAGGATGAAAATGACATAGTGAAACAATATGAAGCCAGACTTCATGCAGCCAGTGATGGAAAGAAGCCAAACAAGGACAAAGGGAACACAAAACCCAGAAAAAAATGAACGCATATTCAGTTTCTTGGCATACCGAATCATTTATTACTTCAAATAAAGGTTGAAAATATTTAGGTTTTTGAGCTGTTTTCAAACTGAATATGACTGAATAGTTAATATTTTAGCTAGGACAGGTAACTTCAATAATACCTGAAAACTCAATTCCATGTGCAATCAGCAGCTGATTAGTTACTTTGGAAAGGCTCCTTAGTTTGTCTTCCTGGCTGTATTTATTCAGTTAGCAGTGGTGGAGCATTCGAGTGGAGCTACTGCGACTGGTTTTAATTTATTTATTTTGTTTTTCAATCCAGTGCCTGTTTTATTAAACAGTAGAATCAGGACATATATGTGAACCCAGCTGTCATCCTTAGTAGGCTGACACCTCAGACACACACTCCACGTCTTAATGTTACAGTATTTAGGATGTGCACTCTCAGTGACATCAAAAGGAGGCAAAACCTCATTATGTAGTCCTCATAATAAAGCAACTTGAGGCAATTGTAGTTGTGAAGTGGCATTGCATACATATACATACATATACATACAATACTGTATATCCAGAAAGCCTACATGCAGATGGTTTTGGGTGTCCACGTGACTGTTATGCAAATCATTGAAAACACAGAGGACAACACTGCCACCCTGTGGACATCAAAGAGTATTTTATTTACTCAGTGAACGAGCCCATTTATTTTCTTGGGCTGGTTAGATGTGCTTCTAATTAATAGTTAGGTAGAAGCATGTTGGATATTTGCTGAGGTTGTTGCATCTCTTAATCACAAGATGTTTACTCAGAATGCAGCAAAGCTCACACACAAAGGCACAGCCATGTGAATACAGTCCAGTGCAGTTGTGAGTAACACATCAGTGTAGATGTCTGTTGAACTAATAAAAATGTGACATGAGATTGTTTTTGGTGTCATTTCTAAAGCTCCCTGTCAGCAGAACTACACAAAAACCAAGAACAAAAATCAATGAGCTCAGCTGAGAGGTGGAGCATGTGCAAAAGAAGAAGCTGCTACATTTTGGTGCTGGTGGACATTTGTGACATGGCTTTGGCCTTACTGGCCTTAAAGATTCCTTCTTGTCTGCTGCTGTTGTTTCATTAACAACCTCAGATATTTACAACACATATTTGATTTTGCTCTCAGAGTGAACACAAAGCACCAAAGACTCATTCAAGAACAGGAAAGAATGAATGAAAACCTGATTCTGTGTCATATAGCAGAAACTCAGTGCCACTAGGGATACAAACGTGTTCAAGGTAACCTGCTGAAGAAAAACACAAGCATCGGTATGAGAAAGAAGAGTGATTTAAGTGACTTTGAGTGTGAAACTGCTGATCTACTGAGTTTTTCCACATGACCTCTGTAGGGTTTACAGAGAATGATCTGAGAATGAGGAAATATCCAGTGAGCAGCAGTTCTCTGGGTGAAAACGGCTTTTTGATGCCAGAGGTCAAAGGAGAGGGCTCGGCTGCATCAAGCTGATAAGAAGGCAACAGTAACTCAGAAATGCCTCTGTACATCCAAGCTATGCAGAAGAGCATCTCTGAACACATTGAACCTTGAAACGGATGGGCTACAGCAGCCAGAGACCATATCTGGTGCCACTCCTTTCAGTTAAGGACAGGAAACCCAGGCTACAGCTCTCAGGGGCTCAGCAGAATATTGCAAAAACATTGCCTGGTCTGAGGAGTCCTGATGTCTGCTGTGACATTTATGGCAGGGCCAGAATTTAGTGTAAACAGCGTGACTCCTTCCTGCTGCTCCTGGTGTAATGATGGACATTTTCTTGACATAATTTGGATCTCTTAGTACCACTGAGCACAGCTTACCTGAGTATTGTTGCTGACTGTGTCCATCCCTTTATGACCAAGAAGGGTACACTTAGCTCTTAGCATAACCCCACTCAGTATGTCCGGTGCTGTATGAGTAAAACTCTCTGGACTCGAGATGGGTAGAGCTCAGGCGTGGTTTATTCCCCTTTTGTGGGTCTCTGCAATAACATGGGACATGAGTAACCATGGGTTTCCAGCAACAGGATTCCGCCCAAACTATCAAGAGAAGTTTCAAATTATTAGACACGACAGTCTCCTCTAGCTGTTAGCCGCTAGCTCAGTGTGTCCATTTTTCCTACCGTCTAACCCATTAATTTCAAAACAAGATCATAAAACTGAAATCTACTCAGATGCTACTGTATGGGCAGTTCATGCTGTTAATGCACTGCCATGTTAACCTCAATGAGGATTTTCAAATATGTTTTAAACTCATGTTCAGTCAGGGCGGACTGAGGAAGAACTTACCACAGCAAAAGCTTCATTGCCACTAACGGGATAAGATTAGGGAAAACCAGTTTACCAGTAGCAGACTTTTAAAATCGAATCTTTCAAAATAAACCCATGGTTGCGATCCCAAGTTTAACAGGAATTTAACCACGACAAAACCATGTTCATTCTTTTACATCATTACATTAGCAAGTACAACCTTCAGGTGGAGACCCAAACGCATGATTTGTGTAACTGTGTATTTAGGCTGTATGTGTGATGATGTTCGTGCAACGTTTAAATGAGATTGGTCCACGTGTTGGGGAGGAGAGAGGGTACATATGCAACAAGAATATTATTTTTATTATTAATATTTTATATTGTATTTTTATTAGTACATTTCCAAAACTTTCAATTCCAGTTGAGAAAAATTAAAAACGGACATTTTAATCATTTCTCGGCTTGACGTCGCTCTTCAGCATATCAATGAACAGCATCAACACACTGCTCTAAATGTTTCTGTCCGGTCAGGCACTAAAACTATCCAGTCATGAAGCTTCAGGAACAAACAAATCAAACCAGTTAGATACGGCCCGAGTGAATCCGAGTGAGTCTGTCTTGCGTTTCTGTGCAGGGTAGCCAATCAGATGTTAGGTATCATCTGATGATGAGCAATAAAAAATATTATTTATTAATTATTTTATGATGCAGATGCAGGCACCATCAAATAATTATGTTAAGTTAAATTAATTATGCATTTAATATTTTTATTTTAATTAATTAATAATATGTATTTATTGTTTATGTATTTCCAACTTGACTAGATCAATGACACTTTTGATGAACTGCACGCAGTTATTTCATTCTGGCACTCTCGGCGCTCCATACCTCTCTGGCTCCATCCCTGCACTGCAGTGTTTTTCCAGCAGATGTCGGCAGCAGAAAGCCCAGTTACTGCTTCTATGCTGGTGTTTGCGTCTCCACCGGGACAGCTGTTGTCGGAGGTTCTGTTTCTTTGGTTTACAGCTCACACACGGCTGACGATCGGCGCCTGCTCATTGCGTCTTCTCTGCTGCCGCTGCTTGGATCGCGGACCTGGAGGGTTTCTGTCCCGTCCGTGTGCTCCTGTGTGCGCGTATGTGTGCGCTGTGTCTGATGGTAACCCATGGATTGACGGAGGGGGAGGCTATTGTTACCAGCCCGGTGGCTTGTTCTGCTGCAGCTGCAATTTCAGCAGAGAATGCCCAAAGCAAACGGAGCGGTAACTGCACGGATAGCGCAGGAATACACCAGAGGATCAAGGTAATTACAAGCGTATTTGTTTCTTTGTAGCCATGCCCCAGATTTGTTTCTTATTCTCTGTGGAGTAATAATAATGAATAAAAACGAGGTCTCGCGCGAGGCTGTAGAATGGTGTCAAATCACAGCATCGCGCGCGGCTCGTACTATCGGAGGCTGTGGGTTTGTTTACCAGCGCTAAATGACACTTTGAGCCGCTACAAAGGTCCTGATGTCGGCGAAACACGTCCACACCGTGGGCAGCATCCTTCAGCAGCCTGGCCCTGCGTGTGTCTGGGATGGAGACACTGAAGGCAGCGGCAGCAGCTCTCGGGCCTGCTGGGGGAGCTTCGAGAATACAGCGAAGTTATTCAACATTTTTCCTGACAGCTGAAAGCAGAAGCACTGCTCAGATATTCATTACGCTTTATTATACTGGCGTGTTTCTGCTACTCCTGTTTGTCCTGAAATGATAACCCGTAACATTGTACTCTCTGAGTCTCACATAGTTTTTGCAACATTTTTGGGTCTTATTAAGTCTTTATTGGCTTAATAACTGCCTCACTCACTGATACACATTCTGCGCAGTAACTCACATGTGATACATATTAGTAAGCACAAACACAACACAGCGGTTAGGTCTTAAATTGAACCAATGTATGCCAGTTCTTGAATACTGAGTACATGAATATTTTTTCTAATCATTGTACATGTTTTAATTTTTCTGAAGCACAGAAAAAAAGAGATTCTGTTTGTGAGGTTTCGCTGGGAAGATGTAAAAGTTTTATTTATCCAGTTTGAAACCAATGAAAAAGATCAACAAAGTGCAACGATTCCATTGTACTTGATTAGCTAATAGATGAGGAGTCTGTAAATGTTTTACAGTCTTCAGAGAGAATCATCGAGAGTAGGCTCCAGACCACCAAGGGCTAAAAAAAAAAAATCCCTAATTCACTGGGTGTTCTTTATCTTTAGTAATTCAAGTAACTGCACAGGAACCTGAGTCATTCAGTTACAAAACATTTAAGTATGTCCTGCTGTACTCACTTTGTGTTGGAATTCTCTCTCACACTCTCTCCTTCTCTTTAGAGCTCCAATGATGCTTACTCCTAAATTAAATGGCATTTGATCAAATTCCCAGGCTTGTGGTCCACCAGGAAGTTTTTAACCACAGGGCTCCCAGTCAACATAAAGTACCCGGGGACGGATGGATATTCAGTTTATGTAAAAGTCCAAACCTCAGATTTTGGCAGTGACCATTACAGTTCAAACTCTATGTGCTTAACACAGGAAACACAAACATTAGACCTGTGTAGGTTTGTATTGTTTTAAGGCAGGGAAAAAACCCAAAGTAAACTTTACAAAGAAATAAAATGCAAGTTAACACACACACACACACACACACTTCCAAAGAACAGGACCACACTTACCGAAATCAACGTCTGCACACTTTGATCTAGAAATAGTTAAAAGATCTGCAGTTTAGAATATTACAGAACATTTGTTACATTTTGGTTGGAACTTGTCCTGGTGACCTTATTGCTATCATTATCAAAAGTGAGATCGCTGTCCAAATGACACTAAGGTTTCTGACTTGAAACTTTGTCTCAAGTTTGCCTTCAGTTCTAAATGTCTCAGGTTTTGAGACATCCAGACATCAGCACAGATAATTAGTGAACAGAGGTTAGATCATCAGAAAAAAAAAATTAGTAGTAGTTTATAGCTAATAGTTTTCTGTATAATATGAAGTGAAAGTTGAATAAATATGATTGTAGGTTGAGAAAAAAATATATAAACTAGACAAGCGAATCTAGAGGAATCCAAGGAAGAAGCACGACACTCTAAACAGGAATAACAGCTCCGTGTTAAACCTGTGAGATTGAAGTCGTCATCAGTTACAAGCCTAATCCAATCAGAATATGTCATTTTTTTATATTGTTGTCTAAAGATTTGGAGGTCAGAATAAAAAAAAATTCAATTTGACAAAAAAGAGTTTAAACTCCTCCACATGATATTAAATGAACACACCACTTCTTTAATAATGAATATGACTTAATGTGTTAATATGTTTTGATTCAGTACGTATCCTGATAGAGTAATCTTAGCTAGTTTCATTTGTGAAACTGGGCTTATGACATTAAAATTAGCCGATGCAACCAAACACTTTATGCACCCGCAGTAACTTAAATGTGCAGAGGGCAAAATGTGACTCATTTCAACAATCCTACCTCCGACCATGAACCACTTCAGCAAAAAACTTGGTTCAAGTCCAGCTCCCAAGTCTCCACTCGGAGGTTTATTAAATAAAGCTCAGCGTGTATTCCGAGAGTAAAACACAGCCTGCAAAGGCAGAGTACATGTTCATCAGTCAGGTAGTGTGAAAGGGTGCAGTCCCGTCTCTGTTCCCTCTCCTAGGTTGGGTCTCCACCCTTTGTGCTGGGTCTCCTGCCAGAGCTCGTCTGTGATTTAGTACGCTGACCACATGCAGCCGCTGCCATATGTTTCAGAGGACAGCTCATATTTAAAGCTTCAGTGCCCATTCCTTGGTAGCCTCTAGATGAAAGTCGTTAAACGTTTTTTGGTTACAAGCCACCATCTTAGAACAGACGGGAAAGATTTGTCTTCAGACAACAGCAACACAGCAGAAAGGTAGCATCCTGCTACCTACTGGGTAAAAACATACATTCAGTTCACTTTGCATAGTCAGACGCTCAGTTTGCTCTCTGTGTCATTTGTTTATAGAAACTCAACAGGACACAAGGAGGTCAAATGGACTCAAATATAAAGTAAATTCTGTTGCTACAGTGTGACACTACAGTGTGGCATTTTGTCTAAATATCAGAGCTACACTCTTAAGGTGGATCCTTTTTGTGGACTTTTTAAACCAAGAAGGAGCCATCAGTGTTATCTGCACGTCTGCTGTTTGGCTCCTCAAAGCTCTTTGTTTCTCTTTGTTCAGGCTTTGACAAACACAGATTTTCACTGCATAATCCCGCTTTGGGGTTTTCCCTAATCCAGATGATTTGCGTTGTCCTGCAATGTGTCCGGATCATCACTCCAGGTCTGTCACTGGTGTAGAGCCAAACAGAGGATGCAGATTAAGCTGGATTAATACCTCTGCTGCTTTGTTTGATGATGAAACATCAGTCAGAATCCAGCTTCAGCTGAGTGAGGTTCATTTTTTAAAAGTGGCTCAAATAGATTATCCTAGGGCGTACTGGTAATTGTACTACACTGCATTTTGTGTATTGTCATTACAAAGCAGGTTAACATTGCTAATTGAGCAGTGAAGTAAAGTGAGGCTTCAGCTGGTCTCTCACGACCCATGCTTCTTGTTGCACCTGGCCTTGTGGTTGCGATGCCTGAAGGCCAAAAGTAATAATCAGATGCCCAAAAGTATATAGTCATGCTCCACCTCAGCGTGAGACCCCGAGAGAGTCAGGTGTGACTTTGCACAGTTTGGTCAGTGTGGGTGAAATTCTCTCTGATTCACGGTGCAAGATGGAGCTCCTCCCCGATCCACCAATGAAACCATTTAAAACAGAGGTGGCCTTCGCTTTTACCAATGAGAAAAACCACTGATCAATAAAGCAATTTTAGAAAGGCAGGCTCTCGCTTCAGCCACTAAGGACGGTTTTGATCTGACCAATGAGCTGTATTTACGGCCTTCTGACGAGTAAAGCGCGTTTTTTTTTTTAAAACCAACCAAGACAGCTTTGCAGATGCTGCAGAAAGTCCTTACCAGCTGCCCCACAACTTTACCAGTGTTGTTGGTCTCCTCATTCAGGCGTTTTTCCACATAAAACATCGCTCTCGCTTCGGTACGACGGTCTCACGCTGAGGCGGAGCGTTTGTAAGTCTAACTTTTTTGGATTAAACAAACAAAATGTATCCATCGGGGCACGCAGCCTCCAACTCTCCCCATCTTTACAAAAGCACTGGCTTTACCAAAAACAACCTTTTTACTGTGGTTTAACACAGTTTCACAGACGCACACACACACACACAGGTTTCTGCCAAGGGAACATTTTTTTGTCTAAAAAAGTAAACTTTTTGGCTTAAAATGACAACAGCACAAAAATATGAATATTCCACAGTTTTCGTTTCTGTCTCAAACCACCTCTTCATCATCTTCATCCATCGCCATATTTTCATGATCACATATTTTTGGGCATCGGATTATTGATTATTACTGAGTTATAAAATATCATAATTTTATGATAGTCATCAAAATGATAACTGCCATTAACTTTTATTACTTCCTAAATCATTCGACGGGGGGCCATAAATCACTGACCTGCAGATAAGCGTGACTTTGTTATGCTCAGTTTCATGAAACAGAGAGGGAACATTTTCTCGGTGGCTCCCGTTTATTGGATTTAAGTCAAATTATGAAATGTACTGTATTGTTTTCTTATTACTATTACTTATTAGTACTAGAGGCTGTATAAGTTAGAAGAGTATGTATTGCTCTTTAAACAGGCCTTGTCATGTCACAGTTTGGCACAGGGCCTTGGTGCGCCTGTATATGAGCACTTATACTTTTACACCTTCACACAGCTCTTCAATCCAGCTGACAGACAAATGCACAGTACACTCACCAGAACCTGTTTTCAGATCACTAAATTAATTACCACGTCTTTACCGAGCTTGTTCAGTCCTATAGACCAGCGTTCCCCAACCCCCAGGCCAGGGACCGGTACCAAACAACTCACGGACCGGTACCAGGCCACGAGACTTGAGAAATGTATGGTTTTCAGGGGTTTTATCTGTTTTTATGATTATTTTAGCATTTTTATTGTTAACTCTGTTTCCCTGGGTCTTTTCTTGTGTGTTATGAATAAATCTTCTTTTTTCTGGTACTGGTTTTATTTTATTGTATTCATCCGCGACTCCGTGGTGCAAAAAAGGTTGGGGACCGCTGCTTTAGCACGTTTCTGGTGCAGTTTTGCAGCTGATATTTTAAAGCCCCACTATGATATTGTTCTACTAAATCCAAGGCAACCATCTACTGATGTGTTTATTCTCTTTAAAACCAAAGCATGCTTCAGGTATACCAGCTCATCGTGCTGTTAGTCACATCTAGCCGTGTTATTTTTTTCATCGTCAGTTGTTGTTTTCTCTAGTTTATGCAAATCTTGCTCTTCCTTTTTTCCGTAGATATTGACATGAAGAAAGACATCGAGAGTCTAATCGCAGAAGAACGAGCTGATATCATCTTGAAGTATGCTACGGTGAGTTTACATTGTCACTTGTGTTTTCGTTCGTGTCTTGGAAGAAGAGTTCTCACATGGTTCATTTTGGGCTTAACAAAAACACAAAAGGACAAAAATTCAAATGTCTTCTTGTGTTTGCTTTGTGTGCAGCACATTTCTGCATGTGTGGAGGACAACAAGCGTGTATGTGTGTGGGTGGATGTGAGTATGCTGGCAAAGTGCATTAATAACATGTTGTGTAATAATATGTTTATGCCTGCGGTGCGATGTCTCGGAGAACGAAGACCACAGATATTGATTGTGACTGCAGTGGAAACTAACATTAAAAGCAGCCATTAAAAACTAAACAGACATGATTCATTACATCCTTTCCTCTTGATTAGTCTTCAATGGACTGAGAAGAAAGCCATCCACTGTGCACATGTAGTACAGGTTTTAGAGTCCTGCTAATGATCCAGATACCTCGGCTTTGGGAATTTAATGATCCACCTATTCTTCAGTCTGAGCAAGAAACTGGAAATCATTCTTTTATCCAGGAAGCAAAATCAGGCTTCATGTCTACAGTAAAAGTCTTGACCATGGACTTTCATATGAACGACCGGTGTAGCCACCTAAATGTTATCTATCGAGTCGCTGACTAGGGCTGGGCCATATTATACCGTTCACGGTAGTACCGGTACAATGTTAAGAAAGATAAGAAAATGAAATATCGCGATAGAATATGGGTAAAATGCGCATGCGCAGTGGCTTTGTTTTCATACACACCTGGCAGAACACGTTTCATCATTTGAAACAGAAGCGCTTGTTGGAGTACAACAAAGCTGTTAAAGCACGTGAAGAGGCGTCCGCTTCAACTAGCGTGGTGGTGAGACCAAAGAAGCTGACTCAACAAATAATCAGCGTAGCTTTAAATAGCTGCATGCCTTATGACACAAGTAGCAAACGTTGGGGGGAACTAACTAATGAACTAAACTAATATAAACAGCTGCTTGTTTAAGTGAAAATAAATCAATGTTTTAGGGTTTTTTGCACTAATAAAGTTGTGGAGTTGTAAAGTACTTCGTCTCGCGTCAATTATATCGTCAGTTATATTGTTATCGCAAGTTTTCAAATATATATCGTGACAAATATATTTTGCCATATTGCGCTGCCCTATCGCTGACTACAGTTTTGAGTTTAGCTTTTTGCATGTAGCCATCTTGGTTTTTTTCTGAGCGAAAAGTTAACATATTTGGAGCTAGCTAGTAGAGGTGGGAATCACCATACAACTCACGATACGATATTATCACAATACTTAACGCACGATACGATATTATTGCAATTTTTAAAAATATTTTGCGATATTCAAATTCTGTATATAAAGGTAAACTTTATCAATATTAATTTTATCTAATATCAAAGTCTCACTCTCCGTCTTTCTCTCATTTCAGTCAGTTTTATTGTTGACAAACTTGAACGGTTTGTATTACAGTCTAGTCCAACTTAACTGAATGCAACCATCTGGTACAATTATAGCTATTCTGAACTATGCAATTTATGAAAACTATGCAGCCCCTTCAGCAACTGAAGAATTTGAAAGTAAATTAAAACAAAATATAATTTTATACTAAATAAAAAAGTTTTAAACTTAATTAAAATAAAACATGTCTTAAATTAAAATAAGTCAACTGTCATGTTTATTGCTGCCAAAAAAAAGTTAAACAAATTTGGACAGTGAAGGAATGTCAGGATTCTTGCTCAGAAAAAGGATCAACATGCTCTGAAGTCGGAGCATGTTCCAGTCCACGAAAAAATTGTTTGTAACAAAATATCGATTTCTGCTGTCCCTGTATCGATACATTATTAGCAAACAAAATATCACGATACTAAACAGTATCGATTTTTTCCCCCCACCCCTACTAGCTAGCTTGTTAATAATGTATTGAAATGTAAAACAGTCACTGCAGAGGTGCATGTTTGTGGCAATCCTCAGCACTCTGTCACCATGGTTCTTAAAAAAATCAAAAAAACACTACTTTCTCTCACCATTACTGGGAAATATAACTCCTCATGACCACATCATCATAGGTGGTAACCATAACCCTACCTTAGCCTAAAGCGTTGGAGCAAGGCAAAACTGACTTTTTTTTAAAAAACATATCAATGCTTTGATTTTCTCAGTTTGAATAATTGTTTTATTATGATTGCACAAGTGTTCGTGCTTTAAAAAAAGCTGTTGTAAGTAGGAAAGCTTCTCAAGCTGTAACATAGAAAAGGAGCTTTGGTCAGAGTGGTAAATGTGCTGATGCAGAGCTGAGCTGGGGCCGGGTGGGGTTGGTGATGCCACAGGTTAAATTTAGCTCAGCGGCTTGCAGTGAAAGGATGGCAATGGAGGGGTTTGAGCTTTTTAGCCATAGCAACATCTGTGACAAACTGTGCAGTAATTGAGTTGACACTGACCTGCAGGGACAGCATTTTCCACACAGTGTTTGCCACTCGACAACCCCAGGCGATACTCTAATTTAGCTATTGTGCTAATCTGAATTGCAGTAATTTGTTGCTTTTAAGAGATTTAGTGTTTCTCTGTCAAACCTGGCTGCAGCAGAATGTGGGAACGATTTCAAAATTCTTTTGATTTCATCAGGAGGCAGCTCTGAAGTTCGAAAACACAACTAATATTTGTCTATGTTCTTCATTATTCTATCCATGGTTTGAAAGCCTAACCTTTATTCTTCTAAACATATCTCTTGTCATTGTGGTTGAATAGCTCAGTCTTAAAGCTTTTCCCCAGAAGGCTTTGGGCTTGTCCATGTGGACAACTGCAAATTTCAGTTGAACCTGAAGTTATTAATTTCATAAGCATGGACTTTTTCTTTGGTCGACACTCTTTCTTAGTCCGTGGTAGCGTAAACAGCTGGAAGGTCAGTGGACTGTGGACAGCGACACTGGCCTTCCAGCAGTTTCCAGCTCTTGGTAGGCTTGATCTTGTTGGTTCCTGGTTTGTTCCTGAACATCCTAATCAATTTTGTCTTTACATACAATTCTTTGAACCGATGATCTGCACCTGTTTAGAAATGGCCCATTGAGTTTCTGGAATGGTCTTCCCAATGCCCCAAACTCAACCCTATTTTAAATTTGTGGGCTGTGCTTAAACGCCAGTTCTGTGCCAGGAAAACAACAATTTTTATATACCAATTCTGCCAACAAGGGTCATTAAATATCCAGCCAAAATAATGCAGAAGCTAGTTGATGACTACCAAAAACATATATTTGAGGGGCAGGTTTCTAAGGGGCATTAAACCAAATAATAATGTACAGATATATTTGAAAATGTGGGTTTACTTGGATTAGAGAAAAGTCAAAATAAGTTCAAACTTGTGGGCCTAATTCTTGTTTTATTTTTTAAAAGATTAAAGATGTACCCTGGACAGTCAAACTGGAAAAGAACAGTTCAAATAAATGACACTGTGTATGATCATCTTGAAAAAGAATATATGGATAACAAAATTATTCTTCTTTTGATGCCAAAAGAAGCCATTATTTTCAAAAGAAGCCAGAGCTCCAAAATGATGCTCTAAACATTATCAGTACGGTAAGTATAAAATTAAGAACATTAAAAATGAGAAATTAGTGAAACATTAGGAATAACACTGATTATCTCTTCTTCGTGGAATCTGTTAGTGGGTGCATTTAAGAAGTGAACATTTTGTCTTTAAAAGCAGGAAAAACTGGTGAATGTAAGGATTTGAGAGAGTTTGACTAAGGCTGAACTGTGCCGGCTCAATAACGAAGTCAGAGTATCTCCAATGCTGCCACTCCTGTGGCGTGTTCCTGGCCTGCAGTGGTCAGCATCTATCAAAAGTAGTCCAAGGAAGGAAATGGGGTGAACCAGAGACAGGGACATGGGCAGCCAAGGCTCACTGATGTACACAGGTAACAAAAGCTGGCCCATATAGTCTGATCCAACATCTACTGATCAAGCACACACATCCATACATATGCAATAATACCAAGTGCAATAATCCTTTCTGTCATCGTTGTATTTTTACTCAGTTGTATATAGTATTTGTATTTGTATTCTATTTTATCTTATTGTATATTTATTTTATTTTATTCTACTGTATATAGTATTTTATTTTATTCTATTCTGTACAGTTGTGTACTGTATTTATTCTTATTGTATTCTAATTTTTGCCTCATAACTTTTGCACTGTCCACTTCCTGCTGTGACAAAACAAATTTCCCACGTGTGGGACTAATAAAGGTTATCTTATCTTATCTTATCTTATCTTATCTTATCTTACTAAAGCATATATAGAATACACAGTGCATCACAGTTTGTTGCGAATGGGGCTGAATAGATGCAGACCAGTCAGGCTGCCCATCCTGACTCCTGTCCACTGCCCAAAGTGCCAGCAATGGGCAAGCGAGCATCGGAACTGGACCCCAGCACAATGGAAGAAGATCGGCCTCATCTGATGAATCACTTGTACATCACATGGATGGCTGGGTGTGTGTTGTTTGTTGTGTTGGAGGAAGCAAGCAGTGTGATGCTTTGGGCGATGTTCAGCTGGGAAACCTTCATCATTGTGGATGTTACTTCAACTCGTACCGCCTAGCTAAGCTTTTTTGCAGACCATGTACACCCTTTCATGGAAACAATATTCAGCTGGATAATGCAACCTGTCAGAAAGCAAAAGTGTTCAGGAAGCTTTGAGGAGCACAGCGAGGTGTTGATTTGGACTCCAGATTTCCCTCAATCCATTCGAGCATCTCTGGGATGTGCTGGACAAACAAGTCCACGGGGGCCCCACCTCACAGCTTACAGGACTCTGTTGCTAACATCTTGGTGTCAGATACCACAGCACACCTACAGGGGTCTAGTGGAGTCAATGCCTCAATGGGACAGTGCTATTTTAGCAGCAAAAAGGGGACCAACACAATGTTAAGCAGGCGGTCATAGTGCTAATCGCTAGCTCTTACCACTTGACTTCTGTAAGTAAATGCTACCACTAAGTACGATCAGGGTAAGATCGGCTGTCTGTTTGTTGGCACCTGTAACTCACAGTAGCTGTGTCATTCAGAAAAGATGAAAGAAAACAAGGCAGAGTAGTCGGGTTGTGTCGAATGGTTTAAAGTGGCCTGACAGTCATTAGTGCTGTGAAATAAGGCAGCCGTAGACACTGGTGCTCTTGTGTTTTGATGCACTCCATCAAATCTTATTGTGTCTTACAAATGATGTGAGTCATTCATTTAGTGAATTCGATTCAGTTGTAGTGAATCAGCGTAGCAAAATTTAAATGAGTGCGATTCAAATAGAGCCATCTCTCTGGCTTTAATGTCTTTCTGTAACACACTGTGTGTCTCCAAACGCCCTCGGTGTAAAATTATTTTTAGTCCTCTCACTCTGATGACGCCGACATCACATGCAGGGCCTCTGAGGCTCAGAGAGCCGACTCAGCCATGGTGAAGCTTTACACTTTCTTTGGGTTCGCTGATTGGCTGCTTTCCAGTTAGGCAGCCAACCACAGTCGAGTGGAGTGAGAAGCCTCTCAGGCTGTCTGTCTGAGGATTAGTTCCCTCTGTGTTATGTCAACACTGGGATCAAATTGTTGCTCAAATGGATTTTCCATGATAAAAGCATTACTTCTAAACTTTGTGCAGGTTTAAGGAGATTCTAAATGCATGTCATGTACAGTTGTACTATGGAGAGAGACTGAGTGCTTACTTGATTAGGGGAGGAGGTTTGTGTGTGGAGCTTTCTGTCCATGTTCATACTGTGCTTTTATTCATTTAGTTAGTCACATGTGTACTTTTTGGCTTTTGACTGCGATGTAAAGCTTAAATATTTAAATAGATGTATTTTAAAAAATGTCCAACTGGCAACTAGTGATATCACGAAGTACCAATGCAAACTGTAAATGTAGAGGATTTACAGTATGGCAATGTGGCTTATGTGAACCCTAATGAACATGATCATGACATGCTTGGTCCTCAAGCATTGATTCCAAGGGGCAAAGCCCTACTCCAAAAGTAAGCTCTAAAAAAATACTGTACAGTCGTCCCTCGTTTATCGCGTTATTAAAAATAACCCACGATAGGTGAAATCCCCAAAATAGCCAACTTTATTTTTTTACAATTATTATAGATGTTTTAAAGCTGTAAAACCCCTCACTACTCCCTTTATACACTTTTCTCAGACAGACATTTTCACACTTTTCTCTCTTGTTTAAACACAAAGTTCAAACCACCCATCCATCTTCTTCCGCTTTATCCGGGGCCGGGTCGCAGGGGCAGCAGCCTAAGCAGAGTAGCCCAGACCTCCCTCTCCCCAGCCACCTCCTCCAGCTTGTCTGGGACCAGCCGAGAGATATAATCTCTCCAGCGTGTCCTGGGTCTGCCCCGGGGACTCCTCATGGTGGGACATGCCCGGAACACCTCACCCAGGAGGCGCCCAGCAGGCGTCCTTGTCAGATGCCCGAACCACCTCAGGTGGCTCCTTTCGATGTGGAAGGGAAGTTCAAACCTTCATAGAAAAAAAAGCCCATTATTATAGAATGAAGCCAAAGATGAAACCCTGTTTTCAGGTCCAGAACATGGGAATAGAGCAGCTGCCAGAGAATTCAACATAATGAATCAATGGTACAGAAGTGGAGGAAGCGAGAAGAATGAGCATGTCTTTTTGTGCGATGGTTAGCAGCTTCCTCTGCCTGTTGGGTGCTACCGCAGAAGCCTTTGACGGTGCAAAACGTTTCGTCGACATTGTCGTGTTTGTTGGGGAGAAAACTTACAAACTTACAGTACAGCAGAGTCACACTGCTAGGATCAAAGATTTATGTAAATTTGACAAACTGAACACGTTCTGTACTGTACAGGAGACACGGCACAAGATTGATTACAATGGTCTACAGCCAATCAGGACGCAGAACACAATGTGTTGTTTAAAAAAAAAAAAGGATGCAAAATTGCACCAAAAAAATCAGCGAAACAGCGAAAGGTGAACTGCGTTATAGCGAGGGAGCACTGTATATCAAAGATTTCTGGACTCAAACTATGATTTATTTTAAGGCAGAAGTGATGATTTGTGGATGAGAGGGTGCAATTCTAGTGATCAGTCAGTGTCACGTCAGTCTAACTGACTGTTTTTGGAGACAGCCTGAAGTGGCCCCAGGAGGAACTAGTTTCTGCTACTTCTACAGTACTTCAGCTTATCAACCCCAGACCTTACTGCTAGTTCTGTAATACCTGTAATAATAATAACTGTAGCATTAAAGAGGAAGAGGAGCATCACAATATGCCTGTCGTCGTCCCTAACTAACGACAAACACGATTGTGTGCAAAGGTTTGTGCATGGACCCAGATAGAAGACACATGGGGGCCTAATCTGGACTTCTTTTGGCACAGCACTCGCAAGTCCTGTATCCAGGCCAGGCACAGGCCAAAAGCAATGAGGCAGGCTTTACATGGGTTACATGTGTTATATGGGCCAGATGCAGGCCAGATGTAGAACTGACCCATGTAAGGAGCACCTATATCCATACTGTAGGACCTTGGGCTCATCAAGAGTCTTTAAACTCCATTTTGGGGCCTTTGTAGTTCCTCCTTTAGGGCAGGTGCGCTTCAGCACAATAAGATCCTTTTGTTTATGTAAGTAATTGTACACATGTGCGTATCTATTTGTCTAGACTGTAGTTTGTAAGTTTATACCTGTTACTGTTTCCAGGGCAGGCAGGGCGGGGTGGAGATCTACCCCTGGGAGGATGCTGATTACAGCATCTACAAAGTCATCGACCGTTTCGGCTTCATGCAGTAAGTCTGTCTTCAAAGTAAAGTCATGCCGGTTGGTACCACTCTGCCCTGTTTTGTTGCATCTCATCATTTGTTTCTCTTCATTCTTCCAGTGAAGATGAGCTGCCGGCACCAACTGCACATGAAGAGAAGGTAAAGAGGCAAATGCCACATTTCTTTCAGGACAAATGCATGCAGTAGGTTGTTTTTGTTCACCAGCTTCTTTTACTTTCATAGCTGAAGCAGCAGGAGATTGAGAGAGCAGAGAAATGGCTGAAGATGGTGAAGAAGTGGGATAAATACAAGAACAGTGACAGGGTGAGTAACAGTTTGCACACGGAGCACATGGAAAATTCAGAACAGATTTATAATGACTTCATTGCTGGAGACAATTGCTGACAAACATGTAAAACTGCAGCTGGTTTCTCTGATGTCAGCGAGTTTTGTAACACAGATTGAATCACAGCAAGTGTCGGTGTTGAGTCCAGAACATATTCAGCTCAAATGTACTCCCTCATTAAGAATTCTGAATCAAAGCTTCTCACCAGAATATAAATCACACTAGGAGAGGAAAAAACCTACAATCTTCTCTCCATCTCGATAATGATGTCCTCATACAAGCTTCTGGCAAGTGTCCCCATAAGTCTCACAAGCAGTCATTAGCAATAACAATTTTGCTGAAAAAATGATGAAATCAGATTTCTTATATGCTAATTTCATGTTTCCATTATACTTTTTAAAAATATATTAAAAAATCCCATTGTACAACGCAGAGGTTGGGTTCTGACACTCTGCAGTTCTGGGTTAGTTTCTTTGGTTTTGCACCGACACTCTTCCTCACTAAGACGATGTGCGTCCTTGTACGGGAAAGGTGGAAAATTAGCTTGACTGGTTCCGACCCTCTGGACAAACACCTACATTAGTGAGAGAGTTGCTGCTATGCTTATTGATCGTTGTTACTGTGGCTGGAAAATCAATAGACTCAACCAGAGCAGCTGAGTGTACATCCACCGTTAGCTTGGTCTCCACTAGTGTCAGTAAGTCATCCATCCGCTTCCAGTTATCCTTTTCAGGGCTGCAGGGGGTGCTGGAGCCTGTCCCAGCTGTCATAGGGAGAGAGGCGGGGCACACCCTGGACAGGTCGCCAGTCTGTCGCAGGGCTGACACAGACAGACCATTCACGCTCACATTTGCACCTGTGGGCAATTTGGATTAATCAATTAACCTATCCCCACTAACTGCATGTCTTTGGGGAGGAAGCCGGAGTACCCGGAGGGAACCCACGCAAACAGGGGAGAACATGCAAACTCCACACAGAAAGACCCCGGCCTGATGGTGGAATTGAACTCAGGACTTCTTGCTGTGAGGCAACAGTGCTAACCACCGTGCCACCGTGCTGCCTAAATTGTTCATAAATAATAAATCTCTGTGTTATTCTAAGGTCTTTACCATAAAATATAAAGCATCTTGCAGTAACTGTTTTGGTATTTGGTGCTATATAAATAAAACTGAACTGAGTTCAGTTCAGTTTGATCCATCATTGAGCATTTCTGTCATCTGTCTTTGTTAAAAACATGAAACATTATCGTGCTCGAAGCATGAATTTGAGCTCTTTGTTAGCCTAACGCTCTTTTTTAAAGTCGTCATTGAGCTCGTTCTAGTTGTAATTCTAGTTTCCTTTTCCAAATGACTGAATAAATAATACAATATGTACAGTTCCACCTGACTAAAGCTGCTGACAGTAGTCTCTGTTCTGCTCTGCAGCTGAAGTCTACAAACTCAACAAAACTGTGCTATACACCAGCATAACACCAAGCTGACCAGTTTACTCAGAGGCAGCACATTAGTGTATAAGGACCAGAGTTAGTTGGTTAGCAGTGACTGAACAAAGTCAGGGCTGGGAGGCTGCAGGAGTAAATATCATGTTGCTGTCTCGGAAAGATGGAAAAATAATAATAAATCATTAAAAAATATAGTTGTGCAGCCTGTCTAAGTAAAAAAAACAGAGTAATCAGAAAATTGTAAAAATCTGTAGCTAGAAGTGTAAAGTGCTTTATGAATGTGTGGCTAAAATGTGACTTGTAGTCTAAAGCACTTTGAGTGGTCAGTGAGCTGAGAAAAGCACAAGTACATCAAATACATACACAGCAATGAGAGCAAGCAAGGTGGATGAACTGTGCGTGGCAGGCAGGACTGGACCCGAACGCAGACTCACAGACACAGAGGAAAAAAGCAAAACAACAGACAGACTAAAACTCACGCTGAATACAATTAAGCATTAAGTCCAAAAGACAAAGCACTTGGCCCAAGACAAAGGATTTGGGGGGGTGTTTCCATGTTGATGAGTGGAGGTACTTGAGGTAGAAGTTGCAAAGCCAACCAAGTTAACAGAAACTGTACGACAGAGAGATACTTACAAACCTGCTTCGAGTGCTCACGGAAAATGTTTTCAAACTTTTGGCTTTACTGTGAACGGGGTCGTAGGCGATCGGTAGGTGGTTTAACTTTCTGATGATTCAGTCTTTGTAGCTTCTGTTCTCTAAACTTTGTGGCGTTTTATTCACTCAGTGTTTATGATTCCCTCTGCTCTCTGCTGCCAGATGGTAAAACGAGTATACAAAGGCATCCCCCTGCAGCTCAGAGGCCGGGCCTGGGCACTGATGCTGGACGTGGACAGGGCCAAGAAGGAGAACGAGGGCAAATATGAGGTATTTATTCACGTCTGAAATGAGTCTCTTTGCAAATCTGTTCTGAGCATAAAAATAAGTTGGACATATACAGTGGGGCAAAAAAGTATTTAGTCAGCCACCGATTGTGCAAGTTCCCCCACTTAAAATGATGACAGAGGTCAGTAATTTGCACCAGAGGTACACTTCAACTGTGAGAGACAGAATGTGAAAAAAAAATCCGTGAATTCACATGGTAGGATTTGTAAAGAATTTATTCGTAAATCAGGGTGGAAAATAAGTATTTGGTCACCTCAAACAAGGAAAATCTCTGGCTCTCACAGACCTGTAACGTCCTCTGTAAGAAGCTTTTCTGTCCCCCACTCGTTACCTGTATGAATGGCACCTGTTTGAACTCATCATCTGTATAAAAGACACCTGTCCACAGCCTCAAACAGTCAGACTCCAAACTCCGCCATGGCCAAGACCAAAGAGCTTTGGAAGGACACCAGGAAAAGTATTGTAGACCTGCACCAGACTGGGAAGAGTGAATCTACAATAGGCAAGCAGCTTGGTGTGAAAAAATCAACTGTGGGAGCAATCATCAGAAAATGGAAGACATACAAGACCACTGATAATCTCCCTCGATCTGGGGCTCCACGCAAGATCTCATCCCGTGGGGTCAAAATGATCATGAGAACGGTGAGCAAAGATCCCAGAACCACACGGGGGGACCTGGTGAATGACCTGCAGAGAGCTGGGACCAAAGTAACAAAGGTCACCATCAGTAACACACTACAACGGCAGGGAATCACATCCCGCAGTGCCAGACGTGTTCCGCTGCTGAAGCCAGTGCATGTCCAGGCCCGTCTGAAGTTTGCCAGAGAGCACATGGATGATACAGCAGAGGATTGGGAGAATGTCATGTGGTCAGATGAAACCAAAGTAGAACTTTTTGGTATAAACTCAACTCATCGTGTTTGGAGGAAGAAGAATACTGAGTTGCATCCCAAGAACACCAGACCTACTGTGAAGCATGGGGGTGGAAACATCATGCTATGGGGCTGTTTTTCTGCCAAGGGGACAGGACGACTGATCCGTGTTAAGGACAGAATGAATGGGGCCATGTATCGTGAGATTTTGAGCCAAAACCTCCTTCCATCAGTGAGAACTTTGAAGATGAAACGAGGCTGGGTCTTCCAACATGACAATGATCCAAAACACACCGCCCGGGCAACAAAGGAGTGGCTCCGTAAGAAGCATTTGAAAGTCCTGGAGTGGCCTAGCCAGTCTCCAGACCTCAACCCCATAGAAAATCTGTGGCGGGAGTTGAAAGTCCGTGTTGCTCGGTGACAGCCCCAAAACATCACTGCTCTCGAGAAGATCTGCATGGAGGAATGGGCCAAAATACCAGCTACTGTGTGTGCAAACCTGGTAAAGACCTATAGTAAACGTTTGACCTCTGTTATTGCCAACAAAGGTTATGTTACAAAGTATTGAGTTGTATTTTTGTTATTGACCAAATACTTATTTTCCACCCTGATTTACCAATAAATTCTTTACAAATCCTACCATGTGGATTCATGGATTTTTTTTTTCACATTCTGTCTCTCACAGTTGAAGTGTACCTCTGGTGCAAATTACTGACCTCTGTCATCATTTTAAGTGGGGGAACTTGCACAATCGGTGGCTGACTAAATACTTTTTTGCCCCACTGTAAATACGTTTTTTAAAAAGCTGAGAGAAAAACATTGTTATAACTGTTATAAACTGTAGCTATGTTGTAAATGTTACAAGTCTAATGTAATAAAGTAAAAGTATAAAGTAGCATGTTTTAAAAAAAGTTAAAGCTATGAAATATCAAAGCTGACAGTCTTATCACCTGGCAGACTGATCTTAACTGACACATATTTGTAAAGGATAAGATGGTCCACCAACCTGTAATCACATTTTCAGCACATTCATAGATGCAATCACATTTTCTCTGATAGACGAGATGTTTCAGAAAACTGATGACACACATAAACAGTTAGCATAATCAATAATAGATTCATTCTGACTGAATTTACAATATATATTCCCTGATATGTAAAACTTGTTTTTGTAGCTCTACTGAATGACACATTTGTCTTTCAGCACAGGTACCTCCACATGTCCTTGTTGACTTTTGTCTGTTTTTCACTCAGAAAATGAAGGAGCAGGCCAGGCTGTGCTCATCTGAGATCAAACAGATTGACTTGGACATCAACAGGACATTTCGAAACCATATCATGTTCATGGATCGCTTTGGAGTCAAGTAAGTTTCACTGTTGAGTCGGATTTTGCAGCTGAAATGGATTTCAGACGGATAAACGGCTCGGACTTTCTGTTCTCAAAGAATATTTATAACCGCCAAGCTCAGTGGTGGGATCCAAAGTTACAGAGACATATTTTCAAAGTACTGAGCAAACAGTGTTGGGAAGGTTACTTTTAAAATGTATTCCATTACAGAATACAGAATACATGCCCCAAAATGTATTCTGTAACGTATTCCGTTACGTTACTCAATGACAGTAACGTATTCTGAATACTTTGGATTACTTAACATATTATCATGGTTTTTACAACAACGTGAATGTACTATTGCTGTGTGATTTATTACTATTACTGAAGGTCCGCGGCTCCGAACTGTAGTAAAGGGACCTCTGACTAATACGGCGGGGTCCCTGTCGGCTCGTAGCCGAAAAATAGCTTTACTTTGTTGTGTGGGTCAACTTTTCTTGCGAGAGACAGAGAGAGGCGTTGAAAGGCTGCTCCAACGGAACTTATTGTTTTCGGAGGAAAACACGAACACGGTGTACAGTCGAGTCTTAATAGCTTACTTACAACTGGGCTCGTCAGGCACTCTTCTTGGCTGAAGTGGTTATTATTATATTTACATGCTTCCAGCTCCCGTTTCTGCTCGATGATAACTCGTAGTTTTCCACTCTCCTTTTTTCTCCCTCCTCTTGCTCACAGACACATAACGGGTATGGCAGTCCATTCTCCCTGCAACACGGACTACACTGCCCATGATGCTACATTCTTTAGAGCTATGCTTGTAGCATTCTGCCTGTTAGCTTAGCACAACAACAACAACAACAAAAAGGCGCTCTCTCACCCAGGAAACACACAGCCGCGCGAGAGATAGAGCGTCGCCCTGTAACCATGGCAACCGTAACGCTGCCGCCTGGAACAACAGAACGTAGCTGTCAAACAAAACCCAAACAGTCCTGACCCGCGACAAAATGAAACAGGAAAGTACCGCAGTGTAATCCATTTATTTCAACAAAGTATTCTGAATACCACCTTTTTAAACGGTAACTGTAACGGAATACAGTTACTCATATTTTGTATTTTAAATACGTAACGGCGGTACATGTATTCCGTTACTCCCCAACACTGTGAGCAAATGATGTAACTTGCACATTAAAGAGGAATACAGTGTGAAAGCATACAGTTATCATATGCTTTCAGCAAAGTGTTAAGATTGTTAGGTCGCAGTGCTAATTATTAGGGCTGGGTATCGTCACTGATTTCTAGAATCGATTCAATTCCGATTCACAAGGTCCCGAATCGATTCGATCCACGATTCGATTTAATTCGATTCGATTTGAATCTGGGAAATTTTGACAGTCAGAAATATTATAATTCAGATCAGTACATTTACATATTTTTGTATCAATAAAAAGGAAGCTGACACACGCAAGACTTTATCACAGGTGTGAGCGTCACAGCAGATGCTTTTGTGTCAAAGTAGCTGAAGATAAAACACAGAAAAACATGAAGGTGATTTTCCTGGCCTGGGATTTTATAAAAATAATCTGCAGTACATCAAAAACGAAAGAAAACCATTAATCAACACATGAACATCACCTCTGACATTACAGCGGTTTTATTAGAGACACGGTTAAGCGTTTTACATTTTGCTTAATTTAAAAAAATTTAAATTTGTTCAATATTGAACGGCAGAAATTAGGTTTACTTTTCGGAAGTAAGTAAAAGGGAAAAAAAAACGTCGGCCGACAGCCTGTAAACAACGGTAGACTTGTGCGTAACAAGCAAGCGAATAAAGAAGAAAAGAGAGAGAGAGAGAGAGAGAGCTGTGCATGAAGTGTGATTTTTATCCTGAAAAGTCAGCAAAAGTCAGAGGGAATTCATGATGATGTTTATGTGAAGCGTAGTTTGGATCTTCTTTTGCTGCTGGTTCGGTCAATATTGTTTGGAGAGAGATGAAACTAACAGCTTTAGAATCGGCTCATAAAGGGCGTAAACAAAAAGCGCGGACCCGCGGATCAGAATCGGCGAGCTGTCGGCTTTCAGCCCCGACCATCAGCTGAGAAAGGCGACATCTCACTGATTCTGATCCGCGGGTCGCGCTGTGTGTTTACGTCTTTGTGCAGAAGCCGTGTTCCTGCTCTCATTTACTGTCTTAGCTGTTTGGTGGTTGTTGAAATTTTGTGAGATGTCACCTGAGATTCTGGCATTTCGGGCAAAATAAATTAATATTAAAAAATCGATTCAGGATTTTAATGAATCGATTTTACGTTATCCAAGCCAGAATCGATTTTAATCGATAAATCGATTATAAAAACCCACCCCTACTAATTATAGGACAACATTTAGCAAACAACTGTATGAATTGTATGAATGGGTGTGATTGGGTGAATAAGGTAAGTTGTATGAAGCACTCTATAAGAGTCAGCCCATTTACCATTTACACTAGTGCGACATGAAACATAATAAACTAATAAACTTTAGACCAATATCTAAGCTGCCCTTTTTATCTGGATTCAGAGTAGGCTGAAATGAGTAGCGCTGAGCACTGAAATCCCTGCATCCAGGTTCCCGTCAGAGGGAAAACCTGAGACAAGACTAATTAAGGTTGTTGTAGAAGGACATTGATGCACATGGCTTGGATGTCCACATACTTTGGGTCATGTAGTGTGTGTTACATATCATTTTCCAGGTTGTAACTGTTACCATATTCAAACAGATTAAAAAAGTGCGAGAGGAAAAAAATCTGTGTCTGCAGAGAGACCTCAGGGTGAACTTGGACTGAGTGTGAGAGAGAGGTGGGCAGGCTGAGCTCTGGATGGCGTGGGTTTATGTGTAACCTGATCCTGTAACAGAGTGATGTCAGTGTAATGGTCCTGTTCAGAAGCAGCAGTGGAAAGTGTGGAGCTGGAGAACATTTCAGTATCTAACAGATGTTCAGGATACAAAAAGGATTTTTAAAGAGCAGAGACTGTAGTCTCTCTGTGTTACTGTTATTTTTTCCTTTCCTCTCACTTCTGGTTTGTAATTGTGTGTCCAGCACACTGTTTGCTGTGGGGTTTGCTTACAGCTTCACATACAGTGTCAGGATTCATGACACTCATTTTTTCATTTCCTCTCCTTCTCACTCCCTTCCTTGTTTCCTTTTGTTGCTTCTTCTCCTTTCCTATCCTTTCCTTCCTGTTTCTTTGATTTACAGGCAGCAGGCTCTCTTTCATGTCCTCTCTGCATATTCAGTCTACAACACAGTAAGTAGCTGATTTCTCTAAATTACATGAAACATTAAAACACCAGCAACTCAAGTGAACTGATAAAAATCTGCAGTCACGTCTAAATTTTCTTTTCGTGGGCAGAGACTTCATTTTCCACTGTGGTTTCTTGTCCCCCCCCACACACACACACCCCACACACAGTACTGCATGCTTTTGACATGATATGCATTGAGTGCTTTAAGTGGACAGCAGCTGATACAGCACTGATGGTTGTCTTACTGAGCTGCTTTTATTATTTGCAGAAACAGGGTTTTTACTAGACGTGCCACTGAAACATGTGGATTGCAAAAATTGCTGAAACTGCAGCACTCATACAGGGAGTGCAGAATTATTAGGCAAATGAGTATTTTGTCCACATCATCCTCTTCATGCATGTTGTATTACTCCAAGCTGTATAGGCTCGAAAGCCTACTACCAATTAAGCATATTAGGTGATGTGCATCTCTGTAATGAGAAGGGGTGTGGTCTAATGAAATCAACACCCTATATCAGGTGTGCATAATTATTAGGCAACGTCCTTTCCTTTGGCAAAATGGGTCAAAAGAAGGACTTGACAGGCTCAGAAAAGTCAAAAATAGTGAGATATCTTGCAGAGGGATGCAGCAGTCTCAAAATTGCAAAGCTTCTGAAGCGTGATCATCGAACAATCAAGCGTTTCATTCAAAATAGTCAGCAGGGTCGCAAGAAGCGTGTAGAAAAACCAAGGCGCAAAATAACTGCCCATGAACTGAGAAAAGTCAAGCGTGCAGCTGCCAAGATGCCACTTGCCACCAAGTGGCATCTTGGCTGCAACATCACTGGAGTGCCCAAAAGCACAAGGTGTGCAATACTCAGAGACATGGCCAAGGTAAGAAAGGCTGAAAGACGACCACCACTGAACAAGACACACAAGCTGAAACGTCAAGACTGGGCCAAGAAATATCTCAAGACTGGTTTTTCTAAGGTTTTATGGACTGATGAAACGAGAGTGAGTCTTGATGGGCCAGATGGATGGGCCCGTGGCTGGATTGGTAAAGGGCAGAGAGCTCCAGTCCGACTCAGACGCCAGCAAGGTGGAGGTGGAGTACTGGTTTGGGCTGGTATCATCAGAGATGAGCTTGTGGGGCCTTTTCGGGTTGAGGATGGAGTCAAGCTCAACTCCCAGTCCTACTGCCAGTTTCTGGAAGACACCTTCTTCAAGCAGTGGTACAGGAAGAAGTCTGCATCCTTCAAGAAAAACATGATTTTCATGCAGGACAATGCTCCATCACACGCGTCCAAGTACTCCACAGCGTGGCTGGCAAGAAAGGGTATAAAAGAAGAAAAACTAATGACATGGCCTCCTTGTTCACCTGATCTGAACCCCATTGAGAACCTGTGGTCCATCATCAAATGTGAGATTTACAAGGAGGGAAAACAGTACACCTCTCTGAACAGTGTCTGGGAGGCTGTGGTTGCTGCTGCACGCAATGTTGATGGTGAACAGATCAAAACACTGACAGAATCCATGGATGGCAGGCTTTTGAGTGTCCTTGCAAAGAAAGGTGGCTATATTGGTCGCTGATTTGTTTTTGTTTTGTTTTTGAATGTCAGAAATGTATATTTGTGAATGTGGAGATGTTATATTGGTTTCACTGGTAAAAATAAATCATTGAAATGGGTATATATTTGTTTTTTGTTAAGTTGCCTAATAATTATGCACAGTAATAGTCACCTGCACACACAGATATCCCCCTAAAATAGCTGAAACTAAAAACAAACTAAAAACTACTTCCAAAAACATTCAGCTTTGATATTAATGAGTTTTTTGGGTTCATTGAGAACATGGTTGTTGTTCAATAATAAAATTATTCCTCAAAAATACAACTTGCCTAATAATTCTGCACTTCCTATAGAATAGTGTTGCAATGTACTATGTCAAATACAGTTGCCCACACCAAACAAACATATTTGCAATATACTATTAAGACAATATCACCATTGCTTCTTCTGTACATATGAATAAAATCATGTAGCATTGTGTCTGTAGTGTGCTTGCTGCAGCTGGGGTCCTTCTCTCATGTTCTCCTAGTGCCTGTGTGGGTCCTCGTCCACAGCCAGAGACATGCATCTTAAAGTTTTAGGAGTGCATACAAGTTTGCATGGCTGTCTGTCTTTCATTGTTGATCCTGCGATGGCCTTTGCCCAGGGTGCACCCTGCCTCTCACCTTGCACTTGCTAAGATAGACTCCACTCCCCTCAGTGACCAAAGCTCCGTGCTTTTGTTTTTTGCTTTGCATGATTAACATTTCAAAATAGGAATGACTAAGTAATTGAAAATTTGCCCATGTTTAATATATTCTGGGGTTTTTAATTCGTTTTGATCATGGCCCATCTGCTTTATTCCTACTGACTATTAAGGCACTATAGAATATACAAATACAACAATAACACTACTGCTGATAATAATAAAACTAATATCCGTGGTGGAGAATGGTCCCACAGGATGATGACAAAAAGTTAATAATTGTTTGATAGTTTTGTGTTAACTTGTGTTAAGCTAGTGTCAGTTACAGTTACCACAACAGCGGAAAGCCCATTATTGGGGTCTTTTTGCACGTTTCCTGCAGGAGGTGAGCTACTGCCAGGGCATGAGTCAGATTGCCGCCCTGCTGCTCATGTACATGAATGAGGAAGACGCTTTCTGGGCCCTGTCACAGCTGCTCACCAACCAGAAACACGCCATGCATGGTGAGACATCCCAGAGGATTCATTCATTCGTCTGAACATTAACAGCAAACGTGTTCTCTGCAAGATACGATGAAGCTAAACACTGAAATCATTTTCCTGCAGCTGCACCAACCGTGCAGATGACAGTCTTTGGCTCTGCGGGTGGTGGAACTGATTACAAACTGTACTGCTTGTCAGATTTGGTTTGGACTGACATGAAATTAGATTAAAAAGTTCTCACTTCCCTTCTGCCCTGTTAAGGCTTTTTTGTTCCAGGCTTTCCAAAACTTCAGAGATTCCAGGCACATCATGATCAGATTATTTCCAAGCTCGTTCCCAAACTGAAGAAACATCTGGTGAGATCAGTTTTTTCTGTTTTTGAAAAACTTGGAGTAACGCTCTAGCAAGCAGGATACGTGCTAGTTCTGACTCGTGTTCTCTATTTCAAGGACAAAGAGCAGATGTCTGCAGGCATTTACAGCACCAAATGGTTCCTGCAGTGTTTCATTGACAGGGTGAGTCATTATCTTGGGGTAAACGAGTAAGATCATCTTTTTCTGCCTGTTAAACGTTGAATAAAAGGTCATCTGATTATTTTCTCACTGTGTGAAGAGGTTGCTTTCCCCTCTTCTTGTTTTATGTCATATCATTTCCATGTATCTTCTCTATTTTGCTTGGGAAGTTTTAAAGCAGTTCAATTCAATTTTGCTATAGTGCCAGTTCACAACAACAGTCAACACACAGTGCTTAATATTATAAGGTGGAACCCTGCATCAGAGCCTGAAACATACTAAACTAAAGCGAATAACGATCTTGCACCTGCAACAGTGGAGAAAAAGAACTCCCTCCCAACAGGAAGCTATCACCAACAGACTCTGGCAGCGCCTGCTGTGATTGGTTGGGGTGTGAGGGGAAGGAAATGAAAGAATACAGAGAAGAAAAAGTGTTCAGCAGCCTGAGCGTGTGGCAGCATAACGAGTCACCTGATCCAGCCGTCACTACAAGCTTTATCAGAGAGGAACGTTTTAATCCTGACCTTCAAAGAAAAGATGCTTCATGTCTCCTAAACTGAGAGCTGGTTCTGGAGGAACCTGGTATCTCAGTGCTCTGAATGATAATTATTATTCATTAAATAGCCAGATTACACATTCAATTCAATTCAGTTCAATTTTATTTATATAGCGCCAAATCACAACAAAAGTCGCCTCAAGGTGCTTCATAGATACAGAGAAAAACCCAACAATCATATGACCCCCTATGAGCAAGCACTTTGGCGACAGTGGGAAGGAAAAACTCTCTTTTAACAGGAAGAAACCTCCGACAGAACCAGGCTCAGGGAGGGGCGGGGCCATCTGCTGCGACCGGTTGGGGTGAGAGAAGGAATGCTGCTCATATGCTGCTCGTTACAATGTGAATTTATGAATATAGCCAACTGCATGTTTAATAAAACTGGAAAGTTAAGCCTGTGTAAATATAGCAGTTAGCATTAGCAGATGCTAATCTCTGTAACATAAAAACACTGAATCGCCTTTCACACAGTTATACTGTACATGATTTCAGCAGAGCTCGGGTGCATCGCATTAGAGGAGAGCATTAAGACCTGTCAGCCTAAACTGTTATTAGCCTTCTACTTGCATGCCCACAATCCTGTGGTAGTGGTCTGGCAGCGTTTGGCTGTTGTCAGCACTTCTCCATCCCGCTGAGTTGCCGGGCTCAGAGGGGCCTCGGGGCCTCTGAGGTCTGAGAAGGAACCAAACAAACTTCCTGACTCCAGCCAGCAGGAGAACAGCACATACATGAACCCACTGGCACAAACAAATCCAGCTAAGCTGCAGTGATTCTCTAACTTTTTGTGTTTGTGATCCGGCAGACACCGTTCACCCTAACGCTCCGCCTGTGGGACATTTTCATCCTGGAGGGAGAGCGGCTCCTCACCGCCATGTCTTACACTATCCTCAAGATACACAAGAGTAAGGAGATGATGGATGGGTCGCCACGAAACAATAAATCACTCTCTGCTCAGTTTCCTCACTGAGCCTTCTACACAACAACCACATTGTGTTAACTTTAGCCTCTTATTAACCTCCTGAAATCGAGTGATTTTGAAGTTTTCCAGTTTTTGTTTGCTTTCCTAAAGTCTGCAAAAGTGAAACTTCGCAAGGCCACACTTTGCAATTTAAGTACTACTTACTGGTGTCTAGTCTCGAGACATCTTTATGATTTTTGCATAAATGTCTGTATACTTGTGTGATTCAGGGTTTCTGTGTTCGTGTGGATATCTACAAGTGTATAGATGTTTACAGTCGTTTAAATCTCATTTGTAGCAAACAAGTTATTATTGCAGAAAATAGAAGATGTTATATAAATATAAAGATGTTTATAATTAATTTGCTCATTACAAAATCATATGTGGGATTACACAACTCAGTTTACACAAACATTTTTTATTGTCAGTTTTTTAAAACAGGGGTTAAATGTCATCTGAATACAGCTCCAGTACAAGACAGATGAGACGTGACTGCACGTTTCTGTGAGTTTAACATCTGGTTTGTGAACAGAGCGCCTCTTGAAGATGTCTCTGGAGGAGCTGAGAGAGTTCCTGCAGGAGCGCATCGCTCAGACTTTTTTCTACAGCGACGACATGATCGTTGAGCAGCTTCAGGCCTCCATGGCTGAGCTGCGAAAGATGAAGCTGGATCTCCCGCCTCCAGGTACGCGGCTGTCCTTTTAGGAGTCTCCAGTACTCCAGTACATTATTCGGTGTCAATAATGTGCACTTAAAGAAAATAAACAGTTCTTAATGGCTCGTTTTTAGGGAAGCCTGAGGAGCTGCCCCGTAAGCCGCTGGGCCAAGAGCTACCCGTGCTGCTGAGTCCAGTGCGGCCCTCTGAAGGGAAGCCAACGTCAGCTAGCGGGTTCCCCAAAGCCGGCCTGTGCCTCCGCATCATCTCCCACCAGCCAGACTCCATATCCCCAGACCAGAGTCCCTCCAAGGACCTTGTGAATCTTGAAGGTGTGGACAAAGAGGAGACTCCGTTGCCTTCCCCAGATCCCATCATCATCCACAGCCAAGCCCCACTCACCCCTGACAGCTCCCCACTAGCAGGGCCTCCGCCTTACCAACCCCCATGGAGTCAAACTGTGGTTGCAGCAGATCAGCCGTCACCACGGTCCAACCCGGAGAGGGTTGGAATAGAAGCTGACACAGATGTCCCGGTAGGACCTCCCTCACCTTCAGAAATAACCAGCGCCCCGCACTCGGCCTCTACTAACGACCTCACTGCAGACGCGCATTCGGCCGTCACCGGTCAGTTCTGCTGCAAAGTCCCGCGGACTCTTTCAGCGCCCGTGTCTCAGGTAGCCTCGCCGGCTTTGGGCATGGCCCAGTCTGAGAGTCTGCCTGCAGCAGAGAGGCTTCAGCTGCCGGAGCAGGCCTCAGCACTGAGCAGGGACGTGAACCTGGACTCGAGTGCAGAATCAGAGGACACATCGGCTGCCGATGTTTCATGAGAAGAGCAGAAAAGTGTAGATCGCTAATTTATTTATGACGCTTTTACATGTAAAAAGGTTAAGTCTGTGATTAATGTTCTGGTGTGATTTATTAGTCAGATTTACAGTGTTAAGCAACAGTTGCTTCAAAATGTGCTTTCAGTTTCGGGACCAGTATTTATAAAAGTTTTGTATTTGCCAATTTTCAAACTGACTTTCTAAAGACTTTTGGCTACAAGAAGCTGTTTCCTCCTTCGGACTTTTCAGCCCTTTTTCATGTTAGGTAACATTTTAACTGGTAGATTTTTGCCCTTTATGTGGCTGAAAGTTCCAGATGTAGGTTACAAAGACAATATGTCGACATAGTGAAAGGCAGATGGGTTTGTTTGGTCCTGAAGCAGTGAACAGGACGATGTATGTGCTGTTCTGTTAGATCCAGTTGTGGGAGAAGGACATGCTAGCTAGCTGTCATTCTGGCTTTTAAATGTCTTAATTAGAAGATGTCTGTCTTAATACAACCCTCACATGCTTTGCTGAATAAGCAAATGTCCCAAGCCATTTATAAGCCTTAAATGGCTTGGGCCTGTAACTGATAAGAAATATATCAGCATATTCTGAGAGGATCAGCTGAGAACTTTTGTCAGATTTAATTGATTTTCAGTTCAGTTCTTTTCTCCAGTTGAGCAGAAGCTTCAGTAGTTTGGGGGTTTTTTTTGTGGGCACCGATCTTTCCACTTTAACCGAACATTAAAAAACACCCGAGTACCTGCTAAAATCGCTGATCTGTGGAAAACACGTCACTTCATCGTTCAACTTTGGGCACAAAGCATTTTTGCCCAGAATGGACTGATTCTTATAGAGCGCTTTTCTATTCTCAAAGCGCTCTATGCAACATGCCTCATTCACCCAATCACACCCATTCTCACAAGTCCTTTATATATATTCAGTGCTTTCTAAGTACACTCATACTCCGATGGATGCATCGGAGAGCAAGTTGGGGTTAGTATCTTGCCCAAGGATACTTGACATGCAGACTGGAGGAGCCAGGGATCGAACCACCAACCTTCCAATCAGTAGGTGAGCTGCTCTACCTCCTGAGCAACAGCCACCCCAATCATACTGACTGACTAAAACTGCCGTCGCCTGCTTTAATCAAGACATCATATTCTAGGTCTGGATTGGCGGGAAAGTGATTTCCAAGGACTCCAAGTCTGAAGCATCATCCTTTACAACAGACGAAACACGTTTGTAGTTTTTTAACTTTTTGTGTGTTCAGTCTAGGCCTTTGTAAAGTGTTTGCTAGGAGAGTTACAGGTTTATTTTTTGTAATAACGTCTCGATGCCTTATTTGGATTGGCTTCAGTTCTGCATTGGACCCCGTTGAACCTAACCTGACTCTACATCAGGAAACAGAAGCAGCTTCCTGGCGCTGTACTGATTGTGCAGATCTCTGACGTGGTGAGCAGGCTCACTGTTGCGATGATACGTACTGAAACCTGTTGAGCTCATTTCAAAGAAGTGCTTTTTTCTAGCTCTGTAATTTATTGTTTGTATCATCTCAGAAAAGGCATCTTGTGTGTTTCCTCCTTAAACGGTGAAAATACGCAAAATACGAATGTGTATGTATCAGATGATTTGAACATGTGTTTAATATTGTACAGTGCTGTAGAACCAGTAGGTAGACACAGCTGGGACTAGTTTGTTCATCTGAAGGAAGAAAAACTTCAGTTCTGTTCTTAGAAATAATGAAACGCTGACATCTTGTGGTTAGTTTAGATTAAGAGTTTCTCTCCAGTTATAGACGAGCCAGGAAGGAGAGAAGTGTTCTAGAAAGGTCTTCATTTTTTCCAAATAAATCTAGTCATATTTTACAATGTAATGCCATTGTTTTGAATGATGTAAATATGTTTTATGGTATTTGACTATATTTACATCCTGAAAATCCTCCAGGGTTGGAGAAATGATGTGCCAAAGTCCAGTAGCTACAGTCCAACCAATTAGCTGATTGAAGCCTTGGAGGTGAAACAATAAACTTTAATTTTGATTTTCTTTGTCTTCCTTGACTCTTGCAAAGTAAAAATCATGTCGGGGAAATAGTAGATTATGGGTCTAAGATGTTTTTAAACTGAAAGGGACAGAACGAGGCAACGATATGACCGATGTGGTGGTGCTGGGTAAAGACCAGCAGGAGAATTCAAACATGTATTATTAAACGTAAAAAAATAACTACTATTCAAAAGAGATTCTTCGCCTGCGCGTTACCCCGGTAACACGGTCGGCAACCTAACATCAGTGTGTTGAGTCGTACTAACATAAAGTTAACATACAATAAATACACACAGCATACAAATAAATGTTAACATTGGACACTAACACTGTTTTTATTTTGTCTTTGTCTGCGGGGACTTTTACAGTAAGGCAAGCAGAGACAATAAAGTAGTAAATGTACTGGTTTTTATACATCGTGCTTTTCTACTGTACCTGAGCACTCAAAGCCTCTTTAAAGAAGGAAAGAAAGAGAAACCTTTATAGTCCCACACGTGGGAAATCTTTGGTCACGGCAGGAAGTACAAGAGAGAAAAAACAATAGAATAAGATAAACAGAATAACATACTACACAAAACGGACAGAACACCATATACAATAGAAAAAGTACAAATAGAATAAAATACTTTGTTACACTGGGAAAATTGCTCTTAGTGCCATTGCAAAACAAGGAGACAGGGCGAGAGTTACAGTTGTGTATGGGATGGTTGTGTGTGTGTCTGTCTGCACGTGTGTGATCCTCTGCAGAGACCATGTTGTGGAGTCTGACAGCAGTAGGAAGGAAAGACCTGCGGAGTCTCTCCGTCCCACTCGTGGGTGCTGCAGTTGCCACTGAAGGAGCTGCTCAGTGATGTCAGAGTCTCCTGCATGGGCTGGGAGATGCTGACCAACAGCGATGACAGCTTCTCCTGTCACTCACCACCTCCACAGGGTCCAGAGAGCGTCCTAGAACAGAGCTGGCCCTCCAGCCTCTTCGTTCTCTTCCTGTCCCCTGCAAAGACGCTGCCGCCCCAGCAGACCACACCGTAAAAGATGGCTGAGGCCACCACAGAGTCATAGAAGGTCTTCAGGAGAAACAGGAACAACATACCTCATTCGCCTATTCAAACGAGCTCTTTTTTCTTGCGTCATATCTAACATTCATGCTCCCATGGCGCATCAGAGACCAACTTGGTGTTATTCCCAGGATATTTGGCATGCAGACTGGAGCAGCCAGAGATTACACCGCTAAACGTCCGACTGGTAGATGACCCGGTCTACTTCCTGAGTAACAGTCATCCCAAGTGAGGTAAAGTGAAGGTTACTAATGACTTGTGGCCTCTGACAGTGGGCTTATTTTTGTGTGTGTCCTCTTAGACCTCAGAACAACATTTAATGCTACTGAACAAAATATTTAACTCAGACAGCAAAACTCTTCTATTGACTTATTCTGTGAAGGCAAATTACTCTGGGGCAAATCTTTGTACCTCGGTTATTGTTTGAAAGAAGGAGGGAAACAAGGCTCTGAAGTCTCACTGGCTGAGAGCTATGATGTGGGCTGGACTGGATAATTATTTTAAATTTTTTAAAAATCCTTAATGGCAGAGGCCCACAAAAGATATTAAAGACAATTCAATTTTATTTTATTTTATTTATACAGCACCAAATCACAACAACAGCCGCCTCAAGGTGCTTGACACCCTCTCTGCTTCTAAGATTAGGCTTCAACTTTCTGCTAGAGCATATCGTTAGGGCAGGATCAGGTCACATGAGCCATCCCTTAGGCACGCTGCAATAGGCCTAGGCTGCTGGGGTCTTCCCATGATGCACTGAGCTTTTCTTTTTCATTCCTCTTTTCACTCTCCGTGTGTTTTTAGACTTTAATCATTATTCATTCTTTTTAATCGACGGCTGTCTTCCGTGTTGTCTTTTTTCCTGCCTCTCACTCCCAACCAGTCATGGCAGATGGCTGGTCTTCCCTGAGCCTGTGTTTTTGCAGTTAAAAGGGAATTTTTCTCTTACTGTTGCAAAGTGCTTGCTTATAGGGTGTTGTTTGATTGCACCATAAGTTACAATGGTGGTGTACCCCAGAGAGCCACATTCGTTGTATAGAAAGCTCGTGGTTAACAATGAATTTACCTGAATATGGTGAAATCTTGCATCATATCAGAGGCCTCAGGTTTCGTAGCTTTGAATAAGGTCTTTGCTTGTCTCAGAGGACAAATTTAATTACATTTTTGAAAATACAGTTCAGCTTCCGTGTTGTTCATGCTGGCTTTTAACAAAATATGTCTCATCTGGGCTTTTCCAACTTGGAAAGTAAAAACAGCTGAGGTGAAAAGGAGTTCTAGTCCAGCGTAGTTTTTAATGTGAACATCATACACCAGACTTTTTTTCCCAATGACTTTAACACACCCACAGATAATCACGCGTAGTTATAGCCGCAGGGAGGTGCTGACGAGCAGGGTGAAAAGGATGTTGTGGCAGTACTGTGAGTTCGAGTTTGATTGGTCGCTTGTGCGTAAAACACTCCGTCCCTCTTTAAACTGCGGTCAGGTTTGGTATAGCCTCTCCTACAGCTGTGTGTTTCTGGCAACTGGATGTAGGAGCCTCTCTCCTTTAACTGGGGCTCAAAATTGGAATGGTAAACACTAGCTGGGTTCTTTATTGTGCGTAAAGAGCTCCACATCATGTCCAACAATGTGTTGATTAAAACCCTAGAGGGCCTGTGCCTGGACTCAGGTTATATGGCGGGGGAGAACTGCCCGTCACTCAGCCTGTCCTCGGGCAGGTCGGGGCACTCGCAGCCAAATTTGAACACACCTCACCGGGGTCCTTGCTGGCAGCACGCCGGCTCCCTGTACAGCAGAAACGGTAGCTGGGACACTGTGAGCACGCTGCCGGAGGACGTGATAGATATCCTAACGAAATGCCCCTTTCTGCCCGAGCTGGAGGAGTATCCCTGGATCGAACAGGAGCTGCTGGAAGTTGTGCGTAAAGTTGCCCGCACGCGTGCGTCATACACGAGGGAAGCGGTCCACCGGCTCTCTGTCCTGCTCCGGAGAGCTTTGGTGCGCATCTCCCGGGAGGCTCAGCGGCTGAGTGAGCTGCACAGGCGGTGCACACGGCTGGAAGTGCAGAGCGCAATGAGGCTGGTGTTGAGTTGGGGTCTCGCAGAGAAGTGCATCTCATCTGCTGTGAAGGCGGTGTCCCTGTACTGCATGAACTCAGGCAACACCGCGCGTCAGCGCGGCAAGTCCTCGCGCTGCGGCCTCACGCTCTCCGCGGGCCGTTTCTTTAGGTGGATGGTGGAGACGCGGGTGTCGGTTCGTGTGCACGAGTACGCTGCAGTGTGCCTAACAGCCTGTGTCGAAACT
Organism: Astatotilapia calliptera; assembly: GCF_964374335.1. Classification (NCBI taxonomy): domain Eukaryota; kingdom Metazoa; phylum Chordata; class Actinopteri; order Cichliformes; family Cichlidae; genus Astatotilapia; species Astatotilapia calliptera. The sequence goes on along the minus strand of NC_137422.1, from coordinate 3,628,403 downwards.
TTGGCAGAGGAAGTGGCAGGACGTGGGCTGCAGGCGGCGAGGCTGACCGCGGAAGAGGAGGGAGGGCAGATCGACGGGGTGATCTGCGGTCCGGTGACCACCGAGCTGCTGGATGGAGCTGTGAGCAACGACGCAGAGCTGTGGGGGCTGCTGCAGGTCTACGAGCATCTCATATGTGGCAAAAATGCCAGTGGTGAGTTCAGTGACCTCATGACGAGATTTTGAAGCTTACTTTTAATAAAGTATAGATCTTTAAAAATTCTGATCTAAATAAAAAGACAAAAAAGGATCAAAATGCAAATGTTATTAATTTATCGCTTAAGTTTAAAGCAGGTATTATATGCACATGTACAGGCTGTTTTTCTCTCCCCTGTCAAGAACCTTAGATTAAAAAATGACAACTACAGAAAATCCAAAATAAGAAATAGCTTTACAACAACCAACTCATCCAAGTTACCTTCCAGCAGATCCACAAACGGTGCTTCAGAAAGTTCAAAAAAGGTTCTGACACCTTTTTTTCTGATACAGTGGATACAATGTGTTCTTTGTGCAACATTCCAATCTAATGTTCACTTTTATTATAATTATGTTCATCTGGTTACAAAACGATTTGTCCATTAGGACTTATTTGTTTTGGAGCTCTTACTTCACTGTCAGTCACAGTGAAGCAGTGTTCTTTTGACTTCTGCTGTTATAGGAGTCATATATATATACTGTATATATGTCATATATAGAGACAACAACACTATGTCCAGCTGTAGCATGCTAGTCTGAGGCTAGTCTGAGGCTCTGCTGAGATTTCTCTTTCCAAATTTTTGTCACATTTATCTTATAATATGTGATATTTCCTCTTCTTTCTCTGTTACACTTTCACATCACAGCTTGTGAGAAAGAGGAAGATGTCTGGATGAAAACCTGCCAGCTTTTGTTATTTCAATCAGTCTTTGAAAAAAAACTCTTCTTCAGTACAGTGCCAGGACTTGCATACATGCATACATGCATCTGTGACTGACGGTTGTGGGCTACATTTTCACAGGCTGACCTCACTACAGAGGGGAAAAACCTTGACTTCCTACTCGGTCCTCTGTTGAACTGGGTAGTGTTACAGATTAGACGAGTTGATGATGGCATTAAATTGCTGAGAACTCTCCAGAGTCCCGATAATAAGAACCAGAAGCTTAAGAAGTCTACAAACACCACAGAGAGAGCAATTAGAAAATCCTTCAGACAGGAAAGAGGCATTTTGGGTAGTAAGTAGGAAACACTGTCTGTTAGACTCACTGAGGTCAGCTTTGTTCTTCTTAAACATATTTTGCCTTTGAATAATCACAGCATGGACAATGAGCAACTGAGGAAGTGTTACAGAGCAAAGTTTGCATGAATCTTATGTCACAAAATTGACAAAAGATGCTTTCGGCCTTGAGTTTGAAGGGCAGATTAATTCCTTGGGCTCTTTATTGTATTCTTGAGCAGTCTTTGTGGCCTTGCTCCTGCTGTGGGAGGGTGCTGCTGATGGAGAGTGTTGTTGCCATCATTAGGTGTGCTTGATCGGCTGCAGCTTTTAAGTGGGAGGTACATGTTAAAGCAAGATCCACATGAATGCTAGGACTGAGGCTTGACAGCTTCATGTTTGAATTCGGGAGACAGATGGTTACGTTTTTACAGATTTGGATTAGAACTTTGTTTCTTTTGATAAAGCATATAGTTAGGGCTGGATCAGGTGACCCTGAATCCTCCCTTGGTTGTGCCAAGGCTGGTGAGGGCTTCCCATGATGCACTGTCTTTTTTTTCTCTTCACTTACCTTTTTTTCACCCACTGTGTGTTTATACACCACCCTGCGTTTCATCATTAGTTATCATTCATCTTGTCGTGAAATCGATCAATGTAGAGCAGTGTCGCAAACCACGGAGGCCCCAGAAAAGTGCAATCAAACGTTGAGTTTATTAACAGCCCGGAGAAAACATCAACATATGTCTTCTGACCAAAATACATGTTGTGGACACTTATAAAGCAGTGGGGTTACACCCCCCCCCCCCCCCCCCCATGGCGTCAATGACAGATTAAAATAGGTTCCAGACATTAGTCACAGTTAATCGTACATCTTGTACATCTTTGATAGCTATAAGCAGACATAGAACTTCTCTTTTCTATAACACCTTCCATGCAAGGTAATAAACTTCAAGCCCTCAGGGTCTCTGGGGCTAATTATTGACTCTGGTCATCTGTTGCCAGAAAGTAAAATGCAACAGGTTTGCAACAAGAAGCTGGGAACATTTGGGCCTCTGCTCAGGCCTATTCCTAGATTATATGTGTTGTAAGCATGCATTGCAGTTATCCTTCTATGTTCTAGTTTCCCTCAGCATGTATCACCTGGACAGTCACGCCAGTGAAGCTTAAGACCCTTAATGAACCGAACATCAACTCAAAATAAGCTCAGATATGCAGTATGTATAAAATACTTAATGGAAGGGTCCTCAAATGCAATATCAATACTGTGAGAAATATTATTAAATGAAATAATGCTGTAAAGAATGTTATTAATGCAATTATAATGATGCAGATTATATGGCAGCAATAAAAGAATTATTTCTGTATCTCCACAATCTCTACTCTTCTCCCCTTATCCCAAGCGGATGGTCACCCTTACCTGAGCCTGGTTCTGTCAGGTTTCTTCCTGTTAAAAGGGAGTTTTTCTTTCCCACCGTCACCGGTCTTTACCTTCCATTAAGTGCCTCAAGGCAACTGTTGTTCTCTTCAGTTCAATGTATTTATATAGCACTCTTCACAGGATAAAAACCACAAAGTGCTTCACAGTAATATAAAAACAGATATACATAAAAAAAAACAGCACAATCAAACTTACAGCAGAAATCTAATTAAAAGCTAGTCTAAATAAATGAGTCTTAAGCTGCTTTTTAAAAGAATAAATACAATTAAAGCAACGCAATGATGGAGTTAGAGCATTCCTCAACCTGGGGGCCACCGCTCTAAAAGATCTATCACCTCTGGTCTTAAAACGAGTTCTTGGGACTACCAACAGCCTTTGATTAGATGATCTCAGGCTGCGAGAGGGAGTGTGGGGTTGATGTTGAGAAATGTGGGCAGAGGCATCACAATTCAAAGCTTTAAAAATCAGTACCAAGATTTTAAAATGAATTCTGAAATGTACTGGAATCCAGTGTAATGAGCGTAACACTGGTGTAATGTGCTCCGTTTTTCGTGTCTTAGTTAAAAGCCTTGCAGCAGCATTCTGGACTAACTGGAGACGGTCAAGATTCCTTTTGCTCAAACAAAGATACAGACTGTTACAATAATCTGAGCGAGATGAAATAAAAGCATGAATAACCATTTCTAACTCAGATTTAGACAAAGTTTGCAGTTTGGAGATGTTTCTTAGCTGAAAAGGCAGTTCCTAATGAACTGTCGAGAGTGTTGTTTTGGGGACATGGCAGAATTTTAAAAAAAAAGGTACCTGAGGCTCGGGTGAACAGATGAGCCAAGAGAACCAAGATGCTGTTTGATTAGAGATATCTGGTTGTTGGGGGCAATAATTAATGTTTCTGACTTCTCAGAGTTCAACTGTAAGTAGTTGTCACCAAGCCACTGCTCAAGGGAAGCTAAACATTTAATTAAAGAGGACAGTTTATGGACTTCCATCGGCTTAAAAGAGCAGTAGAGTTGAATGTCATCAGCATAGAAGTGATAAGACCCCTCAAGGAACTGCCTGATTATAAGTTCTAGAGGTAACATGTACAGGAGAAAAAGAATCGGTCCCAGAACTGAACCCTGTGGTACCCCACATGTCAGATCCTTAGAATGTGACATAAACTGATTTGCAAAAACACTAAAAGATCTGTTGGAGAGGTGTGACTGAAACCACTCCAGAGCCAGACCGGATACAGCGACTATGTCCCGGAGCCTGTTAATCAGGATGGTATGGTCAACGGTGTCAAAGGCAGATGTTAAGTCCAACAAAACCATGACTGAGGATGCTCCGGAGTCAGCTGACATCATAATGTCACTAGAGACTTTAATTTTGCGGTTTCTGTTGAGTGACTTTTATGGAAACCCGACTGAAATTTGTCATAAATTTCATGTTTTTCTAAAAAAAAGTGGTAAGTTGATCTGCAACTAGTTTTTCCAGAATTTTTGACAATAATGAAAGCTTAGAGATAAGCCTATAATTCTTAAGCTGTGTTGGATCCAAACCGCTCTTTTTAATATTGGCTCAACAACAGCATGCTTACAGAACCTAGTGACCACACCTGGTGAAACAGAGTTGTGATTTGGGACTATATAAATGACACTGAATTGAATCGTTTCCCTTATATGTTCAAACTGCCTGCAACACGCTGGGATACTACAGGTCCCAACCCTCAAATGAGGACGAACAGGGAAAGTAAATGAATGAGTGCTGTTAGCCTCTGACCCATACACACACACACGCGCGCACGCACGCACGCACGCACACACACACACACACACACACACACACAGCCACAGTGTTCTTCCTGATCTGGCAAGAAAAGCAGTGAAACCTGAGCAAATATTTCCACTTTGTTTGCAGACAGCTTGCTGATAGCATCCACAGACACAGCTCATAATAAATACAACAGAAAGCAGATTTAGGCTAACACTGCAACACACATGGTTGTCAGATCAGCTCAGAGCGAACTCCTTACATGAGGCTTTTTTTGTCTTCCTTTGTGACATCTGTAGTTTTCATCTGCTTCTGTGTAGGTTAAAAAAATCAGTGAACTATTTTTACTCCTGAGCATCCTTCAGTAACTCTCCTCTTTCCTCCAAATATATTTGAATAACTCTGACGTCCTTCAACACGATGCACTGATGAGGCTGATTTCTGGGTCATGAGCAGGATGACAGAGAACAGAAAAAGAGGCGCAGATGAATTACTCTGCAGCAAATACAGTGGTTACAGTTGTTCTGCTGCAAACTGGTAATGGCTCAGAGAGCAGACGCACCCGGTCATGATGGTGTTTGCCGTGTCACCAACAAAGATGGCTTACCTGAAGAACGCTTTGGTTATGTGAAAGCTGACTTAGATTTATTTACTGTGTCAGCTCTACAGGCAGGATCTCAACAACCAAATATTACTGTAATCAGTACTATTAGTGATGTCACAATCCTTTGTGCAAGGTCGTGGGAGCTATCTTTGGGCAGATATTTTGAAGCATTATCCAACAACAACAACAAACTTTATTTATATAGCACATTTAAAAACCAGTGGTGTACCAGCTCACTCCTGGTGGCCGATTGGTGGGGCCTGGCGCCTGTGGCCCGGCTGGGCCCCTTCCGGGGGGGTGGGATGCTCGCAGGCCTCTGGCCTCTGGGCCTGAAGCTCGGTCCTCTCTGGCACAGCTGGCTGCCGGCAGAACCCACGGGCACGCCACTGCAACCCCCTCTGGCCTCTGCTCCGTAGCTGCTGGGTGACCTCTCGTTTGGGGCTCTCCTCAGCTCTTCCCAGGAGGGTGGCACGGTTCCCCCCCTTTTGGTGGTCCTCCTCGGGTCCTTGTACTCTGGGGCCTGGATCTCCTCCATACCTGCTTCATACCCTGGTGGACGGGGCTGTGGCTCCCCACACTCCCTAGCAGATCGTTACATGGAGAAACCTTTGGAATACAAACATGCTGATCCACACAGGTGTACACACAGGTGTACACACGGGTGTTCACAGACGCGGACTACAGCTTTCTTGGCTGCTGCCTCAAAGCACATTGTGCGCTGTCTATCTTGCGTGCTGCACAATATCGTTTAATATTTAGTATCTACTGATATCTACTGCTAGCTAGTTTATTGTGATGGTGCTGTTTTTTATTATGTTGCTCTTTGTTGTTTGCTTTCTCTTCTGTTTTCTTTTCTCCATACAGGTGATCCAGGTGTTTTGTTTGTTTTTTTCTTTCTTCCCCCCCTTCTCACCGTCTCTTCTCCCCTTTGGTTTTCTTTCTCTCCCTCTCTTTCTTTCATTCTTTCTCCCTGTCCTATCCCCCAGTCATGTCTGTCCCGTTTGTAGCAACCGAAAATAAAATAAATTCATAATTATAATAAAGGTCAATCAAATGGACCAATATGGCAAGGCCATGATGATCCACTTGGTAAAATAAATCTGCTTGGCATCTTTCTTGGCCTTAAGACAACAATTCTGACGGCTAAAGATCCAAACGGGACACAAAAAAACAAAAAAAACAAAAAAACAGTGGTGTACCAAAGTGCTTAACATGCAAGAGAATAGGATGAAGTAACAGGGAAGGATGAGGGCTATGGCAAGGTACCAAAACAGCTAGCAAGTTGAATGGCATTAAAACACAAAAGCAAAAGAAATTGCATATGAAAGCATAAAAGAAAACTAAGTGTAAAGGATAAAACAGTCAAAAAAAAAGTTTACTAATGAACACTTGAAATGTTTGGTAAACTTGGTGTGTGTGTGTGTGTGTGTGTGTGTGTGTGTGTGTGTGTGTGTGTGTGTGTGTGTGTGTGTGTGTGTGTGTGTGTCAGCTATGACTGAGGAGGAAGTGGATGCAGCCAGCTGGAGACAGTATCTGATGCTGGGTCAGATTACATGGAGTAATCCAACACTCATTGGCTACCAAATGTCACTTAATGTCATCTCCATCTGGCGTTTATGTGAAACTATAAAACAGAAGGAAAATGTGGTTTAATGTTTAATGGCTTGGCTACTTTGGGTTGTATTAGCAGGAGGATACAATCTGTGAGCTCCACCACAGAGGAAGGCTCCAGCAGGAGCATTTTATGGACAACTGCACCAAAGTAAATGGTTAACCAGAGGTCGAGCACATTGGACGGCTCTGTCCTGACCAGCTTTAATCAAACTGTAGACTTCTTTGTGACAGGAGGCCGTTTGGATGTTGGAGCTCTGCTCTGCTGTTAACAGCATCTCATGGCTGCTGATTCCTGGCTCTGTGCGCTCATTGCCCCAAGCCAACACAGAATCGCTCCAGACATGCGGCCTGCAGGTTTTAACCAGATTATACGACGAAAACAACATCTTCTGCCTGTGTGTTTGACATTTCTCTGAGCGGAGGCTTTATTTAATCCCACCCAAGTAGGAGCACAGGATTCTCTGTTTCTGTGCCATTTGGCACTTCATGTTTGCTCCATTAGTGTTGTCATGTTGGCTCCATGTGAAACAGAGATCGTATCATAAAAGCCCTGATACGGATTGTTTCTACCATAAGTTGACTTTAAACAGTCTGTTCAGGTTCCTTGATGTTATGAACACTGAGCTAACCCCTGCTCTGACTGACCTTCTGACCTCCGCTTAAAACACTGAGATTGTTTAGGATCATACTGTATTGTACTGTACTGTATTATCATACTGTATACTACACAAACAAGTGACTTACTGGTGCTTTTGGGTGAACTGTGTGAATTCAAAAATCCCTTTTTCATGGTTATAATATTTCTGTAGCTGCAGGCTCTTGTCTACATTGTTGGGTTAAGCATCCATCTCTCTAATATTCTGACCAACAGGTCAAGGTAAAAAAGGCAGTGCTATAGTGGAGACACTGACACCATGGATACCACAGCTAGTTATTAACTTTTATTTAAACTGGGGTACAGGTTTTGGCTAATTAAATTGAGAAAAGTCAGAAGAAATGAAACGCCGTGTCCTTGAAAGCCAAATAAGTGAGGGATGCATCTTACATCCAAAGCATGCCTAATGGTCTGGTTACAATTTGTCAGTCGCAAAAAGCATGCTCTGCCTTTATCATCTATTTTAACGAACCAAAGTATGAACAGGGAGATATACTTAAGAAGGCCTTTATGCAATAAATTATTTAAAATGATTAATAAGATCATTTTCTTAAACTTGACCCTGATGACCATTAGAAAGAATTCGAGACTACTGACTCAGTTTTTAGATGCAGAGGCTCGACTGCATCCACAGTTTTGCTGGTTGAAGATGTGATCACCAGGTAACCTTTTGTTCCCAGCTAGTTGACATCCTATTTTTACTCTAGTGTGATGTAGTCCCAAAATATTAGAACAGCAACAGGTTATAAATGACTTTAACAGAAGTTCAAAAAAGCCTTAATTTATTTGATTAGCAACAATCTGTGATTCCCCGTTTTCTCAAATCAGAACAACAGTTGCCTCAATGTGCTTTATGTTGTAAGGTAAAGATCACACAATAATACAACAGACAAAACCCTGAAAATCATGTGACCCCGTATGAGCAAGCACTTTGGCGCCAGTGGGAAGGAAAAACTCCCTTTTAACAGGAAGAAACCTCCTGCAGAACCAGGCTAAGGGAGGGGCGGGGCCATCTGCTGCGATTGGTTGGAGTGAGAGAAGGAAGACAGGATAAAGACCCTCTGTTAAAGAGAGCCAGAGATTAATAATAACTCATGACTAAATGGGGAGTGGTGAATAAACACAGTGAGAAGGTGACAGAGGTCTGCCTACATGATTCCAGTTGGATGTTGTTGAGTTTCTATTGCTTTGATGCCATGAGCATTACTCTTACTCTTGTTACTAGTCTTTACTCTAAATTATTTTTGTAGCAATAATAAAACCTTCTGCATGTAAATGTTCCATGTTGTCACTATCTGACCCGTTTTCACAGCACTGCAGAGGTTTTCTTTCTTTTTAATGTATTTCCTTCTCTCCTGGTTTAGTCTGGATCGGGACTGAGATTGTAACCTTAAACCCTTACACACAAACACTCACTGAAACATGCACACAACCTTTGACTCTCTGGTTCTGTTGTCTCAACCAAACACTTGCAGTATTATACCATGCAGCAGAAAAGAGCTGTTGTTTTCGGGGCCGGGGACTGAGCCTCTCTCTCCATTTGGGACACACACACACATACACTCAGTCTTTCTCACAGTGTGTGCTTGCAGGCTCGAGGGTTGTTGAGCACTGTTTTCACTGAGCCGCAGGTACACACAAGGAGACCGTCAAAGGAAATGACTTAATCACTCATGATTCTGGATGTAAGCAGGGCAGTGTTGGGAACAGGAGCTCAGGCGTGTCTTTAGGGGGGGTCGGTCCTACACGGGTCGGTATTAGAGAACAGTGATTTGTGCTTTGTCCACTGCAGACTGGTCCCCTGTTGTGCACCAGTGAATAGATGCCTGTTCACCCTGTCTCCTGTCTGTAAACATAGCAGGGTAATGAGCATCGATTATCACCTACACAAGTCCGTTTTTTAACCAAAGATTTCTTTATTTCTGGCCAGGCCTGGTTTTAGAAAGCAGAGATGTTTTTTCAGTAGAGAGGAATGAATCAGCTCAGGCTGATAAACAGTCTGATTAACATTGGTATATCCCAGAGGTGTTGGATGAGGTTTGGGCCACACCGTACGGTGAATATTGTTTCTAATACACTGAGCTGTATACTGCCTCAAGTGTCCTGTAGGTTTTAGATTTCACCCTGGGTGAAAATACCTGAATCAAATGATGAGTTCATTCCCAGGCCTCTGGAGAACTTCAACACATGTTGAGGAGGTCATTTAGCCATTTGAATCAGCTGTGTTGGATCAAGGCCACATCTAAACCCTGCAGGACACCGGCCCTCGACACCTGTGGTTTATGGTCATGTCAAGGCTAAAGATCTGACCATAGAGAGAACCAGTGGAATTACATGATTCACAGTGAGCAAGGACTTGGCAACGGTGGGGAGAAAAAGACCCCCAAAACCTCTTTTTGCAAAACCAGGTTCAGGGAGGGGCCGCCATCTGCTGGGAAGGCATCAAAGAGGATGAAGATCTGTCTGTCTTCTGACTGTGAAATCTGCTGGATCTTAAGTTTTAAAAACACTGGAGTATAGTAAGGATGCAGAAAATGCTAGCTTACTCTAGCTAGCTCTTACAATTATTGTACAATCTACTCTACAATATAGAGGTGACTGTTGTTGTGATTTGGCACTATATACATAAAACTGAATTGAATTGAACTTGAAAACTAAGTACCTGTAAACGCTCCAGTGGTTACAACCACTTCACCATCCCCATCTGTCCTGGCTGGTCAGTCATGTTCATGTCTCCATACATGATCACTGTGAATGCCTCACTAAAGCTGGATTTGTATTCTGTTGGGCTTTAGGTTTTGCAGATTGTCATCAGTGATGTGGCTTCCATTGTGCGTAAGATTACGAGTCAGCAAATCCCCGATTCAAAAGCACACAATGGTCAGGGATCTACGAGTGTGTGTGTGTGTGTGTGTGTGTGTGTGTGTGTGTGTGTGTGTGTGTGTGTGTTGGCGTATATCTGTATGGGCTTTTCTAAAGTGGCTGCTTGGCTTTGAGAGTGAGTGCATCGCATCGTACTAGCAGATGGCCTGAAGTGGTGGTGCATCATGTCAATAACATGAGAGAGCTTTTGTGCTGCAGTGCATTCAGAACTGTTGTATCCATGATGTTCTGTGTGTTTGTGAGATACTTTTGTAATGCTACGTTGCAGTGATGAGTTTAAAACTGGCAAAGAGTTTCTGAAGACAGAACCTTCTCCAACCACGTACATAGGCCAAAGTGATGCAACAAACCAACTCCCACCTTTATGCAGGAAACTTGGCTAAAAACTTACAGCTTCATAAATGTTCTTTGTTTTTGTAGGTGAGCTGTCACTCCCAGCCCACATCAGCCCATACACAGAGAGCAGGGAAGATGCCTACATCCAGCTGGAGCTGCGGATGTTGGAGCAGGCGCTCCTTGCCACCTGCGTTGGCAGCATTGGAGAGCTGAGTACGTGTGTGTTGTGTCAGTCAGCACAGTAGGCTCCTGTGTTTTGTGTGTGTTTATTTAAACTGTGACCGACGTCGGACTCCTGGGACACAGTGTTTCCACTTGGTTCCATAACCTGTGGCTTGTGTCCAGATAACAAGAGCACTTTCAGACCCTGCAGGCCACCGCACCTCATTATCTGGCACATAACCTAGGTAGCTACCACAACTAAAACAAGCTAGCTGCAGTAGGCTAACGTTAGCTTTTAAAAAGAACTTATTTCCAGATGTTTCTTTAGGTTGGAGTCTTTTGACGCTGAGAGCAGCTTGGCTGCACGGTCAATAAGAAATGCATTCCTGCCTGTGCACTGCTGGCTCTGTTGTGCCGGCGCCGGGTCCATTGTGTAACTGACGCCACCAACATTAACAGGACGCTTACATTAGAGCCTCTTATTGCGTGTTTTGTTTGGGCTTCCTGCAATGCGTGGAATTACCACAATTAGAGAGGGGATGGGCTAACATATGAAACAGGAAATGACCGCCATGTAATGCATTTAACAAAGTAACTGTATTCTAATTATCACTTATTTAAGTGGTAACTGTAACAGAATACAGTTACTCATAATTTGTGTTTTTAAATACATTATGCTGGTACATGTACTCTGTTACTCCAGAACTCTGACTATTACAGACCCACTGTGATCCACTATGTCAACAAAACTGGAAGGTTCATAACTCAAAAACACTGGATCAGCAGGTAAATGGCAGATCAGAGGGAAAAATAATGCAAATTAAATTGTAACTGTATGAGCTTTATGGCAAATAATCTCAGCCTCATTATTGCTGTTGTTTTTCTTTTTTTTTTACATTATTTCTTTGTCCATAAAACAGACATAACTACAAATATATTAAGTTTATAAACTTTCTGAAATTTCTGAAATATGACAGCCTGTGGTGGTGGGAAATGATGGTTCCCGTCTTTTTGCAGGTGATCTGGTGTGTCGAGCAATGCACCACATGCAGCGTCTAAGAAGCTCGAGTGCCTCCATCAGCCACTCTTCTTCAGCCAATCAAATGCCAGTATCCTGGGCTCCAGATGCCCTCCGCACACTCTACTACTTCCTGTCCAGCCCACAGATGGAATCACTGGAGAATCCCAACCTTGACCCTCCAACCATGACACTGAGCAGAGAGAGGTTTGTGTGTGTGTGTGTGTGTGTGTGTGTGTGTGTGTGTGTGTGTGTGTGTGTGTGGCCATCTCTATACTGTCTTATGTTAAACTTTTTTCAGGCCATTCTTGCTCCTCCCTCCTCTCATGGAGTGGATCCGTGTTGCCGTGGTGCACGCTGAACATCGCCGTAGCCTATTGGTTGATAGTGATGATGTCAGACAGGCGGCCAGACAGCTTTTGCCAGGACTGGACTGTGAGCCCAGGCAGCTGAGGTAGGACACCAAAGAATAAAACCACTGATCGTGTATACTGTCAAAGCTGGAGTTGACTGATTACCAACCTGTCTGGCATTATTCAACCTTCTCAACTAGACTGTATTGAAAGGATGCCTTAGATCCTCCAGGTACAGAAAGACTGCCTAGTGACCACAAAAAAGAAAAGGAAATCGAGCCTCCAATCAGGAACCCTGAATATCAAAACAAGCTGTATGGATATCAGTATGAGCAGCATCTAGTCCTCTAATAGGTGGATGTTCTCTAAAAATGCCGTGCAGATAGGAGTTAAATTGATATGACCTGTTTTTTTACTGTGTTACTCTGCAGGCCAGAGTGCTGTTTCCAGTTGTTTAAATGTCTGGATGCAGAAGCTGCTTCGGCTAAATTCCAGTTGGATTTAGGATTCAGGATGCTCTCGTGTGGCCGAGCAGACCTGCTCCACCACGCCGCCCGGCTTCTAGGAGCTGAAGGTGTCAACACTATAGACGATCAGGTGAGTGCAGCTGTGTTTCAGTGACTGGAACAGATACTAGGTTGATGTTTATACGTTTAAAATGTAATTCAGAAAACTGCTTAAAAATTTACTGAGAAGACTCCAATCAGAGTAAGGTCAGAAGAGCTCTGCTGGATAAATGTGATACCTTTGTCAGTATACAGATAGATTCATAGGAGACAGAGTCTAATATCAGCAGCTGTGGGACAGCTATGAATAATTTGTTTTCTAATGGTTACAATTTTATTTGCGAAGAAATTCATCAAGTCATTGCTAGTTAAGGTTAAAGGAATAATTGGTTCAACAAAGCTGTGACTCTTTGTCAGTCTGACTGCACTGACATGATGATGTCTCAGCTCTCAGATCTCTTTTTTATAGATTTATAGAGTTTGAAGTGTGTCTGATTTGTTGGCTTCTTCTTCAGAGTAGTCACATTATCATATGCTAGATAACAGTAACCGTAATAATAGGATCATGGACCTCTGTCGTAGCAGAGTTTAGGTAGCTGCTCTGCATTGTCTCGGCACATGGATGGAAGAAGATAACAGTGGCGGTATCACTTCCTTAAAGTTAGTTCCAGCCCTTTGAGAAAGACATCTACTGTAATGACATGTATTGTCCAGTGCTCATTATTGCAAAATTAAAATGATTATGTGTTTTTATATGTGATCTGCTCATTTTAGCTGACTCTACGAGCCAAACGATGCATTAGTCCGTTTGTTTTGTCTTGCATTGATTTACGATCTACAAATGTAAAAATGTAGATTCTTCTTTTGTGCACAAATAATGAGATACAACTGTATCTATTTTCACGATGCAAAATCATTAACATTTTAAAAATCTTAAATACATCTTACATATCATGTGTACATAGTTGCACTGGTGGATGTCATTCTGTTCCTCTGTCTCCTGATGTGTTTTCCATTGTATTACTTTGTATCTAAATTATGTACATAAATAAAAAGAAACAAAACCTACTATGTGTTCTTGCAGGGAATGAGCCCTCTAATGTACGCCTCAGCAGCAGGAGATGAGGCACTAGTGCAGATGCTCATTGAAGCCGGAGCTCACCTGGACATGCAGGTAAAGAGTGATGGTGGTGTAGGTAAAACCTCATTGCATAACAACAGGTTGTGAAGTATGTGTGTGCTTTATGTTCAGGTCCCTGGCAGCTCTGCCAGACATCCGTCTGTTTACCCAGGCAGTCGGCACTGGGTGGCCTTAACATTTGCTGTGCTTCACAGTCACCTGTCCGTGGCTCAGGTGAGTCCTTCAAACAGACTCCATCAGCAGAAAAACATTTCACTGGACTACTGAAATTAGCATTTTAATTGCTGCAGTGGTCTGACTGAATGAGTCTCTCACAGTATCGTGTTTCTCATGCTGGCAGCTGCTTTTGGAGGCCGGTGCAGACGTGGAGGGTGGAGCCTTGCTGGACAGTCAGGAGAGCTCAGCTGAGACACCACTACAGCTAGCTGCTGCAGCAGGTATCATTCTGCTGAACATTTTAGCGTATGTAATCTGAAGTTAACTGACAAAACTGTAGCTTTACCAAAGTGGACCTTTTTGATCAGAAACACATTGTTAATAAGAATAAATTACAATGGTGTAAATAAAAACTGGTTACAATATAACATCTATTTTGAGGTTTTCGCGTGGTTGACTGTTTGGTGAAAACTATTTGTATGAATAGATGTTTTAGCAGAATAATGACTTGTATACTGACAGCGCTGCCAGTTTAGGCTCTATGAGGGGCCATGTGACCACGAGTCACACATGTCACATGTTTCGAATGGATCCACCAATAGAACATCCGATCTTCTCAGGTTACTACGACATGGTTAGCCTGCTGCTCGCTCACGGAGCAGACCCTCTGATCAAAGTGCATCATGGGAATTCACCGCTGTATGAAGACATGAACTGCTTTAGCTATGCAGCAGCACATGGGCACAGGTGAGACTTAAAGTTCCACATTTTCCAGTTCCTGTTTTACCTTGCTCTTTCACACATATATAGCAACACATTTGCCCTTTCCACCTGCAGAAACATCCTCAGGAGGCTTCTGCAGCAGCCACAGCACAGGAAGGAGGACATCCTCTCTCTGGAAGAGATCCTGGCTGAAGGAGTGGAGGATGAGGAGGAAGAGGAACTAAAATTTTCAACACAGCCTCTAGCTCCTGACTCCCCAAGCATTATTCCGAGTTTGTGTAAGAACAGGATGAAGGCCCTGCAGCAGGCAGCCTACTACAGCGCGGAGCACGGCTACCTGGACGTCACCATGGAGCTCAGAGACATGGGTAAGCACGTGATGTCAAACTGAGGAACTCTGAACTGGGGTAATCGACTTTTAATTAAGAAGTAAATACATATGCACTGCAGGCTCCTGGTATAATTTTGAAATGTGCGTAATTAATTGTAAACTTGTGACAGATAAAAACAAAATTTCATGCTGAAGAAATCAGAGGAGAGCAAAATGTGAGATTTACAGTCCTTTATTACAAAGCTCAGGATGAAAATATCCATGAATATCAGACAGAGCTTCATCATGAGCTTCATAATGAGCCCAGTTACACCTTATTTGTTACTTTAATTGGCTCGAATGAAATCAAATTGATTGAAAAATTAGTTCATTAAAAAACACACGTCCAGTGAAGTGAACACATTGAAACTATTAGCCTAGTGTGCAGCCCTAGCACAGTACCAAGAAGCAGGCACAGAGGTGTATTTATGAAGCTCATTGCTGGGACATGAAAATCTACCTCAAGTGTTCACTGCTTGATAGAGTTATTATAATCTGACAGGAGGGTGTGTCGACATATAGAACAATCTGGAAAACAAAGAAAACATGTTTCAACAGCGAGCGTTTAAAACTGTGATCTAGTATTTTTATATACACTCAACAAAAATATAAACGCAACACCTTTGTTACTGCTCCCATTCCCCATGGGATGGACGTAGAGACCTAAAATTCATTCCAGATACACAATATAACCATCCCTCCCAAACAGTGGTCACAAATCAGTCCAAATGTGTGGTAGTGGGCACATCTGCTATATTGAGATAATCCATCCCACCTCACAGGTGTGCCACATCAGGATGCTGATCTTACATCATGAGTAGTGCACAGGTGTACCTCAGACTGCCCACAACAAAAGACCACCCTGGAATGTGCAGTTTTTTGGGCTATTGGGGGTCTGGGGACCCAGAACCGGTCAGTATCTGGTGTGACCACCATTTGCCTCATGCAGTGCAACACATCGTCGCATGGAGTCTATCAGATTGTCAATTGTGGCCTGTGGAATGTTGGTCCACTCCACTTCAATGGCTGTGCGAGGTTGTTGGATATTCGTGGGAACTGGTACACGCTGTCGTATACGCCGGTCAAGCACATCCCGAACATGTTCAATGGGTGACATGTCCGGTGAGTATGCTGGCCATGCAAGAACTGGGACATTCTCAGCTGCCATCTGCCCTGAACAATGTGAACCATGATTCATCCGTGAAGCGCACACCTCTCCAACGTGCCAGACGCCATCGAACGTGAGCTTTTGCCCACACAAGTCTGTTACGGTGACGAGCTGGAGTCAGGTCAAGACCCCGATGAGGACGACGGGCATGCAGTTGAGCGTTCCTGAGACGGTTTCTGACAGTTTGTGCAGAAATTGTTTGGTTGTGCAAACCAATTGTTCCAGCAGCTGTCTGGGTGGCTGGTCTCAGACGATCTTGGAGGTGAACCTGCTGGATGTGGAGGTCCTGGGCTGGTGTGGTTACACGAGGTCTGCAGTTGTGAGGCCGGTTGGATGTGCTGCCATATTCTCTGAAACGCCTGTGGAGACGGCTTATGGTTGAGAAATGAACATTCAATGCACGGGCGACAGATCTGGTTGACATTCAAGTCAAGTCAACTTTATTTGTCAATTCTGCCACATGTACAGGACATACAGAGAATAGAAATTTCGTTACTCTCAAACCCTAGTGATTAAAAAATGCAAATAAAATAATTAAAAAATAAAAATTTAAATAAATACAATACAATTTTACGTATAACAAAAAAAAAGCTATGCAATATACAATATACAATATTCAAGTAAGGAGGCATAGTAGTGCAAATAGGCAAATAGTGCAAATGGAGATTTAGTAGTATGCGGTAAGAGATAGTGTAACAACAAAGTCTTATGAGGTAATGGCAGTCCAATGCTCCACAAGTGACTGGTAACTGGTGCAGGCCAGTGAGTGAGTCAGAGAGTGTGTGTGTGTGTGTGTGTGTGTGTGTGTGTGTGTGTGTATGTGACAGAGTTCAGTGAGACTGTGGAGGGGAGAGGGGGCAGAATCGGGAGGGAGTTAAGCTTCCTGACAGCCTGATGGATGAAGCTGTCCTTCAGTCTGCTGGTCCTGGCCTGGAGACTCCGCAGTCTCCTCCCTGACGGCAGCAGCTTGAAGAAGCTTTGCATTGGGTGCGTGGGATCAGCCGCTATGCCAAGGGCTTTTTTAGTGAGACGGGTGCTGTAAATGTCCTGGAGGGAGGGGAGAGAGACACCAATGATCCTCTCTGCAGCTCTCACTATGCGTTGGAGGGTTCTATGACAGGACGCATTGCAGGCTCCAAACCACACAGTGATGCAGCTCGACAGGATGCTCTCGATGGTGCCTCTGTAGAAAGTGTACATGATGGGGGCTGGTGCTCCTGCTCTTCTTAGTTTGCGGAGAAAGAAGAGACGCTGCTGTGATTTCTTGGCCAGTGCTGTGGTGTTGTACGTCCAGGAGAGATCCTCTGTGATGTGCACACCCAAGAACTTGGTGCTGCTCACTCTCTCCACAGACGCTCCGTCAATGGTCAGAGGAGCATGTTGGGTGTGCATTCTCCTGAAGTCCACAACAATCTCCTTCGTCTTCTCCACATTCAGAGAGAGATTGTTGTCAGCACACCACGTGGCCAGGCGTCTCACCTCACTTCTGTAGTCGGTCTCATCCCTGTTGCTAATGAGACCCACCACCGTTGTGTCGTCCGCAAACTTGATGAAGAGGTTGGAGCTGTGTGATGGAGTGCAGTCATGGGTCAGCAGAGTGAAGAGGAGGGGGCTCAGCACACATCCCTGCGGGGCCCCCGTGTTTAAAATGATGGTGCTGGATGTATTACTGCCGACATTCCTGCTGTCAGCATGCCAATTGCACGCTCCCTCATTGCTTGTGGCATCTGTGGCATTTTGCTGTGAGACAAAACTGCACATTCCAGGGTGGCCTTTTGTTGTGGGCAGTCTGAGGTACACCTGTGCACTACTCATGATGTCAGATCAGCATCCTGATGTGGCACACCTGTGAGGTGGGATGGATTATCTCAATATGACAGATGTGCCCACTACCACACATTTGGACTGATTTGTGACCACTGTTTGGGAGGGATGGTTATATTGTGTATCTGGAATGAATTTTAGGTCTCTACGTCCATCCCATGGGGAATGGGAGCAGTAACAAAGGTGTTGCGTTTATATTTTTGTTGAGTGTATATAAAAATACTAGATCACTGAGAGACGTAAAAGAAGTTGAGGATGTGACAGCTAGTGCTGTCAGCGTTAAACGCGTTAGCACGGTTAGCTCGTTAACGCGTTTAATGCTGACAGCACAAATTTCAATATAAATTTGAACCCTTTTTTTTGTTGTCCATGAGGTGTGCACGTTCTCTTTGTATTTGTGTGCTTCAACAAATGAAAGTGAAATAAACTGAATGAACTAACAAAAGCATTCAAAATCCAAACTTTGTATGATGCCAGGAAACTTGGTGGTTTTCCATATATTGCATTGAAAGCGTCTTTATAAAAGGAACATTTGCAATCACCTGCCTGCAGCTTCCTATTTCCTTTGGCTTTGATGAGCAGCAATCCAGAGAGCGGCGGGGAAAAACAGAGTAGTTTAACAGCTTGTTGCTTCTGGCTCCAACTGCACAAAGACCTCAAACACGTTCCCTGGTTCCCTCTCGCTGATCTCTCCAGGTGTCCCCTGGAGGCTGCACATCTGGTTAGAGTCTCTGCTCAGAGCCCAACAGCTGTGTAGGGACGATGTCATCATTTCCCTCCTCACAGAGTTCACCTCTATCAGGACGGAGGACTACAGCCCCGGGCTTCTCTCCACGGGCATCCCGCTCATGTTCAGCATGTTGGAGACCACCAAGGTACAACTCAGCACCTCTGCATCTCTGATTATGTGGATTTTCCCGTCTTTCCATAATTTCATGGAAATGCGGATAAAGGGTTTGAGGCAGAGCAGCTAAACAAAAGAAACAGAAATGATGATTCCTGACCTGTCTTGAAAAATAGCGATGGTACATTTTTATTGTTAAACAGATTTTAGAGAGTGGTGTCACACTCTGTGCCCAGTACAACAAACATCTACTAGCTCTACAAGGTGGCGGATGTTCAGTTGGTTTTTTGCTCCCATGCATGAAAGACAAACTGTGTGTCACAATGATACTGCTGCAGAACGTGACGAAGCGTAGTTCCCGACCACTCCCACACTTTTGAAAAGGTACACAGAGCCAACCATTTGGGGACATTTATACCTGCACTGGGGACTATTCTGAAATTCAAACCTGTTCAAACTATGACACCATATTATAAAAATATTTTCTCATTTATTTACATACTTGTTTGTTCTTTGGTAATTTCTCAGTAAAGTTCATCACAGCACTCAGCAGTGGCATTAGTGTGAGCCACGTTCACACATCCATCAGTGTATTCTCACATGCTGATGGATGCTTCGGGGAAAATTTCCCGCAGATGCTTCACCACTGGAGGAGTCAGAGTTTGGATCATCAGTCTTCTTATATAATACAGCATATATAAAGGACTGTGTGTGTGGATGTGTGCTGCTGAATGTGCAGAGGTCAGTGCTACGATGATCTCCTGTTCTGTTTTATTCTATGTAGGACTACGTGGTAACAAAGCGTCTGGCGACTGTCTTTTCTCTCTGCTACGGCTCGTCTCCCGTTCCTCCGGTCCCACCTTTGGACGTCACTCTGTCCACACAGCTGGGTAACACTCCCCTCCTGCCAGTGTCAATGTTTAACATGTTACATTTGACCAACTTATGAAGGATTACATGGTTGTCTCTGCTCAGATATTCATTTTCTGAACAACAAAGAGATGTCAGATGTGACATTCATGGTGGACGGGCGCCCATTCTTTGCACACCGAGTGCTGCTGATGTCTGCGTCAGACAGGTATCATCTCTCTTCTCTGACTGACATTAGCTGCCTGTTATTATTAACCTATAAGAGGCTGCAGACATGTTCTAGTCAATGCAAACAAAATTAATGTCTAAGGGCATGTAGCAAAAGGACTATACAATGCAAGAATATAGGCTCGTGCACGCAATGCTTGGAGAAATTGCATAACATGTAAATTGTAAGTAGTTAAATTTCCAATAATGAGGTCAGGGTACATGTGTAAATAAGAAGTCTGGGTGAGCTAACGGCTCAAGCTTTTGACTCCTCTAAACGCTACATTTCACAGTTTTTCTACTCTTGGATCTGTATGATGTCACTGAGAGCAGATATTATTAATATGATTAACTCTACAGCTCTAATTCAGACAGAGAAGGACATGAGGGACTGCACATGGCTCTAGTGTAAAGTTATTTTGAGCTCTTATTTAAGCAAAGCTCGTCTAGAAGAGTTATGATAAGTGAAATCCCCCAACAGACTCTCCAAACATGCTGCTGACTCAAAAACACTTAAGCACACTATAAAGTGCTGACAGTGTGAAATTAACCTAAGATGTGAAGCAGCTTTGTATGATTCATAACAGAGGAACCTGTCCACTACACTAAATATTCTGATGTACGTATGTATTGGAGTAGGCGTGTTCAGATCCAGTAAAGTGGGATTTGGCAGGTTGGACCAGTGTGAGGGAAGAAAATAATTTAGAAATAAGACAAATACGCCTGAGCAGTTTTTTTGTCTTTGCATACAGGCTGTGATCAGCTGACCTGTTTGTGGTTGCTGCTTGCCGCCCTTGATTCTAACACTGCACTGCCGTAAGCTTCACCACAGTACTGCTCGCTAAGCAGTTTAACCTGCACCAAACTGTATTTTCATGAAACCTTTGAGTAATACAAAATAATTATACCTTAATTGTTTCTTCTCACAATATGTGAGCTCAATTTCAAAATATCAACATTGTGAAATGGATCCAATATTATTATTTTTTAAATAGCACGTGTAACTTCACTGAGTGACCCGACACGGCTCCGTGGGTGTGTTTTTGCCTTTTTCTTTTATTTTGATACAATCCGTTTTTATTATTCGTGGCACTTTCCGGCGCACGCTGCTCCAGCAGCTCCTCTCTCTCCGGCCCGGCTGCTACTGAAATAGGGAAGACCTACACAGCACACCCTGAACCTGCTGCTCCACTCCTCCCCTGCAGCCGAGCCACCAACCACACCCGGACACATCATGATTTAGAACCAAACTTTAAATGTTCATTTTATCAAATGGCGCTGAGCACTGCTTACCTAGAAATGAACCTTTCATCCACTAATAGGAGGCATTCCTCAGTGAGCTTCCGTGTGCTATGATAACCAATGAGAGAAAGTATCCATTTTAATGTGATTATTGATCATTAATTCTTTCAGAACAGCTCTTACACTTTATTTAGAAAGTTTATGTGAACAAGTGGCCTCGAATGTCACCGCCTATTTAAAGAATGAAATGTGTCCTGATGTGCGTTCTGTCCTGGCAGGTTTCGCCAGCTGCTCGCAGATTCCCCCGATAACATCGTCCACATCAATCACATGACCTACGGCACCTTCCAGGTGAGGAACTAGCTTACTCCTTGTGCTTCGGTGCAGATGTGACTGAGACCTTTAGGTGGATGAAGGCTGTTTCTTTCCCTGCAGATGATGATGAAGTCTCTGTACTGTGGAGGAACTGAGGGGCTGTCTGTGTCTCCCTCTGAAGCCTTGAAGGTAAACGTCCCACAGACTGTGAGTCAATGCCTGCTCCAGTCTGGGCCTTTTTTAGGATTTCCAGCTTGTTGTGGATTGTACTGGTTTGTGTTTCATTAGATGAATCTCTTTAAGCCACTGACTGTGAGGTAGGTTTAAACTATTTATGACTTACTTCTGTCACCGGGGCAAATACTTTAGACGGCATCTGTTATTTTCTGTTGTTTCTGCTGGCAAATCAGTCAAACATTTCTTTTTGGTAACGTGCTTTTTTGGACAGGAGCAGCAATCGTGGCTCAAGAGTTGGGCGTTCGCCTTGTAATTGGAAGGTTGCCGGTTCGAGCCCTGGCTCCGACAGTCTCAGTCGTTGTGTCCTTGGGCAAGACACTTCACCTGTTGCCTTCTGGTGGTGGTCAGAGGCCCCGGTGGTGTCAGTGCGCCCCAGGGTGGCTGTAGCTACAATGTTGCTGCCATCACCAATGTGAATGGGTGGATGACTGGATGTGTAAAGTGCTTTGGGGTCCTTAGGGACTAGTTAAGCGCTATACAAATACAGACCATTTTTACCATCAGGTTATTACTATGGCAGAAGTACACATCCACAAATGATTTTAATGTGTATTCACCACTCGTGTGTGCATATCCAGCTTTGTAAATAGTGTAAAGTACACTGATGGTTTACTCTTTGGTATCTGTCTCATAGCTGTTGCCAGTGGCCACTTTCTACCAGCTCCGAGGTCTGCAAAGACGCTGTGAAATGTCACTGTCGCAAAGCCTTACTCTGGACAATACTGTCAGCATATACAAGGCTGCTAAGGTAAAAACACACAAGCTGACATGTAAGACAGTTAGATATCTGGGACACAGCTTTTATTCAAACCATAGACTGCATATGAAAGCACTGTCATGAAAAGTAGCAGTAGTAGTAGCCACGGCAAATCTAAATATCCCAAAAAAGATGAAATTGAAGGGGAGACTGATCAAACATAACTCAGGTAAAGTTTTGGATTGTTGCCTTTTGATGGGCAGTTACAGAACCTGATGATAGGACTCGTATAAACTCCACCACAAACTGTTTCTCTCACTTTATTACTTTAGATTACAGAGAAAATAAAGAATAGGCAGAATTTGTGATTTCTCATATTACATTTGATTGATTGGACCATGTTCTATTTAGACCTTCATGCTTCAGGCTGTGAAACTAAAAACTCGAGCCTTATTTTCTTTTAGGTGTAAAAATTATTGTATTTTTTAATGGTGACTCGAATTTCAAGATCATAATAGAAGGAACAACTGTTTGCATAAATGTTGCTGCGAAAAAAATCTCCAAGGAAAAATTTCTTATATCAACATCATATATAAAATGGATTATCGCAGAGACACTGACTCAGCTTCTGCACTTGCAGCACCATGGAGGAGCTGAACTCTGCAGGTTTTGTGAAGGATTCTTCCTGCAGAACATGGATCAGCTCCTGGACAGGGAGGACTTCCACAGCCTGCTGCTAGGAGGTTTCAGTCAAGAGCTGCTATACCCAGGCCTGGGCACCCGATCTGGACTCGACCAAGATCAGGATCTACTGGTCCTCCTAAGGGACTTGGAGAATGTACTTATCCAGAGACTTTATATCCTCCACTCTGCATGTCGAGAGTAGAAATGGTGGAAATGTTGACTGTGTTCGACTTGCTGTCAGATTCAGTCCTGTTTTTGTGGTAATCTGAAAAACTGTTGCTAGCAGATTTTATTAGCTAGCTCAGCGGTCCCCAACCCCCAGGCCACAGATCGGTACCGGTTCGTGAGTCGTTTGGTACCGGGCCACGAGAGTTGAGGCTCGGGTGTGAAATTTATGTTTTTCAGGGTTTTTAGTGTTATTTTTTTTAATCGTTTTTATCGTTAACTCTGTTTCCCTGGGTCTTTTCCCGTGTGTTATGAATAAATCTTCTTTTTTTTGGTACCAGTACTGGTTATATTTTGTTGTATTTATCCGCGACACCTTAAAGGCCGGTCCGTGAAAATGTTGAAAATGTTGTTGGACATAAACTTGTCTGTGGCGCAAAAAAAGTTAGGGACCGCTGAGCTAGCTAACTGACAGACATAAACGGAGAAGCTGGAACACTATTTTAAAAGTACTCCATGAAACTGCTAAATGGTTTGGTGACATTTAAATAAAGATTTATGGTCTGGGGAAATATAAGGAAACTCAGTTTGAAACCATCATAGATGATAGCACTGCTGTCTCAGGATTGACTGGTTAATTGTTTGGTCCATATATTGTTAACAGGACGGACTGTCTGGGAATATTAAGGTGTTACCGTTGATAAGGTGAAAGGTGCTACATCAATAGGCTTTAAGAACAGATTCATTTTTTGAAAGTGGGAGAAAAAGACTGCCTGTAAAGAATACCACCAATGAGCCTGAGTGACTGCGAGCTTCATT
Source organism: Astatotilapia calliptera (assembly GCF_964374335.1). NCBI lineage: Eukaryota > Metazoa > Chordata > Actinopteri > Cichliformes > Cichlidae > Astatotilapia > Astatotilapia calliptera. The sequence goes on along the minus strand of NC_137422.1, from coordinate 3,604,389 downwards.
TATGGCTACATTTACAGAATATCTTATTAGTGTAGCGAATCCAAGATGGCGCCAGTGTGTACGCCAGGCCGTCTTCATCTCCCCAAGCTCTGAGTACTGCTTGCCGTTTTGCTTTATGTATGCTTCCCGGCTGTTTTTGCACTAATTGCCTATGATCGTCAAACTCTTTTGAATCTTCGACCATTGAACCATCAAACGCCAGACGTACGCTGGGAACCAGGGACTTTCCCCCCGCTTTCGACGGATATTCTTCCCCTCGTACGCCACCTGTCTTTTGCCTCCTACAGAAAAAACGACCTAGGAGACAGGGTAAACGGAGCGGTATCCATGAACGCATCAAGGCCTACCTAAAGTCACACGAAGTGATTAACCACTATGTTATCTTGGATATTTTACGTTCCTCCCCATCCTTCCAGGACTGGTCTACCTTTAGGCTGATTCGCCATGTCGGCCAGCATGCTCACTCGGTCTACCTGCTTGGTGTTGGATGCAGACCTCCAGAGGTGGCGTGAAGCACAGCAATCTACGCCTGTTGAGGCGCACTCATAGAAGTGATAATGTGACTACGATCCGGATGGCACTGCTCAACACCAGCTTATTAAAGAACAAGTCCTTAATCCTAAATGACTTTTTTCTCTAATCAAGGTGAGATTTCTTGTTCCTGACGGAGACTTGGGTACGCCCCTGTGAGTCCTTTTCCTTTTTGGAACTTCTTCCCCCAAACTGTGCCTTTCTGAGCTGTCCCAGGACCTCGGGTAGAGGTGGAGGGCTAGCCTTGGTCTTTAAAAACAAATTTCGAGTACGGCAATTGCCTCCTGCCATGTACTCCAAGGCCACACACTTGATCTGGTATTGTCATATGGTCTGGACATGCACATTACGGATATAAGCGACGCTCGGTCCCAGTCATGTTTGATATTGAACTTTGTAATGTGGAATTGAATTGTGCCAAGTGTGCACGATTAATCCTGAGATTACCAGCTTCTCTGTGGCCTTTACTAACTCTACTTTTTATGATACCAACTCTAATTCAGCTATATCGGTTGATGAATTTTCTAACTCCTTTATTTCAATATGCTCCTCGATTTTAAACACTGTGGCTCCATTAAGGGCTTACCAACCATGGCTGAATGAATCCACCCGCGCTCTCAAGCGTGAATGTCACCGAGCCGAGAGGAAATGGAAAAAAGGCAAACTTCAGGTGTCCCTGGAAATCCTGCATAACTGCCGATCAAAATATCAGAAGACTGTCAAAATTGCAAAAGCCTTCTTCCTGACAGAACTTATTACTGACCACAGTCACACGCCACAAGTTCTGTTTAAAATCTTTAATTCAGTTGATAATCCCTGCTCTACGCCTCCCTGGCGCTCTGTGAAAAATTCTTACATTACTTTATAGATAGATAGATAGATTTCAGCACTAAGGGCACCATATCTACCGGCAGTTAACCAAACCCCAGTTTCTGAATGCTCTATGGTTTTTCAACAGTTTGAGCCTGTATCTTTTTCGACTCTGAAAGAAATTATTGATCATATGAGTAACTCTAATACGCTGCATGACATTCTGCCTTCCCACATTAATAAGGAACCTCTGACTACTATCGGTCTCTCTATTTTACTTCTAATGAACTCTTCACTGTCATCAGGCTGTGTTCCGACCAGTGGCGTGTCCAGCGGGGTGGCACAGGCCACCCCAGGTGCCACCCCAAAGCTAAAACAATAAAATTCAATCAAATGTACGATTATGTTTTAACAGTTAAGCTCGGATATCTGAGTGCAAGTGAATGCAGCATCAGCTTCTGCACTATGAGCATCACGTTAGGAAAAACTATTTTTTGGCAAAAGATAATGAGGAGAGAATAAATGTCCCTGTAAGTAATATTAAGTTTGTTGAGTTTAGTAAACTTCGGTGAAATTAGAATACCAAGGAAAAAAATAACACTTAAAGAATTATTGCAGCCGTCGCATATTTCAGACAGTAGGCTGCTGGGGGGAGCTAGCATAAGAGTTATGAGTTATAAGATATAATCCAAGTCGTAACATTGCTGTGTGGAGCTGCAGATTTGGTTGCAGGTTAATACTGGCAGTGTCACCATGCCAGCTGACTGTACTTCATCACCAGCCAGTGTTGTTCTTTATACATCAATATTACCAAAGTTGACCATAAGGCAGCACTTACACTACACTGTGCGGTTTAGCTAATTTCTCTCATTACTTATCCTATCTGCCAGCTCCATGTTATGAATAGAGTGTAAATCACCCCTGTGCCATGTTCACTGCAGGGATGTGCAGTTCTGGATCTCAAGGCTCCTGGTCTCCCGGTTTCAGATGTTTCCATACTTCAACACAGCTGATTTAAAGAATCATTTACAGACTTCTGCACAACTAGGTGTTTGGGGATTATTTGATTTAAATTGGCTCTGTTGGTATAGGTAACATCTAAAACGTGCATGATAGGGGTCCATGAGGGCCAGAATTTGACATCCCTGACTTCTAGTCAAGGTCATACATCAGGAAAGTTGTTGTTTGTGACATAAGTTTTTGCTTTATTACTTCAGGGCCAACCAGTAGAGATAAAAGAAGAGAAAGAATGAAAAGATCTCAAAATATTGAGAATTTCTTTCTTAAGAAGGCTAAAATACACCCAGAAGCAGAGAGCAATGTCAGGGAAAGGTGGACTGAGCAGCAGTCATCATTGTCACCTGTGAGTTCTACAAATGAAGGTATGTGAGAATGAATAAGGAAAATGCAAGGAAGGGATGTTTATATTGTCAAGTGTTCAACCGATCCTAATATTTGGGGATAAATAATTAACTAAGCAAATATATGTATTGTGGCACATAATTGGAAAGTAAAACAAAATCCTTCTTTAAATAACAGTTTTTTTTAATTTAATGAAATGTAATATTTGTATATTATCCCACTTGTAGTGTTTAAAATCTCATTCTAATAAGAGTTAAAAGCGCATTCGGTTATTAGGTTTATAGGGTTGTTGAATTATGGTTAACGGTTGGTAGAATTTTTTTTTTAACATTAGATTACATCTGCCACCCTTCTCCAAATCTGTGCCCCTACCTGGCCCCCCAACAAAAATTTTCTAGACACGCCACTGGTTCCGACTGCCTTCAAACACACAGCCGTACAACCTGTAATCAAGAAAAGCAACGCTGACCCCAACAGTCCTCTAAACTTCCTTTCATGTCTAAAATGTAAAAACAAATAGTCCCTCTTAGAGACGTGGTGTCAGTGACAAATTTCAATCTGCATTCAAACCCTGTCATAGTACCGAGACAGCCTTATTGAGAGGTTTTAATGATCTCCTCCTAACTGCCGCCCTGTGACTCTAGTCTTATTAGATCTAACTTCTGCTTTCAATACGCTAGACCATAATATTCTCCTAACAAGGCTAGAACATGTAGTTGGCCTTAAAGGTAATGTTCTTTCATGGTTTAAATCGTATCTATCAGACAGATACTTCTCTGTCACCATGGGGAAATACTCTTCCTCTTCTTCCCCTGTTAATTGTGGCCTCAGGGGTCCGTATTAAGTCCCACGCTGTTCTCCCTGTACATGCTGCCCTTGGGACTCATCTTTAAAAAACATAACATCTCCTATCACTACTATGCAGATGATATCCAAATTTACTTTCCTCTAAATTTGGATGCCTCGTCCCCGCTCTCGCCTTTGTTCGAATGTCTGTGGGAGGTTAAAGACTGGCTATCCCAGAATTCTCTTAAATGAAAGAAAAACAGAAATTAGTGCTTTTGATAGCCACGTTCCCCTGGGCCAGCTAACTGATACAAAGGGGTCTTTTGCCAGCCACTTTTCTCATTCTGCCAGAAACCTCGAAGTGCTCATTGATAGTTCTTTTAAATTAAACAAGCAAGTATCCACTGTGTTAAAAACCAGCTTTTATTACACCAAATTTCCAAAGCTAAGCCCTATTTATCATATAAAGAACTCGAAAAACTTATCCATGCCTTCATCACTTTTAGTTTGGACTATTGCAACTCTCCCTCCTTCAGTGCCTGCAATTAGTCCAAAATGCAGCACCACGCCTCTTAACTGGCACTAGAAGGCATGAGCACATCACCCCTGTCCTCGCTAACCTACACTGGCTTCCCGTCAAATATTGCATTGATTTCAAAATCCTTCTGCTCACTTTTAAAATTCTAAATAACCTGGGCCCTAGCTACTTAACTGATCTCCTTGATCCGTACAACGCAAAGAGAGCACTAAGATCCTCCAGCCAACTGCTCCTAATGCGACCAAGGTCTCGTTTAAAAAACGGAGGTGACCGTGCATTTGCTATCGCTGCCCCTAGACTCTGGAATAACCTCCTAGTCGAAATCCGTACTTCGGAATCGATTCAATTGTTCAAATCCTGTTTAAAAACACACTTGTTTGTACTTAGCTTTTGAAACAAATTAGTTTGACTTTCAAATTAGTTTGCCTGCACTACACCATGTTAATGCAATTTTAAGTATAATTGTACTATTTGTACTTTGCCCTGCCTGCACTGCGGTTTTATTGTGAAGCACTTTGATGTACATTAGTCTTTTAAATGATCTAAGAACTGTAACTTGCAGAATTGATTTCTTTCAACTGACTGCTTTAATATGATGTTTAGTATAATTTAAGTATTTTCTATGCTTGGCTGCAGCATTACTAGGGAGTTATGACCATTACGTTTATGCAGTAGCACTACTTGCAAGAAAGAAACGCTAATTTAAGGAGGTCTTCCCCCAAGTTCTCAACAAAAAGGTATTTCAGGTGAAGAGTCTTACGTCATTTTGATTGGCTGACTGAGGATAAACAACAACCCAATGAAGGTGACGTGCAGATCACAGAAGCAGACTTTCATTTTTGCAACTGATCAGCTCTACTGAACCAACGGGTCACACAGATTTTTCCAGGGTTATCATCAAAACACCAAAGTATGTTTTGGAAGAATGGTGGACCATCAAAGTAGTAATGTAACAAAGACAATGTAAAGGTTCATTCAAGCCATCTTGGTCTATATCAGGGGTGGGCAACTCCAGGCCTCGAGGGCCGGTGTCCTGCAGGTTTAGATGTGTCCGTGATCCAACACAGCTGATTTAAATGGCTAAATGACCTCAACATGTCCTGATGTTCTCCAGAGGCCTGGTAATGAACTAATCAGGCGTGTTGACGCAGGGTGAGATCTAAAACCTGCAGGACAACGGCCATGTTGGACCAGTTATTAGAGCAGCAGAAAGTCTGAAAGGCCAAGATTTGAACAGAAATTGTGCATTTTTCACTACTGGAACTCTGAACATATAAGATTTACTTCTTTACACGAATAAACCTAATAAATAAAATAAAAAAAGGCGCAACACAAATACTACTCCAAAGTCAACAGATTTATTTCCTTTAGCACTGAAGTTGTTCACAGTAACATCACAAGGGAATACATTGCAAATGGTTATCCTGCTCAGTAGTAGCGCTCAGTACCGAAGAGTCCATTCTGTGTGCTCTGGATTCCCACAGTAGAAAAAGAGGAAAGCGAATGATGAAAGGTATTGCTTTAATTTTCCTTTCTGACAACTCAACACACACCCAGATGGGCTGAGTGAGTGACCCAATTGCCAGCAAGGTCCCTCTTTGAGAGAATGAGTAAGGAGAATGCATTGCACGGTTACTGTGTGCACACAGTAATCAAAAAAGAGAAAGGACAGCAAATTAAATGAAAATGTAAAAAAACAAAAAGGCAAATTCAAATGAATGCACATAAAGAACTGAAACGTGTAGAGAAAAGGGGAAGAGGAGAACAATTCCAACGACAACATGCAAAGAAAAGACAAATGCTGAACATGCAAACAACCATACAAGGTCAAAGCTAAGAATAGGGATCCCCTTGTTTTTTTGTGGTTTTTTTCTTTTCTTTTTTAAATAAGCTTGCCAGTAAACTCGGCTTATTTACAGAATGAGTGTTTGGTGAGTTCTGAGCCGTCATACGCGCACGGGGCATGGGGAAAAGGACAGTTATCAACAAAGGGTTTGTTCCTCTCAAAGAGGCTAAAACTACATTCTTAAATTACAGTAAATTATTTTCCCAAACATATATTACAAGGTTTCTTGCATCAAAACCCAGGGAAAGCAACAAACAGACACAAATGTTTTCATTTCTCAGTGGTCAAATAAATTAAACATGACAAAAATATCCTTAAATAATCTGACATTAAGAAACATTCTCTACATCTTTCATATAAATAAACAATAATAAATTAAATTTAAAAAATGACAAAATACAGTAAAGTACAAAAATATACACAGCAGTTCAATATTGTCTGAAACCTGCAGATAATCTAAAAGAACTTGGGGAATAAAAGAGAAAATTTAAAACATACTGAAATGGTGTAACTCAAGATAAGTGTTCAAAGTGCAAAATAAAAAGGAGACGACTAAGCAAAAAGGCCTGGTCACACCAGCAAAATTTCCTGGGCAATGTTAACGGTCAACGCGCTAGCTAGCAAGAACTTGCTAGCGCTAAATCCAAGATGGCTTTTTGAGCATTTTCTATTTTTTACCGTAATGGGCTCTTCCGTCTGAAGTGAGAAACTAAGTTTAGCTAGCAAGTCTGCAGCTAGCTAACTAGCTCATTTAGATTACTATTCGTGTACCTCACATTAACAAAGGTTGTTTTGCCGTTATCGCTAGCAGTTGCATTATTTCTTGACTCCCCACGACCTCTGTTGCAGGTCTCTTCCTGTATGTGAGCACCATCTACTGTTACAATGAAACATTTCAAATGCTGGTGTGGCCGTGCCTGTTCGTGAATACAAAAGAAAATATGGCAAAAACTCTAAAACATAATGCCACTACTACACTTTTTGACACTAAGCAGGGACATAGTTTAGTCTGTACAACAGAATAGATCATTCATTTATATAATATTACCACCGCCAACCCTCTTTATCATACTTTTATGGGCAGTCTTTAATTGCAAGAACCCATGTACAGAAACACCACAGAGCGAGCTAAAAGAACCTGCTGCTCACAAAGAAATATGATTTTAAAAAGAATTACAATCCAGCCAGTGTTTGTTGATCCATCCGTCCACCTTTGCTTTCTTCCATCGCTCCTGCATCCCATCTCGATTTCAAGTTCATCACGCGAACAGGTTGTTTATGCCGAGGTGTATGTGTGGGTGCATTTTTTTATGTACATGTAGGAGAAATGGAAGAAAGAGGGAGAGGGTATACATGTGTGCAGACTGACAAACGTCACTGTCTTAAGGCTTTTTTTCTTTTTACAAGTCTTCCAAGACGTGTCTGTGTTTGGTCTGGCGGGGTGAAGTGTACTCTACTGATGCGGCAGCAGGAAGAGACTCAAAGATATAGGGCGGGGGGAGTGGATTCAAGTGGGCTAGGGAAGTGGTCCTCAGTCTTTTCCAGTTTCAAACTCTCCTGGTGCTGGCAGGCCCAGCAGGCCGCTGTCAGCCATCTCGCCAAGGTTAATAGTTATTATGGATGATCCCTGGTGGCAGAGACAAGTCAAGCCATCACACATGTGAGGAGGACACAGAGAGGGACACAAGGTAGGGACGACGAAGCTACATCTGCTACTTATTGTAAAATACTGATCGACCTTTAAACTGAAATAGCCATTCCCATTATTAAGTACAAAATTTATAGGCAAAAAGTAGATCTTCTTGTTTTATTCTTAACTAAAGGGCAAAGTTAGCAGCTCTCCTAATTTCTCTTATTTAATGACCTGATTACTGCTTTCATCTAGTCATGCACAGCTACGGCTCCTTAAGGTTGTTCCTGTGTCCTGCTGCTGGCAGCCATCTTTGTTTTGTCTTTGCCAGGGGGGCATTTAGAGTCATTAGGTGGGGGCTGGTTGGGCTTGCTGCTGGGGGTATGCTTGGTGGGGGAGCTAGGCGTGGCGCCGGGGGAGTGGGACGCTTGGATGTTCTTCTCGTCTGAAAAAAGCTGTTTAATTACGTCAAAGAAGTTACTCAACGGGCTGCCTACACAGACGGGAAGAAAAGAAAAAAGAGAAAGAGAGAGAGAGAGAACAAACAACAAATGAGCAATGGGGTTAACATGAGGAGAGGAAGAGGACGTGATGGAGGAATGAGAGGAGTGGAGCTAGGAAAGGAGACTCTTACGACCGAGACAACTGAAGTCAGAGCTTTTGTTTTCAGGCCAGACGAAGAAGAGGTGGCACCAAAACGACACTGGTTGTATCAGGACTTCCATCACTTTTACTGCGAGAGGTTTTTTTGGTCTCTGAGTCTCAGTTTCCCTGCAACATGGAGAACCAACAGGAGCACTGGAAGACATTTTGAATCTTACCATCAGAACCGCGCCACCAAATCTCAGCTGACACCGCAGAGGGAAGAGATTTTAAACTGGAAGTTTATCATGACCTGACGGATACCTGGGTTCAGCTTTTGGTTTCAACAGCTAGCCTAGAGGGACATTTCTTGCGGGGTTTTTAGAGGGATCAGTAAATTGAAGTCTTTGTTAAAAAAAATAAATGACTAAAAACCCAGGACTCAGTGTTTCCTGTAAAACCATAGTACAACTATGAAGCTGTAAGGGAAAAACCAATAGGAACATATGGCTTAAAAGTTCACTTTTTTGCTTCACTGCTGTACACAAGAATGATTCCAAATGGTATAATTTGTGCTCTTTAAACAGCGTTCAATTACATTTTCATAAACCACCAACACATAGACTGCCACCCTCAACAGATGATAATTTTAGCCATTTGAGTCCAAAAGTGTTTCCCCACAAACATTAAAAAATATGACTTCACAGCACAAACGGCTCAAGAACGTATGTCGACAAACCGAAGGGCGAGATCACAGTGGCTATGTCTAATAAAATGTTTTTGATAAAAAAGCTTAGTCAGCCTGTCGTAACAGGCTTTGAGCCTGCATTACTTTCTAATTTTGTTAATGCAGCATTAACGTGTTATTTAATAAAAGCCACCGTCTGTACTGTAGATGATCAAATAACTGGTTTATTGTGACAGTGAAAAATTAAAAAATGTCCCGATTCTCAGCAGACTCTAGAGATACAGACTCTAAGAGCACTCTTAGTCTTCCACATCTTCCCTGCAACAGAGTAAAAATAGGACAGCATCCTCCTTGTGAATAGAGGAGATTAAAAAAAATTGGTGGTTTTCCCTACATTGATTTTTTTCAGATTTGGTGACTGACTGCAGCTGAAACAAGCACAGTGTTTACACAGGACAGCTGGTGAGGGAAGGTCTGCAAACTGTCCCCTAATTTACAAAAGCAAATTACAATCAATCAGAGTTGGTTTGTGCCAATGACTGCAGCTTCTCTTAGAAGCATCTCGTCAGACATGACTCAGCTGTTTGCATCCTGGTTATATTTCTATATGAAGACAAAGTTGCTGAGTGACTTTGTCATTCTGCAGTTAAATCGCTGTCCTGCAGCAACTACATCAGGAATTTCTGTTTAGATCTCTGAGGTTCTGGCTGGACTCTAATCAGTTAGTATACATTTCTGTCTATTTAGAAGGGCAACAGATCTTTACCAGTTTATTAATCTGGCTATGAATGGATGCAGAAGTGGCAACAATGAGTTCATTGCACACAATCACAATAATCATGATAACCGTGCTGCAGTCTCTAACCATTGTTTTTTATTGTGTTACTTTTGCATTAAGCAGTGAAATAAAGGGCGGTAAACCATGTCAGTGCAAATGTCTTCCAAAGCTCCAGTTAACTCCCCATTATACCAACATCCATCACAACAACATTTGATAAGTCTTTTGATCAGTGCTTTTAAACAGCAATGAATGAATAAAACATGCAACAATACAGCACGGTGCACACATTAATACACATTACAGGGTTAGTTTAAAACGGTACATCCTTCAGTGAGCATCTGTTGGTGTTGGTTTTGAATGTGCGAGAAGAGTGAAGGCGTGTCCTGAGAACTTACCATCGTCCCCCTCTGACAACACGCACACATGTGTTCCATTTGTGTCTGATCTTTTGTTCAAGTGAGGTTAAATATGGAGAGTTATAGAGGAGGGGTGAACAACCTGGTATCAAGCATTATCATGCAAAGGCTTAATCAGGCTAGTAAAGCCCCAATGCCAACCTCCAACCCCAAACACACAGAAATATAGTCATCGTATCAAGTCATTGTGTTCCCTAACTCAGCCAAAACTACCGTGGAAACATCACTGACACTACATAGCCCAGTAACTTTGACCAAGTGGCCAATTAGTGGGCCCCACTACATTTAAAATAATCTTTTACATAAAGAAAGATGCCCATTGCCCCTCAGACTGGAGAATTCACTGCCTTCCATCATCGTCCTTATGAAATCATAAACTGGATGTCTCTGTGTTTAGAAAGCTTAATGGTCAGTCTGTGTGGCTTTTGAACAAATTATTTTTTATTGTCCGTCAATAAAAAAAAGTTGTTAAACACTAACAATGAGGCCCTTTTAGATTTGTCAGGTGAAAACCTTTTTAATAGTGCTGTCAGCGTTAATCTCATTAAAATGGCGTTAACGCCAAAACCGCATTAACACGGCAAATCTACGTTAGCGTGGATCGCCCCGTGCGTGGGGCTGGACGGGGCTATCGCATTAACGAGCTAACTGCGCTAACACCTTGATGTCCTGCAGCCCCACGCACTAACTCGCTAACGTAACGCGTTAATGCGGTTATGGCGTTAACGTCATTTTAATGAGATTAACGCTGACAGCACTAATTTTTAACACACTGCTGTCATCATACGTTGTTTTCTTATTGTTCATGACTTTCATCAGTCAACAAAAATTATATTTTTTTGTTTCAGAATGATATATTCATCAAATTAAAGAAAATTTGAAAAAGAAAGACTCAGGAACAAATGTGAATAAGCGGCTACACGAGCATTATCTTTCTGGCACAAACTGAAAGAATTTGAATCTAATTTTTAGAAATAATTTCTATACCTTGCTTAATCCTCTTTTTACGATGATTTTTTGGCCTTTATTGGATTCGGACAGTGAAGACAGACAGGAAAACCGGGAGAGAGGGAAGAAGACATGCAGCGGATCGGACTCGAGCTCAGGATCTCCGGCCACACGGTCGCCTGCTCACCCACTGAGATAAACCTGCGCCCAGACTCGCTTGGTCCTAGCTGAAAAGCTAAAACTGACTAGCTAAAATGAGCCATAAGAAATATTAGTTAATTACATTTTTAAAAAAAAGTTCCTATTCAAAGAGCATTATTAAAATCCAATAAAACTTAAACATGCCTGTGTTACTGACACTGGTGGAGCTTGGGTCAGAAATTGGCTCAGTATGTTGATGCATCACATTGGTTTTGTTTGATTAAAAGAAGTCACTGAGTTGCGCACATTCTGGGCATATTTTTTTTAAAGAGACCAAATTTCAAAAGCCCTCATCAACACTAATGTTTGTCTCAGAATAAACAACTGGAAAAATGAAGAGGTGCCTCTAAGAAGCCTTCCTGTGGATTCAGTTTCTTGTTGTAAAAACCCCCAAAGCACTTTCTACTCCTCATTGGAAATACTCCATTTCTTTCCATTAAAATGACTTGTTACGATGAATTATATTTTATTTGCAGCTCACACGCTCCCAGACACACGTGTTAGTGCAGACAGAGTGTGTTGGTGAAAGGGCCTCCAGGACGTTGCCAGTGTGTTAAAAGCCAGAGTTAAGGTGGTTTGCCGGGAGTTCCCGGACGCTCTGGGCCTTACCACGCTTGGAGGATTTACTGGGCAAAGAAGCTGAGCGCTGAGAGCCATCTGAGAGCAAAGGACAGTGTCAGAAACACCAACCCACGCACTGAGGCCGTGTGCTTCATCAACACATGAGCTGAAGCCCAACATCAGCAGGGCAACACATTACACTCCCTCTTGGCATGAGTGGACTCCAAACACATGAATGTTCAGCTCATTTCTTTCTCCTGTTTGCTATTTTGCGATCCTTCCTTGTTGTGATATTTTCTGTGTTTCAGTCATTGCTAGATTGGTTTAGGTAGAAACACGTCGACTTAATCCAACATCCAACTGAAAAACCTTAATGTTGGGAGTATTGAGCCTACTAACTTATATTCAGCATATTATGGGCGAACCTGCTGCAAACAGTTTAGTCAGCGTGGCGAGCTAGTCTGACGCTCTCGTTCCATTTTTCTATAGGAACCAAACTTTACAGGATGTTGGTGAAATGAGTGAAAATGAAAAAAACACCTAAAGAAAACTGACAGTTAGAAAGAAAAAATCTCAACATTTGTTGGTCGTGTAAGCAGATACTTTCTTAGCAGGGACAAGTGCTGTAAATAAATGTCCTAAAAATGACATCTTACTGTAATTATGGAGTGGATGGATATCTGCAGATGGTGTAAAGTCTTGCCTGATTTTTCTTTTTATGTCCTCAACTCTTTCAGTCTCAAAACAAATATATATGCAAAAAATAAAGCATTCCTTGGTAATGTGGACCGGTCTCATCAAAAACTGTGAAATAATGAGACTTAAAGGCCCAACTGTGCTACAGAGCGAGCGATTTACAGTCTGATCTCTGTTTGCAAAGACTTTGGGTTTAGGGAAGCAGAGAGCAAAACTTCTCTGTGCTGAACGTTCACAATCCTTCCCGATCTTTTAAAAGATGTTGACATGATTGTACAATGCAAGTACGTCCCTCACGTGTTGGTTTGCCCTCCTAATTCAAACGTACCTGAACCTCTTTGTTGTTGTTTTTTAGAAAGAACAATCGAACACGACTTTCTGACAAAGCTAGCATGGACTGGATTCGAAAAAAGAAGACAAAAAGAAGCTAGTGCACCACTGTGACTGTTCTAAATCTTTGGGTAAGAAGTAAAATCTAAACATCATCATTAGGGCTGGGTTTTGATGATTGATTTATCGATTAAAATCGATTCTAGCTTGGATAACGTGATATCGATTCATTAAAATCCTGAATCCATTTTTAAATAATCTCAGGTTGAACCTCACAAAATTTCTACAACCACCAAACAGCTAAAAGAGTAAATGAGAGCAGGAACACGGATTCTGCTCAAAGACATAAACACAAAACGCGAAGCCGCCAACGCATCAGAATCAGTGAGCTGTCGCCTTTATCCCCCGACGGCACGAACACGGACATGTCGTCGGGGCTGAAAGCCGACAGCTCGCTGGTTTTGAGGCGTCGGCAGCTCGTTTTGTGTTTACGTCCTTTTTGCGCTCGATTCTGAAGCTGCAGGTTTCATCTCTCTCCGAACAATACTGACTGAACCAGCAGCAAAAGACGATCCAAACTACGCTTCACATAAACATAGTCATGAATTTCCTCTGACTTTTGCTGCTTTGCTTCCACCACGATAAAAATCACACTGCATGTAGAGCTCTCTCTCTCTCTCTCTCTCTCTCTCAGGAACAGTTTCCCATCTAAAAATCCGTTTTTTGCATTATTCGCTTACTTATTACCCACAAGTCTACGGTGTTGGCCGCTGGTTTTTTTTACTTACTTCTGACAAGAAAGCCTCATTTCTGCTGTTCAATACTGAACAAATGTAAACTTTTTAAAATTTAAAATTTAAAATTGCAAAATGCTGTGTCTCTAATCAAACCTCTGTAACTTTGCTAAAAACCCCGACCAGGAAAACGCCTTCATGTTTTTCTGTGTTTTATCTTCAGTTACTTTGACACAAAGGCCTCTGCTGTGATGCTCACACCTTTGATAAAGTCTCACAAGTGGCAGCTTTCTTTTTATATATATAAAAATATCGATATGTACTGATAAGTGATCAGAATTATAATATTTCTGACTGTCTGAGGCAAAATTTCCCCGATTCAAAATTGAATCGAATTGAATCGAATCGATTCGGGACCTTGTGAATCGGAATTGAAGCGATTCTAGAAATCAGTGACGACCCAGCCCTAATCATCATCATCATCACAACTGTGGGGCCAAACTAAACAACCACGGGGAGAAACTTGCTCCTCTGTAGCTGTTTATCAGCAAGAAAGTGAGAAATAGGCTGAACATTCACATGGCTGACATTTCTTTACATTCACCTTCCACAACCTTGCATATATACAAATACACACAGAAGCCCAGAAGACTGACGTCTTTACAGCTGTCAGGGGTTTAGCACATTTTATCACACATGCAGATTTGCCTTCTTCCTGCTGCACAGAGATCAACACACACCATATCACATACATGTTTGTTCGACATACACTGTAGAGCATGCTTTCATTTTAGTACCAGACAGTCACGTGTGTGAGTGTGTGTGTGAATGGCAGCTCACCCAGAACCATCAAGACACATTCGTGAGAAACGCGACACAGTATGGAAATGCTGGCTCTCCCCAGTAAAGAGGCCAGTTTGCAAAACTGCGTGTGTGTGTGTGAATGTGCATGGTTCTGGGCTTTCATTCAGCATGCGAGCCATTCAAATCATCCACGAGGCTTTAGAGGAAGCTGTGGATGACAGAAGCTGGGTGACATGGAGAGGCAGGCCAAAGGGAGAGAGACAGAGAGATAAGAAAGAGAGAGAGATGTGGCTCATTGGCACATCTACATAATGGTGGAAGCGACTGAGGCTGTGCATACAGTGCGTGATAGCAGTTCCCATCTGTGGCAGTAACTGTTGATAGTGGGTCCTTTAAGCTGAGTGTGCGATTCCTGCAGGTGGACATCTTTCACAATATCACTAATAATGATCGTGACTGGCTGTTTGGCAGAATCATCCATTTCAAAACTTAGAGTGACTACTTTTACGTGTCAGTGCTCCTGTGTGTGACGCTAAGGTCAGGTTGTAATTTCTCTGCTTCACCACAAGAGGGGACCATTATCAAGTAAATAACCACAGATAAAACAAGAGGAAGACCACCAGGATACCACACTGACAAACAAAACTAACACGGACAGCTGGAGAACACAGACTTTCTTTTCTTCCATATTTTTTTCCCTAATGTTTCCATCTATATATAGGCAGCCCCCAAAATAATGGCAAACGTCCCAATCACATCAAAGGTTTGAAAGAATTGTGGGATTGTTCCAGCGTGTTGACACTAATCAGACAAATGTACTTTTCTCCTTCTTGCAGACGAAAATGCTGCATGCACAAGCAGCTAATCCACAAATGAACAGTTGTAAACATCCATTAGCCGAACCTACAGTTTGCTTGGGTGTGTGTGTGTGTGTGTGTGTGTGTGTGTGTGTGTGTGTGTGTGTGTGTGTGTGTGTGTGTGTGTGTGTGTGTGTGTGAGAGAGTGTGTTTCTGCTGAGTCAAGTGTGAGGTCAGAGCCAAGCTGCTCGTCTATGTTGAATTATTTACAGTTTGAGATACACTTCTTAGTGGCTGTAATCAGTCCTGTGAATGTGTATATACATCTCAGTACATAACACTGCCATGTAGACTGTGTGTGTGTGTGCTGGTGTGTTGACGTGCACACCATGGTATGTGGCAGGGACATGCACGTGGAAATGCCGTGTGCTAAAAGCAGTGCGCCGGGCTAAGCTGAGCCGAGGTGGGCCGCAGGTGTGGCTGTGCTGTGATGCGAGGAGGGAGGGAGGTTGTGAGGGCGTGGAGGGTGGGGGTTGTAGGCGTGGTCGAGGACGAGTGGCGAGGGACTCCACTTACCGGATATTTGTGGCTGGATGCCAGGCTGGTCGTTGGAGCTGAGCAGCTGGGCCTGGATGGTCTCCACCACACGCTTGAAGCGTCGGCTAGGGCCTGTTGAGAAACCGGGTCCGTGTTATAATCCAGACTTGACACTGTAGCCACAGGGCTGCAAGGAGTACTTAAAAAAAGCAATACTAGGGGTGCACGAGTGGTTTTTGCAAGCATAATTTCAATATTGTGTGTTTCCCACTGAATTCATTTAGTGTTAGCACTAGCAGTCCATGGATTCAGCTCAGCCAGCAGTCACAGCAGATGTAAGCCCACATCACCTGATACCACAGGCAAATCTCTGATGGCTGTTCTGTTTCCTTTTGGCTTTCTACTAAGTGCAACCCATGATTCAGTATATTGAGCAGCAGTAATCTGAACTATTGTTTGTAAGACTTTCTCAGTCTCTCACACCGGCTTGTTTGGAGCGTTGTCTCAGTTTGTTGTGGTTCCTATGCATTCACCGATGCACGGCTCTCTTAAGGTTCAGCAGCATTTCAGGCTGACTTCTGGATTTGGTTCTTTTTGCTGGCTGTGTTTGGGATCACTTTCCTCCTAAATGACACCATTTTGGCTAAGCTTTAGCAGCTGGCTCCAGATTTAACACTTTAATACTTGGGTACACAGAGAAGTTCATGGTCAACTCAAAAGCTGCAAAGTTCCCGGTCCTGTGGCTGTAAAACAAGCCCAAATCATCACCCCTCCCCCACCAACAGCTGGACTCTGTGCTGTCCAATAACATGCCAAACATCTTGGCCTTGTGTGCCAAAAGGGCATCGTACAGAAGTACTGTGGTCCTTTCAGAACATGCAAACATGAGGGCTTTCTCCTGGAAACTTTCCACTGAACAGTCTTTCTCAGTGCAGAATGATGGGGTCAAGCTGTTTGGAGAGGCCTTTTCCAGATTGATGGACAGCAACAGCAATGTAAGAGACTGCTAAACCTCTTGCGGGTAACCTGTGTTACCTACGTGTGCTATAGATCACAGGTTTAGCTTCAGATAATAAGCTTTCCCTGGTGTGTGAGTAACACATACATAAACATGCTGTAAGTGGTAGCTACAGTAAGTTACTCCAAATGGTTGTAGGTTGTGAGCAGAACAGTCACTGAAAAGCACAGTGCTGTGTTCAGTGTCACAGGAAAGAAGAAAACAGTCCCTGTTCGTGTTGCTGAGGCATCCCAACGAGTTCTCCAAAGCAGAAATGTGCATGTTTGTTCCTGTTTAATATACCAGCGGTGTCCGACTCCAGTCCTCCAGAGCTACCGTCCTGCAGCTTTTAGATGCGTCCTTGTTCCGACACACTGGAGTTGGACACGCCTGACCTACACTCATTCACCAAACACTTTTTTAGGTACACCTTGCTACGACTGGGTTGGACCTCACTGTCACAGATTCACCAAGGTGCTGGAAACATTCCTCAGATCTATGACACCAATCTCTCGCTCCCCCAAAGATCTAACAAAAAGACCCCAGAGGGGTAGACTGAACTCCTTGCCATGTTCAAGAAAGCAGTCAGAGATGATCTGAGCTGTGGCAATAATAACTGGTACTACGGTAGGATGGAGTCATGCATTCTTGCTGTTTACATGCAATTCTGACTCCAGCCTCTGAATGCTGCAGCACTCCATGTAAAATTATTAAGCTCTTCAGCATACGCTGGTTGCCATGAGTAGTTATTTGAGGTTGCTGCTGGCTTTGCTGTTCCTCTGACTGGGATGATCACCCAGTAAACTGCTGCTCACTGGATATTTTCTCCTTTTCTAGACTGTTCTCTGTAAACTGTGGAGAATCTTGCCATGCTTAAAATCCCCTTTTGCCCCATTCTGATACTCGACTTGAACTTCAGCAGGTCATCCTGACCAAGTCTGCATGCCTCGATGCGCAGTGTTGTTTCCATGGTTTTCTATGTGTTGTGATGTATGTGGTTTACCTGAGAGCAAGGTGAAGGTGACAGAATATATGCCGTTCTCCTTTGTGGCGCTGGTGCTCTCGGTGTAGGTGATGTCCACCTGGAACTTCACCGGCTTCTGGAAAACCGTCGGACCAGCTGTGGACTTGTACTCTGCCCGGAAACTGGTCTGAGAGATGACGCTGTGGCTCAGACTGGGAATCTGGGGAGAAAGACGGTGGGAGAGGGTAGGAGGGTGAGGTTGGTGGAAGAGCAAAGGCGGAGTGCTTCTGAGTCAGCAGCACTGGGCACGCAGACACAAGACAACTTGCACATCAGTTAAAATGGCAGCATGGATGTAAGAGAAAGAGACGGGAGCAGAAGGAGACACTGTTGGATGTGCTACACCCTAACATGTGGTGACATTTTGATGCGTAAGCAGCGGAGGCCACGCTAACACCAAGACGTGAACAGACAGCAAGCTGTTGCACAGAGCTGTTGTGGAGGACCAGCGTGGATCGTCACGATATTAGTCAGGTTTTAATCTCATGGCTGGTTGGTGTACATGAGCGTTTGCATTTTTCTCCTGGACTGCTGGGCTTCTATGGTCCTGCTTGGTGAGTTTCGCGCTCACTATAGCAGGTTTTTATCACGCTCATGAGGGAGCACCTTCACCTTATATTTCAGGCTTTGTAACTTGGGATGAAAATGCAAAATCTATAAGTTAACGCATCATGTTTTTCAAACGTGTGTATGTGAGAAGAAAAAAATATCACTACTCCTCCTGTTTGATTTGCTTAGTGAGTATTTCCAGGTACCAGCGTGAGTCATAATGAACATAATGTTGGTTTTCATCTGTGCTTTATTTTGAAGGTTTACACATACACTGTGAGTAGTGTTGGGAAGTAACACAATACCAGCGTCATGTATTTAAAATACAAAATATGAGTAACTGTATTCCATTACAGTTACCGTTTAAATAGGTGGTAATCAGAATACAGTTACTTTGTTGAAATAAATAGAATACACGGGGGTCACTTCCTGTTTCATGTTAAGCTGTCCCCTTTCTATGCCTTCTCCAATTTTGGAGATTTAATGCTCCGGGTTTGAGTCCGACCCCCCCCCCCCCCCCCTTTTTTTTTTTCTAATTTAATTTCCATCTGGGATTAATACAGTTTCTCTGATTCTGATTGCTGGAAACACAAACAAAACATGTAATAAGAGGCTCTAATGTAAGCATTAGAGGTGGGAATCACCATATATCCCACGATACGGTATTATCACAATACTTAACGCACGATACGATATTATTGCAATTTCTAAAAATATTTTGCGATATTCAGATTCTGTATATAAAGGTAAACTTTATCAATATTCATTTTATCTAATATCAAAGTCTCGCGCTCAGTCTTTCTCTCATTTCAGTCAGTTTTATTGTTGACAAACTGAACGGTTTGTATTACAGTCTAGTCCAACTTAACTGAATGCAACCATCTGGTACAATTATAGCTATTCTGAACTATGCAATTTATGAAAACTATGCAGCCCATTCAGCAACTGAAGAATTTGAAAGTAAATTAAAACAAAATATAATTTTGCATTAAATAAAAAAGTTTTAAACTTAATTAAAATAAAACATGTCTTAAATGAAAATAAGTAAACTGTCATGTTTATTGCTGCCATAAAAAAGTTAAACACATTTGGACAGTGAAGGAATGTCAGGATCCTTGCTCAGAAAAAGGATCAACATGCTCTGAAGTCAGAGCACAAAAACCTTTTTTGTAACAAAATATCGATTTCTGCTGTCCCTGTATCGATACATTATTAGCAAACAAAATATCACGATACTACACAGTATCGATTTTTTCCCCCACCCCTAGTAAGCGGCCTGTTAATGTTGGTGGTGTCAGTTACACCATGGACCCAGAGGCAGCAGTGCACAGGCAGGAATGCGTTTCCGACACCACTTCATAAGAAGAATGGGACGGACAAAACTTCAGTATCTTCGATGTACTATTGCTGTGTGATTTTTATTACTATTACTGAAGGCTACTCGCCACCGAGCGAACATTGTTAGCTTGTTCATAGACTGCAGACTGTTAGGCCATTTTTAAATACTCATGTACACAAGTCCGTACTCGCGTTTTCACTAGTCCGGACTTTGTAAGTTCACACGGGAGTCCGGACTTCCCGAGAACGCAGGACGTGTACATGACATCACAGCTGCATCCACTGTTAATTTAACTGTGATTAATATTTGCAATGGAAATTACACATGACATAAAAACATGATGAACAACATGATGTAGGTGATTTCTTTAAGAAAAATGAAAAAGAAATGTTCCAACACTGACTGTAAGACTGTAAAATTATGTACGCAAAAATGCTAACAAAGATTTTATTGTCTTTATTTTTTCTCTGATATCTGAGAATAAGACTTCAGAGACATCAACAAAGTTCAGATGTGGGAGGAAAAAAGGCAGATTGAGGTCAAACTGATGTGAACATGCTCTGTCGGGTCTTCCAGTCTGCTGTGTTGTAGCAATGACTTCTTGTATTAAGGAAGAAAGCTACAACAATAGAACAGTTATTTATCAGATCAGCCTCCATTGTAGCATAGATCATTCAAATCGGGCATAATGTAATCAATAATGAAATGTTACAGGATTAGAAGAACCGAAGAGAGGAGTAAGGAGGGAGACTTACAGAAAGGAAGGCGTGCACAATGTCGGCCTTTATGGAGCTAAGAGGTTTGTCTTTGATGACTATGAAGATCTGCTCCTCCTTCTCCAGATTGATGAAGTTTCCAAACCATGACTTCTTAGCCAGTCTGCAGAAAAGATTCAAAGTTTGGTTCCAGCGTTACAAAGCACACTCAGTATACCCAGGTTATATTTTATTAACAACTAACAACTAGCTAAGAAAAGAGGTGGGATTGTAACAATTACAAAGAAACCCAAACAAATGAGACCGATACCTGACTAATAATTGTAACAGACAGCTCCATCAGCTCCATCACCACTGCTAACTAACGTAGAGTTGTGCAGATGATTACTTTACCTAATTTTAAATTGTTATTATGCTTTTGAAAGATTTGTACTGAAGCATTTTCCCAAAACACAGACCTGATGGGACACACGCGTTTCTCTGTGACTGAGGAGATACTTTCACAGCAAACATGCTTTTCTAGGAAGTGGACAGCTGCACACTCACGCAGCTTGGCTGGTTATTAATCATGGTATAACTGCACAGAATGAGCACATTACTGAGTTCCCTGATAAAATCCCTAATAAAAAAGGGCAATGTCTTACATGCTTATCAATGACTCAGCTAATTAATTAAAAAATAGTTTTCTCCAGCGAAGAAGGCCGAGTGTTTGACTGGGGTAAGATTTGGTTTTGGAGTTTAAAATAACTTGTAGCTGGTGTCGTCTGACTTATGATAACCGTCATTAGCCTGCCTGCTAACAGGGACAAACTGCTAACTGCTAAATAATAAACTACCTAACAACAGGGAGCCTGTTCCTGTGTTTTCTCTGTATTGTTGCAGGATCGTTACCTTACACTATAATACTGTGATTTGGTGTTATATGAATAACATCGAATTGACCTGAAATGAAAAAACGCAGTTCGCTTGCTAACTTAAAATGCTATCACATGGATAAGTCTACCATTCAGATTCCCAATATGCTAAAATAATGTAGCTGCTGCAGGTTCACATTTGAAACACTTGTGCTGCTATTAAATAAACATAATGGACAGGTGAGGTATTCATGTTTGCTGCTGTGGTACTCACTCTGGCGAGGAGTCTGGGGTGAGACTGGACATATCCTCCTGGGTGGGAACTGTGGACACAAACAGAGGCTAAATGTTAGATTCGGCTCTATAACTTATGGAAACGGCACTTGGGGAGATACTTCTGTGTCTTGTTTTTAGCACTACTAAGCAGATATCATCAGTGTAAACGAGTACTGGGCCTCATCATGACTTAATTCGGTTTGTCTGGAGGGGGGTTGGTTCAGCAGCATCAAAGCAGCTGTAAGAAAACTACCCAAACTAATGAAAAAATTAGGGAATTTTGTAAATTTTCCACTTTCTGTAATGAGGCCGTTATCTTCTTTATGACATGGCCTCAGGATGCAGATTCTCACGGTTAGGCTGGCGTCAGGTTAACTGCAGGTAAACGCAGTCATTAAGAGATTATTTGTCCTTGTTATTCCCCTGAGCGATAAGGATGGATTGCATAAACACACTCTGCTGAGTAGATTATCACATGGATAAGAGTAAGAAATTCAATCTGATTAAGCCAAATCATGAGGTTTCATTTCCTGGGCCCTACCTGTCTCCTCCACCATACCTTGCATTTTCCTGCGGTGGAAGCGTGGTGAGCCGAGGAAGCTGTTCTTGATGGAGTTGAGGCGCGTCCTCCAGGGCATGCCACCCATGGAAGGGCTGGGCGGTGGTGTCGGGCTGGGCGTGCCAGCCGGGCTGTCCTTGGGCGTGTGCACTGGGGTGCCTTTGGGGGTTGGGAGAGGGCTCCCTCTGGGGGAGGGGTGGGGAGTCACCTGCGTGATGGGGACAGATTTGGCGTTGTGGTCAGGGTGGAGGTGGTGGCGGCGGAGTGGGGACATCGGAGGCACCGGGGAGAGAGGGATAGAAAGCTTGGGGGGAACGGTAAGGGGAGGGTGGCGCCTCACCCGGGGGCTGTTGGGGATGCAAGGGGCCAGAGGCTGGCTCGGGGTGGAGGGCTCAGATTTAGGGGTGGTGGCAGTCTGGTCCGTGTTAGGGAGTGGGTTGGACCTGGTGGTTTGCAGGGGCTTCTCAGATACTTTGGGCTTAGCAGGGAGGGTCTGTGTGCGGGGGTGCATGATGGGCGAGCCCATCTTTGGCTGGTAGGAGTTATGTGTACGGGGCCCCACCCCATTAAGGCGGACCTCGGGGGAGTGGGTGGGGCTGCAGTTGGGGGACTGGCATAGGTCTGGAGATTGGGGTGGGATAAAAAACCGCCGGATGGGCTGCGATTGTCATGCACCGTCACAGATGACAGCAGGGTCAGCCAATAAAAAAGCCAGAGGAACACCACGGCCCAATGAAGGTTCATTCCCATTCAACAAAAATAAAAATAAGCAAACACCAGGAAATAAAAAAGGAGTGTGGCAGATGGTTGAGAAGTGGAGCAGGCAGGAAGTGGTGAGAGTGCAAGAAAGAAAGAAAGACAGAACATGCGATTAGCAGAGTGATTAAGCCAATCACGAGGCAGCAGTGGAGCATTCATGATGCATTAACAGAAGGGATGCACCGAGATCAACGTGGTCACTTTGTCCACATTCTCATACTGTGTCGCTTCTGCAGTGTTACAACATACACAATATCACAGTCTAGCTTTGTTCTCCAAGGTTCACCTGGACTCATTACTTTAGTGCATTATAACCATGTAAATCACTGTTTACACGGAGAATAAAGCATCGTACGCTTTATCTATCCTACATATGAGCTAGCAGCGTGTCCACCTCTTTAAAAGCTAAACCCCTCTGTGGTCACTGTGGTCTGTGGTCACACTGAACACGCCGGAATGTTGCAGCAAATCTCCAGAATGTGGAGAAAGCAACAACTTTTAACTGAAAAGATGAAGGTTTGGAGTTTATTTAAATGTTTTGGCCTCTTAATATCAGGGCCAACCATCAGCTGCACTTCCTGAAACTAAGGCTTTCACCTGACAGAATTCCACTACTGTGAGATACATCGGTGCATCCCTAATTACCAGCAAGTGACCCAGCATGAAAGCTAACCGATTTAGCTTCACCCTCCACCTGGGAAAGCAGCCAGAGTGCATGCCCAGTGCTGACGCACAATACTGTGGGATGAATGAGCAGATCACTGATAAGACAGGTCAGAGCAGTGAGAATCCACAGCTGAACAAACTGCAGCAGCACAGCAGACCTCAGCAAATCAAAAACAGCGAGGCTGCAGAGCCTGTGGTGAGCTGTCAGCCCGTTCTTGGAATAGCATGTGTATAAAGTAATACAGTCATGTCTGTGTAAGAGTTTAACACTGAGAGTTCTGCAGTTCTGATTCAGTATTTTCTTATTACCGAAAAAAGAAATGCATCAGAAGACTCAACAGCTACTCATTGATTCTTATCAGTAATTAAAACAGTAACCTTTTTAGGAAGTTTCAAAAGCATCCTCTCTTCAGCATGTATGAAACAGACTGAGCAAATAAACTCAGGTGGGTCTGTTGAACGAATCAGCATCACTTATAGGAAGAGGAGCTGAAGATTACAATCTATCTCCTCTTTAGTTCGCTGTGTCACACATCACAATGTGCGGCTCACAAGGACAAAACATAAAACTTCAGCACGTCCTCACAGGATAGAAAATGTTACGATACCCAGCCTGTGCTCTTTCTGAGCGTTGGTTAGTAAAAATGAATGACTTTAAGGAAACAGCAAAGCAGCACCTGGAGGCTGTGAACTGATTCACACACTTCTCCTCCCTGCTTTGACTCTGCAGCAGGGTTTTCTCAGAGACTGACAGACGTGTTCTTCCACTAATTTGCCACGTCATTAGAATCTCTTCTTCATGGATATTAATCGCCAGATCTCAGTTTGGTCTGCGCTCATAGATGGATCTGGTCCCGCTTCATCTAAAGCTCTGTGTGACGTACAGCGCAGCACACACTGGGTTCAAATGATCCTAAATCAGATCGGCCTGCTGTGAATAACAACGAGAATAAAAAGAATAAGAACAAGAAGGCCTTTATTTATTTCACAGCTGCAGAGCAGTTAGATGACGATATAGATAAAAAAGGGGCATCTTTTATTTTCCACAGATGACCAACTGACTATGATTTGTTTTTCAGTAATTTGGTGGAAACTGTTTTAGTTAGTAATGGAGCGACATCATCATCAACCCAACAAATAGCATCTGTTAAATGTCTTATTACGTTTCCCCTGACGATTTCACCATTCACTTTTTAAACATAAGTTATTACAGTGAATTATACACGTGTTAGTTTGTTTCCAAATATTTGGTTTTAGCCAATATTTAGAGTTTATTCAGAAGAAGTGGTTCATTGGAAAGAAAGGACAAAATGCAAAAAGTATTTGATTGTTTGGTGACCAGCCGGAACCCAAACACACAAAAAAATTTAAATTCAATCAACAGGCAAACACTAATTTATCCTCGTAGCGATGAGGTCGCTGGCGTATTCTAGTGGCTCATTAGGAAAACTGAGCGTTTATGACATATGACTGAAAGAACATTTCATTTACTACAATGGAAGACTCGATAGATACTTTTTAAAACATTTTTCCCTGAAAACTCAAATTATTAAGCTATTAAACTTCGATCAGTTACATAAATTAATTGACTATTTACCGCAGCTGTACTGTTATTTCACCAGAGGACTCGTTTTTTATGGTTAGTGATTTGTTTTGTCGTTACAGTGAGCACTTTGTGGGGATTTTTATGACAGATACTCTAATATCATATGTGCAGAACTTGAAATTTACTCGAGTTCCTCCAGCTAATGTTAGCTGAAGCCCACACTGACCAGCTGTTAGAAAATTACTGACATGTTTTTTCCTTCTGCTTTGACTTTTTCAATAAAACTAAACGAAGTCTTATGAATCTTCAGCAGGCTACAATGAGAGAACTACAAATGGCTCTCAGATGGACTTTGTTAGTTGTATATAGTCAGCTTTGGCCTTTTCATGCTTTAGTTAGTTTAACATTTCCAGATTGGCTTCACTGCAGAGTTCTTCTTTCTTCACCTGCCCGGACATGATGTACAACTCACTCGTTTCCCTCATTTAGGCTGTGCTGTACGTCAAACAGGCTTATGATGAAGTCCACAATGTGAGCTGCTGATGGGAGGCAATGGGAGGGAAATGTGAACAAGTATGTGTGTATGAGCGGAACAATATGCCAGCAGAGCCAGTCAGCCAGCAAGGTGCTTGTGGGGAACCAATCACTTCATGGAAGGGACGTATACTTACCCTGGGACTGCTGAGAGGACTGGTGGACAGACCAGAGGACGCTCCACTGATTGACCGTGACCTACACACACACACACAAGGTAAAATCAATATTCACAAAGTGGACAGTATGCATGATGCACAATACCACAATGTACAAAGCAGCGCACACACACACACACACACACACACACACACACACACACACACACACACACACACACACACACACACACACACACACACACTTGTTTTCATATCTTGGTGAGGACATCTCATTGACATAATGCTTTCCCTTGCTGCTTACCCTGAGCCTAAACCTAACCATAACCTAACTGTAACCCTGACACTAAAGCCACATTTTGAGCCTCAAAAATGTCTTCAAACTCGTGGGGACGGCACTTTGTCCCCATAAGTGACTGTTGGTCCCCACAAGTGCCAATTTTCTGTCCTCACAGCGATGCCTAAACATGTACACACACTTCATCCAAAGGAGCTGAACCTTTCTGTGTAGCTCTTCCTTTTTTCCCTTCTACAAATACATTTTATTGTCTCCGTCCTGCTGAAACCTTTCCTCTTATCAACATCTGTAAGCTCTCCAAACCAAACTTCTTGAGCTGCCCTCGTGGGGCACTGAACTAAAAATGCATTTGTCAGCGAGGCTGTTTCCCCCCCAGGTCACAGTCACAATAAGCACCATTAAGCTAGCATGCTTTTTTTACAGCTGGCATGAGTTCTGGACCTCAGCAAGTTTCTTTTTTCTTTTTGAAAATGTTTAAATCATTCATTGTTTCATCCAGACAACATTCATCTTCCACATTTCTATATACTCAGCTTCCCCTGAGCTGGTCTGTTCCAAAGTGCAGCCTTTTCTCCTGATCATTGGAGTTAAGGTGCTATCTTTAATATAATATATTCCTATAATATAGCCCTGATGGAAATGTGGGCTATGGTGGAAATCCATCCATCTTCTTCCGCTTATCCAAAATATCCTGACCTGTGGTTTTTTGGACTTTTCTGCTCCATTCTCATGATTTCTATCCACAGACTTCACTGACTGCTCTCCTCCCGTCTTTGGGTTGCTCTTTTTCTATTTGATTTAGTGCAATGACCATTACAGATATGGTAGTAAGAGGCTGCTAACCTGGCCGTAAATGGTTAGTTACAGGGGAAGTGGTTAGTGGAGATTTTCACTTCCATTGATTCTGAAGGATCTTAGCTTTTGTGTGGCTAATACAACTAGAGGGGAAAGTTATGGTGTGACAGGACAACTTAAGGCTTCAGTAATTCATGTCCTTAACCAAAGTTCAGATAGTTCAGAGCAGCTCAGTCAGTGTTACAACACACACACACACACACACACACACACACACACACACACACACACACACACACACACACACGCACACACACACACACACACACACACACACACACACACACACACACACCGAACCAGAGAGCTACTGCAAAATTCATTACCATGGTTTCTCTTTTCTGCTTTTTATGAGTGTTTCCATTTTTCATTTACGTGTCATTAACTTTTCACCCCCCCTTCTCGCTTTTGCCCGTACGCCACTTTCACCATTCAGACCTGCTGACGTCTTTGAAGACTTTGGGATTTAATTGCCCATAGACGATTTGGCTTTGTTGCCAGTGAAAAATGAAAACACTACATCATAATTAAAAATGCTTGAAGACACAGACAGACTGATAGAAACACAGGCACACACACAAAAATAAGAAAATAAATAAATAAAATTCTCATAAAGGAGAAATGACATTGCCAACTGCAAATTAGATTTTGAAGATGCGCTGTCATCACACGAGGCAGTATTTGGAGCTCACAGCTATGACGCTGCCCCGTCATAATGAAGAAACCATGGTTTCTTCATTATTATTACTATTTTCATTATAACCATAATATTATAACCACGGTGGCACGGTGGTTAGCACTGTTGCCGCACAGCAAGAAGGTCCTGAGTTCAATTCCAACATCAGGCCGGAGTCTTTCTGTGTGGAGTTTGCATGTTCTCCCCGTGTTCGCGTGGGTTCCCTCCGGGTACTCCGGCTTCCTCCCACAGTCCAAAGACATGCAGCTTGTGGGGATAGGTTAATTGGATAATCCAAATTGCCACTATGTGTGAATGTGCGAGTGAATGTGAGTGCGAATGGTTGTCTGTCTCTGTGTGTTGGCCCTGCGACAGACTGGCGACCTGTCCAGGGTGTACCCCGCCTCTCGCCCTATGACAGCTGGGATAGGCTCCAGCGCCCCCCGCGACCCTGAAAAAGGATAAGCGGAAGCGAATGGATGGATAATATTATAATAATAATATTATTTAAATAATATAATAATAATATTTACATAATATTTAAAATGCCGATGTTGAAATGTTCTCTCTTTGGCTGCTTTAGCGTCTCTACAGCGATGCAGCTGAAGAAACTTCTAAAACAAATATTAGCAAGTTGTTAGAAATCAATTAGCTTCTTCTGCTTGTGTAAAGCTTTTATAAACAGTATTTTTACATCTGAACTCAACATTCTACTTTAATTGAATTCAGCTGTGAGTGAAATAAAACATCTGCCTAACTGCTGCTGTGCTACTTGATTCATCATCCAGATTTTTTTGTCTTTTTGAAATAGAAAACTACATTAATCTTGTTTTTTTAATGACATGATGAATTAGTCTGACTTAAACATGCTGATGATTTACGTATTTAAGAAGTACAGACGAACATCAAACACCTGATGGTGAGCCTGTGTTAATAAAACCACTTCTAATCTTTCAATTGAAGCAGCTATCATTAATTTAAATATATAGACGCACCTTGTTAAATGTGATCACTGCTTATGTTTCCTACCAGTGAACTGCAACTAAAAACTGATATTATTTCCAAGTGAATTAAACAAAGGTCTCTCTCAGAGTCTCATTTTAAAATGCCTAACTTAACAGCATTACAGAGTATATTTAAAGCCTGCTAGCCCAACTATGGGTCGTTTCACACTTTCTGACAGGCCTCATCTTTGCATCTAATCGGAGCCACTGAACTGTGCCTCTCGCCTGTTTGTGCCGTCAGTACCTTTTAGGCTATTTTTTAATGAAAACACCTGACAAACAATGACTTACTAAATGGTAC
This sequence comes from Astatotilapia calliptera, assembly GCF_964374335.1. Taxonomy (NCBI): domain Eukaryota; kingdom Metazoa; phylum Chordata; class Actinopteri; order Cichliformes; family Cichlidae; genus Astatotilapia; species Astatotilapia calliptera. Next base: position 3,575,739 of record NC_137422.1, on the reverse strand, counting down.
AGATCATCGACGATGTTTGTTTTGGTGAGTGAAATTATATCAATTTGAACTAATTAGCAGATGTGTGTGTCTGTGCACTGCACCAGTGCTCTTTCTGAATGCAGTTTGCTACCTAAGCTTCTTAGAATTACTTGATCGTTTTATCCAAATATGGCGCTTCTGGTTATGCAAAGAAATATACCAGCAGCTAACATTTATAGTTTTAAAGAGTTTTAAAGAAATGATGAAATCACAGTTCATTCATGATGTTTGTTTTTCAACCCAAAAACTGGACCATCAAAGTTATTTAAAATAACCGAAGAGCAAAAACAAATAAATAATTGGAGTTAAGAAATCATTACGTGAGAAGTTGGAAGCATCAAACCTAACTTTTTGAAAATCTGCTAATTGTATCAACTACCTCATGATTTTAAAAGCTCTTTGTTTTCCATTATTGTCTGTAGCCCCGCTGTGATACAGTCCCACAGAGTATAATACTGCAGAATCATACATATTCTATCTGCTCTGCGTCCTCATGCTGAGGAAGCACGCGCTGATGTTACGTTAAATCATGGCGACGGGACTCTCCCGCCAGGGAGAGGAGCTCTTTTGTAACACGCAATTCATCAACGGTGGCGCCCATCCAGGACAAACCCAGGACGCTAACGCTAGCTCATCTCTGAAACGGGAAAATGGATTCCTGGTTTGTTGCTGGTGATGTTTGTTCGTGGGCACAACAAGCTTCATTTTATGGATATTCCCAGTTAGATGACGAGCAAGATAAAAAGCTGTTCAGTGGGACTGTGAACCTCATTTTCATCTCGTGTTTATGCTCCATCTGCATTCAAAGCAATTAATTTATGCTAATCTCCATTAAGGCCACAAATCCATAGACAAACTTGTGTTCAGCCGCACAGGGAGGATCCACAAATCATTATACACAACCCTCCCCATGCATCATTGGAAAAACACACTGGCAAAGTGCAAAAAAGTTTGTTTGTTTGCCAGTACTTCCTCCACACACACACACACACACGATATGGAGTGAAGATGTTAGGAGGGGAGGAGGCGTTGTTAGACACGGAGGCAGGAAGTTGACCTAAAAATTGTGTTTGCCTCTCAGCGGCTGAGGAAGCAACACCAAAGAGGAAGGGCGTGCAAAACTCATCGTGTGCCATTTTTCAGATTTCAGCGTGAACAGAATACTCTGCTCACACTGATATAGGCTTCTGATAACAGCGTGACCATTTTACATCATGCTACTTGGATCCAAATACTGTTTAGATCCAATACTATCTGACACAATACACCTGAGTTTCCATTTGTATCCACTTTGTCTTATTATGCACTGATGAACACCAGGGCCTTTTGTAGTCTGTCCCTACAATTCTAACATTAGGGCTGTTCGATATAACGATATATATCGGATGACGATATAAAAACGTCTATCGTTTCATTTTACGCTATCGTTTGTTTTGTGTTGTCGCAAAATAAACTGTTTATGGCAATATTTTTTCATGGTTTTGATAGTCACTGTAGTGGCTGTATTCATTTCTTAAAGTTCTCTCTTTCTCTTATATTTAATATAACCACACTACGGACGGACAAGCGCCTGTTTTTATGCGTTGTCGTTAGCAACAACGACGGTAACAGCATCGCGTGTCCGCTTGTTTATGTTCCACATAAACCTTTCACAATAAAGCTCAAGATCCTGTTGAGCCTTTTCAAAATAAACTGAATCACGTGAAAGAGCAGATTATTTACGGATGAAGTAAAAAAGAGCCGCCAGGTGCTAAAAATAAACCTTAGACTCAAACGTTAGAACAGGCTTTTCCCCACAGCACGCCGTGTAATAAATACTCACAAAGAAAACGGCGGCCGTTACAACTTATGTCTAAAAATGTATCGTTTCATGCATTGGTTAAAACACTGGACTCCAGCTACACGACGCGCAGCTGGAAACACTTCACACAAGACGAGATTCACAGAATTGACAGAAAATGTTACATTTTTGTGATTTATATCGTTATCGGACGATAGAATTCTTATATCGGGATATGAGGTTTTGGTCATATCGCACAGCCCTATCTAACATCATGTAAAAGTTGTTGTTGTCCAGGCACTCTTCACACAGACGGATTCATTTACAGTAAATAAGGGGCACCTACAGTGGCCCTAAAATGAAAAGAAGTCAGAACATATAAGAAGAAAGCTGAAAACTGACTACAGCATTTAGACAAAAACAGAAAAGGTAAACGTGATCCACCAAAATGATTTTAGACTTATTCACCAGGATTGTAATGGAAATATTTGTAACCTGTTTTTTGAAGTAGGGTTGCATTTACCCAAACATAAAATTGATTTTTATTTATTAAAATATGAGGAAAATATGTTGTCAAAGGCAGTAACACTGAGTCACTGCCTTACCTTTATTTGGACCAATGCATTTATAAGTGATGTCACTCTCCGGAGACCCAAACTCATTACATAAATATCATTCTTCAAAATCTTCAGTTTTCTGTTCCTTCAGTTCAAAGGTAGTAAAAAACGGAGCCAACGACGGTGCTGAGAGAAATGATGCTCGCCTGTCTCCAGAGATTTCAATCCACTAATAACAAAATAAGACTTTCTCCATCTTTGTCCAGAAAATAAAATATTATTGACATTAGCTATTAAAAATGTTGATTGTGTTTCTTTTTGGGGATGTTTTTGTTTTTCTTAATGTCGTATTTATATTGAGCGTCTGAAGTGATTTGTTAGTAAAGAGAATATCTTGTTGTGGCGTTGCTTTGGTCACAATGTGGGTTTTTTAGATGATCAATTAATGCAAAAATGATGCAAAAGCAATGACAAATATTTGAGTGGCCACAGACAGATTTTCATAACAAAAGGTAAATAAACTTTTTCTATGAGGAACCACATGCTACATCTAAAAGTGAAAGACAAAGGTGTGACGAACTTTCGCAAGCAATAAGAAAAACCAAAGAGATGAGTGGGAAGAAAATAACACAGACAACAACACAGAAACTCAGAAATCCAATACCTTTCCTCCTTGCTGCAGTTAGCGTTTGTGATATCCAAGCTCTTACTGAAAACAGATTTGCTAAAAAGGGGGCAGAAAAGAAAAATCAAGAGATAGACAGAAAGGCAGTCAAGCAAGGGAAAACCTAATGTGCAACATGCGAGCCTGTTAAAAAATAAATCTTGAAACTAATTTATTACTGTGAAACTAAAACAAAACAAGACAAAAATTACCAAGAACCCAAGAACTAAAAAAACCTCAAATACATGCAGAGATCGAGAACTAAGGAGTCAAAAATTAAGAGGAGACACACATTCATGGATCATGCTGGAGTCAGTGGGACATTCAACACACTCCCTTACCGTAAACAATCAGTTTCTGTATTTTTGCACCTCTGAAACATTTTTACAAGCTGTAATGTTCAGCTTTATTGTCTGAATCATCCTCAGAAATAGGAGAACGCAGCCAGACGCGCGGGCTTTCTGGCTGTTAAAGCTGCTGAAGTGTAACAAATCAGACAGCACCTGCTGAGTGCAGCTCATCACGAGCAGAGCAGCGTACAACAATTTGTATGAAAACTCCAGCATAGCATATGTCAGCATTTAGAATATGGTTTTTGAACAAGAAAAATATATACTGCAAATGTACAATTTGCTTTATATGAAGAGAAACAGTTTTTCATGTTCTGACAACAAGAACACAGCAGACCAGGTGATCTCAAAGCTCACGCAGGCTGCACTATTGTGGTTGCCAACATTCGCCATCCCGGTGTCCTGTCATCTTCCTCACCTGCGACGGAGGCAACGGGCACGTCTGCATTATCGCAGTTTAATCCAGAATGCATGAGAGACGTGCTTGTGAAACAACACTGCAATCTTTTGCTGTTTCCCTCTGAAAGGTCCAGTGACGTCAACGCCGGCCCGGGTTCTGCCTTCTGTGTGGAACATGTCCCATTGAACTTGCTCTGAAAAGGACCTGGGTAGAGGCACAGCGGCCCAAGGCCCTAGAGAAGAGCCTTGTCACCTCTCTTTTTCTCCTCACATCTCTTCTGCAATGATATAACAGCCGCGCCGAAGAGTCCTTGAGAGGCGACAGGGGTGTCGAGGAGCTCCTCTTTTTTCTTAGTCAGCAGGTTGGTGAGCCCGAGCCAGAGTGTCGGCTCCTGGATAATCATGAGACCCATGGCTCTCCCAGCAGCCTGTACAGCTACCTTGTGGAGGTGGAGGACGTGGTGAGTTATGACGCAGTTTTCTTCCCACACTGTGGTATCTGATTTAGCTGTCATGTCCTTTTCTAGCTTGGCTTGGTAAGCCATTAGCATAGAGGCGGCGTTGTGGGCTCTTACCCACAGACCTGCTGCCTTTTAGCACTTTATTTGTAAGGCTAGACTGGAAGCGGTCTGTCTTGGAGAGGAGGGATGGGGTGATGAGGACATAGATGTCTTCAGGTGAAGATGGCTCAATATTAACAGTTCCACTTGTGGCATTTGACTCCATCCTCTCACAAACCAGAAGGGAGCTCCCCACGATGGGGTGTTTTTCGCTGTATGTCTTTTCTTTCCCCATCACTTATATCTCATCAAGTAGCTCTGGGGAAACGGGCAACACATGCTTTCCCGTCTTTTTTGCCTTTGGATATTTCTCACCATCAAAACGAGATTTTACAACCTCGCTTTGCACGCCGTGCCACGGGATGTTGAGCCTAGCAGCTGTGCGCTTGCACACGTCCTGCATGTCCAGGGGAGACGGCAGTGCCGATTTTTCTACCTCACCGGTAGCCGAGGGCTTTTCAACCAAGCTGATGCTAGCCAAGGAGTTGGACTCTTCCTCCTCATCGTCAGACTGCAGGAGCTCCGTGTCACCTGACTCATCTCTGTCCTCGTTAGCATCTCCAATCCAGGGTGACTCAAGCATGGGGGAAAAATTCACATATTCCATGTGTCTCCAGTGACGGGAAAGCAGTGACGATGGGGTGAGGGTCTGCATCTGCCCAGCTCGGGCTTGGTGTTGCGGCCAAATCATTGGGCATTTAAATTTCTCCTTGCGCCACAGCAGCCTCACACAGCAAAGGGTCGCCACCCGACAGGTTAGCCTGGTGAGCTAGCCTGTGGCGGAGTAGTTTGTGTGTGAAAGCCGCGCGTTGGATACAGTTGTGTATGGATGTCATGGTAGCTTGTGCATGCGATAAGCAAAGGCATGCCGCACACACGGGGTGTGTATCCCAGGCAGAAATCTACTTGCTGCAAGGACAAAGTTTTGCAACTTTGTTGTCAGTCATAGCCATGGTTAGCTAGAGAGTTGTGAATGTTAGCGAGCTCTACAACTCACTAAAGTCCAGAGAATATTGCTATTCTTCAGCTAGCATGGGGTGAAAAGTACTTTTCTACAGGTATTGCTACCTAATGTGAGAAACCGTTAGCGCCGAAGGGTATTGCTACCTGATGATAAAGCTAGTGGTACCTTTATTAGCAAAGTGTTGCTACTTTGCTTTGGGAAAAGACTGCTACCTCCCGGGGTGAAAGTATTGCTACTTGACACCAACATTAGCCACAGGACAGTATTGCTACTCCTTGTATGCTAGCACCCAATAGCACAGGTGTCTTTCCACTCTTCTGTTAAAAACGAGAAGAAGCAGTGAGCAGATACCAATCCAGCGCCCGGGAGCAGTGTGCAGAGACGGTAACTTGCTCAAGGGTACCTCAAGGTAGCCTTTTGGTGGATTTGAACCCCCGACCTTCCGGTCATGGGGCAAACACTCTACCTACTGAGCTATCCCACTGTCTGGGCATCATGTAGCTGGCATAAAGGCATTTGAGCTTCTGATAAGGTCACACAAGAGACATTCCCATAATGAGACAGGAAACGAATGCTATGAAAGAGAACCACAAAGATCTTCAGCTCCTTCTACTTAACCTCTTCTATGACACCATAAATTACTCAAAACACATCCAGAGCATATATTGAATTAAATGTGTTAGCTTGCTCTCTTTTAAATACACAGATAATATAAAAAACACATACAGCCACCACAGTGTCAACCATTGGCTACAGAAGTCCATCAGGCCAATAAATTGATGCTCCATCAATCGTTTCTACTGCATCTGAATATAAAGTAAGTAATTTAATGTGGTAGATTGATGAAAGCTTGTTTTCACACATAAACCCCCGACAACGACAATACAGTTTGGACATCGTCTGCCGTTTCCTGCAGCATGGGATTGATCCTCAGCTGCATTTTCACTCCTACTCTGGTTTTGGTGAGGGAGCTGCAGAGCCAGGACTGATGAAGACCGCTCACTCGCATTAGATCAGATAATAAGTTAATAAGATATTTTTTATATATATATGTTTTTAGAAGATTTAGAACATTTGTCTCATACTAATACCTCACTCCTCTAGTAAACAACATGCTGTTGCTTCAGCTCGTCATGTAGGGTTTCACATTATCATCTATTTTTTTCTGTTTGTCATACAGTATATGTGTGTACACCCATGTCCATACAAGGTTATTAGGAAGCAGGAAACACATGGATTACAATCTCCTCCATTATTTTGTCACAGCTCGACTACAAAAACATCCACAGATTTCGTGCACGCCCGCTTGCTAAATGGATTTCAGTTCACAGCTTCTCAAACCGGGATGCTTCTTGTCCTGCATGCTCCATGCACACTTTACCCACACCACGCACAAACCTGAGAGACCGGTCCATGCATTTCAACATCTGTGATGAATTTCCGCCAGAGCTAAGAGTGCACCGTTAGTCTCAGGCAGATCTAAACCCAGAGATTACATCAAGCCTTCTGTGATGTGTATTGTATGTCTGACACCACCAGAGAAAGAATAATGCATCATGTATTTAACCACAGTTCACTGAAGCATGGAAGGACTTACAGCTGTTTGAGAGACTTCCCAGTAAACCTGACAGAGCTCAGTGAAACGAAAGATTGAAGTAAAGTCGTACTGAGGGCAAACAGTACACGTGTGAAATTAATATTTTTAAAAGACCAGTCCAATTTTGATAAAGTGCTGTAAACTGTGATTAAATGCATTATTTATCATAACTGATAATCAATTCAAAACTCATCAATGACACTTTAAACAACAGCAAACAGCCTTGATTGACCTGGAGAAACATGTTTGTCCATGCACACGAGCACACGTGCCAATCTCGGTCTTTTACCTCTGTCCGTGTGTGGCCATGTCGATGGCTCGCCGCACCGGTACAGGAGACCCTCCCTCTGTGACGCTCAGCACCTCCATGGACTTTCTCTCCGGCCTCCGCTTGCCGTGACGGCTCAGCATGGGGGAGTCTACACGCTTCCTGGGAGGGTCTGCTGAGCGGGCCCAGGGTGAGCCGAGATGAGAAGGAAAAAGACAAAGGCAAAAACATTAAAAGTGATCATTAAAAAACAAAAAACAGTCAGAAGAATATAAAAATAACACGTTATTCTATATTTATCAAATGGTAGAATCTCATAAAGCTGATATAAAACAGTAAATTAAAGGTGAAATACTAACTGAAAGGTTCAGTTTATCAGAACACTTCAGCCCCCTAAGCTATTCATTATGCTCTTTTTATCCCTCTACATGTAACCTAGGACACCACTTTAAAGGAGCAGAGTAGAAAACAAAATGCGTTCCTGTATTTGGACAAGCATACCAAATTTTGTCATTTGACATACATTTAGTCAGGATTTTCCACTTACTTTTTTCTGTGGAAGGAAGACGCTCATGGATAAAGAAGATAGCAAACAAACACAAAATACCTTTTCTTGGTATCGCAGCTATTATCAGTTTCACATTAAAAAGCTAATCAGTATGTCAAAACATGACTGTATTAGCATATATTTAGCTTTAATTTGGTAAATTAGCTTTTTCCTAAATGGCTAACATTAGCTAAATTTTACTTCAACACATTAAAATACTGATGACACTCCCTGGCAGATCGTTACAAGGAGAAACCCTTTGAATACAAGCATGCTGATCCACACAGGTGTACACACAGGTGTTCACAGACACAATCTACACCTTTCTTGGCTGCTACCTCAAAGCACATTGTGCACTGTCAATCTTGCGTACTGCACAATAACATGTAATATTTAGTATTTACTGTTATCTACTGTTATCTAGTTTATTGTGATGGTGTTGTTTTTATTATGTTGCTCTTTGTTGTTTGTTTTCTCTTCTGGTTTTTTATCTTCATACAGGTGATCCAGGTGTTTTGATTGTTTTTCTTGTTTCCCCCCCCCCCTTTCTCACCATCTCTCCTCGCCTCTATTTTTCTTTCTCTCCCTCTCTTTCTTTCATTCTTTCTCCCTGTCCTATCCCCCAGTCATGTCTGTCCCGTCTGTAACAACCAAAAATCAAATCAAATAAATACATAATTATAATAAAGGTCAATCAAATGGACCAATATGGCAAGGCCATGATGATCCACTTGGTAAAGTAAATCCGCTTGGCATCTTTCTTGGCCTTCAGACAACAATTCTGACGGCTAAAGATCCAAACGGGACACGCAAAAAAAAATGTGTGTGTATGTATGTCATTTCCAAAAACGTATTTTTAAACTAGTAGTAACAACAAAAATTGATGAAAAAAGGTTCTACATGTAGTACACAAAGACTGTGTAGCTTTGTTAGCTAGCTCACTCTGCACTCTTCCACAAAAAGATAGCTAACCACAGAGCTATACTCATAAAAAGAGTGTATTTAACTAACTATCCAAGCAAAAACCAAAGCAAAAGTCACTAACAGCATGAAAAGTGAAAATGGCAAACCTACATTTATAGAAAATCGGCTAACTAGAGAGACAGTCATAAACTAGCTTACTATAAGTGATGACGTGATTAATCCTGCTTCCGGGTCCAAACTACTCTGCGTTTAATAAGGCTGTTGTGTTTTAAAATGTTTGTATCTTGTTCTACTTAATCTCAACAAACCTCTAAAAACAGTCAGTGATCGCTCTCAGTTTTTATTACCATTGTTCATTTTAAAGCTCGGTTTTTAAACCCTTACATGTAACTACTACAGCCCAGCCCATGCAGCAGTATATTAATGACTAGGGTTGCCAACCGTCCCTTAAAAAACGGAATCGTCCCGTATTTAGAAACAAAAGTACACGTCCCGTATTGAGCTAATAAGGGACGCACTTTGTCCCGTAATACAGTGAGAATCAAAAGTAGTCTATAACTTTTAATGGAATTAACGCTTTGTTTGAAAACATAATTCCCAGCCCCTCTCCTGCTTTGTGACCAATGAGCTGACAGCACACTTATGACAATTCGAGTATGACAATTCAGATTACCGCTCATCTCATTGGTCGAGGAAAGGTCGCTTGCGGAGAAAATACCGGAAGACAACAGATGACCACAACAAGAAGCATGGCCAACAGGGAAACAAACGCCGACACTGCGGTGCAAGTCTCGGACAACTGTACACCTAAAGCTGGGCAGACACTGTGCGATTTTTTTCAGTCACGTTATTCAGCTCCTGCTCAAACTGCACGATTGACTCACAGGGGTTAGACGTTCATAGGTCACGATGCAGGTCTCACACTATACCGCCCGATGCTCTGATGCGACCTGAGTGCTCACACTGTGCCTCCATAACATGAAGGTTATAACAGAGAATCTGTCGCGCTCTCTCTCACTCTCTCTGTCTTTCACTCACACAGACACACCACCACCATCAACTTTGCTAAATTGCTAATGAAAAACATTGATCAGGCAGCTGTGATTGAGCAGCAGTGTAAATCCAACTATTTTCACGGTTGTTGTGGTCGTGATAATTTTGTGATGCCACATCGAAAAGGCTCAGATGAGCTTTCCAAAGTTCTACAAGTTGTGCCTCCATCGCTTGTGTCCAGATCACACGCTGCACAGCCGTGCTGCTCCATCTTTTTCACCGACGTTTACGTGTTTGCGCGTGAGCAGTGTGAGCGGCTGTGTCACCACAGCCGCTTCTCATTACCCCACGTATACTAAACGATGCACGATGAAGGCCAAAATCGGGCCGATCACCAAATCGGTCGCACGACTCAAAAATCGTCTCAAAATGGGCCAAAAATTGCACAGTGTAAGCCCAGCATTAGAGCAGCAATGTTTGTTCCCCTCAGAGAAAGAAAAAAAGGCTGCAAAAGTACTGGGAGGAATGGGAAAAGGAAAACACCTGGCTGGGAAAATGCATGGTAACACCTATAAAGCGCACTGACCTGTGTGCCGGCGCACTTTTTCCATAGGCATGCTTCTAATGGTGGGCACATGAAGAACATGAGGGGCGTGAAAGCTTGGGGAACCCTTAACCAATTTTTTGTCCACCAGGCCACGGCAGAAGCAGATATGGTATGTAAACACTGGTTGTTTTTTTTTTAAACCCTCTGGTTAAGGTTAATATGGCCTGTATTGGCCTGTATTTATATAGCGCTTTACTAGTCCCTAAGGACCCCAAAGCGCTTTACATATCCAGTCATCCAGTCATCCACCCATTCACGCACACATTCACACACCGGTGTGGACATGTGCAGTGAATATCAGCGCTATGTGGCCAGAAGTGTGATAATATAAATTTATTTTGTGTAATAAACAACTGCAAGGATAGATGATTGCAACAAATAGATCACTAATACATAAAAGTAATACATATTTTAATAATGATGATGAGTTATGATGCGTAATCATGGGAACAAGTGGGTTTACAAACAGGAGCAGCTGATTAGCATTAGAAAAGCTGAAATAATACCTCAACTGAAGCCAGTTGTACTAAATGCACTATATGTGCACTGTTACAAGAATATTTTTCTATTGTTTTCTATTAATTTATATAATTTTAAGTTAAGCAGGACAGAGTTCTTTTAAAGAAAGATTTACTTATATTCTCAAAAGTTAAGCATGACAGGCTTCTGTTTAAGAAAGAGACCTGTTTTACTGTGTTAATGTTGTCATTTTGAGCTAAAAATAAATGGCTAAATGATCATTTGTTTCCTATATGGTCATATCACAAAGAATATGCATCTGCTTAAATCAAATTCAAGTCAAATGGTTAAAAAATAATTTCACACACACAAAAAAAAAACTACAAAATTCACCACACTGGGAAGGGTGAACTGGGTTGCCCGGCCCTGGCCACGAGGTGTCCCTTATTTATTTTTCAGGGAGTTGGCAACCCTATTAATGACTAACCTCGTATTGTGGATGGATTATCTCAGTTGTTCTCCTGACTGAAGTTTGGTCCGTTTACAGCATCCTGCCATGCGATTACATTTGTCTCTAACCATCGGGAACCCTCACGTTAACTTTTATCAAGTGGAAAAAAGTTAGCGTTCATCCTCCAGCTTTACTGTGCTAATGTTATGCTAACATAGCTGTGTTGCTAGCCACCACGTAGCACATCATTATATAAAGGCTAGCCCAACTTCAGTAACCCTACAAACGTCACTGCTGTTTAGTTTTCTGTCTTCATTTATGTTGGAAGTGATAGCAGAGCTGTACGTTTGAATTTGTTTCCAAAATCTCTCAGTCAGAACATGCTATATCAGGTTTAGGTGGAAACTAGCAAGCTAACTTCCTGCTAACGTCTAACATCGTTAAATGTAATAAATTCTATTTTCATGGATGCCTGGATGTTAAAATTAATTGTTAAACCTGATAAAGCAGCAACGCTGATTATTTTATTAAAGATGAAAGAATTTAGACAGTTTTTAACTCTCAGTGATGCTGCAGTGTTCATTTGACTTTGGGACCTGAAGCAGAGTTTGGACCCAGACATGGCTAATCAGACTTAAAGACCGGATAGCCATCAGTTTTGATGAACCTGAATGAATTAAATATAAACACCTTTTTTAAGTTGCTAGTTTCTATTAATATTAAAATAAAAATTAGTAGGAACTTACTCAAACAGAAATGCAGATAATACTTAATCTCTATAAGATGGAGTCTGAATGCTACTCCTTAATTAAACTAGTTTAAATTGGCATGGACACTGACAGACAACAGGTTATTGGTAGATTTGAGTTGCTTTCAAAGTTAATAGAGATAGTTCAAAACTGGAACCAAACAACACGTATATTTTTTGTAAAATAGGTTTGTGGCAATCCTGGATGAAATAATTAAAAAAAATCAAAACATATGGGATCAAAAAAAATGTTGGCATTTAAAACCTTCATTGCTTCATTTGCCTTACTCTAGTTTGATTTACTGTATAAACATGCTTAGCATGTTAACAAAACCTGCTGAGCCAAACCCTAAGGGGTTAAGGGGATGACCAAAGGTATTAAAATTCAGTCATGTGGGGCTAATGACCATGCGTTCCAAAGATATTAGCAAAACACCAAATAGTCGTTGAGGCATTCATGTATGGACCAATGACAGATATTGGTTAGACTGGCCTACCGATCTCGTTGCGTGGTGGCAGGTTCTGGTCCTCGTGGCTGGGATACCTCTCCTTCCGGTCCAGTAGCAAGAAGTAGATCATCTTTTCCTGGTTGTCCCTGTAGAGACAAAGAGAGATGACCGTGAGCTGAGCACCCAGCAGTTGAGACTGGAACAAAAAGACGGTTGATCATCGCAAGATATTAAATGAAATAATTCATCAAGCTGACAGTTTGTCAAGCAGTCTCTAATATATTTCTCTTCTCCGTCTCAGCGCCTCCCACCCTTTCAATCTGCTTCATGTGTGGTTTTGTAAATGACTTTTTGCGCCCTCGTCCCTTGATTGTCACTCACTCCTCAGACAGCAGATCTTTGGTCAGTTTGTCCTTGTCTCTGAAGCAGCCCAGGGAGTGCATGCTCTCCAGGACGTCGGGGTCGATCTCTTCGACCGAAGCGAGTGTTCTGATGGCCACCTTCCTGGGGATGGGCTGCTCGGGTTCTGGCTCGTTCTTTCCAGCTCTGCAACATAAACCGCACAATCAAACGCTCTGGTGAAGACACTAAAGCTTCCCAACAAAAGAGAAGCTCAGTCCTTAAATTCAATGATCAGAAAAAGCTTTTGAAAAGTTAAATTTGGTGGAAAGTTAGTAAGTAGTAAAGTAATCGAACCAAAGATGCACAGAGGTTTTTCAAGCAGGCCAAAAATCTGGCAAGACTTGCTTTTGATAAGAGGATACATTTATACACAGTAAGAGTTTTAGTGGTGGTGGTGGTGTTTTGGTGGTGACACAAAAATTCAATCTAAAATGTTTAGTAAGATGGCAAAAATCAGTGAAATAAGGTTTTACTGAACTGTGTGACCCAAATCAAAATAATTTGAGTTTTAAAATCCAGAAATATTACATCCATTAGAAATCAGAGGTGCATTAGAGCATCCTGATGATCTGGCCTCTCAACGTTGGAGCAAACACAGCTCTCACTCTCAGGACTAATGGACACGATTCCTCTCTGAGAGGTCTCCATCAGAGAGTTCAAAAAACACTCTTATTATTTTCATTCTGCATTATCTGCTGTGGCGTTTTTCTTACATCACATCACTTTAAGCGGACATGCACGTACACACTGAACCAAGACAGAAGCAGACGAAAATAAACTCAAGTGTCTGTACTCACAGATACCACGTATGCTTCTGGATCTGCTCCAACTGTAAGGACAAATAAACATTAATGAATGATTTCCAAGTGAAACTGACAAAGACGAGCAGGCTCAATGGTCTCTGAAGATCCAGGGAATGGGCGTCTTTATCAAACAGCATTAAGTTGCAGGATCCAGTGTCCACTTCACCACAACGAGGCACACTGGTGAGCATGCTGGTTAACTGCACGCTGCAGCTTTTTCCAGCCTTTTTAAAGCTCAGGAGCAATGAACAGGAGCAGACCCTACAGCCACCGTCCGGCTAACTGCAGTGAAGTAAACCTAGGCTATGACTTAGCTGGAATAAAGGGAAACAGATGCAGGAAGGGAGGTTCGCAGTGTAAAAGTTTAAAAGCCTTTTCTTTCAAATCTTCTTTATAAAATTAGTTTTTAAAAATAGTTTCTCTGTGACTTGTTTATCATTTCTTTGGTGTTTGATTTCGTTTTACACTTTTATGCTGTTCTTACTCTTGAGTTACAGATTTATCAGCTGCGGTATGATGCCTAACACAGCTGCTTAACCTGCAGAAGAAAATGAAGTGAAAGCAGATTATCTAACAGTACTTTTGTTATATTTGCAATGATTGTCTTCTAAACAAATCTTTGGCTTTAGATGAAAGGAAAGAACAGTAGCTGCAAGGTCAGTCACAGTGCAAATGTGCTAAATTTAGCACAAGTGCAGCATGTAGTTCCTAAGGCAGCAGCCGGAGATCATAAAAATGCAAAGCGACCACAGTCACGCTGATGGAGGACCTCAGTCCTCTCCGGGTCTATAACGAATCGGGCCAGGGGGTGATGTGACGTGGGCAGACTGCAGCAGCTTACCGTCAGCCTCTTGATGGGGTCTACTTCAATCATGCCACGCAGAAGGTTCTGACAGTCTGGAGGGATAAAGTGAGGCATGTGGAAAACTCCCAGCTTCACCTTCTCCAGCAGGTTTCTCAGGTTGTCGTCATCAAAAGGAAGAGCACCCTGAGAAAAGGCACAATGGTAACGTCTAAACATTTACACATTTCAATCCCTTATTTTCTGTTATACATCCTGTTGTAGTGGTGGTTACTTTTTAATAACGTGGTCTTAATAAAGGTCAGCATAGCTGTAGATACTCCTTTGGAGTCTAAAGTCTTCCCAATTCTGTAAACGCTCCACTTCAGATTGTTCTGTACTCCCAGATCTTCATAATGTCAGTGAGAGTGGATATCTACAGTTGGTCACATGAAGCACAGAAGCCCCGCCCACTGGCTACTTAAGCTTTCTGTTGATGAGCAGAAGGCAATCAGAGGAAAGTGGTGACAGCCTTAAAGGGGGAGGAGCTAAAGTAGCTTTCAGTTAGTGGATGAGCAGTGATGTCGCCTTTAGGCCTGGTACAACCTAAATAATTACTCAATAATTATTAATAAACTATCATTATTAATATGTGGATTGCTCTGTGAATCATGCAAACTACCAAGAATGAAGATATGGAGCTAAAAACGAGCACAGCAGATCCTGGTTCTTTGTATTTATTTGTTTAAGCAGTTCTGTATTAAAATCACACCAGCAACACGAGATCACATGGCCCAGCGCTGACATCTGCCTGTTGTCATGTAGCCGGCCTGTCAGGTGTGCCCTGAGAGATAATCTGCCGTTTGACAAAGAAGGTGACCAGAGGCAGTTTTGCGAGAGGTATCAGTCATCAGAGTGAGTGATGATGAGGCACTCTGTACTGCAGCCAGCCGGCTCTGCCTCTGCTCTCCAGCTAGGGCGCACGCTCAATAACATGATGACTGATACCGTTTCCTCCTCATAAAAAAAACAAGCAGGATGAAGCCAGATGGTCACTGACACTGCGTGGTAATCAAAACAACACCAGCGGAGAGATTTATCTTCACATGATGACTGTGTTATGTGATCCATCTTCATCAAGAGGATAAAACACTCGTGTGTTCACACGGCACCAAAACAAACAGTCATTTACTCCCTACTATCACGTTACAGAGCTGCTGGTATGAAAAGCCTTCGTATGTGATGTGTCCGCACGAAGCAAAGCTGACATATTCAAATCATTTTGTAGGGGAAAGAAAAAAACAATATTAGGATAAACTGGATTTTCCCCACATAAATATTTTATTTTCCCACAACCTGGAATTTACAAAATCCAGAGTTTTTCAGAGGCCCAGTTTTACCCATGGCCAAACTACATACAAGCTGCCATATTTACCATAATAAAGCCTCGTACACGTGGTCCGGGTCTAAATGTCTATTAGCTTGACAAGAATAAGTTGATTATTTTATGGACGGACAGAATCTCTAACCGCATTTTAAAATTGAGCATCCTTTGATCAAACCAAACAAAGTGAGCTCTCTAACCTGCATTTTCTCATGTTTCAACTAGTACTGTCAGCGTTAACCTCGTTAAAATGACGTTAATGCCATAACCGCATTAACGCGACAAATCTACGTTAGGCGGTTAGCGCGGATCGCTCGTTAACACTGTGCAGCCCCACGCACGGGGCGATCCGTGCTAACTCGCTAACGGAGGTTAGTTGCGTTAATGCGGTTATGGCGTTAACGTCATTTTAACGAGGTTAACGCTTACAGCACTAGTTTCAACAAAACAGTGATTAAAGAACTAAAGTCTCATTTAGATTCAGGGCATCAAGGCTGTACGTGCACATACATATGATATGCTGGTATAATAATATTTAGTAATAACGAATCATTTAAGCTAGCCATTCAAGCAAGAGGGAACAATGAGACAAACCAAGGTCAGAGGTGGACTCTCACTCACAAATGTGCTATTAGCATCTCCTGCAGAGATAAACAGTCACTGCAAACACAAGAAATTCCACAGAGTTCTCCTGAAAAGGCAAAGCTACGGTCGTTACGGCACAGGAACATAATGTGCATGTAGATGTATGCAACCAGCAGCCACATTTGCACACACCAGCCTATGACTGGCCTTAAATGATCGATCACCGTGTTTTGTCACTTATGAAACACAGATTTCTGTTGTGGAAACATTCTTCTGCAGTCGGTCATTTGTCGATTCACAATTTAGAACAAAGAGGCCCGTTACAAAGGAAAGGAGAACATCCTGTCTGTACCCATTTTATTTATAATGTGGTTTTAATATTTTATTAGTACACATTGTGTTTCCAGCAGCCCATCTTTAATTTAATCCTGGCTGGTGGAAACCACAGACTCCAGGTGTACCAAAGGATGCAGAGTGCTCCCATCAGGTGATTTACTTTGTCCAGAAGTAATTCACGATCTTTTTTACTTTATCCCGGCTGCATACAGTATAAATACTTTGCCAAGGAAAAAGCTGAATTAACTCCGCCCCTTTGGTTTTTTTCCCTTGTCATGTTGTATCAGATCAGGAGTTGCCAGATTTAGAAAATGTAACTATTTTATGATTCTGTTGTGCTTCCTCGTGGATACGATGCCCCTCTTTTTACAGTTGTTCGCATCCCTCTTCATGAGTTTTTGATTTTGTTTAGCACCTTTTTGTATTTTTGTTCAGTTTGTCATTACATATTATATTTAAACTATTTGGTTTCTTTGTGGGCATTTCGCATCTCTTAGTAATACTTTATGGTCATTTATCACACAATTGTAGCTGTTTTTAATCTCAGTGTTTTGTCTTTTTGCTTCTTTTTTCTGCAATGTTTGCAGCTCTTCAATATTTTGGTTGTGTCTGGAAATGTTGTGAATTTCACTGCTGTTGCATGAAGATGCCAAACGCGTGTCAAAATGACTGTAAAAGCACAATGTCCAGGCCATTTTCTGCCATTGCAGTGCAGTAGGAGAAGTCACTTACCACTAAAAGTGCAAACAGGATGACTCCACAGCTCCACGCATCGGCTTTCCTCCCATCATACTTCTCCCCCTGGTGCACACATGCAGACACACACAGAGATGAGCTTCATCCTAAAATGTTTCCCAAACATCACCCTGGCTGCTCTGGGCCTTAACACATTAACTGACCAAAAATCGCAGCCCTCATTTCTCAAAAATGTATAAAATTAGCATCTAAAATCATTTGTAGTCCCAGATTTATAGAAATACAGTGGCTTGCAAAAGTATTCGGCCCCCTTGAACTTTTCCACATTTTGTCACATTACAGCCACAAACATGAATCAATTTTATTGGAATTCCACGTGAAAGACCAACACAAAGTGGTGCACACGTGAGAAGTGGAACGAAAATCATACATGATTCCAAACAATTTTTACAAATAAATAACTGCAAAGTGGGGTGTGCGTAATTATTCAGCCCCTTTGGTCTGAGTGCAGTCAGTTGCACATAGACGTTGCCTGATGAGTGCTAATGACTAAATAGAGTGCACCTGTGTGTAACCTAATGTCAGTACAGATACAGCTGCTCTGTGACGGCCTCAGAGGTTGTCTAAGAGAATATTGGGAGCAACAACACCATGAAGTCCAAAGAACACACCAGACAGGTCAGGGATGAAGTTACTGAGAAATTTAAAAGCAGGCTTAGGCTACAAAAAGATTTCCCAAGCCTTGAACATCCACGGAGCACTGTTCAAGCCATCATTCAGAAATGGAAGGAGTATGGCACAACTGTAAACCTACCAAGACAAGACCGCCCACCTAAACTCACAGGCCGAACGAGGAGAGCGCTGATCAGAAATGCAGCCAAGAGCCCCATGGTGACTCTGGACGAGCTGCAGAGATCTACAGCTCAGGTGGGGGAATCTGTCCATAGGACAACTATTAGTCGTGCACTGCACAAAGTTGGCCTTTATGGAAGAGTGGCAAGAAGAGAGCCATTGTTAACAGAAAACCATAAGAAGTCCAGTTTGCAGTTTGCCACAAGCCATGTGGGGGACACAGCAAACATGTGGAAGAAGGTGCTCTGGTCAGATGAGACCAAAATGCAAAACGCTCTGTGTGGAAAACTAACACTGCACATCACTCTGAACACACCATCCCCACTGTCAAATATGGTGGTGGCAGCATCATGCTCTGGGGGTGCTTCTCTTCAGCAGGGACAGGGAAGCTGGTCAGAGTTGATGGGAAGATGGATGGAGCCAAATACAGGGCAATCTTGGAAGAAAACCTCTTGGAGTCTGCAAAAGACTTGAGACCGGGGCGGAGGTTCACCTTCCAGCAGGACAACGACCCTGAACATAAAGGCAGGAAACAATGGGACGGTTTAAAACAAAACATATCCATGTGTTAGAATGGCCCAGTCAAAGTCCAGATCTAAATCCAATCGAGAATCTGTGGCAAGATCTGAAAACTGCTGTTCACAAACGCTGCCCATCTAATCTGACTGAGCTGGAGCTGTTTTGCAAAGAAGAATGGGCAAAGATTCAGTCTGTAGATGTGCAAAGCTGGTAGAGACAGACCCTAAAAGACTGGCAGCTGTAATTGCAGCAAAAGGTGGTTCTACAAAGTATTGACTCAGGGGGCTGAATAATTACGCACACCCCACTTTGCAGTTATTTATTTGTAAAAAATGTTTGGAATCATGTATGATTTTGTTCCACTTCTCCCGTGTGCACCACTTTGTGTTGGTCTTTCACCTGGAATTCCAATAAAGTTGATTCATGTTTGTGGCTGTAATGTGACAAAATGTGGGAAAGTTCAAGGGGGCCGAACACTTTTGCAAGCCACTGTAGAATTGTTAATGAAGAATTATTAGTAAACAACAACACTAAATCACAAATGCTCATAATTAATGATGTTTTGGGGGTTAAACCTTGAAAAGAACCAAAGTACCGCCCTTTGTCGCAGTTTGATTTTACAGTCATGTGTTCAATGCTTAACTATTTTGAATGTTGACAGCATAGAAACACAGCTGGGCTGCTGTCCACTAAAAACAATGTCTATTTCTTACATTTGAAACAGTCATTTTTAAACAGCAACTTTGTGTTTTCGACTTGGGAGAAATATTTAATAAAAAAATAAACCATGCAGATTACAACCCTTTCCCTCAGAGAGTAGAGAGCACTCACTCGGGGCATACTGTTGATAGAAGTGCCCCATGATAATCAAAACTAAGACCCTATCACAGAAAAAGGGATCAAACTGAAAAAGTCTTGACTTTATGAAGATGTACAGGTATGGGCAGCTGGAAGTAGGAATAAAAAGAAATATGGCAATAGAGACGCACAAATGAGAGGGAACGAGGAAGCCTGGTGAATGCAGAGAGGATGGAGCAGTGATGTAAGAGCCACTCTGATTCAGAGCTCCTATTATTGAATGAAAGAAAGAGACAGACAAGAAGAGAGCGAGCACTTACCCTGATAACCTCTGGGCAGGCGTAGTGTGGAGATCTGTAAGAAGAGGCGGCCATTCAGGATACAACATGAAGCACAATAAATACACTGGGGAAGTATCAGCTGATGCTCTGGATAGCAGTTCCTTGAAACACGCAAGTCTTTACCTCACATGCATTAAAATAATGACATCAGTCTTTATTGCATGACAGATTTCTTTATGCTTAAAGAGTATTACATAACATCGAACAGCCTCAAAACAGAATCTTGTGCTGTGGTGGCTCGGCTTATTGGATAACGCACGGCAGCACCCAGCACACGGCAAAAAATAATAATAATTTTAAACAAAAGTTATACAAACTCATAAAAAGGTTGTAGTAAGACAGACATCTCTGCTGTGATGGTTGTCAGACTTTGCAAGACAATTTCAAAGAGAAAATCCTCTATAATAGAACAATAATCCTTCAAAATCCACAACAGACGACCTGAAGAGGCACAAAAGTTTTGCCATGTTTCTCACAGTTCACAACCCCCATCAGAGAAAATCTGAGTGTTCAAAGAGCAGTGCAGGAAGATGGATAAAGAATCTCAAGGTCGTAGCAGACACTTGCAGAAGCAATGAGCGAAAATATGCCAGAAAGTGAAAGAATCTGAAGTGCTGCAGAAAGAGCGCCACGAGCTGTGATAGAGTCAAAGGAAGCGTTAAGTACTGACAATGCACGGTGCCAAAATATGGGCTCTGTGCTCTTTGCCTTCCTGTTTAAATATTGCACTTTCTGCTTTTTGAAACATGGTCATTTTTCTCTAGTATTTCCTCTCATGTCTGCATTCTAAATAATCTAATAATTGCACAATTGCAGCAGAACTAACTGTACTCTGGAGCTTCCCTGTGCGGATTCATCATGGAATAAACGAAGCACAGAGCATGACTTCTTCCATCAGCATCCCATCTAAACTCGCAGAGTAAACACACACTCCATCTTCACTCGCAACATACTTAATTATGATAATGTATGTAAACCCAGTCGATCTGAACTACTCAAACACAGTCATGTCAAAATACACTAACTGCAATCTAATTACACCCGAGCTAATTTTCATCCTTCCTGCTGGAGGCAGCTTGCTCATTTAATGAATTCCATTAACGTCACATGAAGTGAAAGAATCTTTTGACTTACGAGAGATATTTAAAGGATCGCTCAGCGAAAGACTAATCTGACAGACCCCAACACGGACACAGTGTCAGCGTGAGCTTGAAGACTATTAACGACTCGAAAGCCCCACTGAATCCAATCGATGCACGCGTACTGCCAGCTGCACTGAATGCCCAGCAAACAGCCATAAATTACTGAAAATATGCAGATAAAAAATCCATGTGCAGAAGTCTAAACTAGGTCCAGAAGTAAAGGACGCCCTATACTGGTTCAGTTATATGGAAGATTTCCAGTATCCATCCTATCAGACTATGAGGTACGCCCCAAAGAAAGACTCGGCATGTATCGGTACATCACATGTCAGATTTGCCAACATTTCCACATCATATTTTGTTTTATTGGCGATTCGGACACACAGCCAGCACACAACATGTACAGCACAGGGTCAAACTGTCCACATGTTTGTATACTGGAGCACTTGGACTGCAGAGATTTGTCTCCCTCCTGCTTTGTGCAGCATTTCTGAGCCAGAGCAGCCAAGCTTTAGCCGTTCCACATGGCTGACTCTGGGAAATGCTGCTTGGCCTACAGCTGACCAGCACATATCCTGTAGAGCCCACAAAGACTACACAACAAAATACTAGGAAAGGTTTCTACTGCTGGAACAATCATTTTTCATTAGCAACTGGTTCTAACAAGATGCTGGAAAAATGACACTGTGAACCATTATGTCTCTCGAGAGAGAGTCAGAAACAAAGAGCTAAAGCAGGTTTTCAGCTGAGAGGTAAATGGAAAGACTGGCGAGTTAAAGGGATTTAAAGTCATGCAAATCAAGATGTGCAAATAATAACCATGGATTACATTTAGAACAGTAATAACATCTATTGTTCTGTTCAGCATGTTCATGTTTGGTGCTCGCTATAAAGAACTCAAAGCATAATGTGTCAGACATGCACTTGGTATAATTTGCAAGTCAATAACTTGAATACTAACCCGCAGCTGGTCTCCAGCAGACTGTCCCCGACCTGCAGAGACGCCATGCCAAAGTCTGCTATCCTGATGTTGTTCTTCTCATCTAACAACAAGTTCTCGGGCTTCAAATCTCTGTGGCTGCCAGAGAACAGCAAAGACAGATCCTTACATGAGTCTACTCGTGATACATTTTCTTGGTGGTGGCTTTTCAAGGGACTTGAATTGGTTATATGACTCTGTTCAACAGGACAAACATCACAGGAGGAAATAATAAGAGACAATCTGAGCCCAGCTGGAGCCATGACTCTACATGCACATGGGCCTTATATTTTCAGCTGCAACCCTGGTGGTGCTAAACAGTCTGAGGGCAAGTAAAGAACAAGTAAACACATAATTGAACCTGGAGCGTAGACTGGTTTCTAACCTTTATTCAAGGTCTTATTGTCTGCACGCTGAGGTCCACAGGATCCTTCAGGAATGGTGACATTACAAAGTACTATTGGAAAATGACTCTTCAGTTGCTCTGTGACCTCAGTGAACACGTTACTTATAGAGAGTCGAGTCTACAAATTGATTTTGTAAATTATGGTTCTGATTAAAGTCACGTGGGAGGATGAAGCATGCTATGCTTTAGGACAGGGGTGATGGTGACAGCCAGATCAGCTTGATGCTTTTAAACCAGGGCGGCAGAGAATAACACGTGATGGGACGTCCATCTTTTAAAAATGTAACATTCATTTTCCCATTTTGTGATGTTCCCAGTGTGAACACTGGTGCCTCTACAGTACACCAGGATCATGCACTGTAAGAATCTGTTCCACACTGATCAGTTTAGCAGTTTTAAATTGTCCCGAGAGGCTCGACTCAAAGTAGTGAATACAGAAGGTCATCAGAGCTGTGCCAGCTTTCGCAGTCATGTCCCGACCTCCTCAGGGAAACGGCCTTTAATGTTTTCTGTAATCAAGACAAGGTGATTGCAACTCATCAGCGACTGAAAGAGTCAAATACGAGTCC
Organism: Astatotilapia calliptera; assembly: GCF_964374335.1. Classification (NCBI taxonomy): domain Eukaryota; kingdom Metazoa; phylum Chordata; class Actinopteri; order Cichliformes; family Cichlidae; genus Astatotilapia; species Astatotilapia calliptera. The sequence continues at coordinate 3,552,808 of NC_137422.1, read as the reverse complement.
ACAGTTTTACTTAAAACCAGCGAGGGACATAAAACGCAGACATACAGAGCTCGAGTTTTGTGCGTCTTTCTTACAGAAAACACACAGCGGAGAATAAATGTGCTTCTTAAAAGTCGAACACTTGATGTCTAACGCTGAGGCTCAAAGGCAGAACATGTTTGATGTGCAATTGCTCTTGTGTTGCAGTCATGTGTGGAGGAACTAAAGGTGGTCTCAGAGATGAAAAGAGATCGAGAGGAGCTGCAGCCTCTAAAGTCAGCGCCGGCTGCAACTGATGAGGAAAGAGGCTGCAGGAGGAAACCCGTTCTTCACACATCCGAATGGAGCAAACACTCCAGTGTTTGTAGAAACGATAGAAAAGTCATAAACAATCCCTAGAATATAAACTACAGTAAGAATGCTTTGATCGTTTTATTAGTTCGTTAAGTGCACATTAAACTAAATGCAAATTCTCTCAAAGGTGAAGAAGCAGGCCGGGGCAATGAACTCTGTTAACTATCATTATGACTGCCTCAGTTTTACAATACTGCATTTGGTAAAGAGATTTTTGCCCTCACGCTGCAGTCAGCCTGACCTCAAATCTGCAACATGTCTTTGCAATACGAGACTCAGCTGGACACTGAGCACTTCATTTTGTTTAATTGTGTGGGGTGAGGATGACAAAAGATTTGAAGAAACCGACACAGACTTGCAATTTTTGCAGATTTATCACAGTTAACTGGCGTATTAATACAAACAGATTACATTTACTTGCCCTTTGACCTCATTCAGTCACACTGATAGCAGACTGATGCCTGTCCTATTTTTGCCGTATTAACACACCAAAGTTGCTTTCAAGGCAGCAACTTCCTGAGAGTAGCTGCAGACCTGGTCCCCATCGTTTGAGCAAAGGCAACGAGATCAGTTCATTGTGTATGGTCGCACTTATAATGGCTCAGAGCAGAGCCTGGTCCGTTTGATGTGTGTGGGCGGAGCTACCTGAGACTCACCCACACACTGGTGTAATTTTGAAAATGTATTATTACAAATTGCTGTGATAAATTATCTGTTTTACTACACCCTGATGTTTGCCCTGTAGAACAGAGTTACATGGAAAGTCCATTTCTCCCCAGCACTCCTAGCTAAAACCCAACCCTCTGATAAAACCCAATATTTGTCTCTGAGTGACAAACCATATGGAGTGGCTGTGGCAGAAGTCCAAAGCGGAGATGATTTGTCTGAAGAACTTTCGAGCCTCTTTCGGTGTTAACCGGCCTTTCTTCACCAGGTAATCAAAAAGCTCCCCACCAGACACATGCTCTAGCACCAGGTATCTGCAAAAGAAGACAGAGGCCAAATACATGTGACGGGAAACCTCTGAAACCTGCAATACCAGTAAAACAAGGAGCAGTTACTGCTGCAGTCATGTCTACAGTGGTCCCTCGCTAAATCGCGGTTCACCTTTCGCGGCTTCGCTGTTTTGCGGGTTTTTTGTGCAATTTTGCATACTTTCTATTTTCTATTTATTTATGTTTACAGCGCGTTGTGTTCTGCGTCCTGATTGGCTGTAGACCACCGTCAATCAATCTTGTGCCGTGTCTCCTGTACAGTACAGAATGTGTTCAGTTTGTCAAATTTACATAAATCTTCGATCCTAGCAGTGCGACTCTGAAGTGCTGCACTGTGTGTTTGTAAGTTTTCTCCCCAACAAACAACAATGTCGACGAAACGTCGTCACCTGCGGGAGCCTTTGGTTTCATTCTATAACACTGGACTTCTTTTTCTACGAAGGTTTGAACTTTGTGAGTAAACAAGAGAGAAAATGTTCACGCCTGTCTGAGAAAAGTGTATAAAGTGTGTAGTGACGGGTTTTACAGCCTTAAAACATCTATAACAATTGTAAAAAACATAAAGTTGGCTACTTCGTGGATTTCACTTATCGTGGGTTATTTTTCGAACGTAACTCCCGCGACAAACGAGGGACTGCTGTACATTAGTATTACAGTTATACATTAGCATTTTAACCCTGTGATGTCATCAGCAGTTTTAACCCTATTAGAAGATGTAAATGTTTTCAATTGTTCTCCCAACACAAAGAGAGTAATCATTCTGCTCGAGGTGACTGTTCATATCAATAAAACTGGATTGAATTGAACTGAAAAACTGGCTTTTTGTGCAGTTAGAGTTGTCACTGATGGTGACTGAGAACCTGGACAGTTAATGTCTGATTGATAATGGAGTTTCCCACATTGTAACAAAAGCCAGTTTTTAGGGCTACTGAGATGCAGTTTGATCACCATAAACACATTTTTAGCCCAATTTTCTTTTTATAATAATATTTTAGAGAAACCTTCAACATGACCACTTTTTGTTGTAATTAATATACTAACCTGTCCTGACAGCTCACTACATATAAGGAACAAAGCCAAAACAACCCACAGCCATAAATTAGTAAGAAGTCTTTGGCCACGTGTCTGGAACGTGGGGTTCTTAAAGAACCGTCTCCTAGAAGAATTCATTGTTTTCTGCTGCTTCCCTCCAAAAGATAAGATCATTATCTTGAAGTGATGAAGTGAAGGTTAATAAATTGTGTTGCAGCTGCAAGTCTTTATCACAACTGTCGCAGAAATGTTTGTGTGACCACTACCACGTGCATGTGACATCGTGCCACTTAGCCAAATGTAGAAGCTGAAAGTGTGAGGGACTTTTAGCCGAACACTTTGAGTGAAGACACACAACCAATGGTTTAGGGTGCGTCTGAACCCCGTCCTCTGCAATGTGTGCGAACATCGGCCTGCTTTCCATTTTTGTTGTGACTCCAAGTAGGGCTGCTCGATTATGGCAAAAATGATAATCTCGATTATTTGACGATATTTATTTAACCCTTTAAGACCTACTATAGAACCAAGTCCGCCAGAGCTTATATTATTTTTTACATGTTGTAGTGCCATTTGTGGGAGCATTTCAAGTTGCTATACAACTGTTATAGCCCATATTTTAATAATATGTATGCATTAAGTCCATAGTAACTACATTAATTGCAAAAAAGTGCAATAAACTACAAAAAAATTGAAAATTGTTTTTGTTTTTTAACATATATTTCTACTTGGAGAAATTTAAGAGGCTTATCCCTCAAAACTTTAAATACAAAAAAGTTGCAAAAAATAGTTTACAACAACAGGAAATTTATTTTGAGTGTCTTCATAGTTTTATTTTGGAGATACAGCAATTTTTATATACTGCAGGAAAAACAAAAACAATCCTATGATGCAAATTTGCAAAGAAAAATAAACTATTTCCAGCAGTGCAATTCGAGTTCTAAGCATCCCAGAAACTATTCAGAAAAGTCAAACATGACCAGTATAGGCTTTTAAGGCCTACAAGTAAAAAAAAAAAACTACATTTTCCGCGAAAATGACATCACTTCCGGTTTCGGGCAGGAAATGGCGGACATGTGATAGTTAGCGGTGAGTCTGTTTCAATGTGCGAAGTGTTACGAACAGCTGATCGGATCGGCAAAGCGTGTTTCTGGAATATTATGTTTTTGTTCCTGCAAGCGCTTTTTATGCAATTTATGTGGAAGGAAACCGTGACCGAGGACAAGCTGATGGCATAAGATGTAAGTTTCATATGCAAAACAGATTATTGCGCTAGCTTACACGGTTCAGGTTCTACAGGGATTTAAAAATAGTTACACAAAACAGTGTGCTGCTCTTACCGGCTTTAAAGGGATAACAATTTATTGAATAATGACTTTAAAAAATAATATAAAATAGTGTGCAACACCACTGAAGTTTTTTTTTTTTTTTTTAAACCTCTCTTTTCAACCAACAGCAGTCACTCTCCTCTCTAAATAACTTCTGCTTAGCTTTCTGAGCTTCCCTCGGGTCCTCTTAATCAGCGGTCTCAACCTTTTTTGCGCCACGGACAATATTTTCACGGACCGGCCTTTAAGGTGTCGCGGATAAATGAGGGAGGGGCTAATAATCGGCTCAGTCATTTTTAATGATCGTTGAAAGCCCAGATCGTAATCGTGATTAAAATTCGATTAATTGAGCAGCCCTAACTCCAAGGCAAAGTAAGAAGACGCATAGACATATAAAGGGAATGATTAGTTGTGTGTTGAACTAATCAGTAATGTGTTGAAAACACGCCTCGGATTAGCCAGAATGTTTCTGCAGATAGAAACAATTCGAGAAAAGCGACCTCTCGTGGTCAGTCGCTTTCAGTTTGATTGCTGCCTAGAAATGTAACACAACCTGAGATGACAAACCTTATTTCAGCCGTCGCAATTTTTGCTATAAAATAGTAAAGTAAAACACACGATAACAGAAATCTGTGTAATTTACTGGACCAAAACTAAAAGATCTCCCACAGTTTTGTTAGTAAAGAACCTCCAATCATGTAACATTACATTAAATGTACTTCCCATCCGAGTCCCTACAGATCCTCTGGTTCATGTTCACCTCAAATCGAAAGAAGCATTATTGAAATAATTGGGTTATAAACTAAAGAGTATTTAGCTGTGATGTGTTGCAGTCACCACATTGATGCACAACATAAATCCCTGAGAAAATCCACAACCCATGTGGGTTTGTGGTTTTATCCATCTCCTGTGCTGAGCCGGCTCCTCCTGCAGCCCGTCTTCCCCGGGGCCTGATTTATTAGCAGATTAAGGGATCTGCTCAAGCATTTACCCATCACAGCTATTTAAATTAAAAACACGCTCGGGCGTGATTTGTGAGTGTGAGAATTTCAAACTGTTTGCATCCATGATGACCATTCGTCCCCGTCCTCGCAACATTAAGAAAACAAATTCCCGCTCCATTTGACAGCAGCACCTTTATCAATTATTGAACAACATATTAAGCCACGCCACTGGAGCGCAGCCATCACATGCATGAGATTAATGTATACAATAAAACCCGTACACGAACGCTTGAGTCGCCGGGGGCCGGTTAAAGTGACGGGAACCAAAGAAGCATTTCTAATCAAATCCCGGAGCTCAGATTGCTGCTCGTGTAAACGTTGTACTGTTGTACAGTGCTGCCGACTGTTAGTTAGACGTTTGATTTATCAGTGCTGTTTGTCAGCCGTTAAAGAGCCGTCGCAAAATTACAATTCTCCTAATATGAGAGTGTAGCATCGTTCTCTGTGGATTCACAATAGCAACAGTTTCCAAGCTTGTTTATGGACACCGTGTCTGAATCATCTTTGAGGCCTGAAGTTGAGGATGAATGAATGACTTAATCTAAAAAAATATGAATACATTTATTACCCATAATTTGAAAATGAATGTGTCTAATAATGACTATATTCATTTTAACAATACACCACGTTTACTTACTAGATTAGCATTTTATATATTTATATTTTTATAACTCAACTCTGGATGAATGGGTTCGATTTCTTCAGGTTTAAGCGGACTGATGAAAGGCCTTCGTGCTGTTGTTAATTTGAGTTGGCATCATGCTCATTGTGACAAAGTAGATGAGCAATTGTAATGCTCTCCACGGGTCCCAGATGTGTTGACTTTTCTTGCACGTTATGCACATTATTGTATCAAAGTAACACTGCTGTCCGACTAACCTGGGCTTGTTTGTGCAAGCGTTCTGTTGCTGGCAAATTAAGGTAAATACTCAGTTACATGTTTCTTTATATTTTATTATGTTGCAGATTAAGTCATTTGTTCATACTTTGTTCTTTCTTTCAGTCTTCATGCAGGTCAGGTGTGGGGAAAGGCCCGCCTAGCATTTCCTCATTTTAAAGTGCTGATGATGTCAGATATGACATCAGCAGGTTGAACCAAGAGGAGGGGTTTCTTCTACCATAGAAATGCTTCCTTTTGTTTGTTTCCAGGTCCGAATGGATTTGTTGAATCTTTTGTTTTTATAAATAGAGCCGTTTAGCTGTGTAAATGTGCTAATCAGAAGTGAGAGGAGGTTTTTGTCATTCTTAGTCATCTGTGTAGAGTTTTAGGTCGGTCAGCTCTAGTGAGTGGCACTGGCTGCACTAACTGAAGGGAAATTGATGGGCCTATACACAGCCAGTCTCTGCCAGACTGAGGGAGGAGAGGTGAGCTGTGTTGCTGCATCCATGTACTTTGAGTTTTGTTAATTTAGTTACTTTGGGGGGAAGTTTTGTTAAGTTTCACGTAAGATGGAGTTCACTGTAAATAAATTGCTCACCTCTGGAAACCTAAGTCTGCTTCCCCATCACGTTCCTTGACGTTCGAGTCTGACTACTTCACACTTATCAGTCAGTTTTATTTGAAACTTGTGGCAGCGCGAGTTAAAAAGTTCAAAGCTAAAGTTCTCCTGGATACATTAACATTTGGACGAGCACTTTAATGCAGCGGTCTCCAACCTTTTTTGCGCCACGGACCGGTTTATGCCCGACAATATTTTCACGGACCGGCCTTTAAGGTGTCGCGGATAAATACAACAAAATAAAACTAGTACCGGTACCGAAAAAAAGAAGATTTATTCATAACACAGGTGAAAAGACCCAGGAAAACCGAGTTAACAATAAAAACGATAAAAATGATAACAAAATAACGCTGAAAACTGATAAAAACCCTGAAAACTATACATTTCACACCTGAGCCTCAACTCTCATGGACCGGTACCAAACGACTCACGGACCGGTACCGGTCCGAGGCCCGGGGGTTGGGGACCGCTGCTTTAACGCAGTACCTGCTATATTCAAAGCCTACAAACTCTCCTAACTCTGTTAAACAATAAAGAAAAACAAAACTGTATTTTCACACATTATATTTTAAAAAAAGAGTGTGTCAACAGTGTTGACTGAGGGAGGGGTATACTCACAGGTATTTCTTGTTTTCGTAGACGTCGTGCAGCTTTAAAACGTGAGGATGCTCTATGAGTTTGAGAATAGCTATCTCCCGCTCCACCTGAAGACAAACACAAGAAAAAGATTCAAAAAGATGGAAGCAGACAGCCCGATGTTCTGAATAACAACACTCATAATGAGGGCTAAAAGTTTCTCACACTTTCAGCTTGTACATTTGTCTAACTTTAAAAGCTGACGTGATACCACAGAGGTGACTGTTAACGTGCCACACAAACAGACACGTTTCTGCGACGGCTGCGATAAACGGCGCCTGCACATCTCAGACACTTGAGGATGTTTCTATATATTTATTTTGAACTGTCAGAGCAGGGATTACTCATCCTGCGTCCAGCTCAGTGTGTGATTACACATCTGAACAGCAAAACGCTCGATGACTCATTTCAGTTTTTGAGTCTCCTGATTTGAAGAGATGGACGAATGTTCGGACAAAAACATGTTTTCGTGTTAGATGAAGGACTCCAGTATTTGACCGATTCACAGGAAGCAGTCTGAATGCAGAATCAACTGGCTGCCTCATTTCAAATATGCACACACATCGCTATGAATGTCTTTATTTTGTTTGAGTGATATTTTATTATCTAAAAAACAAGCCCCACCAAAAAACCTGCAAAACACGTGTTGCAGAAGAGTACATAACAGCAGATTATATGAGAGGAGCTTTAAATCATTGTTGCCAGCAGGTGAGTGTCATGAAATGATACAGTAGTTGCACAGATGTTGCCCAAAGCTGTTTAAGTGCTAACCTGCCTGCTGTGCTCAGGATTTACTGCCAGTTGGCACCTCAGCAGGCCGGAGGGTAAACAGAGTTTAGACCTCTGTGCTGCACAAAGTAAAGTATAGCACTATTTTCTCTGTGGACACCCACAGTCTGATATCTTATTAAGCATCTCGGAGCCATTTATGTCTGCTGCTCTAATGTAAATCCTGTGGACAGATCGCTAAACGGGGAACAAGAGTGATGTCGAGTCAGACAATCCAGTCTGAAAGCAGAAAACATTCAAAGCTTATCACACAGGAAGGAAACCACCAGAGGGCGATGAATGCTGAATCCATAGGGGGACAAAGAAATCACAATCTCTCATTTTTAATGGTAGTTTGATTTATTGCAGTTTTAGACAGAAGATCCAAATCCAGTTTATTTATATAGCACGTTTAAAGACAAAAAGTTTGCCCAAAGTGCTGTACAGAAACAAAACATACAACCACTGACACTCACATAAAACATAATAAAACACATAGAAACCATTTCAACTCAAGCCAGTCTGAACACTATCGAAAAAAGGTGTGTTTTCAAAAGCATTTTAACAGGAAACAAAGGTGCCCGTCTAATATTTAAAGGCAGCGTATTCCAAAGTTTTGGGGTCATAACTGAAAAGGCTCATTCTCCTCTACGTTTAAGCCTTGATTTTGGGACAACCAACAGCAGCTGGTCAGCTGATCTGAGGGTCCGTGAAGGAATATAAGGCTGAAGTAACTCAGAAAGGTATGGGGGAGCAAGACCATTAAGGCATTTATAAACCAGTGTTAGGACTTAGAAATTAATTCTGTGACGAACAGGAAGCCAATGAAGAGAAGACAGGACAGATGTTACACGTTCATTGCTGTGGGTAACAGTTAAGAGGCGGGCAGCAGCATTTTGAATGAGCTGAAGACGAGCAAGAGATCGTTGGCTGACTCCAAAAAAACAGCATTACAGCAGTCAAGCCATGTTGAAATAAAGGCATGTTTTACCTTCTCCATGTCACCAAAAATACACAAAAAACACTCATTGCATAAAAGTTACACATTGATCTGGACGTGGCACACAGATTACAATCAATCAATTACGGATACTCGGATACGTATTCCTTACCTTCTGGAGGCGACTGCTGTTGTATAAATAAAACTGAACTGAACTGTGAGACAGCTCAGTGTGTCACACTCTGACTTGATTACACTGTGAGCGCCTGACCTGTACAACAACTGATGATCAGCTGTCTGTCGAGGCAGATGGCCGTCCCTCCCCGAGCCTGTTATTCCTGTTAAAAAGGAGTTTTTCCTTTCCACTGTCACCGAGTGCTTTCTTAAAGGGGAGTTGCTTGATTGTTGCCGTTTTGAGTGTTGAAGTCAGTGGGGATCTACACTACACCACTGACATCTATTGATTGCAGACTCTCATCACTGCTGTGCTTTAAGCAGGAGAACACATAAATGCCATCAGTCCGTCATCACTCACTCTGTCCTCACGACACGCTTCCTGCTCTTTATGTGTCAACAGGCTGGCCTGAGATGGGAGTGATCCTCTGGTGTTCCTGCTTAGGGTGATGTGACAGGTCTGAGAGAGCAGGCAGAGGACGCCTGAAAATGACATTCTGTTTCTATCAAAGCTCGGTCACAGTGAGCTGTGCTGGCTGCAGCAAACAAATAAGAGAAGAATTTCCTTTAATCTTTGGAGTATTTGTTTCCCAGACCACGCCAGCGTTTCCCTTTCTTCTGGTTAACCTGCAACTGTTCTCCCAAAGCTGGTGAGAAAGGCGACGCATTTCTTTATATCATCAGGTTAATTTTTCAGGGTTAAATCCATCTCTGTTGGCTGCAAAGGCATAAAACATTTGATTTTAATCGTTCTGATATAAGAAATTTAAGCTGCATTAACAGAAAATAATAATATTGATCATTTTGCCCTCCCTCTAATCATCACTGTTTCAACAGACACCCTTGCAACATGTCTATGTGTGGTCGAGGTAGAAACGGGAGGCAGTAAAAGAGGCCAAGGATGTACTCAGTGTGTTTTATGCTCGGTCTCTCTCAGCCCTCAAAGCAAACTAAAAATAATTATTAACCTTTTTCTTTTTTTGCACAAATGCAAATAGAGCCCAATGAAGCAAACTCAAGTGAGACCAGCTCTCCAAAAAAAAACTGTCCATGAGTTTAATTAAATGGCTTTTCAGAATACCAGGCGAGCTGCTGTCATATTTGGAAGTCAAGATTAGTAATGAGAAATATCCATGTCAACAGTAATACTGAAAGAATCTGCAAAGATGCTGACATGATGAGGTTAAAATCAGCTGTAAAGCAGTTACTACTGTGTGATAGTAAAAAACAGAAAACAACAGGCTAGCTGTCAAATGCACTCGGATGACAAAGTTAAGAAATGAGAGAAAAAAGGTTCTTTTTCCCGCTGGACAACGTTCTGGTCACTTTATGAATGAAGTGTTAAATGTAAAAACTTTTCCTCACAATGGTCACATAGTCTGTGGAAGATAATATAAAATGCAATCAAGTTTTTCTACATTTATTTGCATTTCCAATAAAAAAAAAAAGAAAGAAAGAAAATGAAAAACAAGTCTTACTTCATATCTGAAGCTGCCTGCGTTGTCAATGCTGGTAATTGTCACGGTGCTGGGTCTGAGTTTCTTATGTTTTGGTTTATTTTTGCATCATGGATTATTTTCTGCGCTTTGTTGATTATTATTAGAATTCTCTGTTTCTGTTTATTCGTTTTTAGGGTTTGTGTCTTATGTTTAGTGTAGGTTCACTTCTGTGTTTAGTCTGCGTCTTTGTGAAGGGGTTTCCTGTTTTATTGTGTAGGTCTGTGTCTCATGTGAGTGTATTCAGATTGTCTCCCTGTGTTCTTCTGTGTGTCTACTGGTGCACTGGTTGCTGGTCTGTCTGTGAATCTACCGTGTGTTCTCCCTGCTATCACCCTCCATATGCCTCTGCTGACTCGCCTTCATGTTCGTGTTCTGGTTTGCTGTTTTGTAGTTTAGTTTTGTCCCAGTACAGTTTAGCTTTAGCTCTGTTTTGCCATTTTTCTCCTTGTATTTTATGTTACAATAAACCACCTTCACATGGATCCTCATTTATTTCTCCCACACGGCTCACTCCTTTCCCTGTGACAGAGCTGGAAGTTATGGAATTGTGTGGAAAATATGCAATTTGCACTGCCAACGTTCAAAAATCTTGCCTGCAGGCAGTGTTGGGGAGTAATAGAGTACATGTACCAGCGTTACATATTTAAAACACAAAATATGAGTAACTGTATTCTGTTACAGTTACCGCTTAAATAAGTTATAATTAGAATACAGTTACTTTGTTGAAATAAATGCATCACACGGCAGCCATGTCCTGTTTCATATGTTAGCCTATCCCCTCCCTAATTGTGGTAATTCCACACATTGCCAGAAACCCAAACAAAACACACAATAAGCAGCTCTAATGTAAGCGTCCTGCTAATGTTGGTGGCGGTTAACCCTAACCTTACTGCAGATTTTTTGTTGTCGTCATCTCATCGATTTGTCTGTGCAACAATCAGCCATTAAAACTACCAGGATTAAATATTGTGTGCTTCTCATAACAGCTCTGACCAGTTGGAGCGTGAATGAACCCAGGAGCTCTGGGGTTCTCCCGGGAACTTGTTCTGACAAATTCTCCATCAGATCCTTTCCGTTGTCAGGGATATGGAGTGAGGTCCCGGTGGATCAGGCTTGTCCTGGCACATGATGATTGTTTGGATTGCTATCTGATGTGTTGGGAGGCCAATGCCATGAACTCTTTGTTGTTCCTCAGTCTAGTTGCACTTTCCCACAGGACAGTGTAAATGCCACCAGTGTGCTTAGTTTGCAACAATGTTCAGGTAGGAGGTACACGTCTTGGTGTTATACCTTTCACTGGTCAGTATTTTTAACATTATAGCGATGCAATCTATGGTCAGCACACTTTAGGTAACGAGGTGTGCATGTTCCCACCTCCCACAAGCGCTCTCAAAGCAGGATGGCTGCAGGTGCAGCACATCAGCCCAGCCTCCTGCTATCACATCTAATTAGCCTCATTTTCATCTCCTCACACAATCGGGCACACACTGTAGCATGGCAGAGGCTAATTATACTCATGTACAAGACAAACAGACGTTGAACCCCGGCCGTCCCCGTGCGAGCTACGACGCTGACATTTATTAAGCTCGATTACGACCCATATGGTTTTTTAATGTGTGGTAATAAAGTGTGAAGGCACGTAGAGAAGGCTGGGGGTGGGGTGGGAGTAAAAGCGAGCGGCAGCACAGGTGAAACACTGTTACTGTGATCACGTCGGAGACTCGTCTATCCTTCAACCACCATCTCCGCTCAACTTAATTAACTTTGCCTCATCCTCTCCATTGAGGTCTCAAGCTTTGCTCAGTGTCATCAAAAAGGCATTAGCATATCAGCTTTTATCAAGTTAGAGCATGCATAATACAGCCTATAAGACACAAAGAAGTGTCGGCTTTAAATTGAATTAACATTAATGATGCATTAATGTAAAGCCATTATAGCTTTAGAACACATTCATATCTTGGACACTGTCAGTCAGAGATGGAGTATCTCTAAGCTGAACCCATTCAAAGTCGTTTTCGAGCCTTATCTTTATCTGAAAGACAGAATTTAAAAATATATTGCTGTTGGTATTTCTAACAACCTCTTCTGCTCATTTAAAGCTCTGGATTTTTATTCTGGGACCTGAGCTTTCCATGACTCATCGTTCAAAAATAGTCGCTGTGTATCACACACTGGGCCTTGATGCAGGCTGACAGTTCATCCACTCTGTAAACAAGTGGCTTTAGCTCCTCCTTCTTTAATGCTACTCTTTGAGCCAACTTTATTCGTCTTGGCTGTTTCTCATAAGCAGAAGGTTTGATGAGCTGGGCTTCTGTTGTCAGAGGTGTCTGTGCTCTCAATGACATTATATACAGTGGGGCAAAAAAGTATTTAGTCAGCCACCGATTGTGCAAGTTCCCCCACCTAAAATGATGACAGAGGTCAGTAATTTGCACCAGAGGTACACTTCAACTGTGAGAGACAGAATGTGAAAAAAAAATCCATGAATCCACATGGTAGGATTTGTAAAGAATTTATTCGTAAATCAGGGTGGAAAATAAGTATTTGGTCACCTCAAACAAGGAAAATCTCTGGCTCTCACAGACCTGTAACGTCTTCTGTACGAAGCTTTTCTGTCCCCCACTCGTTACCTGTATGAATGGCACCTTGACACGCCATGTCGCAAGTTTTGTGAGGTGCTTTTTTGATATTTAATGGATCGGATTACATTTTTTATTTCTCTCCGATATCCGATCCAGTAATTTATACCAATAGGTAATATCGGATCGGTCCATCTCTACTACTGAGTCCTCAAAGTGCTTTCTGCTGATATCCGATACTTATGTGTTGTACCAAGTGAATCCACATAATAGGTTTTATGATTTTGATGTCCACACTTAACTCAATGTGCAACTTTATTGGCTGACAGTAGACAGTGTGTTGTGGTCCACAGGTGTAAAGTGCACTAAGATTTCAGAATGCAGCCTGAATACAATCATGTCAAAACTCAGTCTGAGCGTTATGGTGATGCCTAATTTTACCAGTTCTTGTCACATGCCAGGTGTCATGTTTCATTAGGGGCTCAGAGCTCCTGACTGATGCCTCCACACCTGATAGATACTCTTAATGAATTATCAGCACTGATGATGCTTCCAAATCTCTATTTAACTGAAACATGATGCCGGGCTGAGGGGCACAAGTGGCAATAGATTGGAACATCTACTCGGTAATCAAACCGCCATCTGTTGCTATGATGTCTCGGTGATCTTGGAACCACGAAAAGCCCAGTCCACTCCAGTATCCAATCACAATCCCACAATCAAACCGCTAGTCCTGACGATGACTGTTTTGTGTGAACCAACAGAAGAGACAGAACAATGAAGCAGTTTATGAAGCAATGCAGATGTATTCCATAAAAACGACAGACAGAACATCTTTGTGCAAATCTAATACAACAAAGATGTAAGAAGGAAAGAGAGAAGTGCAAAACTGGAGAAGAGTATGGAAAGATAAAAGGACAAGATAAAAGGGAAAGAATGCAGAAAAAATGGAAAGGAAGCGGGAAAAGATCGGAATGGAGGAGGAAAGAAGAGTAAAAAGTAAAGAATAACAGAAGAAAAGCAATAAAGTCAGAGGAGATGTCTGCATCTCAGTGATCACCAGGGAGCGTCTCCCACCCTGCTGCCAGAGCTGCTGGATAACTATCAGGCGGTGTGCCCAGTTGTTTCCCTGCAGATATCTTCGTGATTTAGTGAGACGAAGCCAGCAGCCTTCACAGCCTCCTCACTGTGCAGCGGCATCAATCAGAATACATGAGCAACAATCATGCGGAGCGCAGGCTGGCTGATGTGACAGTGAGCGGATGAAGGTCAGTGGTTAATCACAGTTAAAGGGTAGACGCTGTCCTATGCGGAGGACTACAGTCAGAACAATTCCACGTATCTGCTGTCCGCTCCATCGCTGCCGTGTCACTCGAGAGGTTCAGTCATTCTGAATGATGACAGGCTAAAGGTCGCGCAGGTACAAAAGCACCATCACAGTAAAAGAGCCTAATTTACCTAAGAATTAAGGGTGGGCGATATAAATGATATAAACAATATAAATTTGGCCAACGATAGAAATTTTGACTATATCGCTCTATCGCATGTTGATGATGTCATCAAGCTGCGCCTGTTTTGGTCGAAAGCACTGCAGCAGCTAAAAACATTATCATCTGCAAATTATGGCGGGCGACAGTCATAGCAAAGAGATGAAGCACTTTTGAAATATGGGGAAAGCCAAAAACTGCGCTTCCTCCACTTCTGTAACATTGATTCATTAATGTTGAATTCTCTCGCAGCTGCTCTATTCCCATGTTGTTGCAGTATATTAATAACTAACCTCGTATTGTGGATGAATGATCTCAGTTGTTCTCCTGACTGAAGTTTGGCCCGTGTATAGCATCCTGCTATGCGACTGCATTTGTCCCTGACCACCAGAATCCCTCACGTTAACTTTTATCGAGTGGAAAAAAAGTTGGCGTTCATCCTCCAGCTTCACTGTGCTAATGTTATGCTAACATAGCTGTGTCGCTAGCAATCACGTAGCACATCATTATATACCAGCTAGCCCAACTTCAGTAACCCTGCAAACGTCACTGCTGTTTAGTTTTCTGTCTTCATTTATGTTGGAAGTGGTAGCAGAGCTGTACGTTTTAATTAGTTTCAAAAATCTCTCAGTCAGAACATGGTATGAAATGTTTAGGTGTAAACTAGCGAGCTAACTTCCTGTTAACTTCTAACTCCGTTAAATTTAATAAATTCTGTTTTCATGGATGTTAAACTTGATTGTTACACCTGGTAACGCAGCAACGCTGATGATTTAATTAAAGATGAAAGAATTTAGACCGTTTTTAACTCTTAGTGTTCGTTTGACTTTGGGACCTGAAGCGGACGGAGTTTTGGACCCAGATTACTCCGCAAAGCGCCTCACTACAGCAGCCGTAATGCTCTGATAATCCATCAAGCAGTGCGGCTTACTAAAGTTGTACTAAAACATTTTTTAACAGATTTCTGCACGCCCAAATCTGTTCGAGGTCAGTAAGCACAACCACAATTCATACATAAGGCACACTCTCGATTTTTGAGAAAATTAAAGGATTTTTAGTGTAGAAAATACGTTATACAGAAGAAAAGAATATATCGTGATATATATCGTTACCGTACATGCTTCAAATTATATTGCGATATGAATTTTAGGCCATATCGCCCAGCCCTACTAAGAATGTTTGGTCTTCACTTCTTAAAATGCAATTTTTGTTGTAATTCAAATCTCTAAAAATAGCTTTTCTTACTTACCGACATAAGACAGACGGGGGGAATCTGACATACACATAAATTGTTATATGAATTTACGAGCATTTCAATCAATATTACCTAAAGATGACTTTGTTTTGTACCACTTGCACTGGCCAGCACCATCTCCAGGTCAGACAAACTTAGTTTCCTTGTTTCTTAACAACTAATATATTCGTTTAGGCTTAATCCCTTTGGTGTGTTTCAGTTGTGCAGAAGGCATCCTTTGGCAGAGCTGCATGACGTGCTTCCAATTCATAATTTTTCAATGTATTTCAAATAAAACCATGATATTTTCTATATATAAAGGTGCTATAAGTACTGTTTAATGCCCCATATCAACCAAGCAAAACCCAAAAGTTCAAGTGGGACACAAACCAGGGTCTCCTATCTGTTACAC
Organism: Astatotilapia calliptera; assembly: GCF_964374335.1. Classification (NCBI taxonomy): domain Eukaryota; kingdom Metazoa; phylum Chordata; class Actinopteri; order Cichliformes; family Cichlidae; genus Astatotilapia; species Astatotilapia calliptera. The sequence goes on along the minus strand of NC_137422.1, from coordinate 3,536,891 downwards.
CTACTTATTCCACAGACACCACTCTAACCTTCATTCATGAACATTATGGGCTTATATCTTGACATCCACCATTAGGGCTGTTCGATATAACGATATATATCAGATGACGATACGTCTATCGTTGCATTTTACGCTATCGTTTGTTTCGTGGTGTCGCAAAATAAACTGTTTACGGCAATATTTTTTCATGGTTTTGATGGTCACTGTAGTGGCTATATTAATTTATTAAAGTTCTCTCTTTCTCTTATATTTAATATAACCACACTACGGACGGACAAGCGCCTGTTTTTATGCGTTGTCGTTAGCAACAACGACGGTAACAGCATCGCGTGTCCGCTTGTTTATTTTCCACATAAACCTTTCACAATAAAGCTCAAGACGCCCAGCTGGAAACACTTCACGCAAGTCGAGCTGCCCGAGATTCACAGAATTTACAGAAAATGTTACATTTTTGTGATTTATATCGTTATCGGACGATAGATGTCTTAATATCGGGATATGAGATTTTGGTCATATCGCACAGCCCTATCCACCATCACTATCCCTAGTTCATCAAGGCAGTGACACAGAAAGACAAAAAGACACCTTGTGCATAATGGTGACATTCAGAAATGGCATAATATGTTGTCTATGAATGAGATTATTTTCATTATTTGGGAGAGAACCAGTGGTTAGAGCTACAACAGCCAAATCCAAGTTATAAAACTAATTACATGATTGATAAGGAGTTGTGAAAAGTGCATTAGTTTGGCCGGGATCATATCATCTGAAATGTCAGACACTTATTTTCAGCTGTGAAGTTTTCAGTTCCCTTTGGAAATGTTGGGTTGGGCTTGACATACGGGAAGAATAAGGTTCATGCCCTTACATAAAAAACAAACAAACAAACATTAAAACTGTTCAAGAAAGGCCCAGTTAGCCTACTCCCACACTGAAGAAATAATAGTGAATAAAGTAAGAATAATTACAATCATCTTCTTCATATAAAACATACCCCAACGCCCTCACACTTTCTTTTTCCCCTTTTTTGTTTTCCTTTTAATTTCGGGGGGAGGGGGGCATTTTGGTCCCAATGCAAAAGGTGAGCCACTGACTTTTCAGACCCCATAAGTATGGTAAAATCAGCCTAACACACACACACACACACACACACACACACACATGCAACAGCGGCTGTGTGCAGCATAAACACACTTTAAGACAGTATTGGTAAATGGCCTGCATTTGTATAGCGCTTTTCTAGTCCATAGGACCCCAAAGCGCTTTACACTACATTCAGTCATTCACCCATTCACACACACATTCACATACTGGCGATAGCAAGCTACATTGTAGCCACAGCTGCCCTGGGGCGCGCTGACAGAGGCGAGGCTGCCGGACACTGACCACCACCAGTAGGCAAACACGGGGTTAGTATCTTGCCCAAGGATATTTGGCATGCAGCCAGGATGCAGCCTGGGATCGAACCACCGACCTTCTGATTAGTGGCTGACCTGCTCTGCCACCTGAGCTACAGCCACCCATGTATTGGCGCCATTAACACAACCAACCACACGTTGAGAAGATGAAATGAGTCCGGTCAGGCATGAGGAGGCCCAATTCAACCTCTGAGGAGGTTAGCCAACGATCCACTGCACTTCAGTGGAAAAAGAGATTTAATCCACACACACACACAATCACCCTCCCTGTCCACATGCTGTTTCTGTATTTTTCACGCTTACAACACGAGTGCTCCCACAGGACAAGAGGCAGCGCATGAAGCAGAGACAGAAAAAGCACTTGGTAAAAATTTCTAAATTGTACGCTACCATTGTTGGATACCAGCTGGACCAGAGGATAGGCGATGGACTAAATGGATTAAACAGATTTAGCTGTAATGAACTGATTCAAATATCACCAAAACAACATAATTCTAAAGTGTCATTGCTACGTATTGTTGCAATGAATTGAATAAGACATTCATGAAAGTTGCATTTTCAGGTGGTTCGATTATGTTTTTCCCCCCAAACACAATCGTTTCAGTGTAGCAAATGCAATAGAGAAGTTGTTCAAAACAAATGAATCATATTTTATAAATTTGCAATGTCAATAAACTGTTTCTATTTCTAAAATCCTGGACCTTCACCCACTCTTCCCCATGCTCCCAGAGACAACAGCATAATCTCATGGACAAACATGACAGCAACATCATGTGACTGGTAAATATGCAAACAGGTGACAGTAATGTTAATGTGCCTTCAAACACCTCACCTTTACAACGTAGCAACATGTAATGACTATTTGTCTTCATTCATTCAATTTATATACACTGTTAAAAAATACAAGAAAAAAGTTTAATCAGCATCGAGTCAAATTAACTTCTGAGATATTGACATGTGATCTGGTCAGTTAAGGGAGTTGTTGATCCATCTTAGCTGCTTTGGTGTTAATGAAGTTATTAACAGGTGCACTGGAGGACTCACAATGAGACAACTATCTTTCCCTGGTGCGCTGGTCTCCCATCATCTTTCCTGTTTTTTGAATGGTTTTGCGTTTGGCTAGGATCAGTGGTACCACTGCTAGCACGAGATCATACCTGGACCCTTCAGAGGTTGCACAGGTAGTTCAACGACTCCAAAATGCTGCAACGTGCCAAAGCCAGAAGGTGTCCTGTTGCCTTCCAGCACAGTCTCAAGAGCATGGAGATTTCAGGAGACACGCAGTTACACTACAAGAGCTGGACCTATAACCCATCAGCATGATCAGTATCTGCTCCTTTGTAGAAGGAGGAACAGGATGAGTACTGCCAGAGCCCCACACCTCCAGCAGGCTACTGGTGTCAATGTCTTTGACCAAACAATCAGAAACAGACTTCCTGAAGGGTGGACTGAGAGCCCAACACTCTCTAGTGCAGTGTTTCCCAACCTTTTGGAGCCACGGCACATATTTCACATTACAAAAATCACACGACACCAAACAAAAATGTCCCGAAAAGCATATTGATCATTTTTCTCCACGCACCAGATATAGCAGAATTGGCTGGTTTCTTCTGACCACTACTCATGGTAGGGCCCTCATCTGGATCAGAGTTTTCTCCAGGACCAGGTCAGGCGGACTACTTCCTCTTTTCAAATATTTATCTATTGCTATTCATGCTGCATCATCTCACAGCATGACTATTATGTCATTTCTTCTTCGTCTTCTTCTGTTTTACTGGCATTTAGCAACCCATTGAATTAGAGCAGGTAGTTTTACTGCCCTCTAGTGGAAGACAATGTGATTGTTTTGCCTGTTACTCACGCTGGTCGCTTAGAGTACTAATCAGGTGGAACCAGATAATCTTCCACAGCACACCTGAACACTTCTCACGGCACAAGTATGTGCCACGGGTGGGTCCTGTGCTCACTGCCCAGCACTGTGGAGCCCGACTGACATTTTCCATAGAATACCAGAATTGGCAGGTACACCAGCGGCTCCCTGTGCTGTTCACAGATGAGAGCAAGTTCACCCTGAGCACATGTCACATGTGACAGGACGTTATGCTGCCTTCTCAGTATTACCAAGTTGATGGTGGGTCAGTGATAGTCTGGGGAGGCACACACAGACATCTCCGGGCCACAGAACCCTGAGTGCTGTTAGGTATCGAGATTACGTGGAATGTTCTTTTGGTTTTTAATCTTAAAGACTTGATTAGGTTTATGTCTCATCAGATTTTAATGTATAACTGATGATGTCAAAATTGAGTCTCCCAGTACCATTTAATACCAGCAATGAGGCAACAGTAAAGGTAGTAGACCACAGCACACAGCTATACTGTCAAAGTCTGTGTGAGTGTGAGATTGGCATGCACTATTATTGCTTCAATTATCCTGTCCTGAGCAGTTTCTGTCCTCCATCTCTTAGTAACCTGTGCTTCCTGTACAACACGCTCCTTTAAAACCAGCGTGACGGCAGTGTAAAGCCAGGGCAGACATGTGGGTGCTAGGCGGGACGATGGTAAGTCTTGTGTAAGGTGTTGATCTCCGAAGCATTGCTATAAATGTCAGGCTGCTCATCCCACCAGAACCATGCATTGGTGGTAGATATACACACTATAGCATCTTTGCATGAAGTGCATGTTAGTTCACAACAAAGGCCACTAAGGACTATGAGGTAGATATGGGAAAAGGTTGAGGGTGAAAACACAGGTGAAAGGACTGAGTTACCAGTGATCAGCAGAATGAATGACAGAACAGATGATTCTGAAGGTTATGTTGATCAAGCACTAAATCCTGAAGTTGTCCTTTACATCTCAGTTATAATTCAACATTTTTTTGCAACCATGACCTCATCGGCTTAAATCACTTTTTGTTTTTAATGGTTTCAATTATTCCAACTTATTACAAATTAGAGCAGGGCGATATGGCCAAAAATATTTATCACGAAATATATATCTGAAAATTTGCGATAACGATATAACTGACGATATAATTGATGCGAGACAAAATACAACTCCACAACTTTACTAGCACAAAAAAAAACACCATCCATTTATTTTCACTTAAACAAGAAGCTGGTTTTTATGTGCATTAAAGCTATATAAAAATTTAACAGTACAAATGTAAATTCCTTGCTGAAAGTTTAACCAAAAGGCATTTCCAGTAGAAATGGGCTGACATATCCTGAGCATAACCATGTATAATATCCACTGAAGTTAAAAAGAGGTGCTTTGCAAAATTAAACTGCAGTGTGCCAAATAAAAAAGTCAAATACGTATTTTTCAGACCATAAGGTGCACGGGATTATAAGACACATTAAGCAAAACAAAGCAGTCAGATAAATAAAACTTTATTCAACTCATTCTTCTTGCTTCCTCCACTTCTGTACCATTGATTCATTAATGCTGTATTCTATCACAGCTGGTCTATTCCCATGTTGTTGAAGTATATTAATGACTAACCTCGTATTGTGGATGGATTATCTCAGTTGTTCTCCTGACTGAAGTTTGCTCCGTTTACAGCATCCTGCCATGCGATTGCATTTGTCTCTAACCATCAGGAATCTTCACGTTAACTTTTATCGAGTGGAAAAGTGTTAGCGTTCATCCTGCAGCTTCACTGTTTATGTTATGCTAACATAGCTGTGTCGCTAGCGATCACGTAGCACATCATTATATATCAATTAGCCCAACTTCAGTAACCTTACAAACGTCACTGCTGTTTAGTTTTCTGTCTTCATTTATGTTGGAAGTGATAACAGAGCTGTACGTTTGAATTTTTTCAGAAATCTCTCAGTCAGGACATGCTATCCGGTCGTTCAGTCTGACGTCACTAGCCGTGTCTGGGTCTAAACTCCGCTGCAGGTCCACATATCAAACGATCACTATGGCATTACTGAGAGTTGAAAAACTGTCTAAAGTCTTTCATCTTTAATAAAATGATCAGCGTTCTGCTCTACCAGGTGTAACAATTGAGTTTAACATCCATGAAAACAGAATTTATGACATTTAACGGAGTTAAAAGTTAGCAGGAAGTTAGCTCGCTAGCTTCTATCTAAATACAATATAGCATGTCCTGACTGCGGGGTTTTGGAAACAAATTCAAACGTACAGCTCTGTTATTCACTTCCAACATAAATGAAGACAGAAAACTAAACCGCAGTGACGTTTGTAGGGTTACTGAAGTTTGGCTAGCTGGTATATAATGATGTGCTACGTGACCACTAGCGACACAGCTATGTTAGCATAATATAAACAAGCTAACTTTTTTTCCATTCGATAAAAGTTAACGTGAGTGTTCTCGGTGGTCAGGAACAAATGTATTAAAGTGGATTAAAGGACGATGATTATTTGTAGCTATGCCCTACATCTCTAAATATGATAACGTGCATGCCTACAAATGTCACTGCTGTTTAGCATGGCAGGATGCTGTAAAAGGACCAAAACTTCAGCCAGGAGAACAACTGAGATAATCCATCCACAATACGAGGTTAGTCATTCATATACTGCTGCATGGGCTGGGCTGTAGTTACATCCTAAGGTTTTAAAAACTGAGCTTAAATAAATGATTAGTGGTAATAAAAGCCGAGGGAGGTCAACAGTGATCACTGACTGTTTTAGGAGCTTTTTGAGATTAAATATAAGAAAATACATAACACTAAACATGTTAACAACACAAAAGCCATATTAAACACAGACTATCTGGTCATCACTTAACGACCAGATATCATGCTAGCGAAACTAGCGAGCTAACTTCCGCTAGCTTCCTGCTAACTTCTAACTCTGTTAAATGTAATAAATTCTGTTTTCATGGATGCCTGGATGTTAAACTTCATAGTTACACCTGGTAAAGCAGCAACACTGATCATTTTATTAAAGATGAAAGAATTTAGACAGTTTTTAACTCTCAGTAATGCTGCAGTGTTCGTTTGACTTTGGGACCTGAAACGGAGGGAGTTTAGGACTCAGATAACTCCCAGATTTAATAATAATAATAATAATAATAATGGATTGGATTTATATAGCGCTTTTCAAGGCACCCAAAGCGCTTTACAATACCACTATTCATTCACTCTCACATTCACACACTGGTGGAGGCAAGCTACAGTTGTAGCCACAGCTGCCCTGGGGTAGACTGACAGAAGCGAGGCTGCCATATCGCGCCATCGGCCCCTCTGGCCAACACCAGTAGGCAGTAGGGTAAAGTGTCTTGCCCAGGGACACAACGACCAGGACAGAGAGCCCAGGGATCGAACCGTCGACCTTCCGGTTACAGATGCGATTCCCAACCCCCTGAGCCACGGTCGCCCACCTTAGAGCACCTTAGTCCAATAACGATGGCCTGCTTCCATGTTCTACAAAAAAATGTGCTTTGTCGTGTATCTGACGGACAAACACCAAACCAGTTCCACATAGGGTTGCCAACTCCCTGAAAAATAAATTAGGGACATCTCGTGGCCAGGGCCGGGCAACCCAGTTGTCTTCACCCTTCCCAGTGTGGTGAATTTTCTAGCTCTTTTTTTGTGTGTGAAATTTTTTTTTTAACCATTTGACTTGAAGTTGATTTAAGTAGATGCATATTCTATTCTTTGTGATATGAACACATGTGAAACAAGTGATCATTTAGCCATTTATTTTTAGCTCAAAATGACAACATTAACACAAGAAAACAGGTCTCTTTCTTAAACAGAAGCCTGTCATGCTTAACTTTTGAGAATATAAGTAAATCTTTCTTTAAAAGAACTCTGTCCTGCTTAACTTAAAATAATAGAAAACAATAAAACGAAAAATATTCTTGTAACAGTGCACATTTAGTGCATTTAGTACAATTGGCTTCAGTTGAGGTATTATTTCAGCTTTTCTAACGCTAATCGGCTGCTCATGTTTGTAAACCCGCTTGTTCCCATGATTACGCATCATAACTCATCATCATTATTCATCTATGTATTACGTTTATGTATTAGTCATGTATTTGTTGTAATCATCTATCCTGGCAGTTGTTTATTACACAAAATAAGTTATATTATCACACTTCTGGCCACATAGCGCTGATATTCACTGCACATGCCCATATTAATTTTTTCCAGCCAGGTGTTTTCCTTTTCCCATTCTTCCCTTTCTCTGAGGGGAACAAACATTGCTGCTCTAATGCTGGGCTTACACTGTGCGATTTTTGGCCCATTTTGAGCCGATTTTTGAGTCGTGCGACCGTTTTGGTGATCGGACCGATTTTGGCCTTCATCGTGCGTCGTGTAGTATACGTGGGGTAACGAGAAGTGATTAACACCTCACGACCAGCTCCCGATCATCAATCGCTCGTGAGGGTCTCACCACAGCCGCTCACACTGCTCACGCACAAACACGTAAACGTCAGTGAAAAAGATGGAGCAGCACGGCTGTGCAGCGTGTGATCTGGACACAAGCGATGGAGGCACAACTTGTAGAACTTGTAGAACTCATCCGAGCCTTTTCGATGTGGCATCACAAAATGATCACGACCACAACAACCGTGAAAATAGTTGGATTTACACTGTTGCTCAATCACAGCTGCCTGATCATGTTTTTCATTAGCAATTTAGCAAAGTTGATGGTGGTGGTGTGTCTGTGTGAGTGAAAGACAGAGAGAGTGAGAGAGAGCGCGACAGATTCTCTGTTATAACCTTCATGTTATGGAGGCACAGTGTGAGCACTCAGGTCGCATCAGATCATCGGGTCGTATAGTGTGAGACCTGCATCGTGTCATGATTCGAGTTTTGAGGAGAAGACAAACGACTGCATGGTCTCAGTAGATGCCAGAATAGTGATCTTTATTACACACTTCTAAGACAGAAGCATGGGAAGACAAGCGTACAGCCACAGATCTCCGCCGGGCGGCGGCTCTCCCATATCTTTTATATTCTCCATGATGACATCACACAGACCTTCCTGGAAATGATAACTTCCCCTCAGTCAGAAAGTTCTCCTTCTATGTCCTGATGCAGACTAATGAAGTAATAATGAACTAATAACAGTGCATGTAAATGATATCAGTGAGATTAAAATAACATCCATTATCCTAACAACTCCTTTGAAACAATGTAAGACATTCAACATAATACAGGTCAATCCAACAGATCTAATGATTTTCACACTCTTCTAAGTCAGAGGTCTAATGCAAACTAAAACTACATACCATATTATAATGCAACTACTTTGATCTCATATATAAGGTAACATATGATAACAAAATAATCTCACAATCGTGACCTACGAACTTCTAACCTCTGCGAGTCAATCGTGCAGTTTGAGCAGGAGCTGAATCGCGCGACTGAAAAAAATCGCACAGTGTCTGCCCAGCTTTAGGTGTACTGTCGTCCGAGACTTGCACCGCAGTGTCAGCGTTTGTTTCCCTGTTGGCCATGCTTCTTGTTGTGGTCATCTGTTGTCTTCCGGTATTTTCTCCGCAAGCGACCTTTCCTCGACCAATGAGATGAGCGGTAATCTGAATTGTCATACTCGAATTGTCATAAGTGTGCTGTCAGCATGCGCGTTTTACCCATATTCTATCGTGATATTTCATTTTCTTATCGTTGCTTAACATTGTACCAGTATTACTGTGAACGGTATAATATGGCCCAGCCCTATTACAAATGTCTATTTAGTTTCTGTTTTTATTTAACTTATTTTCTTGCTTTTAAAACATAAAAATATTATTATATTTTCAATAATTAAATTTGCACAGTTTTCCTGAGAGAATGCAGGCTCTCATTCTAGATTACGTAGGGTGAAAAGTATGGACTCTCCACAGATTACCAGTCCAGCACCACAAAGACAGATGACCATGTCACATCTATGGTCAATTTATATAATCCAAACTTGTTGGGGTGCAGTAGGTACGGATATGGCAGCTAGTCAATAAGCCCATAATTACCAAATTACTAAACATGGAATAACTTTAATGTGTGATTTTAAAAGGTTTCTTAATCATGAACCCTGTCAGGATGATCTTTAAACTAACAAAAAGGGATTTTTTTTTTTTGTTAATTAAATTGGCTTATATGTGACCTGTGTGACCCCAGCACAGTTTAACACTCCTGCATTTCACATGCACAGGATTATTCAGGATGAGCTCATTAGTTAGTGACTGACATGTCACTGGCCAATAAGCACGCAGTTTCACGGTCAGATCCAACATCCATATACAAAGATGACAGTGATGGAAGGGTTCATCTTCAAAATGATATTTCAGAAACCAGCAGCAACATCCATCTTATATACTGTGTATGGCACACACTTCAGGGGGATAACCGGTTTATTAAAAATGTGATTAACAGTTTGGCTGCTAAATTCTTATTTATTAGATAGTTTTGCTTCATTTTTAGCATTATTATGCTTATTGTAATCCTTTGATCATTTATTCATCCACTGCTTATCCAACTTCCCTGGACCCAATCCCAGCTGAGTGAGCAAACAAATTCCCATCCACATCCAAATCCGATTTACAATCACCAACCTAACCTAAGATCCAAGTCTTTGGACTTTGGGATGAAACCTTTGGAAGAACAGGAAGAGCATGAGCTCAAACAGAAAGGCCAGCCACAAAGTTTCAACTTGAAGCCATTTTTTTTTCTGGGAGGGGACAGTGCTAACTGTTGTACCACCACGCCATCACTTGATTGGCTAGTTAATTAGTCTCTGAAAGGTTGAAAGTGGAGCACCTGGAGGAGACCAGTGCAAGGAACTACAACAGGGACTACTCGGTCCCCGAGCTATTCAGCTGCTTATCAAACATTTTGTACTCACCAAGCATATAAAGTTAACTATTTGTCGGCCTCTGTAGTAGTATGGCACCATCACTGTCCTCTAGAGTCAGATGATTTTCACTAGTCCAGATGCTGACTAACAGACACCATCCCCGTGAGGGAAGCAGGTTGAGTCCTGTATAATTCACACAGCCTTAAAATACACCGCTATCTCTGTAGAACTACTGCTGCCAGTAACCTCGCCCTGTTCTCTCATATTGGTGTGTTTAGCAAAGCCAGTAGAAATTCTTTCAACTTTATCAGTCATGGATAAAAATCTGAGATGACAAAAAGAAAACAAAATGTATTTATATGGAAATGATTTGGGTGATCCGGCGTCTAACGACAAACAAGGGAAATGTAAATGGGTCTTGTGCGGTGAACAAAAGAGACGTTCGTGTGCAAAACCTCGACAGAATAAATCCAATGCTTCGCTAAGTTTGGAGCAAAGGAAAGGAGAGACACAAAAAAGGGAACCTGCAGCACATCTGAAAATGTCAAACAAAATGGGACGAGATGGGGTCTCTTCAAAATGCCAACGGAAGCAGGAGGAGCGGCGCCTCAGTGATGCTTTCAACATGCACCTCCTTCAAATCCCATCTGGGTTTGGTACTATATTTTTAGGTAGCTGGTTAAATTTCGTTGTGCGAGAACGCAACGGTTATAACTTGAGCCAATAGCTGCCTGTTGCCATGACAACAGGGCCTCGGCTTCTTCTGAAATAAAGCCGAGGCGCGAAAGATTAGAGAAAGCTACAGGGGCAACCCCCAGACAGACAGAGGAGGGAATGGCTGGCAGTGAACACAACCATGTCAGCATTAAAACATGTTAAAAACACAACAGCCTTAATAAACACAGAGTAGTTTGGACCTGGAAGCAGGGTTCATCACATCATCTCGGTATAAAGAATAATAATCATAAATATAGAAGAAATGTCAGCAGGAAAGAGATTGCTGAAAGTACCGAGAGGGACATGATGTGACAAACACAAAACAAAAACAACAAGACTGACGAGGGAAAAAAAGGCCCAACGCTTTTTTTTCCTCCTATCGGCTGGGACTGCAAATAAAACTCCACGACATGACCGCACAGTTTTTAATATGTGACCACACACAAGCATAAATGTGGGCAACGACGTCTGACAATCACATAGGTGCAAAATCTCCCCACAGAAGTAAAGTAGTAAATTCGCCTTCATTGTACAGAGAGGCGACGGAGAAAGTACATGAGAAACTGAGGTTTTTATATTTGAAATGTAGAGAGAAATGCACTGTACCTGCATCATGTTCTGGTCTATTTCCTGCTCCTGTTGGTGTCTAAAGTGAATATTTGCCAATAGCAGCTTTGCAAAAAAGTAGTTATAGAAATCTAAGGACCTGAACATTTTCTACTATGTTGTAAGAATTACCACAAAGAATCTGGAAAACATGCAATGCTAAATATTATTCACATAGAAAAAAAGAACAGTGCATCAAACTCCTAACTCCTGTACATGGGACAATGCACTCATGACAGACAAGACACGGCCAGTGATTTTGCTTTTCTCTCCAAATCCCACTGACATGACCGGGAACCAGGTGATGAACTAGAACCCCAACTAAACCACATGAGCCGGGGATGACTGCATACGCAGAGAGTAAAATTGGTCTTACCTTCATAAGAACTGACTCACTGAGCTTTTCTCTGTTGACAATCTTTATGGCAACTTTCTGGTTTGTGACACAGTGGACACCCAGCTTCACCAGACCTGAAACACAAAAACGTAAATAAATTTCACATCAGTCGTCATTTCTTCATATTCTGAGTCACACTCGGAATATGCAAACTCATAACAAAAACATTTGAACAGAGGTTTTCATGGCAGGACGAAGTCTAACCATAGCTGACCATCATAGAAAGAAAACCCCGAACAATGAAGACGATGTGAGCAAGCACTTGATGGCAGTAAGATGGAAGAACTCCCTTTGAAGCAGGAACAGACCTGCATCAGGAAGGGGTTTCTATGAGCCGCTGTGGGTGGGGATAAGGTTGGGGTTGTTGTGTCACACAAGTCCTACATAAAGTTTTGTTAGACAATGTAGTCCGTAACTTTCTGAAGCAGATGTACTCGAGGTGCCCTTTCCTAAGTTTAGTTCTCAAAGTCTTACCTTATTTTATCTGTTTTTGAAGAAACGAGTCACAAAGAATATAAAACAAATAATTTGTTTTGATGTATTTCAGAACAAAGATGAAAGAAAACCACAAATCCTGGTACAGGATTTTTTTTCATAGTTTAAAAGGAACGATTTATAATACTACACACTGATCCCAAACCACACAACTGCATATTAACATTACATATAAATATATACATTTAAAAAAATAATGCATAGAATCAGACATATCTGTTTCTTTCACCAGAGTATGGGAACAAATAAGCCCACTTCAGAATCAGAATCAATTTCTTCAATATTTTGAGTTTTAGGATTTTACCTATGTTCTTGTTCTAGTTCTGTAGTTCTGCTGGTACTGCTGGTATTTTATTGCAGCACTGGTTCTGTTGCCTAACACAGCGGTTCCCAACCCCTGGGCCACGGACCGGTAGTGGTCCGTGAGTCGTTTGAGGCTCGGGTGTGAAATTTATGGTTTTCAGGGTTTTTATCGTAAACTTGGTTTCCCTGGGTCTTTTCCCGTGTTGTAGTCGTGTGTCTTATTTTGAAAGAAATATTTGCGCGTTACCATAGCGACCAGAGCGCATTAAGGGGCAGAGAGGAGGACGTTACTCTCAGTGTTGTTGGCGCATTTCAGGAGGACGCTGATAATAAAGTTACACAGTTAATTCACGTTTATTATTATATTTACAAATTACCACAGTTTTCGTATTGGTCGTATCATTTTATTTTGTTGTATTTATCGGCAACACCTTAAAGGACGGTCTGTGAAAATATTGTGTAATAATAATGGATTGCATTTATATTGCGCTTTTCTAGGCGCTCAAAGCACTTTACAATTCCACTATTCATTCACTCTCACATTCACACACTGGTGCAGGCAAACCACAGTTGTAGCCACAGCTGCCCTGGGGCAGACTGACAGAAGCTGCCATATCGCGCCATCGGCCCCTCTGGCCAACACCAGTAGGCGGTAGGGTAAAGTGTCTTGCCCAAGGACACAACGACCAGGACAGAGAGAGCTGGGGATCGAACCGGCAACCTTCCAGTTACAGATGAGCTTCCCAACCCCCGAGCCACGGTCGCATTAAACCGGTCTGTGGCGCAAAAAAGGTTGGGGACCGCTGTATCAGAGCATTGGTTCTGTTGCCTAACACATTCATTGACATAGGATCTGGAAGGAATATCTCTTTTATCCAAACAACAACTACTGCAACTGGTTACACATTAAAAGAAATATATGATAATTAATAAAACACTAAGACCCAGTAGCAGACTAAAAGTGAAGTTAATGATTCTAGTTTGCACATGTATAGCTGGCTTTACTACAAGCTGATATAAACTCAGCTTTGTTAACCACATGGATAAAAATGTCACCGGCTTACATCTCCCAGGTTTCTTTATCACTGTGTACTTCTGAGAGCTGCCCTGATGTTATTCCACCATTCCAACAGAAATGTCAACACATACTACCTTTATCTTATTACAGTCACAATGACTCCATTCATCTTTATCAAAGCTCCGACACCAGGGGACTATATTTTACTTTGTGCTGAAGGTCTTCAGACAGCAGTGGAAATGCCACTGTGCATATGCACCTCTTTATTACGTGGCGCTGCATATATATTTCACAGGAGATGAGTGTGTCACTATTTGAAAGGTGATTTCCCTGCGGTGGTTCACAAGGAAGCGAGCGGAGCCGCGAGCAGCGGGGGTCTCTGGGCCAATATGGCAGCCTGGGGGCTCTTTTATGTCACCAGTTAGAACTGAAATGGCTTCCTGCGTGACATTCGCCGAGTCTTATTGATCTTGCTGTCAGAGAGGCTCGAGGACGGCTACAACTGCTTGCCATAATTCAGGACTAAGAAAGCCCTATAAAGGTTGCTCTGTATGAACACATTCAACCCAACAAGTTATGATAGGTGCTATAGAGGAGAGTACTCTGTGAGAGCTGAGCAGAAAGTAGCAAACTAGGAAGCAGAGATACTGTACCTACAGCTTAAATGTCTTGAATCAGCTATTGCGTGCTTTCAGAAAATTATAATTTTTATTTTTAATGTGAGCATCAAGCAATTATTGTTCCACTTGCACAGCATCATAAAGGGCTCATGACTGGCGCTGAACATCAGAGGAAATAACCACCAACTTTGGTCTTTTTGGTAGGGCTGTGCGATATGACCAAAATCTCATATTTCGATATACGACATTTATTGTCCCGAAAACGATATAAATCACAAAAATGTTAAATTTTCTGTAAATTCTGTGAATCTCAGCCAACTCGACTCGAAGTGTTTCCAGCTGGGCGTCGTGTACCTGGAGTCGAGTGTTTTGACCGATGCATGAAACTGTACATTTTTAAGGCACAAGTTGGAATGGCCGCCATTGTCTTTGTGAGTATTTATTACACGCCGTGCGTCGGGGAAAAGTCTGTTCTAACATTTGGAGCGCCTGCCGGCTCTTTTTTTTGCTTCTCATCCGTAAACTCTCTGCATACTCTTTCACGTGATTCTTGCATCGGTGGTAGAATTTAACACGCGTTTGTAATGACGCTAGTTCAGTTTACAACAGAGCTCATTCGCTCGGTCAGCAGATGGCAGTATCCTCGTACACTGGGGAGTAAACTGCCATTAAACGAACAGAAGAAGAAGAAAACATCTGCACATGCGCAGTAAGGATCGGGGAGTCCTGATCCGTAACTATCTTTTTATTTTTCGTTTTTGTCTACATTGTACTGAAATGCTTCATTATTGCAAGCATTTTAAGAGATACTTGTTATTCTTAACATCTTAACAGATACTCTGACCCATAACTATCGGAAAATGCTTTGAGCGGCAATAGTGGCCTTTTGCACGTGCGTGGTACGGATCGGGTTTACGGTACGGATCGGGTAGTGACAGGTCCCACATGCTGATATTACCGTCGTTGTTGCTAACGGCAACACGTAAAAACAGTCGCTTGTCCGTCCATAGTGTGGTTATTTTAAATATAAGAGAAAAAGAGAACTTTAAGAAATTAATATAGCCGCTACACTGACCATCAAAACCATGAAAAAATAAACAGTTTATTTTGCGACACCATGAAACAAACGATAGCGTGATATGAAACGACAGACGTTTTTATATCGTCATCTGATATATACCGTTATATCAAACAGCCCTACTTTTTGGTACAGTGATAACAAAGAGAAACATCCAAAGTAAAAGTCAGGAGAAACTCCCATCAAATAGTCCTAAAAAATTAATAAAGATGAAGAAACCAAACAAACACGAAAACTCCACCAGGTAAAACAAGCAAGTCACATGTTTAGCATAACTATGCGCTGTAGTAGTAGTAACCAGTGACAACCGGCGATGACCAAGCAGAAATCATAACTACGACTCTTTGCAATCACACCTTTACTGCTTTTGTAGAGGTTAAGTAGCACCCAGGTGCTGCCAATCAATTACACTTGATTACCTGATCATCCGCCAGTATGACCACTGAGTTCTAGAAGTTAGTTGGTTTGGAGCATTCACCACAACCAGTACAGTGAATGCCCCACGAACTTCACCTTAAGGTCAGACTGTGCAATGGTCAGACAAATGGTAAAAAAGCCAAGACCTACATGTCAAAATCTAACATTCATAACTAACCTCCAGGCTTTGTTATCATACAATTAGAAAAGGACTTAGTAAGCATGGCTGGTTTAAGGTAGATGTCTTCTTTTTCTCTAAAAAGATGTGTGAGATTTCAGGTCTGTCAAGCTACATCTGAATAAACCACAAAATGTCTTTTGGACAGACAAGACCACAATGACGTCTGGTCATAACATACAGCGTTATGACCATAACGCACGGCTTGTTTTTCCACCGCATGTCCAGGGCACATTGAGGTAACCGAGTCAACCTTCAACTCCTTTTTATCCCAAAGCAGAGTGACATGCATGCGTCTGTTCAACAGCTAAAGCTTGGCTCATTGGGCCATGTAACAGGACACTGTTCCCAAGCACACCAGAAAATCTACAACAGAATGGCTGAAAAACAAAAGAATCAAGGTGGTACAACTGCCCGCTAAAAGTCCAGACCTCAACCCAACTGAAATGCTGTGGAGGGATATTTGGAGAGCTGTGCATACATGAATGCCCACAGTCCTAAATGAACTCAAACAATGACACAACAAAGAGTGGGCTAAAATTATGTGAGAGACTGATAAAGGCATATAGGAAATCGTTACATCAAGCTATTGTAGCTAAATGTGATTGTAAAAACTACTGAATCACAGAGTGTATTCCATTTTTTATGTTTTCTGACATGGAGTACCTCAGAATTGAAGATGTACTTTTTTTTTTACCTTGACTGTACAGAGCAAACCATCTCTTGCATTGTAAAGTTCAGCACAGCAGTGCTATAAGAGAATGTCCCACAGGTTGTGGATCATCTTCCATTATGGAGGGTTACCTTATAATGTAGGCATTTTTCTTACATTGCCACTGAACTGGTCTTGTTCCACAAAATAAAAGAAAGTGAATGCATAATGCATATGTTGAACAGGAGCAGGAGCAATGCAAAATGCATTATTCCAAATTCATACCAGACTACAACTCCAAACAATCCAACGGTAAATTCCAATACATGTAATGGTTGCGTAAATGTCCATATATCTCTTACTTCCCAAAGGCACATTAAACAAACTGGTCACTTATTGATTATCATACTTGTTATTAGGCTCTCTTGCACAGCATGTCTTTATCCTGTCTTCCTTCTCTCACCCCAACCGGTCGCAGCAGATGGCCCCGCCCCTCCCTGAGCCTGGTTCTGTCAGGCTCAGGTTCCCACTGTCACCAAAGTGCTTGCTCATAGGCGGTCATATGATTGTTGGGTTTTTCTCTGTATGTATTATTATAGGGTCTACCTTACAATATAAAGCACCTTGAGGCGACTGTTGCGATTTGGCGCTATGTAAATAAAACTAAACTAAATTGAATTGCTTATTGTCATTTTGAGTTAGTTCTGCTGCTGAACTTCTCTCTGATCACATCACTCATTAGAAAACCTTTCCATGTGTATATGGCACATAAATCTAAGAAGTCTACCCAATGAAATGAGGTTTCTCACTGAAGTTGTAGTGCAGTAATGTTTCAGCCCCTGCACCTCTATGAAAGGTATTTAAAGTGTATGTTATAGCTACATGGGCCCAATGAAGGCGATAAAGATGACTCATTTCCACTAAAAACACAGCTGTGTCCCGATAGTCTTCTTCACAGTTTTTCCTCCGTCTTATAATTACTCCTCTGACACTGTAATGTGACTTTGTCTCAACAGAAAGCTATACGTTTTTAATTCTATACAGTATGAAAACAGTAAAAGCACTTTATGTTGAACAGTTTTCACTGTTTCTCTGTTCTTACAATCATAAAAAACAACTCCCAACTAGGCCCTTATGTAAAAACTTCTGACATTTCCATGTTACACAACAACCGCTGTTTCTCTCATTCCTGTATAATTCAGCAAGGAAGCGTCCGTAAAAGCTTGTACCTTTGCCGTTTGACACAGCCCCATCGATGTGCACACGCTGGTCTTTTTTGGTTATTTATGAAGGAAAGTTGAGTTTAGATCCTGGAACTTTACCCACCAGTCAAGGGACCCTATATGAAGTGTTATTCCTTTGGGAATAGTTCCATGAAATTGTGCTTAGATATTGAAGAATATTCCTTAAACTTTGTGCGAGAATGAGACATTTTCATGGCTTACATGGCACGTTTAATGGAGCTTTGGCAAATCTCGTACATTAGAACATTTTAAGATGACATTTTTACAAAATGCATTTAGACCTAGAGTCAGACAGTCCTCGTCAGTCATCTAAAGTACTCTATTAAATGTAATATTCTATCTATTAAATGCTTTTCTTAACAGGGAGAACATTTTGCATGCACTTAATGAAAGACTAAGAGATTTTTCAGCTTTTTCTTATGTTTTTAAAAAAATATAAGCATAATTTTAGCAGATGGTTTCTGAAGTAATTTATGTAATATGTGCATTATGTTACAAAGAGTTTCCTGCAAAGGAACCAGAAACCAGAAGATAAAACATGCAAAAAATTATTTAAAGCATCAGAACAGCATAAATAACTGTACATTATGTTTTCGAGGTTAAATGATTTGGAAAATGCTGCTTGCTGGAAGGGGAAAAGTGCACAGCAGCCACAGTGGAAGCTTATTTCACATCACCTTCTGTGAGGCTGAGTGTGATGTGAAGTGTAGCGCTGCGATGTAAATATAAAGGACATTACAGGAGAGGAACATCATCAGCGAGTGTCGTACAATAAAATACAGTTTTCTCCTTTGCAACATGAAACATCCAGACGCACAAACATCAGAGACAACAATGGAAAGATGTGTGGGAGCTGAAGCTTTCACGACCTGTTTCATTGTTTAGGATTATGTTTTAAATGGTGCTGTCAGCGTTAATCTCGTTAAAATGACGTTAACGCCATAACCGCATTAACGCAGCAAATCTCCGTTAATGAGTTACTGTGGATCGTCCCGAGCATGAGGCGGCACGGCGTTAACGCCATGGGCGGCGGGCGGCCACAGTTTTGCTTATTGCATTTAAATATGACTTCAGGTGCCCGGTTAAGTCACGTTGGATAAATCGACATTAGCTTACAGCTTTTTATCTTTATTTTGAATTTCCCCCGTCCATTATAGTCCAACAATAAACATGGAAGGATATGAAGTTTTAAAAATTACTGGCTTATATTACTTTTAACTCAAATTAAAGACATATGGATTTACATTTAGAATATATCTGATAGGTTTCCATAGTGCACTGTTAGCTCAAAACAATTATCCATCGCATTATCTTGACCACAGTTCAGCGGCTGGAGCCTATCCCAGCTGTCACAGGGCGTGAGACGGGATACAACCTGGACAGGTCACCATCACAGGGCCAACACTGAGACACAGACAGCCATTTACACCAACACACTTAAACTGAATTAGGATCAGCATGCATCTCCTGGGAGTACCCAGGACAACCCAGCAGATACGGGGGAATATGTAAAATCCTACAGAAAGAATCTATCCAGCTGGTAGATTCCTATCAGCAGTGTGCTGTGAATAACTGTCCCAGATTCCATTTCTTCAAAATGAAGTGGTAATGGACTAAAGAACACCTTTAAAACACAAACACTGACCGCTGCTGCTCCATGTTCAGTTTGAACTCATTCACTACGCAGACCTGAAGCTTCAACATTTCACAACGGAACAGCAGATTACAAATTTACTGTATTTTGACTCTTAAGAAAAGTGTTTTTAACTTACATGAACTCTGACGAATGAATCATTGCGACTGTTTGAAGCCACAACTGACTCAGTTTCATTGATTTCTCTCCCCTCGATCAGTTTGGTCCTCTGTGCTGAATCAGATCAATAATGTCCAGGACTTGTGAACTCTGCAGACCGAGCTTCTGCCAGAGGGGATGTGCCCTCGAGTCTTAAACTCCTGTCTCATTAAACCTTCTGTGTTTTCTCTCTGTGCTTTGGAGCTGAAAGCACAAATTGCTTTCAAAGTCCCAATTAAGGTTCTTTAATGAATACACACATATAATAAATCAGGCAGTGGAATCCAAAAAGTCAAAGACTACATGCGTATGGTTTTCAATGGCCACTTCACCTCCGATAGAGCACTTCTGGCATCTAATACATTTTAGATAAATAAAGCAGGTCTGGGTTAGTTTCAGACTGAGAAGTTGTGTTCTGAATATTCTGAACAAGGCAGATTCAAGGCTATGACTGGAGTAATCTCCATAGCAACTCCTAATAAGACTCATGAGAATTGCAGTACTTAATGGTTTTGAGCAACTGAAAAATTACCATTTCTCACAAACAAAGCTGGAATATTTATAAATGGCATCTGTTAAATAACCCTCGGGTATGATTTACTCCTACAGGACTCTGATGTTATTGTTAGCTCTCCACATTAAAGCATTTAGAGGCCTAGGTCGATTAAAAACCCTAAAGAGAGTTTTTCCCTCCTTGTTTGAGGCTGTTGGACATTAAGCAGTGATTTTTGTTCGCTTGTAGCCTAATTGGAACCAACACATCAGCTGATAATTATTTTGACATGCTCAAGATAACGGCTGGAAATTCACTTTAATGAACTTCTGTGTCATTCCACCATCTATTTTCTAAAGTATGTATATAAGATATAAGCCTTGCTAATCTGCTTATTAGACAAAAATGGTGGTAATTTTTTAACCCACTCGATATTTCAAAACAGTTACATTTGAACTGAAACAGATGTTGTCGTTTGTCGGTAGTGAAATAACAAAGTAGCCAAAGGGCCGAGGCTCAGCCTGGGTTCAGCCTTTTTTTATATGATTTTTTGCTTTCTTCTGATTTTCAATGCAGCACCATATACCACCTCGCAACTGCAAGATTTCTCCAATCAGTTGGGGAATACACATTTTTCCCTGGCAACCAGTAGCTGCCAGATGGTTGCCAACTGGTCTCTGACTTTACCTTAAAATTCTGTCGTACTCTTTAATATAGTTGAGACAGCTGCAGCGCCCCCTTAAGGAAGACAAGTTTGCACTGGTTACTTTTAAAGACTAATACAACAGGAACAGCAGACTTTAACTTTCCATGAAGCTGATTGTAAATGACACAAACTTTCTCCTATGATGTGACAAAAATCTGAAAAACCTTAACTGTCAGCTAACAGTCAACTAACAGATCGGCTGCTTCTGGTGACCTCAGCAGTTACACACATGCACACACATCACCAAGTTATTTAGAGACGGTAATGTATGCATAAATATAGAATACACACTGTATGCTTCATACATGTTTACAGCGAGTACCACAGTTGAAACCAAGCACACCATTGTTTTTCTTGTGACATTACCAATAAGTTGCGTCACATGGCCCTCGTCCTATTGAAAAAACAAAAGTTGTATCCAAGATGGCCGACTTCTAAATGGCCACCTTGGTCACCACCCATCTTGAGGAGTTTGCCCCCTCACATATACTAATGTGCCACAAACAGGACTTTAATATCACCAACCATTCCCATGTTATTACTGTGTATCCACATAAATGGCCCACCCTGTACTATCGTGACAACTCCCCTTACCTATAGTGAGGTATGGTGAACTGGAGGGCAATTGGATGCATATGATGACATAATTTACATTTATTGTCCCTGAGAACAAAAGAACCCTCTGTGATGTTGGCATTGGCACATTTTTTGGGAGACATTCCCAAATGAAGTTCACTGGCCAAACCTTTCTGACTCTGAGTGGGGCTCCTTCGCTCATACCTGCCTGACAGGACCGTATTAAGGACATCCACGCTGTATGTAAACATACAGATCCAATAATATAGCTTCTGGCTCACAGGCATAACTTGTACTTCCATATTTGTACCTCCTTATGTCATTTGAAACTTTTGTAATACAAATATCCACCATTGTAACAGGATATATCTAAATAAGAGTCAAGTGATAACTGAACTGAAAAGTGTAAAACTATTTTCTTTTTTGGTTCAGATACATTTTTTCTACCACGCAGCTCTCAGAACCCGGACCTACAGGCCACAGCCGGTCACCCACACATACTTCAAACTATGAAGTAACAGCCAAGTAAAGTCAGCAGTTAACAGTCTGATACTCATCACAGTTCAGGCAGCAATTTCACAAGGAGCGTGATTTAGACGCTGGCCCACTACGTATAGTTTCGATCTGTGAAAGTCAAAAGGCCTCCAAATCTTACCTTTAGAAGAGCCGACCACATGATAACGACACTCAGACCAAAACAGACAAGCAAGCACTAAGTGAAGATGATCCACGGATCCTGGAGTTTCTAAAAGTAAATGTATTCTTCGATATCGGTAAGGTTAGACTGCTGGAGTGGTGTTGATTGGACATGAAGCTCTATTGGCTGAATCCGCTCCCATGAGCTCATTGCGGGAGCGCTGCATAATGTTAAAATGTCACAGTCCTGCCCCTTTTGACGTTGGTGATGACAGTGGCACTGATGAATGCAACACAGAGAAAGATTCATCTAGCCACCACGGTGTCACCCACTGGTCCTGCTTTGAACCCTGAGGATGAGCATTTTCATTGTTGCCATCTTGGTGTCTCCTGTGATGGGTGATGGGCAGCTCAGACTGAATTTGGATGCCCATTGACTAATGACTTGGAACCAGTACACTGTTAACCAGTGAGTCCTTCTTTCTGACATTCAAAATATATGAATATAATTTACAAAATGGACTTAAGGTTCATTAAATGTGTCCCCAAACGAGGAATTTTCTTTTTGCAACCAAACTATTACCACCTCTGAAGTTGGTGTCCGTACCGCATAAAGACCTACTAAATCATCCATCTGTACAATCCTCACCGACTCCAGCTTCCTGTACATTCAACATTAACATCCTGAAGGGAGACATTTCTCATGCCAAGCTGCAGCACCGAATGCAAACGTGAAGCACAACAGCTTTGTGATACACAATACCAATCAGAGCCCGGCTGATGTATCGAGAGAGATCAAGAGAAAACTTTAAAATGGGAACTGTCAGTGGGGGGTGGGGGACAATGGGGCACAGAGAAAATGAGGGGAAAACGCTTGTCATTTAGCAGCAGACCTGCATGTGTGGGACTCAGCAGGACTCTGATGGAGTTTCCTGCTTGTCTGGGAGCCATCTGTATCTGTCCGACCAGATTGATGAGCACACTGCTTCTCATTTTTGAGTCAGATCTGCCAACCACTAAACACGAGTTCTGGCCTATTTACATCTTATTACAGAGATTGAGAACATCCTTTTCCCTCATACACCCAAACAGAATAAACATAAGAGTCGATACGTATTCATTTCCCTGCCTTCATATCAACACGAGCACATATTGATTTATCCTCACGTCACCCCTGTAATTGCCCACCTCGCTGTCAATCATTTTGATGCAAACCCCTTTTGTTCCAACCAATCGTCTGAGTCAAATTCCCCCGCTGCTCTGGAACATTGATCGACTCCAGCCTCAGGTTTACCAAAAAGGCTGAGTGGTGAGTGGTCATCGTAGCAACCAGGCCTGGAGGAAATGCTCGATGTCATGGGTGCCAACTGAGCCTAATGAGATCATATATACAGAAATGGGCTTGAACATTGATTTCATACCATGAATGAAGCCTTGGACATAGTTTACTCACTCCTGGCTCCAGATCAGTACAAAAAAAATACTGAATTTCAATAGATCAGGTTTGGTGGGATAGCTGTGGTTTTGGGCTTTAGTTGATATTTGCAGCAACTGAATAAAAAACTGTGGCGTTCCTGAGAAACAGAAGATCTAGTCAGAGACATTTCAGTCCAGGCATTTTTTAAAGCAAAGTTCTAGATGTTCCCTGGATTTCAGGTTTGTAATGTCAAACTTAACACGCGCACAGAAAAAGAAAAACACTCATCTGTAACTGTGATATCAGGATTGCATTCGTTTTACTCAAGAACAGGGAAAAGAAAGATTCAGAAAGATTTCTGAACAGTCAAAACTCGCTCAGCACTCGAGCTGACTTCGATCGGGCCAAGTTGATCTAATATTAATGTCTCAAGATGTCCTGCTTGTTAATGGACAAAAAATGTCGCCAACATAACTGACAGAAATCTTTTGGTTTCTTCGTCCGATCAACAGAAAACCTAACACAATATATTTAGTTGTGTTTTGTTTACGATGAAACAAATCCGACTGAAAGGAACGTGAGGACACCAATGAGAACCAAATGGGTCCAAAGATATTTACGGTGATTTTCAAACTAAAACCTAAACAAATGGAGACAAACGCAGTGCAGACAGCAGCCTGATCGTCCACCAATTAATGCGTTTCGTTGTTCCCTCTGCTTTGGTTGGATTAATCTCGCCATCTGTGTCAAAAAAATATATTTTTCCCCCGCAGCGATGATAGCGACACACCAGGTGATAACAGCTGATGGAAAGGTCATCCTGAATCATTGCAGTTATATATTGACAAAGCAGACCGGTGACATTCAGCAATTCAGCATCCTTCTGTCAGCCTTCATTAGGATGTATACGTATCAACTCTAACAGCCGAGCCAAAGACACCGGGCAACAGCTGATAGCTCAGACATCCAATCACCCCTCGACTGTTTGACAATTAAAGAAAATAAGACCAACAGGCAACATAGTTACAGCATATCTATGTCAAGGTTAGCCTCCCCTCCTTCATCATTTCCCTTGTGCTCCCCTGATGATATGAATTTACTCAATATCCTTCTTCCTCCACATTCTCACAAAAACAACTCCCCTTTCTCCATTAATGAGGTAATTAATAAAACCAGCTCCTCCTTTTCCCCCCATCTTTTCTTATGGAGTGAGAGGGGGAGGAGAAGAAAATAATAAGAGGAAAGCAGGTCAGGCCTCAAGAGAGGGAAGCAAAGACAGAAAGCATGGAAGCTTTTGTGCAGCGTTGAAGCTAAAACGCAGGTCGCCATCAGTGACAAACAAGATCCATATCAGTATGTTTGGGTAATGTATGCAAATTTGTACATAAGTATGATAATCTGCAGCCGGAGGTGGCACAAATCCCACGTGTCCTACTTACTGTAAAACAACATGAAGAAATGCTGCAATAAAATTATGCAGCACTTCCTTAATGTAAAATATTTCTGTTAAAGTCCTCTGTTGTTTTTTTACTGAGCCTGGGAAAAATCTGGCTGATGTCATAATGATGTCAAAAGGGTTATCTCTACTATTTCTACTTAGACTTTTAATAGGACCCCGGTGCAAACTGAGGATGTGCAGTTTAGCAAATGTGTCATTCAGTGGGTAGAACGGATAACAGGAAATATTGTAGTAGCTGCATTATAGTGAATGGCCCAGAAAATGTTGTGCATTCATTTCTTTCTTAGAACAAGCAAAGCTTTTGGGAGAAGAGAATAAGAAAACCTTGAGTGTAGGAAAGGGTTAAGGTATAAAGTGTTATCGTAGGCAGTAAGGAAGGATATGTGGCATGTGTCCTAAACTGCTAAAACCAAATGTATACAAGTGGTTACTTAACATTAACTTAACAAGTTAACATTTGTGTAGCTTATATTTACAGTTCCTCAGTATTATGTCTTCAAGCTCATGATTCAACCATCCGTCTCCATCTGGACGCAGGGTGAGATACTGCCCGAGTGTTGTCAGTCGATTAGAAACCACGAGCCTCAGCTCTATGGGCTGCAAAGGAGAAGCTGAAGATGACGAAATTACAGTAAATTACAGTGAAGAGTGCGCTTTAATGGCCCACTGTGGATGAGTTAGCTTCCCGCAGCGAGAGCTATTAGCAAGTGGAGGTCAACACCGAGAGCCACACACACACACCACAGTGGGGCTGAGTTGTAAAGCTAACATTATATGAAAAATTCTTCTGCTCTTTAAGAAACTAAGTTTCCATAAAAATATAGTGTAAATGTCGATAAGCAGCTGCTGGTACTAAAAGCACACAGAGAGATGGCCGTCGGGCTGACAGAGCAAATGGACTACAGTCAGTAGCTGCAGTCAAACACAGTGGAGTTGGATCAGCCGTGGACAGCTCTGTTCTGGATGGAATCAAAAGATGACAAAAAATAAACATTCAAATTTGGCACCGTGAGAATACATGGTCGGCCCATCCAAGTAAAATCTATATCTGGGAAATCCTACAGTCTTCAAGGCAGGTGGCCGTCCAACACCTGACCAATAGCTTTGCATGTTTGCTCCCATCTCATCTCTGTCCATTAAATCCACTGAAAAAACATTCCCACATACTGTTGGCTAGGGCTGCTCGATTATGGCAAAAATGATAATCACGATTATTTTCACTGAAATTGAGATCTCGATTATTTGACGATATTTATTTAACAATAACAATGTGTTGGATAATGACTTTAAAGACTGTCAAAAAATAATATAAAATAGTGTGCAAATACTGATAACAGTGCAAATGTTTGCAATGTAAAAAATAAATGAAATGTAAACATCTGTGTTTAGTGAACTTTGCAGTGTTGCTCTGTGGTGCAGCTACGACACTGTTGCAAAGTTTACACACTGTGTCTACTTGATCCACGTCTGACTGAACCCATAATGTTTCCACACCACTGAAGTTTTTTTTACCTCTCTTTTCAACCAACGGCAGTCACTCTCCTCTCCAAATAACTTCTGCTTAGCTTTCCGAGCTTCCCTCGGGTCCTCTTAATCAGCGGTCCCCAACCCCTGGGCCTCGGACCAGTACCATCGTTTGGTACCGGGCCGCGAGAGTTGAGGCTCAGGTGTGAAATGTATGGTTTTCAGGGTTTTTATCGGTTTTCAGTGTTATTTTGTTATCGTTTTTATCGTTTACTCTGTTTTCCTGGGTCTGTTCACGTGTGTTATGAATAAATTTTATTTTTTTCGGTACCGGTACTAGTTTTATTTTGTTGTATTTATCTGCGACACCTTAAAGGTTGGAGACCGCTGCTCTTAATTGTTGTGACACGTGTTCGAAACGCAGAGAGGTGCGCTCGATTTGCCACATGGAGCAGCGCGAGAGTAAAGCACGAGGGAGGGGCTAATAATCGGCTCAGTCATTTTTAATGATCGTTGAAAGCCCAGATCGTAATCGTGATTAAAATTCGATTAATTGAGCAGCCCTACTGTTGGCATCTGTTTTTAGTCTCTGCCAACATTATGAATGACACAGCAGATTTATGCAGCATGCTGGAGTAGCGACCAAGCTTTATGTCTGACCATCTGAGCGCACCGTTGAATACCAAAGCCTTTAAAATCGACTCATATCAACATGAATTCCTAAAAAGCTGCAGCAAATGAGCTGCTCCATGCTGCGGCGGCATTGTGCAGACATGAGCTGTGAGTACAGTATGACGTCCATACCCCCATTTTCAATTAAGCAACTGATGACACACAAGTGCTACTTTTAGAACACGGCTTCCTCTCGACTGTGAGCGGTGAAAGAAGATATAAAAGCTTCTTTTGTTAAAGCAGCTACAGTCGGTACATTTATCTCAACGGTGGATGTTTGGCCAGTTCTCAGCTGGCAAAAGGTGGATCGCCTGCTTCAGGCGGGATGAGGAGGTGGAGCTGAAGTTTCTGGGGTATAATAAAGCAAGCCCCACCTATGGCTACAAGCTGACTGATAGAAGCAGTGGAAATGTGTTTGTCTTGGCTGCCAGTTGTCTTTGGGAAAACAAATGTATGCCTTATGAATTATCTGAGCATATATGCAACTCATCCTCTGAAATATTTCTCTGTTTTGGCCTTTCTTTGAACAGAGATTTATCCCTGTGATCTAATCAGACTATCTGTCGATTATGCAGAAATATGAGGCACTTCTCTGTAACCTGGCCAAAAATTCCATTAGGCACATTCATTGCAGGTAGCCTAAGTCGTCATCATATTGCACTGTACTTAAAGTCCTTATAAGGAGGACACTGCAATGGCACAGAGCTCTGCAAAGTCTTTTTGAAAGCTCTCAGGCCATTTTAATGGCCACGAGTCTGCCTCGCTGCCAACATGGCATCAGATGCAAATCTCGTCACGACAAGAACGGCAAAAGTTCCAACTCTTCACTTTAATGACTTTGCTTTTATGTAACTCGCAGGATTGAGGGGGAAGCTGCAACATATAGTAATTAACCCACTGGAGAGAGAAAGAGCGCGAGCGAGCGAACAGGGGACCGATCCAAATCTGAGTAGGAGAAGAAGAAAAAACGATGAAAAGGGAGCTTCACATCAGCCACATGATGAAAGGAGAAGCAAAGGAGAGGAGGAGAAACACTTCTGACAATACAGAAAATTGGTGCTGATGCCAAGAGGTAGAACCAAACGCCCAGTTCTATGATGCAACCCCTCTCCAAACTGATTAGACTAAAACCTACTTGTCTTTTGTGCTTTTACTCTGAGGATGAGTTGACTTACATCTCCCAGAGATCTGCTTAAACCAGATTAAAACACTAAGTGTGAGGAGCTTTCAAAATCCACGACAACGTGTTGCAAGGGCGTAAAGTGGGGCACCTGCTCGCTTCCACCTCGTTTTCTCTGAACTCACTTACTGGACCAAATCTATCTTCAAACTCGACGGCATCACAGCATTTACGTTCTACTGATTGAACTGCGCATGCTTCCAGAGCCCCTGTGAGAATAAACTGTGTCACATAATGTGCCAAGCCAACTTGTTAAGAGTCCTCCATGCTGCGTACACCCTTATGTCCCTGCTTTGAGCTACAGAGGACACATCTGCATCACACTGAGATGCATGTAAGATACTAGATGAGCATCTTCGATGGTGAGGGGACCCTTCCACCAATACAGTTTAATCATAGATGACGATGATGATGAGCATTTGGATCGAGACTTTTCAGGACTTGATATCTGCCTCACATCTGTGACGTTGTCGACGGGATCATTTGAGACAGTCTCTTGGCTGGACCATTTTCAGTTTTTGCCACTGACGTTCCTCATCTTCCCTGTGATACTGTGTTTAAAACCTAACCATATATCTAGCTATTAAGTCGCACTTCATTAAATATGAAGTCCAACTAATTCTCCAGACACTAACGGTGCTTCTTTTAGAGCCAAAGTTATAGCAGTGCAGTAGAACCTCTTCAGTCAGGACATGGCCCACTAAGTCATGTTTAACTTTAGATGTCAATTAGTTTGGAATCCTCCTCATGGAAGTAGAGCTTTATTAGAACATCTCAAACAAGCATTTCGACTGCTCTCCGTAATTTGGAAAACCCGACTAAAGTCAGATTTAACAAGAAGGAGACCGGTCGTACTTTGGCTAAAGCAGGTGTAGCACCAGGTATGCTCCACTGAGCCTGTGACAGAGAAAGCACACAAAGCTAATCCTCTGCTGTATCTTTCACTTGTGCAGCGATGAGGCAGCCAGACTGACCATCGACTGATAGCTGCAGGCCACAGTGCAGTGAGAGATAAAGCATCATCCTGCTGCTAACGCTACACTTACACATACAGTAGGAGCCTATTTTATTGCAGAGAGTGGAAACGCGTTCCTTTCTCCTGCTCAGCATGAAGCCACTTTGAATTCAGGACTAATGAGTTTGTGATTTTCAATTTAAATCTTTCAACCTCCCCAAAGGGATTCATTTGCAGATGCAAACCCAGCTGCTTTTCCATACAGCTAAATTCTTGTTTTCGTAGCTTGAACATGAATAATGGAATAATTCTGCATCCTGTAACATTTGCTGCACCACTACCCCCACACTGACAGCCGATTACATTTCATTAACGACTGATGCTAATCCCGTACCAACACCAACAAATTCATTTCAGCATTTTCTGTTCTTCTTGTGTCTCCATCAGTAAATGTAAAGCTGCAGATGTGTGGAAGGACCGAGTCCAGCTTCTTGTAAATTAGAATATTTGGAATAAAAACCATCTTAGAGTAGAACATAAGACTCATCAAGCGACCCACACAAGGATTGTACTTAGGTTAATGTGGTGGGTGTGGTTTGTGGCTCAGCTGCAGGGGAGGGGTAGAGCAGTGGGTTAATCACGCTTTCCCTTATTGGCTGCGGGGGACGGGGCGGTCACAGTACAGACTGAGGTCAGAGCTGGGCTGAGCAGGAGAGAGAGGCCGAGCAGAGCGACCAGCTCTGGACAGTGTGTGTGTGTGTGTAGGTGTGTGCGCGTGTGTGTGTGTGTGTAGGTGTGTGCGCGTGTGTGTGTGTGTGTGTGTAGGTGTGTGTGTGTGTGTGTGTGTGTGTGTGTGTGTGTCACGCTGGGGTCAGTGTAACAAAGACTTACAGGGACATATTTAATATATGTCAATATTAAAAGTGTGTAATTGTTTATCAAGACAGGATCTGTTCTGTAAATTTAAAAAAACAAAATACTACAGCCTGTAGTTCTGGTTTAAATTCAGCAAATTCTGGCAATGAGTGTAAAACGTGTGCTAATGTTTGATCGTGACCCATCTAACACCAAAATGCAGCTTTTGGGAACTTGCAACATGTTTATTTGACTCCAAACCATCTTTTCGTATACCGAAAAATTTATTCTGGTCCACGAATCAAACCAAAAAGAGAGTGAAGAATCTCTGCACATCCTCTGAAACACAAAACAGTAATCCTTGTCTCTGCATATTCAAAGAGCTACATGCTCATGGCTTTACTAAAATCAAACAGACTTTAATTTTTCACCTATTTTTCTTTCCAGGATGCTGTGAGATGGAAAAACAAAGTGCTGTATTGAGTGAAGTTATACTGAGATAGAGTCAAATAAAGTTCTTTTAGAATTCAGTCACATCAATCTGCAGTAAAATTCCTCTGGGCAAATCATTGTTAAGTATTAATTAACTTCTAAAATTGACTTCAGTTATACCGGGATACAAAAACTTTAACACCAGTCAGGTCTTAAGATGCTTCTAAGGTTTCCATTACCATTGTTTCTGTAAACATGAACATGTACAATGGGGAAAAATGCAAAATTGAAGCGATAGAAACTGTGACAACAAAAAAAACATTAATTTCAAAGCCTGCACAGAAACAGCGCTGTTACACCCAAACCATGGTTCATGGTTCTGGTCATTTCAATTTCAAGCTGAATTGAGTTCTTGACCTCAAAAATATCGCCTTAGGATTTACTATCAAGTCTCCATTTCTATTAGTGTCGCAGTTCAGGCTGGAAAATACACAGCGAATGCAT
Source organism: Astatotilapia calliptera (assembly GCF_964374335.1). Classification (NCBI taxonomy): domain Eukaryota; kingdom Metazoa; phylum Chordata; class Actinopteri; order Cichliformes; family Cichlidae; genus Astatotilapia; species Astatotilapia calliptera. Next base: position 3,505,836 of record NC_137422.1, on the reverse strand, counting down.
CAGATGTGTCTTACCACCAAAACCCAGCAGACATCCAAACATCACAGAGGCGTGCAGAGGAAATAATCCACCGCCGGGAGTGAGAGCAGCGAATCGAACTCTGAGCCAGACTGATGGTAAAACCAGATCGAAGAGGTAAAGGTGATAACTGTACATTAGAACTCGTTAAACATAAAGCCATATAGTGAGTTTCACTGAAATATTCAGTCCTGCAGCAAAACTCTTAGTGCCCCAAGTTGGAGCTTCATAATTAGCGTTAGCCTGTGCTGTCACCTCCTCCACAGAGGCCTGGTCCCTCCCTTAGCTCCATCGCTCTTCTCCTACAACACAAATACCTCGTAATAACGTTTCCACTGCAAATTAATTTCCAACATGACTCCGACCTGACTCAACTTGCTTGTCAGATTCAAGCTGTTAATGAGCCCCAACGTCTTTCTCACAAAAGCACGAGAAATACTGACATAGTTAGCACAAGCTTGACCGCCACCTCCCTGAACAACACACACAGCTGACGACACGAAGCGCCGCAGCTCGCAGCCACTTATCGGCAGTGTTCATTCAGGCCCTGCCGGAGCCTGCTGGACGCATCCACCATCAGTCTTACCATTCGTGTCGAACAAGAAACACTTTCATCACAGTTCCTGTGGTCAAAAATTAAGTGGAAATCAAATAACATGACAACAGAAGCCTGGGTGTGCAGTAAATGAGGCCTGCTCTCCAAATTTCCCACACACGATATTTGTGGATTTTTAAACAGCAGGTGAATATGGTCCGATTAGTTTTAAGGTGTAATCATCAGACTGGCAGCCTCCCTTTCCTCCATTCATTCACATGAGAAGAAGAAAAATGGATGGATGGTTTCTTTAGATGAATCCTTGATCTTATCTTCTGGGATTACATATATGAGCTCAGTGCCAGTGTTCACAAGCATCTCCCACAGGTGGTGGGCAACATCTGGTTCAGTTCCACTGCTCTCTACTATTGGCTCCTTCTTCTTCACTCACCTCTGCTGTAATAAGGCATCTCCATGAATAAAACACACACACACACACACCTTGAGCAGCTTGATTGGTGTACATGTAGATCTTTGAAGCTTCCACACCAACATCTGACTGTAACAGATGATTTAGATCCCAGAATTAGTTTAATACGCCAATAAAAACAGTTTTATAAAATATGTAACCAATCATATTTGATTTCCCCGATGTAGGGACAACCAACGCAAACCACTATTTTTATTTTTTTCAAATGAGCCGTGCATTGTGGCCACACATTTTTCATAAGCTTCCCCCAGTTTCCTCCCAGTGCTTGGATGTGTTCGAGTCAATGAGCAGGCTCGTGCCAGCATCTCCACAAGCCGCTCTGTGGCTCACTTAGCTGAGTTGGCATCCTACTGTTGTGACCTAAATATAAGCCTACTGCCTGTCTGCCAGCTGCTGCACTCTGATTGGCTGGGAGATGATATGAGAGAGACGGTGGAGGAGGGGAAGGACAGAATGATGCCTCCTTCCACCCTGAAGAAAGAGGGAAAAATGCCACTCTGTGCATATTTGTCAATATATCCTAAGACTCAACATATGGGGATTCCTATTGGTATACTGCAATGTATTTATATTTATTTATAGCCCTTTACATTATGAGTTTACTCCTATAATTGCTGATGCCACAGTGGCAGAGGCAGCCTTTTAGCCTGCAGGCACGGAGTGCCACACTGTGAAATACAGAACTTTCTTAGCTGCTCGGTTACTGTCAGACTGTCTGAGCTCAGACTCAGCAGGAATGCACGACAGAGCCTTCATTCAAAATTTTGTCATGAAAACTAAGGAGCTTCAATGAACCTAAATCCACACGTGATGAATCTCAATCGAGCCAAAATTCCTCTCTTGTTCCTGAGGATTCCTACCATGAGCTTTGGAAATCTGAGTTCTGAGGCAATCACACTTCCCTCTGTTATCGAGAACACCAACTCCTGGCAGGATGCTTTAACCCCTCTGAACGACTTGCTGAGCTTTCTCCAACATAACTGACAGCTGTTGCTCGAGATCCAAAGAAATGTTGCCTTACATTTTACACTCCTGTCTGCACCACTGAGCACAGACCTCTCTACTAAAACAAATTCTTGTGGGAGACATTATTTATGGTGACCACAGATGGGCAGTAACGCGTAATCTGATTACTTATTCCAAGTAACGAGTAAAGTAAGGGATTACTATTGCAAAACGTAATTAGATTACTGTTACTTTCCCGTAAGCACGCTGCATTACTAAAACGTGATTTTGTTTGTGAGAGTGTCTCATGACAACGACGTCCGAGCGTGCGACGTCCGTGGCAGCAACAGACGTGTGCAGATCAACAATGGATAACATGGAGTGATGGAGAGAGTACGACCATGCAGCGTTTACAGCTTGGAAGTAATCACATTACTCTGAGTTTGATTCAGTAAAAAGTGACACAAACATTAGCGTCTGCTGTTCACTCTGCGTGGGAAGAAAACTTCTTTCTACAGCGAAAAGTTAAACTTCAGATCTGAGCGAGCAGCGAGCACGCTGCCACGGCAACGTGACATCCACAGAGAAACTCCCGGATCCTCCCACTGACATGACCGCTGTGGGCAAACCTCCACCCGCCCCACTCCTGCTAAACACAGACAATAGATTTAAGAGCTGCTGAGTCTTTGATTCTATTCATTTTTACTGTTTTACTTGCATCTATTTGAAAGAGTGTAAACACAAAACATGATTTTATTTTATATGCTGGAATATGCAGAACATAGCTTAAATATATAATATCAGATAAGACAACCTTTATTAGTCCCACACGGGGGAAATTTGTTTTGTTATAGCAGAAGTGGACAGTGCAAAGTTACATAGCAACAAGACTGGAATACAATAAGAATAAGATACTGCACACAACTGTACAGAATAGAATAGAATAAAATAAAATAATATATACAATAGGATAGAATACAAATGCTACATACACCTGAGTAAAAATACAACTTTGTCAGAATAATATGTTAAATAATCTTCCAGCCACAGACAGTTGCATGTAATTTAATTTTTGCATGAAGTTTTGTGCATAAAGTTAAAAGATTAAAACTCATAAAACAAATTTTAAAAAGAGACTTTTTCATTTGATGCAGTTTCATATGCAGAAAAAATAGAATTGGGCTGAAACGTCTGTTGCTTTATTTATTCAAGTTGTTTTTAAAAAGTAACTAAGTAACTAATTACTTTTAAAATAAGGAATCAGTAAAGTAATGGGACTACTTTTTTGTAGAAGTAATCAGTAATTAGTTACTTATTACTTTTTTAACTAACTTGACCAACACTGATGGTGACGTCCCAAAGACCTTCTACAAAAGTTGTTACACAGTCTTTTTTTAATAAACGTGCATGAAAATATATTTCAAACAAATTCAAGCTCCTGAAATTTCATGTTCAGCTACACTTTTGAAACTCCAAATTCCTGCAGTCACAGCAGCAGATCTTTGGCCTTTTGGTCATTTGAATGACATAGCTTCAGTCACTCTCCAGATGAAGCTATTTGAAAATGGCTCTGCAGAAAACGGCCCTCGAGCTGATCACATAAAATCAAAAAGATTTTTATGAGCGGGCTAATAACACCAGAGAGCTTATATTTGGCAGAAGTCCATCATTACCCTGGAACGGTTTTTTCCAATGACATTAGAAATGTTGAGCTGGGAATCTGTCTTAAATTTGGTGAAATGATACAGAATTAACCAGAAGAGTGAGCCTGTAAAGAACCGACGCTGTAGCAATGTGATGGCAATCTAACAGTAACAAAGTGGGAAAAGTTTCACACATTTACTCCAATTTGCGCTGCTTAAAATACACCGTTAAGGGACGTGAAAGTCCTTTTCTTTAGCTGTGGGATCCTATGTTCTTAAAAGTTATTTCCCTCTGTAATGTAAGTGTCTGTAGCAGAAAAATATTCAAATATTTCGTTTCAAACGGAGAGCAGAAATGTCCACTAATCTAAGATCATTCCTGTTTTATTAGTGGGAAAAGCTCTGACTCATACAAAAACACTGTGAGATTGTCTCCAGCATCACAGCTGTTTGATTTTATCACAGCGCAGTCAGGTCCTGCATGCATAAAGGTTATAAATGTTACTGTAAATAAGAGACTATACTGCAGGTTACAGTACGCCGTCCTCTGTGGGGCTAAACTTCACTGAGCTAAGCTAAGAGGTGTTTCTAATATTCTGTCCAAACATTCACAGCAGTACACACACAAAGACTGGAGGACACTCTTTCATGTTCAGCTGGCCCACATCACTACAGGGAGGACTGCCAAGGTGCTGCATGGCAACACAAGTGCACACAAACACACACCTCAGAGGCCAAGGCTACACACAGAGTGTGTGTTGACACTGTGTAGCTCCCCCGGGCCACAGACCTGCTGAGTCCAACAGCTAGTCCGAGGATGGTTTCCGACGCCAGTGTCGGTGACAATGATCTGATTATCAATACCAGTAATCCCCGCTCTCCCTCAAACACACACTCGCAGCGTGATAGCATGTTCGGGTGAAATCCAAACATCCCAGCCAAAGCGCTTAGAGAGCAGAGCGCCAATCAATATGACACAGAACTCACTTAAGCATGCGTGTACAACACAAACACACAGGAGTCTGCTCAGCGCCGGAGACCGAGACTCTGGCCCGGAGCCGGCAGAGAGGATCGGGTCGTGTCACTGGGGAATACCTGTACCCTCAGTGGCCCAAAGTGAACTTAATGCTTGTGATTTCACTGTTGAAATAAATAACTGTTAATGCAAAGAGTGTGTATCTCTCTGAGAAATACCTCACGTCTTTCACGTGGACAGCGGGATTCTCCGGGTTAAAAAGGACGTCTCTCGTCTTTGTCACTAGTGTCCAGGCTACACGTATCACTGACTGTAGCACAATGTTTGCTTGTGAGTTTTGTTCCACTTTACATCAAACATGTGAGGATAAACAGGGTCTCTGAGCCTGTGGTGTTGCTGAGTTCCTCAGGTGGCCTGATCCTTTTCATCATCTATGATATCAGGATATCAATGAAGTTTCCCTCATTGTTTACTTGATAAACACTGCTAGAAGTTAGGAAGTAGTGACTGTGGAAAGTAACTGGTGAAAACATGCTGCAAGCTGCAAGCTTTACACTTGGTGCAAAATAACGTCTTGCATAAGTGAAGCAATACCTCACCTCTGTCATGAAGTAATTTTCTAGGCAAATCCCAACGATCTCTCATGGATGAACAGAAAGACGAAGATTTTTTTGTTTGCTCCCACTGCTGAATAAACTCGGGCTTCTGTTAACTCATTCACTGCCAGCCATTGGCAGTGAATGAGTTAAACCCATTGACTCATTCACTGCAATTGACGGCTATAGACGTCAATGGCAGTGAATGAGTTAATATCAGAGCAAACTTTAACAACTCTTGAAAAAATACTTTATTTACATTTGCTCACATCACAACCTTTGCTTTATAGCAGTTAGCGCTATTTTACAGCTGCCAACCATCCCAAGCACCTCCTGCTGTAGTTTAGAAATGTTACACTGCATTTAATTTAAAAAAAAGTGGCTTTGAATATAAAGCAGGCTGTGCTTATGTTGCGCTCTAGTCATGTGGGAAAGATGGTTTTCATAGGACAGTCCTGCAGCACGCATTCATACACAGCGAGCTACCGATCACTGTCCTATCGCATGACCTGCTTTTGGCCGAGCTTTACCTGTCAGACACACGGCCTCACGTTTGGCTCTAGAAAACACTCTGGAATAAGTTGGTGTGCACTCAAAAACTGCAGGGTGCTGTGGCTCAAAAACAAGCCCTGCGCTGCCGTGCTCGACAGTACACGTGAGATCTTTGTGCAGATTTGCTGTGTTGGTTTTTTACCAAACACGCCACTGTGTGTGGGCAGAACTGTGTGCCATCAGGAACTGAATCTGAATAAGTTAAATTCGAATTTGAATTGCTCAGATTGAATAAAACTGAATTTGAATGTACTGGTTTGAAAATGATCGGCACTAAATTCAAACCGAATTTCATATTTTAAATTTGAAATTGTATTCCATCCTTCTTTAAATGTAGCTCTTGAATGCTTTCAGTTTCACTTCACACGATACAATTTCAGTTCATAGATTCAGTTTTTGAGGTCATACATCTGGGTCCTTCGTGAAAGCCGAAAGTCAAATTAAATAAAAAAAGAAAAAATTCAGTTACAATTTAGTGACAATTATTTTCAAACCAATACATTGGATTTCAAATTAGGCCAATTCAAATCCAGTTTTTGATGGCACAAAGTTCTGCCCAAACTGTGCGTTATGGCCAAACATCTCCGCTCTGGTTTCAGCGCATCAGGTGGGTCTGACCAGCAGCTGCTGCTTGCCCTCTTAATTCTACAGAAGCACTGAGGGTATGTGTCTTGTGTCTCCACACCACAGCACGCAGTCCTATTAAAACTTTTGACTGTCATTTATCAAATTCCAGTGTAATTTTCAGCATGAAATAACTGCCCCTCAGTCCTTAGGGAATTAATTTTCGATTTAATTTCATGGCAGCTATTCCAGAAGAGCTGCCACGAGCGGATTACTTTGCAAAGGCAGAGTCGATTTGTGTCAAGCTAAGTCCACAGAGTTCAACTTTGAAAGTGTTTCCCACACACAGACATTACTTAGCAGGTGGCCCACACATATTAATAGAATATTCGGCAGTGGAGGCAAGCTAAGAAATGAACTCCACATCTGCACTGGACCTGCATCCACCATCCACCCTGCTCCACCTCTGTTTGCAAGCCCTCTGAACTCTCTGCTCAGTAAGCTCAGCATACTCTCAACCATTCCCTTACAGAAAGTAGAAAACCCCCAAAAAATAAACAAAAGAGAAAACACACACACACACACACACACACACACACACACACACACACACAGCTGTATTTTAAAGCACACAGCATGTCCCATTCAGCAGTCCACACATGCTCATCCTGTTTCTCTGGCAGTCTTTGTGCCGGAGGCTGCAGAGGTGATTCCTCTACTCTCTGCATGATGTCTTTAGAGACACTCGACTATTTTTAGCTCCCTCTTTCATGCACACTCGCCTTTCACTTGACGGATCACCGTTTCAAACCCCCAGCCAGCGCTCAGTCTGTGATTCATACCTCCTCCATCTCCACGTTTCTCACCACCTTTCTGTTTGCTTTGGTGAGACAAAGCCGATCTTTCCTCTCCACAGCAGCTTCGTGGATTTCGGTTATCAAGTCATCATGTTTAAGAAGTCACTGACATTTCGTGAAAGAGGACATTTCTCCACACAGCTTTGAATATTACTCTGTAATAACATCTTCCTGACGTGTGAAATGTACTTTTGACGTGCAGGTTCACATCATTAGTTGTTCACTTTGTATTCATGTTCATATGAACAGCTTTATTTGTGTTTACGCCGTTTATCTCCAGCCTGTGAGCCGAAAGAAGCGTCATATGTTTTTCCAACTGCTGACATTCTGGAAATACACATTTTTAAAAAGCAGAAAAGCAGACATCAACCAGACAGGACAGACTTTGTGAAGGAGGTTTGCCTTGAAAACTTATTGCAAGTGAAACCAAACAGTATGTGTATCAGGCCGTGCTTTCAACGTTTCTCTATACAGCGCACACACCAAGCATGTGTTTGAGGTGTTCTGCAGAACGACTTCAACAGTTTTCCCATCAGGGTGAGCGCACAGACCTTACAGCTGAGGGAAATCTTGCGTCTTGCTGGGGACACTTCTCACTAATAAGGTCAGCAGATTTCAATTTGTGTGGAAAAAGGAAAAAACCAGTGAGAAAGCTGGTGGTGTGTAGCTAATGTCTCCATGGTTTCTGTCTGGTGCAGTGAGGAATGTGCTGTTTGACTTGGCGTGTAGGCGTCACCAACACCGCCGCCACCAGCGATGAAACTGCAGCTCACAATGACACCACTGTCAGCGGGACACAAACAAGGCAGCGAGGCAGGAAGATGAACATGTCTTCTTGTGACACTGCACAACAGAAAACGCTGCCCGGCACGTTACAGCACACCAGAGTGTGCGGCCAACAGTCTGCTGCCTGACTGAGTCTGTCAGCCGCAAAATTCAAAACTAGACTAGATGTCATTGTATTGTAGATGACTCACAGGTGTCTTTAAGAAGATTTTGAAGCTATTATCAGCTGTGTCATATTAAAGTAAGGACGCCGTGGGAACAAAATGAAAGTAATAAGCTCTGGGAACAAAGTCAGGCTACGGGATTCGGAGCATAAACTCAAAAAGCAAAAACAAGACTAGACTGAGTAAATGTCCTCTGATTTATGCCGTCGCCATCTTTAAACGAGGTGACAACAACTTACCGTTCCAGCAAGTCGGAACAGTTGGCCTATCAGATTTTACTAATAAAGCCAGAGGACTCTGTTATATATACATAGCACACAAACTCATGTTTATGTAGCAGATTACTGCCCACGGTTTTCACATTTCTGCAGCACTGTTCAAATATTGCAGGTGTTTTTGCGCTCGAACCACCTCTGCTCAGAAATTCATGATGAGCAGAGCAGAGATCTAAAAATCAGAGGATGGCTGAGATGAAAGCAGCAGCAGACTCGTCCCTGCACTGGCAGAGCAATAACCATCTCTGTCTGCACGTTGTAGTCCAGAGTGGACGTCTGATCTGCTAATTATGGCTCACGACTCAGCCGCTCCGTGACCAGAGGCCAGGAAGCCGCGTTGTTAATTGGTCAGCTTTACGTAACAGAGCAGGCGAGCTAAAAGGACCGAGGCAAACCTGAGACGAGCCAGGAAATGACTGGTGTGATATAACTTCCACTATGTGAGCATCTGAAGCACTGGGAGGAGAGACAGAAGAAAAAACTAAATAGGAGTAATACGCACAACAAAGGAAGAGGACAATCGAGTTCGAGGACCTTTTCTCACTCCCTCATCTCTGGGAATGTCTGATCGATGTTAATCTGATTGGCCGAGCCTTTCCCACAGAGGAGAATGAGGAGAGGAGAGAGGAACTGTCACTTTTACTGAATAAGCCGACATAACAGAGACAGATAGACAACACGGAGACAGAAGAAGAGGGTGGCGAATGAAACAAGAGGGGCAATAATGATTTCGTAGCTGCTGCACCGACTCGGTCAATTTAAAGGAGAGAGAGAAAACTGAAAGCTGGAGCCTTACTGGGAGGGAGGAGCTATTGAGCTATGACTCATGCTGGGCCGCTTTTACACTGCTAGACTGATAGAATGAGTCCAGAGGAGAGGAGAGGGAAAAATGACTAAAACTGAAAAGATGAGGAGACAACAGCAACACGTTTGCCATGTGAGACAAACGGGTTAACGTCTACACCATGGCGTTCCAAAGATTAGAACAGCTCAGAAATCATAGTGAGTCAGCTTTTTGCCGTTTCTATTTCTAGTTCCATGTCAGACAGTCACCACACGTCCTAGCTGACCACGTCATGTGGCCGCTAAGACATGTTGTCATTTACCATTTCATATACTTCACCACACAGACAGATGTTGTGAGAAAAAGTTCAAAGAATCTCAAATTGAGTTTTCACACAACGAACATCTGAAAATGAGAGGAAGAGTATTTGTTGTCCAGGACAACCATGGGCTGAAAAATCTCAGGGATTCATTGATATTAACCTATTTTCCGCACGGTGCACTTAAACTCCTTTAATTTTCTTAAAAATCGACAGTGCGCCTTATGTATGAATTCTGGTTGTGCTTTCTGACCTCGAACCGATTTTATGTGCTACACGGTGCTCAAAAATCTGTCAAAATGTTTTAGTGTGACTGTGGTAAACTATGAAGCCGCACCGCTTGATGGATTGTCGGAGCATTACGGCTACCGTAGTCAGGAGCCTCACGGAGTAATCTGGGTCCAAAACTCCGTCTCCTTCAGGGCCTAAAGTCAAACGAACACTGCAGCATCACTGAGAGTTAAAAACTGTCTAAATTCTTTCATCTTTAATAAAATGATCAGCGTTGCTGCTTTACCAGGTGTAACAATTACGTTTAACATCCAGGCATCCATGAAAACAGGATTTATTAAATTTAACAGAGTTAGAAGTTAGCAGGAAGTTAGCTCGCTAGTTTCCACCTAAACATGATATAGCATGTTCTGACAGAGATTTCTGACAACATTCAAACGTACAGCTCTGCTATCACTTCCAACATAAATGAAGACAGAAAACTAAACAGCAGTGACGTTTGTAAGGTTACTGAAGTTGGGCTAGCTGGTATATAATGATGTGCTACGTGGTGGCTAGCGACACAACTATGTTAGCATAGCATAAACACAGTGAAGATGGAGGATGAACGCTAACCTTTTTCCACTTGATAAAAGTTAACCTGAGGGTTCCCGATGGTTAGGGACAAATGTAATCGCATGGCAGAATGCTGTAAACGGACCAAACTTCAGTCAGGAGAACAACTGAGATAATCCATCCACAATACGAGGTTAGTCATTAATATACTGCAACAACATGGGAATAGAGCAGCTGCAGAGAATTCAACATTAATGAATCAATGGTACAGAAGTGGAGGAAGCAAGAAGAATGAGTTGAGTAAAGTTTGACTTATCTGACTGTTTTGTTTCACTTAATGCGCCTTATGATTCAAAAAAATACGGTTAGTCATTTTAACTTTGTCTTCGTAACTGAAATCAGACCAATATACTCAGACACTACACATCAAGTTTAGTCGTTGCTGCTGAGAACGACCACAGAGTTGGGAAAACTGTTTTGGAAATAATCATTTCAGCTTTATTATGATTCATAAGCAGATATACAGCAGATGGACATCTGTAAATACTATTCCTGCAGCATCTATGGAAGTTATACAGAAAGACGTGTGTTTTATGAAAAAAAAAGTCATTTTTTCTGAAGACAACACCTTTTTGGTTGCTGCTGCACGAGCAAAAAAAAAAAAAAAAGGGGGGGGGGGGGGCATTTTGATTTCATAATCAGTGCCAGAACATCATTTCATGAGATCAATTCAAACGTTTGTGATCTGAGACAAAGTGACAGGATGGAGCAGAGGCTGCGTCTCCGGGAGATGAGAATAACCGGCAGGCCTACGTTTGACACGTGCAAGAACGTGAAAACACAAAATATCGTGCAAGAAAAAATAGAAGCGTGGAAGAAAAGGAACTTCCCCGGTATCATCAACTTCCTGCGCGCTCTCTCCCACCACTGAATGCAATTTAATTACCTCACCCGCTGTCATTTCCTCTCAGCTCCCTGAGGAGGAGAGCAGAGGAAGATGAGAGCGATAGAAGGAGAAAAGGATAAATACTGAAAGAGAGAGGAGAGCTGATGACGCTGTGAGGAGGAGGATGGCCCCTTTTTTTAATATTTAATCTTATACAAGTGTTCAGAGTAATAAAGCCTGATGAGTCACAGGGATCATCCTGTCTGAACTGAACTGATACTAAAACCCAGAAAATAAGGTGTCAAAAGAGAAAGGAGTGAAGAAGAGGGAATCCTCTTTTCCTTTTCAATAGAAGGAGACAATGGCTTGGTGAGAAGAAGTAAACACAGAGAAAATGAGAACTCACACACACACACACACACACACACACACACACACACACACACACACACACACACAGCCAGATTGCCTCATTGTGAGCAATAGCAGTTTGTGTACTGTATGTATCTTTCCCACCATCTGAAGGCACATTTAGAAACAGCTTACAAATAGCATTTGTATGAAAGACTCGTTACATTAAATTAAACCCATGGCACAATCAACACTGCTAAAACCACTTTGGTTAGAATTCCCATCCATCCATTTTCTGCTGCTGATCTATGTGCAGGTCACACGAAATCTCCTCCGAGGCAGATCCAAACCGGCCGAGACGCACGCTCTCTCCACCAATCCTGGGTCTCCTTTCAAATGGACATGCCGGGAGGAATTTTGAAGATATTCTAGTCACCACCTCAAAGGCCTCGTTTCCACGTGAAGAGTAGCAGGTCTACTCTTGAGCCCTGTATCCGGTATGGAGCTCCTGACTGTGTCAATAAGGCAGAGCCCACACACCCTGGAGGCAGCTCATTTCTGCCGTCTGTACCTCCAATCGCATTCTTCCGGTCACCACCCAAAGCTCGTGGCCAAAGGTGAGGGTGGGTAGATTGAGCAGTAAATCGACAGCTTTGCTTTCAAACTCGGCTCCCTCTTCAATACGACCGACCTGTGCAGCATCAGCATCACCGCACCAGCCAACTGTCAATCTCACACTCTCACTTCTTAGCATGACCCCGGCAAACCTGAACTCTTCAGCTTGGGATAGTAATATTATAAAACTATAACCGCTTCCTATTTGTCCCCTCAGAAGAGCGTGGGGGTAAAAGTGTGAAGGAGGCCCCCACACCCTGCTTTAGAGCTCCTGGAGCAAACTATTAGTTTGTTTCCACACGGTCATGACTACCCGACCTACTAACCACAGACACACAGGGTACAGTGTTGGTGGAACGTTCTTCTCAGATTCATTCGTCATGTCCAAAAATTACACAGATTAGTGTAAAACCTTAAAACAGCTCAAATAAACTGTTTACTGACCCACTGTTCAACTGAACTAAATGCTTTTAGCAGAACATAAAACTCCTTTATGAATGCATCTCATACTTTTCCTGGCCCAGGCGTGATCACATGACCCATGTTTGGGACCTCCAAGTTTATTTTGTTACAATAAAAGTGCAACTAAACAGCTTCCATGTGTAGACATTCTGCCATTAAGTTCCTCATTAGTGGAATTCTCATCCATAAACATTTCATCTTAATTTTAATGAGAAAGTGCAGCGGAGCTATAAAATGATCAAAATTAATGAGGCCTGCTCTGTGTGTAAAAGTCAGGCTTAATTATATTGTGAGCCTAAAGGTTACAACTGGTAATACTATGGGGTTTTAGAAACAGCCAACAATGAATCTACATGAACACATGAAGCTTTTCATTTAGTCAAACCATTCTGGAGCCACAAATGTGGATTAATCCACTGAAACTAGTCCCCAAAAAATGCAGCATTTCTAACTCTTTAAGTAACATTTGCCAAAAATGAACAATGGCCAGCAATTTCTAAGATTTTTATTCTTCTACTTGGGTTTTTTGGGGTGTTTATGAGGTGTTTTTCTGGGTTTTGTATCTGATGTATCCTTCAGCAGGTACCAGTGGCACTAAGAAAGTCTTCAGTTTTGGTCTTTCTGTGAGAGTTTTAGCAAAAGAAACGTGGCCAGATTTCACTGAGATGCTAAAACAAAATGCCAACTCTCAGGTGTGACACTATAGTGTTAGCAGGAAAGAAAATAACTAGAATAGCAAAGTTGTCTGTTGTCATCTATTGGAGGGTTTTGTTTTGTGGTGCGTGTCTGCTGCAGTCACAGGGCCACGAGCATCCCCGAGGCCTTTTAGTTTTGTTTGACTCGAAATAAGCCCTCACGGAAATGATCACCTCAGAGTTCTCAACAAACAGGAAGTCTGAAGCTGTGCAAATGCACAAAAATGTAAAGCTAATCCAGCTTTAGCTTTTGACTGCAGCTGTAAATGACATCAGTGACAATTCTCCACACCAGCACAGAGACAAAGCATCCTGCCTGATGTCTGCAGCAGCTATGAGATCATCCCACCCTCTCTCCCCTCCTTCCACCTTTATTATGTATATCTAAAAAAAGACTCCCCCCCCACCCCCTCCCATCCACTCAACAAATATGCCCATTAACAGTGTTCAGGACACTGCGCGCTGCCATTCAGCCTGACAGGAGGCTCTCTGATTTGAAGAGGAACAAACGATCACTTTTTTGTCTGCCAGCTGGAGTTTATTGTGTGCTGCTGCTACAGTGTCATGGCGTGTTTGTCACAGTGAATTCAAATAGACGACGGAAAACCAGGCCGACTGTGTGAAATCTAAAATAAACTCAATTAAATATTATGTGTAGCTGTGGGTACGCCTAATATTTTCAGAAGAGTGGGCAGATGAAATATAATGTTCCTGGATTATTCTACACCAGCACTTCTGACTGAAAGCTGTTGTATGTATGTTTATAGGTTTTTCTAGAAATACATTCAACAACAGATTTCAACATGTTATCATTAAAGTTAGTTTCATTGTAGCACATATCAGATATTATACAAGTCAATACTAATATATCCTGATAAGCTCATTGTGCAGCAGAACCTAAACTAGGGATGTGCAGATGTGCATGAAGCAAATAATCAAAATCTGAAATAAATGATTTCATACTCAAGTTTTGCGATAACAGAGATATCTAAAAAATATTAATGCACATATGATAATAACTCCATACGTGTGCTTTCTGTAGTAATATCATAGACTCTAACTACATCCATGTATTTATAGGGCGATCGTGGCAGTTTGTCTTGTAACCGGAAGGTTGCCGGTTTGAGCCCCAACAGTCTTGGTCATTGTGTCCTTGGGCAAGACACTTCACCTACCGCCTGCTGGTGTTGGCCAGAGGGGCCGATGGTGCGATATGGCAGCCTCACTTCTGTCAGTCTGCCCCAGGGCAGCTGTGGCTACAACTGTAGCTGCCTCCACCAGTGTGTGAATGTGTGAGTGACTGAATAGTGGAATTGTAAAGCGCTTTGAGGGTCTTGAAAAGCGCTATATAAATGCTATCCATTATTATTATTATTATTTGTATGCCCAAAAAACACAGATTAGACTGACAGCCTTAAATATTAGTATTCCATAAGTACTGCAATATTGTTATCGGGGATTTGAGGCAACTGAAGTGAATTCAATTAGCAAACACTAGTGTTTATTTTGTAAGTATTACACTATGTAACATCATGTGTAATCAAAGGCAAGAATTTCGCACGAATATTCATTTTTTCATTTAAGAACAATCTTTAGTTTGGTCTGAGTGTGAGGAAGTGACACGTGCTAACCTGTGAAGCTGAAGTAGTAATAATAAAGATGGCTTCTGAATGAACAAACGTTCAGTTTACCAAAAAAATGTGACATGTACAAAACATTAAATAAAGAGACATTGTTACACACAGTATTAGTTTGTGTTAGCCTTCTAAACAGACTTCAACTCTGTCAGAGAGGCTTTCATAAAGGTCAGAGAGCTATTTTTCACTTCTGCGAAATGTCTCAATCAAATTTAATCTCGAGTTGGTACAGAGAGGCTGACATTTAAAGACTGTATAGAAGCCAAAACAACGTAAACGTTGTGGCCGTCCTGTTTGTGTAAGGATGCTTTACTGCAGCGGTCCCCAACCCCCGGGCCTCGGACCGGTACCGGTCCGTGAGTCGTTTGGTACCGGGCCGTGAGAGTTGAGGCTCAGGTGTGAAATGTGTGGTTTTCAGGGTTTTTATCGTTATTTTGTTATCGTTTTTATCGTTAACTCGGTTTTCCTGGGTCTTTTCACGTGTGTTATGAATAAATCTTCTTTTTTTCGGTACCGGTACTAGTTTTATTTTGTTGTATTTATCCGCAACACCCTAAAGGCCGGTCCGTGAAAATATTGTCGGGCATAAACCGGTCCGTGGCGCAAAAAATGTTGGAGACCGCTGCTTTACTGGACTCTGCAAATAAACAGTGAAGGAGGGAAGACAGTAACATGGAGTCGTTACTCCACGTTACCCATGTAGCAGTAACACTGTGGAGAGTGAATGTGAATATTGGCTCTAAAAACAAGGGAAGTGCACGGGGATGCTGGGAGATGAAGTTTTAGTTTATGTTACTTACTCTGTAAATAGATGGGACCTCAGTCCAGGCCAATTAGAGCTTACACTGAGAGATAAAGGTTAGAGTGGGAGTGAAGACCCCCCTGCCCACCTAAAAATAGCTTTCAAAGTGCACATTGAACTCACAGGCAGATGATGGTGCTTGTATTGGGCACAACAACATTCATCTTAACCTACTTTCCAGCAATAATCTACATAAATACTCCCCAATCTCCAAGGAGGGGGGTGCCAGAGACAAATTACAGCCCCAAGGCTAAAGTGGAGCATGTGCATGAGCATGTTTGTGTGTTTGTCTGTTGCTTTGAGACGGGCTGATTTAGAGTCCTATGCTCCTGAGGCTCGCAGTACATCAAAGAAATCCTGGCACTCCCGCTCGCTCCGTGGGGCTGTTAAATGTAGACCATTCTCCGAGTCGTCATTTAGACTCGCTGTATGCTGACGCAAATCACTCCAGCCATTTCAAATTAGTAGCCGCTCCCCGGGGCTCTTTTGTCTTCCAAAAGCTGGAGGTTAGATAGGAAGTGAATGTGCTTCCTTGCAGCCGGGACTCTAGTCTGTGCTGGTTCAGCACCACGGACAGCTCTACTTGTACGGCAGCCAGAATTTCAGTAGTGTCAGCACTCCTGCTCGTACTGCACACAGTACAAACTGTCAGGTAGTAGTATCATGTAATATTAGTATCAGTACACACTCTCTCTCTCACAGATCAATCATAACCTATAAAACTTTTAATGCTACATATCCTTTTACCATCTCTACTAATAATACATATAAAACTAAAAGTAATAATAAAGGACAATACTATTAGAGGTTAAGCCCAGTATGTTTGTCTGAGTGATGACACAATAGAGTCAAGGCGATAAAAACAAGATTCATCCTTTTCCATTTACGTTAAGATGTTAGAAATATTTATTAAATTACATACTTCTGTAACCAGACGTCATCAGTCATCATTAGGAAACTCTTTAATCTCTGTGGTGTTGTGTTTTATGTGGACCAAATTGTAAGAATATGATACAGGCTGTTTGTGCCAATGAGATTCCCTATCCGGTCGTTAAGTCTGACGTCACTAGCCGTGTCTGGGCCTAAACTCCGCTGCAGGTCCATATATCAAACGATCACTATGGCATTACTGAGAGTTGAAAAACTGTCTAAAGTTTTTCATCTTTAATAAAATGATCAGCCTTCTCCTCTACCAGGTGTAACAATTGAGTTTAACATCCAGGCATCCATGAAAACAGAATTTATGACATTTAACGGAGTTAGAAGTTAGCAGGGAGTTAGCTCGCTAGCTTCTATCTAAATACAATATAGCATGTCCTGACTGCGGGGTTTTGGAAACAAATTAAAACGTACAGCTCTGTTATCACTTCCAACATAAATGAAGACAGAAAACTAAACAGCAGTGACGTTTGTAGGGTTGCTGAAGTTTGGCTAGCTGGTATATAATGATGTGCTACGTGACCGCTAGCGACACAGCAATGTTAGCATAATATAAACAAACTTTTTTTTCCACTCCATAAAAGTTATCGTGAGTGTTCTCGGTGGTCAGGAACAAATGTAATCGCATGGCAGGATGCTGTAAAAGGACCAAACTTCAGCCAGGAGAACAACTGAGATAATCCATCCACAATACGAGGTTAGTCATTCATATACAGCTGCATGGGCTGGGCTGTAGTTACATCCTAAGGTTTTAAAAACTGAGCTTAAATAAATGATTAGTGGTAATAAAAGCCGAGGGAGGTCAACAGGGATCACTGACTGTTTTAGGAGCTTTTTGAGATCAAATAGAAGAAAATACAAAACATTAAACATGTTAACAACACAAAAGCCATATTAAACGCAGACTACTTTAGGCCCGGAAGTAGGATTCGTCACGTCATCACTTAACGACTGGATTTCTCAGTGTGGAATAAGGTGAAATTGAGATTATGTTAACTAATGATTAGTGCTGTCAGCGTTAACGTCATTTTAATGACGTCATTTTAATGACGTCATTTTAATGACGTTAACGCCATAATCTCGCCAAAAATCTTCATTAGCAAGTTAACGCAGATCGCCCTGTACAAGGGGCTGAACGGCGGTAACACGTTAACTCGCTAATGGAGGTTTGCCGCGTTAATGCAGTTATGGTGTTAACGTCATTTTAACGAGATTAACGCTGACTGCACTAGTAATGATAGATTAAAAATTTGACTCCATACTATAAGTTCCCTTCTTTTTCATCCATTTTTGAATCCTCATTCTTTTTCAGCACTGGAGCTGATCATATAACATTGTCAGCTCTGAAAATCACAATTAAAGTTTGAAACAAATTTCATTTAAACAAAGTTAGAAGGTAAAATGTTACAATACCATTAGCTTTTAAAAATCAGACAAAACATCATAAGGAAGACAAGAAAGTGACATCTATACATACATTAACCAAGGGAACCATGAATGTGTGTAAAAAATAAAGTGTGCTCATCCAGAATTTGCTCATAAGGCATTTCATTAGAGACTAAAGTGCTGCGGTGACCATCCCTGAAGCTTAGCTGATAATAAATAAATCCCACAGAACATCATGCGCTCTCTTGTAGTCTCACTTCTTTTCCTATCTTTCTAAATGCATCATAAAGCTTCGTCCATCCATCAAAGCCATCTTTGTGTCACAGTGTGTAACACGTGCTGCTGCTGAGCGAGCTGAAAAACCGAGCTGTGAATCTTTGTGGGCAGAGACCAGACCGCCGCACGGCTCCTCGCCACAATCAAAGGCCTCCGCGTGCTGCCGCTCACAGCCGACTGATTGACGGTGAGGAGCCTGCCGACTGCAGCTCTCTGCCAGACGCGCTGCTGCCATCCTGTCTAACTGCACAAACACAGCAGCAATACACTGCAGAGGACACTGGAACGGATACAGCTGGGCATTACCTTCAGGTATTTCACCAATCAGCCTCCCTCCGCTGACACAACTGGGTTTCAGCTGACAACTGTGATGTTTGATGGTAGAAAACTGGGACAGAGCCCCAGCCCCACACTAATCCCCATTATGTTATGCTAAAAGTGGTGCCTTTCATTACCATCGGTGTGGTTCATAAAAATAAAACAAAAACAGCTCCAAAACCAGAGTCTTTGTCTTCAGGGAATGAAATTGCCTACAAGCTTCCAAAATAAAAGACACTTTCATTTTTTTGTCTTTTCATCAAATTTGTTCTGTGCTAGGAGATAAATCTCTTCTCTCCATGTTTCAATATACTCCACTTCCACAGCAGACAAAGGGATTCCCTAAAGTCTGTGCATGTATTGATGAAAAAAGTGGAGCACGAGTTCATCCACAGAGCGATGGGGGGCTTTATGAGAAAGGGGGATTGGGGGTTGTGGGGTTGCTATAGATGTGCTGCATGTGTGTGTGTAGGGAGGGCTGGGGGGGCATTGTGGGCTGTGGGTGGGGTTAAGCTGTTATAGCTTCACATCCCACCATGCCTGGATCAGAGCAGTTGGAAGGAAAAAGGATGAGAGGGGAGGTGGGAGAGGGCTTGATCTCACTCCAATCCTGTCTGTGCATAGGTGGAAACTAAAGCAAATCCCCAAACAAATAAAAGAACCTCCACATTTTATGACTCTATTCACTAATACTGTACACGTCTGCTGTCACCGCCTCCCCAAAGTGAGATCCTGTACTCAATAATCCTAGAAAATACAACTATGAGCAGCGTGCGTCTGGGATCGATTCATCCGTCTGATAGACACGGTGAATGCGCATTTCAGGTTTTGATCAGCTCTGATGGTTTTTCTTTTTAGCTGATCTCACAGGAAACAATATTCAGCCTGTTATTGTTTTAGTGTGTTTTTACCTGTCGTCATTCCCAATGGAAACACCTTGGAAAACTCCACCTTTCAGCCATCAAGTGTTTGTGGCCCAGCAGGTGGAATGCTTTTGTCTGGCCAGGTTGATGACCTCGATCTAACATGACCTTTTGTGTGACCTTTTGAAGCCCAGCCTGAAGGCAAAGATCATCAAAAACAAACACGAGGCTGTGCTGGCTGAAGCATACGCCAAGCAAAGCACCAGCAAGGAACACGGCAAATTCTTCAAGTCTATGGGTCAGAGACCTCCAACAGTCATTGACTGCTTAAGGCTTAGACTGATCAGCCACTGACAGGTGAAGTGAATAACATTGATTTTCTTGTCCCAATGCCATCTGCCAAAGAGCAGCAGGCGAAGAGTCTCTGCTTGAAGTTGATGCGTTACAAGCGGGAAAAATTGGCAGGCAAAGATGAGAGTGACTGTGACAAGAGACAGACTGTAATGGTTAGACAGAAGCATTGAGAGGTCAGGAAGTACACAGAACCTTAAATACTGTCCATGAAGGAAAAAACTCAAAATCCTTGGTTGTTTACAAATAATAAGAAAACACTTATCTACACTGTCTGAAATTTAGGGTAGGCCATACACGTATGGCCAATTTACAAATAATCAATTAACCTAACAGTCATGTTTTGTCAACAATAAACCTCATGGAAGTATTGGCAGGATCGATAAGGTGCAAAACTGTAGAAACTGTAGTTCAATCAGGACCTGTGTAGCCAGACCTGTGTAGCCAGAAGAAATTGGAAACCTATGAAACCTATGTTACTAATGCAGACTACGCTCCCCCTGTGATGGACTGAGGTAGGGCTGTTCGATATAATGATATATATCGGATGACGATATGAAACGTCTATCGTTTCACTTTACGCTATCGTTTGTTTCGTGGTGTCGCAAAATAAACGGTTTACGCAAATATTTTTTCATCGTTTTGATGGTCACTGTCAGAGATGGGCAATCCGATTACTTTTTTCAAGTGACAAATAAAGTAAGGGATTACTATTGCAAAAACGGTAATTAGATTACTGTTATTTTCACATAGGAACGCTGCGTTACTGCGTTAATAAAACCGTGATTTTTTTGCGAGAATGTCTCACGACAGTGACGTAAGCGAGTGCGACGTTAGTGACAACAGCTGTGTGCAGATCAACAATGGATAATATATCGAGTGCGGGAGAGAGTATGAGCGTGCAGCGTTTAAAGCGTGGAAGCACTGACCTTACTTTGAGTTTGATTCCATAAAACGTGACAAAAACATTAGTGTCCGTTGTGTGTGGGAAGAAAACTTCTTTTTACAGGGAAACCTCCCCCACCCCTAAACTTCCGAGCAAGCACCGAGTGCGCAACGACAACTCGCGGATTCTTCCACTGACCACTGCGGCACACCTGCACCAGGGTAAACCTCCGCCTACCCCACTCCTGCTTTACAGGTGAAAATAGAGCAACAGGACCGCTGAGTCTTTGACTTTATTTATTTTCTGCTGTGTTTTACTTGCATCTATTTGAAAGACTGAGTGTAAACACAAAAAAAAAAAATTATGTGCTGGAATGTGCAGAAAATAGGTTTAAATATTAAACAAATTTCTTCCAGTCAGAGAATGTTGCATATAATTAAATTTTTGCTTGATGCATAAAGTTAAAAGATTAAAACTAATAAAACAAGTTTTAAAAAGAGACGTTTCCATTTGATTCAAATCAAATCAAATCAAATCACTTTTATTGTCACATCACATGTGCAGGTACATTGGTACAGCACATGTGAGTGAAATTGTGAAGATTACATTTTGTATGATGGATTATGTAGAAAAAGTAGAATTGGGCTGAAAGATCTATCGCTTTATCACCTCTTCAGGTTGTAAATTGTGTTTTTAAAAAGTAACTAAGTAACTAAGTAATTAATTACTTTTGAAAATAAGTAATCAGTAAAGTAACAGGATTACTTTTTTGGGGAAGTAATCAGTAATTAGTTACTGATTACTTTTTTCAAGGAACTTGACCAACACTGGTCACTGTAGAATTTATTAAAGTTCTCTCTTTCTCTTATATTTAATATAACCACACTACGGACAGACAAGCGCCTGTTTTTATGCGTTGTCGTTAGCAACAACAACGGTAAAACCATTGCGTGGCTCCGTCGTCTGATTGTTTATTTTCCACATAAACCTTTCAAAATAAAGCTGAAGATCCTGTTGAGATTCTTCAAAATAAAGTGAATTACATGAAATAGCATGCAGAGTGTTTACGGACAAGAAGCTAAAAAGAGCCGCCAGGTGCTAAAAAATAAACCTTAGAACACGCCGTGTAATAAATACTCACAAAGAAAATTGCGTCCGTTTCAACTTATGTAACACTCGACTCCAGGTACACAACGCCAAGCTGGAAACACTTCATGTAAGTCGAGTTGCCCGAGATTCACAGAATTTACAGAAAATGTAACATTTTTGTGATACATACCATTGTCGGGACGATAAATGTCTTATATCAGGATATGAGATTTTGGTCAAATCGCACAGTCCTAGACTGGAGACCTGTTCAGGCTGTACTCTGTCTTGCACCATATTACAGCCACTATTGCATGAGTCTGTTCTGGGACCCCTCACACTTCCTGAAAGCCAGCTGCATGACCCAAAGAATATAGAAGGTATCAGTGAAAACAGATACTACATTAATGGAGAGGTGTGGGTTGCAAAGCGGCTTGTAGCTGTGCAGGATTTGAGCCCACGCTAAAGAAGCTGAAATAATATTCCCTACATGAGAATTGTCAGTTGCATTTATAAACTAGTATGACCGGTTGACCTGATGTCATGCTTGTGTAGCAGGTAATTACTTTTTCCCAAGAATATGTGGTCAAAACTGCAGAAATGAGACTCAAAGTGTTACAAACTGAACATGATTAGTTCTGGTAAAGCTGGCTCCTCTTTGGGTCGTTTGGTGACAACACTGACACTCATCCAAACTGAAAACTTCAGTCTTACAAACAGATACTAATGAGACTTTTAATCTGACATGAACTGACAGTTCTATTCATCTCATCACACTCTGAATTCAGTAGCTCATGGCTGATGTCAAAAACTAACATCAGTGTCTCAAACCCCGCCCCCAAAGGAAACGAAGCAGAGCAACAACAGACTCAACAAAAAAAGATTAAAGTGCAGGCTGAAAAATACGGCAGCGCCGGTGTTCCTGTTTTGCTCTCTTTTAACTCTCCAGGGGAGATGATCAAGGGGTTAGCGGTAGCTGCAAGCTACATGGCCTCCTCCTCACACCCAGCAGCAGACTGCTGCAGTCCCGCTGCTGCGGCGAGAGCCAACAGCCTGCAACCGCTCTCCAACTGGCACACACCCGCAGCTAAGAAGCACAAAGAGGTATGGAGCTGAGTTTATACTGTCAAACTGTATTACTCAATAAACTGACAATACAAACTTCTCCTGGTTCTGAACAATATTAATAAATATTTCAGCAAATCAAAGGCTCCAAAATGACATCCATCACTGACTCAGTCATCACTGACTCAGTCTCTGACTTTTCACTTAAGCTTCAGTGACAGAGTCTGTATTGTGCGCTTCATTGCAGTTGATCAGTTGACAAAAATGTCTACACGATCAAAATGAGCCTCTAAGTTTTTGAAACTGAAATTTAAGTTATAATTCGAAAAGGTGGAGTTTTTTGGACTGATCTCAAACTCGAGTCAACTTAATTTGTGATTGTGATTACAGGAACAGCAACTGTTTGGGTTTCCTTGGCATGTTTTACATGATGAGAGTTTTTTGAGAGTGAAGAGAACAGTAAAGAGAATCAAGGTCATCCCTGTGAATGAGTCAGAACTAAAATATCAGAGCACAGAACAGTTTGGGACTACACACATCGGCCATGGATGAAGATGGGGTTAACATGAGGTTAACCAACATCCATCAAATTGCTGGCAACCTGTTTAAACTGAAGACCTGGTTCACATCCACCTTTTTTTGTGAACTTTAAGTCGAAAATATATCTACAGACTTTTTGTTATTTAAATGGCTAAATCCTCTAGTTTCTGAAATTTTGCTTGTTTCGCCTGTGGCTAAAAGAAAAACTATAGTCAGACAGTTAGCTCGGGGCATTGCTGTCTTGGGGAAAGCAAAACAATTCCTGGATAGGAAAATATTGTATATGTTATATTATGCTTTACTATTACCATACATGAGTTACTGTGTAGAGGTTTGGGCAAATACATATAAAAGTAATATTCAGACTATAATCATAATGCAGAAAAGGGCTATTAGATTAATAAATCAGGAGGGGTATAGGGCTCACACAAATGCACTCTTTATTAAGACGCAAGCTATAAAATTCCAGGATCTGGTGAAAAACAGTGCAAATAATATATAAGGCAAGGAAAGGGATGCTCCCAATCGAAATAAGTAAATGGTTCTTAGAGAGAGAAGGGAGGTATAATCTTAGAGGGAAGTGGAATTTAAAAATACAAAGAGTAAGAACAACTTTGAAAAGGATGTCTATTTCAATAGTGGGAGTTAAATTCTGGAACGAGTTAAAAGGCAAGTTTATTTATATCGCACAATTCAACAACAAGGTGATTCAAAGACATTAAAAAACAAAAACAAATAAAAAGCACGATTTAAAATTGATTAAAAAACAGTAGATAAAATCAGAACAGTAGATAAAATCAGTAGTTAAAATGTAAGTTTTGAAATTTAAGCTTAAAGTGTGGATTTGGTATTTTATTCAAATGCAGCTGAGAACAGGTGAGTCTTCAACCTGGATTTAAATAAACTGAGTGTTTCAGTGTTTTCAAAAGAAGAAATAAAGGTCAGTAGTGATATAAACCAGTTTAAAATAAAACTCAAAAAATAAATTTTAAATTAGTATAAGAATGAAGAAAATGCAATTAACCCAAGACAGCAGTCAAAGTGATGTTTATTTTCTTTTGCAAATCAGTAAATCGAAACATATTTTTAGTTGAATAGGAGAAAATAGTTTTTGTGCTATGTTCTAAGTTGAAACATTGTATAAGTTTTGTTGTTCAAATTTAGATGATGAGGAAATGATTAAGATGTAAACATAAGGGGGTGGGGCTAAATACGTATACACTTCTGCCTACTCCTTTTCAAACAACTGCATGGAATGATATTATGAAATGTTGGTGAATGTATATGTTTGAAATAAAAATGAACTGAACAGTTGAGGGTTTAAATCTGCTGGTCAGATTATCTCTGATCAAACTGTAGACAGTATAAAAAAGATGGATGTAGCATTAGGGCCTGAAAAATCGCTCAGCACCAAAGGTTTCCAAAAATCAAGGTGATGATGACTGAAACCTCACAAGTTTCCAAAATGGTTTTACAGGTTTTACACCTTGTTGATTTCTTTCCGCTCAGGAAATTAAACACGTACACATGTAAAGGGAATTTCAGGGGATGACTGGTGATGGAGCATTGTCCCTATGCTATTCCGAAATGAAATGATCTATTTTACGGTCAATAAAACAACATTCGGCTCCATTATTCAAAACCATACATCCAGCCTTTGATGAAAGGCTCATGTACTGCTTTCATTTAAAACAGAGCTATGAGATCATTTTATTCTGGGATGGAAAATCTCTTTTATTGCAGCCTGAAGCATTTTTTTCTCACCGAGCCCCAACATCACACCACAGGCAACCAGGGCATGATGAGTGTCTCTCTGCCAGTATGTGGCCCACTTTATATATCCCGGCTATATAAGGATTAAAGATTAAAACAGCAGTAAACAGGACAGTGGTATAATAAGGCTTTATGTTAGCGTCTGGGCTTTAAATCTGGAGCGTATGCAGGACACAACAACAGCAACAACTCCAGCTCCAGGAAAATTCCACAAGCAGGGAATATGCATGATCATTTATTTATTACAGATGTGTGACTGCTGGATGGCATCTTGGCCCAGAGGGCAACTAATGCTAATGATGAGGGCTGGAACAAACAATAGGACAGCAGTTTATGAAAATATCACAAACGAATCCGATGGAGAAGGCTTGGTGGAGGTTTGCTGAACATGCCACGCAGCTACACTCTGCAGCTTCTGCAGCTCCTGCTCTTGCTTTCAGCTCTGCTCCCCTTTGGCTTTAGAGAGGTCTGACACTGAGGCTCAACAGTAAGTGTCAGTCTGGTTTCCAGTTCTTACTTCACAGTGCAGCTGTGAGGTTACTGCCTCTATTTATCGAGGATGAGAGAACAGGTTATGCTCAGTAGAGCTTCTGGGAGTATCCTGTCTTCCTTCTCTCACCACAACCAATCACAGCAGATGGCCCCGCCCCTCCCTGAGCATGGTTCTGCCGGAGGTTTCTTCCTGTTAAAAGGGAGTTTTTCCTTTCCACTGTCACCAAAGTGCTTGCTCATAGGGGGTCATATGATTGTTGGGTTTTTCTCTGTATCTATGAATCGCCTTTTGTTGTGATTTGGCGCTATATAAATAAAATTGAATTGAATGAGCTCTGTCTACTCACGGACAGGGCGTGTTTGGCCCTGCAGTGGGAAACAATGACTGCAATTAGAATGTCTTTCCTATCTGGGAACTTGACGTTAGAGAGCTTTATGGAAGTTTTCACATTTTCTGTCTACATTAAATTGCAAACAGAGCATTTGTAGCATTTTCTCAGCTCTACCTCTCCTCCAATCAACTCTATAGAGCTGGATAAGCCACTTGAGCGTCCACGTTAGCATCTGTACGTGAATCTGACCAACAACTACATGGAAAGATGGTCGGGCCTACAGCAAGTATTGACACATTTGCTCTGAGAGCATCAAGCTGTGAGGAGATGAAGAAACTCACCAGGGAGGCAAACTCATCTCACCACAAGCCCGCAGGCAGATAACTGCCTAATAGCTTGCTCCTACATCCTCTCGCTCCGTCAGCAATTTCCTGTTGGCTGAGCAGAGCTGACCTTCAGTAATGCACATATACGGCTGTAGATCCAGCGAGTGCACAGTTCTTTGTCCAAAGACAGTCAGACTTCCTGTTTTACACTGACGCGATGACTGTAAATGAGATTACCCAGACTGAGGCACACGACTGTGCTTTAGAGAATTGTGCTAATGAAGTAAACGACGCAGTGATCAGTGTTTTACTTACTCTAGATTAATGTGATTTTGAGTAACTGATTGCTCAAGATTAGATTAGACTTTTTCTCAGACTCAAGGGCCGCGAAAAAAGAATGAAGGCCGTCCTGACGCTGTGTGAAAGGTGAAGTACAGCAAGTACAGACCCCCTCACTGCACCACCATGCTGCTTGAGGTACGAGATATGAAAACATAATCATGATATGAACTGCTAGATAATGACTTCATGATATTAGTATCAAAGAGGAAGGACTTGTGTAAGGTCAGAGACCTTAAAATTGAATATGAGAGCTCCCTGGGGACAGCCAGCTAAACCCAAAGAGGAAAACTTAATGACCCTGTCATTTTTTACATGCATGCTGCTCACCGCTGTACTCACTTTTTTCACTTTAGTGATGTAAACGTTAAACGAACTGGTACTTGCACTTACATGTAGCTCTTTCCTTGTGTGGATTTAACGTTTTCTAACCATCTTGCACATCAGAGTCAGCTCCCCAGTATTTTGTCAAGGGACACCAGCCCTGAACTCAGCCTTACTTCTTGAGTCCACTCAGGAGGTTTGGTCTGTGCATCTGTGTCTATGTTCACTACAAGACATAACAGCACAGGAGTGTGTGCTAGAACGACATGCCAACGACTTTATGTGTTTGCACTACTTGGTGTTAACTGTGCACAGAAAAGCTCAGTCGATTTGGCTTTCCCTGTCGGCTCCCTCTACGTGTTTGTCACATTATGTTAGCTGTAACACTTGTTCGTATTTGACTTACTGCAACAATGCGTTATTGGGAGGTCTGCATAGAGTGAAAGTGAGAGCAGAGAAACATAATAAACATAATATCAGATGGGCCAGTAACCCTACTGGCAGGCTGAAACATTAATGCTAAAGAAATTCATTGTCTTGTGTGAGTTGCTTTTTCAGCGTCTTTGTGTCATGCAGGCAGCTCCTCTATAAATGACGATGGTGTGTTTCCAGTGTGGCGACATGCTGACCAAGCCTCCAGTGACAGAGGTGGCAGATCAATGGTTTAATGAAACTTTTATCACTCCAGTCTGGCGGATGGATTAACAGCGCTTTGCTCATAATGGCTGCCCCTAAATCACTGCCGTTTGGGAGGCCTGAGACACAGGGGACAACAGCTCCCATACACAGTACACACATGCAGCAGGCACACACACACACACATGCTGGCTCTGCCACAAAACATAAAAAGCTAAGGTTTCTCCTTATCGCTGTGATTTATTTTTCTGTTTGCTATGAGTGCAGCTACAGCTTTTTTTTTAAAACACTGTTAGAGAGAAAGCACTTTTTTAACAACATTCCTCATCCACCAATTCTACTCCAAAGTGCTTTCTATCTAATACTCACACACATCCAACTACAGTTCAAGAATGTTGCCCAAGGATACTCTGACAAGCTGTAGCTGCGAGGCATGTTCAGCAAACCTCCACCAATCCTTCTCCTTCGTTTGTGATATTTTCATAAACTGCTGTCCTATTGTTTGTTCCAGCCCTCATCGTTAGCATTAGTTGCCCTGTGGGCCAAGATGCCATCCAGCAGTCACACATCTGTAATAAATAAATGATCATGCGTATTCCCTGCTTGTGGAATTTTCCTGGAGCTGGAGTTGTTGCTGTTATTGTGTCTTGAATAGCCAAGGATCAAACTACCAACCTTTTGATTAGCAGAGGACCCGCTCTCTGCAATGTTGCACTCACGCTGAGAGATACAGGGACAAGCTGTGCACTGGGTACCTGCATGGTGTACTGACACTGGTCAAAAGGGAGTGCTCCAAACGTGTCTTTCTCAACGGTTTAGCCACAAAATACGTTTGAGCCAATAGAAAAAGGCTTTGTCACTGAACCATCCTTGTTATTACTCTTTGTCTCTCTTCCACAGCATGTCTTTGTCCTGTCTTCCTTCTCTCACCCCAACCAATCACAGCAGATGGCCGCCCCTCCCTGAGCCTGGTTCTGCTGGAGGTTTCTTCCTGTTAAAAGGGAGTTTTTCCTTCCCACTGTCGCCAAAGTGCTTGCTCATAGGGGGTCATATGATTGTTGGGTTTTCTCTGTATCTATTATTGTAGGGTCTACTGTACAATTGAATAGAATGGAATAGAAGGCAGCTTTGTCACTAATGCTGACAGCATCACTCGGAGCTACCTAGCTAACAGAGGTAGATCGTTTTTCACTGCATTTACTGTGTCATTGTTTAGAATTCATGACCGTCACTACGGGACAGGAAAGCCGACATTTACTATTCAGGAAAGTATTTTCATTTGTATGAAAACGTGTTGCTACAAAGTGTTGATGCCGTAGTGTACGAGAAGTCATTACACTGTCACCCATCAAGTGTAAATACAGCTTACATCAGCCAGAGAGCCATTAATCTCCCAGCATCCGGGTGAAATGACAGCTGCAAACTCCTCTGTCTACAGTTTAGGATTATAAATCTGTTGCACTAAAAAAATATCTAACTGTAAACAAGACTACACATTTTCATCTACTCAGCCGTGTATGTCAGCCAGACTCAAATTCATATCCTCTTACTGTGACAGAGTGAACGGCAGACAGCGGGAAGCCTGAGCACAGCTCAAAGAGACACACAAACCCTAATAATGTGGTGTCTGTGTGCGTGTGTGTGTGTGTGTGTAGGCTACTGTCAGATATCCCACTGCAGCTGGACCCTGTCAGCAGCCACAATTACAAGCAGAAGTAAACTCAGATCTGTGTGTCTTTGCGGCACTGCACCTTTTCCCCAAGTCATGTTCCATTATTAAAACGGACTAAAGTCGGAGAGGACAATAATAAGCAGGCTGCTGTCCAGGGAAGATGTCACTCTTTGTCTTTGCTCAGAGTCGCTCTGAAATGACAAGAACAGAAGGAAGACCAGAACACGTCCAGCTACCTGCTACTTCCTCTATGTAATGCATGCAGTTTGTGTCCAGCAAGTCACTAATCGAAAGATTTCTGCAAAGGACTAAAAATAAATAACAGATTTCAAACAGAAATACTATCAGATGTTTAGTGGAGCCTTTTTTTCCCCAAAGCCCCCCCCACACACACACACCGTGTACTAGAGCAGGGCGATATGACCAAAAATATTTATCTCGATATACGTTTGAAAATTTGCGATAACGATATAACTGACGATATAATTGACACTAGACAAAATACTTTACAACTCCACAACTTTATTAGTGCAAAAAAAGCCATCAATGTATTTTCACTTAAACAAGCAGCTGTTTTTTTATGTCCATTAAAGTTATATAAAAATGTAACAGTGCAAATTCCTCGCTGACAGTTTAACCAAAAGGCATTTCCAGTGGAAACTGGCCGACATATCCTCAGCATAACCATGTATAATATCCACAAAACTTAAAAAGAGGTTACACACACAAACACACACAATACGGTAATATTATGTTAAAGCACAGTTTGTATCACTCCGCGAGGCTCCTGCCTACGATAGCCGTAATGTACCGACAATCCATCAAGCGGTGCGGGTTCGTAGCTTAGCAAAGTCGTACTAAAACATTTCACAGATTTTCAAGCGCCGTGTACATAAAATCATTTCGAGGTCAGTAAACACAATTCATACATAAGGCACACGGGATTATAAGGGGCTCTGTCGAGTTTCAGAAAAATCAAAGAATTGATTTTAAGTGCGCCTTATTTTCCAAAAAACACGGTAATAACGACGGCCCGCTAGCATGCGCTACCAAAAATAGTGCTTTGTTGTGTATCTGACGGCCAAAAGCCAAACCAGTTCCACACCACTGTAGTTGCAGCATTTTTACAAACCAGTTCTGGTTCATCCGTTTCATTCAACGAGCCGCTTTCGCCCTCCTCGTTCTCCGACATGCTTTTTCCGCCATGTGCGTATGTAAACAAAGGCACTGCGCATGCGCGTTTTACCCATATTCTATCACGATATTTAATTTTCTTATCGTTGCCCAACGTGAACAGTATGATATGGCCCAGCCCTACCGTGTACCCTCTCTAAAATGTCTTTGCAACACGCTACTGTGCACTAGAATTCATACATAAATATGCTCATCATTTACAAAAACATCTAATCTGACCAAGTTGCACACTGCGGTCGTTCTCTACCCACAAACATGAAATGTGATCAGGCAAAAGCAAATGTCCATCTCAGCCACTGTATCCTAAACAGCGGGGCAGTCTGGCACCTTTCACAAACCCGGACTCGCTCCATTCATTCTAATGTTATGAAAAGGCATCAGTTTCTTGATGTAATGACAAGCAAACCAGTGTATATTTATGAGTACAATATTCTTTTCTTTTTAAAGAAACTTAAAAAAAAAAAACTTCCTATACCTTTAACAGTGGAAAAAGTACACGCTCTGAAATCCATACAACGCGTAGGTAAACGGTAACTCTACCAGTTTTTTCTTCTTTTTGGTACCAAGTCAACTTAAACATGAAGACCAGCATGTAAAACTTCATTTCAACTTAAACTGTGATTCTAATTCAGCTTAAGACCTTTGAACAATAATAAAATGCTTATTTTAAAAAATAAGCAGTCAGGTCCAGACCCCAATGAGGACGACGAGCATGCAGATGAGCTTCCATGAGACGGTTTCTGACAGTTTTTGCAGAAATTCTTTGGTTATGCAAACCGACTGTTGCTGCAGCTGGTGGCTGGTCTCCACCTGGTCGACCATCCTGGAGGTGAACATGCTGGATGTGGAGGTCCTGCACAGCAAATCCAGCATGTCCAAATTAACACTGTCGGATTTGATTTCAACACTATTAAAGTGTCTATATGGGTCCACACCAGAGAGTGTTAATTTAACTCTTTTTGGAGAGTTGGTACGTTAACTCTGATTTAGTGTTAAACACCAAATCTGTTCAGGAGTTGATAATTTAACACTTGGTGTTAAGAGTTTATATATTAACTCTCAAAGAGTATTTTAATTTAACTACGTAAGAGTTATCTTCTAATTCATTCTAAAAAGCGGGAATTTTACTGTTCTGAACTTCTAGAAATTTCTTTTGGAAATAAACATTTACTAAAAAGACGCAATGGTTTTTGAAAAACATTTATTCTGAACTGTGCACCACAATTTCAAAACATTTTCTGAAAGATGTAACAGTATACATGTTCTCACTTTCATTAGAATTTTGTTTATCAAAAGGTCTGACATGGGTGAGCTGGTAAATGCAAATAACAGCATTCTCATCACTTATTTCTTCAATACAATATGCATGTCCTTCATTCATCCCTTTGTGGAACTTCAGCGCACTTCTGCTCTCCCCCATATTCCATCTTCACAAGCATATCCTGTGCGGAGATTGAATAAAAATTAGTTGACACTAATTAATGGCACAAATAATCCGGTAATCAATTGCAGCACAGTAAAAAAAAAAAAGGAATCCTCTTTGAGCCATTACTTGTGTAAAGTATTTTCCCAAAAGACAAAGACACAGGCAACAGGTAATACTGAACTAAATGTAAAACCTCAACCTTTTTCATTTTTACCTAAACCGTGTGCACAAAACTCTGGAGGGATCTATGCTAACGTAGAATCCAGTCAGGACGTCTGCTACTGCTGTTTGCTCGTGTTTTTTTTTATTTTTATGGGCGATCGTTTTCAGGCTTCAAGTAGCACCATTATACCGACATTTCACATTCTAGACATTGTTTTAGGTGTATTTGACCAAAAGTTTGACTGAAAATTCACATGCAAGCTTTTTTTCAAGGCTGTGGTATTTGCCCGCAAACAATACCTTTCAGCTAGCTAAAACAGAATATTATGCTATCACCGAGCAACATGGCTAATGCCTTTCACACAGCTTTGTCTCAACTCCAAAGAGCCACAGAAGTAAAAGCTAATAACAATTGAAACAATCTTTGAAAGAATGACTTACCAAGCATGGCAAACAACTCAAATATGTAGAGCAAAATGTTCTGAAACGGCTTCACTTCAGCTTCGATTGGAGCCGTGCTGGGGGCGGAGTCTGTGAATTTACTCTGTTGGTGTCATAGCCCCTCTAGGAGTTCAGAGTTAAGAGGTCAAGAGTTAATGTTTCCATTTTAACACCTCCAGATTTGACAGAGAAACACTCATTTTTAACACTCGATTTTAACTACTATCATTTTACACCTCAGAGTTACATTAAAAGAATGTGACTCTGCTTAGAGTAAAATTAACTCTACTTTTGCAAGAAGACTATTAACACCAAAACATTTAACACTTTTGAATTTGCTGTGTGGGCTGGTGTGGTTACATGTGGTCTGCGAAACGCCTTTGAAGACGGCTTATGGCAGAGAAATGAACATTAATTTCACAGCCAACAGTTCTGGTAGATTTTCCTGCAGTCAGCATGCCAATTGCACACTCCCTCAAAAGCTGTGACATCTGTAGCATTGTGCTGTGTGATCAATCTGCATATTTCAGAGTGCCCTTTTATTGTGGGCAGTCTAAGGCACACCTGTGCAATAATCATGCTGTCCAATCAGCACCTTGACATGCCACACCTGTGAGGTGGGATGGATGATCTCGGCAAAGGAGAAGATCTCACTAACACAGATTTAGACAGATTTGTGAACAATATTTGAGAGTAATGGGTCCTTTGTGTTTGTAGAAAATGTTTCAGATCTTTAAGTTCAGCTCATGAAAAATGGGAGCAAAAACAAAAAGTGTTGCGTTTATATTTTTGTTCAGTGTACATCACGCCTGATTTCTCAACCCTAGCCGGAATAAAGCTGGTATGAAGGTGGAATCCTCCAAATCTAATCAACAGCATCAGCCTAAATGTAATTCATTCTGTAGTTCTGGTTCATTTTAACACTGGACTATACTGCTATGAATAATGCATATATTATGTTATTAGCCTCTTTCATCATTTTGTGTGTAACAAGCACCAGTGATGGATAAACCAATAGGATTACATTTTATCTCTTACTGTTCCCTTCATTTGGTTCAAACCAGTCTGATGTTTGAAGTCTCATAAACCAAAAGTAACTAGCTTGTTTTTCAAAGTCTTTGTTACAGCTCACATGTGTGTGAAATGAACAACAGCCTGGAATCTGGAGCTGTTCTCTTCATAGTTTCTTTTAGCTAAACTATTAGCTTACTACATTAGCTACCGTATTTTTCCGCACTTAAAATCCCTTAATTTTCTTTAAAATCGACAGTGCGCCTTATGTATGAATTCTGGTTGTGCTCACTGACCTCGAACCGATTTTATGCGGTACACGGCGCTCAAAAATATGTCAAAAAATGTTTTAGTGCGACTTTGGTAAGCTATGAAGCCGCACCGCTTGATGGATTGTTGGAGCATTACGGCTGCCGTAGTCAGGAGCCTCACAGACTCATCTGGGTCCAAAACTCCATCTCCTTCAGGTCTCAAATTCAAACAAACACTGCAGCATCACTGAGAGTTAAGAATAGAGCTGGGCGATATAAGATTTTTTCATATTACGATATGTTTTTTTCATTTCTGGCGATAACGATATTTATCACGATATAAGTCAAATAACTATATTTGTAAGATTTAAATGTGCCGTTGCTCACAAGTAAAATGTGAAATAATCAGCAGCTTGTTTTAATTTAAATATTTATTTCCCATAATAAGTTCAACAGGGTAGATGTACTTAAGGAACATGAGACTTTTTCAGATAAATAAAGGCAAATATTGCAAACTACACAAAACGCAGCCGCTAAAGCGTTTAAGTTTCAAAATAGAACAAACAAAACAGACTAAATTGTCAATTCCACTTAGAAACAAAATATTAATTCTAAAAATAAATCTTAGTTCATTTTACAGAAGAACAGACAAAATTGACTAACTTTTGTCAATATCAAATAAACTGAGAACTAAAAGGAAATTCTCAATCTCTTGTTGTATAGCTTCGCTTTTCAAACAGTTTTAACAGTTACTTTAGTCTGACAAAAGCCGAATGACGAATTAGCGCTTCCAGCCAGAGATTGAGCATGCACCGCTTTATTGTATTTCCAGACTTGCTTTCGGCACAATTTACAGTGCGCGCTGCTCTGTTTTTTGTCAGACTTGAAATAGCCGAAATACCTTCACACTACGGAACTTCTATGGCCCTTCCGTTCGACAATCTCTCGGCATTGGAACCATCATCTTTTTTCTCTTCGGTAACCTTCGCTCACGCTCTCGGTTGATTTTTCTCTAGTCGGCACACTCATTTCCTTCATTACCCGGGCGGCACGGCGGCTGGCTGCTTCCCAAACATATATACATATGTGCGGCTTGGCACTTGTGCTGCACGTAACAAGTCACGTGACGCTGCGGCTGTGATTGGTTCGGCTCTGCGCTACTTAATTTGGATTGGCTGTTCTTTTTTTTTTTTTTTTTTTTTTTAAGAGGCCAAGAGAGATGAGGCCTATCACAATAGTTTAATTTTTCTATCGAGAAAAAGTTATTTCGCAATACATATCATTATCGTTCTAGCGCCCAGCTCTAGTTAAGAACTATCTAAATTATTTTATCTTTAATAAAATGATCAGCGTTGCTGCTTTACCAGGTGTAACAATTAAGTTTAACATCCAAAAAATGAAAACCCCAAATTCAGTATCTTTTGAGACACTGAATTTGGGGTTTTCATTGGTTGTCAGTTATGATCATCAAAATTAAAAGAAATAAACACTTGTAGATTATCAGTCTGTGTGGAATAAATGTATACATTATACAGCTTTCACTTTTTGAATGGAATTGGTGAAATAAATCAACTCTTTTATTATATTCTAATTTTATGAACAGCACATGTATATACAGGGTGGGCCATTTATATGGATACACGGTAATAACATGGGAATGGTTGGTGATATTAAAGTCCTGTTTGTGGCACATTAGTATATGTGAGGGGGCAAACTCCTCAAGATGGGTGGTGACCATGGTGGCCATTTAGAAGTCGGCCATCTTGGATACAACTTTTGTTTTTTCAATAGGACGAGGGCCATGTGACACATCACACTTATTGGTAATGTCACAAGAAAAACAATGATGTGCTTGGTTTCAACGGGATTCAAGGCTCACTAGAGCCCGTGAGAACACCGGACTCCCCGCAAATCGTTTTCAAACCCTCGCGGTCTGTCTCTACTCAGGTTAAACATGATGTATAAGTCACTTAGATAATTTAAAAATGTTATTGTTTGGCTTTTTTCAGTGTTTTATTTGTTCCTGAGTAAATCGGTTTGGCTGAGATTAAAGTTACAGTTGTCACACAGCTGAATAAACGTCAAGCAGAAAACTGATTAAACAGAAGTGTTAGATGGTCGAGAGTTTACTCCAGTGTCCTGTTATATTTTAGATAGCAAGGAGCAGACAGCTGAGTTTATTAAACTCCATCGAAACAATCTGCAAATTTCATTAAAAGTTTAATAAATTATCATCTTTATTTTTAGTTAGCACATACCTTAAATACTCCAAGCTGTAAGCTAATGATGGTTATATAAGAGGAGCGTTTTTCTACTTTTCACCTCATTCACCCATTCACACCCAATCAAACAAAGCTTTTTCTATGCTTAGGTGCTTTCTATCAAACTATCAAGCACCAAGGGATCGAAATTGCAAATATCTGGTGCCACAAATATTCTGATATATCTAAGAAGAGGAGGCTGACATAACAGGTAAAAACATGATCAGACAGGCAAAAATAACTCCAAGATATATTTGTTCACATATAATTCTATTTGAAAGGGTTTGGGGGTCGTCAGGTTACTTACCTTCCAAGTGGTCCTCTGTACTTAATATATCTAACATGGGATAAATCTATACGTTGTGACAGAATCTCTTCAGTCTGCTGGAGGCTGAGCTGAATTGTTCATAAGGCCTGACAGTGAAGACTAAGGTAGACTGATGACAAGGCCGTAAGCTCCTCATCCCTCAGACACAGTCACCATTATAGCTTCACATCCATCTACCTTCCCACCTGACTCTATCCTGACAAGGAGACGAGTCTAGAGAAATTCCTCCATTTTTAACTCGCTTCTTCGATCAAGCTACAATCTTTGCTATCTGTGTTTGCCTCCTCCATCTCCTCCATCCATCTGCGTACTGCATCTGAGTACTCCAGGGCCTAGATCACGATGGTCCATTGGCTATAATGTATGCTCTAACCCTAATCAAACCCAACCATGTCAGATGTCGGAAAAACATCTTCCAGTAGGCTTCAATGGTCCAACTCTTCACATTCTACATTTCTATTAGGGGTGCAACGATACTCGTATCGATATTGAACTGTTCGATACAGTGCTTTCGGTTCGGTACGCATATATATCGAACAATACAACATTTTTAATTTATTTTATCAACTTTCCTTCTGACGATGCTGTCTGTGTTGAGCGCTCAGTGGATCTGCGCTCGACAGTGCAGCCTAGGCGGAGTAGTCCAACGCAGATTCACTGAGCGCAGGGCAAGCTAGCGAGACAGACGTTAAGCTCTCCTTGCAACATGGCAAATTGAACCTCCCCCACCCTCATTCAGATCTGGCGTTTGGAACTATTTTGGTTTTCATGTGACGTATGACCCTGAAGGTAAGCGAGTCATGGACAAAAGTAAAACAGTATGTTGGATGTGCCACACAATGCTCAATTACATTGGTGGGAACTAGTGCGTTAGCGCAGTTAGCTGTGGGAACACAACGAATATGACTGCACATTTACTCCGACATCATCCTAGTGCAAAGACAAGTGGAAGCAGACAAAAACAAGCACGCATGGTACAAACTTTACCCGAGTCATTTAGACAGCCGTTAGCACAGGATTCTCCTTATGGGGACCTGATATGTTTAATATGCTGCTGAGAATATAGCCCAGAAGAAGCGTATAGTATAGCTTTTATTTTGGAAAGAGCCATTTCTCTGTAATAAACTCTCTTTTCCAAAGAAGAGTGATTTCTCGATCAGATAGATTTATTTTTTTATTACTTTGTTGTTTCAGCAACATTCAATTTAAAAACTGTATTTTTGAGTTAAAATATATATTTATCATTTTAAAAAATGACAAATTAAAAAGGCATGAACATTTTTTTTTTTGTATTGAAAAAATATCGAACCGTGACACCAAAGTATCGAACCGAACCGTGAATTTTGTGTATCGTTGCACCCCTAATTTCTATCGACATCAATTCTAGTTTTACTCACTAATTGCAATAAATGCATAGTTTAAAAT
Organism: Astatotilapia calliptera; assembly: GCF_964374335.1. Taxonomy (NCBI): domain Eukaryota; kingdom Metazoa; phylum Chordata; class Actinopteri; order Cichliformes; family Cichlidae; genus Astatotilapia; species Astatotilapia calliptera. Next base: position 3,467,995 of record NC_137422.1, on the reverse strand, counting down.
GAAACTCTGACCTTTTCGTCTGGACTTTGCAGCACTGATTGTTGCAGGAACTAAGCAATATGTTCAATTACACCCCGTCCTCCAAAAGCCATGTGAAGCAACTCTCTAGATCTTCACAAATCACTAAGAGTAGATGGTCCCAGACCCAGGAAGTTTCCTTTTGTCTTCTTGATTGCTCAGAACTCTGCTGAACACCACTTATAGTTTCTACAGTTGATACTGATGTGTAGATATTCAAGTACAGCATTACAAGCCAATGTGTGTTTTCCATCCTGCAGTTCATCCTCTTCTGCTGGTAGGTGTGGAAGAGATCAGAGTAAACAAAAAGGGCTTGAATTAGGCTACTCGAAGCCACTAAGTGTTTTAGAGAGCCTCTCTTTGTGTAGCTAAAACCAAACAGCCACAACTTAATCACAGCTCTCTCTTTCAAAGGCCCGTATTGTGGGACAGATAGGGACTCTAGCCAATTAAGGGTTGACCTCGCATCAAGGAGCATGAATGGGTCACAAGGAGCGTTCTCTTCTGGCTGTGGGTAATTGTGGCCGGGCTGAATGCAGATGGCAGCTGGCAGAGAGAGATCAAATCTGAACACAGATGGGCAGCACCAATAAACAGCCACTAAACTGACTATTTTATGTAATAATGTTTCAGCCATTAGGCAGTTACTTTTACTTCACTACAGTTACCAAAACTAACCATCGACGATAACAGGACGTACAACAGCACTGGGCAGTGAAGTTGAAAGTCAGCATTAGACACAGTTTGATTATTTATTTTTTTATTTTTGAGTTTATTAAATGTTCAGTTCAGCCTGTAGATCTGCTGTCATGTCAGAACAGGCAGAACCTGAAGAACTGTGGAGGAAATAGCAGAAAATAGTAGGGAAATATGTAAATTATCGTTTCATTCACATCCATCAGGCTGGTAATCGAAAGAGGTGAAAGACTATTTTGCTTCTAAGGGATGCACTTAGGCAAATAAACACCTTATTTTAACAGAAAGAACTCAACAATGTCTGCTGATTTAATTTCATGTCATATTTTGATACACTGAACTTTGGTGAACAATGAGGAACAAATGTAATTTGATGAATTGGATCCAGATTAGCAGTAATAGATGGGTGGATGTTACTCTGATAAAAAACTGAACAAACAAACAAAGGCAGTCGCTACTTTACATTTCTCAAATCCAATTCAATTTGAGGCTTTAGCCAAACATTTACAAATGCATGTGTATGGATAAGAAACACTTTCATGTTATTTTAAATAGACAAAAAGCTCGTCATCTGAAGCATGAATGCCTTTCATGTAACACTGCATGTCTGCTGCAGGTCCTGCAGTCATGCGACTGTGTCCATGTGTGCATGTGTGTGTATGCGTGTAATACTTTTTCTGCTACATTTCCTGCTTCGACTTCTGCATCAGAGAAAAACCATGTTCCTCCAGCACACAGCGTGTAAGACATGAAGCTCGATGCCACTGTCCCACCCTGGGATCTAATTGGCTGTGCTAAAATGCCAGTCAAAATCAAACGAGCAACTGGGACCAATTACAAATGATTACATCATTGCCTAGTTTGCCATTCAGACTTGTACAATAGCCAAGGTATCATCACAGCTCATCACAAAGTCTTCTCCTCCATTTCACCCTTTTAATGATCAACTTGCTCATATCTGTTCTTGTTTATTCTTTGGTTGCTCATTCCTTTTTCAGGATTTCTGTTTTCAGCCCCCCCTTTCCCCTCCCTCTCTGTTCATCCGTCCCCTCCCCCCACTGGCTTGCATTCATCCTCCATGCATGCTTCTCCCCCTCTCACTCTCTCTTTCACTCCATCCTCTTCTCTGCCCCGCCCACCTCCCTCTCTAATTCCAGATTTGCTTGAAGCACCGTCTTTGTTTCCATGCCGATTGTATGGTGTGTGTGTGTGTGTGTGTGTGTGTGTCCGATGAGATCTGCTGGTAGGCTTCCAGAACTAAAGAACGCTGCAGGACTCTGAGATGCTGGGTTGTATTTTTAGCGGGTGCTCGGGCTCTTCTCAGCTCTCCCAGCTCCTTGTTAGGTGAGGCCTGCTCGAGCTGAGCTGATATACTTCTGCTAACCTCCCCCAAAGCCCCCTGAGTCCTCCACTGCCGGCACAGCCACTTAATCTCACTCATTTACTTGTAACTGGTACGCTCAGTTTCACTGCAATTCCACATGTTTGTGAAACATACGTTGTGCCATATGGTCCTTTTTTTCCAAAGTAACAGACATTGCACTACAGTTATGTTTAATGGTTCTTACAGGACATAAGACCGCTTGTAACAGTAACAAATAACAAACCATCACTTTCAGCCATTTCTTTGTGAGTTGGGAATAAATGCTGTGGCAATGTGTGTGTTTTATCTCTGCAATGATGTGCTAGGGTTGGAGTGGAGTCCCAGGGGTCATTAGACAGTGTATGTATGCTTGATGACCTTGTATGTTTTATTTAACCCACCCTAACCTACCTGCCCAGTGACTGCAGGGTGAAGGTGCTGTCAGGTCTTCTAAAAGCTTGTGATTAAATCAAATTAGAGACTATGCATGTCTAGATTTACTCTGAAGTATCACAGACATCAGACACTGCATCTTTAAAAACTAAGAGTTGTGTTTCTACAAAACCCTCTCAGATCTCGCTGGCACATGGGAGACAGAGTGGTTTTCTTCATTTGTTATCCACAGCAGGTGCTGAGCCCCGTTCACAGACTGGACCCGGCAGCATGTCTGTCGGTGTCACTGAACACCAGCAGCGCTGTGGAGGTGTTTGTGCAAGTCTGTGGGAGGGTTTTAGCCTGAAGGACAAAGGCTGCAACAGCACGGTCAAACAAGGGGACTTGACTTCGTTTACCCCCAACCTCCCACCCTGCTGCCTGCGCCTTAGGGCAGGAGACAGGATTTAAAGGGAGGGGAGAGGAGAAAAAGGGCGCGAGGTGGTGGGGCAGAAGAAGGCTGATGGGAATAAGAGTTTCTCTCTGTGTGACTTTATGTTCAGTGAAGATGTTTCTGAAGACTGAGTCATGACTGCAAAATCAAAGGGTTTCAGTGACGCTGTCTGTACAACACACAGCTCCGTACTCTGTGCCACACCAGTCACACTGGGACTGGACCAGCTGGACCAGCATAAGAGTCAAAGTGGTGGAGATATGGATCAACACCTCCAGGATAAAATCAGTTAGATGAACTGTGTCGAGTAAGAAAACGACGTCTGCACTTCTTCATGATACTCTGACCAGATCTTCCTTTCTTCTTTCTTTCCTCCTTGTTTCCTTTGTTACTTTCATCTTTTATTCCTCTTATCCCTTCTTTTCAACACATCCTTCCCTTCTTCTTCTTTTCTCTTTTTCATTCTTAAATTCCTCTTATTCTTTTTTCTTATTTCCATCTTCCCCTCTTTCCATTCTCTCATTTTTCTACTTCCTTCCCTGTTTCCCAACTTCCTTCCATCGTTCTTTCCTTGGTTTCGTTCCCGTTGTTTCTTCCTTTCAGTGAGAGACCGTCTAGGGTTACAGTTTGATTTCCAACTGTTCAAATTATAAATCTGTCAGGTAAATTTCAAAGATGCAAAATGAAAAACCAAATCCATCCATTCATCCGTCGCTTATCCAGAACAGCAGGAAACAAGTTGGAAATAAAATATATTTGAAACTTTTGGTGTGATTAAAGATTGAAGAATACATAAAATTAGCATTTTAACTGATATGCATCAAAAATTATTTAACTTTTTTTTCAGAATTGAGAAAGGCCTCTAAAACAGGAAATGCCATAAACATAACCGAAATAACAAATGTGCTCCCTGGCCAATCAAAACCTTCGCGGAAACCCTTTGTGTGCTTTCCCAGTCTGTTTGACTGGCTTTACTGTGTCATCATCACCTACATGAATGTCTGAATTCATCCACACATGCAGCGTGGTCTTGGACCATCTGGCAGGTGGTGTAATGAGGGTCACGACCTCCTGTTGCCCCCTCTCCCTCCATTATCAGGCTAACATCTTCACAACAGCAGCAATCTGGCCTTTTTCAGGCAGTGACAAAAAAAAAGAAAAAAAGCTGTTGCAGCGCTGCAAATGTATGAAAACACAGATGAGATGTCACGTTTTCACTGTGGACCACATGAAGTACAGAAACAAACTCCCACAATGCCATTTCTGTGAGTTACTGTGACTGAGTGTGCGGTGCTTCCTGTGTTGTTTGGTGAAATCAGCCGACACTCCCCGTACACCAGATGCTCAGATTAACAGCAGATTAAGGCCATTCCATCAGGGTGCTGCTTCCAGGGCCCGATTCACCCACCACCCACTCTCTTATTAGTTGCACAGGACCATAATTCACAAAGAGCATCTATCAGGGTGTCATACATGTGGAAACCAAACCCAGTTTACCCCTCAGAGCTATGATGTCCTCATTGTGTTCATCATTGCACAAAGCAACAATGAGGCAGATCATATTATTCAATCTTCACTTTCAGCAGTTTTATTCTGGTCTTTCACTGCGCTCAGTCTTTTTACAGTGAATGTGTTGGTTTCAGTGTGAGGGACAAATTCCTTCGCACCTATGCATCAATGCCGGTTTGAACCAACTGCACCCCGACGACGATATTAGCAAGCTGCCACGTACAAAGAGCCATGAGGCTGAACAGAAGGCACAGCAGAAAATGTGCCATTATTACAGTTTATCAAAACTTAGGCCCAATTTTCACACGTTTGCACATTTTGTCATATCTAGCAATGATGTCATTGTTCTCACTAAACATTGCCCATGCTCGCTCAGAGGTGAAGCGAGATAACGTCCTGAATAACAACTTTAAACTCAATCATTTTAAAAATTTGCATCCAGCTATGGGTGAATGTTTGGTAAAGACTGGCATTAGCTCCATACAAGTCTATGCATTTTACTTTCCTGTCTGGATTTTTTAAACAGCTTGTTGAGACGTAATGTTGCAGTCCTATTGGTTTTTACAACAAAAGATTTAAAAGATAGTATACAATAATACACAACACCTGTTGATTTGATTTATTCTCATTTTGCAGCCTTCGAGCTGAGTCTTAATTTTATGATTTGTCTAAACCAAGACGATCTCAGGTCACATCCCATTTCCTACAAACCAACTGTTTTCTGATGAGGTGCCTTTAAAAGACAAAAGAGCTCCTCTGCAGTCTGGCAGCTGCTGTGTTGGCTTACAGGGGTTACTTGCACAAAACTGACCTCATTACTTGAAACACTGGCCATGTTTAATATGGCCATCGTCCACTGATACAGAATTTGTATAATAAAATATATATACAAAGAAAACACGTCTGCTTGTGCATATGTTCAGTTTTGTGGTCGCAACTGCTGATATACTTTACATTCACATATTTGGGCAACCTGCAGCACTTGAGAGAAGAGGTCAAAGTTCATTACAGCCATCTAAACACTAAGAGCATATGCTTTTTAAAATCTCCACCAGCCTTTCTACTTTAACGCAGCACCACTGGCTGAAGCTCAAACCTTGACAGAGCTTCCATCTTGTTTTAGACGGCTGTAAACACTCACTACAGTGCCGTATTTTTCTCTTAAAATCCTTTAATTTTCTCAAAAATCTACAGTGTATGAATTCTGGTTGTGCTTTCTGACCTCGAACCAATTTTATGCGGTACACGGCGCTCAAAAATCTGTCAAAAATGTTTTAGTACGACTTTGGTAAGCTATGAAGCCGCACCGCTTGATGGATTGTTGGAGCACCGTAGTCAGGAGCCTCACGGAGTCATCTGGGTCCTAAACTCCGTCCGCCTCAGGTCCCAAAGTCAAACGAACACTGCGGCATCACTGAGAGTTAAAAACTGTCTAAATTCTTTCATCTTTAATAAAATGATCAGCGTTGCTGCTTTACCAGGTGTAACAATTAAGTTTAACATCCAGGCATCCATGAAAACAGAATTTATTAAATTTAACAGAGTTAGAAGTTAGCAGGAAGTTAGCTCGCTAGCTTCCACCTAAACATGATATAGCATGTTCTGACTGAGAGATTTTCTGAAAGAATTCAAACACACAGCTCTGCTATCACTTCCAACATAAATGAAGACAGGAAACTAAACAGCAGTGATGTTTGTAAGGTTACTGAAGTTGGTAGCTGGTATATAAGACTTCAATACTTGAAATGTGCAATTCACTTGTATTTTTATTTTTATTCCTATTTATTCTATTTATCCCCTTTGTATATTTTATTTATATATGTATCTGTATTTATATATGTGTATATATATATATATAATATTCTGCTCACGCTCTAACTTCTGTTGGTGCTGTGCTTTTCTTATCTTATCTTATAATGTTGTGCTACGTGATCGCTAGCAACACAGCTATGTTAGCATAACATAAACAGTGAAGCTGGAGGATGAACGCTAACTTCTTTCCACTTGATAAAAGTTAACGTGAGGGTTCCTGATGGTTAGAGACAAATGCAATCACATGGCAGGATGCTGTAAACGGACCAAACTTCAGTCAGGAGAACAACTGAGATAATCCATCCACAATACGAGGTTAGTCATTAATATACTGCAACAACATGGGAATAGAGCAGCTGCAGAGAATTCAACATTAATGAATCAATGGTACGGAAGTGGAGGAAGCAAGAAGAATGAGCTGAGTAAAGTTTGACTTATCTGACTGTTTTGTTTCGCTTAATGCACCTTATGGTCTGAAAAATACGGTTAGTCATTTTAACTTTGTCTTCATAACTGACTCATAACTATCCCCTAAATTCCCTTGTATATACTGAACAATGAGCTCAACCTAATTTTCCCATCTTCCTAAGACCTGTTGCCACTGATTAAGTCCAGTTCTTAAGTAATGGGGCTTACCTCAGCCTCCCCCTCCGAATCTCCCTTCCTTCAGATTGGCTTGTTGAGAGCCGCTCTTCCACTGAGACCATTTGTGATGAAGGGTCAGTGAACAGTAGATGGATGAATTGAAAGGCCAGATGCATCTTTCAGGTTCTGTGTCAGGCCTTTGCTAACACTGTTAATCTGCTGTAGACAGGTTGTTTGTTTGTTTTTTATCCTCCACTTGTCCAATTTACTCAGTGTTAATAATACACTACACACCATATACAGAGATGCCAGATTTTTAGCTAATAACATTTTGGGAATCACATTATTGGTGCAAAAATACTATGTTAAGCCTTTCAAACTGTGTTGCCTTCATTCTTAAACAATCCCCTTAAGAAAGTCACCTACTGTAAGTTATTGTAAGCAGCTACTAAAGTGCCTTTAAAATGTCAAATATGTTCTTTGGCAGATTGTCTGATACATGCAGACACAGCACTGATTCATCCTTCGAGTTCGGAGCCTTTTTATGCTCGAATGATTCATAGGACAGTGTTGAGTGGCTTCAAACCAGTTGGGTGACCTTCTTATTGGCTGCACCCTGTCTGTGTGTTTACTGCAGAGAGGCTGCGGCCAGCTTTTGCTGTAATGCAGCACTACGCCCCAGCAGTCCTAATGCCCCAATGCAAGTCACAGAAGTGCAGCAGGCCCTTAAAATGCTGCAAAACAACACACATGGATGTGCAGACACACAGTGTAGAGCCAGTGTACTACTTCTACTACTGTGTGATAGGATGTGAGTTTGCTTTAGTGTATATCAGAAAGGGTTGAGGAAGAGTTTCTATTCAGATGTATGACTTTTCTTACCTCCAGACTGTCACAGTCGCAGGCACACACATAATCCTGGGATCACCCTGCCAGTGCTACCCGTAAAGTGAGTATAGTGGGGTTTCTCACGCCCCCTAATCTGATTATGCCACATGATTGGATGTTTCACTGTGACTGCAGGCAGTGAGTTCCAGGGGACGCATCTCATCTGCACGCGCCACCGCTTACGAGCCATCTGGGTGGACTAGATGCCGAGTGAAAGTCAGATAGGACCTCTCCCAGATTCTTGACCATCTGCACAGCTGGCTACAGCAAAAGGGATATGAAACAGCAACAAGCGGCCGCAGCCTGTCCCTGATGCGCTTAGGTAATGCTAATGAGCAAAGAGCAAAAACCTCATTAAGGTTTGATGCCTAACAGGACCTTCCAACCATGACTGTGTCCTCTTTGCCATGAAATCGCTTGGTACCAGAAGCACTTGGTCATTCCATCATGCACTAGTCAGGGGTTTTAGGAAACAGAGTGGAAGAGAGTTTATTTATCTAATACGAGATACCGGAAAGTTCATATTGCTGCAAAATGAAGTGAGGGCCAAGCGTGCGCGCAAGGCTGGATCAGAGAGAGAAGGAAGTAAAGCCGCTCTTCAAATGGTAATTTCCCCTGCTTCACTCCTGGACGCTCAAAGTGCTGACTCAGGGGGAAAGTCCAGATTGCTTTTGGAACAGGATGAAAGAGTTTTAAGAAGAGGGGGAGAATTTATGCTCAATTTCATTAAGTTTTTGGCTGAAGAAAGAGGTCAGCGGGACCTTAAGGGGCTTATCTGGAGCCATAGGCTATTCCTGTTCGATTACCAGCTATTGATGAAGGCCTTAAATTGGTCTCTGTTCAATATGACAGCAGGTGAAGTCGGGCTATCAGGCGTGTAAGGAAGTGGGAGTGGATTAAAAGAGGAGATTGCAGATATGCCTGGTGGCCACCTTCAGCTACGTGAATGAGCAGCTCTGTGTGAGGCTGTGTGCTACCTCTGCTGGAAAAACCTGTGTAGGTTTGGATTTCAGTCAGGTGCTTCAGTTATTATTAAGCTAAGGCACGAGAGCTGCAGGAACTGGAAAAAACAGAACTGCGGTATTATGTTTTTCTGCAATTTGACGTTATATTAACCACTGTGACATCACCCACTGGTTAGTGAAATGTTGAGCCTTGAGCTGAGTACCATCAGGATCTGGATGTTTTGAAACCAGAAATGACACGTAAGAGTGGCTCTAACTCAGAAACAACGGGACAGTGAAGACTCACACAATAGAGAGACAAAGCTACCCATTTTCATTCTACTGGGGACCATGATTAACAAACTGAACTCCACGGAAATGTCACGACTACAGCACATGGCTGCCCCTCCCCAAGTATGGTGGAAGGTCTCTTCCTGTTAAAATGGAGTTCTTCCTTGCCACTGTCGCCAAGCAGCTCTCACAGGGTTTTCTCTTTAATGCTTTTGCCTTGAGGAGGCTGTTGGTGCCACTTGACTCTAAATACATAAAACTGAGAAGTGTTTCTCCTGAACAGTCACCAAACACCACTGAATGATGGAAGCTCTCTTGTGTGGGCTCTCCTCAGCATCTTGACTAATCAGCACCTTCTCTGGGCACCAAGTAGTTCGTGGGGAGACTGAGGCACGGGACCTGCCCTTTGCCTCTTATTGCCTGTAGGAGACACAGGCGAGTCCCTCAGAAAGGGCTGTGTGGGTGCCAGGGCATCAACGCAGCCACTTCATTCTTTGCAGTCTCATGTGTCCTGAATGCTGAGCTAAAGGACAAAATAAGCCGTGTAGGGGACGGCTCAGCTGCTGTTTGAATTACTTTAGAAAAATTATTCACCTTTGCAATCAGTTTCTTTAGTAACAAAAAGAAACAAAAAACTTTAAATGTAAATAAAAACCCTAAATTAGAGTCATGGAAAATGTTTAATTAATAAATGAAATGATTAAAAAAAGAAATCAACCCACAGATTTTAATTTGAAAGCTTTTAATGTTTAGAGGCGAGACGCGGCTTCTCTCTTTGGTTCACATCTGCACCGACAGTGTCAAATAGCTAGCAGCACCTCTGCTTCACTACCTTTCATGCTGTACAGCAAAGGTTCACCATCTCTAATCACAACAAGTGCTCCAACGTCATCATGTTGATGATTAGGATCAATAGCGTCGATGGCAGACATCATCAAGACTTTGTCACATGAGCTCGATAGTGTACTCTGCAGGCAGGTGGAACCATCATGGCAGGTGGCAACGTGGTCCACTTTCAACAACATGTAGACATGAACGTATCAACTTGTCTGGTGCACAAATGTGCTGTATATTTAAAGCTGACAATGACACAATCAGCAGCAATTTAAGGACAATTATCTGGCTTTGCAAACACTCTGCAGGAGTTGACCAGAGACAAACAGGACATGGGTCTGTAATACAGCAGAGGTAATGGAGCAGAGCAGAGGAGGCCACGATTAGTCGACTAGTCACGATTACGTCGACTATCAAAGTCGTCGACGACTGATTTACTAGTCGACACGTCGTTTGAAGATTTGTAAGATCACAAAAGACGCAGGAATGAGTAGTAGGACTTAAGAGTGTAATAACGGACTGAAACAGAAGATGGCAGCACTGCATGTACAAGGATGCCAGCTGCCGTTAAACCCCGAAGAAGAAGAAGAAGCTGTGTCCCAGAATTCATAGCGCAGCCCAGCTCAGTTTCCAACAATGGCGGCAGCTAGTTAGTTTTAATGTTACTCTTATTATTCTTTCTGGGTCACAAAATAAACGTTTAGCATATTTTCAGGCGAGAATGTAGCTGTGCAAACCTCAAATATCTGCTCAGTTTATCAGGACACCACATATTTTCAAAAGCGCGCCAACGTTTTCAGAGACGTCTGTTACCCACTAGCTTGATAGCTAGCCGGGGGCAAGGCTCGCTAGAGCCTGTGAGAACACCGGACTCCCGGCAAATCGTTTTCAAACCCACCGCTGTCTTTCGCTACTCAGGTTAAATATATATAAGTCACCTAGATAACTTAAAGTTATATAAAGTTAAGATAAAGTTATAGTTTTTACACAGCTGAATAAACGTCAAGCAGACAGCTGATCATCAGAAGTGTGAGATGCTCGAGAATATACTCCGGTGTCCCGTTATATTTTAGATAGCAAGGAGTTTATTAAACTTCACCGAAACAATCTGCAAATGTCATTAAAATTTAATAAACTATCATCTTGTCTTTATTTTTAGTTAGCACCTTAAAAGCTTAAAGCTGTAAGCTAATGATAGTTATATAAGAGCAGATGCTGCTGGTGCAATAAGCTGTACGTTTTATGCATGATCTGATTAGTCGACTAATCGCAAAAATAATCGGTGACTAGTCGACTATCAAAATAATCGTTTGTGGCAGCCCTAGTTGCATTGAAGCTGGAGGCTGAAGGGAAGCAGCAGAAAGTTAAAAAGCACATCTCCGACTTTAAAGACCTTAAAGAATTAAGTGAAAAATAACAGAAATTTGATCTAATTATCCATCTCGCTGTGGTAACTAACAAGAAGGTTCACCTTTACAATTACAAGTGAATGTTTCTGGGGTCTGAACATGATCATCTGGTCTAAGATACTGTGATGGACTATGATTCCACAGGTGACCAAAAAGCATCTTTCCGAGCGCGTGCTTACCATGTAAAGCTATCACCAAGATGAAGCGTAATTTATGGTCCCAAAAAGCTGTCTGCCTGCATACACAAAGAACAGAGAGGTGAACATGCTCCATTTCTAGTTTGCTTAACGTGTTTTCAAATTCCACTCGAGCTCTGAGAGTAAAAGACGCCATCTTCCTTGCAAACTACAGGAAACCACAGCAATCTGCTAGAAAATGCACAGGTGTAACCTGTTCATGTCTGGAGTTTAATACCTTTAATATCTCAAATACTTTTTATCATTCAGTATCGCTTGGAAACAGAAAATAAACAAACCTGATAAAACTTGATGAGAAAATTCCAGAAAGTATTTAACATTAAAGACTAATGGAGACAAAGCTGAGTCGGTTTAGTGAAAATCACAACATCAGGAATGAAGTGTAAACCAGCAGAAGTCACACTCGCAGTGATCTACACTCGGAGCTTCATCCACCTGAAGTCAGTCGCACAGCTGATAGTGACCGACAGCCAACAGGCATCAAGCTAAACTAAATCACATCGAGCTGTCTCAAGGCGGCCCAGGAACAAACGAGCACTGCATGTCTTTGTGCATCCGTGTGTGTGTGTGTGTGTGTGTGTGTGTGGGGCAGCTAATTGTATCACACAAACAGCATCTTTTCGATGAGCTGCAGTGTAATAAACAGACTTTGTTCTTCCGATTTCCCACGCTTTCAAAGACTCCGTTTTATCTGATCTACAAATTGTTCTCTTTCTTTTCTTGCATCACTAATTCACTTAACACATCTGCAAGCAATGTCCACACGTCTGCTTCTATCTTCACCGTGGTCGCTCCACGTACATCTCTCCCTCCCACATGGAAATCAACTTTCAGTAATCACACATGTACCAGAGCCCCGCAACCTCGTCCTCTGTCCCCGCAGAACGCACAAACATAAAAATTACACAAAAAAATAGATACATAAAAAAAATCTGCAATTTAGCTCATTTATGCACCCATGTTTAATTCAGTATGAAAGTCTACTGCATTTTGAACTTCTTTATGCACATGCTGGTCTGTCGCCATGTAAAGGTGAGAGGGGGAGGGGTTTAAGTACAGCATGTAGCGCTGAAGGAACCAACAGCGACCTGATGACAGCTTAGCTGCAACAAACACTTCCGAGCAAGTGTTGTTACAATAATACCTCAAACTACAGCCAGAGTTTAATTTACTATTTCTGTGGGGGGGGGGGGAAATCAGACTGAACTTGTGAGATGAAGCTGTGGATAATCTGGCAGACAAAGAGGCATTAGCCGGGCTGGGAAGATGAAAATAGTTCTGGCTCCCAGTGATGACTCATTCAAGCAGCAGGAGTTCAAAGACAGTCTTGAGCTGAAGAACTGAGAGAGAGAGAGAGAGAGAGAGAGAGAGAGAGAGAGAGAGAGGGGGAGAGACAGCAAGACAGAGCACAGGCGTGAGAGTGAGCTATGTAAGGAGAGAGAGAGATCATGGGGGGTAGTCTCTTGCTCATTGTTTAATGTTTCAGGCGTAACACCACCCCCTCTTAAGGGCTGAGCAGAGGGGCGCTGAGATCCAGCGTGAGGATACCGCCAACCAGCCACAGAAGAGAGCATTCCTCCGGTTACCATGGTAACGAGCCCTCAGCTGGGAAGGGAAGCAAGTGCCAAAAGGATGCACAGAAGAGAAAGAGGGGGTAGAGAAAGAAGACGAGAAAAAGGAGGGGTGTATGACACCAGCCGTAATTTTGATGATCCTAAATCCTGCCTGCAGAGAACGACTCTGCCAGCAGCACTGTGAGGACAACAGGATCACTCCTGGTTCACATTATGCTCACACATTCTAATTAACAAATATTGTACATTTTAGTTTGTGTTGAGGCCAGACTGCATGAGTCCCTGTTTTTTGGATTTTGGTGAGGGGGGGACTTGTTTATCCTGGGGGGCTGATTTTATAGATTTTCTTTTAAAGCTTCCAGCTTTTTCTTAAATTTTATACATAAGCATCGACTTGTGGTGGATTTTATTCTCCTTTGTGCATTTTAATTGATAATTCTCCACCTACATGACTCTGTTTTACTGCATTTATTATTTTTGTAAAACGCTGTGTAGAATTGTTAGCATTATTCTATCAAGACATCCCTCTGTATGCACACGAGGCAGCACAGACCTCTGCTGTTTTACATTCAACAAAGAATAATGAAGCAAAGTCTAATAAAATATAGTGAAGACCCAGAAAAAGCACTCACAGTAATTTCTCATGATCTAAGCACAACGCGCGCACACACACACACACACACACACACACACACACACACACACACACACACACACACACACACACACACACACACACACACGCAGTGAGAATGATGGGAGTGTTACCACCTGCAACCTGCTGATAATGAAGCTGTATTTCAGCCACCTAAAGGCAGCCATCTGTGGTGGGGCTGTCCCTGCTTCTTACACCCCCACTCCCACACAGACACACACTCACACACACAGGGCCCAAGGGACTACTGTCCTTGGGATGCTTTACATCCACATGACATTCATTATAACACAACTGGGAAACATGTACACAGAAAATCATTTTAACATTATGGTCAAATAAAAATAACTGTTGCTGTCACTCCTGCACTTACAGGATAGTGAGCTACCAAACACACATATGCATACAGTGTGTGTGTGTAGAGAGAGGAAAGAAAAGACTGGCAGCTTTCAGTCTTGCAGTGAAAAGGAAACGAACAGCCACTGTCACAGGAGGAGCGATGAAACCATGACAACATGCCAAATGTTGGCCAACACTTAGAAAATGAGCGCTGTGTGGAGCCTGGGAAACCAGTGTAAGAAGAGAAATACTTCACCGCACACACATGAAAACAGACTGACTAATTGTTGAGAGTCAGCACAGCCTCTCGCCACTGAGCTCTGACCAGCAGACACACCATGAAGGCATTGTTCCAACTCCAGAAGTGCAGGAATAAAGCATTCATCACAGTGGGAGCTTCAAAAGTGAAAAAAAAAAAGACTTTAAATGTTCAAAGAAGCGTCTGTGGTCGCACAGACAGCAACGCACTTTGCATCATATCAGTGTGAAAACACAGTTTTTCCTCATCTATGAGAAAGGACGGCAAAGCAGCCCAGAGGACAAGCAACTAAACAACAGCAACGGCTGTTACTGTCTATGAATCGATTAAAGGCCCGTTCAGTTAAACGATTGCTGTTTGAGTCTGTAAAATGTCTAAATAAATGGCTTTCTACAAAAGCCATCCTGTTGCAGCTCTGGGCAAGTGTGTCACACATCCAATCAGGTGGACAGCCTTCAACAAACGCCTCTAAAGCAGGGAAAGCCCTCCACTAACCGACTACAGAAAAGAATAAATGAATGTTCTAGATGTATGAAGTATCTTGCCTGAAAAGGCTTCACTTTGAGCATCCTGGGAAATACAATTCAATTATTATTTGTTCATGTTTCCCCTCATTGAACCACGAGCAAGTGTCCTGGCAGCAGTGGACACATACACACAAATACACATAGAAAAACACACAAAGTGTACAAGAGCTACAGCCACGCCAGGTTTCCACAGGATGCACGAGGTGATTCCGAACAAACTCCTTGTTTCACCGGGCCAACGATCCAAAAACATTCCAATAATGAAGATGGGAATCCTAATTTTGACAGGATGGAATCGCAGGATGTTTGCCACTTTGGTTAATCGCTTATAAGGAAAAGTGAAGAGACTTTGAGATGATTGCACATTTTCTGTCATCTTCTGTCATTCACTTCCTGTTCAAAGGGAGTTCTTTTGCTCCACTGTCACCAAGTGCTTGCTTATAATCAGCTGTACGGCTATAACTCTACAATAGTTACTTATAAAGCGCCTTTAGGTGACTGTTGTTACGAGCAGACCTGATATAAATAAACTCATGTGAAATATAAAGAGCCATGCAAACATTTGCTTCAGTTTATCCAACTCAGTGATGCGGGTGGACTCATGCTCATAGTCACACCTACAGCCAATTTAGAATCAGTTAACCTAGCATGCATGTCTCTGGACTGCTGAAGGAAACTGGGGAGATTATAGAAACTCCACACAGAAGAGGCTCAGTTGGTGTGTGGATTCAAACCCTGGACCACCTTGGTGTGAAACAACAGTGCTGACCTAAAGCTTTAGATAATTACATTGTCACCAAAAACTTTCATTTATTAGTTGGAAACAATCACATCTTATGTTGTACGTCTGTCCTTTCCAATTAATCTTCAGAATCATACCACAAAGCTGATACATGGCGATTCTGCACAGCGAGTATGCCACTTGTGCAGAGAGGGAAGCACACACAAACAGACTAACAAAAAGCGTGGGCTTGTTCTGCACTTGTGTAGGAGGTTTAATGATGTGCGGACTTCCCCATCTGCCAGCTCAGCACCAGCACTTTAGATTTATACGAAGAGCCTTTCTTGCAGTGCTGTCGCTTCACCACGCCAGCACACACATGCACTCCTGCATGAATCTTCATTTCTACAAGCATATGCACTCAACCACTGTATCCAGTTACAGAGAAGCACTCACAGGGTCACTTGATGTACGCACTGGACAGCACCACTACTGGTAGTGGCTCTTTTAAGCCAGAGAAGATGATGGCACGGGAAAAGAGAAGGCGACATGTGTCTGTGATATCGTACCTCTTTCAGAGGTCAGTGACATGATAACCTGAGGGGTAGATTCTTGCAAGTTTTCACATGTTAACTGTGAAAAATGTCATCAGAATCAGGTTAGAGTGCTGTCTGAACCTTGCTCGTAGCACCCCTCAGCTGTCACAACAGGAAACACTCTGCTTGGATTGAGGTGGTGCAGAACCACCAACCGCTGGCTGTAAACTCAGCTCGCCGCTATCCTCGCCATTCCAATATCTCGAATGGGCATTGTGCAGACTTTGTACCAGGAGCTGGCACATTAATGTCCTGCTGCGCTGGACATTTTCACATGAAGCTTTGCAGGTAATGTCTAGAAAACTTCAGAAATGCAGAACATCTCAGTGCTGTTTTTGCCTGTGAAGAGCAGTGTTTCCACATAATTAGATTCTATTTGTGGCAGCAGGAAGAGCGCATGCACATGTGAAAGGAGGCGCACCAGAACTTCCTTAAATAAATCATTAAGTAATACTGCAGAGTGACAATAAACAATGGAGCAATAAACAGCCACTGCTCCAGCGTGGCGACGAAGTCCGACTCAACCATCTGCAGCCTCTGTGAGTTCAGCGAGTTCAGGGTCTGGTGAGAGAGACTCCTCCAGCTCGCAGTGAGCTCCACAACAGAAGAAAGACTGCTGAGCCAAGCTGAAGTCCAAGATGATGGAGGTGGTGTACAGAGGTAGCTACCTCTGATAGGACAACAGCAAGCTTCTCAGCATCCAGAACCTTCAAAATAAGAGCAAGTGGATTGAAAAATGAGCCACAAGAACGCTTGGGCTATAAGTATCCTTGATATACCTGGGCAGCAGACGTCCCCATCCTGTTTCAGCATATGTGCAACACTGAAAGACAGCCATCACAACAAGAACGGATGTGATGACATCACGCCTTCTTAGTCGCGCTGAACAGCAGCTATTATACTGCCGGTGCCACAGAGAGAAGGAATGGAAAAGAATGAGGTTGTCCGCTTTCAATAGAAGGAAAGCTCTTACACGCAAAGTCGACTCCTACTATAAATAGAACTAATATAAAATTTGGAACTTTAGTCGCCTCCAAGTTCTTTGTTCACGAACAAATCAAATTATCTGGGTTGCTTTGTGTGACAAATTGCTCTTGCAGCTTTATCCCATCTGCTAAACAGGAGAATTCTGTGAGTAATACAGCAGCAATGTGGGGCTGTTACAATCCAACTCCAGCAAGCAGCTAATTGGCTGCTTATGAATTATTCACCCCCCTGAGGGAACTGAGCAGTGCATCGGGTCTACCTGCAGGAACTGGAGGGAGAACCTTTATAGTTTCTAGACGCATGTGATCACAGATGGTGGGGCATCCGAAACAGGGAACCAGGCCAGAGCAGCCACATTACTGTCACAGTACCTGAGAGGCGATTCTGATGCAGTGACAACACAGTGCAGTGACTTTGAGCTGCAGATGAAAATCAGCCTTCTGCCTGATGTCTCATTAATATGACTGTGATGACATCACCTGGCAGCTTGACGGGGATACCTGAACAATATTTTCAGTGTCCATCCCATTTAGGCTCTTTTAGCTATAAACTAAAGATTAAATAATAAACACTTCCAGATCATTCGCAGCGTTGCCTCGAACTGCAGTCTCCAAAATGGCCAAAGCACCGAAGCCCTGAAACAGTCCAGTCCACCAAAATGACTCATAGTGCAGCTGAAAATGATACTTTGCAGGAGCAAAGAGTGATCATCACCCACTGCTGTTCTCCATACTGAACACATTCTATGTACAGAGCAGCAGGACCTCAGTGCAATAAGCCGATGATACCTACGCTGCACCAGCCAATGCAGGGATGTGTTGCGTTGCAGCTGCGGTATGTGTGTGTGTGACAGAGAGAGAGTGAGGGAGAGAGAGCAGGGACCGGACAGTGCAGCATCACCGCTCTGCCTCTCCTGCAGAGAGCAGCCTCAGCACAGCGGGCCCATGTGACAGATGGACGCTGGAACGGAATTAGAGACAAGAAAAATCAGAGGGGCCCATCATCATCATCATCATCAGCCCTCTCTGCCTGACAACAAGGATTAAAGGCGCACCGCCACCAACACCACAATCACCACCACCATTATGATCAGAAGAGAGCAGCAGCTCTCTCCCCGCATCCACCAGAAACATCCGCAACTAGCACACGTTTCCTCCCATTTCCCGCATTCGGGACACGCAGGACGCAAAACTGCATCACCCGGCATGATGTCAGCGGGGCAGGTGCGGTGACGCCGAGCGCGGTCCTCACAGCACCCACGCGTGATGTGGGAGCTTTCACTAACCTGTCTGTCCTTTGCCCAGCGTCTTCTCCAGGCGGTACGGTCCCACATAGTTGGCGTAATGCCCGCTGTTGGCGTCCTTGCCCGAAGAAGACATTTTTGGCGTGAAACGACTCGCGGGGAGGGATTTCTTTAGCAGGGGTCCGAGCGGGACGCGTCTCTGGGGCGAAGAGAGCAATTCCACGGAGCAGTGGAGTTCGCCTCGGTCACAGCTCCAGTCTGTGCTGTGCTGCTGGTGGCCGCTGCAATATTAGCGATCCTGTGTGTGCGCCTGTTAATGTGTATGTATATGTGCATGAGTGTGTGTGTGTGTGTGTGTATCCACGTCCGTTGCTAACAGTCCTCCGCCGATTCCCTCAGTGCGGCTCAGATTGCGGTTTTGAATCGGGGTGTCATGATGTTCACGCCGGAGGAGCGGTGCGCTGCAGCCCCGTTGGGTGTGAGCTGATGACGGGACAGCTACTGCTGCTGCCTGGCGCCCCAGCAGCCTGCGTCAAGTCACAGCTGATGCCAGGAGAGTACTTCCGGCTCCACTGTACAAGGTAAAATGTCAAATATGAATCAAATGTTTTTTTTATAAGCTTTTATGGTCTTATTTGCAAATTTCTTTTCCTATTTATAAACCAAGAAGGTCCACAAAATGCAACAAAAGAGAAAAAAGCATCATTTCCGGTGTTTTGATGCTTTTGTTTCTTGTTCTTCAGAAACTCTTTTTCCTGGAATGGTAACCTTTTGGTTTCTCACTGTAAATGACATGTTTCACCAATACGCAGATGCGCTAACTAACTTAAGTTCCTTTGATTTTCCATGAAAAAACCTTGGACTGATTCAGCACTAGAGGATAGATCTGCACCAGTGTTTATTTTTTTGTTATTACATGTTCAATTCTAAAGTGTAAGGGTTCATTTTAAGCCTAAAAAAACCAAAAATGATGTTTAAAAATGATTTTGAAATCATAATATCTTCTGATTCAAATAATATTATCTCTTCTTATTCTGGCAAAGCTGTGTTTTGCTGAATTTATTATTTTTCTCTTTTAAAATTCCATTTATAGTGTCTGGTTTTAATTTGAAGGGCAGTTCTGACTTCCGCTTCCATTCCCGCTTGACGCAGCTGCTGTAATTATGAAGCGCACATGCGCACATATCTGGCATGGCAAGGATTTTCAATTGAATTTGGCTTGAGGGAGGCAGTGGGGGATAAAAGGCTGCCACTGTTTAAAAGTTCCTTTAAAAAAATAAAAATATAAATAACTGAGATACGACACAAAATAAAATATAGTGAAGCACAGAGACATCCAGAAATGTTCTTTGCACTTGTTCATCTCATTTTTCTTTTCGTAATCTTTTAATTGATTTCTGCTGTAACCACTGCATTCTGTCAGACACTCAGTTGTTAATTGAAGGTGAAGAATCATTATGTTTGACTGTGGGTGGTTGTGGTTGTGTGCGTGGCGGTGGAGTACGACTAAATGTTACATGCTGGGACACTCTCACTTGATTAAACCAGCAGTTGGTGACAAAGACCATCTATCTGTCTCATCACTCCTTCACAACAAAGGCCTTTTGACCCAGCACGCTCAGTGGCAGATGGGCCCCCCACCTCCTCCTACCTTCCCTCCCACTTGTCCTTCTGCCTCCTCCTCCTCCCCCAACACACACACACACACACACACACACACACACACACTCTGTCAAAACCATGTCCCTAACAAAGACTGGCAGGGATGAGTGAGCGATGGTGCATTTTATTGTGATCAGACCTGGCTGTTGGTTGAGACCTCTGTCTACAGATCAGTCATAAGTCCTCTCATAGACTCATGCCACCGTGCGCACTTCCAGTAGGATCGCACCCCTTTGATCCCCGGTGGCTGTAACACTGTTTAACAGCTGCAGACAGCTGTGGTGGTAAAGCTGCACCGTTCTAATCACCTGCAGTGAGTCTATGGGAGAACAGGACTGGCTGTTCAATGAGAACAAAAGTGCAAATAAGGTGTTGCGATAAGCTGACCCCAAATATCTTCTTTTTGTCTTCTATTCTTCATGTGGCAAAACTCCCATATTGCTACAACATAGCAATATGGGAGTTATGTCACAGAGAGGAAATCTCCCTACAATAATCGTGTCATGCACAGAGGCTGTGACTCTCTTGTTTACCTAGCGTGCTGCCCAGAGGTGAGGCTCTCTTTAAATTCATCAACTTGCTGAAAATGAAAGTGAAGTTGAAGCATGTTTTGGCACACTACAGGAGACCCTTCATGCATCATGGATCATGGATGGATAGCTAGAAAAATAGATAGATATACATATAATTAATAAATAAATAAAAAATACACGTAACATATAATGTAATTGTAAGGAGGTATTTCTGTAGCCTATTGATTACTAGATTACTGGAAAGGGGGTGGGATTAAATAAGCTTATGCTGCTTCCTGCTCCTTTTTGAACATGAAAGTTATTTGTAGTTTTGGTTGCTCGTTTTCCTTTTGTTTTGTTTGTTTATCTGTTTTTAATTCTATGTTGTTGTAATTTTTCAACATTTTCAAAATAAAGATTCAATCAATCAATCATAGAAAGGAGAGACGGCATGACTTTTACACAGTGATCTAAAAACAGTAGTGACCACAGTGAAAATGCCCTAGAAGTGCAAAGACATCTGATCTTCCATGTAAGATCCAAACATTTAAAACAGGTAAGTTTTTATTGTCACAGGCCCATTCCCAGTCAAACTTTATAGGCATACACTTGGCTTATATATTAACGTGCATACAGGAGAAAATAATAATGAAAATAATGTTGGCACATGGTGACTTCACATCACCACATGGAGCCAGAACAGCATTCTTACTAAAGATATTCTTTTATTTGATGTGCCCTTGATGGGGCAGGCAATTTTCCCAAGGGCCACATGAGAAACTGGGACTGCCGTGGAGGCCCAGTGAATTTCTAAACTACTGTTGGTAAGAACAGATGTTACAATTAAGCAATGAAAATGTGAACTTCATATATTAAAAACATTTCTTTAGCACTTGGCCCAGAGCCCAGAGTCACCATGTTCAGGGTCATGCTCCTCCAAAAGTGCAACAAACTGTCTGTGATGCAGTGCTGTTGCCCTTAAGGTCATTATTTTAGTTACAACATGGTTCATTTTTAGCATGAAGTTACAGAACACCTCCTGGTGTGCAATACACTGCAAAAAATACCAACTCCAGTTCTGGATTCTTTCAGTCGTTTTATCTTGGATCTGCTTCAAAAAGCCGCCATTTTTCCCTGTAAGATTTGGACAGCCATCGATTGTAACACCTGCCAATTTTGTCCCATTTCCAAGCATGCACTTACCTACATGAATAAATCACTTCCTGTCATAGTCCCTTTCATTGACCGAGTTGTTGTCTGCTCCTCCATAATCATAAACTCTTTCAAAGATGTACAAAGATGAGAAACGTGGGCTTCATCCAGAGCTGAGGACAAAAGTCAAAATGATCTGCTTTGGTTTATCAAAACGCTCCCCTATCACACAACGGCTTAGCTTCATTCCTGGACGTGTAAAGCTTGGTAAAAATAAAAAACGTCTGTGTTGCATTTACAGCTTTGCTAGCAAAGGTTTTGATTTCTCTGCGTATTCGTTTTTTCAATGTGAGCTTACATCTTTCATGGCTAGCAGACTCACATCTCTCACAAAGGTGTGTTCCACCACATCCACTCTCATACACACAAGCACATACATAAAAAATGCATTCACTTTCAAAATCAAAGCAACAAAGCTGTATTGGGATTTCCTATAAAAAACAGTAAGCCATTCTCTGATGTGTTGCTGTCTGAAGTAGGATAAACTGCGTGAGCTATACAATACGTCTGAATCCTAATTTCCCTTTGACGTCACAGAGCCCAGACAGGAACAGCCAAAAGGCCCAGTTGTCAAGGTGCTATACAAAACACAGGTCTGACCAATGAATGATTTTTAATTAGTTTTTTACCTTTAAGTGCAAACTGGGGCTGAAAAATCATTTTCCCCTCCTGCTGAGTATATACAAATGTTTCTGCGTGAGTGGGTGTGTTTTCTGTGTTCCTGACATTGGTGATGCTTTTCTGCAGTGCAGGACGAAGGCCGAGGGCCGAGGTATAAATATTAGGGGAATGGGCCACACAATGCACCCTTCACTTTTCAAGACTTCTTTGAAAAAAGAAGCTTAGCCCGCAGTCTGTTTCTGCATTAGTCAGCTCTATTGTGGCTGCCTTGCCAACAGAGCGGGATAATGCAGACACACACACACACACACACACACACACACACACACACACACACACACACACACACTTAAAGAAAGAAGCCAAATGAGAGAACATCTCCTCTGACAGCAGACTGATAGAGTGGATTGCGAGGCTGAGAGGAGGACAGAAACTTCATCAGTTTTTGTTTTTAGTCAGGAACATCACCATGGAGATCCAGCTGTTTATGACATATTCATCAGGGAAATACAGTGAGCCCTATTAAGATTTCCTGAGCGTTAAAGTAATCCAGTGACAGTTTCTACATAGCAAACAACAGCTGATATTGTTTAAAACAGCGTGTATGTTGCTGCTACAAAACACAGTAACCTGAGCCTGTCCAATGCCATGACTCCGAACTCCATCCTCCAAACTCAGCTGATTGGAGCCAGCAGAATTAAGC
Organism: Astatotilapia calliptera; assembly: GCF_964374335.1. Lineage (NCBI taxonomy): Eukaryota > Metazoa > Chordata > Actinopteri > Cichliformes > Cichlidae > Astatotilapia > Astatotilapia calliptera. Next base: position 3,445,012 of record NC_137422.1, on the reverse strand, counting down.
TGCGGGAAATAATTGCATGGAATGGTTTATTTGAAGAGTTTTCCTCAAGATTTAGTGTGCATCATACCTCAGAAACAGCACTAGTGAAGGTTACTAATGGTCTTCTTATGGCCGTTGACATTGGTCTCATTTCTGTGCTTGTCCTGCTGGACCTCAGTGGATCATTTGATACCGATGACCACAATGTTTTACTGCAGATATTAAAACACACTGCTGATATTAAAAGAATTGTACTGCGGTGAGTCTGAATCATATTTATCTGATAGATTCCAGCTTACAGGGTCTTTGTCACACACAAAAGTTAGACATGGAGTTCCACGGAGTTCTGTGCTGAGACCAATGCTTCCCTTCGACCAGGGGTGTCCAACTCCAGGCCTCGAGTGCCGGCGTCCTGCAGGTTTTAGATCTCACCCTGGGTCAGCACACCTGAATCAAATGATTAGTTCATTACCAGGCCTCTGGTGAACTTCAAGACATGTTGAGGAGGTCGTTTAGCCATTTAAATCAGCTGTGTTGGATCAAGGACACATCTAAAACCTGCAGGACACCGGCCCTCGAGGCCTGGAGTTCAACACCCCTGCCTTAGACGGTATTATTAGAAAACAGAGCAGACATTTTCATTGCTATGCAGATGATACCCGGCTTTATTTATCTATTTATGAAGCCAGATCATACAAACCAAAATCCATGCATGTCTTAAAGGCATAAAAGCCTGGATGGTCTCGAATTTCCAACTTCTAAATTCAGGCAAAATTGAGGTTACTGTACTTGGTCCTTAAAATCTTAGCAATATGGTATCTAACCAGATACTTACTTGAGATGGCATTGCCTTGTCCTCCAGTAACACTGTGAAGAGTCTCAGAGTCGCCGTTGATCAGGACATGTCCTTCAAATATGCAGAGTGGCTTCATTCATTTGCATAATATTGTTAAAATGAGAAACAGTCTATTTTTAGATCGATGCTGAAAAGCTAATTCAAGCAATTATTGCCTCTAGACGGTACTGTTGTATTCATTATTGTCAGGTCACTCTAAAAGCTGTGTGACAAGCATCCAGAATGCTTTCTCCCATATCGGCTTCTTAATTGGCTCCTCGTTTAATTCTGAATTTAAAATCATTCTCCTCACATACAAAATCCTGAATCAGGCCTCATCGTATCTTAAAGATGTGATAGTGCCTCATTATTATCCTAACAGCTATCAGGCTCCTCTGATGTGGAACCAACTCCTGGTTGATAATCATGAGAGCGACACAGTCTCAGCTTTTAGGTTTCAAACTTTCCTTTTTTGGTGAAGCTCAGTGTTAGGCCTGATCAGGTGACCTGAACCCTCCTGTAATTACGCTGTAATAGGCCCAGACTCTCGTGAGTGCTTCTGCTCTTTTCACACTCGGTGTTTATTCACCACTACTGCATTTCATTCTTCTTATTGTTATTACTAGTAATAGTAATGAAGTTGATACATATTACAAAAAGGGAAACAACTATTAGTGTAATGGGTCAGTGCAATATCAGGACAATGAGGGCATGTGTAATATTTGTTCAATATAATTGAATATTGTCCTCTGTTGTCTACTCTTCTTGCCATTGTTTGTTCTAATATGATGTGATCACTGTTTTTGTCTCTATCTACATGGGCTGTAAATAGTGTCTCTGTATGTTTTTACTAACATACGCTGCATGTTAGTAAAAACATACAGCAACCTGCCAGAGGGTGTACAGATGGAAATTAGCCTAATGGCATATTTACATTTGTTACAAATATTCATTAATATGAATTGTCCCTCTTTCTAAATAAAAAAAATTAAAAAATTAAATTGAATTCATAGTTTTATTACTCTGTGTTATCACTCCAATTCTCTTGTTTTCCAGTTATTCCTGTGTTGAATGCTCCCTGCAGGACCCACGTCTGGCACAATACTCACCTCTCTGACTTACCTGCTTGTCCGTGGTGCTGACTTGCCAAAGAAACCTTAACCAGAGGTTCTCGCTGTTGTGTTCCTCTTGCGACCTCCTTACCAGTTTCCCAGTGGCTGCCCAGTTGACAGGTTTCCCTTGCCATTATCGAATCTGTGTCAATAAAACCTTTGAACTATAACCAGTTAAGTCTTGGCTCGTGCTTTTGCAGTCCTAAAACTGGTATTGTCTTTGCCAGTCCATGCATACAAACACTGTTAATCGCGATTTTGCACATTTGCATATTTGGAAGATAGACAAGCCGTTCCTGTCAGTTTAAACTGACTCGTTTGTAGTTCAATGCAAATCAGCTTGTTTTTCTGAAGCATTTTTGATACCACCAAATTGGAAAACACACATTTCCCCAGAAATCATAAAACAAAACTTCACAGAGAAAATTAGCAGGGAGTTACAGTTTATTGCTGTTGTCAGCACATTAAATATTCAGGCAGAAATCTCAGCCATTGTGTTGATTACAAGTGTAGACTGTGCTCCCCTCTATACATTTAAATGAGCTGTTTTATGTATTTAGTGTTCAGCTCTATAATAAACGAGTAATAAAAGTGCAGGAAGTGAAGGAAAACATGGCAATAATCAAAGAAAAAGTTCTGCTTCGTGCCTTCACCATGACTTCCTACTTCATGGGTCCTCTGTAAGTGTGTGTGCTCTTCTGCATTTGCAGCATGTTGCATAGATTTGGGCACTCTTCCTTTTGTTAATGTCCTAATCTTAATTTCATTAGCAATGCCCCGTGATCCACCCCACACGCCAACACACTGCTTCCTCTACTCTTCCACTCTTTAACGGTGGTGCCTATGCACAGTTTGCAGCACTGTTGTGTTTCATAGAGAAAGAAACAGGACGTCTCAGTGAGGATGAAAGCCAACTGAGAGCAGGCCAAACCAGTTCCTGGGTCTTCTGAGTCAGTGTATGGTCAACTGGGTCAAACACTGCAGTCAGTCAGGAAAATGAAAACAGCGTTAAATTGAAATTGGATTAAAAAGGAGCAGTTGAACAGATTCCTATTTAAAATACTTAAAATAGTCTGAACAAGGCCAGATTTAAGAAACTCAAAAGGACTCTGAAAACACCAAACTGAATGCAGGACATCTACAGAACATTTTATAACTTTGGATGGACCATAAAGTCTAGAACACATCCAGATCCCTGGGGATGATATGGGTAATGGATCTAACAATGTGATGGAGAGTCATTTATAACATATTTTCCATCTTTTCAACAAAATATTTCAGGAACTTCAAACATTCTTCAGGACAGGACGCAAAAACAGGTGCTGGCACATGGTTTGCTGTTGATGTTTTGAGCTCAGAAAGTGAGAGTCTCTCAGTTAAATAAAGACTCTTTAATATGGAGGCGACGAACTGTTCAGACTTTTTCAGCTCCTTTACATCCTGTTTTAAGCTGTTCGTGAACATCAGTGGTTTTAAGTTGCTAATTGCCAGCCTCAGCTTAGTTGCTTTGTTAGTTTTGCATGTTGCAGTTCATCAAGGACAGCTCCCACCCTGGGTTTGACCTGTTCAACCTGCTTCCCTCAGGGCAGCACTACAGGTGCATCAGCACAAAGACCAAGAGGCTCAAGAACAGTTTCTTCCCCAAAGCCAAGACCACCCTGAACTCACACATGCACTAATAACACAGTCCCCCCCCCCCCCCCCCCCCTCTATAAACCACCACTGTGCGATACTTAATTCCATATGCAATGACCCAAACTGTAAATACATAACACTATTTATTTAAGTATTTATTTCCTTTTTTTGACATTTGTACATTTTATATAAATATATTTTTTCTTGTTTTTCTAAATAGTGTTCATGTGTATATATTGTTGCAGAAACTGTGCAGTCCCCCCTTTCTTCTCCCACATGTTTGCACTGAGTTGGCAATGCTCTGTATCTCATTGTGCATCTGTATAGTGACAATGAAGGTATTCTATTCTATTCTATTCTATTTAGTTTCTCGTGTCTGTGTTTGGCTTGTCTTTGAATGGCACTTGATTCATGTAAAGTCATTTAATTAAGTTCCTCATTGAGGTAAAAACTTAGTGAACTCTGTTCATGCATCGATGATGATAATCCTCTTTCAGTTCACATTTAGCCTGATCAGCACAAGTGTTAATAATATCACCAATCAATAAAATTATATAAATTTAAAAATGCAATGAAAACAGTGAAGTTTGAGATTAAATAAAAAAAATGTCTTTCTTTTTTTTTAAACCCCAATATTTCTAATTCATGTTTAAAAGTCCCATCTGTTGATTCAGAAACTTTAAAACCATTCAGGAGTGCACAAAGACTCAGAGGTGATAACAACATGTTGCAGGTTAGCAGCAAAAATGCAACCAGCTAGAAGATTCAAGTATGTTAAAAAAGAAACGAGGGAGATCTTAAGACCTTTTAATCATCCGGTGCTGACTCCACAGGTGACATGAACGGTAGCTTCCTGACAAACAGAACAGCTGGCAGTCTTTTCTTGGTGTCTCGTCACAGCTGAAAAATGAACCGGCTTTAATTTTGTTGTTTTGTTTCCAAAACTATTTTTATGACCACACAGAAAACACTTCCACTGCCACTTCCCTCACAGTCTGCAGAGTGCCTTACAACCTCAGTGCCTGCTGTGATCACCAGTGACAGTGTTTGGTGGAACGATAAGAAAGGCCATCTGAAACGCATGGAAAACAAAGGCTGTTGTTCTAATTACTTCTTGCTTAACAATAGCTTTTCCAGAGACAAATTGTTAGTAATTAAGTGGGGGATAGAGAGACATGCACGCAGCTCAGTAGTAATTATAAAACTGCTAATTTAGACCATTGCTCTGTAAACCCATTTAGATTACAGTGCTGCAATTAAATTGGCAAAAGACTATAATTACCAACAGCACTTACAATGTGCAGGCTTACATATTATTTAGTTTTTCTGTTTATTTGTCACGGCCAGTTTGTTCTACTCACAGATCTTTCTGTGGCTGTATATGTGCCATTGATTGACAGCTAACAGACTGACACAGGGCCAAATCTTCACTCACTACCACCTCTGAGCCTGTATAAGTCTATGTGTCTGTGTGTTCCTTCATCCGTGAGGCGGAACAAGTGCAATGCAGTATAAATACACTCTCAATAAACCTCGAACGCAGAAACCAGTTTGGCTCGTTGCATGCTTGATCACAGCTTTAAGACTGGTTTTTATGTTACAGCTGCTAAGCTGAGATATGAGCACAGATAAATCTCCCCCCCGTAGAGGTATTGTTTTAGTGTCAAACAATACATAGTAATATAAAAAAAAGGTACACCTCATGAAAATTATGAGATGTAGTAGACTGAACGAGCAAACATCTGATCCTTTTCTGTTCATGTTTCCTTTCACCGGCTTCTTATCCAAAACTCACTCGGGCGCTCATACACGTCTCAACATCAGCTCCACTGTTCAAAAAACAAATAGACAGAAAACCAAAACCATACAAGAGTTATTAAAAGTTCCTTTTCAGACTGAAATGAAATAGTATCACTAAGTGGGATGAGAATTTTATGATTTATTTTCTGCAGTCTACAATGTTTTTTGCAGTAAATAATTTTTACTGACAGCTGTTTTTGGCACAACTTAAGATGACATTTCAAAAATGAATAAAATATAATAGCCAAGATAAATGTTTCCTCTGTGTGAATCAGCTTGTTAGAGAGAAACACTGATGCACACTCCGTGTGCAGACACTGCCATCCAGTGGTGACTGGCTGACAGAGACCTCTTGTGGACATTTTGGAATTCCACTTTGTGGCGGTGCGTGGTTTGCGATGCCTGCAGGGGAGATGGACACACCTGCACGGCATCAGCAATTACACCTCGCCGACATAAGGCGCGGTGCTGTCTGGTTGTTGTTGGTGGAGTGAGTAGCTGTGGGCTGAAAAAGCTGCAGCCAGTGTGTAAACAAGCAACTGTGAGAGAGTTGAAAAGCATGAACGTGGACGGGTCTGCCGTGCCCCATCCTGGGTTTCGGCGCCACTGTAATAACTCCACGGCAGACCCGTCCACGTTCATGCTTTCCAGCACTTTATTCAGCCCACAGCTACACACTCCAACAACAACAATAACCAGAGAGCACAGAGGTGTGTCCATCTCCCCTGCAGCTGCATCGCAAACCACTTAGACCTAAATAACTTCTAAGAGCCTGCGACATTCCTATGTCACGCCATGAAGCAGACGCAGGACTCACTGCAGAGATTATATCTCTTGGCTGGTTTGGTAACACGTTGGTGTGCCTGTGGATAAGGTGACCATAGAGAGCGAGGCCTGGGCGGAGGCTTCACTGCTTAGACTGCCGGCACCACAGTGAGATCTGGGAGTGAAAATGGATGGATGGGTATAACTAAAGCTTTACATTTTATGACAGGAGGCAGTATATGTTCCTTTATTCCTGTGTGAATTGTGAATTAAACTGTTACATCACTGCAGTTATTTCAATTCAATTCAGTTCAATTTTATTTATATAGCACCAAATCACAACAAAAGTTGCCTCAAGGCGCTTCATAGATACAGAGAAAAACCCAACAATCATATGACCTATGAGCTATGAGCAGCACTTTGGCGACAGTGGGAAGGAAAAACTCCCTTTTAACAGGAAGAAACCTCCGGCAGAACCAGGCTATGGGAGGGGCGGGGCCATCTGCTGCGATTGGTTGGGGTGAGAGAAGGAAGACAGGATAAAGACATGCTGTGGAAGAGAGACAGAGGTTAATAACAAGTATGATTCAATGCAGAGAGGTCTGTTAATACATAGTGAGTGAGAAAGGTGACTGGAAAGGAAAAACTCAATGCATCATGGGAATCCCCAGCAACCTACGTCTATTGCAGCATAACTAAGGGAGGATTCAGGGTCACCTGGTCCAGCCCTAACTATATGCTTTAGCAAAAAGGAAAGTTTGAAGCCTAATCTTGAAAGTAGAGATAGTGTCTGTCTCCTGAATCCAAACTGGAAGCTGGTTCCACAGAAGAGGGGCCTGAAAACTGAAGGCTCTGCCTCCCATTCTACTTTGAAATACTCTAGGAACAACAACTGTCATGTCAACATCAGCATCACACCATAAAAAGTCAGTTAAATTTGATGATTTTGATCCATCACAGGAAAATACTGTGCTTCATTTTTAATGTTGAAGGCCAGCATATGAAAAACTAACTCTGTCTTGCATTGCTTACAATCACCCTGTTGGTATTAAGTGATTTAATGACCATTTTTTCTTTGTTTTTTTGGTCTTTCCCGATACAATAAACATTAAAAGAGTGACAGTTTAAGTTTAGCAGTTCTGTATTTATTTTCAGTTGTTACACAAAGCTGTTGTTCATGATCCACATTACTCAGTGTGTTTGCTTTAATCTTGTCACTTTGCCAACGTCAGCTACTGTGTTAAACACAGTGACTGTACATGTATGACCTGTAGTCCCTTCAACCCACGTGAACCATAATTTCCTGTTTGTGGGAGATGCTATCCTGCATTTTAGGCAGAGTCTGCACAATAGTGGTTCGGGGTAAAGTTGCTGGATCAAACTCCTGACCACACACCCACTCAGAGTATCCTGCCTCCACCATGGCACGCACAAGCGCTGGACGCAGTACTAAATGTTTCAGGTTTCAGAGTGCAGATGGGATCTGATCAATTATAATCACGAATGCCATCATAAGACAGTTTTTATTCTTTCAGCTGTAGGTCCAATGATGTTTGATGGTCTGAGAACAAGTAAAGAATGAAAACAAAACCAGTTTAAATGACTTAGTCTGTGGGTAACTGAAATAAAGCCACAAATACTGATTTTGATGTATTTATTATTTAATGCTTATAGAAAAGGTTGTACAATAGTTTGAAGATTAAAAAAAAAACATCTAATCATTCAACACAAAGACTTCCGACCCTCCTGCTATCAGGACACGGAGATCTGAGGAGTCTTCCAGGAATGGTGATATTCTGGAGACTTGTTTGGTCAGTGACTTCACGCTTGCTGATCTCTAAAATTGAACATAATCTCCTTCAGAACAGCTTAAATTCACAGCACAATTTATTGTGGCAATCTAACCAAGTAAGAAGTGACCCACCTTCACCTTCTTAATGACTAGTACTGTTTGTGTTGTTACTGGAAGTCAGTAACCTGCTGGCCTGGCCGTGCTGAACACCTGTTGGGACTACTTTAACTGGTTTCTGTCTAAAAAGCCCAGTGCCCTCAATGGGACATAAGCAAGGGCAAACATAGATGCATAAAAATGTTTTTTTAAAGAAAAAATCAAACACAAAGCAGGCGCTGCAGCGCTGTAGAAGGTGTTAATATGATTTACTGCTGTAAAGCTTTATTTCATATCAGTAACAACAGTAGTAAATATAATGTAATTGTTAACATCACTGAGTTACAAAGAAATTCTGATTCTTACTGTTTTAGAATTTGTGTTTTAATAATATTTTAATAATATTCTAATATTAAGTAATGATAGTAATGATCTAACAATATACCCAGTGTTTCTAAATCCAAATCCAAATCCAAATTTTATTTGTCACACACACACAACCATACACAGTATGACATGAGGTGAAATGCTTGTAGCTGTACAATGCCCGACCATTAAATGACAGAAAAAAGTTTTACAGTATTTACAATTTACAGGTTACTACAAATTTTACAAATTAACTTAGAAATTTACAGTAAAAAATGTACAAATAGCAGAAAGAGATTATAAAGATTATAAATTATAGGAAATGTGTGGTGGTGCGTGTGGTGATGTGTGTGAGAGTCCAGTCTTATAGTGACGTGTGTGGGAGAGTCCAGTCCTACACCTGGTTCAGGCCCCGAATAGCCTGGGGGAAGAAGCTCCTCCTCATTCTCTCTGTTTTGGCCTTAAGGGAGCGGAAGCGCTTCCCAGACCTCAACAGTGAGAAGAGTCCATTGTTGGGATGGGAGAGGTCCATCATAATCTTCCTAGCTTTGGACTTGCACCGCTTGGTGTAGATGGACAGCAGGTCAGGGAGCTCTGATTGAATGATGCGTTCTGCCGAGCGCACCACCCTTTGCAGATCTCGTCTGTCCTGCTTGGTGCTGTTCCCAAACCAGGTGCAGATGTTTGACGTCAGGACGCTCTCGATGGTGCAGGAGTAGAAGTTCTTGAGCACCTTCAGTGGCAGATGGAAGTCTCTAAGTCTTCTGAGGAAGAAGAGACGCTGACGGGCTTTCTTAACCAGGGTGTTCTATGGTCACGTATGCAATTATTAAATATTTGTTTGTCCATATTAACACACATTATTATAAATCTGAACAAATACAGACAGACACATTCATGTAGTATTAGTCTCATAGAATAAACGTGTAAATTTCTCTCTTGTCATTAGATAATCAAATTTAATGTTTTAAGTTTGTTTGAGCCAGTCTGACTTGTGGCCTTCTGCTGTGCCCTCGCTCTCAGCCCACTTTCCTGTCTGTCCTCCAATAAAACAAAAAGAAATACTCTTTTAAAAAAACTGCTGAAAGTTCATGAAAGTATTATCTTAATAGATGAAGTCGACAGTAATTCCTTTGTCTTTCCATTTTGTCAAACTGAATGTGCTCTTATTGATTATAAGGTTTGGCTTGTTCCAGAATGGAACAATGGGATGGTGAAACCGGAGCTGGTGGTTGGAAGTGTCTTTATTCAAGCTGTCAGAATCCCAGCTATTGATATGATTTTGAAATATTGAGAATATCTGATAAACTAGCAGGTAAAATTAGATTGAGAGCAGCTGAGCAAGAAACAGAATGAATAGTTTGGAGCTTTTAATCGTGTCATGTAGAACGCTGTGGCAGGCAGGATGAGCACCCAAACGCACGACTCGAAACAAAAGGGTAAACCGAAGGAGGCAGCTTTATCATGCTGTGACGCAACTCAAACACCAGAAATAAGAAAGCAGGGGCTGGGTCTGTGACCGTTTTAAGTTTATTACGTTACGTTTGTGATAGTAAGTTCTTGTGTTTTTGTTTCATCTCTCCTTGTTATGTGTCATGTTTCCTGTCCAGCCCGTCATGTGCGTCATGTCTGCGTCTCTCCACGTTTCCTGTTTTACTTTGAAGACTCTGGTGTTTCCATGTTGCGTGTGTTTAGTTTTACTTCTCCTTATGGTGTCATGTTCATTGGTGTCAGCTGTGTCTCCCCGGGTGCTTACCCTCCATGCCCTCCTGTGGAATTAAGTCCTCTGTCAGGTCGTCTTTTGTCGTCATGTCGAGTCTCGTCAGGTTCATGCTCATGTTTCCCCTCATTGTTTTGCATGCTCCAGTCCAGGTTCTTGTTCATGTTTTTGTCACACTTTTCATATTTGATCTTAGTTTTTTATGATATTCAGCCACAATAAAAGCTCGCCTAGTGTTAAACCTTAGTTTTGTTCTCCCGTGTCGGCTTTTGGGTCCGTTCCATAAATACACTGGCGTTCCCCGCAGTGACAATGTAGCCTAAAACTGAAAACCAGGAACCTGGAATCTAGAAGCTAGGAACTGGTGACCGCGAATGAAACCAAAGAATACACAACATATGGGACAACGCGACAACGACCAGAGGAAAACACAGGGCTTAAATACACAAAGAAATAACGAGGGAGAAACAAGAAGGAAACACAGCTGGGACTAATCTGACAAAATGAGACGGGGAGGAAACAAAACTGAAATCACTGAACACGAGACTGTCAAAGTAAAACAGGAACCATGAGACACAGGGATATGACTGACTGGGGAGGCAGAGGAGATGAACATAGAGACAAGGGTGACTCGACGTGAAACGAGGAACACCGAGTAACACGGGGCTGAGACTAAACACAGGCTAAGATAAACACTAAGATCAAGAACCAGAGAACCAAGAACCACAAATAACAATAATCAAAGAATATTAAATCAAAAACACAAACACTAGCTCACCAAACCCAGCACCAGGACACCTGCTTGAGATTGAGGTTTTTCTACTGTGGATACATGATGGACTTTAGGTAAGCGTGACATTTTTATTACTGCAGTTTGTTTATAAAGGGAGGCAGGAAGGTTGGAGCAGTGACTGAAATCATCTTGTACTATTCGGCATGATGGAGTGAGATTGTAAGCTTGTAGGAAATGTTCATCCTGATATATTTAATATTAACCTCGTGAGAGAAACTAGGGCTGCAAAATCATGTTTGTCTAAATGGAGTCATAAAACAAATATGCGTTGTGTAATGATTGTTTGAACACGTTTGATATTTCCATCTTATCTCACTCCTGCTGCTGCTGCTAGTGAAAAAGGTCCCACTGTGAAGAATGAGATTGTATGAATGTTATCAACTAACTGATGGTGACGGTGGTCACTGAGGAAATACAAAGAGCCCTGATTCAGCTAATAAATGATTCCCCAAATGTTTGCAGTGTTGCAAAAAGACATTTCCAGTGAACCCTGTTGAATGCTTTTTCTACATGATAACGTTACAGTGATTTACTAATGTGGGACAGCTGCATTAAAGTGTTGGGTTTGCAAGCACTGATAGATAGTCAGCCTTTAATAAAACCTGTCTGGTCAGGGTGAATGCGAGGGCAAATTTAAACACTTTATCTAATCTGGATGCTGAGCCCTTACTTGGAATTTTAATGTCTGCATTTATAGGAGACGGTGTCTAGTAATCAGCTGAGTGGAGCTACATTCTGAAGTCGTTCTTATAAATAGAAGGGAAAAAGTTATTAGAAATGTTTGCAGAGCTCAGCAGGGAAACCATCCGGTCCACGTAATTTCAAACTGACAAAATCATTCGTCTTGAGATGAAGTTTTTCAAAGATATTGAATTGATCATAAGAAAAATGGGGGAGGGTTATGGATTTAAGGAACTCATAGGTGTAGAATTATGAAAAGGCAGATGAATGATACTGGTGTATGATACAGTATCATGCACCAGTATCATAGAAGATCAAGTATCATTGATATTCTATGATACTGGTGTTTGATGAGTTCTGGACTTGGCAGGTTACTAAGGCATTTCTCAGTAACACAAACATCAAAAATGGGATTGGCCAAGAGATCTCGAGGCACAAAAAATTTAATTTGGGGAAATAAATAAATGGTTCATCAATTTCACACAACATTAGCAAGATTTCATTGTCCTGTTTTTTTCTGCAACTGTGGATTAACCGGACCTTGAGTAAAATGAGCCACTGAACATGTTTGTGGTACAGTGCTGCTTCACTGCTGAAGAGCAGCTCTGTCCATCCATAAAAAGGAATATTTCCAGTTCATTTTTCTACCAGTCGAGGGAGATGTCAAGATGTTAATTCACATGAATAACTGGCCTCTGTGTTTGAGCACAGTCTTCAATGGGACCTGACTACAAACCAGTTTGTGTTTGTCCTGATGAGAGATTGAAAGACTTTTACTTGGTTTCCTCCCATTGTCAACATTTCCAGTCTAACTGAATGAGATCTTTAGACCTAATTCACAAAGTCAGTGTATAAATGGTATACAGTAGAGCCACACAAAATAATAACTTCAGTAAAAGAAATGTTACATGGAAGCACGACTTCAGCTTCATTTATCTTCATCCTGATGCTGATGTTTGCTGTTGGTTTGGTGCTGTAACCAGCTGCATTGAAAGGACGCATACAAAACCATTTCAACCTGTAAATACTCCTGTCCAAACTTGTAAATACCAACTGGTCTTAAATTCTCTAATATTTATTACTTTTTTCTCTCCTTTTCTCATTTTCATTGTTATTATTATCATTATTATTACAACTGCTAAATTCTGTTATTTTCTTCGTAATATAACTGCACTCTCTATATGCTCATGTAAGGCTGAGGAGCACGAGAAAATGCATTATGGATAAACGTGGCTACTCTGTTTATCTGTACATGACAATAAAACTTGAAACACACTGAAACACAGAGTAGGAAACAGAGCAAAGGAGAAAAGGAGAAAAGGAGAGACTAATACCTCGAAGTGGAATGTTGGAAATGTGCAGAAAGAACAAGTTGGTGGGAGGAGCCACTCCTCTCTGTTTTTATCTCCTATTTAGTTTGGGAGGAGCCCAGTTTCAGCGTCACAGTGACATCACTGCTTGGAGCCACAGGCTGGAGTAAAAGCACTGAAACTTTTTCTCTGCAACAGAGGATCACACCAGTGCAACTCAAAGCTGTGGGTTTAACATGACTTTGTTAAAATCAGGCAGATGCAGGCTGTAGAATTTAGGGAAAAAGTGAATAATGAGTAAGCACAGGTGGACCTGTCTGGTGGGAACTTGTAGTGGTGGTTTGAGGCATTTTCACGAAGGACTGAAAAGAAAAAGATAACAAGCTCAGAACAAAAGCCGGTGATTTCCTGCAGGATGATTGTGGCACAAAAAAATCCGCTACAGTAAATGCACTTTACTTCTTCCGAGTACTTTCACAGTGACATCACATTACACGCAGCACACCCAGAAGAGCTGCATTCCACAGCTGCACTCCTCTTTCTCCTCCTCCTCCTCCTCAGCTGAGTCCGTAGGTGTGTTTGAGTCACAGCCGTTCAGCTGCTCAGCAGGCCGACCACGAAACAGACTGACAGCCGCGGGACCTTCAGTGAAACAGAGAGAAACTGAAATAGAAGGTAAGTGTACAACATTTGTCTCTGCTTATCTCTCAGTTTTGAATTATTAAAAAGCATTACACATAAAGTGTTTTAGATTACCCATACAGAAATGACTAACAATGAAGTGAAACACAGATGAGAGACAAACTAACAGAAAAGCTCACTGAGCGGTTTGATGAGGAGAAAACTGCTGGGAATCATTTGGCATGTCCTTTATAGTGTGTAGCTCTCGACCCAAATTGAACACCTGTGGGAGATTTATAGTTAGACAGTGCTGTCCAGCACCACCATCAAAACAGCTAATGGGGTAATATCTGTGAAAGGACGATGTTCCATCATTTCAGCAGGATTACAGACTCGAGGAGAGTGCCAACAGGCTCTGAAATCATCACCTCACTCAGCTACTAAATGTTTTTCCTTTATTTAACTGTATCCGTGGATTAGAAATTGTTTTGCATAAAATGTCCTGTCATGTTTATCAAATCAAAGACAAAGCTGTGATTTGGTTAACTTAAGCAAAATAGCTTGAAAAGACCCCCAAAATAATCCTATATCAAGAACAAAATCTTCGGATGTGGACTAAAATTTAATGTCAATCATTACAAAAAAAGGTAAAAAGGTAACACAGAGGCTGATACTTTAGGCAAAAATTTATTTGTGACCCATCAAGACCCAACAGGTCTTATAAAAGTGAAAATCAGCATTTTCCACATAAAGAAAATCAGTTTCATGGTATTTTTAAGGGCGTGATAGCACCTACTGTTTTCTTAATGATGGTGACACTGAAACTGATGCTGGGCAGTGGAATTTAGTAAACAGAGACTGGAGTATGTGTGGGAGGAGTCTGACTCTTTCAGGAATGTCAACATGTTCTGCTTCATTCCTGCTCAGTGAGGCCGCGCGTCTTTCCCAGCAAACACATGACACAAACACAAACCTCCCCACACTTCAAACACCTGTTTGAAATGTAAGTATGCACATATGTTAAACTGCTCACTCTGAGGGTTCCCCTAAAATATGACAAGAATAGAGTTGTTTAAAAAAACTCTCCCTCTGGCTCCAGTATGGATTACACTTCAGTTTATCACACTTGTCTTAAGTAAGGAACTCAATTTTGTATCAATCACCAGTCATGTATATTTGCAACGTTACAGGAATCTTAGCCAGGAAAAACCCTCTAATGTTCACTGAATGTGCCGGGAAGCACCACTGTTGGCTGCAAGGCTGGTCTTTGTCTAATTAACTGACCTGTGACAGAATATCGGTGATGATGATGGATTAACAATCCTAAATCAGCCCATTTTCACCAAAAATATTTGTTGTCACTCCAGAAACCCCCGTTTTTTTTTTCATATCTTGGCTCGTGTGATTGGGTAGAGGTTCAATAGGGGGTCCATTTCCCCCTTGGGGACACCCCAATAGGGCTTAAAATCTGGGACTCCTCACCAGTTGCTCTTAGACCTGAAGAAGCTTCTCGGATGAGAGGTGAAACGTCTTCAAAAAAGTCCAGACGTTTTTCTTTCTAAGCTTCTTAGACTTCTTAGACCTGGATGACTGAGAACCTTCACAGACATAGGAGCAGGAATATTAATCATTTGGTAGTTTGCCTGGATAGATCTCCAGTCCACTGCTGGGCTAACGCGCAGAGACAGATGACCAGTCATAATTTAGATGTTTTTTTCTATACATAATTAAAAAACCATTGCACCTGTTTATACAAGGTCCCAGAATTTACATTGTGCATCAGATCAAAGACTGAGCTCTGAGTGTTTGCAGAGCAGTGTGGTAAACAAGTCTGGAACAGGCAGTCTTAAAAACATTGGCCGCCTAGACCAACTGGATAACCAAGCAAGTAGGATGGAGAGGTGAAAGAAAGGTTACAGAACAGCAGAGGTGGGACCAAGTCATTGTTTTGCAAGTCTCAAGTAAGTCTCAAGTCTTTATCCTCAAGTCTCAAGTCAAGTCTCAAGTAATGTCAGGCAAGTCAGAGTCGAGTCTCAAGTCACTGGTGTAAAAGTCCGAGTCAAGTCACAAGTCTGAAACTTTGAATTTCAAGTCCTTTCGAGTCTTTAAAAAAAACAAACGAAAAAATAATGTTGCAGTTATGCTAAATGTAAATATTAGACCATGTAATTTTAAAATCTGTGTTTTTCTCAACACATGACAAAATAGTGAACTTAGAAAATATACACAAATTGTGAAATTGCACCTCTTTAAAATGCAGCTCAATTAAACCTAGCTCCAAGAATAATTTTCACCGACAGTTCTGAGATAAGCTGCATGTTATTCTTGGATGCGGTTGTAGGACCAGCTTTAAAATCGCATGACAAAAATATCATACACATTAAAAAAACTGTATCACCAACGTAGCCTGGAAAACATTTGCTAGTTAGATGAAGTCAGCTATCTCATCGTAGCATATTTATATGCATATTTATAATTACACGGTTCTTGGAGTGAGTGCATACACTCATGAAGTTTAGTAACTTCAGGTCACTGCAACAAGCCCAGGTACAGTTTACCGCCGGATGGGTGCAGGACCTTGAAATGCACCGTGTAGAACGAAAGACCATCGTACGTATCATAAGTTTACCAGTCTCACAAATCGTCTTCATAAATACACATTCGTTAACCGTTTATTAATAGGACCTTTGAGTTCAATGGTAATTAATTAGTAGTGGAAATAATTTCTGGTAGCATCACAGAAATGTAGCAGTGACAATAATACTGTATGCTGTAATCGTACTGGGCAATTAGTGATACAAAAAACCTGTTTTATCCTGTGAATAAAAGTATAGTTTTTGTCAATGTACCATAATAACAGAAGCGAAACGCAATATTGTGTCAGGACAATTCACTATTTATGCACAATAAATAAAGGAGCATAGCGCGACAATTTCTGTTCAGCGCCAGACTTGCTTGTAACCTATATCACTAATTATGTTATGAAAGTGACGCATTAACTACAACAGCAGACTGACCTTCGTGTAAATGCTTGGAGCAGACTAACCTGTGAGCTGGAGTGTTCTGGGACGTTATATTTTGTCTTTGAATGGCTGCAATCCAGTCGCGTCTTTGTTACTTCGGAAACATGGCTCGAACAATTTCTCTTCAACGACGTAATCCGATAACAACCGATCTCTTTACCCGTCGGCTTCCCGTGGCTGTCATGCGACCGGCTATTGCAGTTAATAATACAACAGCTTCTTGACATTTTTGTGTTTCTTTTTATCGCTGTGTGACTGATTTTAATTGAAAGCCTGCGTGCGCTAGTACCGCTTGCCACGAGTTCCCAGAATCCTTTGCGGTTCTACCCGTGAATGACGTCACATTTTCAATCTCTATATAATATGCATGTTAAATTTTATATTTGGGGTGAAATATCAAGTCTTTTCAAGTAAACCGGTTCAAGTCCAATTCAAGTCCCAAGTCATTGGTGTAAAAGTCCAAGTCAAGTCACAAGTCTTACAACATTTTTTCAAGTCAAGTCTAAAGTCATAAAATTAATGACTCGAGTCTGACTCGAGTCCAAGTCATGTGACTCGAGTCCACACCTCTGCAGAACAGTACGTCTTTGAGCAACCTGCATGGAGGAGGACTGACGCAAAAAGCTACGAGGCAAAAGATTCCCTGATCTGATTAGATAAAAACAAACAGTTTGAGTAGAATTCCATCAACTGTAACTGGGAGTAAGTTTACATACACACATCGTGGAGATAAATGTCATGGTAACTTTGGGCTTTTAATGATGTCTTTGAATTGTTCTCCAGGATTGTACAGCAAACAGAAAGCGCTGAGTGCACAAGTTTGATGATTTTTTCTCCGATCCACAGAGGATTAGAGAAAATACAGTGTATACACTCAGCAGTGGGACAGCGTTGATCACCACTTGTATAATATCAACATGAAAGAGTGCATTTTTAACAATTACATTTCAAACGAGTTGCTTTCAGGAAAGAATCTGGGTAAGCTTACAGTGTCTGTGTAGATCTTATTTATGACGGATTTTTAAATGAATGATTTAAAATGTTAATATTCAGGTGGGTTCGGGGGTGGCTAGAGCACAGAGCTGGTCATCTGCTAATCGAAAGGTGGTTGGTTGTTGCTCCTGCATGGGTTAGAGCAAGATACTCAGGTCGAGTAGAAAAAGTGCTATATACGAACACATCCATTTACCAGGTGATAGGAAGTGAAAGCAACATGTGTTCTAATGGTCTGTATTTCCTACATTTGTCTTAGAGCATAAGAGGAATGTCTCATTAGGGTGTAAACTGGCCTTTTCAGTGTCAGTGGAAATACAGAGAATTATTTGCTATATAAGTCAGATACCTTTAAACAGGCTACTCTTCTTCTGGCTGCTCTTCTACAAAGCCTTTGTTGTTGTTATTGTTCTTGCAAAAAAATTGCAGAGTGTGTGAGAAAACCCGAGTGCTGGTATCAGTTTGTCCATGTGAAATTGGTTCCAGCTCCCAGCCAAGATTTCAGGAGGAACAGTCGTCCTGTTTCTCCTCCTGCAGCCCGCTGACACAAACCTGCCTGCCCACTCTCCACAGACTCCTGCACTCCACCTCAGAGTCTCAGACCCCTCTAGTTACCTCCAGTGCTGGCTTATAAAATTCAACATCATTTTTCTGAGAATTGTTGTTTGTGACTTGGGACTACCTACAACTTCCAAACAGGACAAAATTGGTATCATTTCCAACAGTTTTGTAAGACTGGCAGCAAAGTTTTGCAATAGGAAAAGTCCATCAAGTTCAACTATTCATAGTGAAACGTACTGGTAATAATAAGTAATTTTACAACTTTAAATAAAACCATAAGAAAATAAATATGTAACAATGAATATTAATCTGTCGTAAGCCACTTGTATGTTATTTCATATACTTCAAAAAGTAGTGTTTTAATTGTCCATCAGAGAGAAAAATAGATCTTGCCTACAATTATTTTATTAAATCCCAACATTTCAGTCAAACAGACCTTCAGCAGGTACAAAAACAAAGCACCAAACACATACAACATGTTGTATACATGAATAGATACATACAAATAAATTTGTGCTCTAAAGATTATAGGAGAAGGCAGATTTGCTATTTTTATTGGTTACATGTGTTCCTTATAAAATATAAATAGAACTACAATTAGATTAGTGTAACTGCAATTTAACAAATATATAGTGCAAAAATATATTTATACATAAAAATATAGAAAAATATTGCAATATTTTGAATAGGCAGTTAAGCAGGTGGATGGATGGGAGCATACCTGATGGATTAATCATTCTGCTGGAAGTATCTTTATGAACAGTTTTGAATGTAGAACACAATGTAGAAAATTGTTCTGTTGATATTTGTACTTATTAGACTCTAAGCACAATAAAACACAAACTCAGTGTTTGCAACTTTGCCTTATGAGCAGATGTAGCAAATAAAGGTCAAAGCTACCGTATGTATTTCTGACAGCAGACTTATACATTTAATCTTTGTGGAAGCCTGACATTACTGCCAAACTGCAACTGTTTATTTTTATAATGTATTGACTGTTTATTGGTGTAGTTTACAGATGTGTTTATGTGTCACCCTGTAGGTAAAAGTTGGTGTTGCGTGTGAACAATGGAGCTGAAGGTGTGGGTGGAGGGTGTGGTCAGAGTTGTTAGTGGCCTATCACTAAACACTTCCTGTCAGGATGTCGTCATAGCTCTCGCACAAGCAATCGGTAAGTCTCTCAGTCTGACTAACAATGAAAATTCTCATTTTACGCTCACCGAATTACTTTGTTATCAGAATGGTGTTAGTTTGGTGTTTGCAGTTGTGAACACCAAACTACAAACATTACATACAGACATTTTAGGAGGACTAAAAAATGTAAATTACACTCTGCACCACATTCAGCTGATATGTGCATTTCATGTTATTAGCAATATGTTGATCAGTTAAAAACTAAGCCTTTATGTATCCCTGCTCAGGTCAGACAGGTCGTTACATTCTCATTTTGAAGTTACGAGGGAATGAGAGACACTTGGTTGCTGATGATTGTCCACTGCAGCACCTGGCTCAGCTGGGACAGTTGGCCACAGAGGTCCAGTTCGTTCTGCGGAGGACCGGCCCGAGCCTCAGCGAGGGTCCAGACACCCCCGCCAACGAGAGACGTCTTCCACTTTCCAGACCCTCAGAACCAGAGCCCCTCAAACGCAGAGAGCCACAAAAGGCTCTGACATTTAGTCTGGGTCCCTCAACACTTCCCAAAAGGAATAAACCAAAGAAGGACTGGTCTCGATCTCCCAGATCCTCACCAGAACTGAGGGCCTCACCGGTATCTTTCCTAGACCCTGTGAACTCCATGAAGACAAATCCTTCTTACCCCAAAGACGAGGTGTTTAGGGATATTCTGCAGCAACAGAGAAGACTACAGGATCTGGAGATTCAGCTTCAAGATCTGGAAAGAGAGACTGAGTTATGGGAGCAGAAGTGGTCATCTCCTGAAGTAACTCTGGCTTTTGCTGAAGAACTGGAGGAACTGCAGTGGAGAGTGAGACAGAATGAGGTAGAGCTGATGCAGACGGAAGACTGGGAGAAAGCATTACAGGCAGAGATGGAAAGAGAACAAGGTATGTGCTCATATCTGTTTACATTCCCAACATTTTTGGTGCATTCCAGATTGCATTTCTAAAACAAAAACCATTAACACTGTTATCAACAGGTATGCACAGGCGCCTGGATCAGATTCATTCATCCATAAACGATCAAAGTTACGAAATCACTACACTCCAAACCCGTTCTGCACATCTAGAAGAGGACCTGCAAGTCAGAGTCCAAACGCAAAGTTCTCTGACAGCACAGCAAGATGAGTCCCTGAAGTCCCTGAAGCAGGAGCTCCACAACCGCCTGCAGCTAGGAGAAGAACTCGATGTAAGACTGGCTGAGTTACAGCAGGAGATGGAAACGGCTGAGGAAAGGGTAAAGGTATAATTCTTCAATCATTTCTACCTAAACTGAAGGGTTGATCTCACAAAAACTACTGTAAGACTTGTTTCAGCAGCACATCAGGGTTCATATGAGCTAGATCCATTATAGAGCTAATATGAGATGATGAAATGAAAGAAAAGTATGATACATAATGCTGCGTAATATTATAGCTGACATGAGAAAAATTGGCCACTGCACACTTGAAACTTTCCAGACACGCCCAACTGGCAAAAGACGCTGTAAATGGGAAAGTGCAGGCTAAAGCTGACAGACAGGTTTTTGTTGGTCTTTGCATTAATCCTCCGTCCTCCTGCTTTTTTCTGAATGCATGAATAATAGCCTGAAAAGGATCACACTTTTCCAATAATCCTCACCACACCCGGTAACAAGGTGAGATCAGACACACACAGAAACTGAAACAGTGGAAATGAGAGCACTGAAATAATACTTTTAAGCAGTAATTAACACATTTGCAAAGTAGTTGGTGTTAACCAAAAAACAAAAGGGTTAATCTGCAAATTCAATGTGGGCATGTGTTTTTACACCACATTCCCTCTCTGACACAACTCTCCCAGGAATTTGTTTGTATGTTGGTCGAATGTATTAAGAAGTACTCTGTGGAGCCACTGATAACAAAAACTAAGGACTTTAATTAACTCAAATGAAGGAAAAGTCTTAATTGATCAGTATAATGTTAAGAAACTGACTGTTGAGCTGAAAGTTTTAGTTATTAAACCAGTGATGTTACTGCAGACTGTAAAAGTTGCATAAGAGCCATGTGGATTTTGGATGTTTGAGTTGATTCCAAACAGCGTTTTAGGAAAGAAGCTGGTGACGACTGTAGTGCCTGCTGAGGGCAGCAGGTCAAACAGGTCTTGGATAATGCTTCTGGCTCTGGGATGGTACTGAGCATTTGCAATGCCTTCCAGGGAGGGAGGAGGACAGGTCATCACTCCATTCTTTTGAAATGTGTCTCATTTGGTGCAAAGGTGTGACTAAAGATGCACTGCTGTATTTTTAGTAGCGGAGGCAACGATGCAGCCCTGAAGAACAGTAAGATATATCAGCTCGTGGATACAATGTTCTCCGGTAATATAATACCTGTTGTGTCTTCTAGGACAGACTGGAGATTATTGAGGAGCTGAACAAAGAGCTGAGGCAATGTAACTTGCAGCAGTTCATCCAGCAGACCGGTGTGACCTCACAGACGGAGCAGACAAACCTACCAGTCAACGATGTTTACCTTAATAACGCTGGCATTAGGGAGTAGAAACAGAGGGGGAGCTGTTCACTCCAGCGACTGCAACAAAATGAAGAAGAAGACGAGACATTACATCTTTTGTCTACAATACCATTTTATGTTTGTGCCATATTTAATGTAAATTTATTGCCACGATGTTGGATTTTATTAGGACTTTTATATGTTATTTATTTCCTGTTTTATTTTAAAAGTATTTCCTTCCACACCTGGTACCTCATCTCACTCCTTTCGATCTGCAACTCGTTCCCACCCTGAGTGTATTTTCAGTCAGTTTGTCACACATCATCACATCTCTCCAGCCAGGCCTTTGTTCCTGTCTTTGAGATTTGACTTTTATTAAAGCTCATTCTAATCAAAAATGTAACACTTAAGCTGTCACATGACTGCTGGAGTCAAATGTACCACATTTCCTCTAAAATGTGGTAGAAAAACACCTTATACATCCACCAATATAGCTGATATCTGACCCTGGTATTTCACTTTCATCTGCAGGACATAGACTGTAAGAAATACATGACCTCAAAAATGTCACTCGTATGCCTCTGTATGTGTAACTGCCAATATTTACACTCGTGGCTCCACAGTGTAAATATGTGGAGGAGACACAAGTCCCTCGGGCGTCCTGTCAGAAAGGCGTAAAAGTCTGCCAAGTCAAATATGTGGCGTGATTACTTGTGTATAAGGAAGGAGACATAAGTAGCTTTCTTTCTGACTGCCAGTGTCTGAAATAAAGCTGATCAGAATCAGAATCAGAATCAGAATACTTTATTGATCCCTGGGGGAAATTATTTTTTGTTACAGTGCTCCATTTTAAACCAACATTAAGACAAGACAGACAATACGCTAACTAAGAATAGTACAATATATACATATATATACATACATACATACATAAGTCACTCATAAATAAATAGTTGGAAAAGAAACATGTGTAGTTGTAGCAGCAAACAGTGTGTTAAGTGGATGCGTTGTACAGGGAGATGGCCACAGGCAGGAATGATTTCCTGTGTCGTTCAGTGGTGCTTTTCGGTAATCTCAGTCTCTCACTGAACGAGCTCCTGTGACTGACCAACATGTCATGGAGTGGGTGGGAGGTGTTATCCAACATTGTCTTTATCTTGGACAGCATCCGCCTCTCCGACACCACCTTGAGGGAGTCCAGCTCCATCCCCATAACATTGCTGGCCTTACGGATCAGTTTATTAAGTCTGTTGGCATCTGCGACCCTCAGCCTGCTCCCCCAGCATGCAACAGCATAGAGGATCGCACTGGCCACAACAGACTCATAGAAAATCCTCAGCATTTTCTGGCAGATGTTGAAGGACCTCAGTCGCCTCAAAAAATAGAGACGACTCTGGCCCTTCCTGTAAAGTGCTGTGGTGTTTTTAGCCCAGTCCAGTTTATTGTCAATGTGTACTCCAAGGTATTTATAGTCCTCCACAATGTCAACACTGACCCCCTGGATTGAAACAGGGGTCAAGTGTTTCCTGGTCTTCCTGAAGTCCACGATCAGTTCCTTGGTCTTTGCCACGTTGAGCTGCAGATGATTCTGCTCACACCACGTGACAAAGGAGTCGAGCACAGCCCGGTACTCTGTCTCATCATCCCTGCTGATGCATCCAACCACCGCAGAGTCATCAGAAAACTTCTGAAGATGGAGGTCTCCGTGCAGTGGCTGAAGTCTGTGGTGTAGAGGGTTAGGGGAGGAAGGGGGAGAGGACAGTCCCCTGTGGTGCCCCTGTGTTGCTGATCACCTTGTCAGACACACACTGTGGGAGACGTACATATAGTGGTCTTCCTGTCAGGTAATCAACAATCCAGGACACCAGAGAAGCATCCACCTGCATCGCTGCTAACTTATCACCCAGGAGGGTCGGCCTGATGGTGTTGAAAGCACTGGAAAAGTCAAAAAACATGACCCTCACAGTGCTCGCCGGCTGGTCCAGATGGGTGTAGACACGATTGAGCAGGTAGATGATGGCGTCCTCAGTTCCGAGACGAGGCTGATAAGCGAACTGAAGGGGATCCAGATGTGGTCTTACTATGGGTCGCAGCTGGTCCAGGATGAGCCTTTCCAGGGTCTTCATGATGTGGGAGGTCAGTGCCACGGGCCTGTAATCCTGGGGGCCACTGGGACGAGGCGTCTTTGGTACAGGGACGAGGCATGATGTCTTCCACATCACCGGGACCCTCTGCAGACTCAGACTCAGCATAAACAGATACCACTGATTATAACTACTGTTTGTATTCAATCACATGACTCTAATTACGTTATTAATACGTGTTTCTTCATCATCTCGTGTCACTGTTTGCCTTTGCTCCACCAGAGGGCCCCAAAGGCTCATCCATGAACAGATCTTCAACCCCAACAGCCAAGGCTGCGCTCACTCGGAAAGCAAAGCACATGCATTTGTAATTAGTGTTCATACAGGAATGGATCATCAAAGACTGTAGGAACTGCCACAGGCTATTACACAACTGTGCTTAGCCGAGCCTATAAATAAAAAGTATCCCCTTTCTTAAAGATTGCAGGGGTAGACCCTGAACAGGCCGTCAGTTAGATAGAATATGGGCAGTGATGAACTGAATGGCTCTTGCTGAGTATATAGTAGTTTACAAAATACTGGAAAGCACAAAAAATGTAACATTGACATCATTAGAAATATAAGATATTGCAACACTGATAACGACCCTTACCTTATATTAAGGTTAAATTAATGTAGGTATAGAAATTCAGGAAGAAATGTTGCACAGAGCACGAATTGAATTTTGGTGGAGCAGTTTAAGCAAGACTTGGTGTGAAGAACTTCTTAGGGAGAATATAAGTGTGGAGGTTTTTAACAAAAAGCTTGAAAAGGATACAGGCTGCAGAAAAAACAATTACAAGGAGGGGGGGCAGGGTTCAAAGGAGTGCTTGGTGGAATGAGCAGTGTAGCAAGGTAAGAGCAGACATAGTAAAAGCACGGCTGAATAGAAACAATTATTACTTACAAAAGAGCACAAGCTAAGCTTAAGAGGTATACTGTTCAAGTGGGGTTAGATTTTCTGTTTGGAGAACAATAGGAATCATCAGCCAAATAGTACACAGACAGGGGAGCACTTGGGATCTCCATAAGACCAATTTTATAAAAAAGAAAATGCAGACAACAAAAAACCATTAAGCAAAGGTGGAAGTTTGCAACGCTCACGTTCAAAGAATTATAAGCAGCCAGATCCAACAAATGTGGCAGAAGAAGGGATGTCAACGACACAAGAAGGGATCTATACAATATTCAAAAACATGTTTGTGATGGAACGCACAAATACAAGAAATAACATCTTTCATCTCAGAAAAAGCACACAAACAAACAGCTGTCCAACATGTAGTGTTGGGCCTGTGATCAGGAAAGAAGGCATTAATAGGAACTTTACAATAATAATAATAATAATAATAATAATAATGGATTGTATTTATATAGCGGTTTTCTAGACACTCAAAGTGCTTTACAATTCCACTATTCATTCACACACTGGTGGAGGCAAACCACAGTTGCAGCCACAGCTGCCCTGGGGCAGACTGAGAGAAGCGAGGCAGTCATATTGCACCATCGGCCCCTCTGGCCAACACCAGTAAGCGGTGGGGTGAAGTGTCTTGTCCAAGGACACAACGACCAGGACAGACAGAGCTGGGGATTGAACCGGCGACCTTCCTTGTTACTAGATAAATTAGCTTAAGACTCCTTTTACTTTCGTAGCCTTTCTTAGAAAGCTAATGTCACAGGATTATGAACAACTGATGATATCTGTGAGCGCGACAGGTTTAATAAAGAAAGAATTTAAATGCTTGTTTTTCTTTCCTTCCTGTAGGCGCACGCCACACTCCAGTCCAGTAGGTGGTGCTGACGCACCTTTTAGCTGGTTTGCCAACCGCAAAAATCCCCCCAAAAGAAGCCGTCATGTTGTTAGTTTGAGGCTTCTGCTGGTTTGGGGGATGCAGTGGTTGGTTAGTTGAACTCTGGAGTCCTGTACCAACTTAAATCCGCAGAATGATGAAGGGAAAGACGGTTATTGTGACCGGTGCTAACAGCGGGATAGGAAAGGCCACAGCAGCCGGCATTGTGAAGCTCCAGGGTCGTGTAATAATGGCCTGCCGAGACTTGGACAAGGCTGAGGAGGCAGCTCGGGACATCCAGCAAGGCACCGGTGCAGAAAGTACACAGCTGGTGGTCAAACAGCTGGACCTCGCTTCACTGACATCTGTACGCGCATTCTGTGAAGACATAATCAAGGTAGCGATATAGTTGTTTTTGTTACTTGTGTCATCGCCAGAGCCCCAAACCTGGGATTACACGCCACCCGCGTTTTATTTGACATGTACTAAATGGACAAAAGTGTTGGGCCATGTACACATAACACATAAACGAGCCTTTCTGACTTTCCATATAAAATCCCAAGACGTTAATATGGAGCTGCTCTACCCTTTGCAGCTCAAACAGCCTCCACTCTTCTGGAAAAGGCTTTCTTTAGGCTTTATCAAGGTTCTGTGTGGACCAGTCACGTTCATCCACACCAGTCATGCCTTTATAGACCTTGGGCGCTGGTGCAGACTCATGCTGGAACAGAAAGAGGCTACCAGCCCGTGGCCCTGAGAGGTCAAACCCACTGCAACTCAAGAAAACTCAACAGCAAAAACCCACAAAACACAACAGAAGTTGAATTAAAGAAATCTTATGGAACACAGTGGACCAGCTGTGGAAGTGAAAGAGTCCAAAACATGCAAAGGACTGAACTGAGACACGCTGAAAAGACTCAGATGGAGAAAACCTTCAGCATTGCTGAATATCCATACAGTGTGTCACCCGACTGGCTGGACAGTCCACAGTACTGGGTTACATACCACTGAATGCTTGTTAATTAACAATATTTATATTTCTTCCTGGTGGAAAAATATTTGGCAGGTGGCGGCATCCTAAAATTGGGAGCAGCTCTGCAGTGTGGGAATAAGTCACTGGTTTTCTAAGTATGTAGCGGCTGTCGTCTGAGCTGGTCCTGAATGAGCTCACCCACTCTTTGGAGGAAGCTCATTTATGCTGCAGTGTGCACATGCGCCACAGACCTGTTTTATATCTAGTGTGTTTCTAGTAGTAAAAGTAAACCGTGTACGAAATAATCTGTTCTCCTCTTTGCTGTTAAACAGGAGGAACCTCGGCTAGATGTGCTGATCAACAATGCCGGTATCTACCAGTGTCCTTACACCAGGACAGAGGATGGCTTTGAGATGCAGTTTGGAGTCAACCACCTGGGACATTTCCTGCTCACCCATTTGTTGCTGGACCTTCTGAAACGATCAGCTCCTAGCCGCATAGTGGTGGTCTCTTCCAAGCTCTATAAACACGGTTACATAAATTTCGAGGACCTAAGCAGCGAGAAGTCGTATGACAAAGCTTTTGCCTACAGTCGCAGCAAACTAGCCAACCTTTTGTTCACCTGTGAGCTTGCCCGTCGCCTGGAGGGCAGCGGAGTGACAGCGAATGCTGTAACTCCGGGCATAGTGAGGACTAATCTGGGGAGGCACGTTCACATCGCTGTGTTTGTTAGGCCGCTTTTTGACCTGCTGTCCCGAAGCTTGTTTAGGAGCCCCGAAGAAGGAGCTCAGACATCCGTCTATGTAGCTTCTAGCCCGGATGTTGACAATGTGCAAGGAAAGTGCTTTGCAGATTGTCAGCCTCAGGTTCTTTTGGACAAAGCCACGGATCAGGAACTGGCCGCTAAATTGTGGGACATTAGTGAAGTCATGGTGGGGATAATCACATGAGATCAGCGTGAATTTTGAGACTTAAAAATCAATTATCTAATAACCATTTATTAACCAAAGCCTTTCTAGAGAGCACAAAGTTAAACAGGGCAGAGCAAATCCAAAGCCATGTTTTCCAGAATTAAGACTTTTGTTTGTCCTAAGTGTCATATGTTCAAGTCTCATGGTACCATACTTTCCCAGTAGAGCACGTTGCTCTCAGACTGCTTTACTTGTGTCTCTTAGAAATGTCAAAAGTAGAACGGGAGCAGAGCGTTCGTGTCTGTGGAACCTGCTCCCAGTCTCGGAGCGGTTAAATTTTTAGTTAATGCTTGTAATGAGGGCCGCGGCAGAACCGTCCCTCAGTTTTGCTGATGTAGAGCTGAAAGTGAAACTGTGGGTTCAGGATTCTTTGGAACTTCCCATGAACTCAACATTTCTCATTTACGCTCCTCGTTGTTTTGCTCCTGATGTAAATGAATGTGGAACACATGCAGTAAACGTGCAGTAAAAATGTCATTAACCTGTTCAGGGATGTAAAGTCATTGTCATAATGTGATGCGGTTGTCTTCTCTCATAAAATTGAAGTGAATCGATATTGTTTCCTCTTGAAAATCATACTCTGGCACATGAAGTGGATTTTTACAGTAAGTTTTGTATTTAACTAGGAAGTGAAAGTCTTGGGCTGTTTTGCGACAGTCGGCCCTGCTGTAGCGTGTTTTTGATGGCAGGAGAAACCTGAGAAAGCACGAGGAGAACATCTAAACCACACACAGAGGAGCCCTGCTGCTTAAACCCAGGATGCTTTTGCTGTGAGGCAGTGCTGACTACTGAGGCACAAGTCTTTTTGAACTGAATGCACTAATACTTGTTGCAGTGGTATTATACCACAGACAGTCGTCCAAAATAAGAGAGTTTGTTATACTTACACTATAATTTATAGCTGCTTCTTTAGCTGAGGCCTGTGTGTTTGTGTAAATCGGCTCAAGCATGCACAGTGTGTTGTATTGTGGCCCTTTTCAACGTCAGTGTTTTATGGACTCAAACTTGAATAATATTGAGTCGTCCAGTGTACAAATGCAGTACAAAATGAAAATGATCTAGATTCTCCTTGGTTTTATTCAAACAAATCTCTGAAAAGTTTTCCTTGTAACTCTTGTCAATAAACATCCACAAAACCTCTCAAGAAATGGTCCCAGTTTCTGCTGTCAGCAGGAAAGCCTGCCACTCGTATCCTCCTGAACACAGACTCTCCTTACAGCTTTTATACGTTTCCATCCACGGTCCGTTGTAGAATGATCGTTTCAGAGTTCAGCTCAGCTCAGTTCATGAATTCATTTTCCATTTGACCTGAATTTCACTCATTGTTGGATGCAGTGGTGCAAAGCATGTCACCACTGGACTGTAGAGCAGTGGAGGCGTGTTCTCTGGAGTGACGAATCACTCCAGGAGAGCGGTACTAGTCTGACCGAGTGTAAAGGTTGGTGGAGGGGGGGTTATGGTGTGCGGGTGTTTTTCAGGACTCGGTTCCTTGGTTCTACTGAAAGGAACTCTTAATGCTTCTGCATACTGAGACATTTTGGACAATTTCAGCTCCCAGCTTTGTGGGAGTAGTTTGGGGATGGCCCCTTCCTGTACCGACATGACTGCACACCGGTGCACGAGGCAACGTCCATGAAGACATCATATTAAACCCTGCAGACTGTGAAAGCAATGTCACTCAGGTTCATATCCGTGTGAAGGCAGATGAGTGAATACATTTGGCAGTGTAGGTATGATCCTTCATATCATGAGTCTAAAGGTAAAAATAGGTAAGAGTCCAGCTTCAAAAATTCATTTTATTCTGTCTACGATCTTTAAACTGACTGACACACGTTTATTTTCTCAGCCTCCTGGATTAAAATGGAGCTTCTGCTCTTTATTTACCTGTTGCTGAGGTGAATGTAGTTGATGGCTGAGAGCTTGCTTGGTGACAGTTTTCTTTGTCTTTCATCAACATGTATAATGATTACTCAGACTTTTGGTGTAACAACCTGCTGTCAGGCTTGTAAATGCAGCTATTTTACTTCACTTCCTAATTAGACCTCATTACATGGATCATAGCGTTGTGTTATTTCTCCGGCCTGTTTTTAAGCTGATTATGTAAAGAAAGGAAACAAATAATGCTTTGTTGCTGTGGATAATTTTTTAAATTCTATTCAAATTATTTATAAAGAACCAAATCACAACAAAACAAATCAATCAAAGCAACGAGAGTCCTCTCCATCAATTCAATTATTATGCAAATTATTTGACCACAGCATCCATTTGTATTTATTAAAAAACCACAAACTACATTTGTTTAGTGTTCAGCTCTTAACCAGCGGATTGATCTGGTTCGCATTTCTGGCTGATTTCAGATTTGACTGAATTTGTAAATTAATTTCTTTTTGATCATGAAGTATTTGTTGCTGGTTAGTTAACATGTTGTGTAAGTGTACAGTATGTGGATTTAGTTCAGGGGATTAAGAGTAATCCACTTTAACACTTACCAGCTCCCTCCATATGCTGCAAGTGTCCCTGCAGTCCTCACATGGCCCTGCTGCCTGAGGACCCTCGATGGGCTTCTGAAAAAACAAACAACACAAAAGAAATTGGAGGTTTTTGGTTGAAAATAACGAGTGAGCTAAACGGCTCTGAAATATCTCATTTGTGTTACGTAATGTTCAGGTATTTAGGGTTATGATGATGCATCCTAGTGTGATTTCAGTTTTCAATGAGGTTTGCAGAACAGAGTCGGACTCGCTTCATTAACAGAATAATTGATCGTCACAGACCCTCTGGGAATGGAGGCTAACCCGATTTTGTTTTCAGGTGTTAGCTCAGTGTATTCTTACATTTTTGCTTTCTCTGAGCATTTCAGTCTAATGATGATAAGCAGCACACTGATTAAGAGTGAATGTTTTGCCCTGTGGCCCCATGCCTTAAACAGATGTGTTGTTCTTTGGGTTTATTTATCCAGCATCCTGTGCAGATTTGTCCTCCTTCCACAAACACAACCGATGAGCCCTTAGTTCATGATGACCCGAAATGCTTCCTGTTTAGTGAACACCCACAGAAGGTTTT
Organism: Astatotilapia calliptera; assembly: GCF_964374335.1. NCBI lineage: Eukaryota > Metazoa > Chordata > Actinopteri > Cichliformes > Cichlidae > Astatotilapia > Astatotilapia calliptera. The sequence goes on along the minus strand of NC_137422.1, from coordinate 3,414,370 downwards.
GGCATGGACAGTGGGCATTGCAGCACAGGTACACACGGCTCAGGATTATGAGATTATCCTTCAAAAAAACCATCGCAGCTCTATTTACAGCTTTGTTATGACCACAGCCAGTATATAAATGCTGTGAGGAGAGTGGCTGCATGACTGAGACCGCACTTCTTTCTTCTTCTTCTGAAACAGGGTAAGAGCTGGCAGCAAACATGAGCACGCACTGTAGCAAAAACCTTTCTATGAAAGTACTTTTTAACATCTTGAAAGCTTTTCCTGGTTTAACTGTGTGTAGAAGAGTGTGCGTTTATTCTTTTAGATGTGTTAAAATGTAACTTCAGATTACACTCATAAATCCTCACGTTGATGTAAAATAACTCTTGAAAGTGTTAAAAATTCAGAACAAGACTTCATGCAACGACTTAAAGAACAGTGAATGATAGTCCAGTTATACTCTACACATCGTTGTATAAATATCTGAGAGGCAGTGCAGCAGCATTGCTGATACTGACATGCTGTGGCTGGAGCAGTGTCGGTGACTGAAGAATAATACAAGTCACAGATTTACTGAACGGTGGAGGGACCTGCTATGGTGTTTGATTTGGAGATATCATTAGGCTGGAAAGTGCTCTGTCGTCCAAGCTGGTCACTGCCAGTAGGTACAGAAGGTTCCTCGTGAAATAAATGACTGATGTGAGGGTGGAAAACAATCCTCTGTATTTATTGTGCCATTTACGTAAGTATGAGGGAGCGATGAGGCCTGATCAGGAGCTAAATGTGCTCAGTCTCACCTTTGAAAATTGAAACAGGTTTTACTTGATGGCACGTTTTGATCCCTGGGTGCTGCATGCTGATTCACGATCATGGGTCATAGCTGACCTTTGACTTTAGTTTTGGAATAGAGACTATTAGCATACAGAAGTCGTAAAAAAAGAGATAAAACTATTTACGTGTTTGAACTTTTTAAAGATGAATCCAACAGCAGCCGAGCCAGCGGAGGGCTCCAAGCCTGCTCCTCCTAAATTCAAGCAGAAGGGATCTCGGCAGTTTAAGAGCAAAGCTCCCAAACCTGGACAGAAGGGGTGAGTTGAGTAATTATTTACACTTATACATCAGTTTCTTGTACTTTCTTTGAATACTTTCCATCTGCCTTTCCAATAGCTTTGACAATGATGTCCCAGGGATGGAGGAGCCTGGAGGTGAGTGTGATTATTATGTTTATTATGAAGCTGTTTTATGTTTAAATCTTATGCTTGGCTTTTATTTTTCTTACCTTGCAGACTCTGCAGTGGTCTGTCCCTGGGAGGCCTTTGGTGACATGGAGCTGAGCGACCTGGCTCAGTTTGGCGTCGTCTAAACCCACCAGCAGACATGTGTGAATGTTTGGAACATCTCTGTGGTTCCTAATGAGAGGATGAGGAGCATCCTCTGAGCTTGGCAGTCTCAGGGTCACATGGAGCCTCTGTAACTCTACTGTAAATGGAGAAAGGAAACAGTGGAACCTTAGATCTGTAAACTATCAAAACAAAATCAAGCAAACTTGCACTGAATTTAAAGGACCCTATTTAACATTTAACAGCCTACTGCTAATAAATCCACAGATTTGTCTTTGCTGAGGACTTTGTGTAGATTAATGTGAAGAAAAACAACTGAATCCATGTTAAGATTTGTGAAATAAGACATGTTAGGCTTAAGTGTATAACAGCCGATAACTAATCCCTGCTACACATGGGTCGCAAACATTTTGCCACTAAACCTGTTGCCCATGGCAACGAACCCGAGCATCCTGCCAGTGGCGAACCAATCTGATCTCAGCTTCATAGAGCCAGTGAGAGATCACACGAAGAGACTGAAGAGGCTGACAAGAAGAAAAGTTCTTCAAGATGTTGAACAGCCTAACTGCCACTCATCAAAAACTATTTGCAAGTGTGCTGAGGAGACCTGGTATTTGAGTGTATTTCATAAAATGTTTGAGAATTAAAAACTATTTATGGCATTTTTTTTGATATTATGTTTTTATGACCAGAAGCTTTCCCTTGACCTCAGAGGAATCTATCTATCTATCTATCTATCTATCTATCTATCTATCTATCTATCTATCTATCTATCTATCTATCTATCTATCTATCTATCTATCTATCTATCTATCTATCTATCTATCTATCTATCTATCTATCTATCTATGCTGTTCATACATGCAAGTAAAAAATGTTTATAAACAGAATTTATGACAGCAGAATAATAATCACAGCTTGCTGAAGGTTTAACTGAATGTTGAAAGTTAATGTAAATGTCTTCATAATAAATGGATTGGACTAGTTTTTACGCAGTGCTTTTTTATTCTACTGGAGCACTCAAACTGCTTTAAAGCACATATTAGCCAGTCCCAGAAGAACACTGGCATATGTAATAATCCAGTTATGATTACATGTTCTTATATGTTTTTTTCAGGCATGTTTATTTTGTCAGTAGAGAACGTAGACACTCAAAAGCTTTTAGTCTGTGTAGACAAGCACTCCCCTGGGAAATCAAAACTGAACTGAGAGGTCTGTGCCTGTCAGGTAAGCCTAATATTTTGGCACTGGCCTGTGAGTTGACATGTCCAGTTTATTTGTATTAAACATGCATTGGTTGTAAATAATAAATTGACATAAATGTGTAGAAGTGAGAAAAATGACAAAAGAGGTCATCTTTTCATAAATATTTCAGGGTAGCCTCATCATGTTCCACCATCTTTAGTCCATTTGACTACATGGTAGCGTCAAAGCCCTTCAAGAAGTAAGTCTTGCTGAGATGTAGCCATGAGAGGAGAACAATAACTTTTGTTTGAGTGCTCAAAAGGACATTATTGTCACATTATTGTGTTGGTGGAGTGAGGAGCAAACAACACTATTTCTAGAAATGGTAAATGGACTCATTCTTATATAATGCTGCTCTACTTCAGTGTCCTCTATACAACATGTCTCATTCACACACAGTCATGCAAACACTTTTTTCTAAGCCCTCTAAATGACATTCACACTCTGACAAACACATCAGCAGCCGGTCGGTGTTCAGTATCTTGCCCAAGGATACTGTCAGAGGACATTATAACCTTTTACTCACTACTTGATTAGTCTTTTCACCAAGTACTTTTTTACTCTTATTTGAGTAACTTTTTTGAAGACTAATATTTTAATGTAATGCTACTCTTACTTGAGTACAATTTTTGGATACTCGACCAACCTCTGGATACTGTGGCATACAGACTGGAGCAGCCAGCGATCGAACCATCATCATTGTTATTAGTAGATGACCTCCTGCCACAACCACCGCAAAGAAACCCATCATCTATAGGTCTTATAGCATCAGCTGGACTTGAGACATGATGTATCAGGGAAACTGGATATGTGAAATCATTGAAAGTGCCTTAAACGTATTATTTATAATGTGCAGCGGGGACATCGATGTACATGTAGATGTCACAGTCAAGGTAACAGCCTTCATGTAACATTACAAAACACGTGAACAAGATACAGAAGTTCATTTAGCAACGAAAAGAAGAAAACAATGCAACACAAAATAAAGTTAATACATTTCAACATTTCCCAATTGCTAGCCTCGGCAGCCGGGGATCAGTCCACCAGGGCCTCCGCTCCTGGCCGCGCTCGGCACACAATGCACCTGACCCCTATGGCGCCTCCTGCGGGTGGTGGGCCTACAGGAGGATGGGCCCATGTACCTTTTTTGGGCTGCGCCCAGCCGGACCCCATGGACTTAGGCCCGGCCACCAGACTGTTGCCCTCGGGCACCCTCCCTGGGCCTGGCTCCAGGCTGGCGCTCCGGTAACCATATCCCAGGCAGGGTGAACTTAGCCTTTCACTCAGAGGGGTCTTCTGAATCGCTCTTTGTCATGAGCAATGTCTTTGCCATGGGAGAACCTACCAAGGGGCAAAAGCCCCCGGACAACATAGCCCCTGGGATCCCTGGGACACAGAAAACCCTCCACCACAATAAGGTAAGGTAAGAGATAGGGATAGGGTGAGGAGTTTAGCAATCCAGGAGGGGCTCAGAGTAGAGCCGCTGCTCCTCCACATCAAAAGGAGCCAGTTGAGGTGGTCAGGGCATGTGATAAGGATGCCTCCTGGGTGAGCTATTCCAGGCATGTCCCACCCGGAGGAGGCACAGGACATGCTTGAGAGATTATATCTCTTGGCTGGCCTAGGAACGCCTTGGTGTTCCCCCTGGACAAGCTGGACAAAGTGGCTGGGGAGAGGGAGGTCTGGGCTTCTCTGCTTAGGCTGCTGCCCCCGCGACCCGGCCCCAGAGAAGTGGTCAAGAAGAAGATGGATGGATGGATGGGCATTCGAACATTACTTCACCTGTTCAGATTCAGTTACATATGGAAAAGGAGTGGGAAGAAGTGACACTTATTTAACCCCACCCCTTCACCATGAGTTATCTCCCTGCTGTTACAGAATTTCTATTTACAGTTCTTTGAGTGCCATGTTTCTTTCTGCTGCAGCACATATCTAATGACAGACAGGCTGCTAATATCAAAGAGAGCTGGTTTAATTAACCACCTAAGTTACCATTAAGTAGACACCACAGTATTCACTGCTGTTGGCACATTGATGACATGCAATGCCAAACTTTCAGACGTGTTATAACAAGATGTTGCTGATTAAAAGTCAAGAGATTAGCAAATTAAAAGATTAACGTGTCACTAACCTGCCACGCCCTGTCAGGTTAGTGAGAGCGAGGCTAAGCAGCAGTCCAAAGCTCTTCAGTTTGACTGTGCAAGCAGACGCCTTGCAGTCATTTCTGCAGAACTTCCATACAAACACACTTGGGGTTTTTTCCTTCAAGCTGGCAGAGGCCATGGGACAAGAAGAAAGTCACAATGAGGAGATGGACTTGGCAAGGATTCATGAGCTGTGTGTCATTTTCATGAAGGAGTGTCCGAGCGGTGCCCTGCACCTGCATGAGTTCAAGAAGATCTTTGGAGTTCCAAGCAGCTCTGTAGAGGAGTCCCTTTTCATAGAAACAATATTCAACTCGTTCGACACAAACAAGGTAAAAAGACAGAACAGTTTGTCTTTGTAAAAATAAATGTACAACTTCACTGTAAATGTACCTTTTTGTTATTTTTAAACAGGATAACACACTGGATTTCCTCGAGTATGTGGCAGCACTTCACTTGATCTTACGAGGTAATCTTGAAGATCGGCTCAAGTGGTCCTTCAAGATGTATGACAGTGATGGAAACGGCAGGCTGGACAGGACGGAGGTGAAACGGCTTGTCAGGGTAAGATAAACTGTGTGATTCAAAGTTTTCTTTTCATTTTGAACAGTATGTTAAGAGTGAAGATTTGTAGAAAAGGAGGATCATCTGTGTGTAATCTGTCTTAACTGTGAGAAGTTACCTGGTTTCATAACACAGATCTTTTCAAGACAGCTTAAAGTACTACTCCTGTGCACCAGATTAGGCCCAGGGGTCATGTAATGCAGCCTCACGGGACATTAGATGAACACATAATGAGGCCATTCTGGGAGGCTGCTGTTGTAATTTACTAGAAGCTTCTAAATTTGGAGACATAAATGCTGGTCATTTATGGTAAAAGAAAACTTTAAACACTTTTTATTGTTTTCTTCTTGAAATAACAAATCTTAGTAATTCTAAGTCATTAGTTTGTTAACTGATGTTAAAACAATCTTATTTGTGAGCAAACAGACCAAGTGTGTATACAGCTAGCCTTTTTTAGTGTTTGTGTGCGTGCGTGTGTGTGTGTGTGTGTGTGTGTGTGTGTGTGTGTGTGTGTGTGTGTGTGTGTGTGTGTGTGTGTGTCAGACCACAACACAATATGCTATCTGCACCTGGATCTTTTTTCAGCTATGCATCATATTTAGCAAATCACAAAGAAACAAAACGTTGGCAGAGTCGACCCTGTCAGAACAGAATAAACTTTCCTGTCAGCATATTGGAGGACAACACACTGTATATTTAGGAGATTAGATCTAAATTGAATGTGAGTGTGCTTGATCATCATTTCATGTGTCTCATGCAGATTCTTTACAAAATCAAACTCCACAAGACTCACATAAGCATGACTCCATCCCAAATCTGTGACCGAATCTTCCAGCTGGTTGACCAGAATAATGATGGTGAGTGTAAACCACTGCACTATGTTGTGAATATGCTGTGATTGTTCTGAATATCTTAGACATGAGACGTAACATGTCTCATGGTCTCATGTCACTGTAGTTTGTTCCTATACTGACTTCATATATGTTCTGTTTTCATTTCAATGCATCCAAAATAGTAAATCACCACAACCTAATACGAGTTTATCGTTAACTACCCACTTTTAGTTTTAAGTATTTAGATGTTCCAGTTGTCTCTTCTAAGGAGGAAGCAGGTGTAGTAAAATATGAATCTAATCATAAACTCTGAGGTGATGGAGTCTTGGAGCTTCTTCTGAGAGCCTCTTTAATCATCTCTGAGTATATCGTCATCACTGGAGCTCTGATACTTGGATTCACTGTGGCAAAAAGAGCAGAGCTTCAATCTTCATGCAGTGGACTGTGTAATATGAATGCATCATTGTGGGCCATATAAAGCAAGGATTTTTAAATGAGCTTTGTTCACTCTGTCACTGTCATAGACAGAATAAAGATCTGATTAAAAAATATGTACATTTCTTTATACTGCCATAATTTATATTAGATATTGAAATCTGAGTATTCAGCTCTAACCTGACAGGACAAACTGTAGGTGACAGACACTGAACATTAGCAACGAGAGAACATGGCTCGCTGATGGATCTGTGGTGGTGACTCAGACAGTAATAGAGTCTGACGTGGATCCACCCTTAATAAGCTTGTTTTTAGTAACTAAAATCTGTTTTTATGTCAGAACATTTTATTGTTTCAGCAGTTGTTGTGAAGTTGTTCTTCTTAACTAGAAATAATTCTGCCATCGTGCACTCTCCTTGCCCTCTTTCAGTTTTTATTCCTGAGCTGTGCACTCATTCTTATAAATTCAAATAAAATACAGATTTTACTTTTTGATTCAACTTCAGATATCATGTCTGCTTCATTTGTCATTAAATAGCAAGGAGGCAGAGCGTACCTGGTCATGAAAGTGGTTGTCGGTCAATTGTCCCATTCATTTTGAGCCTTTAAACTGGGGCACTGTTTCTAGAAAAAGCTGTAATTCTTAAACATTTAATGCAAAATAAATAAATAAAATAAGACCCCTTGAATTAAAGCTGCAACTCAGTTACATTTTGATTATTTAATGTAAAATTGCCTGTAATGGTGTAACACTGCAAAAATGTGACTTTTCCCCAAACATCATAGAAGCCGTGGTATAAAGTCAACAGTGTGGATCGTGTTTTTGTGCCCAACAGGTGAGATAACCTTGTTGGAGTTCATGGAGGGAGCTCAGAAGGACGAATGGGTCATGGACCTACTGAAGCTTGATGTCAACGCCACCGGCTGGGTCATTCAGAACTGCGGCAGACTGGAATCAGCCACATGATGTATTTGGAGGCCGACAGAGTGGTGCTATCTACATACCTGAGCTTTAAAAGTTTGCCTTTGTCTCCACGTTCATCTCCCTGAGGCTGTATACTCTTGATTTGGACATTATACATGAACCTCTTCTGTTGGTAGTGTTCAATCATCAGAGTAATGTAATGAAAGATACTTACAGTCATGTGAAAAAGACATTTCTGATAGGACTCTGTAGAGTTATAGAGTCATTGTTAGCCTGCGGGTCTTCTTTTCTTTTTTTTCCCGCCCGCTCATATGTAGTGTTGCTGTGTGCTGTTCTAAAGTGCATTTAAAACACAGGAGAGCATGGTTCCTGCTTCCTATCAGAGAGCAGCACGGCTCCTCCCAAAAACCCTCAGTGTCTATATGCATTTAAAATTGAGGGTAGGGCACCAGCGCCAGAGGTGGGTTGGAATACACCGACCATCCTCTGGATGCTGTAAAATGTGCCCACCCCCAAGGCCCTATGTATGTGTTATGTGAGAGTGTGAGTAATGTGGATGTCTAGGTTGCAGAATAAAATTGAGGCACAGGCGGGTCTTCTTTTCACAGCAATAACTTCAAGGAATTATTCACTGTGTGAATTTATCAATCTATCCATTCTCTGTTGAGGGATTTTGACCAACACTTCTTTACAATAGTGTTGATTGAGGTTTGCAAGTAAATAATTTATGCACAGCAGTTCACTCAGACTGAGGTCTGAATTTTAACTGTGCTGAGTCAAAACTTTGACACCTTCTTTTTTAGCCTTTATGTGCTGGTGTGCTTGGATCCGTGTTCTGTTGTATGACCCAGTTTTAGCCAAGCTTTAGCTCTTGGATAGATGGCCTCACATTTGACACTAGAACACTTTGGAACACAGAGTTTTCCATGACTGCAAGTGATCCAAGCCCAAATCATCACCCCTCCACCACTGTGTGCTTGACAGTTGGTATAGACTGTTTCTGCTGTGCTGTTTCTTCTTCGGTGAGGTATGTTATGGTTAAACTTGTCCACTTTAGTGTCATATATGTAAAGGACATTCTGGAAGTCTTCTAGTTTGTTCAGATGCAACTTTTCCCACCTAAGAGTGCTGCCAGAAAGTCTAAGAACATTATTAAAGAAAAGACAATAACAGATAACAATAACACTGTATTATGTCATGCAGGAGTGTGCCAAAGGAGGCAGCGTAACACTGAATGTGAGCATGACTTTTGTTTCTTTGTTGCACTTGGAATCTTTGTCACGTGTAATAATGTATCCATTTAAACTTATTACAACAACTTCTTTTGCCCTTTTACAGCAAAATAAAACATATTTTGTTCACAGCAAGTTGTATTTCTGCCATTTTATCATTTGGCAAGAGAGACTAAAAGAAACTTTCTGATGAAACCAGGCAATACGGTAAAAAACTAACCAAAACAAGGAGCTGAGAGATACTAAAACTGGTATAATTATCTGTGGATTTGTCACTTTATGTACAAATTACACTACATACTGTACATGTGGGAGGACATAGGACAGGACAGGAGATTATTTTGCACCTGGTGCCATCAAACTATATATATATATATATATATATAAAAAACAACACCCAGCACGCCCCTGCGGGCGGTTTATCCTTCAAGCTCGGGTCCTTGAGGGTCCTGCGCAGTATCTTAGCTGTTCCCAGGACTGCGCTCTTCTGGACAGAGATCTCCGATGTTGTTCCCGGGATCTGCTGGAGCCACTCGCCTAGCTTGGGAGTCACCGCACCTAGTGCTCCGATTACCACGGGGACCACCGTTACCTTCACCCTCCACATCCTCTCGAGCTCTTCTCTGAGCCCTTGGTATTTCTCCAGCTTCTCGTGTTCCTTCTTCCTGATATTGCTGTCATTCGGAACCGCTACATCGATCACTACGGCCGTCTTCTTCTGTTTGTCTACCACCACTATGTCCGGTTGGTTAGCCACCACCATTTTGTCCGTCTGTATCTGGAAGTCCCACAGGATCTTAGCTCGGTCATTCTCCACCACCCTTGGGGGCATCTCCCATTTTGACCTCGTGACTTCCAGGTTATACTCGGCACAGATGTTCCTGTACACTATGCCGGCCACTTGGTTATGGCGTTCCATGTATGCCTGGCCTGCTAGCATCTTGCACCCTGCTGTTATGTGCTGGATTGTCTCTGGGGCATCTTTACACAGCCTGCACCTGGGGTCTTGCCTGGTGTGATAGACCCCAGCCTCTGTAACACTTCCAGCTCTTCAAGAATCACAGACGCTCAGAAGGGTTGGCTTTTCACAGTTTACTTCTGCAGAAGACATAAAACACATTCAACAGGTGTCTTCTGGTGGTACCGGCAATTGTAGCTCCCTCACAGTGCAAGCGCGCGCTGTGAGGAGCGGAAGCCTTAGCAGCTTCTAAACGTTAGGGTGAGATCCGGTTTCTGGGTTTTCAAAATAAAATACAATTTAAAAAAAAAAAATAAAATTCACACTTAAAATGATAATTAAGAACAGGTAAGTGCATGTTTTTCATATGTATTATTAACTCTGTTACACTCACCCCCACTGAATTTTATCAAATTTGAGCCCCAGGTACCCACACTAGTATGCACCAACCAACCAGAGGTCAAAAATCACAAACACCAACTAAACGTATCCCTAAGGATGAAGTGGGGTGGGAGCAGCGCCAAACTCCCAACCCAGCAACTGGCAGCAGGGTGCCCGAAATACACCCTACTAATAACCCCTTACAAGGTGTGTACCATGGCTCAACAGAAAGAAAAAAAAATGTAGAGTACATAACAGCAAGTACAAATCCCATCATTCGGGTAGGCATATAAACAGAACATTTAGTTAGAGAAGGACGGGATCAAGGGCTTACAAACTGACTTCACGTCAAACCTGTCACGAACCACGACTTGATTTGACATTGTCTGGATCAGTCTATTCACAGGTTTGACAAGTCGCCCAAGTCTGGTTCTGATCTGGGAACCATTCCCGGTTTGGCTATAGTCAACCATTGGGGACTGAGCAGCAATGGCAGGAGCAACTACATCCACCACTACGTCAGGTGTAGTAGAGCATACTTGTACACCCTCCCCACAGCTCGTAGCAATATTGACCTCCTGGGACGCCATGCTAGAACCGGTTTGGTCAAAGTTCACTTCAACAGACAAGGCCGATGCGGCTGGCAAGACTGAATCCACGCTTGAAACATCAGTAACATCTCCCTGAGACTGGCTGGACTCCGTCAACTGCGACACCCATGCAACTGTCCTCTCTCCAGGGTCCAGAGGTTCAGAGATAACCTCCAGGTCAGCTGTCCCACCCATGGCATTGGGTGAGCGGTTACCATGAGCACCAACACAGCTCACAGCAGGGGCATTCAAATCCCCCTCCCCAGACGCAGCCCCATCATCATCTTCAGGCGCCGTGTTTACATCCCACGTAGAGGAGACGTGATCCGAGGTTCCAGCATCATCCTCCAGGGGCAGGAAATTCGCCACCAACAGCAGATTCCGGTGGACCACTCTCTCTCGTCCGGAAACAGAATCACGGATCTTGAAAGTGTGAGTATCATGGTTCACATCGATCACGGTGTAGACCGTTGACTCCCACCGATCAGCAACCTTCTTCTTTCCCCTCTCTTTCTTGTTAGCAACCAGGACTCTGTCACCAACCTCAATCCTGGAACCCTTCACTCTCCTGTTATAGAGTTGCGAGTGACGACGCTTCTCCTGCGTAGCTCGGGTGCGTGCAATGACCATTGCTTCCTTCACATCTTCCCTGAGGGAAACCACATACCTGTCATAACAGGTAACAGCAGGATCGCTCAGGACAGAGCGGAACAGAATGTCAACAGGCAACCGGGGCGTGCGACCAAACATTAGGTAAAAGGGTGCGAATCCAGTTGTCTCATGTGCGGTGCAGTTGTACATGAACGTCAGAGTCTGTAGCCGACGTGGCCAGTCCACTTTCGAGTCTGGTGGTAGGGCACGAATCATTCCACCCAGAGTCCGGTTGAAGCGCTCCACACTGCCGTTCCCCATCGGGTGGTAAGGTGTCGTGTGTGTCTTCTTCACACCAGAGACTCTGAGGAGCTCACTTATCAATTGGCTCTCAAAATTAGCACCCTGGTCGCTGTGTATCCTTTCCGGAAACCCGAACACACAGAAGTACCTGTCCCAGAGAAGCCTTGCAACCTGTTTGGCCGACTGGTCCTTGCATGGGAAGGCCTGCGCCCAGCCAGTGAAGTGGTCTGTGATGACCAAGACGTCGACGGACTTGTTGTGTGAGGCCTCAGCCGACCAAAAGTCGATGCAGACCAACTCCAACGGTCTGGACGAGGACACGCTGACCAAAGGAGCACGTCCCTCCGGTTCGATAGTTTTACTGACTACACAGCGCTGGCATCCCCGTACATGGTCTCTCACATCACGCCCAAGGTTCAACCAGAAAAATCTCTTTCTAGCCAGGTCTAAACTCCTGAACTGGCCCTGGTGACCGGCATCATCATGGATTCCTCGGAGGACCTCAGCCTTCAACGAGTCAGGAACCACGAACTGCAGTCGTCTGTTACCTGATATCTGGTCTCTGGAAACTCTGTACAACACGCCGTTGTTGAGGACCAGCTTCTCCCAGTGGCTCAGGTATCTTTTAACAAGGATTAGGTCCCCTACCCGCTCTCTCCTCGAGGGTCTCCTGTGTCTCTCAACGTAGAAGACGACGCGGGAAAGCACTGCATCCTGCAGCTGTGCGTCCCTAAGTTCTCTCTCTGAATGGGCAGGTAAGGCCTCCAGACCGGGGGACACCATCTGTGGCAGGTGATGTAAAGCCTCTATTGCTCTCCCTCTTGGGCCGACATCCCACTCGACATGTGACTGCAAAACAGCTGTGACAGCATCTTCAGCCAGAACCAAGGGATGCAGACTCTGCATGCCTTGGGACATGATGGAAGCTCCACCACCGGATCCACCATTCACCTTGCAGTCGGTGGACCACCGAAACGCCCCCTGGATTGATGCATGTGAAACATCTTTTGCCTCATTAAGGAAGTCTGCATATCTCTCAGCCAGCAGTCTGTCACTTACATTATCCTTCACAAAAGGCAATCGGCTCAGGGCATCTGCCACAATGTTCTGACGGCCTGGGACATATTTAATGTCAAAGTCATAGCTTGCAAGTTTAGCCACCCAGCGTTGCTCACAACAGTCCAGCTTTGGCTTGGTTAAAATGTGGGTCAAGGGGTTGTTATCAGTCCAGACGGTGAACTTGTGACCTTTGAGCCAATGACTGAACTTGTCGCAGACCGACCACTTTAACGCCAGAAACTCCAACCTGTGTGCTGGATAGTTTCTTTGAGACTGAGACAGGGATTTGCTGGCAAAAGCAATCGGTCTGGGCTTGGTTCCACCGTCCTGGATTTGAGCCAACACTGCTCCAATGCCATCCAGTGATGCGTCTGTCGAAAGCAAGAAGGGGCGAGAGAAGTCTGGGTGAGCCAAAACGACTGTATTTAACATCAAGCTCTTGAGCTTCTCAAAAGCCTCCTCTTCTCTGGATGTCCAATCCGAAGCACTCAACTTCCTGCATGGCCGCCTCACCTTAGTTGTTCCCTTGCCCTTCTTCACAGCACCTCTCAGGAGCTCAAACAGAGGTCTGGCAACAGCAGAGTACATGGGGACAAAGTGTTGGTAGTAATTAATCATCCCCAAAAATGATCTGACCTTTCGTTGGGAAGGAGTCACTCCATCAGTGTCCATGAGGTCCACGCTCCTCATGTTTGCGATAACTTCGACTTTGGATGGGTCTGTTGATACCCCATTTTGATCGATGATGTGACCGAGGAACTTCACGGATTTCCTCAGGAAGAAGCACTTTCTGGGGGCCAGCTTCAAGTTATGCCCGCGCAGCCTCTCAAACACCATTTCCAGGCGCTGCAAGGCAGTGTCCTCGTCTGGAGCAAACACCAGGAGATCGTCCAGGTAACACAACAGGCTCAAATAATTCTGGTCACCAAAGATGCTGGTCATCATGCGCATGAAGCTTGCAGGGCTGTTGCACAGACCCTGCGGCAGCCGATTATACTCATATAGACCCATGGGCGTGGTGAAGGCAGAATATTTCCTATCATCTTCATGCAGCGTCATGTTGTAGAAGCCAGATGTCAAGTCCATGGTACTGAACAGGCTGTTTCCCCCCAAAGCAGCCAGACAATCTGCTTGATGTGGAAGAGGATGGGCATCCTTCAGGGTTCTCTTGTTGAGCCACCGGAAATCGTTGCAAATGCGTAGATCGCCATTCTTCTTCCACACGAGCACCAATGGTGATGCATACTCACTGGTCGATTTCCTGATGATATCCCTCTCCTCCATCTCAGTCAACACTTGTCTCAGCTTCTGGTACTGGCTTGGGGGCACACGCCTGTAGGGAAGTCTGAAAGGTCTGTTATCTGAGAGGCGGATGCGATGCACAAAGTTTTTGGCTTCCCCACAGTCGAGATGATGGCGGGAAAAGACATCCTCGTACTGCAAAACCAGGTCAGCCATCCTCTCTTTACACTGTCCCGATGTCTCACAGGACTCTATGTCAACATCACCAAGCCCAACAAGTTTGAGTTTCTCCGTCATGGAGGTGGGCGTGACTTGTGGCGACATGGCCGACTGATGGCTGCTAGCCAGAGTTGTCTCCTGGAGCGCTGAAGCATCAAAGTCCTCGAGCGCCACACAGGAGTACACATCTGCTAGTTTGGCGTTACGTCGCAGATGTACAGGCTGCTCAGACATATTGATCAGTTTCAATGGGACCCATCTATCACCCCACAAGGGAGTAACCAATCTAGCAACCAAAATCCCTCTGGGTGCTGAGCGGGATGACGAGGGCTCTGTCATCACTGTACTGCCAGGGGAGACATTGATGTTCTTTGGTAGTTTTCCCCATACCAGATATTCGCGACCCGGTTCAAGGGACACAGCTGAGTTACACCTAACCGTGCCCACTTTGTCCGGGACGTCCGAATCTTTCCATGGGGTCAAACCAGAAAGCATAGACAGAAAGTTTTCAGTCTCAAGGTTGGTCTTAGAGCAATTACTGAAGACCGTGTTCCAGTAGGGCTCACAACGTTTAGACTGGTGTAATATGTGCTTAATGACGTTCGTCCCCAGTATCAGGTCATCAAGCTGCCCTTGAACCACCAGGATGGGAACTATCATTCTGCAGCCATACACCTCCATCTCCACATTGAGGGCATACTTAGGCTTCACACGTAGTCCTCCACACCCAACAAGGGTCACATCCACTTTGATAACATCTTGATCAGATATCAGTCCAGACTCACGCAGAGTCACCTCGGCTGCTTCATTCATGCTGCAGGCCATGGATCCACTGTCCAGCATACCACCCATTTTCAAAAGCCCACCGAAAGTGACGGGAGTGTAGAAAAGACTGTCACTATTGCCGACTTTGTGAACGTTTTGGAAGATAACTTCAGAATCTTTGCATTTTTGTCTTGCCTCCTCATACACTGACTCCGCATCACAGGTATCAGCAGTTTGGGAGCTTCCTGTAAGACCTGCACTGCCTCCCACCGAATACAGGTCGGTTAGTTTCCCTCCGGCTGGACCTGGGTAGACGTACTAGCCGGGCAAGACAACCGAACATGGCCAGGAGCAAAGCATGAAAAGCACAGTTTGTCAGATAGGCAGTGTGATACTGTGGTATGTCTTGGATCACTGCAGACTTTGCAGGCATCCTCCCTCCTCCGTCTATTTCGCGAGAACTGATTAAACGCCCCTCTCCTTGGTGTCTGAGTGTTGTGGTGCTGCATTCTCTCCATCATGGCCTGAAACATATCCACCATCTGACCCATGAGCCTTTCCTCTGACTGTTGAAGATTTTGACTCACCGCGGTCGAAGGGGAGAAACTCAGACTTCCGACGAGGGGATCTCGTGTTGCAGTGGTGGAGGGGAACGAGTCCACTAACCCCTGAAAACCTGAGGATGGGGGCGAGAAGCTTCGGGAGCGTCCCTCCGGCACAGCAGCTGCAGGT
The DNA here is from genome assembly GCF_964374335.1 of Astatotilapia calliptera. Classification (NCBI taxonomy): domain Eukaryota; kingdom Metazoa; phylum Chordata; class Actinopteri; order Cichliformes; family Cichlidae; genus Astatotilapia; species Astatotilapia calliptera. Next base: position 3,398,830 of record NC_137422.1, on the reverse strand, counting down.
GAGGCGTTCGGGTGTACGGTGGTGATCGTAGAATTATAGCCCTTCAACTGTGCAGCGCCGCTGGCTCTACCATTAGCACTCACCTCCCTTTGATAATCATCAATCCTTTGTTGTACGTCTCGAGCAGTCCACTCATGGACAGGCTTGCACTTGAAGACATAAGACAACTCGGGGTCAGGACAATGTTTCACAAACATACATGCTACTTCATGAGTTAAAGGGGTCGCTGTCTGCCCCTGTCTGCGTAGCCCCTCTATGGCTAGTTCAGCAGCCTTGTTCAGTCTTATCCAATAATCTACCGGGTTTTCACCCCTGGTAGGGAGCGTTGCATAAAAGTCAGCAAGAGGGAGGCACGATGAAGAATCACTGAAGTAATGGCGAAGGACACCAAAGACCAGATCAGGTTTCTGTTTGACATCAAGACCTGGGTCACTACGAAGAGCCACTCTGACCACATCTCTGGCCTTCCCCATTAAGTGGCTAATAATTTCGTCAGCCTGGCCATGAATGGGGACCTCTTGCTTCCACAGGTAGGTTGTTGCCATGTCAATCCAGTCCTGAACAGAACATCTGTCTGTGCCATCACCCCTAAAAATTTGAAGCTCCCTATTGGGCTTAACATGGACAGTTACATGTGGTACATCTCGAGCGGTACTGTTACATTGCTCAGTTTGAGTCTTAGAGTCACCAATCAGGTTCACAACGCCAGCTGACAACAGTTTAGTAACAATGGATTCACCAATCTGGGCTCCTATTTGCTCAACCATGTCAGTAAAACTGTGTACAGTATCACTGTCTCTAATTGGAGTGGAAACCTGGGGCATATCACCCACACCCCTACCGATGGGAATAAAACTCGGGCTTTGGCCTAGCCCAGTGTCACTGCTCACAGGACCAAACTGTGTGACATTACTGGCGTCAACTGCATGAACTAGTCCGGCACCTCTACCCTTAGGTAGTACTGGAGTGACAAATTTATCCATCGTCAAATCACACACTTAAGATAATAACTGCATGTGCACTCCGTTAGGGAGAGAAAAACAAACAAACCCAGAGATAAAAATAAGAAAAATAACAGTATAACAGTAGCAGAACGAGGGAAAAAAAAAAAAATTATAATAATAATGTCCAAATAATTTGAGTGTATAACCACACGTTGTATATCAAAACACAGACACTTTCACCCTTGTCTTATTTCAGTCACACCCCTCACCTTTTTGTTTGTTTTTTTTTTTTTTTTTGGGGGGGGGGGGGGGGGGGTTTCGCTTGTTTGGGTTTTTCTTTTGTCTAAACTCACTTGGTTACAACAACCCACATTCAACTTGTGAACAGCAGGGGAGCAGAACAGCAGCCACGGCGATGAGCATCAAGCTGATCTGAAGATCCGAATGGTCACGGCACCAGTGTAACACTTCCAGCTCTTCAAGAATCACAGACGCTCAGAAGGGTTGGCTTTTCACAGTTTACTTCTGCAGAAGACATAAAACACATTCAACAGGTGTCTTCTGGTGGTACCGGCAATTGTAGCTCCCTCACAGTGCAAGCGCGCGCTGTGAGGAGCGGAAGCCTTAGCAGCTTCTAAACGTTAGGGTGAGATCCGGTTTCTGGGTTTTCAAAATAAAATACAATTTAAAAAAAAAAAATAAAATTCACACTTAAAATGATAATTAAGAACAGGTAAGTGCATGTTTTTCATATGTATTATTAACTCTGTTACACCTCTATGGATCTTGTACTCAGAGCTTGTTCTTGTGCTGCCATGATTAGTGCCTCTGTGCTGTCTTTCAGTCCAGCTTTGTCCAGCCACTGGTAGGATTTCTGGATATCAGCCACCTCCTCTATCTGCCGGTGGTACATACCGTGCAGGGGCCTGTCCTTCCATGATGGTTCCTCGTCTCCCTCCTCTTTCTTGGGTTTCTGCTGCCTGAGGTATTCACTGAGCACTCGGTCAGTTGGGGCCATCTTCCCAATGTATTCTTGGATGTTCCTTGTCTCATCCTGGACTGTGGTGCTGACACTCACCAGTCCCCGGCCCCCTTCCTTCCGCTTAGCGTACAGCCTCAGGGTGCTGGACTTGGGTTGAAACCCTCCATGCTTGGTAAGGAGCTTTCTTGTCTTTATGTCAGTGGCTTCTATCTCCTCCTTTGGCCAGCCTATTACCCCAGCAGGGTACCTGATCGCGGGCAGGGCGTACGTGTTGATGGCCCGGATCTTGTTCTTACCATTCAGCTGACTCCTCAGGACTTGCCTGACCCTCTGCAGGTACTTGGTGGCCACAAGGCTTTAATAGTTCTATATATATATATATATATATATATATATATATATATATATATATATATATATATATTATTTTTTTTTTACATCATGTTGCATTTTCTTCGTTTTTCATACTGTACTAGTTACTCACTCAGGTCAGCAGTTTGTACACATGTACACATCTACGCTGTGTACATGTGGGTGTTTGTACTCAATTTGTAACCAATGGTTAATAGCCAAAAGAGTTTTACTGATAAATGCAGAGTTAAGCAGATTAAAAAGGTTGCACACCTCTGTGGTCATTTTTAAAATAGCCAGTTGTATGTAGCATTGGATACGTTACAGCATACTGCCTACATTATATGTATGTTTATATGTAATGTAAACGTATTGTTCTTACTGTTAGTCGCAAAAAACCAAAAAATGATTATTAACAACACGCTCCCTTTAAGGGTTGCCATAGTGGATATCCTGCCAACATATCCTGTCCCTCCTCTTTTGTCATACCAAACCTCTGCATGTCCTTCTTTGCTATATCCATGAATCTTCTCTTTGGTCTTCCTTATTTCTTCTTAACTAGTTGCGCCATCCTTTGTCCAGTATGTCCACTATTACTCCTCTGCACCAAACCACCCTAACCTTACCTCTCTTGCTTTTTCTCCAAACCACGTGAATACCAAGGTTGAGCGGTTGGGGGGAGAAAGGCAAGGTGATGACAATTTGAATTTTGTTGTTTTGATTTCTTGAAATACAGAAAGAAATCTGTTGAAATACTTAGAGAAAGCAAAGAGTCATTTTAGTTTTTATCGTTTAAAAAAGGAGAAAAAAAGAAATATCAGATTGAAAGTGGTGCTTGATAAAACTATTGTGGTGACACACTGTTTGCCAACAAAATTAGGGTTCAGCAAAGGGCCGTTTAAACGAAAGCGGAAATGGTATGACGATTATTCTCTTGGTCGCTGGTTTCTCTTTGATAAGGATTGGAGAGTACAGCATGCCTATTCCAGTGTTTAAATTTAAATGTTTAGCTAATGGAAGACTTAACTCCTTTATTGTGGACAAATACATTATTTTTATATGCAATGTGTAACTCGTTAATAATTATACACAGATGGGTACCCTCCGGACTCCCGCAAAGATAACAGAAATGCGCATGCGCATTGTCATCCCAATTGTCTATTGACAAACGTGAGCAATCTGTCCCGTTTCACTTTAGTCGTCAAGAAGAATAAAAATGTAATATTGCAGGATTTGTTTAACGTGGCGATCTTTGAAGTGGATTCTTCATGACTTTGTGAACCCGGTGAGCTGTTGAAAGTAATGTTTTACCGGGTATAAGACGCATGACATAGCGAATTTCTCGTGCGGCCAAGATGAAATTCAGAGCTAACTATGTTAGCATGTAGCTGCATAGCTGACAAGATTAAGTTAGCTGGTTGGATTAGCGTTAGCTATAACTGGTCATTTAAAAAAAAAAAACCCGACCGACCTGCACGGGGCAGCCCCTAAAGACCTGCTGCTGAACGAAGTGCGAAGCGTTATGAGGTCGGATGACTTGTGGTACGGGACGGTCAGTTGTAAGAATTGCTGATCCCGGTTGCTAACTCAAGCTCGGCTAATGTCGAGCAAACGTTAGAGACGCTACATTTCTTATTTTTCCTCCTGTAACATGGCGATTCTATTATGAATTTAGTGTGTGTATAATTACCATATAAACGCGAGCTTGTGTTTCAACAATGTTTGCCTGCAGTAGCTTAAACCGTGCTCCTAATTTCCATATATTAGGCACACTAGGAGGATTTAAGGATAAAATACCACACATTCCCAGTCTGACCGGGAATGATTCTGCGTTATAGACTTCATGCAGACTTCAGTTGTTCTTCTTGCTTGTGGCTCATTGTTGCTTGAAACTTGTGTTTGTAGGTATAATTCGCAGAAACCTAAAAAAGTCCTGAAATTCATGAAAAGCTACACTGTGGCATGAATCGGAAAACCAGTTTGACCTGATATTTCCACCTTGCGTCACGTGGGTTGGACGGTTCAGCGAGCTGAATGAATTTGGCTGATCATGCACCCTGTTGGTGCCCTATGTGAAGCACAGGGCCTCGAGTCGTGGTCAGTTTAAGCCTACATTTAGTCTTGCAGTGGTTTGAGTGGAAGATCAACACCTGTCGGTCTGGGTTTAAGGAAGGACATGCCTTTTGTTGCTCCAAATCAGCTGATGGCCTTTTGGAAAGTTAGAAAGTCTTTACAGTTATATTTAAATCTATCCTTGGTCACCATCCAAACAGCCCCTTGTCTGACTTGGCATAGCTTTATCCTGTTAGCTCAGGTGACCTGAAAACCTTCCTGCACTCCTCAGTCAATCTGATATTCTAGAGTGCTAGTAAATATTTTAAGAGCGGACATTGCGAGCACAGTCTTGTGTTGCCTGTAATGCTGTGACCGCTGACCTTCTAATTCATTTACATTATTATAGGCTTTTGTTGTCAATTATAAACATTTTTTTAGGGAACTTTAGGCTCAGATTAAATGGCGTTTCTGACATAAAGCCCGTTTCATAAGGGCAACCATCTCCACACCCTAGGCAGCAGCTGACTCACTTGCATCACCACAAGGCTTTAATAGTTCTTCTGAAGGTTTACTTAGTGAAATCTTATGACTTGTACTTCTTCCACGTAGTCCTTCCTGAACAAAGGCTGACTTTGAGTCACCCTGGCTCATCCTGAACTAAACAAAAGTGAGTCTGAAGAGGCAAAAGTGCACCACTGTAAGAGAGGTGACGAGTGAATGCAAAGAAATGGTTTTATCCTCATTAGACTGTTTTGTTTTGAGAGTTGTTGGATGCCAAAATCCTTGCTGATATGAAAGAAATGAGATAATTAGCCCAGCATATTGCTTTGGATGATTCACAGTTCCATCTAAGCATTATTTAGCTTCTGCTGAGCCTTAATGCAGGCCCTCATTTTATCCTATCTGAAACAAGATATACTGCTCCTTCCCATTCACCCCTTCTTCTTCTACTCTTTGTAAACAGAAGTTTGAACAGCAGGTGGGTGGGGCTTTTAGGCTCACCATCAGAGCGGTGTGCCCGAGGTGACCATGGTACAAATATCTGTTCATTGCCGTTATACAGAACCAAGATAAAAAACCAAAACAAAACTGCCTCTTGGGAGTATTTGTACTTACACTGAGCAAATTGTTGAATATGAATATTCACCATAGCAGTGAAAAAAGATGGGATGGGATGTAGAGGTGTGTGCCGTAAGATGTGATGAATAATACATGCAGATTTTCTTCTTGTAACACACTGAAGAGAACTGAAAGAGGACACATTGTTACTCCGTGAATATTTACTTTTTGTGTTGATGTTTCAGGTCCAAGAGTAACCATGCTTAAATGGTTTTCTGGTGAAGAGGGAGAGCCCGGCTCTGGAGTAAGTACACATGTGCTCGTTTCCCATTCCTCGAAGGCTCAGTAATCACTGATTATCACCGATAACAAACTATATTCTGAAAGATTACACAAGCATTAAGCCCTTAAAGTGCTAGACTTTGGCACACTGGCACACTGGACTGTTTCCAGATTTTGCCTCCATCACCTTTTCAAAACCACAGCTGCTACAGAGTAACCTTTCTATGTACCTGACAGCATTTTTCACACTGTGATGAATCATTTCATGTCATTTCACGTGGTGTCATTATTATATAAAAGGCATTAAATTAGCTGAAAGGAAACCTGGTGTAAGCTATGCAGTGGGACTGCTGGCTTTGACTTGGCTGCCTGTGAGGGCGCGGAGTCACTGTTAAAGCTTAAAGCTCCTCACATCTGGATCCTCTTTGCTTTATAGCTCATATGTTGACATTCGGATTAGTTCTGACTAACTGATGTAATCAGTGTCAATTTGCAAATCATATTGTACATTTTCTGCACTCTATTATAATATTACAGTACTATTACTGCATTATCATTCTAATACTTCTCACTCATATATATGTTCAGTCTCTGCATACTCTACACAGTTTCTAAACAAAGCAGCATTTTGTGTTGCAAATAAACATGAGGGCACTCACTGCAACATTATCAGTGTTCCTTTCACTGACTCACCACCTCGTCCGTCTCTTCTCAGGGCTCGGGCTCTCCACCCAGCCATGCTGGTGGCGGAGAGATTCCTGTGGAAGAAATGGCAGAGAGGCTGACCCAGACTGAGCAGCTTGTCACTCAGCTGAAGGAGATGATTCGTGAAAAAGATGCAGCTCTTTGCTCCAAAGATGACCAGCTGAAGGTGGGGACAATTTCTTCTACAATATTAGTCCAATAAAGGGCTGTGCATCTGGTAGGACAGTGTTGTCCAGTTGTGCCAAACTGGGATCATATTTCTCTGATTAAACCATGAAAAACATGTGCTAGCTTTTGTTATCATACAGTCAGGTCCATTAGTATTTTGATAATTATATATTTCTTGAAATTTTGCCTAACATCATCAGAGTGGAATTTAAATTAAACCATCAATATATGATTCAAGGGTTTAACAAAAGTATTGCATTACTGTAGCAGTTATAGCTATTTAGTTATTTTTATACACATACATACATCCTCCATTTCACAGGTTTAAAAGTAATTGGACAATCTTATAAAATTTTTAATGCAAGGATTGCTTTTAATAGTTGGATTCACTCTGCCCAAGACCGAGTTACTGGGTTCCCAACCTGTTAGGCAGGCCTCAGCCTGTGGTGCCTGGATGAATATAGCCTAACCCCCTTGAACTTGTGCGTGAGGTTTAGCAATACCAGCTAGATATAGTTGGGGTCTCCCCAGCACATGGCTTGGAAACAGTCTTTCGGACGAGAGAGTCATTTCCTTACGTATTCAGGTCAGAGAACGGATCCTGACTGTCCTTTATGCTTATGCACCGAATTACACTGTTAGACAGTTGGGTGAAGAGAGGAGCTGAACTGTCGCCTGTTCACCACCTGGGGGTGATTTGGCAGAAGGTGCTGAAAAGGCTAGACACACCCAAACACATAGTGAGGGTGTACTGGGAGTAGAGCAGGGCGATATGACCAAAAATATTTATCACGATATACATTTGAAAACGATATAACTGACGCTAGACAAAATACTTTATGACTCCACAACTTTATTAGTGCAAAAAAAAACATCAATGTATTTTCACTTAAACAAGCAGCTGTTTTTTTATGTCCATTAAAGTTATATAAAAATGTAACAGTGCAAATTCCTCGCTGACAGTTTAACCAAAAAGCATTTCCAGTGGAAACTGGCCGACATATCCTCAGCATAACCATGTATAATATCCACAAAACTTAAAAAGAGGTTATACACACACAATACGGTGATATCATGTTGAGGTGCAGTACGTCTACGCCTACGATAGCATAATGCTCCAACAATCCATCGAGCGCTGCGGCTTCGTAGCTCAGCAAAGTCGCACTAAAACATTTGACAGATTTTCGAGCGCCGTGCACATAAAACCGTTTCGAGGTCAGTAAACACAACCAGAGTTCATACATAAGGCCCACGGGATTATAAGGGGCTCTGTCGACTTTCAGAAAAATCAAAGGATGATTTTAAGTGCGCCGTATTTTCCATACAACACGGTAATAACGACGGCCCGCTAGCATGCGCTACCAAAAATAGTGCTTTGTTGTGTATCTGACGGATGAAAGCTAAAGCAGTTCCACTTTCACCCTTCTCATTCTCCGTCGCCGCCATGCTCTTTCCACCATGTGTAAACAAAGGCATGTGCGTTTTACCCATATTCTATCGCGGTATTTCATTTTCTTATCGTTGCCCAACGTTATACCGGTATTACCGTGAACGGTATGATATGGCCCAGCCCTAGCTGGGAGCATGTTGCAGTGGCCTGGGTCCACATGAAGTTTAATTCCCACCTCCAGCAGAACTTTGACATCATTCTGAAGAAGGCTGGGCAGACAGGTGCCTGCTCAAATCTGCTGCTGCAAGGTAAGTGTGAAGCGTAGAGCTGCTATTCCTCTATATTGAGAGGTGGTTTGGGCATCTGACCTGATGCTTTCTGGGTGAGGTGTTTTGTACATGTTCTACTTGGAGGAGGCCCTCAGGTCAACCCCGTACACAGTGGAGAGATTCTCAGCCGGCCTGAAAAAGTCTGTGTTCCTCTGGATAGGCTAGTGGACATGTCTGGGCTTTGATGGATTGGCTGAATGTACCAGTTTATCGATTTAGTTTTTGCTTTCTCTTATTGAATCTTTACAATACAAGTTCAACCTTAGTGCTCAGTTCACTCAATTTCATATCTTTTATCTACTTACTTTCTCGTGGAATGATGAGGGAACAGATGTCTGTAAATCCTAAACTGTTGATACAAGACTTTGGTTAAACACCTCGAGTTGAAGCTGAAAATCTTGAGTTTCATCTTGGTTGTTTGATTAAAAATCCCCTGTGCACACAGAGGCAAATTTGCCATTGTCCAAACACTCAACTGTAACTGTATTAGAATCAGATTAGAAGCAAATTCTGAATGAATGTTTGCAAATTCCACCTCTAAAGGTACAATTGTTAGTTTTAAATAGAGACTGACACGTGCTATTTATAAATGGTGGCCTCAGCTGGGCTGTCAGTGTGTTCTTGAGTAGCGTGCAGATATAGCTAAAAATGTAAACATTGTTCAGTTTTTGATAGAAAATCAAGCAAAAAAAGGGGATGTGGGTACACAGATGGATACATTTTTCAAAGATTAAGTCTATGAGTAAGTTTTTCCAGTGTGCAGGACTCTGCATGGTGTTCCTTGATTTATAAGGACTGTGCTTAAATTATTCAATCCTATGAGTCATCACATAGATTGGGAAATGGAATATTGAGGCAGGCACAATTGGTCAAAACTGTTTTTAAAGCTGCTCTCTGACTTGGATCTTTCAGTGAGAAACATCAACTGTGTTAAATATTAAACAGTCAAGCCTTTCAATCCACAGTAAAGACAGGAATGTGTTTGATTTAGCAACCGCGCTACAGGAGAGTGCAAGCATTTCCTGCATTGTAAACCTTTGCTGTGCTTCCACACACACACACACACACACACACACACACACACACACACACACACACACACACACACACACACACACACACACATCTAAAGCTGCCAAAGTTCACTTTTTATTAACGTGTCCTAAAATATTACAGTTAAACCATCTGGTCTGATGACGTAACGAAGCACTAAACTGGAGTTAAAGTTCTTCTTTGTGTTTTCAGGCTGAGAAGGAGGCCTGTGAAGCCAAACTGTCCAAACTGCGTCTGCAGAACAAGGCCAAGGTGACGTCTCTGACGGCACAGCTCGAGGAGCTGAAGAAGCAGCAGGGGCCGAGCACACCAACACACGGCAAAAAGGTGGAGATGTGCACACACATCCAGAACTGAAGGGTTAAACGTAGAAATGAATAAATACTAAACGTTTTCCAGCGATTCAGTGCACTATTGGCTTTATAAGCTCAGACACAGTCATGCCATGTGGATCCCATTTGAATCATGTTTCTGCTCTGTTTCCATTGGGGTTGTTAAAGTGCTTTCTTCATGTTTAGGGTTCATCAGAAGGAGGAGAGCAAGCCAGTCGAGGCAAGATTGTCCTGCTGAAGAAGAAGGTTGATGAACTAGAACAGCAGCTTGGACAAAGAGATGTGGAACTGGAAAGCAAAGTAAAGCATACTTTGATTCTGATGCCTACCAGATAAAGGGAAATGAGATATTTCCCACTGATGTTACTTGGAGTATTGTTGGAACACACATATGTGCTAGTCTTGGCCTAACTAGCCTTACCCTGTGTCCCCACCACGTCCACTTAATTATTTGAAGTTATTTTTTTATAATTACATTTATCTTTCTTAATTTGAATTATAATCACAACAGAAGAACAGCAACGGCAGCTAATTTCAGCAGAGAACAAAGAAATGGCCGCAGGAAACGCAGCTCGTATCGACAGAGATGAATCCAGTACATTTATGGAAAAATGAATCCAGTTTACTCTACTTTTCCTGGCTCCATATTTTTTTCTTCATTTCTTCTTGTAGTTACAGAATAATCATCCTCTCCATGAATATGCGCACCCACAATGGTGCCACTGAGCAAACGGATGTATTCATTTCTTTTTCTGTTGTGACATATCCTGAGGTGTACGTAGGGCTGTGCGATATGACTAAAACCTCATCTCCCGATATAAGAATTCTATCGTCCGATAACGATATAAATCACAGAAATGTAACATTTTCTGTCAATTCTGTGAATCTCGACTTGCGTGAAGTGTTTCCAGCTGCGCGTCATGTAGCTGGAGTCCAGTGTTTTAACCGATGCATGAAACAATACATTTTTAGATATAAGTTGTAACGGCGCCGTTTTCTTTGTGAGTATTTATTACACGGCGTGCTGCGGGGAAAAGCCCGTTCTAATGTTTGAGTCTAAGGTTTATTTTTTAGCACCTGGCGGCTCTTTGTTTACTTCTCATCCGTAAATAATCTGCTCTTTCACGTGATTCAGTTTAAGTCTCAACAGGATCTTGAGCTTTATTCTGAAAGGTTTATGTGGAACATAAACAAGTGGACACGCGAAGGTTTTACCGTCGCTGTTGCTAACGACAACGCATAAAAACAAACGCTTGTCCGTCCGTAGTGTGGTGATATTAAATATAAGAGAAAGAGAACTTTACTACAGTGACATCAGAACCATGAAGAAATATTACCGTAAACAGTTTATTTTGCGACACCACGAAACAAACGATAGCGTAAAATCAAACGACAGACGTTTTTATATCGTCATCCAATATATATCGTTATATCGAACAGCCCTAGGTGTACGCTTACACTTTGAAATCTAATTTTTCTGACCAATACTTTGTGTAGATGAAGGAGTTGGAGTCTCAGCGGCAGCGTGGTGAAGAAATGGACGCTATGCTGACAGAGAAGGACAAGAAACTGGCAGAAAAAGAGGCCTACATTGTCCACCTGCAAACAGCGCTGGCTGGAGATCAGCCCATCACACCTGCACCACCACAGAAGGTCATAAATGCTTTGAGCATGTAGAATCATCTCACTGCTTTTTTCTAAATATTGCACGTGTTAATAATAGGCAGACAAAGTTAGAAAAGTAGAAGAAAATGGATTACAGCTGAGTCACAACAGGCGATGTCTTGCATTTTCTCAGAGATGTGGTCACTGTCACTCATGTGTTCTGTCCCCCCAGGCTGAGGACGGCGGGGCGATGCAGGAGCTGCAGTTGCTGGTACAGAGCTTGACTAAGAAAGTGGGGGAAGCAGAGGAGCGCTACAGTTTGCTGCAGGAGCAGACAGACAGCCTCAAAGACCTGCTGGCTACAGAGAAGGAGCAGTACAGCCAAAAGGAGAGCATGTACAAGCAGAATGTAGGTTTTCAAAGAGGACAATACAGCTTCTTTTGTAGAATTTAGCTGTCTCGGGTTCACAATGAGTCGTGTGCTTGTTTATAGATCCAGACATTCAAAGACATCATCATTCAGAAGGACAGCCAGCTGATGGAGATCAACCAGATGCATGAACAGGAGCTCTTCAAGCTAGCAGCCAAGTCAGATGCCAGTGCAGACTTGGAGCAGGTAACACAGACAGTCAGGAGTTCATGCAACTAAAAGAAGTTGGAATTTTTGTGTTGTTTGTGAATCTGTGCTTTCCTTTTCAGCTTCTGAAGGCTCTAAAACAGAAGCTTCATGAGAAAGAGGAAGTGCTGCTGGGTAAAACTCAGGTCATTGATGTTCTCCAGGGAGAGGTGGACGGGAGAGATCAGCAGATAAAGGTTAGCAGACTCGCCGCTCCTGTTTGCGTCTCAATAAAGACGTTGGTGTTTTTCCTTGTTTTCTGTCAAAAAGATCAATTTCCATATTTAATAAATGTCTTTGAGCTTAAACGCAGCTTCAGACTGTTGTAAACACTCGTTTTCAGACCAGAGAAGAAATATCCCTAATGTTGCTTACATGTAGCGAGCTCAGGGGGAGGGGCTAAAACAGCTTTCAGACAGACACTTTTCATTCAGCCTATAGAACATTCTCTATTGTTGTTTCGTAGACATTCTTCAACCTCTCTTGAAATAATGACACCTTGAAACTTATGTGGAACAAATACTTTGTCCACGCAGGAACTCTCAGAGCGGCTGCAGAGGCTACAAGTTGAGCGAGAGAGCCTTGAATCCAAAATGGAGGCAGAGAAGCATGTGATGCGAGCACAACTCCGTGACCTGATGGAGAAGCAGCAGGCAGAGGTGCAGCGAATGACCGAGCAGCATCAAGCACAGCTGGATCAAACCCAACAGGATCTCATGAGGCAGCTGGAGGACCTGAGGAGAGCCCAGGCAGCAGCACCACCTGCCAGTCAGGAGGCATCAGGAAGTGGAAATGTGCTCACAGATTCAGCTTCCATCCAGAGGATAGCTGAGCTGGAAGGTTGGTTCTTCATTTTGATGATTTATCTGAACTCCTTCAGAGGTCAGTTTGTGTCGTTTTCCCATGTACATCCTGGGGATTTTTAGTTTGTTCACAAAATGCAGCAGAACATGAGGACATTTTCAAATTCTTTCAGTGCTTCAAACCTTTTCTTTTGTTATTTTTGCAGCACAAGCAAAGCAGAAAACAGATGAAGCCAGCAGATCAGAGGCCAAGTTCCTAAAAATGAAAGCTTGGTCTAAAAGTCGAATCAGACAGCTGGAGGAGGAACTGAAGAGAAGCCAGGTGAGGGTTTCAAGTTGTCCAAGTCGGATGAACAAAGCATTTTGTGCTTTTGTGCTGTGCTTATGGCAAAGATCCCAAATTCACTGCCAGTGCAGTAAAAGGGGAAAAAAAACCCCAGTGGAAGACCGTCATGGCGTGACCTTCACAGAACAAGAAAAGTGAGGTCAGGCTGTATTGAATAAAGATGTCCAGATATCAGGTTTCAGGCTTGTACAACTCTGTTTTGGTCAAACATACATGAAACATAAAGACATAAGGGCTGTTCAAAACGTTTGCACAGCACTGCTGAAGAAAATAACTCCTGCAGTCAAGAGAAGCCACTAATTGTTGAGCTATGAATGATAAAACCAGCAGTTATTCAAGTATAAATGTTACAATTGTATGCAATCTTTATCAATAAAACATAGAAATGTAGATGTTTATGGTGTACTATACTACAGCGCTCCCTCGTTTAGCGCGGGAGTTACGTTCTAAAAATAACCCGCGACAGGTAAAATACGCAAAGTAGCCAACTTTATGTTTTTTACAATTATTATAGCTGTTTTAAACCCCTCACTACACACTTTATACGCTTTTCTCAGACAGGCATGAACATTTTCACACTTTTCTCTCTTGTTTAAACACAAACTTCAAACCTTCATAGAAAAATAAGTCCAGTGTTATAGAACGAAACCAACAGCAGCTGCCTTTGACGGTCCAAAGCGTTTCGTCGAGATTGTTTTTGTTGGGGAGAAAACTTACAAACAAAAAGTCCAGCACTTCAGAGCCACACTGCTGGCGATCAGAGATTTATGTAGATTTGACAAACTGAACGCGTTCTGTAAAGTACAGGAGACACAGCACGGAGGAGAGTGATTGACAGTGGTCTACAGCCAATCAGGACGCAGAACATAAAGCGCTGTAAAAAATAAATAAATAAATAAATTAAAAACCATGGAAAATTGCACAAAAAAATCCGGGAAACAGCGAAGCCGCGACAGGAGAACCAGCGAGGGACCACTGTTTGTAGATTTAGAGTTCATTTCACAGTGTTAAATCATGTAACACTGTGTCTTACAGGATATGACACTGTTCTGAGTTGTAGGGAGAGAGATCGCTTTCTCTTTGGCGTTGTTAAAACGATACCTGTTTTTAGATTTGAGCTCGTTACTGCTCGCGCTGCTCGTCATGACCATAAAGCTGATGCAGCATCCGTCACATTATCCGTTTTCCTTTTATATCAGCCGATCGTCTGCAGGACGCCGTTTTCAGTTTGTTATCCAGAGTGAAAATCGAAAACGCGTCAAAATGCTGAAAGTCCTTTGGTAAGCAAAGCTGCCAAGTAAACAGACACGTTTGACTCTATTTAGGCTGGAGTTGCTCCCCCAGACCTGACTGCCCTGCGGAGTCGCATCACTGCACTCGAGGAGGAGAGAGAAGAAAACCTCTGGAAGGTGGAGCAATACGAGGAGGTTAAAGCAAAAAACGGTAATAAAATTAAACTTTCTGGAAAATGCTTTAGGGAAATCCTCAGTTCAAAAATGAACATTATTTTTGTTCGATGTTATCGTTAGAAATGCTGGAGGCAAAGTTGGTGGTGTATGAGGAGCAACAGAGGACACTACAGGCAGACTTGGAGCAGTTCACCAAGAGGGCTGCCTCTCAGGTCCAGCACCCAAACGCTTTCTTAAACCTGCTGCTTTTGTTTTACATTTAATACTCACGGATGGTCTCTTATCCCTTTTTGCACCTGCTGAACGTAGGCAAGTGAATCAGGCAGCGCTGATGACACTCAGAGCCAGGTGCTGGAGTGGCAGGAGATGGTAGCTGAGGTGGTCAGTGCCAGAGACCGGGCCAGGGAGGAGAAGGCTGCCTTGTCCCTCCGTATCAGCCACATGGAGGAGGAAAGAGAGGGTAAGACTTTTACTGGAGGATGAGTCAAACTCATTTAGATCAAACTAGCTAATGATGGTGGGATCAGTTATAGCTAGGAGGTAGAAGCAGGGTGAACATCAGAGTCACAGTTAATCTGCTCATAAATCCTCAGCCAGTGTGAAATAACGACACGTCTGCTGACATTCATATATGTGAGGAACCTAAAAACAAAACTTTTTCATAAATGCAAGAAAAGACTCGCAGTACTTAATACGACAGTAGTAAAACCTGTTCTTTAATACTTTAAAGTTGTTCTGTATTTCTGTTCCTCAAAATTCGACTTTAATTATTTAGTCATTCTTAAACCCGTTAGTATATCAGAGTACACATCCTCTGTTAGCATCTAAAAAGGAACTTAGTGTTACTATAAAACACAAACTCTGATGTCTACATTTTTGGCATTTTGTTTGTTAACACAAATGTGGATCACGGGGTTCTGTCAGAGTCAAGTTACCTTAGTGGTAGCTGTGGTTTTGGGGAAACTTTAGTTCAGTTCAGATGCAGCGACCCACAGGCTCCATTTCCACAGACTTAGAACTATACACCAGTTTTTAAATTGTGGTGATAGGGCACGTAAAACCAGAGTTAAGATAAAAACTACAGTGGTGTTTACTGTGGGAAAGAACGGTAAAAATGTCATTTTCTAAGGAGAGCGCTAGCAAACACTCTCTGCTTGCGAGCAAAATGTAAAAAAAAAAGTAAAAACACCCCTTTTCTATTGGTGTTAAAGTGTACCATGTTGACCAATCAAAAAAACTTATATGGCAACATGTGGCACTTGGTTGTTTAGGAAGAGGGGGAAGTTTTAGGAGAGAGCGAGTTTTCACATGTGAGAGATTTGTGATGTTTAGCGTGTTCGGAGGCTATAGTTAGTGTGTACTTAGTGTGTACTTGTTTTGTTTTGTGTGTCAGTTCTACTAGTGAATGTCACAGTTGCTCCAAAAAAGCCTCCAAAGGTAGATTGCTGAAAAGAATGATGCCAAACAGGCAAGATAAACCGTGTTTAAAGGTGAAATATAGACGTAAAATCAAAAGTAGTCAAAAACAGCCAGTTATACCCTGGACCCCAGAGGGTTAATGTTTGATCAACTCTGAGTCAACTTCAGTCTGGAGAGGACTGGACTAATTGGAATTATTTCAAATATATTTCACACACTTTGTTTTTCTCATAGAGCTAGCTTGTTTTACCATTTTCGTCATGTGTTGTTTGACTGAACAGTACTTTGTTTTCTTCATTTTTCCCCATCCTCACTGTTGTCATTGGCGAGATTTGGTTTACTCTGTGCTGCCTCCCATCTCATGGACCTCCACCCCCTCCCCACTCTCCCTGTCCAGCCCCTGCTCCAGGGATGGGAGCAGCCACCCAGAACAGTTTCCCATCAGTTTTGTGCATGCAGGCTCCTCCAAACCTCCAGTGCAGCTCGTGCACACTGTACTGCCTGGAGTTTCCCTGAATTTTGCATTTGCTGGTGGAAACGACAGGCAGTACAGTGTCATGCTGCACGTTCGAGTCTGCTGTTTAGTTTAGTCTCTTCCTTTCTCTGTCCCGTGTTGTTCTTTTCCATTCTTTACCCTTTTGTTTTCTTCTGTCTTTCTGTTTCTTCTTCTCAACTTTTGATTTCTGGTGTGCTAAGATATCTGAAATCACCAACAATAATGAACTGGTCTCAAATATAATTAAAGAAAATTGCTGCTCTATTGTGGTGGGATGGTAGGTTTGCACTAACCCTATTAAAAAGACTAATGCATATAACCTCATCAGAGCTACAAGGCTGACACCAGAGCCTATCCTCCATACAGACAGACACACCTGGCTTAGTAGAGCTATGCACAAGTGCCCTCAGATACTCGGTCATTGTGTAGGTATTTGTGCTTTTCAATTTGGGGATTTGGATATTTGTTTTGTTTTTGTTTTCTGTTTGTTTGTTGTTGTTTTTAAATGTGAAAATATGCATGCCACCTCTGCTTCAGATGGCACATTTCATACTCAGAAATGTGAAACATCTGTGAAACATCTGTATTACTGCTCAGCAACATAGTCCCACTCAGCTTGTCAGAGACAGACATAGCAGGTATTATCTTTAAGTGAGTGATCCTAAAATGTTAGTTAGCTTTTAAAATATGCACAAGCCTCATTATTACAGGCTGGATTTTTGTCAGCAATAAGAATCAAGCTTCAGTTAAGCTCATTATTGTAAATCTGGAAACGTTTATTACAAAACGTATCAGGTTTTTTTTTTGGTTTTAACACGGGAGTATATATTTTTTAATGCAGTTTTATCACATGATACTGCTGTTATAAAATCCAAAGCGCTGCTTGAATAATCTAGAATGTTATCACAGTGGTAAACATGCAAATGAGAGTCTTCTTTAATCCTAGTTAGATGAAGCCAACATCATACTCAAAGAAAAACGGCTGATGGTCTCTTACGTACTAATTGTTCCTCCTGATTTTGATTAGTGGTGTCACAGCGTATTAGTTTCATGAATCAATCAAGTGTAGTTGACAATAATGACGTGATCTCAAATAATAAGGGTCAACCTCATAAATCAATAAAAACCCTGCAAAAAAGGTAATTTGAGTTTTGTCGAGCCGCGTGTTCCACTTCACTGACATTTCATCCATGTGTGACAGAAAACCAAAATCAATTTTAGGAAAACAATTTGTGCTTTTTCATACTGAGTTTAAAGAGAGTTCATCTGAGTCTTGCTCACTGGTGTAATGTTGGTCATTTTATTCAGATAAAGTTACTATTGAAGCATGCGCTCTAACTCATGATGAGCTGCAAATACTCCTTTGTCAGCGGGTCTTCTGTGATTTGCTGTGATGTTGGTTTCATATTCATGTATTTGAATTAAGAAGTATCAAACTTGATGCTTATTAGCGGCTACAGGGTGAGATCGTTAAGTTCCATGAATTAACTCATTAATGTGAAAAGGTCTTACCAGATTTCAAATTGGCCAATCTCCCATTAAAGACGATCTGCAAGTTGATTTTCTATATACTTGCACATATCAGCTCACCAGTGCAGATTAAAGTCTGCTGCAGACGTTAGTCAGTACTGTGTGGGTCAATGATGCTGTTAAAACGTTGGATTATGATGCACAATGATTTTGACAGCAAAGAGGTCTTTGCTGTGAAATATTAGGGAGTTAAGTTCACTTTTTAAAAAATCCTACCTAGCATATTCACATCGATAGCTCTCTGTGTAGATGACTACTTAACATTATGGATTAAATGATGAATTTGATGTTTTTCACAGCTTTTCACTAGAAACAAAGCCGACCTGAGACCAGCTGATTTTTAGTAATAAGACTTCACAGCACTTTTTTGACTTGATGCATAATCATGCATAATGCTCACGTTTCTGCTGAACTTGCATGTGCTTTACTGTAATCTGCTCTGCTGTAGTCAGTGTGGGTGAAATGCCCAGCATGTGGCAGACTGGCTCTATTCTGCTGCAGAGGGTCATGATTGTTTTGGCTACGCTGTTAAAATTAGGTTGATACATTTTAGTTTAAATCTGCTTGTGCACTGAACCCACACTGACCGCGGTTAACACACAGAACTCCTTTCCTTTTCCTGCCCCACCCTTTGCTACGAGCTGCCCCCCTTTTTCCTCCCAACGTGTCAAAAATTGGCCTGTCGTCACAAAACAGATGGGAACATGTTTAGTTGTAATCATTTTGACGTTGCCCTTCTTGAATCCTTTGCTGCTAAATGAAAATACAAGTCAAAGCACCATCAGAGTCCCCTCAGATATGCACCTGCCTGGTGTTTCTGTCTGCTCTTCATTTCGAAGACAGAGTGATGAAGCACTCGCTTTGAATGTGACTCATAAAGATGGGTTTTCTCCTTCCTCCCTGTTTCCCACTTGTTTAAATGTGTGTTTCTTTGCTATGCAAATTAGGTGTGCATGGCTCTGACCAGAATGCTGCTTTTGAAGTGTTTCTCAGGTTCACTACCTTATGCAAATACACAAGTGCATAAACACCTGGAGTAACTTTCCATTTCTCCATCCTCAGTTCTTGTCATTGCTGTACTTCTCTTGCAGTCTTACTGTCGCTCCCGTTGCCTATACTATTGGATTAAACTGTTTTTTTGTCACAGAGTATGTTTGTGGTGTTGAAAGTGTCTCACCAAACCACCAGCATCATTCATGCCATCATACTTCTTGTCAACTCTCCATCTCTGTCATCCTGTCTTCAAAAACATTATCCTGTTCCACACTATGATAATTCTGTCTAGTCCACTTTAAACTCACTTCCCATCCGTAAATACACCCTCAATCCAACCCATCATTCCCCTTTCCCTGTGGCACAAAACTGATTGAGGATGACTGGTTCTTTCCTGGCTGCTCCGATCCAGCACTGGTCACTCGGCAGCAGGAGTTGGAGGAGGAGTTGGCTCAAGCTCGGGGGCTCGACCAGCACAGGGCCAAGAAGCTGGCGCTTCCATCCCAGCGAAGTCTGCAGGTAGGCGGCTCTTATTATAGACGTTTCTGTGGCTGTATCATGGTTATACCAGCACAGCCTCAGACATTTGCTGAAGAATGAGCGGGGCTAACTGTACAGCTTAATATCAACCAGTCTGCAGTTATTTTCAGAAGCTGAGTCTTGCAACATTTTCTTTATGAAATAAATCCTGTTCAGATCAAATCCTGCAGCTCAGGGCAGACCTTCTAGAAAAAACAGTTTCACAACAGCCTTTTTAAAATCCTTTTTGCGATTGTTATTTTGAAGTGTTTTTCATGTTAACATTAATACGAGGTTTTACAGGGAGCTGAACACTACATGCATGGAATCATCAGCAAAATGAGCGTTATCCTTTAGAAAGGCAAACAAAAATAATAGTTTTAGTTTATTTAACTGCAATTAAACACCAAAAGATATTCACTGGTCTGAGTTTCATTGAGAATAGCATAATCTCCCCTTTTCACCCAGTTTCTTCACATTTTGCTCTTGATGTCAGTGAGAGCAGGTATCCCTAATGTGAGCAGCACACAGACCTCAGCAATAAGCCGGAGGAGAGGAAAAGGAGCTAAAATAAATAATTGAGGGTAACAAGGTCTGCTGTAAATACGGATCAGTTTTTCAACTATGGATTGTGCTTGACTAGTCTCTACTAGTGTCTAAAAATGTATATATAGTTAAAAAAATGGATGGATGGATACCAGTTTTCTATTTTTGGTTAATAACAGAGAACAAGAAGCTTACTTTATTCAAAGAGGAAGAATAATCTCGCTACCTGCCTGCTTGATCTTGTTTGCCTCGTACACAGTAGACTTGCAAAAACAGTTTGCCTTTTTTTCCTAAATGCTTAAAATCTAATCCCCTGCTACAACAAACTTTTGCACTGGCAGGAGGACTTTGAGCTCCATGGGCAGGCCCCGTTTCAGGATCCTCGAAGTATCTCAGAGAGTACCACTCCAATGGAAGGGGAGAACATGGGAGGTTGGTGGCCCGAGTACAGTACTCCTGACACAGGTGTGAGACCCGCTGGACAGTTTCCACTGGCATGCACACAGTCACCTGCACATTACTTTGGGAGGCCTGAGCTGTCTTTGTGTTTTCACCATGACTTAGTTTATTAAGCACTGGATTGTTGGTGCTGGTTGGTTTATTCTGTTTGTCGTCTAACCTCCGACTGCTGTGACTGTAGGAACAGGGATTAGCTTGCTTTTATTTCTGCTTACACAGAAAGCTACAGTTAAGTTCATTCCCGCCTTATGAAGAAAAACCTGAAATTGAGCACCTTCACTTTTATATTTTGCTTCTCATTCATGTGACTCAGTTTCCAGTGTTTTGGGGACATGTGCATGCTGGTTGAGCTGGCTAGTGTTTGTGTCTTAATGAACTGATTGTGACATGATATAAATGTAGGTGGCAAGATGCTTTCCATCTGTGGTAAGTTTTATTTTTATATTTTGGTCGTGTGCATGATCACCTCCTTTTCTTTAATTCTTCTCCATCCTGTCTTCTGCACTGTTGCTGTCATAAAACCAAAAAATACACCAGCATTTGGGGAAAAAAAAGATCACCCAAAAGTAAAAGCACCATAATGAAGATTAAAATTAATGACTGAGGACTTTTGGAAAACTGACTGGTGTCTTTTTTGGTTGTTTGTGGATAGGCACTGAAATTCTATTTGAAATTCTATTTCACACCCTGCAGTAAATGAAGTTGTCAGTGAATTATTCTATACTCTTAGGAGATGCAGTTTTCTTAAATTTTAAATTTTGGATTTCTGGATTCTTCTTTTTTATAAGAAGAAAATCCTCCTTTTTCCAAGGGATGCACCAATCTAACTGTTTCCAGTTCTCACATGGTACGGACCCCTGGGCTGATAGTACTGATCTGATGCCAGTATTTAATGAAGCTGTACTCGTTACTGTTTGTGTAGACCCGTTTAGAGGGTAAGACCGCTGTATTCTGTTGGTCTGAATTACCAACCAAAAGTCGAGTTCTTGGTTTTATTTCTGTTGTCAAAGCCAAACTAAAACCATTTTAGCTAACTTTTAAATACCTTGTTGCCATACATTGCAATCAATCTAAGTCAGTCTGTGCTGATGAGCACAACTCATTGGCGACTCATCTCTTTGTAATAAGAGATTCAATCTGCTGTTTTTCAGCTGGTTGTATATAAAAGTGAGGTCAGTGTGCGCCTGTGCTCTTTTGCAGGAACTTTTTCACTATTTGGAATTTCTCAGCAACAGATTTGTTAACCTTGCATAGACTGGCAACTTGGGGCGACCGTGGCTCAGGGGGTTGGGAAGCGTATCTGTAACTGGAAGGTTGCCGGTTCGATCCCCGGGCTCTCTGTCCTGGTCGTTGTGTCCTCGGGCAAGACACTTTACCTTACTGCCTACTGGTGTAGGCCAGAGGGGCCGATGGCGCGATATGGCAGCCTCGCTTCTGTCAGTCTGCCCCAGGGCAGCTGTGGCTACAACTGTAGCTGCCTCCACCAGTGTATGAATGTGAGAGTGAATGAATAGTGGCATTGTATTATTATTATTATTATTATTAACCTGTCAGGGATGCTTCCTGCCTCTGCAATCAGCCCTTTGCTAGAGAGACTCAGTTCAGCTTGATGTTTGGTCAAGATCAGATATATTGGTCTGGGGCATCCCTTCTTTTTCCCAGCTTTCCCACTAAAGCAGAGTTTTTAAATTTAGTTAGCAACGATGGGTTAGGCTTTGAATTGTTTCAAATATTTGATCAGAAATTTAAAAAAGGAAAAAATAAGTGAATGAAAACAGTATTTCTATAAATGTCAAAAATGCATTGATTAAAATATTGCATTTCCTTTTAGAGTTTGCTCTGCTGCTAAAATTAGAGCGGTGGAATTTACCCTGTGAATCATTACAGCTAACTGTACCTTACCAGCCTGTTTTTGTATACCTAGTGTTTATTCTCCCTCCTATTGATTCCAGATGGCCTGCGGTCTGTTGTGGAGGAGCTGGAGCTGGAAAGAAACCAACTACAGGAGCAGATACTGAGCCTGGAGGAGCGCTGCCAGGACCTGGAGGATCGACTGCAGCTGCAGGCCCGTATAGAGGCATTACAGGTAGCTCCATCCAACAACACACCATATGTGCTATCCCAGGGTTAACTGACAGCAGCATTTGTATAACATACCAACTGTTGAGTAAACGATGAGTGAACTGCATGGAATGGGATTTTGTAACAAAACCTTCTAACACAGGTGACGTTTGATGTAGATGAAGATGAGCAGCCAAATTGGGTCTCTCAGGTGTGTTGGGTCACTCATGTCTGTGTGCGTTAGAGAGCACCTCTGGCGGTGATGGCTAATGGTGTGGTGTGCTTATTTAACCTTGGATACGTTTGTCAAGTAACGTTCAAAGCACAAAGCTCACAGATTGTCTGTATTCACACTGCTGATCTTTTGACATTTACAAAGTTCCTTTGCATCACGTGCGTGGTCCACACAAATAGATGACTGATGATAGCAGTAACAGATTTCATGTTCTGCTGTTTTCAGCAGGTCTGCTGTCATCCACGTTTGTGTGCAGTGCAGATGTCTTCATCCAGTGACGATCTTTGTGTTATTTATTGATGTTTGGTTTTCTACCGCTGCAGAACGAGTCAGACAAACTGCAGAGCCAACTTGCAAGTGTCAGAAGTCAACAAAGCAGAGAGGCAGAGAAGCATCAGCTGCTGGTTAACAGTCTCAATGAACAGCTCAAAGGGTAAGTTAACTATTCAAACCATAACCCTTCACTGTGATTACAGTGCTACATCGAAATTCTTCATCTGTTCATTGACCAAGAAATGTTTACTTATGTTTATTTGACATGCAAAAGGAACTGAAGTGTTCATCTGACTGTATGTGATATGTGCTGTAATTGTTAGAAGTAAAGTGTTATATAAATTATTTGAGGTCAATGCACGGTAAATTAGGTAGCTGCAGGGTTGCATAACCAATAATTCAAAAATGTAATATCACCAACAAAGTGTATAAACGACATTAAAGCATCCAGAATAACCTGTACTTAGTTTTGGCTGCAATGAGTCGGATAGTAAAACAAGGACTGTTAAACCAACAGGTTCGGTACTCAGTGGGTCATTCAGGCTGCCTACAAACTGAACGCAAATGTGAGTCGAGGCTCACTCGCCCATTTTACCCGTTCTCTGTAAAGACTAAAGATGGTCGTGTGGGTAATATCTGTAAATAAAGGCTGTCTGTCGCTTAAATCTCCTTTCTTTCCCATTCCGATGCTCAGGTTGAACTTCAGCAGGTTGTCTTGACCACGCCTACGAAATGTGAAATGTGACTGGCTGATTAGATATTTGCATTATGAGCAGCTGAACAGATAGAACTAATAAAGTAGTAAACAACCGTACATATTTTTGATGTTCATCAAATGATTCAGTAATATTGGTAATTTGCAGTACCCTTAAACTTAGGATTAAATTAATGTAGTGTATTAATTACAAACGCCAGTTGCTGTGCGAGCTCGAGAACTGGGCGAAACAAGTTGTTTTTTGTTTTTTTCTTTCTTCAAGACTGCTTTGCCTTGATATTTCCCGCCTTAGTAATTCCACAAAGGCTACGTTCACACTGCAGGTCTTAATGCTCAGTTCCGATTTTTTGATCAAATCCGATTTTTTTTTGTCTGCTCGTTCACACTACAACTAAAATGCGACAGCAAACGCGCTCTAGTGTGAGCGCTCAAAGCGGCCCGCATGCGCAAAAGAAGACGTCACACACAACGCGCTCTGTTTAGACCCAGAGCAAACAATATTGTTTGACCGATGGCCCTTAATATAAAGACTTCGGACTTTACGTTTCCCAATTTTTGCTTTAAGTTATTTTGTTATTTACATAATAATGTAAATAACCTAATAATGATCCTTATTGCTGTTTTAGAGAGGAGCGGTGCTTCAAAGGATAGCTGCAGATTTCTGTCAGAATCTGCAGATTATACAGTACAAATAAAATGTTCACGTTGTCTTCCCAGCAGTTTCACCGTATGGCCAGGAAGCGTTCGCGATGTCTTCTCCGGTGCTGATAATTAGTGTGTCTTCTGTCGGTGACGTAAAAGACGGATTTAATGCGACATGACCATCAAACAGCAGTCGCTTTCTAAAACATCGGATATGTATCGGATTCAGTACCACATACGAAAGTGACCCAGGTCGGATTTGAAAATATCGGATTTGTGCCGTTCACACTGTCATACCATGATCGGATATGGGTCGCATAGGGTCAAAAAAATCGGATTTGATGCGCTTTCGCCTGCAGTGTGAACGCAGCCTAAGTGCTTTGACAAATACTTTTAGTACCACCGTTACAGATGGTGTCCACAGTCAGTTTTAGCCGATAAAGCTCAACCACCAACAAGTGTTTTTAACAAAAGATAGTAAATGTAAAAGGAGGTGTTTCTGGGTTATGTTCAACATTGTTATTCGAGAGGATTTTATTACACCAAACCATTAAGTGGCTACTTGATTAAATTGGGGTCAGATGGTTCAGACAAATTTTGGTCAACAAGCTAGCTCTTACTTCACATCATCTAATTTAGTCTAATTTATGGCTATTAATGAGAGGATTTCACTTTTTAACAATAAGCTGAATGTTCAAATAGAGTGTAATCCATTTTTGTAGTACATGTTTTGCCATGTCGGCAATCATAAAGTTATTAGTTTGGAAAAGGACTGCTGTGAACATGCACTCACTAAATGATTGTGGAAAACATGGTTGTTTAGACTGGGCGGGTTGTGGGTTGCAGACATCTAAAGAGTCAAGATGAGTGAATGAGTTTTTCATTGGGGTTAAAGACTTGATTTTTATGGTTACGTTTTGGCTAGAGTATGGCTTTGGTCCTTTGTGATGGTTTAGATCACAAGACATTAATATATGAACCGTAAGATTTTAATTATTTTCAAGACTTCCTTCAATCGATTGTCACTTTTTTCTTTAGGCTGACTGACACACAGGAGTGCCTGCAAAGTTCCCTGATTGAGAAGGAGAATACTTTGGCCAAGACATCTGAGAAACTTGAGCTCATCAGCAGCCTTCGACAATCACTGAGTGAAAAAGACATTCAGTGCAAAGAGCTGTCTGACAAGCTCCTTCAGACGGAGCACACTGTAAGAGCTGGGCTCCTTTTTTCGTTGTGTTATGATTTGCCATTTTTCAGTCTTTAAATGTGTTGTTTTGTTTTTTTCAGTTTGAGACCATTTCCATGAAATACGTTACATCAGAGAAACAATGCTCTGAGTTGAAAGCAGAAGTTATGGATCTCACACAAAAGCTGAGTGTGCTGAAAGAGAAGGTATGCTTGAAAAGATAAAGATTTTTTAAGATTTTCGTTGTTTTGCCTGTAAAGATTAAGAAAAAGGTGCCAATGGTGTTTTTCCTCCCTAATTTTCTTTAGATGCAAAAACAAGATGTCACCATTGAAACATTACAAACTGACCTTGATCAGACAAACGAGGAGCTGGACAAACTGAACACCTCGCATTTGGAGGAACGAGCCCAGCTCATTTATGACCTTCAAAGCTGTGAGCGGGAAATCGATAACCTTAAAGATGCTCTGCTGGAAAAGGATAAAGAGATATCAACTCTTGTTGGGAACATGGCTGAGTATGCAGAGCAGGTCACAGCACTGAAACAAGAGATCAAACTCAAAGAGGAGAGCCTGGTACAAGTAGAAAATGCACTGAGTAAGGCAGAGAGGGAGGCTAATATAATGAAAGAATCACAGAGTTCAGACCAGCAGGCCCTTAATAATAAGATCACAGAGCTGGTGGAGAAACTTAAGGAAGCTGAGATGGAGATGGTCAAGGCCGGAGATGAACGAGAGTCTAAAGGAGTTGAGGTGGAACACTTAATCAAGCAGGCTGAAAAGGATAAGACGACTATTCAGGACCTTCGAGGAGAAATCCAGAAGCAGAATGTGAGCCATCATAATCATCTTTCTGAATGTGAAACGCACATCACTTCACTAAAGGAACAGCTGGCAATATCTGCACAGAAACTACAGGAGTCAGAAGGACTTGTTTTGCAGCTTAAGGATAGAAATGCAAGTAATGAGAAACTACAGCAAGAGCTTAATGACAAAGAGCAGACGTATGAAAAGGAGCTCAAGTCTTTCAAGGAAGAACAGAATAAGCTTTTGGCACAGGTGGAGAAGTATAACAATGACTTTCAGACCTTATCAAAGCAATTAGACGAGCAAGTTCTGAGTGAAGAGAATGTCAAGCAAGTAATGCAAGAGAAAGTGGAAAAGATGGCATCACTCGAAAACCAGCTAAAGGACGAGAGGCAGAAATTCAACACTGAAAATGAGAAACTGTGCAATGAACTTCAAAGCAGATCTGAAAATATCTCCAAGCTTGAAAATCTCTTAAAAAGCATGACGACTGAAAAAGAGCAGCTCCAAGAAAACCTGAAGGGGCTGAATGAGGAGCTTGAACTCGAACGTAGGAATTTAAAAGAGCTAAATGAAAAGGTTACATCTGCTCTTGAATTCAACAGCAGTCTGGAGAATCAAGTGCAAGTCCTTACAAAAGAGAGAGACGGGCTTGAATTGGAAGTAACTGAGCATGTCAAAAATATTTCACAGGCTACAGCCGAGATGGATTCCTTGCATGTCAAAATATCTGAATTGGAAATGCAACACTCACAAAGTAACACAATTATTCAAGGGCTACAAAAAGATAAAGAGGAGCTAACTACTCGAACTCTTGAGCTAAATAGAGTTCTTGAGCAAAGCACACATTCAACCTCTGAGATCATGTTGGCAAAAACAAATGAATGTAGTTCGCTCCAGCAGCTACTCAGGGAAAGAGAGGAGACAGTGACCCAGCAGCAGGAAGAGGTGCAAAGCTTGACGTCTAAGATAGACAAAATGCAGCGCGACCTCGCCGAAAAAGAGCAGACTGTCACTGAACTTCAAGCACGAATAGAGGCCCAACAAAATGAGCAAGCACAGCTTATGGAAACTCTGTCTCTGCTTCAGGAACAACAAAGTAGTCTGAAGTCTGGGTTATTGGAGAAGGATGCAATGTATAAACAGAAGCAGGAGGAGTTCCAGAGTTTGCAGAAGGAAACTGAAAACCAGAAAAATATTGCGTCCAGGCTACAAGCTGAGGCGGAATCGCTCATTGAGGAACGCTCACAACTCAGAGAGCAACTGGGAGAGAGAGACGAAATGTTGAAAAAGTCAACTCAGGAATGTCAGAAGCACAAAGATGAACTGAATAACAAAAACACAACTATCAGGTCTCTAAGTGACCGAGTCAGTGTCATGGAGGAAAATGCTAGAAAGCTTGAGTGTGAAGCTGATCAGAGCAAAACAGAATTGGCTAGTTTAAAAAGCCACACCCAAGCTTTGTCCGAGGAGAACCGCCAGCTTCGTGCTGCATGTGAATCCAAAGAAAAGGAGCTTGCACAACGAAGGCAGCTTCTGTCTGACCTTGATGGGCAGCTTAAAGCGACCCTTGACCAGAACTCCAGCTTTAGCATGAAGATTAGCAGTCTAACAGAAAATAATCAAAGACTACAGGAAGAGTTGGCACAGAACATGAAATCAGTTTCCGAACTTACTGCTGAGAGACTTGTTCTCCAAGAAAAAACTTCGGACCTTGAAATTCAGATCTCAGATAGTCAAAAAACAGTTGCTAGCCTGTTGAAGGAGAAAGAGGAGCTCGCTGCAGCAACAGATGAATTAAAAAAGGTCCTCAAGGAAAGCAAACAGGCAATCTCTGTAGGTCTACTCGAGAAAACAAACGAATGTGCTAATCTGTTGAAAAATCTGAGGGAGAAAGAGCAACAGCTTCAGAGTTTACAAGAGCAGATCGATAGTTTAAAAATGCAGGTCGATCAGCTGAGCATGTCCTTGGTTGAAAAAGACCAAACTGTGTCAGAGCAGACTTCACAGATAATGGCCCAGCAGGACCAGCTGCTGCAGCTTCAGGATACTGTATCTATGCTTCAGGAGCAGGGATCAGTTTTAAAGTCAGGACTAATGGAAAAAGATGTCATGCTGCAGCAGAAAGTTGAGGAATGTAGTGTATCTCTGAATGAAGTCAAGCTACAGAAAGAGCTCGCATCACAGATGCAGGTTGAGGTAGAGTTGCTCAGGAAAGAATGTGTGGAGGCCAAACAACAACTACAGCAGAAAGAACAAACACTGAAAGAAGCAACACACGAATTTCAGAACCACAAAGATGAGCTGAATAAACGAAATGAATCTGTCATTTCGCTCAGTGCTCAGCTTGGGGCCATGAATGAGAGCGCTTCAGAGATGGAGGTGGAAATTACTAACCTGAAGGCATCTGTGCAGAAACTCACTGCAGAAAATTGTCAGCTGATCCAGGACGAGGGCCAGAGGAAAGCAGAGGTAACTGATTTTCATGACAACATTCAAGCCCTCAGTGAACAGAATGTTCGATTGAAATCTGAACTTCAGAAAGCAGTGGCAGAGCTGGCCAAAGCAAACGAAGAAGCTGCAAATCTCAACTTGGAAATCCAAGGAATAAATGACGCCCTGAAACAGCAGGAGAATTCGATCCAGCAGCTCAACAGTGAGATTGCTGAGCGGGGGGAGCTGCTGAAAGAGAAAGAAGGCACCATTTTGGAGCTTGAAGATTCTGTGTGTACACTCAGAGGCCAAGTTGACAGTCTGACATCAGAGTCTTCCATACTAAAGAATACTTTGGAGAAAAAGGAGGAGTCAAGTCTTGAATATCAAAGTACTTCTTCCGCTGCCTTTGATAGTCTGACTTCACATCTACAAGCCAAAGAGGCAGAATGTGAGAGCTTGAAAGAAAAGATATCACACCTTGAGGAATCTGTCTCAAAGCTCAACAGCAACCTGGAAGTACAGACATCTGAAGTGACAAACCTCAAAATGGCCTTGGAAGAAAAAGAAGCAGCTCTTTTGGAACAAGCGAAAGCTCTCCAGGACTTCCAGAAAAGAGGAGACGAAGCATTGCTGTTCAAAACTCAGTTCATGGAAAGTACAGAGTTGGCATCACAGCTGCAAAGTCAAATGCAGTTACTGTCCACTGAGTCTGAAAAATGTAGAAAGACAGCAGAAGAAACCCAAAGTGCCTTCAATAACCTGCAGGAGAAATATGCTGCCACCTTAGAAGAGTTACAAGACTCGAGGAAGCAACTCTCTCAAAGGACAGATGAGGTGTCTGAGCTCCGGATGTCACTGCATGATTCTAATAACGAATATCAGACTGCAAAGACCACCGTAGAGACACTGAAAAGTAACTTGCATGTGATCCAGGAGAAACTGGGGAAAGCTGAGGATTTGAACTCCAGTCTTTCAAAGGAAAAAGATGACGCATTTGCTTCGCATCAAGCGAGCGTGTCATTGTTGACTGTCGAAATAGAAAGACTCAAATCACAGCATCTTCAGGTCGTGGCACAGATGAATGCACTGACAGAAAACCTCGAGCAGAGAGAAATGGCTCTCCACGCAATCAATAGTCAGTACAGCGCCCAGGCCAAACATGCATCTCAGCTGGTTTCAGAAATGCAGAAGTTGGAAGAGCAGAATAAGAGCCTGAATGAGGAGATAGGATTGTCAAAGGAAGAGAATCAGAAACTTCACATTGCTCTCAGTAATGAAAACACACATTTGAAAGAGGAATTTAGGAAACTTTTTGCAGAGAAAGAAGAGCTAGAAAGAAGACGTCAACAAACGCTGGCGGAGCTGCAGGTTCAAATGGAGCAGAAATCCAGCAGCGTGAATGAACTCGTGGAGAGAATGACGTCCGAGAAGCAGAGCCTTCAAGCAAAGGTTAGTGCCAAAGATGAAGACATTTCTCAGTTGAACGAAAACATTCAAAAAATAGAACAAATTCTGCAGGATTCAGAGAAAGAGTGGCTTTTAGTTCTGGATAGAGAAAAGCAGGAAAAGTACCTTCTTGCAGAACAATTGAAAAGTGTTGAAAATGAGATGAAATCTAAAGATGTTAAAGTAAATGCTTTGAAACAGGACATGGACAGCTTGCAGGAGAAACTAGCAGAGGCTTCCTCTGCCATTAGGGAGGGCTCTAATCAACTGAGCACGAAAGAGCTGGAGGCATCCGCATCCAGAATTCAGCTTGAGAATGTGTTAGCATCTATCCAGGAAAAGGAGAACGAGAACCATATTTTGCAGCAGGCTCTCAAAGCTGTGGAAGACGAGTTACAAAGACTGGTAGTGAGAAAAACGGACAAAGTTTCCTCTCTATTGAAATCTTCTGCTTTGAATGACGAAAAAGCCTCTTTGGAGGACATGATAAAATGGTTACAAGAAAGTCATCAAAGTGAGGTAGATGCTTTGCAAACCGAGTTGGCTAAAACTGTTGCAGAATTGGAAAAAACACAGACTGTACTTAATCAGAGAGAGCAGAATAGTTGCGAGAAAGGTCAACAAATAGCTCTTTTGCAAGAGGCTGTGGAGCATTTACAGACTCAGCTTAATGCCGAGTTAGTAAGAGTGAAAGAAGCTACTGTTAAACACTCTTCTTTATATGATGAATTGCAAACAAAAGATGAGCAGATAAGCTGCATGAGCATTCAGATCAGTCAACAGAAGGAATTGCTTGCTGGCCTTACTCAGCAGATAAAGGAAAAAGATGCATCCATTGCCCAGGTCATGGAGTCCGCCTCAAATGAGAGAATGAAACTTGGTGAGGAAAATGACTCGCTCTCGGCACAATTAAAGAGCATGGAGAGAGCACATGAAGAGATTTTGCAACAGTTAGAAGAACAGATTTCGCACAGTTCAAGTGAAACTGAGAAAAATAATTTAGAGAAGCTCATGCTAATTAAGGAAAAGGATGAGCTACAAAGTGAACTCACAAAAGTATCGAAAGAAAAAGATGCAGTGAAGAAGAAGCTGCAAGCTGCGCTTATTGTGAGAAAAGATCTGTTAAGGAGGATTGAAGAATATGAAAACCAAAAAGAAGAGAGCGTAAGCAGTAAAACTGAGGTTTCACTGTTGCATGAACAATTGCAGGAAGCCAAAAGTCAAGCTCAAGCTACAGCAGAATTGCATAAAGAAAATATTTCCCAACTTGAAAAGAAAACTCTCGAGAAAGAGGGAGAATTTCTTAAGTATAACACCGAAAGCAAAACACTTTTGGAACAGCTAGAGTCAGAAAAACAGAGTTTGCAAACCATCTTAAATGATAAAGAAGCTCATTTGTCAAAAACATTACAAATGCTCAGTGAGAAAGACTCACTAGTCGAGCAGCTGCAGTCCAGTGCTGTCGAGAAGGAAGAGATATTTGAGCAGAACAGGAAGGGCTTGATGCAGAAATTAGAAGAGCTTCAAAATGAAATCAAGACATGCAAAGATGAGTTAAAGGACAAGTCTTCCTCTGCTGCTAGTGCTGTTGACTTAGAAAATGAGCTTGCACAGGTAAAGTCAGAAAAGGTGACCTTACAGAAGAAAGCCCAGGCCGCCTTGCTGGCACGCAAAGAATCAATAAAGAAAGCTCAAGAAAATGAAAAGAAATTAACTCAAGAGCTCGCTGAACTAAAAGATGACTACAAGGCGCTCTTGGAGCAACACTGCCAGCAGACGAACGAGCTAAACGCAGTGCAGTTAAGCTTGGATGAGAAGACCAGAGAAACGGAGGAACTCAACAAAACCTCCTTTTGTTATCTGGATGAATTGCAAACTCTGAGACAGCTCGTCGAGGAGAGAGACAAAACTCTTCAAGATTTAAAGATGTCTTTGGCTGAGAAAGAGAGCCAATGCCATTCTCTCTCAAGCCTGCAAACAGAACTTGAAGCTACTAAATCCGGATTAGAGGCTATTTCTCTTGAGATGGCCAATAAAGAAGAGTCTCTCATAGCCATGGAGCAAAGAGCAGATTCTTTGAAATCAAGACTGCACATCGTAGAGAACGAATTAAGAGAGAAAATTGAAGAGGTTGACAAATATCGGGATGCAGTCAGAGTTGCTGAGGTTAAGACCCAACAGGAGAAACAGTCTTTATTTGATAAAAACAAGGCTTTAGAGACTCAACTGTGCATCCTAAAATCGTCACTAGAGGAACATATGCATGCAAATGAAGAGAAGCATCAAACCTTATTGAAAGAAAAGGAGGCTGTTTTGGAGCAAAGTAATCAGATGAAAGCAGAACTTGAAACAAAAGCTGATTTAGTTTCGCAGAAATCCTTTGAAGTTTTGACCCTTCAGAAGACATTAGAACAAACAGAGCAGCAGCTCACTGAGGACAACCGATCTTTGGCTAAGGAGCTTAAACATCTGCAGCAGCAGTTTACTGAAACACAGAGGAATATGGATTCGCTGAAGCAGGAAAAAGAACATTTTGTCCAATTATTTAATGAACTGAGGGATGAGGTGACCTCCCTGAGAAAGCAATCGAAGGTAAAAGAGCAGCTGCTGAAGAAGCACGATGCACCCGTTGAACAAGAGGGTCATAACAAAGAAGGGGTCTGTTTTTCTTGCAAATGTGCAGAAATCTTTGAAGCAAAACTAAAGGAGCGAGATGATGCCTTGTTAGTTTCTCAAGCTCAAGTTTCAGAAAAGGAGGAACTAATTGCTGCCCTTGAAATTCAGCTACAACAGCAAAGCAAAATGCTTGAAACCACTACTGAAAAGATGAGAAGAGAGGGTGGTGAGCTTCAGAAATCTCCTGATGAGGGTGCCAGGATGAATGATCCGGATAACCAAAACAAAGTTACCCTTCTAACAAGGAAACTTCAAGCAGCTTTGGTTTCTAGGAAAGAACTCATGAAGGAAAATGCAGCGCTCAAGGAAGAAGTAGAAAATCTGTCAGCCAAACACGAAGCAAAAGAAACAGAGTACTTTGCTCTGCAATCATCTCTTTTAAAGTTCAAACAAGAAAATACGGACCTGGAAAGTTCTGTGTCACGTTTCTCCGAAGAGAAGGACAAAATGAGCACTGAAGTCGACCGCATCCTTAACGAGAATCGCAACCTATCTGCAGCCTGCGAAAGTTTGAAACTAACTATAGAAAGCATCACTCAGCAGAAACAAGCCTTCTCGTGCCAGCTCGAATCGCTCAAAGATTCTCAAACAGAGGAGCTGACCAAGTGGAAGTCGAAACACGCAGAGCTCAAGCAAGAGTACGAGTCGCTTTTGCAAGCGTATGAAAATGTCAGCAGTGAAATGGACAAGATGAGACAGCTTTTGGAGGGAGCTAAAAGAGACAGGCAGGAAGCCCTCCGAAAAGTACACAAGCACGAAAGTGAGATGGAGATCCTGGGGAAGCAAGCCCGAGAGATGGAGGAAGAAAATAAAAGAATGAAAGAAAAAGTGGAGGAAGTTTCCAAAGAGAAAAGGCAGAGAATCGAGGAGCTGGAGGAGCAGAATGAGAAAATCAAGAAACAGGTGATGGAGGTGATGTGTGATCTAAATGATAAAAACCAACAACTGGAGGCAGAGACTGCCCCATTTCAGGACTCATTCGAGGCTCTGAGAGTGAAACTTACTGAGATGGAAGCTGAAAATATCCAGCTAGCAGAAAGGCTGGAAGAAGCTACCTGTTTGCTGGAAAAGAAGAACCTGGAATCCAATACATACACAAGCAACATGCAGAACAAACTTGACGAAGCACTCAGTTTGAATAGTTCACTGACTGCTCAGATTGAAGCTCAGAAAACTGAACTTGCTGCTCAAATGGAAATCAACAACTTGGTGCAGAGGGAGAAGCAGACTCTTTCAGAGAGAATTGAGAACATACAGAATGACTATGAGTCGCAGTTGGGAATAAAAGATGACGCAGTTAAGGACCTCAAAGACATTATCACCAGGCACCGCCAAGAGACTATTAACCTGAATGAGAAGGTGAGAATTTTGGAGGATGACAAGTCACTTCTGCAAGAGGAACTTGAGAACGCTCAAGAGATCTCAGACAAGGTGAAGAGTGAAAACGAATATTTGGAGACTGTAATCCTCAAGAACTCGGAAAGGATCGACGAACTCACCGAGTCCGTCGGTGCCCTGCAGTCCCAAACTGCGCAGCTTTCCACTCAACTTGCAGCTAGCAAGGAGATGAACGATCAGATTCGTCACGAAAAAGAACAGGAGCAGCTCAAGTTGGTCAAAGAGTTTGAGGAGAAACTCAAGACAGTTCAGAGAGGCAACGAGGGTTCGAAGAACGTGAAGAAAGAGCTGCAAGAGCTGCTCAAAGAAAAGCATCAGGAGATAAATCAGCTGCAGCAAAACTGCATCAAATACCAGGAACTGATTTTAGATTTGGAGAGCTCTTTGAAGAGCTCACAATCAACGTGTGAGCACTTGGAGAAAGAACTGAAGAAAAACTTAGAGAAGATTGCAGATTTAGAGGAGAGAGGTAAACAAGCTGAAGCTGAGCTAATTATGCACAAGAGTCATCTCCGGGAAGCCAAAGAAAAGATTGAGAGTGCCGAGTCTGAAAGAGACCAGCTGGCTCTTCAAGTGTCACAGCAAAATAAACAGTCTGAAAATCAGAAATCACATCTGACACCTCAAAATGTAGAAGAAGCAAAAATCAACTCTTACATAGAGAATCAGTTTTTGTTACAGCGGCAGATAGATGATCTCAAGGATTTGAAAGAGAAAGAAAGTCAAACAGTTGATGAGCTGAGGCAGCAGCTAGACTCTCGAGATCTGCAGATAAATACTCTAAAGAGAGCGGCTGAGACTCAAGAAGCAAAGCTGTCTGCGTTAGCTTCCACACCACACGGGGCTAATGCTACCAAACTTTGGAATGATTTGTACCAAAAAACCTTACATGAGAAGGACAATCAGCTCCTTGAGCAAGGTTTCATCATTAAAAGATTCCTGGAAGATATGAGAATGAAAGACAAAGAGGTGAATGAGTTACGGGTGACCAAGTCGAGACTGGAGAGGACGCTGAATGAATACTCTGTAGCTGCCGCTGCGCATCAGAGGCAGCTGTTTGTTATGAGCGCAAGCAATGCTGAACTCAGTGAGAGCGCAGAGCTCATGACTGTGCAGGTGAAGGAGCTCAGCGCTCAGGTGGAAAGAACAGAGCAAGAGAAAAACGCAGTGAAACGACAGCTGGCTGACAAAGAAGACGTGATCTCCCAAATGCAGCTCAGTCTACAGCAAGTGGAGAAGATAAACGCTGACATGGAAGCTCAGATATTCCTTTTGCAGTCTCAAAATGACAAAACTCAAGCTGACTTTGAGAAGCAGGAGGGAATTTGTCTGCAGCTCAAAACGCTCCTTCAGAGCAAAGATGCTGAGATCTCCTCTCTACTGTCCTGCAAAGATGGACAAATGTCAGGCTATCTGGAGCAACTGCAGGCTAACTATCGTAACCAGGTGTCCGTTTATGAGGACAGGCTGACGTCTTCACGATACCAAAAGGAAAAGACAGACAAGGAGTTGAGAGCGCTTGAGGCCAAGGTCCGAAGTCTGCAAATTAAAGTAAACAGATCTATCCAGGAAAAGGAGCAGATGGAAGCAAAGATGGAGTCGTTCAAGAACTCAATGGTGTCTTTGCAGAGCGAACGGGAACGGCTGATGTCAGAATACAGAATACTGGAAGCAAAGAGTCAGTTGGGGTTAAAGGGCAAAGAGGGCTCTCCCGATGGGGAAGGTGGGGCAGCCAAAGGCCTTAAACACGAAATTAGAAAACTGTTACATCAGATGGATGATCTCAATTCTGAGAACGCGATGCTCAGGGCTCAACTGGTCCGATACAGGGAGGATTTAAATCAGGTTTTGTCCCTTAAGGACAACCAGTTGAAAGTATTGCTAAAGAAGCAACAGGAGGTGATCAAAAACCTCGAAACCCAAAAAGCTGCGGCTGAAAAGCAACACAGAGAGGCTCAGCTGGACGTCCAGAAGGAAGAAGAAGCAAGCAATGCATTAAAGGAAGAGAATTCTAAACTTAAAGCTCGTGCGTCCAAGCTGGAGGAGGAACTGTTAACTCTGAGAAAAGACAGTGAGTCAACAAACTGGGGCAAGGTGATTGCTGACTTGCAGGAAGCTGTTACAGCCAAAGCATCTGAATGTAATGACCTTCAACAAAAACTTCTTTCTCAGAAGCTCTCAACTGATGAGCTCCAGGGGAAAATGCAGCAGCTGGAAGATGAAACGGACAAAAAATTATCAGAAGCTGAGGAAAAGTACAACAGTGAGCTGGATGCCTTTGAGCGCGAGGTGGAGCTGATGAGGAATGAGCGAGAAACTGCCGATCAGAGGGTGGCAGAGCTCGCAAAAGACCTACTAGAAATAGAGCAGCAGTTATCAGAGGCTAAATCGCAAAGCAAAGATACCAAGGCTCAGAATGAATCCCTGTGCAAGGCAATGGCTGCTTTGCAGAATGACAGAGACCAGCTCATCGAGGACTTCAAGGTCCTCAGGCAGAGATACGATGAAGAACTCAGAGAGACTCGGGCAGCCTTAAACAAGGTGGAGTGCAGTTTGCAGGACACCACGTCAGATTTGGCCATGTTTGCCAAAGAGAGGGACATCCTTACTCGCAAATTAAAAGCCTTTGAGAGTAAAGACGCACACGCAGAGCTGAA
This sequence comes from Astatotilapia calliptera, assembly GCF_964374335.1. NCBI lineage: Eukaryota > Metazoa > Chordata > Actinopteri > Cichliformes > Cichlidae > Astatotilapia > Astatotilapia calliptera. Next base: position 3,361,908 of record NC_137422.1, on the reverse strand, counting down.
CAAGCTGCTGGACGAGCTGACGGAGGTCTTGCCAGAAAAGGAAAGAGAACTAAAAAAAGTCATTTTGGAAAACAACACTTACAGCAGGCAACTGTCAGCATTCTCCAGATCCATGGCCAGTCTCCAAAACGATCGTGAACGGCTGATGGACGAATTGGCCGGGGCTAAAAGAGTGGTTGAGTCCAGGCAAGGGTCGAGCCCAGAGACTGTCGGTACGGCGAGCGTGGAAAAGTCAAAGGGAAGTGGTGTCAGTGCCTTGGAGACTGAGTCAGATGGGCTGGTAAGTCAAGTTTGGCTGTTGCTTGCACTTCCTTTTCTCTGCTGTGGTTCTGTGGTTCAAACAGCATGCAGGGTCAGCTTAGATGTGTTTTTGGTTTCACATCCCATCGGTATGACTTGCATACTTTTTTTCGTTTTTTTTGTTAAATACTCACGCTGTGGTGTCTGTTTAAAACTTCACTTCAATAACATAAATGTTAAATGCATTGTTTGTCTTTGTGAATGATGCATTTTCTTTCTGTTTACTGTCATCGCAGGGGATACATCAGAAGATGGACGAACTGCAACAAATGGCACACAAAGAAGTGAGAAGCCAGCAGGAAGCAACAGTGGATCAGAGGTAAAGGAAGGAAAACGGTTTCCTATTCAAGTTTTAAAAGTATTCCCAAAGCTGCCCGGCTCAAAGGTTTTTCCATACAGCAGAAACAGGAAATGTGTGTTACTGTATTTGCTAGTAAGCTAAGTAAGTTCCTCCATCTATGTGAAGGCTTGAAAGCTTGACTGCAGCACTGTTATGCACACAGCTTAAATTCATTTTACTTCAATTTTTAACACATTTTTTGTTATGTAGATCTGATGCTGAGCCGAAGGACCTGCCAGTTAAAGTAAGTTACACTTCCCAGTCGTCCTCCTTTGTTGGGAGGCTGTGACTCACGGATGCACTTGTGCAGCTTTTGACCTTCACGGTCACAGTGAATTTAATCATAATAATAATAATAATGGATTGCATTAATATAGCGCTTTTCGAGACCCTCAAAGCGCTTTACAATTCCACTATTCATTCCCTCTCACATTCACAAACTGGTGGAGGCAGCTACAGTTGTAGCCACAGCTGCCCTGGGGCAGACTGACAGAGGCGAGGCTGCCATATCGCGCCATCGGCCCCTCTGGCCAACACCAGTAGGCGGTAGGTGAAGTGTCTTGCCCAAGGACACAACGACCGAGACTAATCATAAACAGATATCTGCATATGAATATGTAGAATCTGTAGACATTGCTCTTTATTTACGAGTCATATTTAAGCTTTAGTAGAGAGGAGAGCAAAGCAGGGAAAACTCTTGGCTAATGTCTGACTGTGATTTGACTTTGTATGTTTTGAAAAATGTATCTGCATATGTAAACAAACAATAACCAGCACACAGAACAGGAAATCCTACCTAAGTTAAACTGTTTAGATATCCTGGTTGATAAACCAGTTTTTCTCTCTTTGGTAGTTGTGACACCAAACGATCCCATTTCTTCCTTCCGACACAGCAGGAAAGCGGTCTGGAGGAGGTGGTGAGTCGATTGGATGCAGAGAGGAGGCAGCTTCACAGAGATCTGCAGCGCTGTATGTATGAGATTCAGCAGCGAGACCAGTACTTCCAGCAGCTCAACACAAAGGTATGAAAACGCTTCAGGTGACTGTCCTTTAAAGCCAAACCCATCAGAGTTCAGCTAGCCCTTTGTAAGCAGGCAAAAACGTCCTGAGGATACAGACAGTGTAGGCAAGCTGTCTAATTAAACCACACTACAATAAACTTCAAATGTTCAAGGTTTGATTTCATGATTTTTGTTTCCCATTTCCTACAAAATAATATACAAATATAAAAGCAACTGAATGCTGAATAACTCTAAATGTACAAAACAGTCAAACAGCCATCTGCCCCTCCTCTTTGGGTTATCAATACTCACAGTTGCAGGAGGCAGTGGAGGAGAAAGCTGCTGTTACAGCTCAGCTAAGGGCTGTTTCCCAGACTCTGAGGGACACCCAGAATCGATGTCATTGGCTGGAAAGCCAAGGCCGGGTGCAGGTAAAGCTCTATATACATGTGCTTTAAAAACTCAAATCCGAGCTGCCACTGAATCCAGTTGCGTTGTCTCTGTATGCTCTTGTGTGTTTATACCTGTAATCCTGCACTCGTTCCTACCAGGGTTTACTTCACACTGAAGTTGCACCAGGGGCTCCACAGGAGAAGAGCAACGACTCCATGTTAAGTGAAAGTGCTGAAGCCAGTCAGCTGAGAGAAAGGTGAAAAAAACAAACAGCCTTCAGTTTGGATCCCTGCAAAAATCTCCACATTGTCCTGGAGAGATCCGTACGGTCGGTTGAAGTCGTAGACATGCTAACATTATCCCTGGGTGTGGTTGTCTTTAAGGCTGCTGGAGGTGGAGCTGAGTCTGGCAGATGAGAGAGCCAGGAGAGAGACGGCCGAGGAGGCTCTGCGTCTTGCTGAGGACAGAGTAAAGAGGTTGGAGCCAGATGCAGTCACTCAGCCGTACACCTGACTCTTATTCGTCAACACAGCAGATCTTTAATGAGTTTTTTTGTTGTGCAGTGCTGCCTCCAGTCTGTCCAGGGACAGTCACAGAGACTTCAGCATCGAGATGGAAGCTGAAGAGGAGTGGGAAGCTCTAACTCTCAACCCAAACCAGCCTCTCATAACTCGAAAGGTACTCGGTACACTTTATTTTCCTTTGATTTGCTTACTGTACAGATCCAGCGTGAATCTATGACACAGCTTTTTCGAGTTGGCTTTTGCAGAACGGTGTGTTTGACAGCGTAACCTTACTGCTGTCGTGGAGTAGTCATATAAATCGATGACGTGAGAAAACAAGTTCATAGTGGCTGTTTAGGTCTGTGCAGCGATAATGAAACACAAAGATCAGTGAAAAGTGAGCCTGACAGGTGTGAGTGTGACAGACTTTTTATTATGAAAGAAAAGTATGGAAACTTATTTGTATGTAGCTATGTAATGTATGGATGTGCTGTGGAAAATATGAATCCCATTCCCGGTTGCTTAGTTTTAATGTTAGACAAAGATAACCTGAGTAAATACAAAATGCAGTTTTTAAAAGGTGATTACATTTATTATCCTACCCGACCCTGTGAACTCGTACCCACCATAAAACTAATAAAAAAAGTAACCAGAGTTATAGTTTTGAAGTGGCCTGCTTAAAGTCCGGACTCAAATTCAGTTGGGATGTTTTGCCGTGACCATAAACCGGCCATTATGCTCCGAACTCTCCAGTGTGGTTTGAGGATGAGTACAAATTCCTCCACAGCGATGTGAAAACTGTCACTTATTGCACATGCAAAACAAATAAGAAAATGGAGTACATATGGATCAAACTGTCTGAGACTGAGAATTTTTAGAACGTCATTGAGATCAAATAAAGAGTTTTAGATACATTTTTCTTTGCTCTACTTTGCCTACAGTGGCCCATTACAGAAAAGGCTTAATGACGAGGACTCTTGCCCCCAATAAGTCTTGTTAGTCTTTTAATTAGGGTCACCATATATTCGGGCCAGTGCACTAAAGCCGTGTTTGGAGCTTCTCCAGTGCAAATGTAAGCATTTCTTTGATTGCTTCTGTTTCTCCTCGCAGATGAAAGGAGGGATGGTGGCGTGTCGACGGTGGCTCCGAGGCCGGAGCCTTTACTTCTCCAGGCTGCTGACGAGTCGCACTCGCTCTCGATATTTCTTTCTGGCTTACTTGTTCACCGTACATGTGCTCGTTCTCATGTGCCTCACTGGAACCCTGTAGGCAAAGTCGTTCCTGGACTAAACACAAACTGGCTGAAGGGTACATATGAAAGCTAACAGAGATTTCAGTGAATAACTTTGTGCATACACAGTAAAACCTGAAACTGACACGTTGTTCTCTTTTAAATGTAATGGTAATGGGGGGGCGGGGACGACAGTTTGTTTGCATCTGATTTAAGTTTTCTTATGTTTGTAAGTAGACCAAGCCTTAAAGCCGTTGGCTTTGCTTGCCTTCAATTTCTTTTCTTTCATTTTTTAAGAGCCACACTGGACAGGAGACGAGAAAAGAGTTTGTTTGATGTGACCCTCGGGGAAAAGCTGCACAGTTTGCAGAAAGCCATATACACCCGTACTTAACACTAAGAAATCTCCTGCACACACCAGCTGCTGCTTTTCTTGTTTGCCTGAGTTCGTGTGTTGCACATGATCACATAATCAAAATGCTGAGTTTAAACTATGCACTGAAACTCCAAATGTGTATGTAATCATTTTGTGGAAGCTCCGAAGCACTACACCTCTCCCACTCTGTTCCCTTTAAACTGTAAAGCCAAAGGTGTCTGTATTGTTACTTTGGCGAGCACCCTCATGCCTGTAAAAGCTAGTGGGAGACATAATATTCTCGAGTTAACGCCAGTATCATGGTGTGCCATTGAAATTGTACTGCAACGCAGTAGCAGGTACGAGTTGTTTGTATTTAAGTGTATTTATGTCTGCATCCACACATGCACGCTGTACAGTATGTCACATTTCTGTACATATGATTTTTATCCTGTCTGCTTGATGTTTATTGACTGTAAATTTCTTCTTGATTGTTCAGAGGTTAAAAACAGGTTGGTAAGAATTTTTTTTTCTAAAATAACTTCGACTAACAAGCCAGAATTCTCTTTGTGTAGGTTCAACTAAAAAAACACAAACAGTGCAAATGAGCGTCAGGATCTGTTTTCTGGCTTGTTAGTTGATGCATTTTTGTTGAAAAATGCAGTTCTGCACATGTTTGTGTTATAAGTATCTGTATATAAAGGGTTCAATCAACGAACAGTGACCGAAATCTATTTATAAAAAGGTAAACTACTGAAAAATGTTCAGATGGCATATTTTCTCTACTGCCTCTATTTTTAAACGTTAGCAAAGCAGTTGGCCTTGAGGCTCATGAGGCTTGACGTCATGCAATACTGTGTCGGGGAGAACCTTTTCTGATCGCCTTTCACCATCTAGAACGGACTTTAATAAAGCTCATTGAAGTTTTCTGCCCACATGAATTGTTTTTTACTAAATCTGTGGTGATTTGACCACTGCAATAACAAAAGGTGGAGTTAACAATCAAGACAGAGTAATAAACGCCAAAGCCCTCACTGCATGCGTCCTCTTAACAATAGCAGAAGTATCAGTTCTAACATTTCCAGTCAGTGCTGTTGTTTGAGTGTTGAGTACTGTACATGTCAAAGTCCACTTTGTAGCCTGTATATCTTCTGGTTTCACATTAGAGGCTCTCCTGCGTCTTTAAGGACTCACTAAATCAGCCCAAAGACTGTATATGAAAGATGGACATGGCCACTGACACCATCCAAATTAAGGATAGTCGAACGTCAAAGAGCAAAACATTCAAATTGTGGCAGTCTTGAGAACAGATCCCACTTTGCTTTGAAGTAGCAAGATGCAGTCTGAGCACTGCCTCTGGTCTTTGGTGTTGTTTTGGACCCTAATGTGACATTTCAACATTTTATTGAAATAAACAGAGTAAAGGCACGCTGTCTTCTAACAGGTAAGGAGTAAAATATCTAATAATATTTATGATGTGCAGTCTTTACCATTTCCTCTACAAAGAAACATGACAGTACCAGTCTTACAGTACGACTCTGGATACTGTAGCTCCGGTGAAAACTAAGGTCTCTAATCAGAAGTACCTGACTCCGTGGTATAATTCTCAAACACATACCCTAAAGCAGATGACTCGTAATCTGGAGAGGAAATGGCGTGTCACAAATTTAGAGGATCATCATTTAGCCTGGAGAAATAGTTTGCTGCTTTATAAGAAAGCCCTCCGCAAAGCCAGAACATCTTACTATTCATCACTGATTGAAGAAAATAAGAACAACCCCAGGTTTTTCTTCAGCTCTGTAGCCAGGCTGACAAACAGTCAGAGCTCTGTTGAGCCAACAATCCCTTTAACGTTAACTAGTAATGACTTCATGAACTTCTTCACAAATAAAATTTTTATCATTAGAGAAAAAATTACCAGTAACCATCCCACAGATGTAATATTATCTACAGCTACTCTTAGTACCATTGATGTTAAGTTAGACTCTTTTTCTCCAATTGATCTTTCTGAGTTAACTTCAATAATTACTTCCTCCAAACCATCAACGTGTCTTTTAGACCCCATTCCTACAAAACTGCTCAAAGAAGTCCTGCCATTAATTAATTCTTCGATCTTAAATATGATCAACCTATCTCTAATAATCGGCTATGTACCACAGGCCTTCAAGCTGGCTGTAGTTAAACCTTTACTCAAAAAGCATCTCTAGACCCAGCAGTCTTAGCTAATTATAGGCCAATCCTCCAACCTTCCTTTCATATCAAACATCCTTGAAAGAGTAGTTGTCAAACAGCTAACAGATCATCTGCAGAGGAATGGTTTATTTGAAGAGTTTCAGTCAGGTTTCAGAGCTCATCACAGCACAGAAACAGCTTTAGTGAAGGTTACAAATGATCTTCTTATGGCCTTTGACAGTGGACTCATCTCTGTGCTTGTCCTGCTAGACCTTGGTGCAGCATTCGATACTGTTGACCATAATATCCTATTAGAGCGATTAGAACATGCTGTAGGTATTACAGGTACTGCACTGCAGTGGTTTGTATCATATCTATCTAATAGACTCCAGTTTGTGCATGTAAATGGAGAGTCCTCTTCACACACTGAGGTTAATTATGGAGTTCCACAGGGTTCAGTGCTAGGACCAATTCTGTTTACATTATACATGCTTCCCTTAGGCAGCATCATTAGAAGACATAGCATACATTTACACTGCTATGCAGATGACACCCAGCTCTATCTGTCCATGAAGCCAGATAACACACACCAATTAGTTAAACTGCAGGAATGTCTTAAAGACATCAAGACTTGGATGGCTGCTAACTTTCTGCTTCTTAATTCAGATCAAACTGAGGTTATTGTACTCGGCCCTGAAAAGCCTAGAAATATGGTATCTAAGCAGATTCTTACTCTGGATGGCATTACCTTGGCCTCCAGTAACGCTGTGAGGAACCTTGGAGTCATTTTTGACCAGGACATGTCGTTCAACGCACATATTAAACAAATATGTAAGACTGCGTTCTTCCATTTGTGCAACATCTCTAAAATTAGAAATATCCTGTCTCAGAGTGACGCTGAAAAACTAGTTCATGCATTTATTACTTCCAGGCTGGACGACTGTAATTCATTATTATCAGGATGTCCAAAAAACTCACTGAAAAGCCTTCAGCTAATCCAAAATGCTGCAGCAAGAGTCCTGACAGGGACTAGAAAGAGAGAGCAGATTTCTCCTGTTTTGGCTTCCTGTTAAATCCACAATTCAAAATCCTGCTCCTCACATACAAGGTCTTAAATAATCAGGCCCCATCTTATCTTAATGACCTTGTAGTACCATATCACCCTATTAGAGCACTTCGCTCTCGCTCTGCAGGCCTACTTGTTGTTCCTAGAGTATTTAAAAGTAGAATGGGAGGCAGAGCCTTCAGTTTTCAGGCCCCTCTTCTGTGGAACCAGCTTCCAGTTTGGATTCAGGAGAGAGACACTATCTCTACTTTCAAGATTAGGCTTCAAACTTTCCTTTTTGCTAAAGCATATAGTTAGGGCTGGACCAGGTGACCCTGAATCCTCCCTTAGTTATGCTGCAATAGACGTAGGCTGCCGGGGATTCCCATGATGCATTGGGTTTTTCCTTTCCAGTCACCTTTCTCACTCACTATGTGTTAACAGACCTCTCTGCATTGAATCATATCTGTTATTAACCTCTGTCTCTCTTCCACAGCATGTCTTTATCCTGTCTTCCTTCTCTCACCCCAACCGGTCGCAGCAGATGGCCCCGCCCCTCCCTGAGCCTGGTTCTGCCGGAGGTTTCTTCCTGTTAAAAGGGAGTTTTTCCTTCCCACTGTCGCCAAAGTGCTTGCTCATAGGGGGTCATATGATTGTTGGGTTTTTCTCTGTATCTATGAAGCGCCTTGAGACGACTTTTGTTGTGATTTGGCGCTATATAAATAAAATTGAATTGAATTGAATTACAGATCCTATACTCAGTTACTGTATAGGCTGGTAATGTATGCTAGGTGCAAGCCTCTGCTGGCCAACCAGGAACAATGCTTCACTGAAACTTAATTCACTGCTGATAAGGAGCAGATCCACAGTCTGAGAGTAGGAATAATTTAAAGGCAGCATCTTACTGCACAGAGCAGGCTGCCAGTCTACTACTGCTACTAAAACAACTAAGTGACACTGTTTAGAATTACTTGCCATACTTTATCTAATCCATGCTTTTTACATGCTAGAGGATCAAAATCGGCCATAATAGCTCATGTAATGTCTTATCACATGCTAGATTTTCTAAAGCCTGGGAACAAAGTCAAGAAGTGGAGGGGTCAATATATTTAAAGGTTAAAATCTTTTAACTATCAGGCTTCTCTTGTCTGGAACCACCACCTGCTTTGGGTTCAGGAGGCAGAGTCCCTCTCTTCTAATGAGGGTTGGCTCATGGATGAAATTTCGAGTTAATAAGTCGAAATTTCGAGAAAATAACTCGAAATTTCGAGTTATGGATACTAGCTTTTTTGTTTTTATTTAGTGGCGGAAACAGGCTTCCACAGAAAGACGACTGCTGTGAAGCCCACCGACTGGTTTTTGAATGCACATTTTGAAACCTTATTTGCCCCCCATGTTAGGTTTTCAGTCAGATGTGACAATGTTTGGCTAAGAGTGGAGTGCCGCGTTATCATCCACCACTAGCTAACTTGATTAACCAGCTGCACTGATAAAACGTGCACGCAGTTGAAGCACAGGCTTCTTGAGGCTGCTGAGGCTTAGCACACACCAGCTGGCTACAGCTGCCTGTGTTAGGATTCCTGTAACGGGCCACACTGGGTTTGTTCATGTAGACATTTAACATGGAGTCCATGGGGACTTTTGGAGCCAGCTCGAAGGGGCCAAACTGCAAGTTTTGGCACTTCAGTGTTGAATTTGTTTTTCAACTCTGGAGGTTGGTATTGCTCACTGTTGCCAAATGCTTGCTCACAGTATCACCTGATTGCTGTGGTTATGTCTCTAACATTGTACTGTGTGCAATGAAATGACTGTGGCTGTGGGGCTATAAAAAAAAGTCATTTGAAATTATCTCAAAGTAAACTGATTACTATAGTTGTTTATTAATTAGTTCATTTAACCAAAACACATAAAATAAAATAACTGAAAATATGTCTAAAAGAATTGAAAACTATTCAGACTCTTTATGTAACCTGTTCAACTGCTCATGAAAACAAATCAGCCAATCACACAGCAGTAACTCAGTGCATCCTGACAAGTAGACATGGTTAAAAGTTCAGACTGAGCATCAGTGTGAGGAAGAAATGGTATTTAAATGGTTGTTCAGACATGGTTTGGTCCCACGTGTTGGTCTGAGTACTTGAAGCTGCTCATCTGTTGGGATTTTCCCACACGACTATCTGTAGGGTTTACAGAGAATGGGCTGAAAACCAGACAGTAACTCAAACAGCCACTCATTATTCCCAAGGTACCATACTGATGAGCTACAGCAGCAGCAGCAGAGCTCTCTGTGCGGCTCTCCTGCAGGATGCTGAGGTACAGTTCACGTGGACCCAGCAACACTGGACAGCAGAAGTTTGGGGAAATATTACCTGGTCTGAGTCTTGATTCCCGCAGTGACAGAGAGATGGCTGGATCAGAACTTGGTGTGAACATGAAAGCAAATATTCATTCTATCTCACACTGCATTAGCAGTCAGGCTGCTGACAATAAAGAATTCAAGCAGTTCTTGAAGAAAAAGACTTAACAGTAGTACTAGCAAGATGTACCTGATAAGGTGGATGGTGAATGTAACATTTAACAGCAATGGCTTGCAGGCTTCTTCATTTTCGTTTTTGATGTTTGATGTAATGTGAACATAAGGCCACTAGATGGCAAAGTCTGTTAAGGTGCGGAACAACCCTTTTATGTAACTGCGCTGTACTTTGGTATTATCTGAGATAACCACGAAGGGACGGATGAGAGAGGTGGGTTCTGTATCTTGTCCTTATATGTGCCATTGTTCATGAATTTGGCCCATTTTCCTCATTCTATTGGAGTTATTTCAGCTGTGGAATACAATACTGTGGCTAATTTATTGCCTGGAAGGCCTGTCCAGTCTCATAAATATTCATGGAGAATTCTCCCTTTCTTCCCTTTTGTGACAGGATCTCATCTTTTAAACTGCGGTGTCCTGTTTAAGTCACGGGGCCAGATATGTGATTGGGTGGACCACACTGAGAACCAAGTTTTCTCAGTGCGACATCAATCTACGACCGCTATTGTGCTCTTCTATACAACACTGATCACAGAGGGATTACACTTCTTTGCCTTCCTGCAGATTTTTCATTACTGAAGAGACACATTTCTTAGTAATACTACGTTTGTCTTTTTATGTGAAATGTGGCCCGTCTGAGGTAGACGTTTCATTTTGATACTGATGACGATGACTCATTCATTTCCACGTTTAAAGACTGGACGGTGAAATTTCACAGTCAGACTGACACAAAGTCAGCTCGGTTTGAATCTCGTGGCTTCTGGAGGAAACCGCTCCGACCATGTTCTAATAAAAGAAGGAAATCTGCATCTCGGTTTTGCTCCTGCAGCCTTCTCCTCCCTATCTCTGTCTTTCTCAGCCAGAGTGAAAACAGTCCTCCAGTTGCCGGTGACCCACTTGCCTACAGCACCAGAGGAAGAGAACCGGAGGAGTAGGAGAAAAGGGGCGGGGAGGAGGTAGAGGTGAAAACATGTGGGAGACTGCTATGATTAATGTGCTTTCAGAGCTGGAGTGAGTGAGAGAGTGAGAAAGCGCAAGAGAAAGAGTGAGAGAGAGAGAGCAGAACAAGGGCACCTGTGATACGTGGTGATGGTGGAGAGAGAACAAGTAGGCTTTGGTGAGGTACGCTCAACAAATAAATGATCCTATCTTCATTTTAATGCATCCATGTGAAACTGTGAAGCATAAAAGTAATTCAAGGTTCTTTATTCGTCACATGCATAGTTATACAGGTATAACACACAGTGAAATGAAACCTGACACCATTATATATAATATATAGATTAGGTGAATGTGCAGTAGTGGCATGTATGCAGCAAGCAGGTGAATTCTGTACATTAAGTGAATTAAATAACAATAAACAATCTGACCATTTTACAGAATAGACAATATTACAACCAAATTCCCCCTTGTGGGACAATTAAAGGATTATTCTATTCTATTCTATTCTATTCTATTCTATTCTATTCTATATGAACATATTTATAATTAAAGGAATTTGAAATGTACATTGTGCCTCTGAGTTTAGAGTGTCTGGAAGAGAGTCCTGAGTCCTGTCTCAGTTACTTATGGATGTGAGAGGGCGGGTGTGTGTGTTTAGGGCACGGATGGCTTGGGGATAGAAGCTCCTCTTGAGTCTCTCTGTCCTTGCCCGGATGATGTGGAACCTTCTACCAGATTGCAGAAGTTGGAACAGTTTGTTGCCAGGATGGGACGGGTCCTTCAGTATCTGCGCTGCTCTAGTCCGGCATCTCCTGGTGTAGGTGTCCTGAAGCGGGGGGAGAGCAATCCTGCAGCAGCGTTCTGCTGTACGGATCACTCTCTGGAGAGCTTTTTGGTCCTTCACACAGCTGTTCCCAAACCACGATGTGATGTTCTGTGTGAGGATGCTCTCCACAGCGCCTGTATACAAAGTCCTGAGGATCTTTGGAGAGACCCTGAACTTCCTCAGTTGTCAGAGGTGATACAGGCACTGCCTAGCCTTTTTGGTCTGGACCTGAATGTGGGCAGCCCATGTCAGGTCTGAGCAGATGTGGACACTGAGATACTTGAAGGACTGCACCCTCTCCACTAGAGCTCCATTGATGATAATGGGCTTGTAGTCTCTGTGCTGACTCCTTCTGAAGTCCACCAACGTTCAGCTGGAGGTGGTTGTCCTGGCACCATGATGCCAGATTCTTCACTTCATGTAGGCCGCCTCATCATTGTTGGAGATGGCGCCCAACACCACTGTGTCGTCAGCGAACTTCACAATGGTGTTGGAGCCGTGAGTGGTGACACAGTCTGAAGTGCAGAGGGAGTAGAGCAGTGGTGAGAGGACACACCCCTGTGGTGCTCCTGTGTTGATGGTGATGCTGTTACCTCACCAATTCAGCAGGAATTATACCTGCAAAGTCAGAGTGATAGCTTAACATCAGGCGATTTTCTTTCTTGGATAAGAACTCCACTTTGCCTGTTTTCCCTGTGTGTTTTCTGATGACCATTAAGGCAGAAATGTGAATGCCCCAATGACTCTACAGGTACGACAGTGATTTATAATATACCCTGGTTTTATCCTCTTGATACCAGAAGATCAATGGCACCACAAAGAAAGGGGTCGATTCAATTCTGATTCTTCCAAATGTTAATAAAACCTTTGACGAACAGTACGCTAACCTGGAGCATCACTTCTTCAGAGACTTCAAATTTAAAGCTTCGCAGTGGTTCCATATTCAATTCACTTCAATTTGTATATATATATAATTACAACAACAGTTGCCTCAAAGCACTTTAGTAAGGTAGACCCTACAGTAATTCAGAGAGAACAGAGAAAACTGCAACAATCATTTGACCCCCGATGAGCAAGTGATTTGGCGACAGTGGGAAGGAAAAACTCCTTTTTAACAGGAAGAAACCTCTTCTAGAACCAGGCTCAGGGAGGGGCGGCGACATTCTACTTTTAAATAGGAACAACAAGTAAGCCTGCAGTGCGAGAGCGAAGTGCTCTGATAGATGGGCCGGATTATTTAAGACCTTGTATGTGAGGAGCAGGATTTAAAATACAATTCAATAAACTGTGCTCTCTGTTTCTAGTCACCATCAGTATCCTTGCTGCAGAATTTTGGATCAACTGATCAATTGCTGTTTGGATTTAGAGGCCATGAAAATAACTGTGACATGGTGAATGGCTTTGGATAATTACTGGATCCTGACCCTACTACTGTCTGTCTGAGCTGTTAGACTTCTCATTGCACCACATTTGGGTTTGGGCTATTAAGCTTTTCACTTTTTTGTATTTCTGTTTAACCGAGCTCCTTCTTTTGTCTAACTGAATTTTTAAAAATAAATTCTTAAAGTTTAAATTAAATTAAATCAAAGATTTAAAAATCATGTTTATTCTATTGTACAAGTAAGTTGTGTTTTTCTGTACTGGGGCGATCGTGGCTCAAGAGTTGGGAGTTCGCCTTGTAATTGGAAGGTTGCCGGTTCGAGCCCCGGCTTGGACAGTCTTGGTCGTTGTGTCCTTGGGCAAGACACTTCACCCGTTGCCTACTGGTGGTGGTCAGAGGGCCCGGTGGCGCCAGTGTCCGGCAGCCTCGCCTCTGTCAGTGCGCCCCAGGGTGGCTGTGGCTACAATGTAGCTGCCATCACGTGTGTGTGAATGGGTGGATGACTGGATATCTAAAGCGCTTTGGGGTCCTTAGGGACTAGTAAAGCGCTATATAAATACAGGCCATTTACTGTTGAGTGTGCTACAGCAACACGATATGAGGAGTTTGAAGAGTTTACACAGAAGGAAAGTGTCCCGTGTAGATGTCTGGACATACGTTTTCAGGATGTCTTTTGTGTCACCTGAGATGACTTTTCATCTTTGCCTTTTTAACCAAATCTCAATGATGTTAAGATGTCTAGGGAAATCTTTTTCAGTATGTTTCTGCTGTGAGTCATCATCGTCCACTACTTTTATTTCCTGGCTAAATAAACAGTTGCTGTAGCCTTTATGTTTTGAGGATTGAGTGATCTTTGAAGCTTACAACAAAGAAAAAACTTGTGCCTCAGAATCCTCGGTTCATGCTGACAATTCAACCAGGATAAGCTTATGGAACAGTTTTAATGATTTACGTTAAATAACTGCTCCTCTGACCAACATCGTTAAAGTGTTCTACAGTTTGAAGACGGTTTTGTCAAATGGATTCGAAGTGATCCAGACCAGGGTCAATTCAAGATTCAAAGCATTTATTGTCATGCAAAGAAAAAACATTTCTCTGTACAATGAAATACTTTCTCTGCTGTCCGCACACAGAAGCCGGTTAATATGTACAAATAGATTAAATGTGGAAACAGTACAAACTCATACAACAACTTTCATTATTTTATTCAATATTACACCAAATATTTTTCACAAATCAAATCCGCGTTGTAAATGTAGCATCTGCCAGAGAAACAGTCGATTCAGCACCTTTAGCTATATTCATAAAATAACCGAGTGAAAATGTCATTTAAACTTTATCATCATTATTATTCCTTTATATATACAAAAATGGATTTTTCTAAATGTCATTAATATCTCCTTCAAAATGTTTTATTTTTTTTAGAATTTCAACATTTTCAACAGAATAGATAATAGATGATTTGAATAGTTTTAATGATTTTATTACCTATTAAGTTGTTTCCGTTCTAAATTGTTTACTTTCATTGACCTTTAGTCGGGTGTTGTCAGGTTTGTTGAGTTTAAAAAGTCAAGATTAACTGTGGACCATTTCACAGCTCGAGTCATCTGACTGTAACACTTGATCTAGGCTAGCAGTACTGTGTTAACACTACAGTGAAGTGTACTGGTGACAGGTCTTTCTGGTATGCCGTGTAAGCCCACTATAATAATTAGCACATGACAATAATCTCCTCCTAGTTTTCTATTTGATTTTTGTAAATGGAATAAATATAAATGATCAAAAAGTATCAGGATAGAAAACCATCGGATAAAAAATCCAGCATAAAAAGTTCAGTTTCACTGCAGCAGTTCAGACACTGCTGGGTGGTTTGGTAACTTAGATGTAGCAAATCTTAAGGTTCAAACCACCCAAGGAGAAGATTAAAGCTTGGAGACTCCTCACCAGTCAGAACTGAAGGAGCCTATTGGAGAAAAGGTAAGGTGAAGGATCTCGAATAACCTCGAGCGAGTCCAGTTTCTTTTATTTAGGATTTGGACACGCTGTGACGTGGAAGACGACTCCAAAGTCATGTTTTGTCTTCAAACCATGAGCACTAGTTAGTGTATTGGTGACTGGAGGGGTCTTTCAAAAAATCTACTCTCTCTCTACATAATGCATCATCGTTTTATGAGTACGATTACACCGTTATAATCGTTGTCATGTTTTGTCAGTTATTACAAGCTAAATTTGAAAGCCAAGCTTTTAAACATCAACTAACCTTTTTTAAATAGATTTTTAAAAAACTATAATTTATGCTCCTAGAGAAGAATCCCACACACGACTCCTGTGATGTAAGCAGATCAGTCATCAGTGTAATTCAGACAATAACGTCCCTGCGGGGGAAACTTAATTCGCAGGCAGTCAATCAAAGCAATCAACCACATATCAAGCTGGAAAAAACAACAACAGGAGTAATAGGACATCCTCTGTCTAATGAACAAATGAGACCTGCATATTAACTAATAATGAAATGATAATGCAGAAATACCAGGCTGATTTTTACTAGTTTTGAAGTAACACATTAATGCAATTTATGAACCAATCAGTCAGGATAAAGGGAGTTTTAAATGTGCATCTGATAGGTTTGCTGGCACAGACCTATTGCTGGAACGACCAAGACAATTCTACTACAACAGCAAAAGCATTAGACACCAGGCTGAACTCTTTGGGTAATCTCGTGCACGAGGGAGAGAACTGACGAGCGCTGTTCCTGACGCTTGAACCCCAGTCACTCTCAGTATGCTCCCCCATAGCACTGCTCTTTATTGTGGTTGCATGAATATGCATGAGTATATTAACATATGACATCTTACACAGGCATGCATATAAAGTACCAGTCTGTATGTACGTGTAGGTGTGTGTGTGCGTGTGTGTGTGTGTGTGTGTGTGTGTGTGTCACAGATGTGACCCTGTGAAGACTCCCCAGACCTGCTGGCTCCAGGGAGTCCAGCAGTTCACTTACACTCAAACAGATATAGGCGTGTTTGCTATACCACATATCAAAAGAGAAGATACAACCTCTCTCATGACCCTAGGAAGCGTGTGATCCTCTGAAGAGGAGTGAACGTACTCCCCTCTTCACGGTACACAGGGTTGTTGCAGACCTCCTAGGATGAGACATTCTTTCCATCTACAAACGATTATATACTTCAAAGCATAAATGAGTATATGTTTCCAAGCATAAATGACAATCCAACAATATAACCCTAACAGCATCATATTTGATGATAATGGTAATGACAGTGATGCTGACACCATGGAGCACCTTTGGGCCCACGCTGTAAATGTCAGGGGTGAGTGAGAGTGCTTGTGTTGTTTGGACTCTGTAGGACTGTACCGCACCGCTCCCCCTTGCCTCCTATTCTCTTTTTAGCCCAACATTTTTTCCAGTGTGCCCTATATAATGTCCCACTTTGCAATTAGGTCTGCTTCTGCTGTACAGAGAGGAACAGCTAGATGGAGATTTCGTCTGTGCTGCAGATTGTCGTGCGTGTGTGTGTCTGTCAGGTCATCTGTGATCCAGCCTCGCGCTGTTCTAAACTTTCAGACTGCCTTTAGTTGCATGTGAAATTGGGTTCGCTTGCAGACATGTCCTGACAGACACCCCGCCTGCCATTCTCTCGAGAGCTGGTCATGCCTCTCTCAACTCTTCCTCTTTCTCTTCTGCTTCCCTTTGTGTACCTCCTCTACTACAAGTCACCAGTCCCATTATACACAGAAACCTGTGATCCAGTCATCTAAATAACTCTCCATTCTGACCTTGGTTTTCTATTACGTCCTGTATAAGAAGCTGTGCTCCTCTAACAGTTGGTTTATTACAAATACTGAAATGGCCCACTAAAGCATCTTAGCAGAGATCTAATGCTACATGCATGACCTCCCTCTCAGTGTGGTTAATTAGTTACCATAGCAACATGGTCTTCTCTGGCTATGAGCTCAAGACCCCCAACTCATCCAACCGTACATCATATAGCATGTCCAGATGTCTGCTCTTTGTCCTCGGTGCTTGAAGAAATTTATACACAGATGAAAACGTAAACGTGCTGACAGCAGTGATTTTAGAGATAAGATCTGAGAAAAGCAGGACTATTATACACTGCTTTATATCTTTGCAGCACAGTTGCTTGCTCCCAAGGTATTTCAAACATACAGTGATTAATCTTATGCCAGAAAAAAGCAGAGATTTTTGCATATTTTCTCAAAGAAATTGTTTTTTACATAAATCCTAGGCTGGGTAGTAGGTTAGAGCAATAACACAAGGGGACGCAAATACAATTTAGGTTCAGGTGGGGCAAACTGGGGACGACACTTTGTAGAATAATTACACACAGGCACTGTGACATTCCTATGATTTTGTCAACTGGTTTGAAGCCTCAAATTTGCTAATTTGTCCATCCACACAACAACACTCACCAGTCACTCAATGCAACACTTATAATAATGCAAAATGTTTTGCATTAATACAGTTTAAATGAGTGAATGATAAACAAATTCATCCCTGTGCAGTTTGCAGTTATAAAAATTAGAAATCAGCCATACACATGAAAAAGGTTTTGGTGCATTGGACATTTAAACATGAAAGTCTAACTATATTTCCTAAATAATAATAATAATAATTTTAATAACAATAACAAAAGAGTCAGTTCTTTGGCTGTTGCAATGAAAAACATGTCTTAGGACATTGGGTAGACTGTTCTACTTGAAGAGGTGAGGTGAAGTACTTTACACATGGTATGATTATTAATCCAGGTAAAGAACTCCAACAGTGGCCTCTGTGAAAATCGCTTTTATTAAATACCAAAGTTGTAAGGCGTTAGAGAGCACAGTCAAGCTTAAAACTCAATGAGCTCTGCAACAGTTTTTTTAAAATGTGTGTGTGAGAGAGAGCTAGTGTGAGACGCTGGGGCAAACAAAAGCTTACTTGACCTAGGAAATGAAGCACAATGTAAATGCATGGGCAATTTCCATTGTGCGAAGAGAAGGCAAGGAGAAGGAAAAGGTGCAGCCGATAAGAGACTAATGAGAAAAAGGAAACAATGAATAGAAAGGACAGAAGCAAAAATGTTGAAAGGCACATGAAGAACGAAGCTTCAAAATAAAGTACGAAGAAAAAGGAAAGAGGAACAAAGAAGAAACTCAAACAAACAGCCGGGGGTGTTACAAGAAGCCAATGAAAAGGGAAAACGCTCGTTAAACAACAAGAAGGAAATACGACGAAATCCAAGAATGAATATCCAAAATCACAGAGACTAGAAAACAGATTTATAACTGAAACAATGGATTACAAAGACCATATCAGAACGTGGCATCAGCCATCTTACCTACAGTACCTTCTTCCATCTTTCATCAGCAGAAAAGTTGTTTGAAAGAGAATTTAAGCATCCCTACATTTTTTAAATTCATAGTTTTATTCTCATCTCGTGGTTATAGTACAAAGCAGAGGTGTGGACTCGAGTCACATGACTTGGACTCGAGTCAGACTCGAGTCATTAATTTTATGACTTTAGACTTGACTTGAAATAATGTTCTAAGACTTGTGACTTGACTTGGACTTTTACACCAATGACTTGGGACTTGAATTGGACTTGAACCGGTTTACTTGAAAAGACTTGATATTTTACCCCAAATATAAAATTTAACATGCATATTATATAGAGATTGAAAATGTGACGTCATTCACGGGTAGAACCGCAAAGGATTCTGGGAACTCGTGGCAAGCGGTACTAGCGCACGCAGGCTTTCAATTGAAATCAGTCACACAGCGATAAAAAGAAACACAAAAATGTCAAGAAGCTGTTGTATTATTAACTGCAATAGCCGGTCGCATGACAGCCACGGGAAGCCGACGGGTAAAGAGATCGGTTGTTATCGGATTACGTCGTTGAAGAGAAATTGTTCGAGCCATGTTTCCGAAGTAACAAAGACGCGACGGATGGCCTGGATTGCAGCCATTCAAAGACCAAATATAACGTCCCAGAACACTCCAGCTCACAGGTTAGTCTGCTTCAAGCATTTCCACAAAGGTCAGTCTGCTGTTGTAGTTAATGCGTCATTTTTCTTAACATAATTGGTGATATAGGTTACAAGCAAGTCTGGCGCTGAACAGAAATTGTCGCGCTATGCTCCTTTGTTTATTGTGCATAAATAGTGAATTGTCCTGACAGAATATTGTGTTTCGCTTCTGTTATTATGGTACATTGACAAAAACATATACTTTTATTCACAGGATAAAACAGTTGTTTTGTATCACTAATTGCCCAGTGCGATTACAGCATACAGTATTATTGTCACTGCTACATTTCTGTGATGCTACCAGAAATTATTTCCACTGCTAATTAATTACCGTTGCGCTCAAAGGTCCTATTAATAAACGGTTAACGAATGTGTATTTATGACGACAATTTGTGAGACTGGTAAACTTATGATACGTACGATGGTCTTTCGTTCTACACGGTGCATTTCAAGGTCCTGCACCCATCCGTCGGTAAACTGTACCTGGGCTTGTTGCAGTGACCTGAAGTTACTAAACTTCACGAGTGTATGCACTCACTCCAAGAACCGTATGATTATAAATATGCATATAAATATGCTACGATGAGATAGCTGACTTCATCTAACTAGCAAATGTTGTCCAGGCTACGTTGGTGATGCAGTTTTTTTTTAAATTATATATTTTTTTAAATATCATTTATTTATGTATGATATTTTTGTCATGCGATTTTAAAGCTGGTCCTACAACCGCATCCAAGAATAACATGCAGCTTATCTCAGAACTGTCGGTGAAAATTATTCTTGGAGCTAGGTTTAATTGAGCTGCATTTTAAAGAGGTGCAATTTCACAATTTGTGTATATTTTCTAAGTTCACTATTTTGTCATGTGTTGAGAAAAACACAGATTTAAAAATTACATGGTCTAATATTTACATTTAGCATAACTGCAACATGCTTTTTTTCGTTTTTTTTTTAAAGACTCGAAAGGACTTGAAATTCAAAATTTCAGACTTGTGACTTTACTTGGACTTTTACACCAGTGACTTGAGACTCGACTCTGACTTGCCTGACATTACTTGAGACTTGACTTGAGACTTGAGGATAAAGACTTGAGACTTACTTGAGACTTGCAAAACAATGACTTGGTCCCACCTCTGGTACAAAGAGTTGTTGTACAACGTTCTGCAAACACTACAATACATGTACTTTAACTGCACTCATACAAAATGAGTGCGTCTGATGACTAAACCCAACTGTAGTGACACATAAGCACTTTTACTTAAGTACTTGGCAGTTGATTATACAGCATATTTAAAACGTTGCTTTCAGTTGTATATCAGAGTCATCTGAAGAGTGAGCTGCCTGCATGCACCACACAGAGCTGGTGGTGACCCTGTAGAGCCTGCACTGGTGTGAAAACACACAGAACACGAAGCAAACGAAGGCCACAGGCTGGAAACTGAGATATAAAGTTGATCTTTATGTCACAAGTGTTGCTGGAGCTTCCACACCTGTGCACTGTTCTGACATCAGCTGCTGTAAACTGGGCCGACTGGATGAATTTCAAAAGTATCCACAGCTGGAGAGCCAGTCAGAGGCAATTCCTGCAATTATTTTTTCCTTGACTGTTTATGTGTACAAAGGAAATTTGAAAAGGCTGAACCTGTAATGAAATATTGCTTCCTGAAATTGTAATTCTGCTTTTGGCTTGTGTTCAGTAAAGCAATGCAAATGTAAAAAGGAGGAAATCTGAACTCTGCAGTTATCAGCTGGTGTTCGGTAGCAATCAGACAATGCATGAGATCGGCTGATCTGCTGCATTTCTGGCAGTGCTTTATTCAGGTGTCTGAAAGAACTAATAATTTGCTCAATTATTTCTTTATGTGTCACAAAAATATCTGCTATTGTCAGAAAAGGTCATTTTAGTCTATGTTGTGAACATTTTACTGACATGCAGTGTCTTCAAAGTGACTTGTTAGATGCCATAATTAACTTTGGATTTGCTTCCTTTGAAGTGGAATCACTTTTCCAAATTACCTGTTATTACCACAATTTCTCAGACTCATCGCTGCCATGTGCACTGTAATGTCCTCTACTTAGAATAACAGCTATAAAGTGGCATAATGGGCAGCACTGCTGGCTCACAGCAAGACGATCCCTAATTTCTGGCAAGGAGCCTGCTGTGTGAAGTTTGCATGTGCCTGTCTGAGCGTCCTCACACAATTCAACAACACGCACGTTGGATTAATGCGTGGTTCTAAATTAGCCGCAGGTCCGGTTGTTGTGCAATTATAGGAGATCAAAGCAAAAGAAAATACCTGGATGGACAGAGCTGGACAGTCAGCACATGCACACAGACTGCCAAGTAATCTAACCTGACAAACAAAAAGAAGCTGTCAGCTAGGAAATCAAATCACTGTTCTGACCTGCACATCATTTGTTTAATCTATGTAAGAAACACCAAGCAAGGTAAAGAAAGGCAGAACAGAATAGCAAACATCAGATCAGCAGGAGTTATCCAATTAGACCATTGGTAAACAGCAACATAACTACTGACGTTTTTGGAGAGGATTCTCCTCTCTGTATTGATCAGTGTTGGAGGTGTCACTGCTGAGCAGCTGATTGGCTATGGCACAAACAGCAAATTTGATGGCAATGTTCTCTGTAAGTGTAGATGGATATCTACTACATATGTATTTTATTAATTAAAAAAAAATCTTTATGCTTGATTCTGACAAGGCAAAACATCGTAAGGGATAACATCAATTAAATTCAATTTTATTTATATAGTGCCAAATCACAGCAACAGTCACCTCAAGGCGACTCACATAGTGAGTGAGAAAGGTGACTAGAAAGGAAAAACTCAATGCATCATGGGAATCCCCGGCAGCCTACGTCTATTGCAGCATAACTAAGGGAGGATTCAGGGTCACCTGGTCCAGCCCTAACTATATGCTTTAGCAAAAAGCAAAGTTTGAAGCCTGATCTTAAAAGTAGAGATAGTGTCTGTCTCCTGAATCCAAACTGGAAGCTAAAATGACTCCAAGGTTCCTCACAGTGTTACTGGAGGCCAAGGTAATGCTCTGAAAACAGTATTTCTTATAAATCAGCAGTATAATAATTAGATAGATAATAGACTCCAATTATCGATCTAATAGATACTGCGCTGTAGGTATTACAGCACAGTACCTGTAATACCTACAGCGTGCTCTAATCACTCTAATAGGATATTATGGTCGACAGTATCGAATGCTGCACTGAGGTCTAGCAGGACCTTAGTGCATCGTAACATCTTAATTGCAGCAAAACTAAAGGAGGATTCAGGGTCACCTGTTCCAGCCCCAACTATATGCTTTATCAAAAAGGAAAGTTTGAAGCTTAATCTTGAAAGCAAAGATGGCGTCTGTCCAAACTGGGAGCTGGTTCCACAGAAGAGGAACCTGAAAGCTTTGTCTCCCATTCTACTTCTAAATATCCCATCCACTGTCCTTTTGTACAGGGAGTGCAGAATTATTAGGCAAATGAGTATTTTGTCCACATCATCCTCTTCATGCATGTTGTCTTACTCCAAGCTGTATAGGCTCGAAAGCCTACTACCAATTAAGCATATTAAGTGATGTGCATCTCTGTAATGAGAAGGGGTGTGGTCTAATGACATCAACACCCTATATCAGGTGTGCATAATTATTAGGCAACGTCCTTTCCTTTGGTAAAATGGGTCAAAAGAAGGACTTGACAGGCTCAGAAAAGTCAAAAATAGTGAGATTGTCATGGTCCCTGTGCCTGCCCAGCCGGCCTCACAAGGCTACACTTGTGTTTTTGCTTTTTCTCTCTCTCCCCTACCTCTCTGCCTGGGCGGAGCTCACAGCTGGCTCCCACCCTTGGCTCACACAGCTGTTGGCGATCAGCTGATAGCGATCAGCTGATTACCGGTCTACTATTTGAGGCTGGGTCACAGATCCTCTCATCGCTGGATGATTGAGCTACTGACGTTAGTCTTTCTTTTGGTCTTATACCTACCTTCGTGATTTGTGAGTGATTTCCTCCTTCCCTATTCCAGTTTATCTTCCCGGACCTGTGACCTCCCCGCGGTACGGACGTGTGTGAGTCGGATGTAAGGACGTGAGCGAGCGTGAGAGAGAGAGAGCCTTCCCTGGAACCCTGACCTTTCCCCCGTCACTGTATATAGTATTGCACTGGTGTGTAAATAAATCGTGTTCTGATACGTCAACCTGCTCTGCGCTTGAGTCCCTGCTTTCAGTTTGTGACAGAGATATCTTGCAGAGGGATGCAGCAGTCTCAAAATTGTAAAGCTTCTGAAGCGTGATCATCGAACAATCAAGCGTTTCATTCAAAATAGTCAACAGGGTCGCAAGAGGCGTGTGGAAAAACCAAGGTGCAAAATAACTGCCCATGAACTGAGTAAAGTCAAGCGTGCAGCTGCCAAGATGCCACTTGCCACCAGTTTGGCCATATTTCAGAGCTGCAACATCACTGGAGAGCCCAAAAGCACAAGGTGTGCAATACTCAGAGACATGGCCAAGGTAAGAAAGGCTGAAAGACGACCACCACTGAACAAGACACACAAGCTGAAACGTCAAGACTGGGCCAAGAAATATCTCAAGACTGGTTTTTCTAAGGTTTTATGGACTGATGAAATGAGAGTGAGTCTTGATGGGCCAGATGTAAGATGGCGCGGCCACGTCCAGACGCCTTCCTGAACGCTCCGCTCCGACTATCCACTTTTCTTGTTTTTTACTTATTTTTTGCTCTGGTTTACATCCCAAAATCCTCTAGTCTTATAGTATACGACAGCGGATCACGTGTAAACATCGGTGCCAAGGTTGCACATCTAATCTTGGACACTTTTAAACCTGACCCTTCCTGGTCGCCAGAGATTCTACGCGGCGCGGAGAACAACAAAGGACGGGCCGCTCATCCGAGGCGCAGAACAAAGAAGCACCGGGGAAAACGCGCTGGTATTAGGAACAGACTGAGACAGCAGGCGCATCGCACACCACTGCCCAGTATCCTACTGGCCAATGTACAATCCATGAAGAACAAGCTCGATGACCTAAGAGCAAGGGTCACCTTCCAACATGACATGAGGGACTGCAACATTCTGTGCTTCACGGAGACATGGCTGACCCCCAAACATGCCGGACCAGGCCGTAACTCCGTCGGACTCATTCTTTGTGCTCCGCGCGGACAGAACGGCAGAGTCGAACAAAACCAAAGGTGGAGGAGTGTGTTTCATGGTAAACAGAAAGTGGTGTGATGCCAGGAGCATTTCTACTCTCTCCAGCGGCTGCTCGCCACATCTGGAGTTCCTGAGTATTAAGTGCCGCCCTTTCTATCTGCCCCGTGAGTTCACCTCGGTCATCGCCACGGTGGTCTACATCCCACCTCAAGCGGACACAGGTATGGCTTTGTCCGAATTACATGATGTGCTGAGCTCGCTTCAAAACAAGGACCCGGGCGCAGCCCTCATTGTAGCAGGAGACTTTAACAAAGCGAACCTCAGACAAGTCATGCCAAACTTTTACCAGCATGTCTCGTGTCCAACGAGAGGGGATCGGATTTTGGATCACTGCTACACGCCATACAAGCAGGGCTACAAAGCTGTCTTTTGGGAAGTCTGACCACAACGCCATCTTCCTCATTCCCCAGTATAAACAAAGCATACGGAGGGAAGACGTGACCACGAGGGAAGTAAAACGGTGGACTGCCCAATCAGAAGCTACGCTACAGGACGCACTCAACGACGTAGACTGGGACATGTTCAGAGCATGCGCAGTCGACATCAACGAGTTTACGGAAGTAGCAGTATGCTTCGTCAATATGCTAGCGGAGGAGATTATCCCCACTGCGAGAGTCACCACATTCCTGTCACGGTCTGGCTGGCAGACCGTGGGGATGTGTGGGGAAGGAGGACCCAGGCGCGGTCCTCTGTGTATAAACAGTGCGTTTATTTACAGTGATGGAAACAATAACAGTAAATCCCCGTGCTCTCCCGTGACTCCCGTGTCGTGTCTTCCCAAAAGTCCGTGCTCCATGTTCTCCACTGCCGTGTGTCCACACACACCCCGTGCCTGCTGCCCTCCGAGGTTCCACGCTCCTCCTGAAGGGAAAATGACAGAGGCAGCCGTCAAGACACTTAATTCCAGTAGGCATACACTCAGACTTTAGCTAAGCAGAAGACTAACGTGGAGTCTCATGGAATGATCCCGCGTCGGTGGGAGCTCCAAGACTCTCCTAAGTAGCTCCCCCGACGAGCCCTGATCAGCGGCAGGTGTGTGGCTTCGGGTGTGGCCAGTCCTTCCGCAGGGCCACACCCCTCAGGCCTGCAGGTGGCTGAGCTCCATCCTCCAAGCATCCCCGCAGACATAAACACACACACTCACATCTACAATCATGGAGGACAGCAGCAGCAATACCAAAATACATATAATAATCATAATAATAATAATATGATACATGACTGCTCAGGGATCCTGGGTCGCCCAGTCCCAGGACCCTGACAATTCCCAAACCAGAAACCGTGGATGGACAGATCGATCCGCACTGCAATAAACGCCAGGACCGCCTCCTACAACGCGGGTCTCGCCACTGGCGATATGAGCGCCTACAAAGCGGCCTCATACGGTGTGCGGCGTGCGGTGAGAGATGCCAAGCACCGGTACCGGGAACGTGTGGAGTCCCGCTTCCACCAGGGCGACACACGGAGTATGTGGCACGGACTACGCACCATTACGGACTACAAAGCCAGGGACACTGCGCCGATCAACGCCGACTCTGCATTCACCAACGAGCTGAATCGGTTCTACACCCGTTTCGAGGTTAGCCAGACGGCTAATGCTATCTACCGCCTGACTACCGAGGACAGTGACGTCATCAGCGAGAGACCGGTGACCAGCATCGCGGAGCATGACGTCCGAGCGGCACTGAGGAGAGTGAACACAAGGAAAGCGGCGGGGCCAGACGGCATCACCGGCCGTCTGCTGCACTGCTGTGCTGACCAGCTAGCAGGTGTGTTCACTTACATCTTCAACGAGTCCCTGGCGAAGTCTGTGGTCCCCACATGCTTCAAAAGATCCACCATCATCCCTGTGCCCAAGAACAGCAAACCCTCATCCCTGAACGATTACCGGCCAGTTGCACTGACCTCGGTAGTAATGAAGGTGTTTGAGAGGCTGCTGAAGAACATCATCTCCTCCTCCATCCCAGACACCACAGATCCGCTGCAGTTCGCCTACAGATCCAACAGATCCACAGAGGATGCCATCGCCCACGTCCTACACACCACTCTCAGCCACGTGGACAAGAAACAGGGTAACTATGTGCGAATGCTGTTTGTTGATTACAGTTCAGCGTTTAACACAATAGTGCCCTGCAGACTGTTCACAAAGCTGAGGGATCTGGGTCTTAACAGCAGTCTGTGTGCATGGGTGTTGGACTTCCTCACTGGCAGAACTCAGGTGGTGAGAGTGGTCAGGTGCTTCTCCAACAGCATCACCATCAACACAGGAGCACCTCAGGGATGTGTCCTCTCGCCACTGCTCTACTCCCTCTACACTTCAGACTGTGTGGCCACCCATGGCTCCAACACCATTGTGAAGTTTGCTGATGACACAGTGGTGTTGGGTGCCATCTCCAACAACGATGAGGCGGCCTACATGGATGAAGTGAAGAATCTGGCATCGTGGTGCCAGGACAACCACCTCCAGCTGAACATCAGCAAGACCAAGGACAGCACAGCACAGAGACTACAAGCCCATTATCATCAATGGAGCTCCAGTGGAGAGGGTGCAGTCCTTCAAGTATCTTGGTGTCCACATCTCCTCAGACCTGACATGGGCTGCCCACATTCAGGTCCAGACCAAAAAGGCTAGGCAGCGCCTGTATCACCTACGACAACTGAGGAAGTTCAGGGTCTCTCCAAAGATCCTCAGGATTTTCTATACAGGCGCTGTGGAGAGCATCCTCACACAGAACATGACATCGTGGTTCGGGAACAGCTGTGTGAAGAACCAAAAAGCTCTCCAGAGAGTGATCCGTACAGCAGAACGCTGCTGCAGGATTGCTCTCCCCCCGCTTCAGGACACCTACACCAGGAGATGCCGGACTAGAGCAGCGCAGATACTGAAGGACCCGTCCCATCCTGGCAACAAACTGTTCCAACTTCTGCAATCTGGTAGAAGGTTCCGCATCATCCGGGCAAGGACAGAGAGACTCAAGAGGAGCTTCTATCCCCAAGCCATCCGTGCCCTAAACACACACACCCGCCCTCTCACATCCATAAGTAACTGAGACAGGACTCTTCCAGACACTAAACCAAGGCACAATGTACATTTCAAATTCCTTTAATTTTAAATATGTTTATATTGTCTATCCTGTAAAATAGTCAGATGTCTATTCATATAAATGTACAGAATTCACCTTCTTGCTGCTACTACTGCACATTCACCCAGTGTATATACTATATGTATATATATACACTCAACAAAAATATAAACGCAACACTTTTGTTTTTGCTCCCATTCCCCATGGGATGGACGTAGAGACCTAAAATTCATTCCAGATACACAATATAACCATCCCTCCCAAACAGTGGTCACAAATCAGTCCAAATGTGTGGTAGTGGGCACATCTGCTATATTGAGATAATCCATCCCACCTCACAGGTGTGCCACATCAGGATGCTGATCTGACATCATGAGTAGTGCACAGGTGTACCTCAGACTGCCCACAACAAAAGGCCACCCTGGAATGTGCAGTTTTAAGATAAGAGATAAGATAAGATAGAACTTTATTAATCCCTCGGGTGGGTTCCTCTGGGAAATTCGACTTCCAAAAAGCACAGCAACGACCGAAGTTACAGTTACAGAATTGTTATATATATATATACACACACACACACACACACACACACACACACACACACACACACACACACACACACACACACACACACACACACACACACACACACACACACATATATTTAAATACAGAGACAAATATAAATAAAATATACAAAGGGGATAAATAGAATAAATAGGAATAAAAAATAAAAATACAAGTGAATTGCACATTTCAAGTATTGAGTCTATTGCACTGTTGACTATTTACAAAAGTATTGCACAAGGTATTGTACAGTGAGGTGAAGAGGCACTACAGCTTAGTTGTTCCCCCCTCCTTTGTCCTCCTGTTTCCCCTCCCCCTCCCCTCCAGAGAGGAGTTAAACAGTTTGATGGCGTGTGGGACAAAGGAGTTTTTAAGTCTGTTAGTTCTTGTCTTGGGGAGAAGCAACCTGTCACTGAACAGACTCTTCTGATTGTTTATGGCTGTGTGCAGAGGATGCCCAGCATTGTTCATAATGTCCATCAGTTTCTTTAATGTCCTTTTCTCTGCCACTGTCACCAGAGTGTCCAGCTTCATGCCGACCACAGAGCCAGCCTTCCTGATCAGTTTCTCCAGCCTGGATGAGTCCTTCTTTGCTGTGCTGCTCCCCCAGCACACCACAGCATAGAAAAGTACTCCAGCAACCACCGACTGGTAAAACATCCTCAGGAGCTTCCTGCAGATGTTAAAAGACCTCAGCCTCCTGAGGAAGTACAGTCGGCTTTGGGCTTTTTTATACAGGTGCTCTGTGTTGCATGACCAGTCCAGTTTATTGTCCACCCACAGCCCGAGGTACTTGTACTTGTTGACCACCTCCACCTCCTCCCCCTCTATCTGAACCGGCAGTGGACCTTCCGGTTTTGTCTCACAGCAAAATGCCACAGATGCCACAAGCAATGAGGGAGCGTGCAATTGGCATGCTGACAGCAGGAATGTCAACCAGATCTGTCGCCCGTGCATTGAATGTTCATTTCTCAACCATAAGCCGTCTCCACAGGCGTTTCAGAGAATACGCCTTTGGAACCCAGGATCGCAAGTTCGATTCCTGCCTGGGGCGTCTGTATCCAGTAAGGGTCCTAAGGCTAGACCCCTATGCTAAGCGAGCCTACCGCAGACATGAGCGAGACAAATAAATATGAAGGCATGCCGGCTCGGACGTCGCCCGGATCAACAAGGTCCGCGTCAGGTGTTGAGGAACCAGGGCACCCTGACGAAAAGTGGGCTACTGGAACAAGAAGGCATCGGTGGGCAAGAGACGAAAACAGGGCGTTGTTGGAATGCTACTACGCAAGTAACCCCGGCGGAAGGGGCTACATGAATAGGATGAGGGACCTATGGATTCTTCGATACCCAACATCCACAATGACGGCGAAACAACTAGCAGCTCAGTGTTCCAACATTCGAAAGAAGGGACTGCTCTCACAGCTAGACAACACAAATGCTACGGCAAGGAGGAGTCAGGACGCCAGGTCAGGGGGGCGATATCATCACCCCCACCCGAGATTGGGTACATAGCCCCAAGTGCGATAGGAGAAGGATCGTTGAGTGCGAAGGGAACTGACTTGAAAAATAGGATCATGGCCAAGCTTGAAACCTGGATCCCCCGTAGCCGGTTACCAAGATTACGTGAAGTACCCTCAGAAGGTCTGCTAGATGATGTTAATGCAGCACTACGGGCAATACCTACAACCACGATTACCGACACTAACAAGCTGATCTACAATACGGCAGCAGTGATCAGTGAGATGCTTGGCTACAAGTTGAACAGCCACAAGGGGCAGTACCCTCCATGGAGAAGGAGGCTAGAGGGCAAGATCAAAGTAGCACGGAGGGAGGTTAGCCAACTAACGGAGTTGCAGCAAGGTGCGACAAATAAGGTGCCTAAGAAATACAGCAAGCTGTCCATACCTGAGGCCTTGGAAACTGCCAAGCAAAGACTCACAGCCTTGGCCAGCCGCTTAAGGAGGTACACCAGAGAGATAGAAGGCAGGAGAATAAACCAGCTGTTCTCCACAGAACCAGCAAAGGTGTACTCTCAGTGGCAAGGGAACAATAAGAGAACAGCACCACCAAGGCTGGAGACGGAGCAATACTGGAAGAGCATATGGGAGAAGGATGCAACCCATAACGGCAATGCTCAGTGGCTAGAGGATCTGAGGGCAGACCACAGCGACCTCCCTGAACAGGGTCCAGTAACCATCACAGTGGCAGATATCCAAGAAAGGGTCTCCAGTATGAAGAGTTGGACAGCACCAGGGCCCGACATGGTTCACGCCTACTGGCTGAAGAAGCTAACTGCACTCCACGAGCGTCTGGCAGCACAAATGAACCAGCTGCTAGTTAAC
Organism: Astatotilapia calliptera; assembly: GCF_964374335.1. Classification (NCBI taxonomy): domain Eukaryota; kingdom Metazoa; phylum Chordata; class Actinopteri; order Cichliformes; family Cichlidae; genus Astatotilapia; species Astatotilapia calliptera. The sequence continues at coordinate 3,331,604 of NC_137422.1, read as the reverse complement.
GAGAGACACCCGGAATGACTAACTGAAGGCCGGACGGTCCTGATCCCCAAGGACCCCAAGAAGGGACCGGTCCCCTCCAACTACCGACCAATAACCTGCCTCAGTACTACATGGAAGCTCCTGTCAGGCATCATATCGGCTAAGATGAACAGGCACATGGGTCAATACATGAGCGGGACACAGAAAGGAATTGGCAAGAATACCAGAGGCGCAAAACACCAGCTACTGGTAGACAGAACAATCAGCCGAGACTGCAAGACCAGACTGACCAACCTGTGCACTGCCTGGATTGATTACAAGAAGGCCTATGACTCAATGCCCCACAGCTGGATACTGGAATGCCTAGAATTGTACAAGATCAATGGGACCCTAAGAGCCTTCATCAGGAACTCAGTGGGGATGTGGCGTACAACACTAGAGGCCAACTCCAAGCCCATAGCACAAGTCACCATCAAGTGCGGGATCTACCAAGGAGATGCTCTGTCCCCACTGCTGTTCTGCATAGGCCTGAACCCCCTCAGTGAGATCATTAACAAGACTGGCTACGGATACCGACTACGGAACGGAGCAGTTGTCAGCCACCTCCTGTACATGGATGACATCAAGCTGCTAATGCCAAGAGTGAACGAGACATCGATTCACTGATCCACACTACCAGGCTATACAGCAATGACATTGGAATGTTGTTCGGACTGGAGAAGTGTAGTCGGATGGTATCAAAGAGAGGGAAGGTAGTCAGAACTGAGGGGATTGAACTACCAGAAGGCAACATTGCAGACATAGAGGACAGTTACAAGTACCTGGGGATCCCGCAGGCAAATGGGAACCATGAAGAGGCCGCTAGAAAGGCTGCAACCACCAAGTACCTGCAGAGGGTCAGGCAAGTCCTGAGGAGTCAGCTGAATGGTAAGAACAAGATCCGGGCCATCAACACGTACGCCCTGCCCATGATCAGGTACCCTGCTGGGGTAATAGGCTGGCCAAAGGAGGAGATAGAAGCCACTGACATAAAGACAAGAAAGCTCCTTACCATGCATGGAGGGTTTCACCCCAAGTCCAGCACCCTGAGGCTGTAAGGCTAAGCGGAAGGAAGGGGGCCGGGGACTGGTGAGTGTCAGCACCACAGTCCAGGATGACACAAGGAACATCCAAGAATACATTGGGAAGATGGCCCCAACTGACCGAGTGCTCAGTGAATACCTCAGGCAGCAGAAACCCAAGAAAGAGGAGGGAGACGAGGAACCATCATAGAAGGACAGGCCCCTGCACGGTATGTACCACCGGCAGATAGAGGAGGTGGCTGATATCCAGAAATCCTACCAGTGGCTGGACAAAGCTGGACTGAAAGACAGCACAGAGGCACTAATCATGGCAGCACAAGAACAAGCTCTGAGTACAAGATCCATAGAGGCTGGGGTCTATCACACCAGGCAAGACCCCAGGTGCAGGCTGTGTAAAGATGCCCCAGAGACAATCCAGCACATAACAGCAGGGTGCAAGATGCTAGCAGGCAAGGCATACATGGAACGCCATAACCAAGTGGCCGGCATAGTGTACAGGAACATCTGTGCCGAGTATAACCTGGAAGTCCCGAGGTCAAAATGGGAGATGCCCCCAAGGGTGGTGGAGAATGACCGAGCTAAGATCCTGTGGGACTTCCAGATACAGACGGACAAAATGGTAATCGTGGTAATCGGAGCACTAGGTGCGGTGACTCCCAAGCTAGGCGAGTGGCTTCAGCAGATCCCGGGAATAACATCGGAGATCTCTGTCCAGAAGAGCGCAGTCCTGGGAACAGCTAAGATACTGCGCAGGACCCTCAAGCTCCCAGGCCTCTGGTAGAGGACCCGAGCTTGAAGGATAAACCGCCCGCAGGGGCGTGCTGGGTGTTTATATATATATATATATATATATATATATATATATATATATATATATATATATATATATATATATATATATATATATAATGTTCTTCCTCTACACCCCCCCCCCCCCCAATTTTTGCACATGTCGAAGAGCGTGTCAGGCTACATTTCACTGATTTCACTGTGTGTTATACTTGTATAACTATGCATGTGACAAATAAAGAACCTTGAACCTTGAGATGGATGGGCCCGTGGCTGGATTGGTAAAGGGCAGAGAGCTCCAGTCCGACTCAGACGCCAGCAAGGTGGAGGTGGAGTACTGGTTTGGGCTGGTATCATCAAAGATGAGCTTGTGGGGCCTTTTCGGGTTGAGGATGGTGTCAAGCTCAACTCCCAGTCCTACTGCCAGTTTCTGGAAGACACCTTCTTCAAGCAGTGGTACAGGAAGAAGTCTGCTTCCTTCAAGAAAAACATGATTTTCATGCAGGACAATGCTCCATCACACGTGTCCAAGTACTCCACAGCGTGGCTGGCAAGAAAGGGTATAAAAGAAGGAAAACTAATGACATGGCCACCTTGTTCACCTGATCTGAACCCCATTTAGAACCTGTGGTCCATCATCAAATGTGAGATTTACAAGGAGGGAAAACAGTACACCTCTCTGAACAGTGTCTGGGAGGCTGTGGTTGCTGCTGCACGCAATGTTGATGGTGAACAGATCAAAACACTGACAGAATCCATGGATGGCAGGCTTTTGAGTGTCCTTGCAAAGAAAGGTGGCTATATTGGTCGCTGATTTGTTTTTGTTTTGTTTTTGAATGTCAGAAATGTATATTTGTGAATGTGGAGATGTTATATTGGTTTCACTGGTAAAAATAAATAATTGAAATGGGTATATATTTGTTTTTTGTTAAGTTGCCTAATAATTATGCACAGTAATAGTCACCTGCACACACAGATATCCCCCTAAAACAGCTAAAACTAAAAACAAACTAAAAACTACTTCCAAAAACATTCAGCTTTGATATTAATGAGTTTTTTGGGTTCATTGAGAACATGGTTGTTGTTCAATAATAAAATTATTCCTCAAAAATACAACTTGCCTAATAATTCTGCACTCCCTGTATTTCTATTGGTCAAGTGAATGTATGTCACACCCCAGTGCAGTTCAACCATCTGGTCTTTAAGTCTGTCATCATTAGCCGTGTCCGGGTCCAAAGTCCGCTGCAGGTCCCAAAGTCAAACGAACACTGTGGCACACTGAGAGTTAAAAACTGTCCTAATTCTTTCATCTTTAATAAAATGATCAGTGTTGCTGCTTTACGAGGTGGAACAATTGAGTTTAACATCCAGGCATTCGGCAATAAGTTGGACTCGTTCCTGGTGGGTGATGGGCTCCGCCAGGGCTGCCCTTTGTCACTGATTCTGTTCATAATTTTTATGGTCAGGATTTGTAGGCACAGCCAAGTGGCGGAGAGCTTTCACTTCGGTGGCTCTCATCTCTGCTTTTTGCGGATGATGTGGTTCTGTTGGCTTAGATTAGATTAGATTAGATTAGATTAGATAGAACTTTATTAATCCCTCGGGTGGGTTCCTCTGGGAAATTCGATTTCCAAAAAAGCACATTTTTCATCAGATGATCGCCTCCAGCTCGCACTGGAGCGGTTCGCAGCCAAGTGTGAAGCATGAGAATGAGGATCAGCACCTCCAAATCTGAGGCCATGGTTCTCAGCCGGAAAAGGATGGAGTGACCACTCCGGGTCGGGGATGAGTTCCTGCCCCAAGTGGAGGAGTTCAAGTATCTTCGGGTTTTGTTCACGAATGACGGGACAAGGGAGCCGGAGATCGACAGACGGATTGGTGCTGCACTGGTCCATCGTGGTGAAGAGGGATCTGAGTGTAAAAGCGAAGCTCTCAATTTACCGTTTGATCTACGTCCCTACTCTCACCTATGGCCACGAGCTGTGGGTAGTGACCGAAAGAACGAGATCGCGGATACAAGCGGCAGAAATGAGCTTCATCCGAAGGGTGGCTGGCCTCTCCCTTAGAGATAGGGTGAGAAGTTCGGCCATCCGGGAGGGGCTCAGAGTAGAGCCGCTGCTCCTCCACATCGAAAGGAGCCAGCTGAGGTGGTTCGGGCATCTGACAAGGATGCCCCCTGGGCGCCTCCTGGGTGAGGTGTTCCGGGCATGTCCCACTGGGAGGAGGCCCCGGGGCAGACCCAGGACACGCTGGAGAGATTATATCTCTCAGCTGGCCTGGGAATGCCTTGGTGTTTCCCCGGATAAGCTGGAGGAGGTGGCTGGGGAGAGGGGGGTCAGGGCTTCTCTGCTTAGGCTGCTGCCCCCATGACCCGGCTAAAGCGGAAGAAGATGGATGGATGGATGGATGGATCCAGGCATCCATGAAAACAGGATTTATTAAATGTAACAGAGTTAGAGGTTAGCAGGAAGTTAGGTCACTAGTTTCCACCTAAACATGATATAGCATGTTCTGACTGAGAGATTTCTGAAAAATTCAAACGTACAGCTCTGCTATCACTTCCAACATAAATGAAGACAGAAAACTAAACAGCAGTGACGTTTGTAGGGTTACTGAAGTTGGGCTAGCTGGTATATAATGATGTGCAACGCAATCGCTAGCTACACAGCTATGTTAGCATAACATAAACACAGTGAAGCTGGAGGATGAACACTAACTTTTTTCCACTCATGAAAGTTAACGTAACTCCATGAGTTCAAGATGCTGAGGTGTCACCCCTTGTTCACCATGCTTGAAATTTGGTAGTGGACAGTTGTGCTGACATGGCACTGTGTATTATAGCCAAAACTCTCCACTTTGGGGAGATCGTGGCTCAAGTGTTGGCAGTTTGTCTTGTAATTGGAAGGTTGCCGGTTTGAGCCCCAGCTCGGACAGTCTCAGTCGTTGTGTCCTTGGGCAAGACACTTCACCTACTTGTGATGGCCAGAGGGGCCGATGGTGCGATATGTCAATCTGCCCCAGGGCAGCTGTGGTTACAACTGTAGCTTGCTTCCACCAGTGTGTGAATGAATAGTGGAATTGTAAAGTGCTTTGAGGGTCTCGAAAAGTGCTATATAAATGCAATCCATTATTATTATTTGATCTCAGTGTTTCAAAAATCTTGTTGTTTGTTAAGATGCAACTCTAACATGGCAACTGAAGCCGTTAGAGTCTCAGATGAGGTTATTACTAACAACTGATTTATAGATCACAGTACATATATATCTATATATATCTACATATATATATGTGTGTGTGTATGTATAAAATTACAAGTGAACATAATCCATATTAAGCTGCTACAGCCTCCAGTAGAATTTGTTGTGTTCCTTTTAGCCCCCAGTTTCTGGTACTCGAACAGTGTTCAATGTGTGTCTGCAGCTGTGGTAAAATACCAGCTACACTCAGATTTGCTGTGAGGTATTTTGATTGAAATTCATTGCTAAATTAAGTTAGCACAGATCCATTAACACCCAATGGACCTACAGCTCTGTGGCCCGAGGCAGTTGCTTGGTGAGAGGTAGATTACTGTACAGAAATGGTGTGAAACATTATTTTGCATGTTTGGACTTGATGTCTTGCTGTGCTGGGTTTTCTGCAGCCGTTGTGACTGCTGTGAATTTCAATATGGGTACCGCTGCTCTTCTCCATGACAAAAAAAGCCACAAACATACAATGTAGATTAATGTTTCTGACATATGCTTTTAAAACACAGTTTGAGTAGTTATTTCCCTGTAAACGGTCAGAATGTTTCAGATTTTCTACGACAGGGTGGAGTTTTCGTCCCCTCCTCTTCCCTCATATTTTATCAGGGATCAAAATTCCTAATATCCAACCAGATTGATTGACATGGACAAGCAAAGTTTTCTACTGATGCAGTTTTCATGATGGCCGTGCCTCAGCAATGTTCTAAGCAAACGGCTTCACCCACTTCATGACATACATTACATTTCACAGACTCAGAAGAGGAAAAATAACAATAAAGAGAAGGACACCGCTTCAGCTTCAGTATCGTCTCATTCTTATGTATCCCTTTCACTGCCTTCAGCTTTGTCTGCTGTATTTATGGATATCCATATGCTTTGTAAATGTGCAGATTCATTGCCCAGATGGTAATAATCATCCTTAACACAACACCCTGCCTGTGTCATTTCATGTTAGCATCTAAACACCAGCTTTCTGCTTCAGTGCGTCTGTTATTTTCAACATGTCATAAAAAATGCTTAGCAAAGACCCTTTGCGTCACATTTAAATGCACTGGTTCAGCATCTTTTTTCAAAGTGCAGCACTAAGGGTGCATTTTAACCAAAACTGCATTTTTTTTCTAAGCCTAACCCAAGAGTTTTCAGCCCCTCAGCCTAATCAAGGAGTTTTTAGTGCTTCTTGCAGGTAACAGTAAAAGGGAACTCTCCAATCCATCTATTTGTCACAGTCTGGCTAAGGTAGACCGTATGTTGCAGGGAAGGACTCAAGCGCAGACCGAAATGAGGTATGAATAACAAAACAAGCCGTTTATTAAGGCAAGAAACGAGGGTACAAAATAATAGGGAATCGATGAAAACTAAACAATGACCTAAACTGGGTGAACTAAAACGAAACATACAAAACTCTAAACATAACGAAACGACAGGGATACCTGGAGCGGAGACATAGGACAACGGAGCAGTACAACGGACGACCTGACAAGAATGACTGAGAACACACAGACTAAATGGACACAGGAGGATAATGAGGGAAGTGGCAACACATGGGAACCCAGCTGACACATAAACATAATTACGTCACAGGGGGAGAGTAACTGAACATGATGAACACAGACACGCCAGACCTCTTCACAATAAAACAGGAAACACAGTGAGATATAGACATGACAACCTGAACTTGACAACATAAGCCACAGACATGAAATACATGAAAAGCAGGGGAGACATAACATAGTGGGAACACGAGGGGTAAAATTAACTGGAAACAACTAGGCATGATAACGATGAACTTAGGAAACCTGAAGGCTACATAAACTAAACACAAAACGCTGGGTCAGCAGACCCAGGATCATGACACTATTCCCTTTTTACTGATTATCTGGGATGGTTATTGCACAAAACTTGGAAAACAAACTGTGCACAATGATGACATCTCAAGTCCACCTCTGAATGGTTTAAAAAGCCAAAACCAAAAACCCCCCAAAGGTTTTGGAGTGGCCTAATCAAAGTCCAGGCTTAAATTAGATTTTGATGCTTTTGCATGAGCCACTCATACAGGAAAACCCTCAAATGTGGCTGAATTAAAACAATTATGTAAAGAAGTCCTCCCCAGAAATGTGAAGGACTCAAACACTCGATTGTAGTGCTTGCTGCTAAAGCTGACACAAACAGTTTTTAGATTTCAGGGGCAATAATTTTTCAAAAATGTCTTTTTTTTTTGTTGTTGTCCCGTTTGGATCTTTAGCCATCAGAATTGTTGTCTTAAGGCCAAGAAAGATGCCAAGTGGATTTATTTTACCAAGTGGATCATCATGGCCTTGCCATATTGGTCCATTTGATTGACCTTTATTATAATTATGTATTTATTTTATTTTCAGTTGCTACAAACGGGACAGACTTGACTGGGGGATAGGACAGGGAGAAAGAATGAAAGAAAGAGAGGGAGAGAAAGAAAACCAGAGGGGAGAAGAGACGGTGAGAAGGGGGGGAAGAAAGAAAAACAAACAAAACACCTGGATCACCTGTATGGAGAAAAAAAAAAGAGAAGAGAAAGCAAACAAAAAAAAGAGCAACATAATAAAAACAGCACCATCACAATAAACTAGCTAGCAGTAGATAACAGTAGATACTAAATAATAAACGATATTGTGCAGCACGCAAGATAGACAGCGCACAATGTGCTTTGAGGCAGCAGCCAAGAAAGGTGTAGTCCGCGTCTGTGAATACCCGTGTGTACACCTGTGTGCATACCTGTGTGGATCAGCATGTTTGTATTCCAAAGGTTTCTCCATGTAACGATCTGCTAGGGAGTGTGGGGAGCAATAGCCCCGTCCACCAGGGCATGAAGCAGGTATGGAGGAGATCCAGGCCCCAGATATCCAGAGGCCCCAGAGTACGAGGACCCGAGGAGGACCACCAAAGGGGGGGAACCGTGCCACCCTCCCTCCTGGGAAGAGCTGAGTAGAGCCCCAAACGAGAGGTCACCCAGCAGCTACGGAGCAGAGGCCAGAGGGGGTTGCAGTGGCATGCCTGCGGGCTCTGCCGGCAGCCAACTGTGCCAGAGAGGACCGAGCTTCACGCCCAGAGGCCAGAGAGCACCCCACCCCCCGGAAGGGGCCCAGCCGGGCCACAGGCGCCAGGCCCCGCCAATCGGCCACCAGGAGTGAGCCGGTACATTCATGAGCGCCCAGCCCCAGTCGACAAGAACCACCAACACACCAACGTCTGAGGGCATCAGCCACCGGCAGGGAGTGTGGTGAGGGGAGATAGGCCTCCGTACTTTGGAGGGCCTGAGCTGTACCCAGAGAGGTTGAGTCTAAGACCCAACCTGACATATAGACACAGACGAACAGGCGCACGCGGACACAAACGTGCATTCCCACCCCATATACACAACCAAATACTCAGCACTCACCCAACGTGTAGACAGACACAAATAGACACTGTACAGACAGTCGCACTCCTCAAACATACTCTATATCCCAGGTCCAGGTACCCCCGCCCCCAGAAGGGCAAGCCGCACCTAGACCCAGGAGATATAACCCTCCTCTCTGGGGTGGAGGCAAGCGGACCACCTCCTTATCTGCAGTTGCAGGGAGGCCCCGCATCCCAGACCCCAATCTGACGGCCAGCACCTCCTCCCAGCCCCCCAGCCCTGACGGCTAACAGAACCGGGGTGAGTGAAGACCCCAAACCTCCCTACGCCCGCTCATATGTAGTGTTGCTGTGTGCTGTTCTAAAGTGCATTTAAAAGACAGGAGAGCATGATTCCCGCTTCCTCTCTGAGAGCAGCACGGCTCCTCCCGAAAACCCTCAGTGTCTATATGCATTTAAAATTGAGGGTAGGGCACCAGCGCCAGAGGTGGGTTTGAATACACCGACCATCCTCTGGATGCTGTAAAACGTGCCCACCCCCAAGGCCCTAAATGTATGTGTTATGTGAGAGTGTGAGTAATGTGGATGTCTAGGTTGCAGAATAAAATTGAGGCACAGGCGGCCAGAAGGGGACAGAGGTGGAGTGCCTCCCCTGCACCCTGGTGACATACCTGCACCCCAAGCCCTGCATGTGTGGGTGGGTGTGGTAGAGCGGGAATAGGGAGGCAGCTGAGGATGGGGAGGGAAGAAAGGGAGGGGCAAGCGGCCCCTCCCTGGGGCCAGCTCCCCCGCTGACCCCAGTAGGCACCCCCACACTCTGGAACCCACCAGGGCAAGGGGGCCCAGGCCCATCCGGACCGGGGCCCGCAGCAGCAGCACCGCCCAGCCCCACAGAGTCCTGGGCAGCCCACCCGACTCCACCCCAGAGAAAACTGCACCAACCCCATCATCCAATCATCTCCCAAACTACACAAGACAATAGACACCCAGGTTGAGCTCATTCTCCACCTCTCCTATATCTCTCCCCCACCCGCAGAATGAGCTCCTGTAGTGAGGAGACCACCTGCAAAGATATAACAACCTCCCCACCAGTTAGAGAGCCCCCTAGTTGGGCCGATGCACCAGAGGTCCCCTGCACTGGGGCTGAGCCCCCCTGCACCCACCCGCCCACAGCTCCGGCGACACAACAGCCAGGACCCAAGCCCCCAAGGCCCAGCCAGAACCCCAGACCGGGGGCGGAGCACCCCCAGACCCCCAAGCCTCCACGCCCGTCCCGGACCCACCCAGGGGCAGCCAGGCTACCAGGCCAGTAACCAACGTCCACCAGCACAGACCCTCCCCCATCTCTGCTGTACGCAGCCACAAGGAAAACACCATCTAAGAGCCACCAGAGCCCCTAACCAGGTCATGGCCACATCCCCCAGGTTAGGCCCTCCAGGGAAAACGTCCCTAGGGACTCCCCAGACGCCCTAAGGCCGGCCCTACCCCCATATCAACCACAATAACGAAGGCAGGACCAAACCATGACCCCCCACCCCCACTAGGTGATGAAGCCGATCAAAGGAGCCCAAAGGGATTGATCAAATGTGATGGCAGAGGTTGTATCAAGACTAATGTGATCTATTAGATGGTTTTTATATTGGTTAGAATTAAGATTATTTTTATTTTTCCAGTTAATGAGGACCATTTTCTTGGCAATGCATAGGGCCGTAAAAACAACGTGGGCTGTGTTTATTTCTGCAGTGACCTCATCCAAGTTGCCCAGCAAGCATACTAAAGGGGAGGCTGGAATGTTACATTTCAGACACTTTGATAAGTCTTCACATATCTCACGCCAAAATTTCTGAACTGGTGGACAGAACCAAAGAGCGTGGATGTAATTGTCCGGTGTATTTGCTGTGCAGTGTGAGCAGTTGTTGGAAGGCGTATAGCCCATCTTGAACATCCTATGACCAGTATAGTGCACTCTGTGTAGCGTTGCAACGCTACCGTCGCCAGTAGCGTTGCAACTGGCGACGGTTGTTTGGTTCTGGCCAGTTCACAACAGCCTTGACTTTCACAGGGTCGGGTCGAAGATCTCCCCGCTCGATTATGTACCCTAGGAAGGCAACCGAGGGCACATGAAACTCACATTTCTCGCTTTTGACGAACAGCCGGTTCTCCAGAAGGCGTTGCAGCACCAGCCGGACCTGGGTCTCGTGTTCAGCCTGGGAGGAAGAGAAGATCAGAATGTCGTCTAGATAGACAAACACAAATCGGTTAATAAAGTCCCTTAGAACATCATTGACCAGAGCCTGGAATACTGCAGGTGCGTTAGTGAGGCCGAACGGCATGACCAGATACTCGAAATGTCCAAGGTGGGTATTAAACACCGTCTTCCATTCATCGCCATCCCGAAACCGGACCAGGTGGTAAGCGTTTCTCAAGTCCAGCTTGCTGAATATGACGGCGCCCTGGAGAAGTTCGAAAGCGGAGGTGAGCAGGGGCAGTGGATATTTATTCTTGACCGTAATGTTATTGAGTCCCCGAAAGTCAATACAGGGTCGGAGGGTCTTATCCTTCTTTTCCACAAAGAAGAAACCAGCTGCGACGGGTGAGGAAGAGGCACGGATAATGCCGGCAGCGAGGGATTCAGTTATATATTTCTCCATAGAGGCGGCTGGTTGGTAAGGGAGCTCCCGGCAGCAGGTCTATGGCGCAGCCATAGGGCTGATGGGGTGGCAGCGACTGGGCTCGGTCCTTCCGAAACACCTCAGCGAGATCGTGGTAAGCAGACGGCACATCTGCTAAATCGGAAGACCGCGGTGGCTCTGGGCCGGTGACAGATTTGTTAAGAGGTACGGCAGCCTTAAGGCAAGTCATATGACACTCCTCTCCCCAGCCCGTGATGCCTCCTTTCTGCCAATTAATCGTGGGGTTGTGTTGCTGGAGCCAGGGATGACCGAGAACTAACGGCGTCTGAGTGGAGTGAAAAACAAAAAAGCTAATCTCCTCCGAATGATTGCCAGACAGTGTGAGGGTGAGCGGTTCAGTGATGTGTGTGATGTCGGGGAGGCGCTGCCCTGATAAAGCCGTGACGCGTAAGGCGTGGGGTAGTGACTCCACAGTCACACAGAGTCGTTTAGCTAGTTCAGAGTCAATGAAATTTTGTTCTGCTCCAGAATCAATAAGCACAGAAAGTGAATGACACTCGGAGTGGACCAGAAGCTTAGCCGGCAGGGCTAAACGTGGAGGAGATTTATCCTGATTCAAACCGCCCACCAGTACTCCTACCATCACTGGCGGGCGCGGCCTTTTGCTCGCGACGGACAGGAGGCAATCATGTGTCCCTTATTACCACAATACAGGCACTCACCGGCCGTGATGCGTCGCTGATGTTCTGCAGCAGTTAGGTGAGAGCTGCCGATTTGCATGGGCTGTACCTCTCCGTCGGCGCCCCCTGATGTCCGGGAGGACCGGTAATTGGCCGAAGCCTCCGCCCCTCGCGGCCCTGCGGCCTCCTGGGAACTGGAGTTCCGTGCTTGCCGACGAGCTCATAGCCGCTCATCCACCTTAATACATAACGACATCAATTCGTCAAAAGCAGTGGGTAGGTCCCGCATAATCAATTCATCTTTCAGATCTTCCCGGATGTTATTTAACAATGTGCTCCTGAGCGCATCCGGTCCCCAGCCGGTTTCTTCTGCCAAAATCCAAAAGTCGATTGAATAATCTGCCATACTCCGCTTCCCTTGCTTAAAGTTAAGGAGGCGGAGCGCCGCAGCCTCGACTCCAGAGCCCTGATTAAACACAGTCTTAAAGTTAATCACAAACCTCTCAAAAGAGATCTCCGGGTTGGAGTTTAACACGACCTGGGCCCATTTCAAAGCCCGGTCACGAAGCATCTGTACCAAAAACGCAATCTTTGCCCCGTCATTGTTATGAAAACGCCGCTGTTCACGGAAAATCAATGAACACTGGGCCAGAAAGCCAGGGCACTTTTCTGTCTCCCCCGAAAAGGGCTCAGGCAAAGGTAGAGGACCGTCAGAGGATGGGGTGGCTGCCGATGAGGGACCGGCCGTAGCCGCCGCAAGTGTCTCCTGCGGGGCAGGGCGAGCCGGCTGGGAGGTCCCTGGCTGTACTCCCCCTGGCGTAGTCAAACCGGAAACAGCTTGAGTTAGTGCAGCGATCTCACCTCGCAGCTGATGTAACATTTGTTCGTGGCGAGTCAGCGCCGCTTCTTGGGCAGCCAGTGCCTGACCGATGGTATTCTGATCTGCTGAGTCCATGTTGTGGCTGGATCGTTCTGTCAAGTTTCGTAGATCGGACTCACGCGCAGACCACTAGTGTCTTCAAAAGGTGCATTTATTTACAGTGTTTCCTACAGTGGAATTCATATATACACATAATGGTGTCAACGGAAAAAAGGGGCCGGGGTTCCAGGGTCCAGGAGTGAAAGAGGCAGGAGTCCAGGAAGGGAAGGTTTCCATTCAGTCCTAGCACATCTCCTCTCCTTTCCTCTATCTCTCTTGCTCCCGTTCAGTCGCCAGGCACAGGGGAAGAATAAGTCCAGAGGCAATCTATGCACAGGCAGAAAAAAAACATTAGTCTCCTGGTTCAGACATGCTCACAAACTGACTTTACAAAATACAGGACGACTGACGCTGATGACTCAACGATCCAGCGACGAGTAGAGCAGACTCGCCCTCTTAAGAAGGGTTCCAATCTTTCATGATCAGCGACAGATGTGCTGATCACCTCCAGGTGCGTAGGCCAGGGGCAGGAGCCCATACTGAGCTCCGCCCCGGCAGGAGAAAGAGAGAATGGAAGAGGGCGAGAGAGAAAGGGAGAGCACAGGTGAGAGAGAAAGGTAAACAAAAACAAAGCACCTGACGGCTGTCAGCTGACGAGGAGCGGAGACCATGACAAACAGCACATATAGTTGTTTTTTCTTTATTGATTTTTAACTGGTTAGCAAGAAATTGTCCGGATTTGTTACCGTGTTCATAATTTTGCAGGCGAAGTCTTTGTACTAAGAATTTAGTCTTTAGTCAACTGAAAAAAAAAAAAATTCATACTTATAATAAAGGTCAATCAAATGGACTAATATGGCAAGGCCATGATGATCCACTTGGTAAAATAAATCCGCTTGACATCTTTCTTGGCCTTAAGACAACAATTCTGATGGCTAAAGATCCAAACGGGACACAAAAAAAAGAAAAAAAGAAAAAAAGAATTTAGTCTTTTTATTAATAATTTCATTTAATTCTAGTTTTGTCTTGCGTATTTTGATTAATATTTCTTGATATTGGTGTGACACATAGGCTTTTTCTAAGAATTTGATGTTTTTTTCTAGTTCCTGAATATTTTTGTTCTTCTTATGTGATGAGAAAGAGATTATTTTACCTCTCATCACAGCTTTCCCTGCTTCCCAGAGGACAGATGCTGATGTTCCAGGAATGTCATTAAAGCCTAAATATAGAGTCCATTCTTTAGTATTTGTTAAACTCTTCGTCTTTGAGCAGTGATGTATTAAATCTCCAGTTTTTACTTGGTGTAGTATTATTTTTCTGTATTAGTGTTAAAGATACAGGAGCATGATCGCTGACAGCTATAGGATGAATCTTAGTGTCTGAAATGTTACTCAGCAGTGAGCTGCTGACCAGAAAATAATCCAGACGAGAGTAGGAGTGATGAACATGTGAGAAGAAAGAATATTCCTTACTGTTGGGGTGAAGGGAGCAAAATGCAAAATGCAAAATATCATTTTGCATTGGGGGGCTTGAGGGGCTTCTAGATGTTTGGGGCCGGCATCTCCTCCATGCCTGCTTCATGTCCCGGGGGGCAGGGCTATGGCTCCCCACACCCTCTATCAGATAGTTATACGGAGAAGCCTTTTGAATACAAGCGTGTTCATGTACACAGGCGTTCACACAGGTGTGCACAGACACAAACTATATCTTCCTTAGCTGCTGCCTCAAAGCATACCGTGCATTGTTGGTCTTGCGTGCTGCTCAGTAACATCAATAATTATTATTTACTGTTACTTATAGTTATCTAGGTTGTTGCTGTGGTCTCCCTACTGTGATGTTCTCTTTTTTCCCAGCAGGTGATCCAGTGGACTTTTTAATGTCTTTTCTCACTGTCCCTCTTCCCCTCTGTTTTTCTTGAGCTTCTCTTGTCTATTTGTCTTTCCCCTTTCCTGTCCCCCCAGTCATGTCTAAAAAGATCAATCAAGTGGACCAATAATGATCCACTTGGAAAAATAAATCCGTTGGGCATTTTTCTTGGCCTTCAGACGGTAACTCTGATTGCTACAGTGGGAATGGGACAGGCAAAAAAAAAAAGGTTAAAAAATCTCCAAAAAACAAACTATTCCTGGTAGTTCCTGGTAACCCTTTTATAATTAGCTTATGTCACATTGAGCTTCATTCAGAAAACAGATGGATGTTTTTAAAAACATAAACATGTGTACATACACTACACGTGCTACTGTCCACTGATGAACTTGATTACAGTGTTTCTGGATGCAGTGAAATGTCAAGCCAGAGAAATGCTGATGAATGAAAAACCAGTAACTCTACCAAGAGGACGCATCAGTTCATGCGAGGTTCCCTCGTTTCACATTCCAGAGCTCAATGGTTTATTTACATCGCTGTGAAGCCATCCACAAAAACATGATCAGCTGGTTCAAAGAGAGAATGCAGGGCAGAGACTCACTGTTAATTGCTGCATTTCACCATCAGATTAAGTAAGTCACTATTTACTGCCCTCTATACAAAACAATGATATTCAAACTATAAATAAATAAATGAATAAAATGAGAAAGAAGAGGATGATATCCATGATTGACTTTAAGAATGATGAAAGGTTATTGGTGTAAAATTATAGTTCTTAACAACTGATCGTTGGACCACCCCTCAATCTAAGGTTTACACACAGCAATTTAATGATAATGCGCCAAATCACTACAACAGCGGCTCAAGGCAATGCCTACCAGAGTAGGGATCTTGTTAGACAACTCACCTGACAAATTTTCATCCGAGATAAAACAGAACTATCATACCGTATTCTGGGAGACAGGTTCAGAACAACTTCTCGGTAACCTGCAGACAATAACGTGTTCATTCTGTTTATCACCCTGGTATGTATTTTGGTTTTTGGGTGTGAATTTATACAACAGGAATTACTTTTATAGATTCAGGAGAAAATTTATTTAATGGTGCTTTTAGACACTGATCTGAAATAAAAAGCGTGTTAGAAGTAGCTTTTGCTAGATTTGTTCCAGGGAGGGTTATACAGAATTTTAAGTTGTTTTCTTGTGTGATTGCACAGCGTCCCATCACAGGCCCTCCTTTTAAAATGTACAGCAGAAGTTTCAATTCACTTTTATTTCTACATACCAAATTACAACAACAGTCACCTGCTAGTGAGACTGTTAGTCACACACATGGTGGACAGAAAGTAATTTTGAATTTAGAAAAATAAAAAGACTCAATTAATATTTACGGCTGTATTTATTATTATTACCCCTTTTTCTGTGCTCTTACATCTATGACAATGTATGTATGGACTGTATGGGGGGCCGTACCTTAACTGTTAAGCTCACCTTTTCCTTTTTCTTTTTTTTTTTCAATATCATATGTTGTCTGTGTGCATTACAGACATAATATCGGCATGGCAAGGAGTATATGGCTTCTGTGTTTTCTCAAAGAAAAGACAGAAAACTTCACAATATGTGAAGTGACAGCACAGCTTCTCCAAACGCTTCTTTTTCAGTCAGGGTGTCTTTAGAGCACCTACACTAGCGCATGTACGCAGTAAGTGTACGTTAACATTTGAGATTCCGAACAACTCTTGCATAGTTGATGTGAACTATTTCATGTACATTTTTTTTTGTATTATGCATCAAAGTTATGCAAAGCAATTGTAATTTATTTGAACAAATCTAGGGAGACGTATCTCCTTTTTAGCTTCAGGGACACATATACTTCATGCTTTAAAGCTCATTATGTATCTAAGACATCCAAACAGTTTAACCAATAAAAGGGGTTATCATCTGCATAGCAGTGAAAATGTATGCTATGTCTTCTAAAGCATGTATAATGTAAACAGAACTGTCTTGGCACAGAAGCCCGTGGAGCTTCATAATTAACATCAGTGTGTGTGAAGACGACTCTCCATTTAATACAGTAATAGCTGTAATAAAATGTTATGCTCAGTGGTATCAAGTGAAGATTTCAACATTTCAATATGAATGAAGCCTGAAACTGATTAGATTAATTTCTGATGATCTTTTCTGTGATTCTTCAAATTTGTAACATCGAACATATTAAAAGATGATTTAAGGCTGATTGGGGCTTAAGGGTCACAGGAACAGTTTAATTAGCCAGCTGTTTACTATTTTTCTTTATATTCCAGCTTTCATTACTTTCCTGTTCAATATGACAACTATATCAGATGAGAAAATAAATCCCTGTGTAGTTTAAAAAACTTTAATTTAATCAAGTGATATATGTAAAATATAAAAACAACAAAACTTAAGACGTTAAAGATGGCCTGATGAATATTTGTAAATATCTAGATTGTTGGTGTTTCCATCTGAGAGTCTGCAGGGCATATGCCATACCTGTGTTTTAGAAATACGCGATGGTAACATGAGCGTGTTAACTTTAAGAACATTAACATCTAGTTTAAGGTGTGTGAAGTATATGTGTCCCTGAAGCTAAAAAGGAGATATGTCTCCCTAGATTTGTTCAAATAAATTACAAATGTTATTTGCGACCATCCACTGTGTTAAAAAACTAGCTGGCTTCGTCTCCCTCTTAGTTCAACATTCCAAAATCTCTATTTTTAAATAAAAGGATCGCATCACCCCGTGAACGAAACCCCAGTAGATGCGTAAAAACTAGTTAAATTAAAACTAGTGGTTTGATTAAATGAAATGCTTGTGAACAGTCCTGAAGGCTGAAATTACCCGTACAGAAGAAATTCCCATTTGTGCCGTTTTTAAAATAAAAATGCATGCATCATACATGCTGAGACATCAGAATCACAAAATTAGTCTGATTAAAACGCAATTTCTTTGAAAGAATGATACTGACTGCTTGCGGCAAAAGACGAGATCCTGTGCAACGTGTTTTAGAAGTACCACAATAGCGTAAATTTTCTAAAGGGGCGGAATGTTATTTGCGACCATCTGCTGTGTTAAAACTAACAGGCTCTGAAACTATGAAACCCTGTACAGAGGAAATTCCCTTTTGAAACATTTTTAAATAAAATTCTTGCATCACAGCATCCTGAGACATTAGAATCACAAAATTAGTGTCATTGAAACACAATTAGTAACACTTTTGACTAGATGTAAATAAAAAGCACCGATTCCAGGTTTGTGAAGGTGCACAGTGAAACAAAACGGCTTCCACCCCTCCACGCAAAACAAAGAATTGCTTTTAAGAACACATATGTCTGCATGTTGAGACATGCCAAAGTGATAAAAATAGTTTAATTAAAAACCCTATGGTTTGACTAAATTAAAACCCAGTTAAAAACACATGAACTCATATAACCAACAGTCGCACTGGAGTGTTTCCACACATGAACAAACATAACCCTGAGCACACCTGAACGCGCATGCGTACACGCACGAAACATGTCAAACAGGCTGTCAAACCGGTTTGACTGGCCGCCATATTGGACTGCCGCATCCATATTACTACTAATTTATTAAGCACAGTAAATCTTCATTTATGGGACAGGTTTCGTTTATTTTCCTTTCTGCTCTTCAAAGGCCGTGACCTTTTTATAAGAGCACAGCTGCCTGTCTGCATTACCGTCACATATCTTCCTGTACATGTGTTTATGTGTTCTTTCACAGTGAAGAGATAAGGGCCCCCCAAACAAAGCACAAGCCAACTATCACCAGAATGTTTCCTGACAGAAAGTGAGTGTAGTTATTCCAAAGAGTGCAGGATAAACCCCTTGAGATGTACCAGTTTGTTTTTGTGGTGGTCCCCGCAAACATTCATACAAAACAATATGGAATAATTCCCCAAAGATAAGATATAAGATAAGATAACCTTTATTAGTCCCACACGTGGGAAATGTGTTTTGTTACAGCAGAAAGTGGACAGTGCAAAGTTACAGGAGCAAAAATTAAGTAAAAACTCTGGAAAAGACACAAATTAAGAAAAGAAACAACAAAAGGTTACAAACAAAATTACAATAATGTACTAATCTATTAGTGAAGAAAAACAAAACAAAACTCTTTAAAAGAAATGAAGACAAAGAGTCTGGAACATGAAAGCTTTTTTATCAGCTTCTTTAGACACAAAAGGGAAGTTAAAGAGGAACAGATTACAGCTTTGTAGTCAGGAACTTGAAAGAGAAGGAAAAATGTCTTAGATACAGAGAATGTTCAAAATGGATACGTTGAAAGATAAATTGTTACCAGTTATACTGATGTGTTGTGATACTGATGGAAGCCAAATAGTCTGTCAAACATCACATGCTGATGTGTAAAAAGAATGCAAGCATCTTCAATTCTATTTGTCTGTTTGGCAGTAGATTACACAGAGCTGCTAAAAAACACATTTCATCAGTTTATTAGGCAAAACAAGAAACCCTACTGATTATCTAACCTCTCAGTCCATGTGGTGTCAGGGTTAGGGTTACGGGTAGGATATGGATTTGGTAATGTTCACCTTTTTATATAAAATGCTTATGTGTTATAGGAGCTTGGAAAGAAAAGCGTCTGGACCAGGGGCGATTTTAGCCCATTTTTGGGGGTGCTTCAGCAGGGTTAGGGTGCTTCAGCACCCCCAAAAATGAATCAAAGCACCCCCAAAGATTTCTTACTTTTTTTTTTTGACAATATTTGCTGTTTGTGTGACACACTACTAAAAATATAAAAAGCATACAGTACTGTACTTGTTTGAGACGTAACATTTTAACAACAAAAGTATAGATAACCCCCCCCCCCCCCCCCCCCCTCCCAAAATGGCTTGTTCCAGCTCGCCTCTCCCCTGCTCTGGCTCTAGCGCTCTTGCTTTTTTTTTTTTTTTTTGCCTGTTCCTTTTGGCTCTTTTGCCATCAGAATTGTTGTCTAAAGGCAAAGAAAGATGCCCATCGGATTTATTTTACCAAATTGACCATCCCAGCCTTGCCATAATGGTCCATTTGATTCACCTTTTATTGTTTATTTTATTTTCACTTACTGAATACGGGACAGACTTGACTGGGGGAAAGAAGGGGAGAAAGAAAGAGCGCTCTTGCTGCCAGAGCGATGGTGTCTGAGACGCAGCGGAGCGGAGGTGGAAGTGCCTGTCTTAAAACAGGACATATTAGCTGCATTTAACCTTCAGTTACTCTTTATATAGTTGGTAGGAGTCAGGCTATGTTTCTTTTTAGCTGAAAAACATTACACCAGGTAACCTGCAGTGTTGAAAACGTGTTTTCCGACGATGTTTGCTACCCTACAATCCGTCCTGCTCTGTAGTAAAATCAGCAACATTTGACCGTCCTGTTGCTCCCATTGAAATGTATACAGCCTATTTAAAATCTAAGACTTCAGATTGTCCGCAGCCTGCTGTTGTTGCCACTGTCCTGTTTGAAATGGATACTAACTAGCTAACTGACTGAATGCCCATTAACCTTATAACTCCTGTTGTGTGCGTGTGTGCGTGTGTGTGTGTGTGTTTGTGTACAGAGAGACAGCCAGGTTCATAATGGATATAAGGACGTTTTTTTCAAAAAAAGGAGCCACATTCAGGTAAAAGTGTAAAATCAAATGATCCATCAATCAAGACTAATGTTGGATCAGTGTTTCAATATTTATATCTTTTATTAGATGTTCATGTGGTTTGGTTATTTGCCTTTTGGTTGAAAGTACACTGAGAGAGGACTTTTTGTTAGTGATCTTAATAGAATTTTTTTCATATTAATGTAATTTTTCATCTAATTGAATCTATTTGTGTATGATTGTCAGTCCAAAGAGGGAGAGAGGAAAGAGGGAACGTGAGGAGAAAGTACAAGGTCAGGAAGAACCAGGTAAGCAAACAGACAGGGAACAGTGACAGGCACAACAGAAACTGTTAAACTGACAAAGAAAAGAAAACCTGATTTTACTCACAATCTGGAAGTTGTGTCCTCCCTATATTAAAGCTGCTGTACAGAATCTGCAAAACAAACTGGGTTGAAACATTTTTGACCCTCTTTAACAACATTCCAACATAAAATCAGCCACAACTCTACTAAAACCTCAGCCAGTAATAGGTAGGCCAAGTTTTGGACCGTCCAGTTATCTGTATGACTGCTGCAGTACGTACATCACATTTGCACACTATCAGCGCCAAACAGCCCTGGTGGAGTCAGGAGCTGTAAAGAGAAGCAGATGCTCTGTTTATATTCTAAAAATGTTTTAAGCTTGTTTCAAAGATTCTGTACAGCAGCTGTAAATGTTTTCCAATAGCACACATTATCAGTGTTTCTCACACTTTTTACAGTGTGGACCACCTGATAAAAATGTCAAGCTCTCCTAAGGACCACTATGAAAGCATGAAACTCATAAATCTTACAACACAAAATTAGTCTTATTAAATTAGTAAAATTAGCATCTGCAGTAAAGATTTTTTCATACATTGTATACATTCTACCACAGGCAAAGTTGCCTCCATTTTTTATAGTTTTTATTAATATTTTGTAATAATTTATTTGTAATAATTTATTCTGTTTTGGGAGTATTTTTATGTATCTGTATTGTATTATACACACACATTAAAAGTGAATCTCTGTCCAAAAAATGCACTCAGTTTACTTTTCACTCACTATGAGCATCATTCATAATTTCCCCGTAGTAATTAAGGAACTATATGCATTTTTTCTATTCCAATCCATTCTTCTTTTGC
The DNA here is from genome assembly GCF_964374335.1 of Astatotilapia calliptera. Taxonomy (NCBI): domain Eukaryota; kingdom Metazoa; phylum Chordata; class Actinopteri; order Cichliformes; family Cichlidae; genus Astatotilapia; species Astatotilapia calliptera. Next base: position 3,310,253 of record NC_137422.1, on the reverse strand, counting down.
AGCATTTAAATAACCTTGATCAGATTTGATGGTTTTGTTACAGACTTTTCAAAAAAGTGTTTTGCTTTTCTTTCACAAATGTTGGATTAAATTGTGTTAAAATGGACAAAACAGTGATGTCATGATTTGTGACGAGGACCCAGGCACAGAGAGACTTGATGAATTTAAGAATCTTATGATTTAATAAAGAAATTTGCAGACTTACGCAGAGATGGTAAAATTATGATGACTGATAACGGAGACGAAGACAACAGACGACAAGGACGGGGAGGTACAGGGGTTTAAATGCACCAAAGTGACAGTCAGAGAGAACTCGGGACAACGTTTAAGGATGCAGGAACTGACAGAGACGGGTTTATCTTGCCTGGCTGGGCAGCTCTCTGGATGCTCAGCACCCCCAAAGCTCTGATCCTAGAATCGCCCCTGGTCTGGACTTCTTTGAGTTGCTTGAAGATGTTTCACCTCTCATCCGAGAAGCTTCTTCAGTCCTAAGGATCAAATGGTGGGGAGTCCCAGATTTAAACCCAGTGGGAGTTTCCCCCCAAAGAGAGACAAAAGGACCCCCTGATGATCCTCTACCTAATCACATGAGCCAAGGTGTGAAACTGGGTGTGGGTCACAATCAGCCAGGGTTTCGGGTGAGCTCATTGTGAAACCTGGCCCCACCCTATCATGTGATTTCCTGAGGTCAGATGGCCCAGGATGTGAGTGGGCGTTAAGGCGTCTGGGAAGGGATCTCAAAACTGGATTATAGATGGCGGACAGTTGGTGTCGTAAACCACCGCCTCTGTTCAAAGATGGTTGCTTAGAGGCGGTGGTTTACGACATCAAGCTCTTTGGTATTATATGAACACACACACCTTCACCTGCTTATCCCCCTTTTTTCCCAGCCACTTCTATCGTGGGTGACTCTATTGTTAGAAATATTTGCTTTCTCTAATGCAGTCACACAGTGTTTCCAAGACGCCACTCCCAGTCCCTCTTATCCTGGATGAAGTCCCTGCACTGCTGAAATGCTTTCCATTCATTACTTCTCGAGTGCTAGTCAATGTAGGCTCAAATGATACAGGCCATCAGCAGTTTGAGCTCACAACAAGGGATTTTTGACTTTTTCAACCTCTTAAAAGAGTGTGGGGGTTCTGTTTTTATTAGTAAACTGCTCTCGACACTAAGCCCCAGCACAGGATGTTTTAGTAGACTCCTCAGTCTCAGCACTTAGTTCCAAGTTGTTATTAATCTCCGTCTCTCTTCCACAGCTTGTATTTTTGTGATAATAACCCAAACTTTCATAAGTGTGTCAAAAATGAGCCACATTCATGTCCTATTGAATTTCATGGGAGCATTTGATCCTTATTAACTCTGACTGTCAGAAATATATATTTTGTGGACCACAAAGAGTGCCACTGTTTAAGAAGACCATTTTACACAGCGAGAAATAAGAGACAACCTTCATTCAGCAACCGGACAGCGATTTTTCCCCAATAATTGTGTCACTGTGGACGAACAGCTGGGAGGTTCAGATTTCTACACAGAGGCCAAACAAGCCCGTCAAATATGACCTAAAGATCTTCAGGGTTTGTGATACACACTTCTGCTATGCAATGTATGGACATGACAAAATGATGGATGAAAATATCCAAAAAAGGAAAAAAGCCCAACTGTTGACATTCTACAACAAGACCAAGGCAGGGGGGAAACTATGGACCAGATGGATGGCACTTACTGTACACCTGCAAGTGTAAAACATAGTGATGGCCCATGGTGCTGTGGTACAACTTCACGCCTTGCCACCCTGAATGACGACACCATTTTCAAGGCTCAGCACCCTGAGTACAAGAATGGTATCACCAATACATGACTGCTCTTCCTCACAGAGCTCTCAAAGTGTCACGATGAGTTGTGTGGCTGTCAGTGGCTGGACCCACGTGCAGGACTCGGAGACAAAACATTAGTGATGGCCCGCTTGAAGCTGACGCTCCGGAGCGTGTGTCGAAAAAAACAACACACTGGTTCAGAAGCACTGTGTCGAGGCTTGCTTCGTTTGGCAAAAGTCACGTGACCAGTGACGTCCGAAGCTTCATTACACACGTAACTGCTTCGGTACCTGATTCAAACGGATATAAGGAAGTGAATCATCCACGGGATTCGTGGAGTGTGTTGATGGTGACAGATAGCGAAGAGGTGATCATTCCACTGACAGATATGGAGCCAGCGAGGAAGAGAGGACGTTCTGGCGTGTGGGAATATTTTGAGTTGATTTTGCTCAATTCATTTTATCTGCCGAAGTGAAAAACTTGAAATGTCCAAAATCATGTTTTCATAATGTAAATATCATTACAGCATATGACTTTAGGAACACTTCCATGTGAATTAAAGCTAATGAAGACTACAACAATGTATTTGACACTATACGTACATTACATTGCTACAGTTTAGAAAATCATTTTGTTTATTGTTTTTAGGTGATAGTCTGCAGGACCCAGGGATACCTGCATATCTACCAGCTTGCAGTGTAGTTCCTGCACTCCACAGCCTCTTCTGTTCCATGCAAGTGGATTTTCTCCAGGGCAGGAGAAACTATTTCTAAGAAAAGAAACAGACTCAGCCAGCGCACAGTAACACTAATCCTCTTTTTAAATGTAAATAACAAAAGGGCTACCTGACATAGAGCATGTTTTTACTTTGCAAGTTCTTGATTAGGGGTGGGTTTTGATTATCGCCTTTCTGATTACAATCCATGCTAAATTGAATAAAGTGATATTGATTCATTAAAATCCCGTGTCGATTTGTAAATTAACGTTATTATGCCTGAAACGCCAGCATCTCAGGTTAAACCTCACAACATGTCGTCAAACACCATGCAGCTAAAACAGTAACTGGGAGCAGGTTTACGGATTCTGCATACAAACGTGAACACAGAGCGCGGACCCGACGCGTCAGAGTCCGATTTTGGTGCGTCGTCGGGTCCGCGCTGTGTTTGCCTCTTTTTTTTCCGCTGGCTTCTGCAGCTGCAGGTTTCATAACTCTCTGTTTACATCTCTAATTAAGTCTCACATGTGTCAGCTTTCTTTTAATAGATACGAAATTATGGATATATACTGTTAAATGACCAGAATTGTAATATTTCTGACTGAGGCAAAACTTTCCAGATTCCAATCAAATTGAATCGGATCCTGTATCGAATCAAAATGATTCTACAAATCAGTGACGATGCAGCCGTACTCAGCTCCCTAAGCATTTTCCCTTTCCAGTTCACAATCAATCCCACCCCTAGGTCAAAAATATGTATAGGACAATTGGCCTCATCTAATATTTTGTATGAACCTGTCCAGCTTCGAGTAATGAACCGTTTTTCAATACAAGCTTCAGTGCTTCGGAAAACTTCATTTGGCCATCACTACAAAACATTAACTTAAACGACAGCTTTATTTGGTGGAGAGTCACCCTTGGCGATACATAAACAACAACTTAAACTAACTAGACAGGAGATGCTGAAGGTAGACAACAATGGATACACACACAACAAACGTGGAGGACGCAACAACTGGCAGGGAAAAACACAAGGCTTAAATACATACTGAGGTGATTAGGGAATGTGAAACAGGAGGAGAGCACAGCTGGGACTCATCAGACATGACAAGACAAGGGGAGGCAAAACTCAACACATTGACATAGTACACAGACTTTCAAAGTAAAACAGGAAACTGAACAGACGTGGACTAAACTAGGGGATACAGTGACAGAATGTGAAGTAGCATAACATAAGCAGCATGAAAGGTGATAGGAAGACAGCATCTGCAGACCGTTCAAGTTTCTTTTAAGTGTTCTTTATTTTCTGGCGTCGCCCTTCAACAATTATCTCAAAAAACATAAGAAGCCCTGAGTCAAAATCTCACCTGCTTTATATAGAATTCCTACTCACACCTGGATCTCATTAACCTCTACATTGGGAAAACAGGGTAGACTAAATAACACGGTCTAGACAAAGAAACAGGAATAAAATCATTTTTCCACTTAACAAACTCATTCACCCAACTAAACAGTTTGAAAAGTCAATCTCTTCACCTAATCTGATTCATGAGGTTATTTTAAATGAAATAAACAATTTTACACAAAATAAACACCCCTTCATTTGGTTACACCCAATTGACATGATCAGTGACATCATATCCTATAAAATCAGGAAGTACTGGGGCGGCTCTTCCCACATACCTGCTTTACACATAGGACCTATCCTAAGGAACACACAATGGTAAGTATAACCAAACTACATAAACAAATGAAAGATTCAAATCAATTAATGATGAAGTGACATTTAGCTTTAAGTACATTTGCACTGATGACATAAATATAACCAATGCTACCACAAACAGACCCGGGATAGTATGTAGAGCTAAGGTTACATGTGCTGTGTTTACATTAAAGCATTATGATAGACTATGGGATAACAGAACACAAAATAACAATATATGCAAGTGACAAATGGCAAATGAATTCTGTCCTAGCCACTTTGTCACATTCCCCCCCCCTTAAGTCCGTTACTCTTCATAGGAACGGGAAAGAAAGTCTGCCACAACATTCTTTTTCCCCGCTCTATACCGAATCTTAAAACAATATGGCTGCAGTGAAAGATACCACCTCGTGATTCTTGCGTTGGTGTCTCTCATTCTGCTCATCCACTGTAAAGCTCGATGATCGGTTTCCAGCACAAATTCACCTCCCAGTAGATAGTATCTCAGAGTGTCCAAAGCCCATTTTATTGCCAAAGCTTCTTTTTCAATTGTGGAATACTTCATTTCTCTGGGGAAGAGCTTACGGCTTATGTACTGCACAGGTCTTTGGTCCTCTCCATCACCTTGCAGCAACACAGCTCCCAGCCCAACTCCTGAAGCATCAGTCTGTACAATAAACGGGCACGTAAAGTCTGGACACTGCAACACAGGCTCATTACACAAACAGTTTTTCAAATCCATGAATGCAGCCTCACACTCTGGAGTCCATTTAATTTTGTTGGGGCATGATTTACGAGTTAAATCACTAAGAATAGCTGATCTGGTAGAGAAATTAGGGATGAAACGACGATACCAGCCAGCTAAACCCAGGAAGGATCTCAACTTTTTCTTTGTAGTCGGAGGAGGACAAGAGGCAAGGTTCTCGACCTTACTCACCTGAGGGCGGATGACCCCACCCCCAATGACGTATCCCAGGTACTCCACCTCGGTCTGTGCAATGTGGCATTTCCCAGGGTTGATGACTAGTCCAGCTGTTCTGATGCGTTGCAGGACATCAGCCAGATGTTTCACATGGTCCTCCCATGTCTCGCTGAACACCACAATGTCGTCAATATACGCTGCTGCATAGCCATCAGCTCCTTTCAGAACCAAGTCCACCAGCCTCTGGAACGTGGCTGGAGCTCCATGTAGTCCGAAAGGCATAGTTCTGAAACGATAAAGTCCGCTGGGAACCCTGAATGTAGTTAAATCCCTTGAGGACTCTGTTAGGGGGACTTGCCAATAACCTTTACAAAGGTCGAGTGTTGTGAGGTACTTGGCATTACCCAAGCGCTCAATCAATTCATCCACTCTTGGCATAGGATATGCATCAAAAGCAGAGACAGCATTAAGTTTTGAGAAGTCAACACAAAATCTCTGTCTTGCATCATTTTTCTTGGGGACGAGTACCACAGGGCTACACCACTCACCTCTAGATGGCTCTATAATCCCTGTTGCAAGCATTTCTTCCACCTCCTGTTTCAATGCTGGCATTAGCTTTGCTGGAACTCTGGAGGTGGTATCCCTGATGGGTGGTTGATTCGAACAACGCAGGTGTATGTCATGCTGAATAAGATGGGTGTAGCCTGGCTTTGTGCTGAAAAGCTCCTGTGGCATTATGGCCGCGAGCTCCTCCTGCTGTTCTGGTGATAGATGGCTCAAATCCGGAAATAGCTTTTCTTCAGTACTGGTGGGAAAGAATTGCTCTTGAGGCTCTTCTTCCTGCAGTACAACACGAGCCCACAACTGAAGTGATTGCTCTGGCTTCTCAATCCACTCCCTCAACATGTTGACATGAAACACCTGTTGCTTTTTCCGACGATTCGGCATGTTGAGCTCATAAGTGACAGGACCTGCTTTCCTGTTTATCACAAATGGCCCCTGCCATTTGGCTAAGAGACTGCTTTCAGTGGTTGGCAAAAGGAGCAACACTTTTTGTCCTTCTTTAAAGGTCCTCCTGCGAGCTGTCTTATCATAGTTCTGTTTTTGACGTCGCTGGGCACTTACTAGGTGACAATGAGCCAGTTCCTGAAACTGTTCAAGCTTGTCCCTCATTTTCAACACATAAGAGAGGGAAGAGCACTGTTTTTCAGGGCTAGCTTCCTCCCAAGCTTCCCGAAGTACATCCAGTGGACCTCTGACATTATGGCCGTACAAGAGCTGAAACGGAGAAAATCCAGTTGATGCTTGTGGTACCTCTCTATAGGCGAAAAGCAAAAATGGAAGCCATTGGTCCCAGTCTTTTCCCGATTCTCTTACGAACCTCCTCAGCATTGATTTCAGGGTTTTATTAAACCTCTCAACAAGTCCATCAGTTTGTGGATGATAAGGGCTCGTTTTGATTCCGGTAATTCCCAGAAGTTTGTAGACTTCTTTCAACAGGTTGGAAGTGAAGTTTGAGCCTTGGTCTGTCAAGATTTCTTTGGGAATACCCACCCTTGAAAACATCTGTATCAGACAATTAGCTATTTGGCGGGCTTTGACCCTTCTCAATGGGAAAGCTTCAGGATACCTTGTTGCATAGTCACAAATCACTAGAATGTACCTATGCCCTGAACCACTTCTCTCCAATGGGCCGACAATATCCATGGCAACACGAGAAAAGGGGACGTCTATTACAGGCATAGGAATGAGTGGGGCTCTGTCTCCTTTCCTACTTGGGGCTGTCAACTGACACTGTGGACATGATTTGCAAAACTGGGCAGTGTCTGAAAATTGCTGTGGCCAAAAAAAACGAGTTACCATTCTGGAAAAGGTTTTAAGATGTCCTAAGTGGCCTGCCCAAGGAACTGAATGAGCCAACTGCAAGACTACAGGTCTTAAGCTTTTGGGAACAACCAACTGGTCACCAACTTTGCTACGACGATATAGTCGTTCATTCTTAACAATGAATACTTCCCGTACTCTGTCTGTAATCTGTGTTGATTCTTGGGTGCTCTTAGCAAACAGAGGTGCTAAAGAGGGGTCCTCCCTTTGGAGTTGGACAATATTGCTCGGGACAACCAGGAGCTCATCGATCTCTGGTTCAGGAAGTGACTCAGCAATTTCTGTCCCCCTCACTTTTTCCTGTCTTCTCTGCATTTTACTTTTCTTTATATGCGGCCTACTTGGTCTGTCAATATCTGGAATTTCACTGTCTGCATAGGGCAACTCACTCAAACCTGGCTCTGACTGAGAAGCTTTATTACCAGACCTAGTGACTACTAGCAGACCTTCACATGCAACATGCAGATTCTTCTCTTCTCTGTCCTTCTCTGTCTTTGCTAATAACTCCCCAAGAATTGGCATGTCCCGGCCCAACACAATCTGGTAGGGAAGTTTATCCATTACTCCAACTGTAAGTACGTACTCCTTTTCATTAACTTGAAGGCAAACATTGGCAATAGGATAATCAACATTATCACCATGAACACACCAGACTTTAACTTTACCACAAAATGTGGTGTCGCTAGGGAGGCGATCTTGCCTGACAAGTGTGCGGCTACTGCCTGAATCCAAGAGGGCAACACACGGTTTTCCCTCAATGAAAACACAGATGGTGTGCTCCTGATCACTGGAGGGTACTAGAGACTCTGTTTCTTCCTCTAGCAAGTCAAAACACTGTGGTGAAAGACACATGTAAGTCTTACTGACTTGCTGACCTGGGCAATCTGCCTTAAAGTGACCTGCTTGACCACAGGCATGACACACCAACGGGCCTCTCTGCTTTACTTCTCTAGCGCGGCTACTGCTAGTGATTGGGGAACTTTGTTTAGGGCTTTTAGCTTTGTACCCATTCCCACCCCCTGACCTACCCACAAAAACATTGGCTGAACTGGGTTTTCCTACCATGTACCCTTTTTGTGGGCGTCGGGCTGCAAGAAAAGCCTCTGCCATCTCTGCAGCTTCTTTTGAAGTGGTGGGGTTGCGCTCTTTGACCCAGGTCCTCAGCTCTGGGTTAAGAACTCTGAGAAACTGTTCCATCACTATGACATCTCCTATTTGGTCCTTTGTCTTCTCCTTTGGAAGCATCCACTTTTCATATAGGTCTTTAAGGCGGGTTCGCAGCTCTTTGGGTGTCTCATCGTCCTTCACCGTCATGTTGCGAAATCTGGTTCGGTAAGTCTCAGCACTTATTTCAAATTTTTCAAGAACGGCTGTTTTTACCTTATCATAGTCCATTGTTTCTTCAGTGTCCATAGCAACATATGCCGCACGTGCTTTACCACTAAGAAGTGGAGCCAGATGCAGTGCCCATTCTTCTTGTGGCCACTGACATCCTGTTGCAATCCTCTCAAAAGTGGTTAAATAATGTTCAATATCTTCATCCTCACCATAGGGCTGCATCTTCGGGCCTTTCCAACCGCTTACTCTGCCCAGATTGGATGAATGTGGTGCTGCGGAAGATTCAGGGGGGTTTCCTCGCTGTTGAACAGGTTGCTGCACCTTTTGCCGCACTGAGGAACTCAGAGGCACTCCGGAATCAGCTACTGCACCTTCCCACAGCATCTGATGCTCCCGGCGCTCCGACTGGACCTCCTGCTGCAGTTGGCTGAACTGGTGTTGCATTCTATGCCACCGTTCATCCTGGCGTTGTCTGTCCTGCTCCCATTTTGCCTCACGGTCAGCCTGCTGTTGCATCAGGCCTTTTAATAAAGTTGAGAGCTCTGAGAGACTTTGTGCTTCCGTGCTGTGCTCACCCGTAGCTTCTGGCAGGTTGCCATCATCTTGGGCCTCCTCTGGGGGAAAATCTGTTGGCCCTTGAGGTTTCCTTGACTTGGTTGATTTCTGCATTGTTATCACCTATTGGCCTGGAGCCACTGCTGCCACCATTTGTGAAGTAGCATAACATAAGCAGCATGAAAGGTGATAGGAAGACAGCATCTGCAGACCGTTCAAGTTTCTTTTAAGTGTTCTTTATTTTCTGGCGTCGCCCTTCAACAATTATCTCAAAAAACATAAGAAGCCCTGAGTCAAAATCTCACCTGCTTTATATAGAATTCCTACTCACACCTGGATCTCATTAACCTCTACATTGGGAAAACAGGGTAGACTAAATAACACGGTCTAGACAAAGAAACAGGAATAAAATCATTTTTCCACTTAACAAACTCATTCACCCAACTAAACAGTTTGAAAAGTCAATCTCTTCACCTAATCTGATTCATGAGGTTATTTTAAATGAAATAAACAATTTTACACAAAATAAACACCCCTTCATTTGGTTACACCCAATTGACATGATCAGTGACATCATATCCTATAAAATCAGGAAGTACTGGGGCGGCTCTTCCCACATACCTGCTTTACACATAGGACCTATCCTAAGGAACACACAATGGTAAGTATAACCAAACTACATAAACAAATGAAAGATTCAAATCAATTAATGATGAAGTGACATTTAGCTTTAAGTACATTTGCACTGATGACATAAATATAACCAATGCTACCACAAACAGACCCGGGATAGTATGTAGAGCTAAGGTTACATGTGCTGTGTTTACATTAAAGCATTATGATAGACTATGGGATAACAGAACACAAAATAACAATATATGCAAGTGACAAATGGCAAATGAATTCTGTCCTAGCCACTTTGTCACACAGAACAAGAGACACACTGACAGAGACGACTGTATACTAACAGAAGTAACACAGAACCACGACCTAAGAAGGAGAACACAAGAAATGCCAAGGACCTAGGGAGTTAGGAATACTAGCGACAGAAATCAAACCCAAGAGAATAAAAACACATCATGAAATCAAAGATAACTAATACAAACAGAAAAACACTGAGTCCACAGACTCAGGCCCGTGACACAAAGGAGCCACAACACATATGAGAATTAAATGGAAGATGACCACAAACTGTGAACCCTGATCACCGAAGCAATGAGAAGGTGAGAGGGAACAAAAGCCACAACCCTGCCACAGAAAGAAAGCAGACGAGGCCAACGAAAGGAAAAGATTTCCCATCCAAGTAATGTAAAGTCAGGTGGTTTGTCCAAACCCCAAACAGTGAGGAGACAAAGCAAGAAACTGTCCTGACAGTTACCCAAACATGCATGTACTCTCTATCCTGCACATGTGCACGCACACACAAAACTGATGTTGACATTGTTCTACTAATTTTGTGTCATTTTTTTTAAATTTCCAATTTGTTAAAAAACAAAAAAATTATTAATAATATATTAATATTATTCTTGACCAAAATGACAAAAGTGTCATAAAAACACACTGATTCTAAGACGGGTCATTTTGGACCCTTATGGAAGTGTGTAGTGTCCAGTCAGTCATGCATCTACGGGTCAAGCAGGGACAAGACGGAGAGTGGGCAGAAGGTGAGTATGACTCCGCAGATGGATTCCACAGAGGCAGAAGCTAAGGTAAGTAACTGGAAAACACTTTGCAGAAGTACAGCTAAGCCTGGCGTCGTTGCCCACCTCTCAATTTTAAATACACGTAGACTTTGAGGGCTAGCAGGAGGGACTATGCGCTTACCTGCTGCTCTCTGGCAGGTAGCTCCATGCCCTCCTGGGTTTTAAATGCACCTTAGAACACACATGCATCAACACTACAATGAGCGGGTGGAGGGAGGTTTGGAGTCTTCTCTCACCCCCATTCTCTGCGGCCTGCTGGAGCGGGGGGGCTAGGAGGAGGAGTTGGCCGTCCGACTGCGGTCTGGAGTGTGGGGCCTCCCTGCTGCTGCGGAGTCGGGGCGGTCTGCCTCTCCCCACCGCAGGGAAAAGGGTAACACCACCTGGGTCTGGGTGCAGTTCCCCCCTCCAGGGGCAAGGGTACCTAGACCCGGTTTGTAGGGTACGCTTGGGGAGTGTGATCGTGTGTACAGCGTCTCTTTATGTCTGTCTCCACGTTGGTTGAGTGTGGAGTGAGTGCATATGAGAGCATGAGGGTGGGAATGGATGTTTGTGTCTGTGTGTGCCTGTATGTCTGTGTCTATATGTCAGGTTGGGTATCAGACGCCACCTCTCTGGGGACACCTCAGGCCCTCCAAGGTTTGGAGGCCTATCTCCACCCACCACCACTTCCCCTGCCAGTGGCGGACTCCCTCAGGTGTCGGTGTGTTGGTGGTTCTTTGTGTCTGGGGATGGGCGTCCGGGTACACACCGGCTCACTCCTTGGCGGCCGCTTATCGGGGCCTGGAGCCTGGGGCTCACTCGGGCCACTTCGGAGGTGGGGTGCCCCCGGCCTCTCGGCCTGGGGCTCGGTCACTCAGGCACAGCTGGCTGCCGGCGGAGCTCACGGGCGCGTCACTGCAACCCCCCCTGGCTTCTGCTCCGCGGCTGCTGAGTGAGCCCTCATCTGGGACTCTCCTCAGCTCTTTCTGGGACAGTGGCGCGGCTGCCCCTCTGTTGGTCTTCCTTGGTCTCTTGTGTTCTGGGGGCCTCTGGATGTCTGGAGTTTTGATCTCCTCCATACCTGCTTCATACCCTGGAGGACGGGGCTGTGGCTCCCCCACACTCCCTAGCAGATCGTTACATGGAGAAACCTTTGGAATGCAAGCATGCTGATCCACACAGGTATGCACACAGGTGTACACCTGTGTGTACACACAGGTGTACACACAGGTATTCACAGACGCGGACTACAGCTTTCTTGGCTGCTGCCTCAAAGCACATTGTGCGCTGTCTATCTTGCGTGCTGCACAATATCGTTTATTATTTAGTATCTACTGATATCTACTGCTAGCTAGTTTATTGTGATGGTGCTGTTTTTTTTTATTATGTTGCTCTTTGTTGTTTGCTTTCTCTTCTGTTTTTTTTCTCCATACAGGTGACCCAGGTGTTTTGTTTGTTTGTTTGTTTTTTTCTTTCTTCCCCCCCTTCTCAATTCATAATTATAATAAAGGTCAATCAAATGGACCAATATGGCACAGCCATGATGATCCACTTGGTAAAATAAATCTGCTTGGCATCTTTCTTGGCCTTAAGACAACAATTCTGATGGCTAAAGATCCAAACGGGACACAAAAAAAGAAAAAAAAAAAGAAGTACAGCTAAGCCTGAGCTAAGTACTATTTAGCTGGCAGCAAGTGAGTGAAAAGCACATCCTGTTATGTGTGAGTATGAGTGGTTAAGGATACATTATACATTATAAGGGACACCACCTCACACACATTCACATCAGAAAAGAGTGAATGAGAGAAAGAAAAGAGGGAGCAGGCAGAGGCCCTGGGGACCACGACAACCAGAAGCAGGGTGGGTCAAAAGGGCTTTTGGACTCTAACCCTCTCAGTTATACCACCATTGTGCTATTTGTCAGCACTCACTTCAGTCTTGTTCATTTTGTTTTGTCTAGAAGAATAAAGGTTTATCTATTTCTATTATATTGCTGTTTTAATTTTGGTTATAGGTTATTAAAATAGCTGTTTTTATAGATGTAGTTCTATGTCCAGAGAACAGTCTTCTACCAAATTCAGACAATTTTTACAGATTTTTAATTTTATTTATACACAAATCACATCAATAGTCTCCTCAAGGTATTTTATGTCGTAAGGTCGACCCTACAATAATACATACTTGTATTGTCTTATTGTAGGATCAAACACTATTTGTGAATGTTTTAGCACTTACAAAGATTTTGTCTCTGAAACTATTGTGTTGTGTTCATTGTTTTTCTTCTTTGAGCCCTAATGGTAAAAGCCCAGCGCAAAATAGTTTTGCCATAGCTGAACCATGTTTAAATGGTGAGTGCTACTGTGATTATTGATCCGATTATACCAGGGGTCGGCAACCTTTAACACCCAAAGAGCCATTTGGACCCGGTTTCCACAAAAACCCCGCACTGGGAGCCGCAAACACTTTCTGACATCTAAAATGGAGATAACACTGTATATACTGTACATACACTATAAACAACTATAGTGTGTTGCTTATGAAATCCATGAAGTGCTAGAGAGAAAATTCAATTTTATTTATGTAATGAACACATTTTCAACATTTTGTACTCTGAAAAGAATAATAACAAAAAAGAAGCACAATTAAAAAGCTGAACTTAAATGATCCATGTAGCAAACCAAAAATGTCGTGAGCCATCATCCTTATATCACCTTTGGGCTTTCGGAGCGTGTAGCAGAGCCTTGGCCTGAATTTTCATCTATGCAGGACTGTCAGCTTTTGTCTGTGAGGCGCGAGCGGTTTTTAGAATAGAATAGAATAGAATAGAATAGAATAGAATAGAATAGAATTCAACTTTATTGTCATTGCACATGCACAGGTACAGGGCAACGAAATGCAGTTTGCATCCATCCAGAAGTGCTTTAGTGATATAGATATATTACAATATATATTAGCAATAATATAGATATGTGAGTATATTACAGAAATGGGTCTATTATGGTATGTTATAATGTACACGGTATGAAGTATGTTGTGAATATTCTATAACTATAAGTATGTACAGGCTGTAGTGAGTACAAGCTATGTACAGGATATAAATATGAAAAACTATACAGAATATGAAATAAATAACTTTACAGAATCTGAGATATACAGCTATACAGAAATGGGAACTATGCAAGTTGTAAACAGTTGTAGGATTAAAGATTATCGAATGTACAGAATGATTATTTACACAGAGCTATACAGTAGTGCAGTTAAGATAAGTGAGGGTGTAGATAGTTTCTACAGAGGCTTTATAAAGTGCTAGTGGTTGTGAGTGGTGGTTCAGTCCATGTTATTATTGTGTTTGAGGGTACAGTTGTCCATTGTGGGTGTGTGTGTGTGTGTGTATGTTCAGTCCATGAGTTAACGTGGGTCAGATGTCAGGAGGCAGAGTTCAGGAGTCTGACAGCTGTGGGGAAGAAGCTGTTCCGGTACCTGGTGGTCTTAGTCCGGAGGCTCCTGTAGCGCCTCCCAGAGGGCAGGAGGGTGAAGAGTCCATGTGATGGGTGACTGGGGTCTTTGATGATTTTCCCAGCCCTTTTCAGACACCGCTTCCTGTAGATGTCTTTTATGGCAGGAAGTGGTGCTCCGGCGATGCGCTGGGCAGTTTTCACGACCCTCTGCAACGCCTTCCGGTCTGAGGCAGAGCAGTTCCCAGACTGTTATACAGTTGGTCAGGATGCTCTCGATGGTGCAGCGATAGAAGTTCACCAGGATGTCTGAGGACAGGTGGTTCTTCCTCAGAGTCCTCAAGAAGAAGAGGCGCTGGTGAGCCTTCTTGACCAGCTTGGAGCAGTTGGTCGTCCAGGTGAGATCCTCGGAGATGTGGACTCCCAGGAACTTGAAGCTGCTCACACGCTCCACAGCCGTCCCCTTAATGTGGATGGGTGGATGTGGGTCAGCATTCCTCCTGTAGTCCACGATGAGCTCCTTGGTCTTCTCGGTGTTAAGCAGCAGGTTGTTTCTGTCGCACCACTCAGCCAGACGATCCACCTCCTCCCTGTAGGCGGCCTCATCGTTGTCACTGATGAGGCCAATCACCGTGGTGTCATCTGCAAACTTAATGATGGTGTTGGAACCATCAGCAGGTCTGCAGTCGTGGGTGAAGAGGGAGTAGAGGAAAGGGCTCATCACACAGCCTTGTGGTACACCGGTGTTCATTGTGATGGTAGATGAGTAGCGGTTATCCAGCCGGACATGTTGGGGGCGGTTGGTCAGGAAGTCCAGTAACCAGTAACAGCCCAGGTCTGTCAGTTTCTTGATGAGCTGTGAGGGGTGGATTGTATTGAATGCTGAACTGAAGTCTATAAACAGCATTCTGGCGTAGGTGTTGTTGTTGTCCAGGTGTGAGAGGACAGAGTGCATTGCGATGGAGACTGCATCCTCTGTGCTCCTGTTCCGGCGGTATGCGAATTGGTGGGGGTCCAGGGTGGGGGGGAGACAGGATTTGAAGTGTGCTAGGACCAGTCGCTCTAAGCACTTAGTGATGATGGGGGTGAGTGCTACTGGGCGGTAATCATTGAGGCAAGATGGGTTGGAGTTTTTGGGTATCGGGACGATGGAGGTGGATTTGAAGCAGGCCGGTACCTGTTTGTTTTTTTACATAGTTTATGGTAAAGAATAGCTGCTTATATGTGGATCTGAAGATCGGCGTGTCTCCAAATACATATTTCTTCATGTTTATGTGTTGGGATGGCATTCCATGTTTCAAACACGAGTTTGTCCGGTCTTGGAAGGTTCTCAGTATCCCTCCACGTGATTCTGAACCACAGTGGCCTTCTGATGTGAAGTGTGACGCTTAGTTTGAGCGACGAAAGATAATAAATTTTTTTTTTTTTAAATATTTCAAGATCACAATAATCTTCCAATTTAAAACTACAATAAAAAAAATAACACATATCAAATACACTCTGGAGCTGCGGGTTGCCGACCCCTGAGCATACTGTTATATATGCTTCTTCTGAGAGTCATGTCCTCTGAGCTGTAGCTCAGGAGGTAAGAGCTCATCTGCTGAGCAGAAAGTTGGTGGTTCAATTCCGAGCTGCCCCAATCTGCATGCCAAAATCCTTATGCAAGATATTATCCCCAAGTTG
Organism: Astatotilapia calliptera; assembly: GCF_964374335.1. Classification (NCBI taxonomy): domain Eukaryota; kingdom Metazoa; phylum Chordata; class Actinopteri; order Cichliformes; family Cichlidae; genus Astatotilapia; species Astatotilapia calliptera. The sequence continues at coordinate 3,294,503 of NC_137422.1, read as the reverse complement.
CGTTCTGGTGCATCCATCCCAGTATGAATGTGTCTGATCGCAAATAGAAAGCACTTAAGAATAGAAGAAAGTGCTGTATGAATGAGTGAATAAGGCGTGCTGTGAGTGCTCCAGAAAAGAACTATACAAGAACCAGTCGAGTCATGAACTTTGATGAAGCCTGAATATATAGAAAATGATTCTACCCAAGATGTACAGCCCTTGAACAAGGAGTAAGAGTCCACACATTTTCAGGATCAGCTATTTGCTGCAAAGAGAAAACAGGTGTACATCTTATAGCATTTTCTAAAATGGAGGGTTGATGATTGGGTGGATGAGCATGAGCCCGGCATTCATTCGTTCGACACATTTATTTCTGATGAAGAACTCATTGATGACTATAATGAGAAAGAGGGCACAAGATTAGACCCTGCCAAGATGCACAGGAACCAATCAGGGGGGAATTGTAATAAAGTGCTCCTGTCGTCACCGTGGGGCTGGTGCTCCATGAGGAGTCATATACCATCATATCATCACAGATTCACACAGCTGATGTTTAGGGATCAATACGAAGTGCAAAAGTTTTGTTGCATCTCTGATGATGTTGCTATGGTGCAGTGTCGTCATGCTGACGGCAGAGGGTCCTGCGTGAAGGATGTCTTTGTGGGTGCCATGACTACGCCTTATGCAAGGCTCGGGTTGTGTGATTTGATAGACAAACCACACAAGTGTGTTTTGTATTGGGATCCAAACAATGTTATTTTCACCTCTCAACCCGGTGAGTGGGTCCCTGCCTTGGGTCCCTACCTCAGCGAGCGGGTTGATGAGATGAATGGACAGTTGCCATGGAGAGGGAGGGGAGGATTACATCACAGAGTCTGTCTCTGGGTTTCCAAAATGCTACGCTTACCACACAATGACAGAAGGCAGACAAAGCTCAGTGATCCACTGGTTATCATTCAATTTCAATGTCATCAGAAATGTAATAACTCACAGGAAATCTACACGTCATCTTTTTTCCACTTCGAACATAAACAATCACCATTGCAAATGATTTTGGAAAAACTGTCCAGATCTCAGGGCATCTAAATTCAGTACTTCACATACTTCATACAATTCATTCAGAACAATAAGCTTAGCTAATTCCATGTCTCATTATGTGGATTAAGATTTTCTGAAGCATTAGATGGTAATGTGACATATCAGCTCTTCCTAAATGCTTCTTTGAAGGGAAATAATTCATCCGTTTGTAACTCTTTCTAAACAAACCTCACAGTTTTGATATTCGTACCGTATCACCCACATTACATTTAAAAGTCATCATCTTCCTGGGTTTCATGTTTCATCTTTTCTCATTGTTTGTTCACCATAGTGGGAGTCACTTTGATCTGTCATAAGACTTGTTACAGGCTTGTCCAGGAGCTTAGATCATGAGTTTTCATGTTTTCACAAGAGGCTTTAAAAGCTTCTGTTAAAACTTTCTACAGTGGTGGATTTATATCAGCCCGAAACTGTTATTTTCATGATCACTGTGAGACACAAGATGACTGGACTGTACTGTTAACATACCTTTTATTGAATTCAAATTACACATGAAAATACTGAGCTTTGTACAATAAGACTGGAAGGCCCTAACCATTAAATCTTCTGCTTTCTCTCTAGTAATTCCCAACTGATTCCCAGTCATACGTCCCAGTCATCATCATCTACCAAGGAATTGTAAGTCTCATAGGAGGCATTTGCAATGTTCATTGACGGCAGGGATGTTCATCTGCCATCCATAGTCTTTTAATAATTTCAACAGTAGCCTGTGTAGAAAACCTCGGGAACCGGCGTTCACAAACGAAACATGACTTTTTTGTGATACTTCTCCAAAGCAGGTGAAAAGTGGTGACTTTGATGTTGTTCACAGTTTCTTCAAGTAGCTCCAGGGGTCCAGATGTGCCCTGCAAGTCACACAGAGGTGGAGATGGACGAGATGTCTGAATTCACAGTGCTGGGGGGAGACTCAGGGGGGTCTCACAATGCACTGGTGCTGTTGGCTTGGACAAGTTTAAAAAATATAGCATCTCTCCCAATCTGCACACAGAAAAACGCAAAAAGGAGCCAGTTATATACTACTGCCATAATCTGCCAACTCAAACGTGTGGATGACAACCCCTTGTGAATAAGGGAGCAGCTGAAAATAGCTACTTTTTAAAAAAATTTAAGTTGTAGAGATTCAGCAGAACTGTACCACTAAATTCAGAGTTACATGTTGACTCGTACCCTCGGCATTAGCCCACATTAGCGAAATCTCTCTGCCAACCTTGAAACGCACTTTTATCTGCCCTTCAGACTTCATTCTCAAAGCTGCGTTCTAGATGGTCGATCCGGATATTGTGGCCGCATTTAACTGTTCACTGGAATTTTCCCCTCCGGGTTTAAACATGCCACTGTTTACTGTCTGTTGAAGAAACGCTCTCTATATTGTGAACAACAATGAAAAATTAAAAGTTTGGATGTGGAGTATTCACTCCTGTGTCACGATATAAACAATGGTGGAAGCTGAGCTCAGCAACTGTTGAATGCATTTACTTGGTCAATCATCTGAAGAAGTCTATAATTCGGGATTTATTATATTTCACATGGGCAGTTCTCTGTGATGCCTAAACATGTCTTCACCTTTTTCTATGCGGGTGTCTCAGTGGTCTGTACTCATGTTACAGGTGGGGGTTTGATTTCTACCTGGGAAAATTGTATGCACACTATTCAGATGCATGCAATTTCATGCATCTATTAAACCTGGTTTCACCAGTGCATTCTAAATTATGTCCAACTGAAAACACAGATGTCTAATAGTTTCCTGCCTCGTTGAAGAAGGAGTCATTGTGGCCCTAGAACAAGCGACAATATTAGTCTCCACATCTGGGTATCTGGGCCTGGAATTTGTCATTTTTAGCTCAGAAATCAGGCACGGGGTCATTACAGGGAGGTCACAAGTCCCCACAGATCAGTTGGTCTCAGTGGCTCTGTGATGGCACTTTGCTGCTGCTCTCCATACCTTTCTTTCCATAATTTTCCATGTATGACATGAAGGGGTGAGGAGTTCTCAAACCTTTACAGCCTATAATAAAATACTGGGATTGTGGTTCTGACTGAACTGTCCCTGTATGCTCTTGCAAAGGGTTCTACAGTCCTTTGAGATATCTAACCAAGATCGGGCCATTTCTTTCTGCTGACTCAGAAAAGGTTATCAATCCCTTTATCTCTTCCAGACTCTTGGAACAGATTTTACTGCAATAAATTCATTTTTAAAGATTAAAAAACAAAACAAAAAAACCCCCAATTACTTAAAATTGTAATTGTTTTTGTAATAAGACTTGTGACTTGACATTTAATTTATTTTCTGTGCTCATAAAAATGACTTGGAAGCTTTTTCCAAAATCCAAGAGACAGTTAATGAATTATAAAAGACAGAATTGGAGGTGTCTAAAGAAAAGTCCCCAAACACAGATGAGCTGGTGGCCACCTCACAGCTGTCAGAAGATGAGCCAGGAGAGCTGTCAGCAGGGTTTCATTGGCTGAGCTCTACATAGCTGTGCTGGGCTGTAGGCAGCGATGTGATGGAAACCCACTTAACCAAAGGGAAGGCAACTAAGGATGCAAGAATATTTCTTCTTGTTAATGATGAAATGAACAAGAAACCATAGGAAACCAACTTAAGGCATATCAATAGAGCCAATGATTTATAAGAACAACTCTCTTAGTTGGCTCTTTATGGTGCAATATGATCTGATAAAAAAAACCCAAATCCGAGTCTTTGAGGACTGATTTGTTTTTTCAGCCAATTCGTTACATGTTTCTATGGCGTTAGATGGGTGGGTGGTTTCCTTTATTTCCAGTTCAACAATATGAGTCTTAGTGCCAGCAATAACACTAACTGGACCAAGATATACTGAGTATTTGACCATTTTAGGAAGGCGGCTTTTAAATGGTAAATGGCCTGCATTTTGTATAGCGCTTTACTCAGTCCCTAAGGACCCCAAAGCGCTTTACACTACATTCAGTCATTCACCCATTCACACACACATTCACACATTACTCCACAAGTACTGCGAGAACTGAACCCAGAGGGACTTGCTTCTGCAGAACCTCTGACAAAGGCTGAAATGCGCTGAGACACTGTGGTGCCCCTGCTGCTGCTTTGGTTAGAGCTGCTGTTTCTGATCCTTTTTCTAAACTTCACAGTCAGTGACACCAACCACAACAATGTTTTGTCTTTCTTGAGGGCCTACAGATCAGCCATAGCAGTTATTAAGACATGAACATACAAGCAGGAATCATTATTTTCTCATTATGATAATGTGATGACATCAAAATCTTCAACTGATCCCATATTTTATTGGACATTTTTTTCTGCCAGTGAAGGTTATGTGTTTGGTCAAGTTTGTTTTGTAGCTAGCAGCATATTTCCAAAACTTGTTTACCAATATAAATTACATTTGGAGTATTTCTCCGTTGCCAGAGGAGCAGTTTGCGTTTGGCTCCCTGTTTGAGAGGCATTTTGAAACATTACTACTTGAATAAAAACTATCTGGCACATGTATCCCATGCTTCACTATGCAAAGCTGGATCCACTCAGAGGTTAAACGTTATGACTTAGCGTTGGGCAGGCATGATGGAGCTGTGCTCCTTGGGAGTGCTTTTTAGTTGTTCCAGTGGAGAAATATTGCTTTTACAGAAATGGCCGGTTCATTTTCAGTGACAGCTTTTCTGTTTTCACGTCCTTGTTTTTCCAAGCTGTCCACATTCACGCACCATTGCTTGAGTGCTGCTGGACTCTCTCCCAGAATCTTATATATCTTATATACCTCAACACATCTTTTTAGTCCGCTTGATCCCCCTTTAATATAATTTCAGGGTTAATGGTTTTTGTTTTCACTAAACCTAACCAAATGTTTTTGGTTAACGCTGACCAAACACAAGTAAACACTGAGAAAATTATACTAAACATAAAACCTAAGTGAGCAACTGGACAAAGGACCTCAGAGATGCATCTGACATTGCAATAAACTGCTAAACATATAGTATTTTCCATTAGAGTAATAGAGACCTGTGGGGTGGCTCAAGACTTTGTACTGTACTGGGTAGAACACATTCTAGTGTGACAGCACCAAATATTTGACTTTATAGTATATCAAACAATGTCAGAGCAAAAGATTAAAAAGAAACTGAAGTGTTAGATGACATGGTTGGTAAGGTAGTTCATGCATCTTCTAATGTGAGGACACTGTTATGTAATATCAGCTTACAGAATCTGCATTACAGATAGTAATTCCCCTCTTATAGTATACAGCTCTTTATATATTCCTATGAAAAGTTTCATCATGCCCAAATGCAGTTTTCTTTGTCTGGACTGATGTAATGCGCTGTCTTTGTTCTGTCTGAGCTGTCACAGAAATTCTAATTTAAACTGATGATGTCCGTGCCAAGTCTGAGCACTTGCCCATTTTAACATCTAGATTGAACAAGTACACTGTCGGTGGCAGCGTTTTAGGAGGACAGCCGTGGTGGCGCTGATTAGTGGAGCTAATGCTCGTTCTGTGCCTCCTGATTGCTGCAGCCACTGTGCTTCCACTGATTTGTAGTTGGCCACAGATGTTCTGGCGTTCATTTTTAAAAGCATCTTTATGAAGTTTCACACTGTTCACTTTAGTCACACAAATCTCACAGTTAAATTAAGTTTTTACTTCTTCTATCAGTTGTTTCCTGTGTGGAGCCATGATGAAGATGTGATGAAGCCCAAAGGTAACTGTGGACGTTCTGAGAGTGGTTTCACAAAGATGCTTCAGACTGGTCTCCAGCGTTAGACCAACAAAGTCAAACTATTTGGTTCATATAAGCCAAATTCTGCCCTTGTGAAACCAGCCACAGGTGGTCCCTGGTAACAGAGTTAGGCTGAAGCCACAGTTCATTTTGTTTTAGTAATCACAGGTTTTCTAACTTACATTATTTGGTTTTGTTTCTCCAGTAGAGTCTCTCTGAAGTCTGTTTGTGCCTCATGTTCTTATTTTATGTTACCGGGTTGCTGTGATGCACTGCAGTGTTGGACTGGTAGATGCTAAATGCACTTCATCTTATTCAGAATGTAATGTAATGTAATGTACACTTTTATTGATCCCCGTGGGGAAATTCTTCTCTGCATTTGACCCATTCACTCAGTGAAGCAGTGGGCAGCCACCAGTGCAGCGCCCGGGGAGCAGCGTGTAGGGATGGTACCTTGCTCAAGGGTACCTCAGGGTAGCCGTTCAAGGGATTCGAACCCCTGACCTTCCGATCATGGGGCAACCGCTCTACCTACTGAGCTATCCCTGCCCCTGAATGGTGCCGAACATACAAAATACCGAGGGGTTTGAACACATTGCTCCTGTTATTTTCAGTAAAACAAGAACATGATAATGATAACTACATTTTAATACTACTATTACTGCTTTAAATTTATAAAGCTTTCAGTTCCTTCCTTTGCTGACATGACTGAACACACACTGTTCATCCCTTAGATCAGGGGTCTGCAACCTTTAACACCCAAAGAGCCATTTGGACTCGGTTTCCACGCAAAAGAAAACACTAAGAGCCGCAAATACTTTTTGACATCTAAAATGAAGATAACACTGCATATATTGTTTGTTTTTTTTACCTTTATGCTTTGTGTGAACAACTAAAGTAAGTAAGTAAAGTTTATTTATTAAGCGCTTTTCACAGACAGGCAGTCACAAAGCGCTCTACACAAATATTAAAATAAACAATACAATCAATAGACATTAAACACAATGTAAAAGATCAAATGTACATAATGTAAAGAATATAAAATATGTAGATCAACAAAAGGCTCGTTTGAACAGAAACGTTTTTAACTGCTTTTTAAAAGAATCCACAGAGCAACTAAGGTGTGCTGCTTATGAAATCCATGAAGTGCTACAGAGAAAATTACATTTATTTATGTAATTAACACATTTTGAACTCTTAAAGAAAAGGAAAGACAGAACTGAAATGATCCGTGTAGCAAACAACCCTTATATCTCCTCTGGGCTTTTGGAGCCTTGACCTGACTTTTAAAAAATAATTGGAAAAAAAGCTCTATGCTGCTAAAAAAAATAGATATTTGCAAAATTCTGCCTAAATATGTATTTTATCTGGTTAATGTGTGTGGCGGGGCGTGGTCTGCAGCGCCGCTGCAGGGGAGGCGGACGCACCTGAGCAGCACCCGCAATCACGCCTCGCCGCTTTTACGTCTGTGCTCTCTATGCTGTTGTGTTGGTGTGTGTCGGGCTGTGAGCTGCAAAGCTACAGCCGGCTGTATGCGTACAGCAACCGTGTGTGAAAAGCGGTCAATAAAGAGATGCTGAAAAGCGTGTTCATGCAAACATCGTTGGGTCTGCTGTGATATGTTTACAATGGGACTTATGGTCCCGAACCTCTGTGCACAGCGTCTGCAAATCGGGGTGGCTGTAGCTCAGGTGGCAGAGCAGGTCAGCCACTAATCAGAAGGTCGGTGGTTCGATCCCAGGCTGCATCCTGGCTGCATGCCAGATATCCTTGGGCAAGATACTAACCCCATGTTTGCCTACTGGTGGTGGTCAGAGGGCCCGGTGGCGCCAGTGTCCGGCAGCCTCGCCTCTGTCAGTGCGCCCCAGGGCAGCTGTGGCTACAATGTAGCTTGCCATCACCAGTGTGTGAATGTGTGTGTGAATGGGTGAATGACTGAATGTAGTGTAAAGCGCTTTGGGGTCCTTAGGGACTAGAAAAGCGCTACTATACAAATGCAGGCCATTTACCATTCATCTTTACGCAGGACTGTAAGCTGTCATCTGTGAGGCGTGAGCGGTGTTTGTTTTTAACATAGTTCACGGTGGAGAACAGCTGCCGACATAATGTGGATCCGAAGATCCATAACTGGCCTACCTGGGTTTGAAAGTCTCGACAAATACTGGCGTTTCGGCGGGTACACCGGCTTCCACGAGTGTGACGCTTATTTTGAGCGATGAAAAAATAATAAGATATAATTTTATGTTTATATTTCAAAATCAGAATAATCTTCCAATTTAGAACTACAAGTTAAAAAAGAACTAAACACAAATAAAATACACTTCAGCTAAATACTTATAATTTAGTTTCCCAAACCACCCGGAGCCGCAGTATAAGGACAAAAGAGCCGCATGCGGCTCCGGAGCCGCAGGTTGCCGACCCCTGCCTTAGATATAAAAGTCCCCCTTATTAAATCAGCCTACGCAGCCTTTATTGACTGTGACTCTCTACAACACTAAGATCTGTTTCAAATGACTCTTCTTTTGAAAGTACATTTCGTTTTTGCAACATTAAAGATGTTTATCCAGAAGGCTGCATATGTACACTTTACACAGTGATTGTGTTCACGGCCCCACTGAGGCAGCGCCTGTGTCACGACATACATTTGACTTTTTGTATAATAATGATTACAAACATGGCTGTGCACCAATTGAAAATAAAAGATTTTAAATTTAGAGTTTGTATTAAATCTGTTATTGTAATAACTGCTTTCTTACTTGTGAGACATAAATATCCAAATCTTGATTGAAAAATTGTCATTTTTTTTCTGGTTTTTCTATTAGAAGTGCTGATTTTTTTTTTGGCTAACAACAACACCCAAAGTTGACTGGTGAAGGTAATTAAATACAGAAAATGTCAACACAATGAACATGTTATACAGTGGGGCAAAAAAGTATTTAGTCAGCCACCGATTGTGCAAGTTCCTCCACTTAAAATGATGACAGAGGTCAGTAATTTGCACCAGAGGTACACTTCAACTGTGAGAGACAGAATGTGAAAAAAAAATCCATGAATTCACATGGTAGGATTTGTAAAGAATTTATTCGTAAATCAGGGTGGAAAATAAGTATTTGGTCACCTCAAACAAGGAAAATCTCTGGCTCTCACAGACCTGTAACGTCTTCTGTAAGAAGCTTTTCTGTCCCCCACTCGTTACCTGTATGAATGGCACATGTTTGAACTCATCATCTGTATAAAAGACACCTGTCCACAGCCTCAAACAGTCAGACTCCAAACTCCGCCATGGCCAAGACCAAAGAGCTTTCGAAGGACACCAGGAAAAGTATTGTAGACATGCACCAGACTGGGAAGAGTGAATCTACAATAGGCAAGCAGCTTGGTGTGAAAAAAATCAACTGTGGGAGCAATCATCAGAAAATGGAAGACATACAAGACCACTGATAATCTCCCTCGATCTGGGGCTCCACGCAAGATCTCATCCCGTGGGGTCAAAATGATCATGAGAACGGTGAGCAAAGATCCCAGAACCACACGGGGGGACCTGGTGAATGACCTGCAGAGAGCTGGGACCAAAGTAACAAAGGTCACCATCAGTAACACACTACAACGGCAGGGAATCAAATCCCGCAGTGCCAGACGTGTTCCGCTGCTGAAGCCAGTGCATGTCCAGGCCCGTCTGAAGTTTGCCAGAGAGCACATGGATGATACAGCAGAGGATTGGGAGAATGTCATGTGGTCAGATGAAACCAAAGTAGAACTTTTTGGTATAAACTCAACTCGTCGTGTTTGGAGGAAGAAGAATACTGAGTTGCATCCCAAGAACACCATACCTACTGTGAAGCATGGGGGTGGAATCATCATGCTATGGGGCTGTTTTTCTGCCAAGGGGACAGGACGACTGATCCGTGTTAAGGACAGAATGAATGGGGCCATGTATCGTGAGATTTTGAGCCAAAACCTCCTTCCATCAGTGAGAACTTTGAAGATGAAACGAGGCTGGGTCTTCCAACATGACAATGATCCAAAACACACCGCCCGGGCAACAAAGGAGTGGCTCCGTAAGAAGCATTTGAAAGTCCTGGAGTGGCCTAGCCAGTCTCCAGACCTCAACCCCATAGAAAATCTGTGGCGGGAGTTGAAAGTCCGTGTTGCTCGGCGACAGCCCCAAAACATCACTGCTCTCGAGAAGATCTGCATGGAGAAATGGGCCAAAATACCAGCTACTGTGTGTGCAAACCTGGTAAAGACCTATAGTAAACGTTTGACCTCTGTTATTGCCAACAAAGGTTATGTTACAAAGTATTGAGTTGTATTTTTGTTATTGACCAAATACTTATTTTCCACCCTGATTTACCAATAAATTCTTTACAAATCCTACCATGTGGATTCATGGATTTTTTTTTCACATTCTGTCTCTCACAGTTGAAGTGTACCTCTGGTGCAAATTACTGACCTCTGTCATCATTTTAGGTGGGGGAACTTGCACAATCAGTGGCTGACTAAATACTTTTTTGCCCCACTGTATAAGGTAAGATAAGAAGAACTTTATTTATCCCGAGGGAAATTCTTTCATCATAAACATGCTCAATACAGCAAGAGAAACAGAGGCAAAAACATATATACAATAATATACAATAAGAACTGCAGGATACAGTAAGAATAACTGTAACAAAGTAACGATATAACTATATCAGGTAAAATTAATAACGTAACTATCAGTGCAGGTGATTTTTAAAAACAAGTGACATAGTATTGTGTGATGAATAAAAGAGAGTAGCAGCATGTGACGGGGATGAAACAAACATTCAATAACATACTGTTAAGTAATATTGCACGATCTGAATGAGAACATAATAACATTAATATTAATCCTATAAAAAAATCACGACAGAGCGAGGAGGAGTCCTACAGTCTCATAGCCGTCATCAGGAAGGACTTCCTGTGGCAGTCAGTTCTGCATTTCGGGGCGATGAGTCTTTTGCTGCGTGTGCTCTGATGGTCCATCATGGAGGCGTGCATGAAACAGAGAAGCTTTTTAGTGTTCTCCTCTCAGACACCTCCACCAGGTTCTCCAGTCTGACACACGGGACAGAACCAGCCTTTTTAATCAGCTTGTTCAGCCTGTTATACTGTTCCCCAGTATAAACAAAGCATACGGAGGGAAGACGTGACCACGAAGGAAGTAAAACGGTGGACTGCCCAATCAGAAGCTACGCTACAGGACGCACTCAACGACGTAGACTGGGACATGTTCAGAGCATGCGCAGTCGACATCAACGAGTTTACAGAAGTAGCAGTATGCTTCGTCAATATGCTAGCGGAGGAGATTATCCCCACTGCGAGAGTCACCACATTCCCAAACCAGAAACCGTGGATGGACAGATCGATCCGCACTGCAGTAAACACCAGGACCGCCTCCTACAACGCGGGTCTCGCCACTGGCGATATGAGCGCCTACAAAGCGGCCTCATACGGCGTGCGGCGCGCGGTGAGAGATGTCAAACGCAGGTACCGGGAACGTGTGGAGTCCCGCTTCCACCAGGGCGACACACGGAGTATGTGGCACGAACTACGCACCATTACGGACTACAAAGCCAGGGACACTGCGCCGATCAACGCCGACTCTGCATTCACCAACGAGCTGAATCGGTTCTACGCCCGTTTCGAGGTTAGCCAGGCGGCTAATGCTATCTACCGCCTGACTACCGAGGACAGTGACGTCATCAGCGAGAGACCGGTGACCAGCATCGCGGAGCATGACGTCCGAGCGGCACTGAGGAGAGTGAACACAAGGAAAGCGGCGGGGCCAGACGGCATCACCGGCCGTCTGCTGCGCTGCTGTGCTGACCAGCTAGCAGGTGTGTTCACTTACATCTTCAACGAGTCCCTGGCGAAGTCTGTGGTCCCCACATGCTTCAAAAGATCTACCATCATCCCTGTGCCCAAGAACAGCAAACCCTCATCCCTGAACGATTACCGGCCAGTTGCACTGACCTCGGTAGTAATGAAGGTGTTTGAGAGGCTGCTGAAGAACATCATCTCCTCCTCCATCCCAGACACCACAGATCTGCTGCAGTTCGCCTACAGATCCAACAGATCCACAGAGGATGCCATCGCCCACGTCCTACACACCACTCTCAGCCACGTGGACAAGAAACAGGGTAACTATGTGCGAATGCTGTTTGTTGATTACAGTTCAGCGTTTAACACAATAGTGCCCTGCAGACTGTTCACAAAGCTGAGGGATCTGGGACTTAACAGCCGTCTGTGTGCATGGGTGTTGGACTTCCTCACTGGCAGAACTCAGGTGGTGAGGGTGGTCAGGTGCTTCTCCAACAGCATCACCATCAACACAGGAGCACCTCAGGGATGTGTCCTCTCGCCACTGCTCTACTCCCTCTACACTTCAGACTGTGTGGCCACCCATGGCTCCAACACCATTGTGAAGTTTGCTGACGACACAGTGGTGTTGGGTGCCATCTCCAACAACGATGAGGCGGCCTACATGGATGAAGTGAAGAATCTGGCATCGTGGTGCCAGGACAACCACCTCCAGCTGAACGTCAGCAAGACCAAGGAGCTGGTGGTGGACTTCAGAAGGGGTCAGCACAGAGACTACAAGCCCATTATCATCAATGGAGCTCCAGTGGAGAGGGTGCAGTCCTTCAAGTATCTTGGTGTCCACATCTCCTCAGACCTGACATGGGCTGCCCACATTCAGGTCCAGACCAAAAAGGCTAGGCAGCGCCTGTACCACCTCTGACAACTGAGGAAGTTCAGGGTCTCTCCAAAGATCCTCAGGATTTTCTATACAGGCGCTGTGGAGAGCATCCTCACACAGAACATGACATCGTGGTTTGGGAACAGCTGTGTGAAGAACCAAAAAGCTCTCCAGAGACTGATCCGTACAGCAGAACGCTGCTGCAGGATTGCTCTCCCCCCGCTTCAGGACACCTACACCAGGAGATGCCGGACTAGAGCAGCGCAGATACTGAAGGACCCGTCCCATCCTGGCAACAAACTGTTCCAACTTCTGCAATCTGGTAGAAGGTTCCGCATCTTCTGGGCAAGGACAGAGAGACTCAAGAGGAGCTTCTATCCCCAAGCCATCCGTGCCCTAAACACACACACCCGCCCTCTCACATCATCTATAATTGACTGAGACAGGACTCTTCCAGACACTCTAAACCCAGGCACAATGTACATTTCAATTCCTTTAATCTTAAATATGTTTATATTGTCTATCCTGTAAAATAGTCAGATGTCTATTCATATTAATGTACAGAATTCACCTGCTTGCTGCTACTACTGCACATTCACCCAGTGTATATACTATATGTGTGTATATATATATATATATATATATATATATATATATATATACATATATATATATATATATATATATATATATATATATATATATATATATATATATATATATATATGTATAAGAGTTAGGAGTTCGCCTTGTAATCGGAAGGTTGCCGGACAGTCTCGGTCGTTATGTCCTTGGGCAAGACACTTCACCTGTTGCCTACTGGTGGTGGTCAGAGGGCCCGGTGGCGCCAGTGTCCGGCAGCCTCGCCTCTGTCAGTGCGCCCCAGGGTGGCTGTGGTTACAATGTAGCTTGCCATCACCAGTGTGCGAATGTGTGTGTGAATGGGTGGGTGACTGGATATGTAAAGCGCTTTGGGGTCCTTAGGGACTAGTAAAGCGCTATATAAATACAGGCCATTTACCATTTATATAAAATGTTCTTCCTCTACACCCCCCCCCAAGTTTTGCACATGTCGAGGAGCGTGTCAGGCTACATTTCACTGTGTGTTATACTTGTATAACTATGCATGTGACAAATAATAAAGAACCTTGAACCTTGGCATCAGCTGTCTTCACCCCACTGCCCAGCAAACGGACACAGCGCTCTCTCCCACAGAGTGATAGATATGCAATATGTTATGATTTTAATTGTCTTTGCTTGTCCTTATCTTTTCAAACACTTAAGAAATAAAAATGTTGTAAACTGCATTTCCTGCTATGATTAAGGAGCACAAAAAAACCTGGTGGCTGACATCTATTGTCGCTCAGTCATAGACGTGAAAATCTCTCACGTTGTTATTACCTTCTATGTCACATGACGTGGATTTTGCAAAGTTAAGCTGACTGCCCTCTGCCTCTGTTGTTGAGAAGATTGAACATAATCACTCTTCTTATCAAAATGTTGGCAATAAACCAAGTAAGTGTCTTTGTCGAGATGTCAAACGACTTTTTCGGGAACAGTCAGCCGTGCTTGTGGGTAAACATTATGTTAAGGGAAAGATGGAGGGCTGACTATTGGAGAGGTGGTGTGAAACAACATAAATACGCCAGTCTAAAGCCAACAAAGCCTTTTGTTCTTTAAGTGTTTGCGGTGGAGAAAAAAAATAGCATCACACTTTGATTCCAGTGATTTGGGGTCTGGATGTCATTTACATTGAGCTGCTGTCACTATATTTGCGATAGAAGTTAAAGTCAGCGTATGCACACACCCCGGAGTTCACACATTGGCTCGCCCCTGGGGTAGAGCCGGGCTGTTGATCTGGCTGCCTGCCACTGTTGCCATGATCAACATCGGCTGCAGTTTGTACCGCTGTTGTCATGGTAATGACCATTTATTTGCAGGGGGCACTCTAGTCTCCAATATTTCCGGGAAACACAAAGACAGAGAAAGTGAAGGTGAGACAAAGAGAGAATGGGAGTAGCCAGACAGACAATCTGTTCAAAGGGCAGGTAGATAAATCAGTGTCATATCGCTCATATTCATCTGTGGACCAACAGCAACACTAACAAACAGGCCTAGAAAATTTACTCATCATCAGTACCACTGAATCTTTTTTTAATATATTTAATAAGACAAACCAAACTTGATGGGTCAGTACCAAATTTACCGCATAAATGTGTGAATTGAACAAACATGCTGAAGAGCATCATTGATGTTAAAATGTAAAGCCTGTTGGTCCTGGCCAAGCATCAGCATGTGTCCAGTTAGGATGGACAGTTAATGACAGTTAGCTGTTTTTTAAATACCATGGCTGCAAAAACAAGTCTGGTTTCTCAGCAGTCTGAGGGAACATTGTCTTCAGCTCTCTAAACGTATGACCTCAGTAAACACTTTACTGGTGAGTGCTCAGTTGCAAGTTTGGGGTTGTAACTAAGATGAATGTTGTAAATTATGGCACGGTATGGTTTAAAGTGGGAGCTCCTTATGATTGACAAGTCACTTCTTTATAGTTGTACAGTGTCCCCTGGTTTCACTGTGAAAACCCTCAGATCAAGGTTTTAAAAACTGGACCTCACAAACTAATAGGTAATTTGCCATCTTTTGTTTACAGTATATGCAGGAACTGAAACTGAAAAAGACTGAATGTCACATCCTTACAATTGTTTGAGTGGCACTGCCACTCAGTTTGATAGATTTATGTCTATTTCCTATACTGCAAAGATTCTCTGATAATAATAAGTCGAAATTTAAAATGAAGTTTGTTAACATGCAGCTGTGCATAAGGTCTATATTAGACTAAGACTGATCTCGATGTCAGTCATTTGGAGCAACTCTGCTCAAAAGTCTTATGAACACGACTGGGTAAGTTAACTTTTAGGGGGCCTTAGCTCCCTAAATAATCAACGTATTATCCCATATCATATTCAATCCTTTTCATCTTTGCAAACCTCAGTTTAACAGTATACAAATTAAGGTGTTACCTTTAAACGCAGCCTAAGACATTGTAGAGTCTAAGAACGACTGAAAGAGCCCAGTTTTCAATATCATACACTGGCTTTAGAGTTGTGCTAACTTCATTTTTTAAACCTGAGGCAAAGGTTTAGCTGAGCTGACCAGAAGTTTTCAAAGAAGGTCAAATAAAAAATATGTTGTAAATCAGATCAGTGGAGAAACATGCTCAGCGTTGTTTCAGTCTCACAACCACATAAAGTCAGTCCATTTTACTTTATGCAGTTTAAGTAGCTTTATTTAGTACAGACATAAACACTGCATCACACTGCACTTCAGCCATCAGCAGCCATCCTGTTCGAGCTGTGTGACATAGATTCTGTTCAATTCTTCCATTGGTGTGAATAAGTTCTTTTACAAAGTGAATATTTTCTATTTTCTCACCTGTTTCTCTTTTTGCTCTTTCTCCTTTAGCTGTGTCGCTCCTTTCCCCCGCTCTCTCTGCTGTCTCTAAAGATAAACGTTAGAGATGGACCGATCCGATATTACGTATCGGTATCGGTCCGATACTGACCTAAATTACTGGATCGGATATCAGAGAAAAATAAAAAATGTAATCCGATCCATTAAATATCACGAAAGCACCTCACAAAACTTGCAACATGCCGTAACTCACCTCAGAACGTTAGCACGTCGGAGCAGTATGCATCACGTGATAGAGCGGCTGTGGCATGCCGACCTGTCGGTGGTCTGGATAGCATGTGGAGCTTCGCTAGCAACCCGGCATTTCATCTCCGACAAAGTTATCCCGAGAGAAGTAAAGCAAGTGTGTAAGTCCATCTCTGAATGTTTGTAAAGCATTCCTGCGTTAAGCTTAACAAGCGACTGCCTCTTCTTGCTGCTACTTCAATCATGAAACTGCTTAACGATCAGCTGATCAGCTTTTCTGTCTCTAGTTTGCTTTTGGCCCACTTTGCACCAGAAAGAGGAAACCAGCGGCTGAACAACAGCAGCACGTTTAAGCTTGATCAGCTGTTGTTAGAATTTATTTAATATAACTTTCTACACCAGGATCTTTTTCTACAGCTGACGCTGGTAACTGTGCAGGGGCGGATCTAGCAAA
Organism: Astatotilapia calliptera; assembly: GCF_964374335.1. Classification (NCBI taxonomy): domain Eukaryota; kingdom Metazoa; phylum Chordata; class Actinopteri; order Cichliformes; family Cichlidae; genus Astatotilapia; species Astatotilapia calliptera. The sequence continues at coordinate 3,277,884 of NC_137422.1, read as the reverse complement.
GTTTAGCCAGGGGGGCCGATAGGGCATTAACAGGGAAAAGGGGGCACAAAGACATACTTTTCTTTCTTATTCTCATTTAAAATGTCTAGCTTTTAATAAATAATTATCTGACACCCAAAGTTTTAATTTGATGTAAAATGAATAGAAGTCCATTACTGTATATAGTGACTATTAAGTCTAATATATACCCTAGTAAGCTATAGTACTTTTTCCTTCGGGAAGGTACCATCTGTGCAGTCTGCAATTTTGTTGAAGAAAGATGTTGAATCTATTTAATATTTCTTGAAAAATAATTGATTTCTGTGCATTTTTTTTCACACGGCATCAAATTAAGGTTGATTACGTCGATTAAGCATCATGAGGTGGAGCGTGAGGGGTGGTTCCCTATTTTTTATTTATTTATTTTTGTTGTTGCTGGGAGTTGGAACCCTATTAGTTAGGTTGCTTAATATTTATGCCAAGTACTCTTTAAAATACCAGAATAGGGAGGATGGTGTAGGTTTAAGTTTATTAGATTGATCAGTATTGCTGAACTATGAAATATTTTTTTTTGCATACAGGTATAACAGAATAGCTTTAGTGTAGTTGTTGTTTTAAACTTGAGTATGAACTTATACAAAATGCAGCAAGATATTTAAAAAACAGTTTTGTTGATTAAAAAACACTATATCGGATTCATATCGGTATCGGCAGATATCCAAATTTATGATATCGGTATCGGTATCGGACATAAAAAAGTGGTATGGTGCCATCTCTAATAAACGTTACAGTGAAACTGAATTTACAACCCAACAAAACACTGACTGTTTCTCTTTAATGACTTTATCACAATATTCTAATGGTATAAGGGCTGCTGCTGGACACTGTAACATCCTTTTAACTTGTACTTTTAACAAGCAATGAAGTCAAACTCAACCACGGCAATGACCCTGTGTTATCAGACTTTTCATTTGCTAATGTTTTCCATGGAATTATCTCTTCGTCTTCTTTCTACCACAAGGACACCCTTATTTGTTAATGATAAGCCACGCTGTTGAAGCACACAGCAACTTCGTGTTGTGTGAATGCACCCTGACATCAGGAAACTTGTTTTTGTTATAACCTCTTCTGGTTCCAGTCAACTCGTTACAAAATCCAACATTAAAAAATAGTTATTATTATAACTATTCTAACTATTACGATGGTTACTTTTGGGCCACTATCATGCTTGAAAAAAAGAGTGTAAACTCCTCAATGGGCTCTTACATTGTGCTATGTATGATATTTTAATAATACCCTGGTGATATGTAGTGTCAGGGGGGTTGCTTCATCTTTTATAAAGAAATTCAGATCCTTTAATACCTGATTTCTTTTCATGAGCTCCATAGAAAACCTCCAGCTTTTGCCAGGCTTTAATGAAGAAGATGTTTTATTAAACGGCGAGAGGCTTCAGTGTAACCTCCTCTGCTGATAATGAAATATCTGAATCCTTTTTAAAATGACGGTACACGCAGTGTGGGGATGATTCCTGCTCTGGATGCAGAAATGACTGCCGTCCACAGACACACATCCACTTGTCTTGAAGGAAGGCACTTTCTTGGTGTCCCTATAATACACGGCCCCCCGTCGCCCTTCCCACCACCTCCTCTCTCACTCCCCTGTTTCCCTGTCAGGCAGGGAGACGTGCCGCACGGAGCCGCGCCGAGTGTCTGTCGCCTCATATTGAATTTCAGCGCGACAGCAGTCGGCTTTCTCTCCAGAAGATCGGGTTTAAAGATCGTTCGCCGCCTCTCGCTCTCCTCTCTCTCTCGACGCTCTCTCCTCCTTCCCATCGCTACTTGCCCCCTCTCTCCTCCCGTCCACAGACCCGCACTTGGGCTGGAAGTTTCCCCAGAGCAGAGCCGCTCCACCGTCCTCGGTGCGCCCGGAGAGTCGGAGAAATGAAGCTTCACTAAGAGAAGAAAGAAGAGAGGAAGGGGCTAACAAGGCGAAAGGAATAAATCATTGAGAAGAGTCACCACCGAAGACGTCCAAGGTAAAAATGTGGCTTTTAAACATTTATTTATTTATCACTTTTTACAGTAAACAGAACCCTGCAGTAGCTTCTGACTGAGCTGTACACAGCACATGGACTTTTTTAAAAGTCTTGCAACAGAGTTTGTGGAGCATCTCCTCATATGCTGAATGTTACAGTTATGTGTGTTAAGTCAGCGGGACTTAGAGCTGTGCATGATGTTGGTTAATCTAACCTACTTAAAGACGTTTCAGCGCCACCTTTCTTTAACAACAACTTTATCAGTGGCTAACAGGTCAGGCACATTTGTTATATTATTATATAATATAGCTAATAGCTCTTGGCTATTAGAATAAAAAAAAACAGCAGCTGATAATTGGCTGTTTTATTATAATAATAGCAACATACATACATACATATACATACTACAAATTAAAATGTAAAAATTACACTGAAACAGTAACTCTTTATTAAACTCCCATATGAAATGTTATACATGATGAAAACTGAAGCTACGTTTTTCACAGCAGACATTCTGACTTGTCAAACACACTTACAGCAAATAGCATCACTAACTGCTACACCAGGCTGCAGTAATTGCTGGAACATCTTAATTGCCTTTCTGACCACCTCTTGCTTTTCCTGCTATCACAGGTCACAATGAAGAGGCAGGCTAGAGAAATAAGAGAACTATTACAGTGCAATTTAACTTGTGTTGTACCTGCTGCAGGTGTTTGTTGTTGTTTTTTGCACAGTTAATGTAGTGATTGGATTGCAGAATATTTCACACGAGGGTGTGGAGAATTTCTTTGGGAATGGCTGTGATAAACCTGCAGCATCACAGGTCATAGATATTTCACTTTGTCATAAGCCAGAAGCTACAACTTGTAATTTGTAAACACAAGTCTTAATACAAAAAACGAGGTAGCAAATGTGTATTAGTTTATCAATTAGAAAATCAATGAATCCGAAACAATAAGATCAAAATGGACTGATTCACTCGTCTCACATATTCTGATATTTTCTTCCTGTCCCAGGTATTTGTGATAGTAAACTGAATATCCTTACATGTATGATGAACGAGGCAAAAATAATTTTAGACTAAACAAGACAACTATATTGGGCATTATTTAATTTTGACCATGATGGGCAGGCAAATGTCCTACCACTTGGGCGGTGGGGGTAAGGGGTGGGGCAAAGCACTGATAAATGTTTTCATAACCACTAAGTTTATATTTCCTGGAATATGTCTTATTGTGTAGTGCCACTGCTAAGACAGTTTCTCCAATAGTAGTTTTTCCCTTGTTCCCAGGAGCATGTGTGTGATAGTGCTAATTTTTATAAGAATGGCTGTCTAATAGTTTTTTCAGCCATGAAAATTCTTTCTGCGCCAAAGTAGCTGCAACACTAAAGGGAATGTAGGTCATGTGCAGTAGCTCCAGCTTCTATTAGTATAGGCATTGTACCTTTAAAGTGACTATATTAGCAGTTATGTAGCACCTGGAGACCATGAGATGTTGATGACGCTTCAGGTGACGACATAATGACATCCGTACTATCCGTACGTCATTACCATGGCTACCAGTACACATGAGGACACGGTTTAGTGACAGGATAGTAAATACATTAGATTTCATTTTAGATTGCTGCTGTATCCGGAGCTGATGCTTTTTATTTCAAAAACAGTCCAACCAAAAAGTTGTGGGCAACCCTTAAGCAGCCCACTAGTTCCTGCAGTGGAAAATAGTCTTTTGACTCACAGCTGAGTGTGTTCATTTCCCTGTAACTGACAAAGAGCCAAATTGAGCTTGAAATGTTGTTGGGTTCATTTTCTTTTTGAAGGAGGCATTTTAAAATGGAAAGGGTTTTCTGATGTGCCATTTGTACTTTTTTGTTAGATTGATTGTGTGATTGATTTATTTTCAACAAAACCCTTTAAAAATCCATTAGAAAAATGTTTAAAATTGTCCAATAGTTGGGCAGTTTTTAAGATTTTTAGGCATCACTCTTAGTTTTCTCCATTATGACTAGATTTACTTATTGCTCCATTTTATATCATGTGTGACCTGCCAATACATTGTTTTTCTTTCTAAGAATTATAACCTGCAAAAATAAAGTTTCCTTAATCAGATCTCATGAAATTACAGAAAATATGTTGGAAAAAGGTCATTAATTTGCACTAAATATGCATTTAAATTAGCCAGGATTTAATCACGTTTGTTTAGTGATTGGTTTTGTTTGCAACAAAAAAGCCAAAAAATCTGTTAAAAGTATCAAATCACAATTCTTTGAATGTGGGTAGACTTCCTGTCCTGACATAAATGCATTAGGAGAAACAGTGATGTTACCGGAGAGATCACCTATTTCATTCTTGAATTCCTTTTATCCATTTTTTTAAGTTCTTAGAAACCTCCTCCAGAAAACTTTTTATATATACACTTATATTCGGTGGCATTATCTACACTTTGCTAGCAGCTGTGTCAAATTTTCAAGTATATTTTTGCATATTATTTATCTTTTTTTTGCATATTATTTATTTCCTCTTTACTAAAAAACTTGATGCGACTGACTGTGAGGTAGCAGAAGAAAGCTTTTTTCCCTCTGGGTGGGCATTCCATAAAAAAGCAGCTTTTGGCTGCTCTTTTATTCACGAGGAGTTACCACAGTGCAGAGTGGCACGTTTGACTTGGCAGACTTTTTACACCAGATGCCCATCCTGACACAGCTCTCCCAGGGATTTGTGTACCCTCCTGTTCTTAAACCAGGGATTTTTTTCTTTGCATGTTAGGCACACTGAGTGGGAATTTCATCCTCCAAGTTAATCCAGCTTTAGTTTGACAATTTTTAACAATAAATGGTACTACACAATATCTGCAGAAACAGTTTAAGGACTGGGGAACATTTCAAAGTTTCATTCTTTTAAAATTCTTAAAAAATCTCAGCCAGATAGGCATTTTTTTTTCCAGAAATAAGGATTCACGTTACTTGTGTGCTGTTAAAGGAAGCTGTGCCAGGATTTCATGAAACCATATCATTTAAGTCCCCCTGTATCTCTCATAAGTGACTTCCAATCTGAGCAACCAAGGTTTGGCATTTACTGTTGGCTAATTTACCTAAATGTCAGGTGTAAGCATATAGGTGGGTGGACCGCCTCATTTACCTAGAGATGTTTAATTAATGTGTGACGGTTGTACTGCTTGCACCTGCTGCCTTCTTTCTGTGCTACAGTATGTATTTCAGGCATCATGCCACAGGTTTTTGAAAAGGAATATTAATTTCTGTAGCTTTCAATTTCCTCCCACAGCCTGTTTTTGTTTCCTGGACACAAGAGAAACCGATCCATGCTCAGATCCACTACTTAGATCACTGATCTGAAAAGGCTTGTTGGTTCTCTTAGATGTTGTCAGTGGTCTGAAAAGTCTTTCTTCAGCTCTATTCTTGTCTTCTATTTTATGTCATACAATTAGAAATTACAAATTTAAAGGTCTGTTTCAAGAGTAACTGTATATTAAAAGTTACATACACTGTATTTTCCGCACTATAAGGCGCACTTAAAATCCTTTAATTTTCTCAAAAATCGTCAGTGCGCCTTATGTATGAATTTTGGTTGTGCTCAGTGTTGCCAACTCCTCAGTAAGGAAAATCGCTATTGGCTGTCCTAAAAGTCGCTAGAAATTTCTTTTAGTAATTATTGTTTTTTAATGTCACAATTCCAACCCTGCTCCTTTATCTGGGCTTGGACCGGCAAAAGTGACCCGAAATAGGCACTCTGGTGAGGTTACTTTGTGTGTGTGTGTGTTTATAAGTAGTTTTAAACCTTGTGATCCACAAAACAGCATAACAGTAAAAGAAGAACTGACTGCGTTACAGTCAGTGCGGGAGCAGCAGCTTCGCTCATGTGCCATTCATTTGCACTTTGGACGCATAGGGGTGAACGTCTCCTGCCCTGATAGCAGCTGGGGGAGGACTATCCTCCGCCCGTGAGTGCTTTGGCACGGGTGAGGTGCCCACCGCAGCACCGCTGCTTGTTGAGAGTAAGAGCGATAGGCGTTTTCACGTCAAAAAGTCGTCATAAATAAGTCTCCAATAACACCAGAAAAAGTCGCCAGATTTGTCGCTAGTCGCTTTTTAGAAAAAAGGTTGCTAAGGGGCTCTGAAAACTCGCTAAATATAGCGACAAAGTCGCTAAATTGGCAACACTGGTTGTGCTTACTGACCTCGAACCAATTTTATGTGGTACACAAATCTGTCAAAAATGTTTTAGCCCGACTTTGGTAAGCTACGAAGCTGCACTGCTTGATGAATTGTCAGAGCATTACGGCTACCGTAGTCAGGAGCCTTGCTGAGTAATCTGGGTCCAAAACTCCATCTCCTTCAGGTCCCAAAGTCAAATGATCACTGCGGCATCACTGAGAGCTAAAAACAAAAAAAATGATCGATGTTGCTGCTTTACCAGGTGCAACAATTAAGTTTAACATCCAGGCATCCATGAAAACAGAATTTATTACATTTAACAGAGTTAGAAGTTAGCAGGAAGTTAGCTCGCTAGCTTCCACCTAAACATGATATAGCATGTTCTGACAGAGATTTCTGAAAAAAACGTACAGCTCTGCTATCACTTCCAACATAAATGACTCCAGATCATTACAGACTACAGGACCACCAAACCCTCCCCCGCATCCTCTGATGTCTCCTTCCTCAACGAGCTCAACAACCTTTATGCTCGTTTTGAGCGAGGGAATCCAACAACCACAACCAAAGCAGACGTGACGCCAGACCACCAACCTCTGACTCTCTCCCCCACCGATGTAAGAGCGGTGCTGAGCAGGATCAATGTCCACAAGGCTGCAGGTCCTGATGGCATCCCCGGGCGTGTTCTCAGAGCGTGTTCTGGGGAGCTTGCAGGAGTGCTCACAGACATATTCAATCTGTCCTTGGCCCACGCTGTGGTACTGGCCTGCTTCAAATCCACCTCCATCGTCCTGATGCCCAAAAACTCCAACCCATCTAGCCTCAATGACTACCGCCCAGTAGCACTCACCCCCATCATCACAAAGTGCTTAGAGCAGCTGGTCCTAGCACACTTCAAATCCTGTCTGCCCCCCACCCTGGACCCCCACCAATTCGCATACCGCCAGAACAGGAGCACAGAGGATGCAGTCTCCATCGCACTGCACTCTGTCCTCTCACACCTGGACAACAACAACACCTACACCAGAATGCTGTTTATAGACTTCAGTTCAGCATTCAATACAATCCACCCCTCACAACTCATCAGGAAGCTGACAGACCTGGGCATCAGTTCCCTCATCTGCAAATGGTTACTGGACTTCCTGACCAACCGCCCCCAACATGTCCGGCTGGATAACCGCTGCTCATCTACAATCACGATGAACACCGGTGTACCACAAGGCTGTGTGATGAGCCCTTTCCTCTACTCCCTCTTCACCCACGACTGCAGACCTGCTGATGGTTCCAACACCATCATTAAGTTTGCAGATGTCACCACGGTGATTGGCCTCATCAGTGACAACGATGAGGCCGCCTACAGGGAGGAGGTGGATCGTCTGGCTGAGTGGTGCGACACAAACAACCTGCTGCTTAACACTGAGAAGACCAAGGAGCTCATCGTGGACTACAGGAGCAATGCTGACCCACATCCACCCATCTACATTAAGGGGACGGCTGTGGAGCGTGTGAGCAGCTTCAAGTTCCTGGGAGTCCACATCTCCGAGGATCTCACCTGGACGACCAACTGCTCCAAGCTGGTCAAGAAGGCTCTTCTTGTTGAGGACTCTGAGGAAGAACCACCTGTCCTCAGACATCCTGGTGAACTTCTATCGCTGCACCATCGAGAGCATCCTGACCAACTGTATAACAGTCTGGTACGGGAACTGCTCTGCCTCAGACCGGAAGGCGTTGCAGAGGGTCGTGAAAACTGCCCAGCGCATCGCCGGAGCACCACTTCCTGCCATAAAAGACATCTACAGGAAGCTGTGTCTGAAAAGGGCTGGGAAAATCATCAAAGACCCCAGTCACCCATCACATGGACTCTTCCCCCTCCTGCCCTCTGGGAGGCGCTACAGGAGCCTCCGGACTAAGACCACCAGGTACCGGAACAGCTTCTTCCCCACAGCTGTCAGACTCCTGAACTCTGCCTCCTGACATCTGACCCACGTTAACACATGGACTGGACATACACTGATCGTGGCTCAAGAGTTGGGAGTTCGCCTTGTAATCGGAAGGTTGCCAGTTCGAGCCCCGGCTTGGACAGTCTCGGTCGTTGTGTCCTTGGGCAAGACACTTCACCCGTTGCCTACTGGTGGTGGTCAGAGGGCCCGGTGGCGCCAGTGTCCGGCAGCCTCGCCTCTGTCAGTGCGCCCCAGGGTGGCTGTGGCTACAATGTAGCTTGCCATCACCAGTGTGTGAATGTGTGCGTGAATGGGTGGATGACTGGATATGTAAAGCGCTTTGGGGTCCTTAGGGACTAGTAAAGCGCTATATAAATACAGGCCATTTACCATTTACCATTTACACACACCCACAACCACCTGCACACACACACACACAATGGACAACTGTACCCTCAAACACACAATAATAACATGGACTGAACCACCACTCACAACCACTAGCACTTTATACAGCCTCTGTAGAAATTATCCACATATCTCACTTATCTTAACTGCACTACTGTATAGCTCTGTGTAAATAATCATTCTGTACAATACGATAATTTTTAATTCTACAACTGTTTATAACCTGCATAGTTCACATTTCTGTATAACTGTATATCTCAGATTTCTGTATAGTTTTTTTTTTTATTTATAGCCTGTTCATAGCCTGTACATAGCTTGTACTCACTACAGCCTGTACATACTTATAGTTATAGCATATTCATAACATACTTCATACCGTGTACATTATAACATACACTCACATATCTATATTATTGCTAATATATATTGTAATATATCTATATCATGGCTAAAGCACTTCTGGATGGATGCAAACTGCATTTCGTTGCCTTGTACCTGTGACATGTGCAATGACAATAAAGTTGAATTCTATTCTAACTCTATTATAAAACTGGTTTATTGTCTGACTTACAAATTATTAGTCTATGAGTGTTCTGCGTCCCAGAGTATCTCAATGGCTTCAAAAAGCACTGTTACTGTAAAAAGATATGGTAAATGTTAAACCTAATTACTGCCTCTTTATATGCTGTAAAACTCTTCTTCTTCGCTATGGTTTTCAGGAAGTACTGTTTACAGTGTAATTATTTCCTTCCTTTCAGAATCTGGTATCAGTCTTTTGATGTAAGTGCATACAACTCCCATTAACTACATTCAATTTTCCAACTCTGAAGTCAATGCAACAAAGATGAAAAATGTCTTGAATTTTTTGGTGCATTGCATATGCATTCACAGCGGTCGTACAGATATTGTATTATGATGTGCACATATAGTATTCCAATTCAGTTCAGTTTTATTCATATAACAAATCAAATCACGACACCAGGCTCCTCAGTAACATGTGAAAGAACCATGCAACCCATCCTCACGCTGGTTACATACTGCTGTGGGATGGCTACCCCTTCTTTATTTTGCACTCCACCACTCTACCTGGGCCATGGCTAATGCTAGCAGAGGAGACCTGAGGACCTCAGTATACCATTAATCGGTATTACCGACAGGTGGAGATTTAGAATTGCCATTGGTTGCCGTCTTGATATCTCGCTCCACAGAGATTGTGTCCAATGATTACAAGCCTTGTGTCTCCAGTGAGAGAGATGCTGCCCCACACCATCACAATGCCTCCACTGAAAGCTGTTACCCTATCATTGCAGCTGTCATCATAGTGTTCTCCAAGTCTTTGTGGGAATCCAACTGCCGTATGCAGCTGGACTCATCGCTGAACATAACAATCCATAAATAATAATAATAATAATGCATTTTATTTGAGGGCGCCTTTCAGAAACCCAAGGTCACCTTACAAAAAACAAAATCAATAAAAGGAACAGTAGTCATAAAATACATAAAATAAGTTAAAATTACAAAACAGAGCTTGGCAACAGATAAAATCAGCATTAAAGCGAATAAGCCAGTTTAAACAGATGTGTTTTGAGCTGTGTCTTAAATACGGAGAAGGAGTCAATATTTCTTAGTGCAGGAGGAAGAGAGTTCCAGAGCCGAGGAGCAGAGCGACTGAAAGCTCTGTTCCCCATAGTAATAAGGTGTGAGGATGGAACAGTAAGATGAATAGCAGATGATGATCTGAGAGGGCGGGAAACAGTGGTGATATGGAGCAGGTCACACAAATATGAAGGAGCAGATTTATGGATACACTTGTATGTAAGAAGTAAGATTTTAAAATTTATCCTGGCTTCTACGGGCAACCAGTGAAGCTTCTGAAGAACTGGGGTAATATGAGCACTTAACGGAGTGCAAGTTATGACCCAAGCTGCAGAATTTTGTCACATGTTCAGGTTCCATGTCCATGCTGTGAACACCAGCACAAACAGCCTGATACTGAAACATAATCATGACAGGCCTCCTGGCAGCCCTATGATACCGGAGATTGGCTGTGTGCAGTCTCTTCCTGGTTGTCTGGGTTAGAGAGCCGTCGGCCATATTGTCCTGCAAACCTTGATTTAAAATCTGTAGAAGACTGCCTACAGTAGTACTATACTGTACACTGGGACGTGGCCTGTTTCTGACATTTCCTCTTAAATGTAACTTGGCCTTCAGTTTGCAGGTAGTACCATGGCTCACTCCAAATAATGCTGCAGCCCGGAGTTGCAGAACACCAGCCTGAAGTTGCTCTATGGCAATACAGACCAGTCGATCATGGTATGCTTGGTCAAACACACCTATTGACCACTTTAGCAAGGTCTATGCTCACAGGTGGTGAAAACCAGGTGCCTTGTTATCAGCACCGCAGTACCAGAAGCTCAAAACAAGAGTCGATAGAAGAATAGGCTGCAGTAGTTTTTTCATGGGTGCAACCAACATACTGAACTCCCAAAAAATATTTTCTTTACAAATGTGGCACCATTTAAGGAGCAATAAAGACATTTTCCAATAGAAAGCTTTATTGGCAAGAAGCATTGTTACAACAAATTTCTTTTATAGTTTATAGTTCATATATATATATATATATATATTAAATATGGTATTAAATGTGCAATAATGTTGGGTAATAAATGCTAAGGAGAGCATCAGATTTAATCAGAAATTAAAAGAAAACTCACCACTGACAGCATCCGATAGTTCGAACTGTATTGCAAAAGTCAAATTGTATTACTATAGCACAAAGAGAAAGATTATAATTTATTTCAAGCAGTACTTTGAGACAGCGGGGAAGAAAACTACATTTTAACAAGAATAAATAGAACTAGAGTCAGGGAAGGTAGCCATCTGGCTTATCCGGAACAGAGAAGTGCAAACACTCGGGTTGGTGAGTCTAGAAGCTGCAGATCAGAAGCCTTTAGGTGCAGGGCCAGGGATGCACGGAGAGAGACCACAGAGAGGAAAAAGCACAAAATAAAGGGGGATGATAAATAGAATAACAAGCTTGGGATTCATCTACGAAATTACACGCAACTTTAATAGCTTTGGTTTTAAACGTTGGTTAAACCTTATTTTAACATTAAGCCTAACCTCTAGCATAGGTAATATTATGTGCATTTATGTACATGTGCACTTGAATGGAGGAAGCAAGCCAACCAATTTTGCATATGGTTTGTTCCTAAGCAAATATTTAAATTGCCAGGTATGCCAGTAACTTGATAATCAGCTCTGTGCTCTGCTGTGGATGAACTCTAACGGTGCTGGTTGTCCCTGCAGCCTTGGTAAGCTCAGCACATGAAGCAATTCTAGGTCCGTTGCAGATTCTGATTGGAGTGAACCTCCAGATCATGAAGGTTCACCTCATATCTCCTGAACTAAACAAGTACAGACATTGCCAGTTGAAGTCCAGATCTCAAGGACCACAAACAGACACCTGGCTGGGAAATACTGGGGCTGGGTGGTTAACTGTGACTTTACTGCAGAGTTATACATCTACTTCAGGTGAAAAAATAAGGAAATAGACCCTCTAACATTTTAAAAATGTGAATGTTATATTTTTATTACTGTAACCAGCTTTATTTTGATAAAAAAAATTTAATAAACTAAAATATACAGGTTAAAGATGATCAAATATTGACCAAATATGTTCAATATCTAGACGAGAGCATTGAGTGCTAAGGTAACAGGTGACACTAACCAAGTGTTCCAGTGGCAGGTGGGTCAAACACTGGCCTTACACATTGTTTATGCCTTAACATTTATAGTCAACATCCTGTGTTGTTTATGTTTTGTTTAAATATTTAAAAGAAATACATCACTGTCTCTTGTATTTCAATTAAAATAAAGATCTGAGATTGGGTTTTTATGACTCCTGACTTTGGAAATGGCTGCTCAACAAGTTCCCGGTGTACTCCTCCTCCTCCTCCTCCCATTAGCTGTTATGTTTCTTGGATTCTTTCCAGGCACATTGAGCCATGTTTTGGAGACACTGGGAATTTGAATATTGGGGTTTTAGTGTGTGTGTTTTTTTTAAGATAGTGTTAATAATCAGCTGACTAATTCAAAATTTAACAAACCCTAAAGTCTTTTCCTAAGACAAAAGACTGAGGAACCTTCAATTAAATTTAGTTGCCTCAAGGTGCTTCATATTGTAACGTAAAGAACACACAGCGATACAAAGACAACAAAGAAAAACACCAACCCTCATATGACACCCTATGAGTAAGTACTTTGGCAACAGTGGGAAGGAAAAACTCCCTTTTAGAAAGAAGACAGGACAAAGACGTGCTGTGGAAGAGAGCCAGAGGTGAATAATACTTAATAATTAAAGCAGAGAAGTGCATATGTGCTTTAAGCCTGTGCATCTAAAGTGTGAAACCTGCAGCATTTGGAAAAGCACACTAGTATTAGATGTGTTTTGTATGATGCATCTTTTGAATGGACAGATCTGCTGTAGAAAAAAAGACACTATTATCTGCACTTACAATTGCCTCAGTAAACCAAGGTTTAATGCAGCCACAGGAGATGCTGCCATTCTGAAGGAGTTTACAAGCCAGATTTATGAGCTCTGTAGCTTGACTGAAATAAAAGAGATTTTTTTCTTCCTCACTTTAAGGGTTCTTGAGTCATTCTGGGAAATGTGAAGCCAGAAGAGAAATCCACATCTGCCTTACCATAATAAAGATAAATATAAGACTATTAGACAGAAACTAAATGGAAAACCTGAGCTGCCAGTAAGAAGTCGCCCTCATGTCTCTGGAGAGTGCTGCCCTTTCCTGCTCCTCATTTAGCTCTTCTCTGACACAGAGCCGAGGGAGGGGAGGGGACAACAGGAAATGTTTGTGTGTGAGAGAGAACGAGAGAGAGCAAACTTTGAACTTGTCTTCAGACGTGATCAAAGTTAAACTTTGATGTCAGGGTCCAAACCCTCTATCAGCCCTGAAGGAGTCGCTCATCACTCTTATTAGAAATGTACGCCGTAGGGTCGCTAGCCAAAAGTCTTTGTAATGTCTGATTGACTGCTTGAGTGAATAGAGCAGGCTACTCTCTGTCCTTCTTCATGCACGCTCTGTCTAGGCAGCATCCTTGCCCCAAACCAATCTGAGGTAGTGAGAATGTGTCTGACACAAACCATCTCCTGTTGCATGGCTACATGTGTGAAAGGGCAACTCTGGACAGAGACAGGATGGGATTCTCCTGACGCTGTGAGACGTGTGCTGTTGCAGAGTTTTTAGCTTGTGATATAAAGTGCTTTGAGTTGATTGTCCTTGTGATTCGGTAGCATACAAATAATGTTACGCCCCTCTGCAGCCCCTAATCTCTTTGCAGCGGCAGTGCAAGAGTATTCAGCTGTTGCTAATTGATCACACCTGGTGAGGTGTGGATAAAGGCGTACCTGAGGCAGGCTTTCGGGGAAGCACACCAGCTATTTTAGCTAACCCCCTATATAATTTAAAATAAAACCTCATCTCTGTGAAATTCTGGTATTAGTCTCCATATTTGTGTTGCAACTCTTGAGCCGGGTCGTAACAGTAAATAAGTAAATGCATTGAACTGAACTGATGTCCATGTATAAAAGCAGTTTAAGAGAGGCATACAGCAAATGAGGATAACTATGAAAGTGAGAGATTGTATAGATATGGAGAAGATGGGAGGGAGGAGGTGGTTGACAATCTGTCGTGCTTCAAAACTTTCTCATTCCCTTCCTGTCCCCTCACTCCCCCCAGTTTTTATTTTACTTCTCTCTCTCTCTCTATCTCTTCGCCCACCCGGCGTGCTTGTTGCCCTCTCCTGCTGTGACTCGCATCTGTTGGGGAAAAGGCTGATCTTTAGTCTTGGCAGGGAATCACCAGCATGCCCACTGCCGCTTCAGACTGGTACTTGTGACGCAGCGGATTGCACTGGAGGATTGATATTGGGTCTATATTTCATGCTTCTTACCTGCATACATTATCCCAAAAAACTTTGACTACAGTGCCCACTTTTAGATCCTTTCATAATTTCCCGTTGTACAAACACTTATAGTTATTTTGGTAATGTGGGAATGTTTGGGCTTGAGGCCCCAGTCACACAGGTGACCAGTTAGTGACCTCCTGGTAACCACCAGTCACTAGGATAAAATGTGTATTCCCTGACCAGTTGTGGGTGCAGGCAGTCGTTGTGAAGTCAGTTGCTAATAAGGGAAAATTGATCATTCCCCGAGTGCTCGGTGATGTTGTTGAGTGGTTACTGAGATTGAAACCTCCAGTTTCATTGCAATTTCAGAATTAAATAGAAATAATAAATCCTATCCTATTCTTACTCACATTACTTGGCCCACTTAAGGATGTTTTTTGCTTTACTGAGTAACTGCTGTGTGTTTCTCATCATGGACTTAGTGATCAGGTGCTCCTTTGTCCTCCATCTGCTTTCTTCTTCTTTGGTATTAACTCCGATGTCAGCCTTTTTCTTTCTTGTAAGGTGAACCACAGTTTATGTTTAAGTGGATACACCACTTTCTGTTTGTTTGGAAAGGTGTGGCCATTTTGGTTTAATCCTTTGACACTTCAGTTTCTTTAGTGAAATTCTTTTTTTTCTTTAGCTGTCAGGCTGCTCTCTTAGGACATTATCACTCATTTCTCAGTGATCCACCTCAGCATAAACACACGACCTACATGGAGAAACAGGCATGTCAGTATGCAGAAGGAATGGATTACTTTGATTACTTTAATACTCTTCCATCTTCTTTAAAAAGCTTAAAAACGATGTGCCACCAAAATGAAAACGGGTTTGCAGCATACACGTTGCAAGTAGGACCAGTAGAGATGTAAACACACTGTGATGTTTGTATTTTTACCAGTCGTCATTTGCTAACCTTTTCTTTCTGCTGCAAATATAACCATCACTGATGTTTGCCACTGCATTATGTTGTGGGTTTGTGATGGACCGAGTTGAAAAACAGGAGGAGTCCCAGGAATTATACAGACTAGTTAGAAAAAAGGAATGAAAGAGTTCAGAGAGTTTACAGAGTACAGCATTGAAACAGTGCTTCCTCGTTCTTCACCAAGACAATCCTGGAGTGGCTTTAAGACTCTTCCTGTACTTTCATAGAACATCTGTGTGATGGATGTGCAGATGCTCCCCGTGCTACATGACAGAGCTTGAATGTCTTTTTTTTTTTTAAATCCATTTGGTAATAAATACAGAGCATGTGTTGTGCAAAAACTAAACCTTGATAGGAAGTTTGATTATATAGCAGAACCAGCTGATCAACCAATAACAAGTACAAACCGGGATCATGTTTAACTGTTGTAGTGACTCATCACATCACATCATCTTTGATCCTCAGCTGCTTACTTGTTTGTTTTGCCCCGTTTCTCCTCCCCACCCTTCCTTAGAGATTTGACTGTGTGCAAAGGCAGTTGCATCAACAGCAACTTTACTGTGTAATCGTATTCTACTGAAACATACAATAACTGCTAAATGCATTTACTCTACAAGAATATAATAAATTATTTACAGCCTCTAATTCTAGGTCCAAACCTTACAGGAGATATTGGAAGTAACTGTGTTTCAGGTTATTGTGTCGTATAATTTTGTTTATAAATGGGCCTTTTCTGCAACTTTAAAACAGACTCTGCATTATTCAACCAATCAAATCTTGCATTTGTCATTTGAATGACATCCTCAAGAATGAAGTGGTAGAGGCAGAATTAGTAATATTTTATGACATTGTAAATTTCCTAGCGCAGCACAGAGATGCACACGGAACATAAAATAAACAACAAGCAGGAAACAAATTTCACAAAGGACTACCCCTCCCCCACCCACTCTTTTTTCACTTCAGGGACACTAGTGGGGAGGAAAACTGTTGTAGGTGGATGAGTTGATGTGATTAATGCTGATGCTGTGTGTTTACCATGTTGCGTAATCATAAATGGAATTTGCATGTAACAAGCAATTCGTATCACTCAGTGTAGAAGTCTTAAAGACGACAACCCATGAGACAAACGATATTCACTGTACGACATGTGAAAGTTTGCAGAATACATAGACCCCATATGAAATATGATATGAGGTTTTTTGTAAATGTGAATATTTAAAGCTGATAATATTTAACCATAGACGTGTATAGAATACTCCAGTGATTTAATTTCCTGTTGAAACCTCTGACGTCTTTCATTCTAGCACCTTAAATAATAATATAAATGAGAATTCAGTTGGTTTCAGTGCAATGTTTTCATGGTCATTATATCTCATTATCCAACCACTCACTAACCTTGCAATTGTGTTTATGCAGGATGGTGCTTATTCTCTCTGTTCATCTCACAGCCTTTAAATCTGTGTCATTTATCTCACGCAGTTTCATTGATTGCCCCCAACCCCCCATCCCCATCTCCCTGCCTGTGACTGATTGGACACTTTTTACTCACTTTTCTCTGAGCTGCTGCTGATTTCAGCCTCCATTTTCCTCGACATTTTTTTTAACCTTATGCTTTTTTGCTGTTATTTCAACAAACATTGACATGGGATGCTCGATAAGAGTGTTTTCCCAGTATAGAAGTTTCATTGTGACCGCGATGAGTTGCTTTTCTTTTTAAATTGGACTCATTTAAGTGTGGACCCAGATGGCTACTAATACAAAGGAGATGAGCATATACAGTCTGTTAGGCAGATGACAATATGAGTGCTTTGAGATAAAAAGTGGGACACTGAAAAATAAAAATGTCTGAGTGAGTGCGTGTGTGTGTGTGTGTATGTGTTTGTGCGTTTGCGTGCTTGTGTGTGGGAGGTGGGGTTCCAAGTTTTTGAGTGAGCAAACAAATTACCAGCCAAGTGAACAAATTTGGCAAAGAAAACTGAGAATCAGGGCACAAATTCAGGCAGAGCAGACACTAAATCAAAGAGACATACAGAGAGAAACGGAAGGTCCTGCTTCGAAATCACAGTCCTCTGACCTGCTGCCTTTCACATTGCAGTAGATGCTGCTTCTGATTAGATGGCAGAAATGAAAAGTGGCAGAACTCAAAGAGGATAACCTTGACCCGTGAAGGTGGTAACCTTCTCAAGAGAAAGTCAACACTCAATAAAGCCCTGAAAATGTGCTAGAAGATGGAGCTTTGAGTTTCAATCTCTGCTTGGGCCGGTATCACTGCGTTTGTTCCTACAGGTTATGCTAACTGTGGTGTATAATTCCAGCACTTGGAAACCAACAATATTAGAAATAGATGATCATATAGGGACTCTCTGAACTGCTGACCTATAAAGAGCGTTGGGGGAGCTAATGAAAAAAGTCATATATCATACATTATGTATATATGTTAATTCATAACTGACAGGAGAAAGCGATTTGTTACACTGCTCGTTACTTTACATTGTTACTCTGTAAAATGACCTAAAACTCAGTGTCACATAGTTACCAGTTAACAATATAAACTTGAGGCTACAGTTCCACAGATTAACACAAATCCCACACACGCACAATCTTTCTTTTACTGTTTTTTGTATGAATACAAACGCAAAACAATATTGAAATTCAGTCCAAAGAGACTTCAAAGAAACGTTGATTCGTCTTTACAAACATAAATATGTTGAAATTAAGGCTGTAAGACTGACTGCTTATCCCTCTTTTTGTTACCTGTTGAAGGTTTGGCTCAGGCTGTTGGGCTTTGGTTGGCATACACTTACACATTATTATCAGTATTAGTAATGATTCAATGCAGAGAGATGTATGATCACATAGTGAGTGATGAAGGTGACTGGAAAGGAAAAACTCAATGCATCATGCGAATCCCCCAGCAGCCTACACCTACTGCATCATACCTAAGGGAGGATTCAGGGTCACCTGATCCAGCCCTAACTATGTGCTTTAGCATGAGCAACCAGAGATGTTACCTTTAACTAATTTTTGCTACCTCTCATTTTATGGGGGGTTTAGCCATTTTGAGTTAAGGCAGTTTTTAATTTAGAGATTATTAAAATGAAACTAAATTTTACTGATATTTTTTTTTGTTGGTGGGGGGGTTATAGTCAAGATTGTTCGTTCTGTACCTCTCAGTACACTGACCCACTTTTAGCCTTTACAGGACATATAAATAATTCATTTCCTATATGTCCCCACTGTATCTATGTATGTCTGTATGTAGTACAGTGGTTGGAAATATTCACAGGAAAGATCCATGAGAAGGATGGCTTCCACATTCACTTAAAAGAGGTATCAGCTGCATAGAATCGAGGCCTTTGTTCTTTTATGCTGTTTTGTTGCTTACAGATCATTCAGTTGGTTTTTGTTGTATTTTCATGACATTTTTACATAAAATGGGGGCAAGTATTCTGAAATAACTTGTTGCACATTGTATGAAATTAGCAGTTGCTAGTCTACTTAACTGTTACTTGCTATGACAAATACAATGACTGACTTGTCTGCAGAAACTGGACAAATCTCTCTACAATTAAAATGAAAAGATTGATTTTCAAAAAAACTGAAAATGAAATTTTATACCCTTAGTTTTTTGCGCTAATCAAAGTCCAGGATGATTTTTGTACTGGCTTCGTATTAGCATGTTGGTTTAGTGGAGAATGGCATTTACTGTATTCAAAACACTTTAAACTGCATACCAGAGTTGGCCATGCTTTAATACAGTATTTTTTCTATATGCTTTAAGGACTTTATGTAATATTAACATAACACCCATGTCTTTGGACTGTGGGAGGAATCCAGAGTAACCACAATTCTAACCAGTGCTAACCGCTGCACCACTGTGTTGCAGGAGACTGGAGAATATATTGAATTTTAGCAATATATCAAAATGATTTCATCACAGGTATAGATTATGACAGTGTTATTTATATCAATATAGTTTTAACATTTAAAAGCTTGGGCACAGCCACCAAACCCCTGACTGATGAAATACAAATTCTTCAACAAAGCCGTGCCAGTGTTGCATTTACAGTTACAAATGATCTTCTTATGGCCTCTGACAGTGGACTCATCTCTGTGCTTGTCCTGCTAGACCTCAGTGCAGCGTTCGATACTGTTGACCATAATATCCTATTAGAACTATTAGAGCACGCTGTAGGTATTACAGGTACTGCACTGCAGTGGTTTGTATCATATCTATCTAATAGACTCCAGTTTGTGCATGTAAATGGAGAGTCCTCTTCACACACTGAGGTCAATCATGGTGTTCCACAGGGTTCAGTGCTAGGACCAATTCTGTTTACACTATACATGCTTCCCTTAGGCAGCATCATTAGAAGACATAGCATACATTTTCACTGCTATGCAGATGACACCCAGCTCTATCTGTCCATGAAGCCAGATAACACACACCAATGAGTTAAACTGCAGGAATGTCTTAAAGACATAAAGACCTGGATGGCCGCGAACTTTCTGCTTCTAAATTCAGATAAAACTGAGGTTATTGTACTCGGCCCTGAAAATCTTTCGGTATGCTTAGTCTGGATAGCTTTGCTTTGGTCTCCAGTAACACTGTAAATAATCTTGGAGTAATTTTTTGTCCCTTAGTATAAACTTCTTTAAGAACTGCTTTTTTCATTTGTTCAATATCTCTAAAGTTAGTCAGGAGACAGACACGTTCTTAGCTTTTATGATCAGGTTAAAAACTTTAGTTTTTGACAAAGCATATGGTGAGAATCTGAATCCTCCTTTAGTTACGCTGCAATATTCCTAGACTGCTGGGGGCCTGCCGTGATGCAATGTTTGAGTGTTTCCTCTTCACTCACCTTTTTTTCTGCATTTAATCATTAGTTGATATTAATATCTGACCCTCTCTTTTACAGTGTGTCTTTGTCCTGTCTTCCTTCCCTGACCTCCAACTAGTTGTGGCACATGGCCACCCCTCCCTGAGCCTGGTACTGCTAGAGAGGTTCTTCCTGTTAAAAGGGACTGTTTCCTTCTCACTGTCAACAAAGCACTTACTCATAAGGGGTCATATGATTGTTGAGTTGTGTTATTGTATTATTGTATGCCTTGCAGTATAAAGGACCTTGTGGGAACTGCTGCTGTGATTTAGTGTCATATTAACAAAACTAAATTATTGAATTAGAAATTGAGTTGAACCTCAGTGAGCTTTCTACTATGAGCGCCATGTGAAGTCTGGTTTAGTGTAATAGCTTAAATTTCTTGTTAGAAAGAGCTGTCTGGTGTCAGGGTTTTTTTTGGTTCAGATCACCCACTCCTACTGTGTGGAAAGATTTGTGTTCACAGCATTTGCTCATTCTTTTGTGACTGGCCACAATCATGTTTTGGTCCTTATCCACAATCAATCAATCAAGCAAGCAAGTATACTGTGTTACTTTCTGACATGTTATACTGTAGGTTGTAACACTAAGTGTATTTTTATTAGCACAGGCTTGTATTGCCTAAGAACAGTAAAAATAAGCTGCTACTCTGACAGAAGACAGAATCAGGCAACACGTGGGTACGTTTAGTACACCGACTCATACTGTAGGCTGTAGGGATTCATTAGTCAGTATTTTTCCTTTTCTGTTAACTGATGAACTCACTGTAGCTGTTAATCACTCCATTCCATAAATAAACCACTGACGAAAAAGTGTCTTGTTTTGTGGTCCATCGATGAGAAACATGTTTGTTTATGAGCACAGACAGGAAGGCTTGTGTCACAAAGATAATTACAAACACTAACAACATATATTTTCAATTTATATTGTAATTTTTCAATTCAATTTCATTTATATAACGCCAATTCACAGCAACAGTTGCCTCAAGGCGCTTTATATTGTAAGGTAGACTCTACAATAATACACAGAGAGAAACCCAACAATCATATGACCCCTATGAGCAAGCATTTGGCGACAGTGGAAAGGAAAAATTCCCTTTTAACAGGAAGAAACCTCCGGCAGAACCAGGCTCAGGGAGGGGCGGGGCCATCTGCTGCGACTGTTTGGGGTGAGAGAAGGAAGACAGGATAAAAGACATGCTGTGGAAGAGAGACAGAGGTTAATAACAGATATGATTCAATGCAGAGAGGTCTGTTAACACATAGTAAGTGAGAAAGGTGACTGGAAAGGAAAAACTCAATGCATCATGGGAATCCCCGGCAGCCTACGTCTATTGCAGCATAACTAAGGGAGGATTCAGGGTCACCTGGTCCAGCCCTAACTATATGCTTTAGCAAAAAGCAAAGTTTTAAGCCTAATCTTAAAAGTAGAGATAGTGTCTGTCTCCTGAATCCAAACTGGAAGCTGGTTCCACAGAAGAGGGGCCTGAAAACTGAAGGCTCTCCCTCCCATTCTACTTTTAAATACTCTAGGAACAACAAGTAGGCCTGCAGAGCGAGAGCGAAGTGCTCTAATAGGGTGATATGGTACTACAAGGTCATTAAGATAAGATGGGGCCTGATTATTTAAGACCTTGCATGTGGAGTGGTAAAGACTCTGCAATAATATAAACAATAATGTAGTAATATTTGCTGTAAAGCTCTTATGTAAGTGTGATTTGAATTTCACAAAAACGCTTATCCATCATTAATACGATACGAAGTACATTGAATTAGTGTTGTTATAGAAATAGTTTTAAAAATGTACATTGCAGTGAAAACAGTTGCAATATAAGATTGCATTATACAAAGTGCAGTGAATTTAATCATACAGTACCCGAAATACCAGACAAGAGCTTAATCATAACCCCGAGACGTGTGGTATATATTCCAGATTCACATGATGGCCAAACAGATCCTATAAGGGTTCTGAAAATGTCCAGATAATGAGCTGAGGGTCCATAAAGAAGCCAATTAGCCTTAATAAGCTGCAGTTTCTGGCAAGCTGGGGGTTAGGCTGGAGTGCACGTGTGGTGTACAATACACACCACAAATTCTCCAGTCTTTCTTGATGTCTCTCAGCCATTTTTACTCCTCGCTCCCATTAATGCGTGTAGTACAAACACATAATGAATGCACATCTATGCACACTGCCTCTTGGTCCCCTGATTTCTGCTTCTGGGAGATGGGTAACATTCCCCAGTGTGTGTGGTGACAGTTATTAATCAGGGGACGATGGATGCACCAGTTTGATCTCTTAGTCAGGAGAACTCATTACTCTGCTGATGCTCTTATTTAAGCTGATGCAAGCAAGGAGCAGAGATGAGGAGAGGAAGGAGGAGAGAGGCTAGCAGGTGGAGGCAC
The DNA here is from genome assembly GCF_964374335.1 of Astatotilapia calliptera. NCBI lineage: Eukaryota > Metazoa > Chordata > Actinopteri > Cichliformes > Cichlidae > Astatotilapia > Astatotilapia calliptera. Next base: position 3,255,175 of record NC_137422.1, on the reverse strand, counting down.
AATATCGAGCAGCTACCTACACACTGCTTGAGGAGGTTTAGCCCCTCACAATACTGCGAAAACATCGAGCTACCCCTGTGCTCTTCAGTATCCAGAACAAAGTATGTTACTGCAAGTATTTCCTCCCTTTGCTAACTTTGCCAACATATCTGTTTTGTGTAATTTCCTTATTCTTTTCACTTTGTTTTTTGTTATATTCAGTCAGGTTTTGTTATCTTTTTTTTCTTACAAAAAATGTATTTATTGATTTTTTTTTAGATGTTTTAAACATAAACAAAATATAAGAATAATACATAGCCAAAATATATAGTAGGCATGTATACATATATACATAAAACACATACATACAAATAAGAACAGACAGGTAAAAATTACATGTACACTTGGATAACAGGAAGTAGACCTACGTAAAGATTTTGACTGTGCAGAACATTTTCCAGTTCTGAGGCTTTTTTTAACATTTCTGCTCTGAGAATGAAAGAATGAAAATGCTATGGTTTAAAGTTTGAATATATTGCATGTATTCACTCATCTGCCTTCAAATGTGTATGAACTTGAGTAATATCCTGTTCTTAATCCATAAGATTTGATTCTTCTGGGAAGAGTTTAGGGGAGTGTTTATGGGAATTTTTGACCATTCTTCCACGAGCACGCGTGATGTTGGACGAGAAGGCTTATATCAACTTATATAACTTAAGTAACTTAATTTACTTAGTAACTGTAATATGGCTATTCTATTTAGTACTGGGTTACTGGAGGAAAAAGAGTAATGTGATTATTAACTATATTTGTTATTTGTTTAATTTTTAACACGTGTTATACACAACTCTGAGGTTTTAAGAGCCAGAACCTTTAGGAGAAGCAGAACAAACAAATGCAGCCTCTAGTCTAAAACTGAGGATTTTGTGACAAAGATCAAAGATCAGTCACAAATCTGAAGCCAGAATATTTTATCTTACAAACCTTTTTATGAACTCATTTTTGAGTGTGGTTACTCCTTTAGAAGTTCCATTAGTTCCTACCCATCCAATCTCCTAGGCTTATCTGAGATAACCCTAGAACTTATCCCAGATCCTATCCTAGTCGAGAGAGGATGAGAATCAAGGTACACCCTGCACAGGTCACCCGTCTGTCGCAGGGCCAACACAGAGAGACCACCACATTCACACTCACATTCACATCTATGGGCAGTTAGGATCACCAGTAACCAAACCCCGGGTTGTCTGTGAAGGTTCTCAGTCATCCAGGTCATCGTAGTCAAAGGAGCTTGCAAAGAAAAGCGTCTGGACTTCTTTAAGTTGCTTGAAGACGTTTCACCTCTCATCCGAGAAGCTTCTTCAGTTCTAAGGTCAAATGGTGGAGAGTCCCAGATATAAACCTAGTGGGAGTGACCCCCCACAGAGGGACAAAAGGACCCCCTGATGATCCTCTAATCGCCTGAGCCAAGGTGGGAAACTGGGCGTGGGTCCCAATCAGCCAGAGTTTCGGGTGAGCTCATTGTGAAACCTGGCCCCACCTTATCATGCGAATTCCTGAGATCAGATGGCCCAGGATGTGAGTGGGCGTTAAGGCGTCTGGGGAGGGATCTCAAAACTGGATTATAGATGGCAGAGAGTTGGTGTCGTAAACCCCCGCCTCTGTTCAAAGATGGTCGCTCACAGTGGACATAGATGGCTTCTTTCACTCCTCTTTCAAACCATCTGTCCTCTCTGTCCAAAATGTGAACATTGGCATCCTCGAAAGAGTGTCCTTTATCCTTAAGATGCAGATGGACTGCTGAGTCTTGTCCTGTGGAGGTGGCTCTTCTGTGTTGTGCCATGCACTTGTGAAGTGGCTGTTTGGTCTCTCCAATGTAGAGGTCTGGGCATTCCTCGCTGCACTGTACAGCATACACCACATTGTTAAGTTTGTGTTTTGGCGTTTTGTCTTTCGGGTGAACCAGTTTCTGTCTGAGCGTGTTGCTGGGTCTGAAATGCACTGGGATGTCATGCTTGGAGAAAACTCTCCTGAGTTTCTCTGATACACCGGCTACATAGGGGATGACAATGTTGTTGCGTCTGTCCTTCTTATCCTCCCTCGCTGGTGTCTGGTCTTCTTTTCTCTGCCTCTTTGCTGACTTTAAGAAACCCCGGGTTGATTGGAGCAATTCAATTCAATTTTTATTTTAATAATGAGAGATCATTAGAAAGAATTGAACAGGATTTATTGATATACAGAATTCAGTCAAGCTATTACATGATTAGATCACCCATCACTGCAGAATGGAATTCCAGCAGTAATGGGAAATAGACCAGGACCCCACATAGTATAGATGCTGGTGGTGAAGATGAAGATGAAGGTTTGGATGGAGACTGAATAATATGAATGAGGCAAAGATGGGGCAGAGGTGGGTTGCATGAAGGCCTCCACAATGGAGAAGGCTTGACATCTTGGGAAAGTGGAAGTGATGTAAAGCATAGATTACCCACCAAGCACCTGGGAAGCTGACAAATGTGTGATTACAAAGTATCAAATTCAAATTCAAATTCAAATTTTATTTGTCACGTACACAGTCATACACAGTACGATATGTAGTGAAATGCTTGGACAACTGCTCGTGACCTAAAGAAAACAAAAAGGAAAAGGCTATGAATAAGATAGGAAATAAATATGAAAAATTAAAAAGGGTAAATTTAACTATGAATGAATAAAATATAAATTAAGGTTAAAAATGAAATAACTGTACAACACAAATTAGAATGAAGGGTAAATTTAACTGGGAAGAATAAGATAAAATATATAAATTAAAGTTGAAAATAAAATAACTGTACAACAAAATACACAATATAGAACTATATAAGAATGTATGAAGAAATATAAATAAATATATACACAATAACAGCAGCTGTACAAGTATTAACCGGAAATGAAGAATATAGTGACCAGTGTTGTGCAATCCACAGTATGTCTTGTGCAGTGCAAATATGCTTAAAGTGATTTAAGTGATGAAGTGAAAACAATGTCCAGAAAGTCCAGTGTGTGTGTAAGAACCATATGTGTGGGTCAGTACTGTGTGGTGGTGTGATTGAGAGACCGTATCGCCTGCGGGAAGAAGCTCCTCCTCAGTCTCTCTGTGTTGGTCTTCAGGGAGCGGAATCGCTTTCCTGACCTCAACAGAGAGAACAGTCTGTTGTTGGGATGGCTGAGGTCCTTCACCATCTTCCTGGCCTTGGTCCAGCACCGCCTGCTGTAGATTGAGTGCAGGTCAGGGAGCTCGGAGCGGATGGTGCGCTCAGCTGACCGCACAACCCTCTGTAGAGCTCGTCTGTCCTGCATGGTGCTGTTCCCGAACCAGGTTAAGATGTTTCCCGTCAGGATGCTCTCTATGGTGCAGGAGTAAAAGTTCCTGAGCACCTTGGAGGGCAGTTGGAAGTCTCTCAAGCGTCTGAGGTGGTAGAGACGCTGACGGGCCTTTTTCACCACGGTGGTGATGTGACAGGACCATGACACGTCCTGCGTGATGTGAACTCCGAGGTATTTGAAGCTGTCCACTCTCTCCACTGGGCACTCGTTGATGACAGGGGTCTGCTAGTTCCTCTCCTGCTTAGTGCTGAAGTCCACTATCAGCTCTTTTGTCTTACTGACGTTTAGAAGGAGGTTGTTCCTCTGGCAGCAGTTCTCCAGATTCCTAATCTCCTTCAGGTAGGCCGTCTCGTGAAAAGTTCCTTATTGAACTTAAGCACAAGCTTCATTACAATCATACAGAATTCAATTAAGCTATCTGGAAGTTAAACTCGAATGGCCATCACAGAATCTCAGTGGCGATAGGAATTATACCAGGGCCCCAAAGAATAAAAAGCAGTCTTACCATGGCTGGAAGTTCCATCTTACACAATATAAAACATATTAACATTGGCAGCATACTTGCAAAGGCACAGGGTAAGGCATAACATGAATAAATTGCATGATGGTGAGTGAGAAAAGTAAGGAAAAATTCCAGATGGCAAAGGGGTAAAGCAAAGCAGAGTAAAGGCTGAGCCTGCAACGGGGATCAGGGGCTATGGACACTAAACAACGTGCTGCTGTTGTTTAGCGCGACATCCAGTGGTTTCCTCTTTCTGGCGCAAAGTGGGCGATCAACAAACAAAAGAGAAAAGCTGATCAGCTGATCATTGATCAGTTTCATGATTGAAGTAGCAACAGGAGAGAGAGGGGAGAGAATGAGAGAAGAAGAGGCGGCTGCAGCGTAAAGACACAGAAAAACTCCAGCTTTGTGTCTTATTTCATTCTAGCTGAAGTATGGGACAAACTGTGTTCGTTTTCACCTCAATACGAAACGCGTAATATTTTCTCTGAATACGAGACGATTCCGTTTTATACGGGACGGTTGGAAACTCTACTAACTAACCATATGAAATAAAGTTCACTACCGGTAGCATCAAACCCAGTTGTATAGAAACTCCGTCATGCTAGCTAGCACGCAGTATGAGTTATTGTAACGGACTGTAAAAAGTCAGCACAACGAAAATAAACTCCACCTAAACTTGATTTATATCTGACCCAGATAGACTGCAGGTCATAACTTCTTACCTGAAGCTCAGTTCACCTGGCGGCCGCCTCGGGTCTCTGCTCCTCCTGCCTCACCTTTCCCTCATCCACCTGCTGGCCTCTGTGGCAGCTCCGCCACAGCCACCACCAAACAACTGAGTTATTTTTACACATCTGCCAGCATCTGGCCAATCCACCTCCTATACAAGATGGCGCCAGTATGTTCGGCTCGCCGTCACTCCACCTGTTTTCTGGTTTTCTGTTTGCTGCCTTTAACCAGTTTGAGCTAATCACTCAAGGTCAAGTCTACCAACTGTTCCACTGACGCTATCCCCTCTCGTCTTCTGAAGCAGGTCCTGGACTCAGTTGGACCTCTCCTTCTGGTCCTGATCAATGGCTGTCTCAGCTCTGGTCGTTTTAAGCATGCTGTTGTTCAACCTCTCCTCAAAAAGCCTAACCTGGATCCATCTATACGCTCTAATTATAGGCCCATCTCCAATCTGCCCTTTCTGTCCAAAGTACTGGAACGAGTTGTCCTCAGGCAGCTCCAGTCATTTTTAGACAACAACAATCTCTATGAGAAGTTTCAGTCTGGTTTTAGAGCTCGTCACAGCACTGAAACCGCCTTACTGAGAGTTTTTAATGATTTGCTTTTAACTGTAGACTCTGGTTGTGCTGCTGTCCTAGTAACCTTAGACCTGACTGCAGCCTTCGACACTGTTGATCACAACATACTGTTGTCCCGCCTAGAACACTGTGTCGGTTTGAAAGGTACTGTCTTAAAGTTTTTCCAGTCCTACCTGGATAACAGGAGTTTTTCTGTTCACCTCGGTGAACTGTCATCTCCCAGAGCTCCTTTAACTTGTGGTGTACCTCAGGGGTCCATTCTAGGCCCCCTGCTGTTTACTCTGTATTTGCTCCCTCTGGGCGATGTGCTGCGCAAACATAATGTGTCCTTCCACACCTTTGCTGATGACATTCAGATCTACCTCCCTCTGAAGTTAGACTGTAAGGAGTCTCTGCAGCTGTTATTCTCCTGTCTGTCTGACATTAAGACTTGGATGGCTCTTAACTTCCTACATCTAAATGAAAGTAAAACTGAAGTCATTGTGTTTGGGCTTCCTAAAGACCCCAACCTTTCCTTTGATTTTATGGGACCCCTAACTTTCAAATGTACTTCCTCCATTAAGAGCCTCGGTGTTACTTTTGACAGTGCTTTTAAATTTGATAAACAAATCAGCTCCGTAGTCAAGGGATCTTTTTTTATCATCTACGGATTTTAGCTAAAGTCAAGTCCTACCTGTGCAGGAACGATCTAGAAAGGGTGGTCCATGCTTTTATTACATCACGGCTGGACTACTGCAACTCCCTTGATGCTGGTTTAGATCGTTCCTGTCTGCATCGCCTCCAACTGGTGCAGAACGCTGCTGCTCGCATGCTGACCGGTTCCAAAAAGAGAGACCACATCACTCCGGTCCTCTGCTCTCTCCACTGGCTCCCAGTTGCTTTTAGGATTGATTTTAAAATTTTACTGCTGGTTTTTAAGGTTCTTAACGGTACTGCACCTCCTTACCTGGCAGAGCTTCTTAGCATTTACCGCCCCAGGAGATCTTTGAGGTCAGCAGACCTGATGCTTTTAGATGTTCCCAGGTACAGATTAAAGACTAAGGGAGAGAGGGCTTTTGCTGTGGCTGCACCCAGACTGTGGAACAGTTTACCTCCTCACATCAGATTCTCCACAAGCCTAGGAACTTTTAAAACTGCTCTTAAAACTCACCTCTTCTCATTGGCTTTTAGCAAGGTTTAACTTACTGTTTTAACTTATTGTTTTATCAGTGAGGTACCTGTGTGTTTTATTGTATTTTATATTTGTATTTTATTGTATAGCACTTTGGTCAGCCTTGGTTGTTTTTAAATGTGCTTTATAAATAAACTTGACTTGAATTGACTTGACTCCTTTCATTGTTTATACTGTTATAAAATAAAAAAATAAAAAAATCATTGGCCCATAAAAATGAAAAATCACCATCGGCCCACCGAGCAAATGCCAGGTGTGCCCGATGGCCAGTCCAGCTATGGTCCTGCCATCAGTTAACCCTTCGCGTGCCAACTGTGGCACGCATGCCAGGGTTGCCGACCCCTGACATAGTAAAAGGAGAGCCAACAGAAAGATTACCAGCTGATGAAGCTCAGAGAATGACACACCTGTTAATAGGAGGAGAAATGTAACTAAAGATGGAAGAGACTTTGGTACCACCACCAGCTATATGTCGACACGGCAGTGGTTTTAGACTTGAGTGACTTAGAAATGGGAAAGCAGAACCACAGGGTAAGAAAACATTATGTAAGCAAACATATGGATCCAAGATGATGCTGGACTTGAATCAGATGCGAGAAGAAAAAGTCCAGGGAGACTATATTTGACATGTAATATGGGGATGCATGTATTGCTAATTCTAAATCTCATAACAAGCATGCCATGAGACAGAAGTTATTCCTCTGGAGGACTGGAAAACAGCAGAAACTGTGAAGCTCTACTCCTGCTAACTATCACCAATGATAGTACTTCACAAACCTGTAGGTGGCGCTATATGCAGGAAGAATTGAGGACAGAAGAAAATATAAAGACATAGAAATGGACACACCATTCAAATTATTGAGCAGTTATGACCAGAGATGGGCAGTAACACGTTACAGGTAATGCGTTACTGTAATCCGATTATTTTTTTCAAGTAAACGGTAAAGTAAGGGATAACTATTGCAAAGAAGGTAATTAGATTACTGTTACTTTCCTGTAAGCACTCTGTATTACTGCGTTATTAAATCATGATTTTGTTTGTGAGAGTGTCTCATGACAGTGACGTACGAGCCACCTGCTCTCTGTGTGTTCACCCAGTCCTCCAGGACATTTTCAAGTTCAGTCCACCTGCTTTTATGTTCACTGAAAGCTTTTCTCGACTTTTGGCATTGCATGAGCTCTTCCCTTCCTGGATAGCAAGATTGATGGCCTTCAACTTAAAACTTGCATCATACGAACTTCTTTGTGTGGTTTCCATGATGAAGGGGCGAGGATTTGAAAATAATTACCAGTTGACAATTTGTCGTGCGTGTTCTATCTGCTAAAGAAAACGTAGCGTATTCTTCTTTGCATTGATTTTTCGTCTATCTTGTTTTTGATTCTAATTCTGGGTAGAGCGCCCCTAGAGCCCCCTCAAATAACATTTGAGCCAACCTTTATCTAATGCAACCAAACAGGAGAGTCACACTGCCAAAATTGAATATTCGAGAGAAATTCTGCATGTCTTGTGGAGTGATATTAAAGAGATTCAGACCGCCAAGCAGGGGAGGCAGCTTGGTAGTCCAGTCCCACCCAATAAAGTCACTCTGAATTCTATTGATACACTCTGACTAAAAGTTACACTAATTAATATAATTTGGTAAAGAAAAAACTCAAACACCCTTGTCGCACGTATGTTATCGTAGTGCAAGTTCATGTAATTCTTTTGAGTGAGCAGTCTTGAGCTTCTGCACAGTTCCTACTATTTCAGTTAGGAAAGATCTCTCTTGCCCCTGAAGAAAACGTCTCTCCTGAGGACTTCTGCTTTGGCTGCAACTAGATTTCACTATGAGTGTACTGTCCGTAAGGCTTTTGAATAGCAAAGCGACTCGAGTAAAAAAGTTCTGCTTCTGGACCTAGGACTGAGCTGGAGGGTGGAATCAATCATCATCTTCTACATAGAGTGAGATGCAATTCATAGGAAAACAAACTTTAATGTACGCACTTCTGAATTTCTTGCTACAAGCACTGCAGAGCAGAGGGGCAAATACAATTATTTTCACTAGAATTGCTAAAGAATTTGTCTCTAGCGGAGCATGAGTATATGCCCCAAGGGGGTTGAAGGGGTGGCTGCTGGAATGATCGAGTGCAGTGATTAGACTGAGAGTTTGAGCTTGGTAACACAGACCGGCTTGCTGAAGAGAGCATTGAGCTGAATTATGCAGAGCCTGGATTTAGTTTGAAGGGGTTGAGATAGCAGAAGATATGCAAACCAAACATGAAATGATTGCTAAATAGCACTAGATAATAGTCTAATCTTTGCAACTGCTCTGGATAAACTGTGAAATGAATGTCCAGAAAAGCCAAGGTTCACCAAAATTCAACAAAACATCTATCCGTACATGGGCAAAGATCGAAGAATTTCAAGCCTGGATAAATGGGAAGGGTTATGTCAGGTGGGGCCTCTGGTCTAAAAAAGCTACATATCCAACATGCAGATCATCAAGAACTGTCAAGACTGAGAGATTGAACTGGAAAGGATGTCCCACAGATTAGGGAAAAAAGTACTAACGATTAAAGAAAGGATGTTGAGAATATGGAAGGAGTATTTTGAGGAGTTCATGAATGACAAAGATGAGAGAGATAAGGCTGGATAAAGGGAAAGTTAGTGAATCAAGAAGTTTCTGTCGCGAGTCCGTCTCTCTTCTTTATTTTTGACCCACTTTGCACCAGAAAGAGGAAACCAGCGGCTGAACAACAGCAGCACGTTTAAGCTTGATCAGCTGTTGTTAGAATGTATTTAATATTACTTTCTACTCCAGGATCTTTTTCTACGTAACTGTGCAGGGGCGGATCTAGCAAAGTTTAGCCAGGGGGGCCGATAGGGCATTAACAGGGAAAAGGGGGCACAAAGACATACTTTTCTTTCTTATTCTCATTTAAAATGTCCAGCTTTTAATAAATAATTATCTGAATCTTACACCCAAAGTTTTAATCTGATGTAAAATATATAGAGGTCCATTACTGTATATAGTGACTGTTAAGTCTAATATACCCTAGTAAGCTATAGTACTTACCATCTGTGCAGTCTGCAGTTCTGTTGAAGAAAGATGTTGAATCTATTTAATTATTCTTGAAAAATAATTTATTTCTGGGCATCTTTTTCCCACACTGCATCAAATTGAAGTTGATTACATCGATTTAGCATCATGAGGTGGGGGGTGGTTCCCTATTTTTTTTTTTTTTTTTTTTTTTTTTTTGCTGGGAGTTGGAACCCTATTGGTTAGGTTGCTTAATATTTCTGCTAAGTACTCTTTAAAATACCAGAATAGGGAGGATGGTGCAAGTTTAAGTTTATTAGATTGATCAGTGTTGCTGAACTATGAAATATTTTGGGTGCAGTGTATTTTTTGCATACAGGTGTAACAGAATAGCTTTAGTGTTGTTGTTTTGTTTTGTTTTCTTAAGTATGAACTTATACAAAAAGCAGCAAGATATTAAAAAACAGTTTTATTGATCAAAAAACACACTATATGGGATTCATATCGGTATCGGCAGATATCCAAATTTATGATATCGGTACTGGACATAAAAAAAGTGGCATCGTGCCATCTCTACAAGAAATTACAAGTTTTCTTAAGAGTGTTGAAAAATATGGTAGCCACACCAAATATGAACTTTCCAGCTCTTCAGAATGGTGCAAACTCTTTTTTTCTTTTTTTTTTTGCTTTGTATGCTGCATTTCCATGTATATTTGTACTCTTCAGTAAATCACTGTAGTTATTTCCTGTTTTCCAAACAAATGATTATGAGAGACTCAAATACAGTACTGTACACTTTACTAATATAATATAAACTCACTGAAACACCAAGAACTGATTATTTGAGTGCTGAAAATAGGCCCAACTAAATACATTTTCTCCTGTTTGAGAAGAAAAACATTTAAGTACTTTGTGTTTTTGCACAAGGGAAGCCATAGAGCAGAGAGGTCAGATATTACTGACAAAGACTAAAGCAGTATTGGTTTTAGTATTTCTTTGTGATTTGTTGACAATAATAAAAACCATTAAACTCACATTCCACATTTAAATTAGTCTTCTTTTTTGTATTATTTCCTTTGTCTTTGAAAAGTTTGGCTTATTTTCCTCTTTTTCTCAGCATACAAGGAAAAGTCCATATAAATGTCACTGAACAAAAAAGCTGCTTGTTCTTCCAAGTGGAAGTAAAACAAGTTGAAGGGGAAGCAAGTTATTGGTGACATGACTCAAGCAAAAATAAAGGAAGTAAATATAATACTGCTTGAAGCTGCTGTTTTTAACACTAAAACTTACTGCTCCTGTTTGCTGTTAATTTGTCATTTGTTAAGCTTCTGCTGATAAAACACATCAGTTCCTATAGATGTTTTCCATTAGAAGCCAGTGAAGATTGATTTTTAGCTTCTGTAACAGCTGATGAACACCAGAGTAATGATGATTGCATTTCAGTGAAAAGAAAAATCTCTCCACACTTAAGGTGGATAAAGACCCATATTTACTGTGCTTATTTATGCTGATTAAATAGTTGCACTCCATACACTTTGAATATCAGATAAGCACAGTTTAATTAGTGTATGGTTTTGCCTTAATTATGTTAACTACTATAATGACATCATGTGTTGTGACATGCATGTGTAGCAGGTTCTCCTCAGAAAGTGAGTGATTATTGCTCACACGCTTTTATTTACACATCCAAGGAAAAGCTGCACAGCTGCCCAACCTCTGAGTGTCCTCCTGCCTTTCTCAGTCAGTCCAAAAGTCTCCTTCCCTTCTCTGTAGAGAGAGTAATTACCTCTCAGGAGGTCCACATGTTAGCAGCTATAGTCTATACATTTTGCCCTTGTACTTAGGCACTTAAAATCATAGAAGAAAGTGCTTATGTAAATGGGTGAATGTGGCATGTTGTACTAAGTGCTTTGAATACTCTGGGAGAGCAGCAAAGTGCTTTGTAAGAATCAGTCTATTTACCATATTGGTGGATATGCCCATGTACACACTTAGAATGGGAAGCTGACCCTTCAGCTATCACAACCCTCATCATCACCTTTATTCATAACTGATGACATTAAAACTTGGTTGGCTCTAAACTTTTTTACATTTTAATGAAAAGAAAACAGAAGTGTTGATGTTTGGACCCAGTGGTCCCTGTGAGTCTTCCTCTGTTGATTTGGGATCCCTGGAAGTCTATTTTAAACCTGTTGTTATTGAGCTTGGTTTCAAGTTGGACAGTGATTAAATTGGAAAACCAAATCAGAGCAGTGGTGAAGTCCAGTTTCTATCATTTAAGGCGACTGGCAAGAGTAAAATCTTTTCTTTCGAGGCAGCACCTTGAAGCAGTGACCTATGCTTTTATTTCATCCCGCCTGAACTACTGTAACTCACCCAATGTGGGGGTCAGTCAGCCGTTGCTCAAACATCTGCAGCTGGTTCGAAATGCGGCTGCACGACTCCTAACAGGAACTTGTAAAAGAGAGCATATATCCCCTGTGCTAGCCTCTCTGCACTGGCTGCCTGTGTCTTTTAGAGTTCATTTTAAAATTGACACACCCTGTTGGTTTTATTATTATATCAACCCTCTATGGAACCAGCTCCCAGTTTGACAAACACTGTCTCTACTTTTAAGATTAGGTTTAAAAATGCCTTTTTGATGAAGCTTATACTTATGGTTGCATCAGGGGACCCTAAATCATTTCTTAGCTATGTTATGTTAGGCTTTGGCTGCTGGGGGGCTTCCAATGATACACTGAGCTTTTCTCCTTCATCCAAATCTTTCACTCTCTGTGTTTATACACCACTACTGTATTCTGCCTCTCTCTCCAGAAGTTTGTCTTTTTTCCCGTCTCTCTTTGCACTCTTCCCTTTGCCTTCACCCTCAACCTGAACCTGATTCTGCCCGTGGTTTCTTCCTGTTAAAAGGGAGTTTTTCTACCCCACTGTCACAAAGTTCTTTCTCATAGGGACTCGTGTAACTGTCAACTGTTGTTATGAGTTGGCAGTGGTCCCCAGCCCCCGGACCACGGACCGGTTGTTCGGTTCTGGGCTGTGAGAGTTGAGGCTCAGGTGTGAAATTGATGGTTTTCAGGGTTTTTATCATTAGCTCGGTTTCCCCGAGTCTTTTCCTGTGTTGTAGTTGTTGGAAAGAAATATTTACGCGTTGCTATAGCGAGAGAGAGCATTAAGGGGCAGAGAGGAGGATGTTACTCTCAATGTTGTTGGCACATTTCAGGAGGACGCTGCTAATAAAGTTACACAATTACACAGGGAATTTGTGTTTTTTATTATATTTACAAAATACCACAGTTTTGGTCTTGTTCCTATCATTTAATTTTGTTGTATTTATCCGCGACACCTTAAAGGTGAAAATAATGTCTGCCATTTAACCGGTCTGTGGCACAAAAAAGGTTGGGGATCGCTGCTCTATATAAATAAAGTTTAACTGAAAGCCACACCTACAACCATTCTGCTATCTGTCAATCCTACACCTGAGCCACAGACCCCACCATCGGAGCATGTATATCTAATCTTTGCTGTGTAAGGTGGAATAAGGTGGAAACCTGGAAAGGATTCAGAGTGGGTTGTGAAATCCAACAGTATGAGCGATGCTCATGTGCAGTGATTGTTTAGATCTCTTGAATGAATGTGTAATCATTTCAATATCACATTTTCTTCCCCGAGAGCTCCAGAGTAGAAAAGAAAAAGCAGTTTGTTGTTATGTGTTCACACCTGCAGCAGCTGGCATGATCAGAATATTGCATTGAATTGAAGCAAAATCAAGAAATGTGTTTATTTGTATATAACACAAAATACTCTTTTGTTTCTCTCCTCCTGGTTGATTTTAAACATCATTTACTCCACTCGTATAAAATCAAATTACAAATGTTATTAATGGCTCCTCTGCGGTTGTGATTTCTCTGTTGATTGATATTCATGTTTTTTGCTACCATTTTCTCTCTTGTTCTAAAATCTAACTGGTTTGTTCAGTTAATAGATTTGCAGGCAGCATTTGTACCAAACTGGCACTGAGATAAAGCCTGGTGATTGCTTTCATTTAAGGGGCTGCCACCCTCACTGCCATTTAACTCAAAAAATTGGTTTGTACCATCTCCCTGATCAAGATGCTCACAGTAGCTTGGAGCAGAAGAAAACCAATTTCACACCAAAATATACACAGGAGCATAAAAACAGAACAGGACACTGGACTCAGAGTGTTAAGTGATGCACGAAAAACACATTTTCAGCAGTGTTTCGTTCAGTCTCAGTTCTTAAGTTGATTGTCTGAAAGATAAAACAGCAGTATATATAGTGGCTTGGATATCCCAGAAGCTTTTATAGTTGCAGAGGAATGAGGTGTGACATTTGTGTAATGGAGATCAAGTGTCGCTTTGTGACCAACACCATTGTGGCATGTGATACGAGACGCAGATTCTCCAGGAGATTCTCTGTCTTATCTGCTGAATGGAGGCTCAAAGGAGGTCTCCAGCTCACCAACAACAAGAGAGGCGTTTTATCACTTCGGCTGTTATTGAAGCTTTTCATTTGTTTGCTGTGCTCATCAGTATCATGAATACAGGGAAGAGGGGAAAGAGACAGACTGTCTTTATTCTGATACAGCAGGTACCAACCACAATTACTTTGCATGCTACGACTGCTTCACACTGAGACCCATTATGATTAGAAAGGGACCTCATGACTATAACCAAAATGGCTCAAGACTGTTGTAAAGTCGATGGCCTCATAGGTGGTAAACATTCAGCTACATCCACGTGATCAGCTAAATGGGTCTTAACTGACTCTGAACACAATTAGCTGTCAGTTTTTATACCATACCTAGAAACAGAGCTCTATTAAGCAGTCCACAAAGTAGGGTTGAGTTCAGGACTTTCCATTCCAAAACCAGTTTTGATGATTGTTCCTGCTGGTTAGATCCTGTTTCCTGTTAGTACTTGTGAAATATACAAGTATCACTGGCAGCAAAATACCAAACATACCTCTCCTCGTTCTGGCCAAATAGCTCGATCTTTGTTTTCTGGGTATTTCCTGAACATCCTAACCAATTTTCTCTCATTTCCAGAGTTTGGAAAAGTGGTGATGTATTCAAGTTTTCTGAACAGATGGTCACTGCAGTTGTTTTGAAATGGCTCCAAGAGACATTCCCAATTTGTGTACATTTACAGTTCTACTTCTTAGATCTTCCCGAGTTCTTCAGACTTTCCTGTTGTTCTGAGTATTGGTTAATGCAATCTTTTCTCTCTAACAAATCAATTTAATGCTAAGAAAGAGGGACTACCAGCTGGAGTTGATCTTGAGAGCTTATTAAGCCTTGGCCTTGTCAAGCTTCAGCACCACTTATTAAAAAAATTAAGTGAATTTTTACACACTACCGGCCAAACGTATTTATTGCAGTTCAAGTCGTTCAAGTCCAATGAAGAGCTTGAAATGGTACAAAGGTAACAGGTGAACTGCCAGAGGTTAACAAAAGGCAAGGTTACCCAAAACGGAAAAAATAATGTACAGAATTATACAAAAGGCCCTTTTCAGGGAACAAAACCTGGGTTAAAAATTTAAAGCTGTTGTGCTACTAATTCCTACAGCTGATCCAACTTTTCTGGATTACTTACAACCCCTCTGTCTGCATAAAAGCAGTGTTGGAACACACTGTGGTACCATACCTTCAGTTGAACAGTAATGCAGAAAGTAGTGTGTTGCTACAAAAATGGTGAGAAAAGGCAAAAAAAAAGAAAAAGAAAATAGAAGAGAGGCAGATCATCATAACTCTTAGGTCTGTCCTACAGAGAAATTGCAAAGAAAGTAAAGGTGTCAGTGAGTACACTTTCCTTCACCATCAAAGGCACTCAGAAACAAACTGTGACAGGAAGAGGTCTGCAGACCCAAAGACACGACTGAGTCAGAGGACAAGTTTGTGTGTGATCGGCGGCTCACAGGACAACAGCGTCATCGCAGCTTAATAGAGGTCGTAGTAAGAAAGTCTCAGTTTCAACTGTGAAGAGAAGACTTTGAGCTGCAGGTTTGACAGGACGAGTTGCAGCAACAAAGCCATCGCTAAGATGTCAGAACAAGACAAAGAGGCTTGCCTGGCCCTGAAAAACCACCACTGGACTACAGAAGAAAGAAGGTATTATGGACTGATGATTCAAAATTTGACATCTTTGGTTCGTCACGCAGGATCTTTGACACAGTCGAGAAGGCGAAAGGATGGTTCCACAGTGTGTGGCATCAACTGTCAACCATGGAGGAGGAAGTGTGATGGTCTGGGTCTGTTTGATGGATTCAGGGTGAGAGGCACGCTGAACCAAAACGGCTACCACACCATTCTGCAGCTCCATTCAGTACCATCTGGTGTCTAGTTGGGCAGAGGTTCATCCTACAGCAAGATAATGACCCAAAACATCAGTCCAAGCTATTCCAGAACCACCTCAGGAAAAAAGAACAAGATGGTGAGCTTGAAAACATGGCATGTCCAGCACAGTCTCCAGACTTAAACCCCATCGAGCAGGTTTGGGACGAACTGGATAGAAGAGTGAAAGTAAAGCAGCCTACAAGGTCCACATTTATGGGAACTTCTGCAACAGATATGGGAGAATATTTGATTTCTATTGTAGTAAGAAGCCACGGATGTGTTCAGCTGTTATATCTGACAAAGTTGGCTACTCTGATGAGTCACTCTATTTGTTTAGTGCAGTGAGACATTAAACTGCATTATTTTCAATACAAAACTGGAAAAACTGACCAGTGGTATATGAATCAAAGAAAATCCAAAATAAATTGTGCAATTTCTGCAGTTCAAAGACATTATTAAAAGCACAAAATCACAATGGTATTAATGCCCAAGATGAATGTACGTCAAGTTTCGATACGCTGTATGTACACGTAACCTTCATGAGCAAAAAGCTTTATACTTTGTGGTTCATGCTTAGACACAGGCTCCTTCACATTCTTGCAAACGTTACACCATTAATGCAGGACACAAATCACTTTGTCTCTGCAAACATAACATTCAGACTAACACCACTTTGTTTGAAGCCTGCTGAGTTTATAGGAAGTGAAGTGGGATGCGGCTCCTTCAATCTTTCTATCACAAATAGAGGTAAGAAATTTGCTATAAAATAGCAATGCTGTGATTGCTTTCACATTGTTTAAGACAAAGCAAATGTTCTTGTAGGAAATTGGATGACAGTGTGATTGTAATAAGAACATGCTGCCTTGCAGTAACTGACAGGAAGCTTAGACAATGTGCTGGTTGGCCTTGATTTTTCTGCTGTGGTTTGCTTGGCTTGGTAAACATGATTGATTGGCACCATAAGTGAGCTTACCTAGTCTGTTATCTGGGACGTGCTGCAGTTGGATTTCATTGTTAGTTTTCAGACAACACAATTTCACACCTTTCTGCAGCAAAACAAGATCGTCTACAACCGCCATCATGTGTAAGGAGAAATTGCTTTTATAAACTGTCCTCAGAGAATTGCAGTTATCAAAATGATTTATTTTTTACTTTCTTACAGTGAAGCTCTGGGCTCAGTGTGCGCAGCAAAAATGTTTCTTCACTTTCTGTTTGCTACTTGATTTTTATTTGAAAAGCTGTCCAGTGGAACAAACCAACCACTTTATTCATTTCTATTCCAGCAGCTCATCCCTTAGTGAACTGAAGTAATTATACCAGCATGAAGGGTAAACATGTGCAATAATCTGCATGATTATGAAATTTGTAGTGGAAAGTTTTGAACATTTGCTGTCTATGACGTATGGATAACAGATTACATGTCTGTACCTCCAGTGCTAGCTCCCAACCTGACCCACCTGAAAAAGTTACTTTTAAAAAAAGTACCAAAAAAAAAAGAAAAAAAAACCCTTGATACTCATGAGTGCAGACCTGTGCCATGTTAAGTTCTCATCAACTCACTATCTTCTCCACTGCTGCTGTGCTGTATCTGCTTTCCACCTTAATTATAACTTTCCATTTGTAACACAGATACTAAAGTAGCTCATGTTCTTTGAACAGCTCCCTAAGTGGGGCCCATTTACATAGTTTTCCAACTGAGATGTCAATGCAAAGTGTTTATTGGTTATAGGGAGCATATTACAGTTCTAATGACCCAGAGCACAGTGACATGTAGATAGTGGCAGTTTTGACTGAAAAATGTTTCCAGGATTTGGAAATCAAGCAAGACCTGTACCAATATTTATTGATAAACTGATTATTATTCTGTACATTTAAAGTTTCTCTACATGGTTTCATGAAAAGTATGTTGGTCCTCTAAATGACAAAGAAATGGCACACATGATGCTCTCATTGGCCGAGGTAAAATGCCCAAAATAACTTAATGTTTACCTAACAACGTCTGTTTGTAGCCCTGGAAATTATGATTCTTATGTCTCAGAATCACAGCAGAAGTCATATACTGATGTTGTAGTGTCTTTTCCTGCAAGTAGGTGGCGCACAACCGTACCAAGCAAGAACATCCTTTCTCATAACAGTTGTTTCTTTTAATCATTGTGCTCTTTGTTCTAAAACCTTAGCCTGTGTTTCAGAACAAAATTTCATTATACTAAAGAAAATGTATATTAAATATATATTTTTAAAACTGTGCAGAGGGGAGACTCATTTATCTGTCATTTATTGTTAAGGCCAGTGTCAGCTGAATAATTTATCGTGAAATTAAATTCATGCACATTCAAGCAGGTGATTACCTTTCATAGTTATTTTTGTAGATTTTAGGTATGTTGGAACAGACAAAGGTCCCCACTTCAGAAATGCTTTTATGTGCCATTCCCATGAGCAATGACAGGTTAGAAATGCTGGAATTAGTTTGTTTTCTGCATAGTAAATTTAAAGGATTCATCATTCATCAACATAACTGCCTATTTTTGCTGCCATTTCACTGATCAAATAATCAGCATATCATTTCAGAGCTATGCAGTACAGTGTTAATGCAGTAAAATAATTCAGTATTTGTAGATTTCAAATGTATTTACTCCTTCAAACAACATTTCAGCCCCAAATCAAACTGAAATTTTTGCTCTGTCATGTAGTGCTGATTATCCATCCAGCCTACCTACAAATTAAACACACAAATTCCAGTGCTGGTATCCTTTGGCTGTCAGATGCAGCTCAGATTAGAATTAAATATGAACTGAACCTTTTTTAGCTTATACACTTTTTTAACAACCCTCTAAAAGGTAGCTTATTAATATACTATATTTATGGCTTGAAAAGAGAAACCCATGGGCCACTTTAGTTACCAAGTTACACCACCTGACTGACTCCATGATTACAGCTGCACAAACTATGTTTGAAAATCTTTTTTTAAATTACTGAATTACTGTCCTGTGGTCTGGTTTTATTTTCTGATCAAAGTAAATAAATATAATTCTCATTGAATTTATTCGCCTTACACACACAACACAGACATCACATGGGGATACAGGTCGGAGATCGGTAGCGTTACAGAAAAAAAAACCTGAAATATACACTACAATGGGAAAGTACAAGAGGAAAAAAAGAGACCTCTGCTCATGCTGGGCTCCTGGGAGGACAGCATGAGAACAGGAAACAAAAAAAACTCCTCTGCACAAAAAAGCACATAAATGTCCACAGCACAACATTATGGAACGCGTGACAAGTCACAGGGTCGGGTGGGGGGTGAGGAGTAATCCGAAGCAAACACAGCAGCCATCCTGCCCAGCGCTACCATTCCAGCGCGGGCTCAAACCCGCTGTGTTCCCAGGAGGGAACAAGCATCGAAGGCGTTTGGAAAGGGAGGGGGGATGAGTGTGTGCATATCAGTGTATATGTATGTGTGTGCGTGTCCAGAGTTCAGCTGAGACAGTGTCCTTCGCCCTGCTAGGCTAAGTCAACAGTCTTTCAGCCAACCCAGGTGGCCGCGAGCTTCGCCATACTTGCGTTCTGTGATGTTGTCATTTCTTGTGCTCAAAGAGCCGATTCTAAGAACTCACGGCAGTGTGCCTCCCCGAGATGTCATCCAATTTGCGCTCAGAGATGTTATTCCGAGCGAGCCCTTCCGAGATGTATCCAGTCTGCACTCAGAGATCTTATTCGAGTATTCACGACAGCCGTCAGCCTTTCCAAGATCGTATCCTTGCTGCACTCAATGAGCCCATTTTGAGAAACTCACGCCTCTCCCATTGTTCCAATCCCAGCGGGCAGCCTTGTGGGGGTTTAAACAGCCGGTTCCGCTTTCTTAATTCTTCGATAAGTCAGGGCCAAGCCAGCTCCGATCAGCAAGAACCCTGTTACCATGGTTCCAAATGGGTAGATATCTTCAGCACTCAGGCTCACCCGAGCCCAAACTTCTCGATGAGAAAGGGGTGTCAATTGCATTTAGGGACCAGTTGATCAAATCCATAATTCCTCTTTTAGGTTTTAGAGAACAGACTGTGAGAGAGTGTTCCAGGGAAAAGTAATACAAAAAACACGAGACTAGACAAGGACATAAGAGGCTAAGCAGGGAAGCTGAGGGAGAGGAGGAGGAGGAGATAAGTGCGACCGCCTTCGTCAAGAGCAAGAGCAAAGAGAGAGATCCTCTGATGATCAATCAAACTCACAAATTTAGATTCTGTTTGTGTCGACGCATTTTTGTACATCTGCACTGAAGAAGGTGGTGCGCATATGTGTTTTAAATGCTGTAGGTGGTGTACCATTCCCTCAATTGCTTTTTGTCAGCCTAAACAACAACCAATCTATTCAGCTATATCAGAAATTTGGACATCTTTTTTTTTTTATTGGAGGTCTTTGAGAGCTTTTCATCAACTGCAGTCCAAAATGGGAAGTTACTGAAAATTTCTTTGGCAAAACTGGTCACAATCAGACAGATCCTGTGGAAAAACCACAATCCTGAAATGAGTTTCTATATATTTCATCAGGTGTTAATATACCTGGGTGTCCCGGTCAGGGCAAATGTATGAGAAACACTGAAATGCCCAATAAGGTTGTCTCCAGCACAGAAGGGAAAAAGAAAGAGAGGAAAAAGGGGTCAAATCAGTTAAAACGCTGTTACTTTCTCTCCCTGTTTCACATCACGTCTTTGTGGACATGACAGTTTGCTTTAAATGACTTCATTACTATCTGTTCTCGAGATCTCTGTAGGTCTTGTGGTATTTGTACAGGGAGTGCAGAATTATTAGGCAAATGAGTATTTTGTCCACATCATCCTCTTCATGCATGTTGTCTTACTCCAAGCTGTATAGGCTCGAAAGCCTACTACCAATTAAGCATATTAGGTGATGTGCATCTCTGTGATGAGAAGGGGTGTGGTCTAATGACATCAACACCTTATATCAGGTGTGCATAATTATTAGGCAACGTCCTTTCCTTTGGCAAAATGGGTCAAAAGAAGGACTTGACAGGCTCAGAAAAGTCAAAAATAGTGAGATATCTTGCAGAGGGATGCAGCAGTCTCAAAATTGCAAAGCTTCTGAAGCGTGATCATCGAACAATCAAGCGTTTCATTCAAAATAGTCAACAGGGTCGCAAGAAGCGTGTGGAAAAACCAAGGCGCAAAATAACTGCCCATGAACTGAGAAAAGTCAAGCGTGCAGCTGCCAAGATGCCACTTGCCACCAGTTTGGCCATATTTCAGAGCTGCAACATCACTGGAGTGCCCAAAAGCACAAGGTGTGCAATACTCAGAGACATGGCCAAGGTAAGAAAGGCTGAAAGATGACCACCACTGAACAAGACACACAAGCTGAAACGTCAAGACTGGGCCAAGAAATATCTCAAGACTGGTTTTTCTAAGGTTTTATGGACTGATGAAATGAGAGTGAGTCTTGATGGGCCAGATGGATGGGCCCGTGGCTGGATTGGTAAAGGGCAGAGAGCTCCAGTCCGACTCAGACGCCAGCAAGGTGGAGGTGGAGTACTGGTTTGGGCTGGTATCATCAAAGATGAGCTTGTGGGGCCTTTTCGGGTTGAGGATGGAGTCAAGCTCAACTCCCAGTCCTACTGCCAGTTTATGGAAGACACCTTCTTCAAGCAGTGGTACAGGAAGAAGTCTGCATCCTTCAAGAAAAACATGATTTTCATGCAGGACAATGCTCCATCACACGCGTCCAAGTACTCCACAGCGTGGCTGGCAAGAAAGGGTCTAAAAGAAGAAAAACTAATGACATGGCCTCCTTGTTCACCTGATCTGAACCCCATTGAGAACCTGTGGTCCATCATCAAATGTGAGATTTACAAGGAGGGAAAACAGTACACCTCTCTGAACAGTGTCTGGGAGGCTGTGGTTGCTGCTGCACGCAATGTTGATGGTGAACAGATCAAAACACTGACAGAATCCATGGATGGCAGGCTTTTGAGTGTCCTTGCAAAGAAAGGTGGCTATATTGGTCGCTGATTTGTTTTTGTTTTGTTTTTGAATGTCAGAAATGTATATTTGTGAATGTGGAGATGTTATATTGGTTTCACTGGTAAAAATAAATCATTAAAATGGGTATATATTTGTTTTTGGTTAAGTTGCCTAATAATTATGCACAGTAATAGTCACCTGCACACACAGATATCCCCCTAAAACAGCTAAAACTAAAAACAAACTAAAAACTACTTCCAAAAACATTCAGCTTTGATATTAATGAGTTTTTTGGGTTCATTGAGAACATGGTTGTTGTTCAATAATAAAATTATTCCTCAAAAATACAACTTGCCTAATAATTCTGCACTCCCTGTATGTGAAACTCCATCTGTCATTTTATAAGCATTTACTGGGGTTTGAGCCTCTTGAGTTACACACTTGATGTAAAGCCATCAGTGCATATGTTAGTATGATGCATGCACTGCACACACATTTGTAGAAACCTGCAGAAACACAATGTGAAAGAGCATGTGTGACGAGAACACACCAAGACTTTAGTCAATGAATGGTCGCACGCCTGCTTCTTGAGGAAATAAATGTTCAGTCACTTGCCAAGAAAGGAAGACTATGAGAAGGAGAGCGGGTGGAGAGAGTGACAGAGCAGATGAAACAGAGAAAGAGGGGAGGCTGGCCTATTAGGCTCCATTTAGACTCTTCTCAATTTGGAGGAACTCCACTGTGTGTTGGCCTCTTTACACTGTCTCATCAACAGAGAAGAGAGGGAGAGCTGAGTGAAGGGATGGCAGCGTTCGTGTCGATGAGTCAGGGAAGCACGGAGGGAGACTTCAGCGAGGCAGAGACCCATCTGGGTGGAGTTGTGTCAGTGTGCTTACTATAATGATTAGTAACAAAATGAAAGCAAGACTGATTCTGCAAGAATGGACTGTTGTGGCAAAAAGTTGAAATTCACATGTCACCCACACCTGCTTTCTCTCTTAACAACTGCATTGTGTCCATCTTGTATATTTTCCTTTAAGATTTGGATATTTTTTAGAAATTGTTAAAATAATCTGGTGACACTACACATATACATACAATGTCCATACAAGAGAAGAAGAAGAAATAGAAGTGCACTGATCTCAGCTTTTACAGTTGTGTTAGTATTTCCAGTACTTTATATGCTGTTATATATTAGGAAAATAATAAACAACGAGAGGACCAAAATAAATAAAATAAAAAATAACATAATACATTCATCACATTTTATTTATTTGTACTCGTCTCATTTCAGCTCAGTGTGAGTCTTTACTATATGCTTTTGTGATTAATGGTCGTTTCTGCTTGTATGTGTTGTGTATTATTGCACTTACGGTGTGATAATAACCCACGTCAAACCTAAACATGGAAAGTGATTATAACTAACTCCAGTTACAAACACACAAAGAGAAGGTTTGACGTCGTAAAATACCTGTTGGCACTATTCAGTGTGAGTTTGTTGACTCTTTGCTCTTAGCTTCCTCCATGTTCCCATGTAGGTGCCTAGCATAGATAGCTCAATTCAATTTTATTTATACAGCACCAAATCACAACAACAGTCACCTCAAGGTGCTTTATATTGTAAGGTAGACCCGACAATAATACAGACAGAGAAAAACCCAACAATCATATGACCCCCTATATGAGTAAGCACTTTGGCGACAGTGGGAAGAAAAAACTCCCTTTTAACAGGAAGAAACCTCCGACAGAACCAGGCTCAGGGAGGGGCGGGGCCATCTGCTGTGATTGGTTGGGGTGAGAGAAGGAAGACAGGATAAAGACATGCTGTGGAAGAGAGACAGGGGTTAATAACAGACATGATTCAATGCAGAGAGGTCTGTTAACACATAGTGAGTGAGTAAAGGTGACTGGAAAGGAAAAACTCAACACATCATGGGAATCCCCGCCTACTGGTGATGACAAGAGGGGCCGATGGCGCGATATGGCAGCCTCGCTTCTGTCAGTCTACCCCAGGGCAGCTGTGGCTACAACTGTAGCTTGCCTCCACCAGTAAGCCCAAGTGGACAAAGCCAATCAGGTCGTCCAGAATAGTTTTCTAGTTTTGCTCTTCTTAGGGAAGAGCCATACGTTGGTAAGAGCATGGCAGGATAAACACTCTAATTTGATTATGCTGTAAAAGGCACTACTGAGTTTTCTTTCTGTTGTTGAAAGAAAGATGATGATGCACCATCATCTGATTCATTGTCATTTAGTGTAGTAACTATTTTTCCTTACTGGTTTCCTGAATAGTGTTTCAGATTCAGTTAGATAATTACAGTATAGTAAGTATAGTGTGTATTAAAGTATCTGGTGTTGTCAGCTGACTCTATTCATACTATTCACATATCTCACTGTTAAAATGTGCACTGGATATTTTATAATTGTCTTTTTAAACATTGGATATAAAATTTAACAATGAATCCATTGTTGCATTATTTCCATATTTTATATTGCATATTTTATTCCAGCACAGTTGTTTTGGAGCACCCACAATTTCATTGTCAAGTAAAATGACAATAAAGGGGTATTCTATTCTATTCTATTCTATTCTATTCTATTCTGTTCTATTCTATTCTATTCTATTCTATTCTATTCTATTCTATTAAAAAGACAGAAAAAACATTCCTCTGAATTAGAACTAGATCTAATGTTACACCTTTGCCTTCTTTAGTATGGGTGGATCTGTGAGTGTGGAAGTTAGCCCTTGCTTCTCCACCCACCCCTTGGCTCCTCTTCAGCTCAAGCATATCTGCTTATCCTCCACTTTGCACAAACATGTCAACCTACACAATGTCAAGCTGTAATATTTCAGGCAAAAATCTTCAGAAGAAAAAGTTGGAGGAGAAAAAAAGCAGTTCTGGGTCTGACTTACTGCCACCAATGCCAACCAAACTCTCACTGCAGCTGCAGTGAGGGATTGATTAGCCGGTAACAACGGGCCAAATGTGCCATACTCACAAAGCATCCAAACAGGACACCTCAAAGGCTGTGGTTTTAGACATTCTCCACATCCACAAAACAAGAGAAACCCACAATGTCCACAGCCTTGAAAAAGTCATCCACCCCAGGGGACCTGCCACCAAGGACTTGTTTAACACTACCAGTATTCCAAACCCGTGGGGGTTGGGTGCTTAGGGTTGTACTTCTACTTATTTTAAAAGCAGGACAAAGCAAGACTATTGCCTTCTTCCACAGCTGCCTCTGCTTCACCAGACCTGGAGCCTTTCTCTCATTCACTGTTGACATTGCTCTGCCTCTGTCCTTCTGAGCTCAGCTCCTCAGGACAGAAACCAGCTTGTCTGATTCAGCTGATCTGCTCCAATCTGCACAGCTAACAGTCTGCCTGGTTCTTCATGTGAGAAGGGCAGAGTCACACACTCTGCCTGCTTTGACACTATTTCATATCCCAACCATCCGTTTCAGCTCTACAGTAATTAGTCATTTATTCTTTATTACAACCTGCTATATTTTTATATGGTAAGACTAGTTTCTATGAGGTCAAAATGTCTACAGTGGTTTTAGCCTTAACTGTCTCCGTGACAGCTCTCTAAGTGGTGGGTGAGTCATCCTCCTCATCCCTAGACTCAGCTTGCTCTATGGAAGGTATGTCAGTGGGATACTCCTTCCACAACCGTACTGTGCCATTATTTGAAGTCAGCAGTACACCATCGCAATGTATACAGTGAGAGTAGGAAGCTGCTTCCTCTTTCCAAGCTATATGAATATTTCCTAGAGCCATTTTGAGGCTAACTGAAAGCATTGGTCCACAGCCTCACCAAACTCTACCCACAGCTGAGTTTGTGCCTCAGCTGATGGCAGAGCCAGAACCCACTTGGCTTGCTGGTTCCTGTCAGCTACCTCCAGAATCCCAGAAAGTGTGTGAAAGTGTTTCTATGAAGCACATAATACTGTACTTATGTTATTCCTTCTGGGTTTTAATCTGTGCACCAAACGTGTCCATCTTCTTGCCCATGAACTGTAACATAGAAAGGATGGTTTCTATTTCCTCCTTTCAGTTCTTTGTTTATTTCCAGCTTTGTCTCCTTTGTAGCGCAGAGATGATAGGTTTCATTCCATTCAGAATTTCTGGTGTAGTCAGCGTCACCGGTTGGTCTTGTGTAAAAAACAAAATGAAGCTCTCTACTGTTTCTTGGCACAATGCCACAGTAACCTGTAGAACATATTTTTCAAACTTTCATGATACTGATTGATTTAATAATTCATTAGTGTCGGAAGTGATAAAATATTTGCAGCATTTATTTATTAATGTCCACTAGGTCACAGGCAAATCATTTAAGCTTAGGGGAGGGTTTACATGACATTAATTAGGTGAATGCTTTATTCGGTATTTTTGTCTTTTTCGTTTAAAGAAAAATGTAAGGAACTTCACTACGTTAAAACATATTGGCTTTAATAAAACTCAGCACTAACTGTGACAATAGACAGGTTGATGCTAAGAGGTTCAACATGTGTCCTTGCAAAACTTGGTAAATCTTGCACTGAGAACTTACATCTACAAGATGCAAAATAACAATGAGGTCTCCTAATATCAACAAAATAAAACCAGTATCAAGGTAGCATCCATATGAATGTCAAGACACTATAGCTCCCAGAAGAATATTACATTGTAATAAGAAAATCTGAGTTTTTCACAGCATGGGCTTAATGACTTTAATGCTGTAGCAAATCAGTGTTTGGTGCACGTCTTAGCAATTTCCATGATAACCCGAGACAGTTTCATCTAACAGTGTTGTCCTGATCACCAAAATATCTTGCCTTGTGAAACTGGCCTGAACCCTAGCACTATGCCTGGGAATGAAAATAGGAGTTAGAATGTATCAGTTCTGCACTGCTCACTCTGTGCTGCAGATTTGTCCAATAGGTGCATACAGTATATGATACCATGATGCTCAGTCAAGCTAACAGGAAACTCTGGTAAAATCTTCACATGACGAAACTCTAATGATGTATTAATAATTAATAATTCACTATCTGTGGATCGTATGAAAGCTCCATACTTTGTACTTCAGCATTCAACCAAGGGATGACTATTAAAATTAAAATTTCATGTCCTGCATGAAACTGCAAAAAGGAAATTGCACTGATGTCATTTCAAATTTTCTGCAGCTGTAAACCACAGAAAACCTTCTCCTCAAAGTCACTATTTATGAGCTTCTGGGGGAGCATCAGATAATTTAAAAGTAACTTTGAATTAAATACATAAAGAAATAATAAATAAATTAAATATCATACATCATTTTACAGTGCTTAGAATAGAAAGGCTGTGAAATAATTGATGTTCCTATGTATTTTGATATAGTGTTTTCAGCTCCCGCTCTGGACATAGTATGACAGATTTTGGGGGTCTGGAGGATATCGTGGGGAGGAGAGTGGCAGACGGAGAGTGTTCAGCCCAGAGACCCTTTCTCTCCCTCAGCCAAATCCCTCTCTGTGCCTGAGTCATGTGGACTGTTTGCAGCCGGTCTTTCACTCTAATATATTAGCAGGCTTTGACATTTAAGCACATGAAAGCCTAAATATGCTGTGCTGATTTTACTGCAGGACTGCCTTTGGATGCAACTTGACATCCTCTCATGGAGACAACGAGTTATTTGATATCATATGAATACACATTACGTTACAGGGTTTATTGTGTGGTTCATTCTGACAGCAGGAGATGCTCTGGAAATTACGGCTGTTATGCTGAAATCAAGGGTACAAATCACCATTTGGACATCACATCACCAGATGATATTTAACTCTGTAAGTAGAACCCAACCAGTGAGCAGCGTGCTCATTAATTTGAGCTGAAGCAGTTCAACATAGATATATGTCCAGACACAAACAGTTTGACTGGAACAGTGAACATATCAGAGAGGCTGGGAGGTAATGAGGCAGTGAACATTGCTCATTTTGCAGCATAGAAATAGGATCTACAATTCACATGGCATGGCTCAGCTAAGGCTGCTTCTCAGGCTCTGTGTCTTTTTAAAAAACCTCTAGAGCCTGCACATGGACACGTCCATGGCAGCAGTCCCATTTGTAAGTGGGCAGTGTGTCCAAAGGCACTGTCTGCAGACCCTGTTTGTCACAGCTCATGTATCACAAAGGGAACAGGAGACTCTTCCATATGTTGCTCATGCCTGTTTGGACTGCTGTGAAAACAATCAACCATCCTCTAACTCTGCAGTGCTCATGAATGCAACTCAGAATTCTGACGTAATTTGCAATTCACTATATTTTTTATGTGAAGATTTGGTGCTTTTATTTGTTCAAAATTATTTTAACACTTTTCTTCTTAGACTGTTTAACTAAAGCAAATTAGAACTGTCGTTGTTTATGAACTGATAAAAGATATTAAAGTCTTTGCTCACCTCTTGCTTTTTCTAGTATAACATATTGGAAAAAGACACACATTTGTGTACAAACTTACACTTTTAATTCGAGGGAGTTTACAAAATGTTCTGGTCTGGACATGTATACTGTAGCTGTCAGTGGAATTGTGCTAGCAGTATTTATTGATGATACGACTGCTGATTGAAGCAGTAGCATGAATTCTGACTTTGGGTTATTTTCAGAATAACCCATAGGCCACAGAGCTGACTGGACAGTGGTTCACAAAGCAAATAGATGGATAATAGACAATGACCCAAAGCATTCTGAAAAAGCAACTCAATAGTTACTCAAGGCAAAGAAATGGGATATTCTTCAATGATGAAGTCCTGACCTCAACCCAACAGAGCTTTTTTAGTTTTAAATGGTAAAACTGAATGCAGAAAGACTCAGTGGAGCAGAGGTGGAGCAGAGCATCTCAAGACAGGGAGCATAGCGTTTGATGACATCCATGGGTTCTAAACTTTATGTCAGTTAATGCAAATCGAGTGTTCAAAATAATCCTTCTATTTAAAGTTATTTAGTTGATTGAAGACACCTTCACTGTAACACCAAAAGTGATGTGATGTAGCTCTACCACACAGTTTTGCGGTACAGTATCACTTCTGGTTCCAACACACAGTGGTGCCTTTGTGCATATCCAATATAATTAAAAACTTACAGATAACTTCATTAGCTCTCCCTTGGCATTTTGTCCCGAGCAGCCAGGGAAACATGTCTGGGTGTTGGTAAGAAAGAAGCATAGTCTTAAGCAGAAGCCCCCAGTACGCCACATGTGTCTAACTGTTTTTCTAAACTCGGCGACACATCTACCGGGGATCAAACTCTGGTTATTGTTGTCTCTGGTCTGAGACGTGTGACGCTAGAGACACTAGTCTTTTCAATTGTCTTTTTCTCTGATTAGTTCCAGCTGTGTTCCCTCCTGTTTCCCATCCTCTGGTTTTCCTCTGTGTATGTATTGTGTGAGTTTCCCTTGGTCTGATCGTCTTTTCTCCTCCTTTCAGGTTTCCATTCTCAGGTTTCTTGTTTCCGATTCCATGTTTCATGTTTTCATTTTTAGTGTACCTTGTGTTTAGTATTCCTTTTTCTCAGTTTAATTTTGTTAGTTAATCTTGGTCTTCCTTCACCTTTTGCTTGTATTTCCATGCAGCCAAAAGATAAATGGCTCACCTTTGTTTACTTCAGTACGGTCTCCATTGTCTGCATCTGGGTCCACACAGTCTGCCGCTGCAGATGTGACAAATTTGACATTTTAGTATACTGAAGATGTGTATACACTATATCTCATGAGCTGCTTTTCTGGGACCTACTTATTTTATACGACTGTAAGAAAAAAAGAGAATTAAGTAAGTCTTTACATGCATCACCAGTATTATCTTATCCTTAGCACTGTGTTTTGGTTTTTGATTTGTTTTTTCAAAACTTGAATAGAAATGGAAATGGAGAATATTTTCATTAAAAAAAATACTTTTGGGCAAATATTTTAATCAACATCATGATAGTTTTATAAGCTGCTTTTTGTGCTCAATTGTAACCAAACCTCAGCGAGAATGGTCAGTAGGTTTAGACAGGACAATAAACATCATGCTGGTAGATGTTAAAACAGCATTCTAATTTTCAAAGGCTTTGGCAATTATTTTGTTGTGGGAATTTGTTGATTTTTTGACATGCACTGATCATAGCAAGTGTAAGAGTACAAGACAGGTCTAGTGACCAAAGGGAGCTGAGAAAGATTCAAGCTTTGACTCTTGCTCTTCAAGGTGGTTTGGTTTTACCCCTGCAGTGTGATGCAAGCATGTCAGAGGGTTTAAATCTGCCCCAATGTGTGAATGTGTGTGCTCTGGGATGGATTGGCAGTCAATCCTGCAATTTCCCCCTGGATGCAATGTCTGATGGGATAAGCTCCAGGCCCTGAGATTCAGCTCGATCAAATTATGACCCACATCATACCTGAGTTGTATAACAATATATGAATACAATGAATGAAGTATATTTCTGTTACACATTTGTTTTGTCACATAGTGAACACTTTTTGCAGCTCTGATGACTCTGCCTCCTTTGTGAGCCCACTCTGCTCTAATCTTTCCAGCTTCCTGTAAACCCACTGGAGATTTGAACCTCATCCAACTCCAACAAACAGTTAAGATAAGATAAGATAAGATAACCTTTATTAGTCCCACACGTGGGAAATTTGTTTTGTCACAGCAGGAAGTGGACAGTGCAAAAGTTATGACGCAAAAATTAGAATACAATAAGAATAAATACAGTACACAGCTGTACAGAATAGAATAAAATAATATACTATATACAGTAGAATAAAATAGAATAAAAATATACAATAAGATAAAAATAGAATACGAATGCTATATACAACTGAGTAAAAATACAACGATGCCAGAAAAGATTATTGCACTTAGTGTTATTGCACATGTGTGGATGTGTGTGTTTGTTCAGTTAAAGTCTTTGTTGTTGCCAGAAGAGTAGAAATCTCTCCCAGATGGTTTAAAAAGTCAATCAACAAACTTGTTGAAGAAGTGAAACATCCAGAGACATCTAATCTCATTAAAGATGTGACCAGGATTAAATCAGGATTTTTGGAATTACAGCCCCCAAACACTCATTTCCAAATGTGTTTGATTTTAATGGAAGTCCATAATTTGAGAGACAGATTTTTTTAGTTTTGCCTCTGTACATGCGATTTTGAATCACATACTTAAATGTGGTTGAAGAGCAGGCTTTCAAGAGATGAGGAAGATCATCACTGGGCTGTAAAACAAAGCAAATCAATTAGGCAGATAACAAAATGATTAAGAATGGCCAAATCAATATTCAGGTACATTTGGAAAAGAAAAGATGTGCTTTTCAGCTCAGCAACATCAAAAGACCACAGATGACAGCTGAAGATCGCAGAATTATTTCCATGGTTAACCTCTGGGGGGTCCTAGAAAAATGCATACACTATTGGTCTTAGAGCCACAAATCAACCACGCCATAAAAAGTGCTATAAAAAGATTATATATTAATATTTTTTTCCACTTTAAATTAGCCAGTCTGTTATAACTACTTCTCCCTGAAATATTCATACAAAGTTTTAATTATAGTTTCGTTGTTTTAAGGGTTAGGGTTAGGGTTAGCACCAACATGTATTTCGATCCACTTTTATTTTTTTTTCGCAGGAGCATAAAAAGCCCCCCAGGCGGCCAGCTGCTGGCAAGCTCCCCACAAAGACTGAAGGTGGAACGATCACGATCCCTTTAACCGTAATTAATCTGCAGTGAAAAATAGCGTTTATAATGGGTTTCAATGGGGCACAAATCGACCACTAAGACCAATAGTGTAAGTTTGTCTGTAGCTTAGCCACTGAAGCTAATTTCCGGAAGTCATACTGGAATTTTAATAGTAAATGTGACCAAACTTTTTTTTGCAGACTTTCGCAATATTCCATTCAACACAGTGCGAATGGCGTGTATACGAACAATGAAAAATGGCACAAATCGACCCAAGACCACCCAGAGGTTAAGAAAACAAAACAAAAACGACTGTTTCATTTAAAATCCACTGTGGCACAGGGACATGACCACAGAAATGTGTGTTTATAAACAAAACGATAAACCTAAGTGTAGTTGAAATAGCGAGCATTAGCAATAGACAATGATTGATTAACAAAAATATTCAGGAATTAGAAAAAACCATCAAAACCCTAGAAGAAGCCTACGTGTCCCACCAAGATCAGGAAACATTGAACAAAATACGCAAAACAAAACTAGAATTAAATGAGATAATTGATTAAAAAAAACCAAAACAGAATTCTTAGGACAAAGACTACGCTTACAAAATTACGAACATAGTAATAAATCCGGTCAATTTCTAGCAAACCAGCTAAAAACAAATAAAGAAAAAACAACTATATGTGCTGTTCAAGATTCATCTGGGAACACAATATATGACCCGAAACAAATAAACAACATTTTCAGGGATTTCTATAAAAGATTGCATTCACCACAAATAAACCATCTAAAAAGGAAATTGATCAGTTTTTAGACAACATAACTCTTCCAAAATTATTAGACACTCAAGCAATGGCACTGGATTCACCACTGACACCAGGTGAACTCCAGGAAGCCCTGATAAGTATGCCCAATAATAAGGCTCCAGGTCCAGATGGCTTTCCTGCAGAATTCTACAAAGAATTCTGGTCAATTCTAGCACCAGTTTTTTACAGAACGTTGTTGGAAATAAAAGAAAAGGGCAAACTTCCATCAAATATGAATTCTGCAAACATTAATCTCCTGCTAAAACCAGGCAAAGACCCTGTATATCCCTCAAGCTATCGTCCAATATCCCTTATAAAGGTAAACCTTAAAATAATCTGCAAAACTCTCTCAAAGAGATTAGAGAAAATAACCCCCCTCTTAATTCATCCTGACCAAACTGGTTTCATAAAAGGTCGGCACTCATCAACAAATACACGTAGATTACTTAATTTGGTAGACTACTCATGCAGTAAAAACATCGAAACTACAATATTTTCTTTACATGCAGAAAAAGTGTTTGACAGAGTTAACTGGAACCACTAGCAGCAGCAATTAGACAGAATTCAGTAATTAAGGGTATAAAATGCAAGAACGTGGAACGTAAAATCAGCCTTTATGCAGATGATGTGTTACTTTTTCTCCAACACTCACAAACCAATATCTCTGGGGTGATTGAATTGATAAACTCTTTTGCAAGAATATCAGATTACTCAATTAACTGGTCAAAATCTACAGTCCTCCCGATTAATTGCTCCTTCCATAATTCTTCTTCTATACTACTGCAATCGGGAAATATAAAATATTTAGGTATTAATGTTTCTCCCAAGCTTGCAGATCTGACTAAATTAAACCATATCCCACTTTTAAAGAAGGTAGAAGGTGATCTGGCTAGGTGGAAATGTCTACCCATATCACTCATGGGAAGGGTTGCCGCTATAAAAATGATGGTCTTACCAAAAATAAATTATTTATTCTCAATGATCCCAACTAAACCGCCACAAGATTGGTTCAGATCTCTAGATTCATGTATGTCCAAATTCCTTTGGAAAAATAAACCCCCACGTATAAGCTTAAAAACACTACAAAAGACCAAGGATAAAGGAGGATTAGAACTACTTAACTTTCAGCACTACTTCTTAGCCAACAGGCTTCAGTTTATCTCAGGATGGCTAAAACATACCCTCACAGGCTGTACACACGGGTGCTCACAAACACAAACTACACCCTTTTTGGCTCC
This sequence comes from Astatotilapia calliptera, assembly GCF_964374335.1. Taxonomy (NCBI): domain Eukaryota; kingdom Metazoa; phylum Chordata; class Actinopteri; order Cichliformes; family Cichlidae; genus Astatotilapia; species Astatotilapia calliptera. The sequence continues at coordinate 3,221,807 of NC_137422.1, read as the reverse complement.
TACCTCAAAGCACACTGTGCGCTGTCGATCTTACGTGCTGCACAACAATGTTTAATATTTAGCATTTACTGTTATATTCCCATAGATCATCGTGATGTTGTTTATTATGTTGCTCTTTTTTTTCTTCTGCTTGTTTTCTCTTTTTTCTTTCTCAACAGGTGATCCAGGTGATTGATATTTGTATTTTTTGTCTGCTTATTTTGTTTGTTTTTTGCCCCTTATCCCCGTTTCCTCTTCCCTGCTGTTTTTCTTTCCCTCTTTCTTTTCCCCAGTCAAGTCTGTCCCGTATTTATCAAGTGAAAATAAAATAAACAATAAAAGGTGAATCAAATAGACCAATATGGCAAGGCTGGGATGGTCCATTTGGTAAAGTAAATCCGTTGGGCATCTTTCTTTGCCTTTAGACAATAATTCTGATGGCAAAAAAGCAAAACGGGACAGGCAAAAAAAATAAAAAAAATAAAAAAAATAGACAATGATTAAATAATAAGTTATGCAATTAGTTTTGAGCCAGAATTGTGATTCAACCTTAGATATTCAGTTGAGCAAGGATATGCTTTTAAAGGAGTGGGCTACAATATAATACACATGTTCATGATCTAATTCTGAGTCTCAGGGGAAGAGAAGTAGACATTTTGTATAAAAGTTTCATGCTGTGCTTTCTGCCTGTCCTAAGTAGCCTCAGCTAAATGGCACAACAGCGCTTCATATCTTAGAGCTTTATAATTCTGGATGGAAAAAAAAATGTCTGAAACGCTGGTGTATTTTATTCAATACACATTTCATTGAACGTATACTTGAGACACCATACAGTACATGTAATACAGAATAATAAGAAAATAAACCATCAGAATCATTTAGATGTGATGAAAGTCTATAGTCTATGTATTTAGCTTTACTAAAACTGTAGACTTATTTCTAGTTGGCAGCTAGATTTCATCATGTTTAATGCCAACAAGGCAGCATTTGTTGGAGGCTGTTTCAGTCGTTAATTTTTCTGCATTTGGTGCTTTTGTGATTGTTTGGGTCAGCAGGATATGACTGAGTGACAATAAACCTTAGCATGTATGTTCATGGTAATTATGCATGTGCTTTGATTGCTGTCTGTAAGTGTTCTTCAGACTGAACAGAGGCTCTTTGGTCATCCATTTCTCATGTTTTGTGAATCCCATGTTTTCTCTTGCCTCTGCAGCAGTGTGACATAAATCTTCCACATGAACTCCAACTCTTTGGATGAAAGCCCAGCAAAAGTTATGCCACCACCAACACAGCCAAAATGTGAACAGTTGTTGCTATTTCAGCCATCATTTAGTGTGGTGCTGTAGGGACTCCTACTAATGTCAATTCATTGGGCTGTAAAGCAGCATTGAAGCAGGTGAATTAACATTAACGTTCAACAGGAAGGAAAGAGTATTTGGTGGATATTCAGGTCAAAACAATCCAAATCTGATTTAGGTTCACTTTCAGCTTCAATTTAAGCTTCAATTCAAGCTTTAATTAAGATTTCATTAACCGTTTAGGAACTACCACAGTAGAGTAGTCATTTTTAGAGGCACAAAACTATTTGGACAATAGACTGATGAGTGTTTTCCAGATGAAGTACGATTAACAATCTTAAATTCTGGAAAATGTGGTACAGTATTATGAATCTATATTGTATCCAATAGTACTTTCATTGTATCCATATTTTAGGTAGTTTCAGCCACACTTTCTGGAATTGTTTCTTTTTTTGTTGCAGCTGTTTTTTCATAACAGCGTAGTAGAGTGGGGTGTAGTTTTGTAATCAAAAGTGATGTCAGCATATACCTTCTAAAGGCCTTTTGAGCTTTCATGTTGACAGGAAGACTTAGAACCACAGAGAGAACTGTCATCACAAGATGGATCTCAGCACCTCTGCTGTCAATATGTGTCAAGCTGAGATGAATAGCATAGTCCACTTCAGTTTCATGCGTCCTCTGTACCTGCTGTAACTGCATGCTTGCAGTTATCTGGCACGTATTGGGCCTTTTTATGTTTACACTGAAGAAGCATGCTGTCCCAAAGCAGAGCGGGACACATTTGGGCTCTCTTCGAGTTCCTCCTTATAAACCTCCTGTTCATCTCTGTTGTTTTTCCTGCTTTTAATGATTAAAAGGACATTGAAGTTATTTTCAAAAGTGGAGCATTTTTCACAGTGAGCTATTTATTTTATTTTCTATTGATGTTGTGTTGAACAGTATTTTAAAGTCTTTGAAAGTCTTTTAATAACTCAGACTTACAAATTAGTCAGCACAATAATTTAACATCACTGTCACACGGTCGTTACATGTGATTGTGCAAAAAGCAGTGCAGTGGTTTAGTATGTTGCAGTTATGTTTGCTCCACAGTATTTCACAGAATCACTTGATAGAGAAATGCTGAGACATCAGGTGTTACCTGTATCCACTTTTACTTTCATGCTTTCCAACTTTCCAATCCAACAAACAAGCAGCTCAGTTTGCTGGTTCTGATAAAAAGGTGTCAGAAACAAAATGTGGCTCTTGATAATTTGACAGGAAGTGTGAAATACAAATAATGTAAAACTCTGATAAATATGTAAGTTTTCAAACCAGATATTGGGTCTATACCTGATGTGTTGTGTTTTTTGTTTTTGGAAAACGTCTTGCAAAACACATTGAAGTATACTAATTTTGTGTCATTCAAACTTTGCATGCAAATACTCTGGGCCTACTAAGCACTTGGTCGTTTGCAGAATTTGGTGAAGTTTAGAGTAATGCACTTCATATTGGAGTGGCACGGAACAGACATGGTAAGTGGTCAGTGGCGAACATGTTGATTAGATTCATTCAATTCTACTTTCTATACAGACTTCATATTGTCTTGGGATTGGACAATCAACCTCACTGCTTGTGGAAAAAATCTGCTTAGTGCTTGATGAATTCAGTTGGCTAAAAACCACAATAAGTAATAATGAATATCATAGTAGCAGGACGGGTCAGGTGATCACAGTCTGATTATTTTCTGCATGCTGTACTGCTACACCCGATACTAGGGTTCCCGCACCTGCCAAATCCCACTTTAACTCCTGGGTATGAACACCTTTATTCTCCATCATTGCATGAACTTCTTGATGAAGAATATTTTAAAGCTCTTCTTTGGATGTTGGCTTCCTTTGGTCGTGTTCTCTCTCAAGATAATCCCACACTGATTCTAGGGAGGCTCAACAATGACTGGTAGGTTTCCATTGTGTTTTTTTTTTTTTCAATTTATATTAGGGCTGCCACGATTAGTCGACTAGTCACGATTATGTCGACTATTAAAATCGTCGACGACTAATTTAATAGTTGACGCATCGTTTGAAGCTTTGTAAGATCCCAAAAGACGCAGGAATAAGTAGCAGGATTTAAGAGTGTAATAACGGACTGAAACAGAAGATGGCAGCACTGCATGTACAAGGATGCCAGCTGCCGTTAAACCCCGAAGAAGAAGAAGCTGTGTCCCAGAATTCATAGCGCAGCCCAGCGCAGTTGTCAACAATGGCGGCAGCTAGTTAGTTTTAACTTTACTCTTATTATTCTTTCTGGGTCACAAAATAAACGTTTAACATATTTTCAGGCGAGAATGTAGCTGTGTAAACCTCAAATATCTGCTCAGTTTATCAGGACACCACATATTTTCAAAAGCGCTCCGACATTTTCGGAGACGTCTGTTCCCCACTAGCTCGTTAGCTAGACGGGGGCAAGGCTAACTAGAGCCGTGAGAACACCGGACTCCCGGCAAATCGTTTTCAAACCCACCGCCGTCTTTCGCTAGTCAGGTTAAACATATATATAAGTCACTTAGATAACTTAAAAATGTTATTGTTTGGCTTTCTTTAGTATTTTATTTGTTCCTGAGTAAATCGGTTTGGCTGAGATTAAAGTTATAGTTTTTGCACAGCTAAAACTGTCAAGCAGACAGCTAAAAATTAATAAACTACCATCTTGTCTTTATTTTTAGTTAGCACAAACACTTCAAGCTGTAAGCTAATGATAGTTATATAAGACCAGATGCTGCTGGTGCAATAAGCTGTACGTCCAATGGATGATGATCTGACTAGTCGACTATCAAAATAATCGTTTGTGGCAGCCCTAATTTATATCAGACATACCTTGACTAACCGGCAGTTGGTTGGGGTAATTGTAATGCTAGAAATGAAGCTCATCAGTCTTGCAGCCATATTAGTTGCTGCCCCGCAAACAGCCCTATGTGACCCTTGCTAACAGTTGATAATGTTTAATAATATTTTGAAGTGAAGAAAACAGTATATCAAAGGCTCGTCATGGCTATGTCAGTCTATCAAATGAACATGACTGGATGAATGTAATTTCATCAAAGATGAATTTCATATAAAGAAGAAAGACATTTTGAAATATATCTCAGATTACCATATGATTTCTAGAGCAGATAACCTGTGACATATCTAAAGGTTTAGCTTATCTGGTCTTTAAGTGATGACGTGATGAACCAAAACTACTCTGCGTTTAATAAAGCTGTTGTGTTTTTAACATGTTTTAATGCTTTGTATCTTGTTCTATTTAATCTCAAAAAGCCCCTTAAAACAGTCAGTGATCGCTGTTGGTGTCTCTCGGTTTTTATTACCACTGTTCATTTTAAAGCTCAATTTTTAAACCCTTGCGATGTAACTACAGCCCAGCCCATGCAGCAGTATATTAATGACTAACCTGATATTGTGAATGGATTATCTCAGTTGGTCTGTGAAGGTTCTCAGTCATCCAGGTCATCGTAGTCAAAGGAGCTTGCAAAGAAAAGCGTCTGGACTTCTTTAAGTTACTTGAAGACGTTTCACCTCTCATCCGAGAAGCTTCTTCAACTGATTATCTCAGTTGTTCTCCTGGCTGAAGTTTGCTCCGTTTACAGCATCCTGCCATGCGATTACATTTGTCCCTAACCATCGGGAAACCTCACGTTAACTTTTACTGAGTGGAAAAAAGTTAGCGTTCACCCTCCAGCTTGACTGTGTTTATGTTATGCTAACATAGCTGTGTCGCTAGCGATCACGTAGCACATCCTTATATACCAGCTAGCCCAACTTCAGTAACCCTACAAATGTCACTGCTGTTTAGTTTTCTGTCTTCATTTATGTTGGAAGTGATAGCAGAGCTGTACGTTTGAATTTTTCTAGAAATCTCTCAGTCAGAACATGCTATATTATGTTTAGGTGGAAACTAGCAAGCTAACTTCCTGCTTCCTACAATTCTAACTCCATTAAATTTAATACATTTCATGGATGCCTGGATGTTAAACTTGATCGTTACACCTGGTAGAGCAGCAACGTTGATCATTTTATTAAAGATGAAAGAACTTAGACAGTTTGTAACTCTCAGTGATGCTGCAGTGTTCGTGCGACTCTGGGACCTGAAGAAATGGCTAATGACGTCAGACTTAAAGATCGGACTAATAACTTAAATAGCATATATAATTTAAGTTAATTTAAATAATTTTAGCTTCCTGTCTTATTTTCTTTGTGTGTGTCTTAAGGGTCAGCATATGCTGTATTATTCCATCTCCACAGTATATGGTCATAATTGATCCTGGATATCTGAATGATTTGTTTCCTATCATATTTTCTTTGTATGTATTTATTTATATTACGTTTTAATCTGTTACCATTTAGTAGGAGTTAGGTATAGTATTTAACATTTTCAGCTTTCTGTAAATGTTTCTGTTGAGCATTGGGTTAAAAAACGGAAGTGGCCCAATTCTTAACTCTAGACAGGTTATCAACAAGCTGCTATTAAGAGGCTAATGCATTTTTATTCTGCCCTATTTCCACTCACTTATGTTTATTCAACCAATCTCTGCTCCAGTGGAATATTCAGTTCAAATATTAAACTGTAGAAATCACTGCCCCATAAACTGCATGATCTGAATAATATCATGACATGAGTGAAGCACCCACACTTTCTAAATGGTGTGGGATATCCTAAAATTAGCTGTAAGCAAGAATTTCTTTTTTTTTCCCCTTTATGACCCTTGTCATTTTTTAATGCTAATGTTTAGCTATCATGTTTCAAACAGCAGCAGACTGAGCGGTGGACAGTACTGTTTTGCAGTGCTGTGGGAGGCTGAATGATATTACTGCAGAGATCATTTTAATGTAACACGCTAGTCAAAATGGTCTGTTAAAGAAGTGGGCAGGTGGTAAAAGCAGTGTGATTGAACAATCACTAAACATGTGAAGAGATGCAGTATGCTGCTGAACAATGGCCAGAGGATTTTGATGTGGAGAGAACATAGCAGAAATTGGGCAAACAAGAGAGAAAAAAAAGCCTTGTTCTTTTGAGAGCTTCGACTCATTTGTTTGTTTGGCCCCAAATGGATATGCCTGCTGCACAGTTTTTGTATCTTTACTTTCCAGGCATTCAGCTGACACTCACATCCAAAGCAAATAAGAAAAAGGGAAAGAGCCAGAGCACTCATGGCCTGAGTGAGAGGTCATATTTTGTTGATAGACTGAAATGGTTAAAAGAAGAAAAAAAACAGTGATTGGATTGTAGTTTCCAAGTAGCACACATGATTTATTCACATAAAGAGATTATACATGGAGAACAAAATACTTTTGTAAGAAAATTGTCCAACGAGCACTGAGATGTTTACCAGCTGTCTTCAGTTCTCACTTCAAATGTGCAACACCATTTTGGTTTCCAGACAGTCATGCTGACTCACACACCTGATTGCTGAGGCTTCGTATTTGTTGGCAGTCACAATTTCCTGTCAGGATGTTTATTAGAGCAGTCAGATTGTCTTCGTCTTTGTTTGTATTGTACAGAGATGTCATAAGCATGGATAAGCTTGGCTCATAAAGGTTCGTAAAGCGACCCCTAGGAGCACTGAACCAGATTACACCACCTGTCTTGTCAGTTTTGGTTGCTGAAAACAACTCCTATATTCATACAATATGCACCACATGTATTATTTAAGAAAGAAGACTGCTATATTATAACATGTCTTTGCTCTTTGCAAATAGCTAATAATTCAGGCTCATCATACAAGGCTGAAAGGCAGCTTTCATCACTGCTGTAAACCTTGCAGCTTGCCCATCCATCCATTCGCTACCGCTTATCCTTTTCAGGGTCGCGGGGGGTGCTGGAGCTCCCAGCTGTCATAGGGCGAGAGGCAGGGTACACCATGGACAGGTCGCCAGTCTGTCGCAGGGCTAACACACAAGGACAGACAACCATTCATACTCACATTCACACCTAGTGGCAATTTGGATTATCCATTTAACCTATCCCCACAAGCTGCATGTCTTTGGACGGTGGGAGGAAGCCGGAGTACCCGGAGGGAACCCACGCAGACACGGGGAGAACATGCAAACTCCACACAGAAAGACCCTGGCCTGATGGTGGAATTGAACTCAGGACCTTCTTGCTGTGCGGCAACAGTGCTAACCACCGTGCCACCGTGCTGCCCTTGCAGCTTGTTTCAAATGTAAATTGACAGATGTGTGGGACATGGTGCTAAAATTTGTGATCATGAAATTAAACAAGAAGTCAGCAATGGGCAATTTATTGTCTAAGCTGAGATTTCTTGTGGTGAACTGCATCTATACTCATAGATCCTCCAAGCATTCGCTGTGTTGTGTGAACGCCTCAGGTTCAAAACACGCAGGTGAAAACGGTTACAGTTACAGTTCTCCCATCCACTTTGGCAAAATGCAATAATCAACTAACCACAAAAATTATGCTCTTCAACAAAATATTACACTCTAGAATAAAACATTTTGTGCCAATGGGGGCACAAACCGAGCATTCGCTTTTGAGACCCCGAAGCTTTGGAATGATCTTCGTCTTCACGTTATGCAATCTACATCTTTAAATCATTAAATCCAGGTTAAAAAATCATTTTCATTCGCTGGCCTTTGACTCAGTGGGGAACTGACCCTGTTATTTTATTGTTATTTATTTATTGTATTTATTATTCTTATTATACCTCTTATATTTCTGTTGTACAATACTTTATTCAGCCATGTGTTGTTTTTAAAGTGCTATATAAATAAACTATGGTATGGTATATGCATATACTGTACTGACACCATCAGCGCAATTTTGTATATTGCCAAAACCTTTAGGGGTTCGGGTGAGAAACCAAAAAACACTGCACCGTGCATAGAAAGTAACCTAGATTGTGTAACTACAATGTTAAATAACAAAACTTACAGTCATTTATTTTTATGTCAGGAGAGGCACAGTGCAACAGCTGTTCATCTACTTTGTGTGTGCATCCCATATATCTCACAATATTTCAAAATAAAACAGGTATAGGAGTTCAATCAACAAACTTGATATTCTTTGTGTATTTAGACATGAATTATGATCAAAAACAACAAAAAAACAATAACATAACATAGTGATTCAGATTATAGAGCTAACCAGTTAGTATAAAAGCAACAAATATACTTTTTCTTACATGAAATGACACAAAACTTGTGTTAATAAATCGCTAACATCACAGTCTACCAGCTGTTTATTATGAATAATATGATTTTGTTTTCTGAGGTGTTTTGGGACCATTTTTCCACCACACTCCACAATGTGATTTAATTTGTTCCTTACATCCTCAGCTTGTTCATCACTTTGCAGTACAATAGTAATCATTGTCATCATACACTTTAACTGTTAGCTTTTCATATTCATGTCAATATAAACTCTTCTGAAATGCTGACAGGCTGCAGAGTGAAGCTCACCGAGGAATCTCTGAAGATTAGAAAATCACAATGCTACTTCAGGCTGCCCCTGCAAGTCGCTTTCCAACCCACCTCCACCCTAGTTTTCACCCTAACTGTAGGGTATACTTCAAACCACAGAGCCCACAGGAGTGTGTACACACCCACACATTATTGATCCTGTAAGCAATTTTAAAGCTGTTATGCCAATTCTATAACTGGGATTGCTGTTAATGAATGTCTCTTCCTGTCTGCTGCCTCTGATCTCTTTCAGATTATTGTCAGCAAACTGCTCACCGCCTCAATCCAATAATTTGTCCACAGACCGTTAGGATGAACTATGTGGACACTCATACAGCACTCTTCTACTTCTCCACATGCATTATACTATTTACTTCTGTGCGTGTGCATCACAGCCCCTATGGAAATAGAAAGTTGGTTTGTCTCTTCTCGTACAATTTGGTTTGCAATTTCAACCTGGAGTGATTTGAGATCATTATCATATGCAGTGTAGTTGCATGCAGATCCAGTTTTTAAAGTATTTATATGTTCGTTTAGTACAAGGCGACTGTAACAGAATAGGTTTTTGAGTTTACTCACAGAGATATAATTGTTGGTATACTGTTATATTGTTTCTCTCTTGCAAATTGAAAAAATAATCTAAAATAAAGTTGTTTTTGAGGATGTCCCACAGATAAAAGTGAAATCTTAATGAATACGGCCTGGATGCCGTATCTGCCTTCACAAGCCAAAACCAACAATGTATGGTGCAGAGGAGCTTGAATAGTTTCATGATTACAATTTTGTCAGTATGCCTGTCATTCACAGGCATCGTCATTTACAGTCATTTAAATCGACACAGAAGAAAAGAAGTGACACTAATGATTTGCGTGTTTTCTGTATGAGATATGGAAGATTTGTGTTTTAAATGACATCATTGTTTGGGGATTCTTAGACACAGTGCCTGCTTTAGTGTTAAAAGCTCCACACTGTAGATCTGCCTTCATTCATTTGTGCAGTATTGCTAAATTTAGAAATATCTTGTCCCAGAGTGATGCTGACAAGCTAATTCATGCTTCATTGCTTTTAGTCGGGACTGTTGTAATTAATTATTATTATCAGATTGCTTTAAAAGCTCCCTGAAAAGCCTCCAGTTGATCCAGAATTCTGCAGTGAGAGTCCTAGAAAGCGAGACCATATTTCTCCTATATCGGTTTCTGTTCACTGCTTTAAACCCAGAATTAAAAATCCTTCTGAATAATCAGGGAATCTGAACCCTCCCTTAGCTATGCTAAAATAGGGCTGTTAGCGGGATGCACTGAGTGTTTCTTCTTCTTCTCTCACCTCTTTTTACTCTCTTTGTGTTCATACACCGCTACTGTATTTAATCACCAGTAATTATTAAATTCTGGCTCTCTATTACAGTTTGTGTTTTTCCGGTCTCTTTTTGTTTTCTTCTTCCTTCCCAGCGTTGCCAAGTGCTTTCTGATAGATGTTGTTGGAGGGTCTTCACCTTACATTTAACATTTCTAGGGTTTTTGTGAAGTGTTGATTGCAAAGTTAATTGGTTTATAGTTTCAAAATACATTTTTATTAGCATGAGCAAGTGCTACGTGAACATTTAAGCAATTACAAATCATTGTGTTTCTCCCATATAGTTTTTGAAAGCATCTTAGTAACTAAGCTTGCTAGCCTCAGCTGACAACTTAGCACGCTAATATTTAAAACGCTAACAATGCATAAAAATGGCCTGTATGACAGCCTTTATCTTCTGCAACACTCTGTGACCAGCAGATTTTACAAGATTTTTTGATCTTATGTTAACAAAGAGTTCAAACTCTGACACTGAAAACTAATTATGGTGTTATGTGTGAATTATTTCACTGTACTGCAGAACAACCTCAACACCCTGATTGCTCACTTATTGTTAAATAGATAAAATGAGAGATAGAAAATATTATTTCCTTTTTCTTTCCAACCTCTGGTGTGAACTTCAGTTGACTTCAAATTTCTTCTAAGCGTTGTCTCTGTCTTCAAGAGAGCATATCTTTCAAATCAACATGGATTCACAATATTGCTGATTTGCTTTTTTTTTTAATTTGAATGAGTGAATCTGAATGAAAAGTAAAAATCAGAATTCATCCAAAGAAAGTATACACTTGAAAGCTGGAGGAAACGGTTTCAGAGTAACAACTTCCGTTTTACAATTTCTCAAGATTAGTGAATTCAAGGAAGACAGAAGCCAGAGAGCACTTCCATCACTGGCCACATGCTCTCAAGTTGGCACAGCAATTACTCACTGTGAAATGAAGAGTATGATTATTCCTTTGCTCCCCTACTCCTTTCACTTGCTTTATCCACAAATATGCACACAGGCATGCGAGAAAGGGTTTTCTCTCTAAAAGTACTGGACCATCTGTGTCCTTGCGTGCTCTGTTTTCCTTTGCTTTATGAGAAAAGAAAGAGAAGTTTTCTTTCAAAGAAGAATCAAAGCCATATGCTGGGGTTGCTTGTGAGCCGATGGCCTTAGATATTTTATACCATAGACTTAGTAATTTAGCAGAAGTTCCACTTATATGGGAGGCATCTCTTTATTGACCTTGGTAGATGCTACACACATTCTTCTTTGAACCACAGCAGGATTTCACTTCATTTAACTCCAAACAAGCACTGACTTTGAATGTCAGTCCCTCTATTATCTCAACTACCAACTTCTTTGCTGCTCAACCTGCTTTTATAAGACACCCCTCCTCATCTTTAAAAAAAAAGCAGAGCATTTTTCTCACTATATTGCACTTTTTCTCCTTCCTCACTGCATTTGCTGCTCTCTCCTCAGGTCTCAGCAGGGACTCACTCCAATCCCGTCTGATTGTTGGGTCAGTAGGGAAGGAATCGTAGGGCATAATGCTACTGAGTGATGGTGGTGACATGTAGCGTGGAGGAAAGAGCACAAAAGCTGCCACTCTGCTTGAAGGAATAATGTTATTGTATGTGCAGTTACCGTTGGGCAGTGAGACAACTTTTAACTGAAGCAAATCACTGCTCATACTGGGTTTCTAAAATGATTATTAATCTATGTAATCCAAAGCGCAGAAACCAAAAGTTACTGTAACTTTAAATCTACTTTAACATTACAAAACAGTACTTTTAAAAACGTCAGAAATACAGTTTGTTCTGTTCTGCAGCTATGCACCTCTATTTGCAACAAACTTAGTTTTCTTGGTATTAACATTTTCAGAAATGTGAGCTAAAGTAGCCCATTTGTTGGATTGGCTCATCTGGTTCTTCTCTGATTTCCCATCCACACTCTTCCTGATGTTGCTGTTCACTGGCATTACAACATCTATTATAACTGCGGTCTTCTATGTCCTTGTCAACCACCACATGCCAGCAATTAACAGATTAACAATACCTAGATTAACAAGGTTGGCGTCAGGTCCGCATAAGGAACCGGGATACACTGATGAAAGGTGGGCTTCTGGAACAAGAAGCAGTGATGGGAATTCTGGCTCTTTTTGGAGAGCCGGCTCTTTCGGCTCCCAACCGGCTCTTCAGGTTGTTTTGTTTCTTTAATTCATTTATTATCAACAACAATATAAAATTATGCACAAAAAAAATGACTAATGTAAAAAAAACATGGATTTATTTATATGTTTACATATAAATAAATACAGTGTCCCCTAGAGACAAAGCACGTACAACCTCCAAAACACATTGCTAGCGTTAACTGAACTTCCAAAACAGAGCTACCTAGATCACTTAAATTACACAATTGAAAACATATATGTATTGTTTGTGTATTTATACACAAGCACTCATATATATTCAAATAATTAAAAAATTTTTTAAAAACTTCATTTACCTGTTATTACCACACACCAAATCCAGTCGTTGGTACTTGCTGGCTTGTGTAGCCACTAGGTAACAAAAGCTCAACACTGCCCCCTAGCATCCTGGAGCACTTCTGTTGTCTTTTGTACGTGCTTCGGAGTCTGTACGTATTTTGTCTCTAGGTGCCGCCGTAAATGTACTTTTATTTATTCACTCCACATAAAATGTAATAAATAAATCATATAATATAAAAACAACTATTCACATTTCAACTTTTAACTATTTAAATTTTCAGCTTTTTCCTTTTAAACAAATTTAAAGTGAAACAACACAAAAACTGCAAACCACAACACAATTAAATATAAATTAAAATATGAAAACAAAAAGAAGATGCACATTCAATCACACCACCACACAGTACTGACCCACACATATAGTTCTTACACACACACTGGACATTCTGGACATTGTTTTCACTTCATCACTTAAATCACTTTAAGCATATTCGCACTGCACAAGACACTAAATAATGTGGATTGCACAACACTGGTCATTATATTCTTCATTTCCAGTTAATACTTGTACAGCTGCTGTTATTCTGTATATATATTTATATTTCTTCATACATTCTTATATATTTCTATACTGTGTATTGTGTTTTTTGTTGTACAGTTATTTTATTTTCAACTTTAATTTATATATTTTATCTTATTCTTTCCCAGTTAAATTTACCCTTCATTCTAATTTGTGTTGTACAGTTATTTCATTTTTAACTTTAATTTTTATATTTTATTTTATTCCTTCCTAGTTAAATTTACCCTTTTTAATTTTCATATTTATTTCCTATCTTATTCATAGCCTTTTCTTTTTTTCTTTAGATCACGAGCAGTTGTCTAAGCATTTCACTGCATATCGTACTGTGTATGACTGTGTACGTGACAAATAAAATTTGAATTTGATTTGATTTGATTTCTCTGTCATATGGACCTGCATGAATAAACTTTCTGAATCCTTTATCATCTGCAACTGAAAATCGTTGTGGATGATTACTATACCTTTCTAATGTGACGCTGTTGTTCCTGGCTCTCTATCTCTCTCTCTACCTCCCGCTCTGTTCCTGTGCTACTCAGCCTGTAACTACCGCCCCTCCCCCCTCTGCCCAGCACAAGGCTTGCATGCAGAGTGAAGCGGAAAAAAAGTGCGAGCGAGAGGGTGAGAGAAAGAAGAAAAAAAAAAGAGCTGGCTCGCGTTGTTCACTTCAAAGAGCCGGCTCTAAGAGCCATTTCGTTCGCAACCGACACATCACTAACATGAAGACATAAGTGGACAAGGGATGATGAGAATCCGGTCTTTAAGTGATGACGTTATGAATCCTGCTTCCGTTGTGTTGGTAAATGTTGTTAAATTAATTTCACGTCATGCTGTGCGCACGTTATTATTTACATGAGATGAATTGCAAAATGGGAGATAGAGGCAAAATACTGTTAATCTGACTATCTACAAGTTTTACACGCTTACATATACACACACAGTTACTGTCCCTCCATTTACAAAGGCAGAGGTGTCACGGTGTGATTATTTTACGTGTAGTTGTTTTTTTCCTGTGTATAATATTCAACATTGCTATCAATACATATTTCAAAAAATGCCTCTCTGTGCAACATGGGTTCAAGCGCAGAGCAGTTTCGACCCGGAAGCAGGATTCGTCACGTCATCACTTAAAGACCGGATTCTCATCATTCCTTGTCCACTTATGTCTTCTCGTTCCAGAATCCCACCTCTTATCAGTGTTTCCCTGTTCCTTACGTGGACCTGACGGATAGCCTAGGGACCCTTACTGGATACAGACGCCCTGGTTTGGAGTCAAACCAACGACTCCTGTTCCCAAAGGCATGTAGTCTGTCGTTTTCAGCATTTCATTCTGACATTCATTCTTTTCGGTTGTCGCACTAGCCTCCCTTCATCTCTGTCTCTCTATATTCACTGCCCATCCATTTCTCCATCATATCTTTAATTGTCTCTCCTGTCAAATTGTATTCAAGTTTTAATTTGTATTAAATGTTTAATTTTGCACCATTTTATGCTATATAAATGTGAACTGCAATAGTCTGTAGTTCTGTATGATAGGATTTTGATTATGAATGTTGTTTATTAAAATGAGCCTATAGGCACCACTCTAATTACCAAGGGTATTGTATCTATGTAATTAGACACACTGAGTTTAGATATGATCAGAGTTGAGGGACCTGATGTTCTTTCTTTCACACCCTGTCAAGCATCTCTTCCTTTCTCAGTGCTGGGCTGACAGTGACTTTGCATTGTCACTTTTATGTTTTCAGGGAAGAAACTGACATTTGTGTACAAATGTTTACCAGCCCTGTTGTGATAATCTTACTTTAAAAATAAAAACCTCATTTTAAACTGTATTTTAGCCCTTGACACAAATTGTATGTGTCTGCTGGGTAGATTTGAGTTATTATCAGGTGGCAGCATGCAAGTTAAGTGACCAACTAACTAGCGTCATGTGTTTAACAGTGTGCAACTACAGTTTAGTGGAAGTATACTTCATATGATGCCAGATGATGAATAGCAATGATATCACTCCTGTCACCTGTATCATGAGGAATTGATCTGTGAAATCCTGAGGATAACCAAACCTAATGATGAGAGCTGGGTCTACATCCCAAAGCCCAAAGAGTCGTCTTCAAGCCCCAAAGCCTTGTCAGTTCAGGAGTGTGAGATGTGGTGTACAGGAGCATACCTGTCATATTCCACATCCACAGGATTCTGTATTGTACAGTTTGCCCCCATGGTCAGACTGTCAATGCTGAGTTTTACTGAAATGCAAAGAGGTGTGTTACAGACTAATAAGACAAATAAAATGTAATGCAATGTGTTGGCAGTCTTGTGGGTTTAGAAGTGAGATGTCTATTAATTGCAAACCTTCTGTAATTTCTCCGTGAGGGCTTGTATTTTGTCCAAGTGAGACTATGATTGTTTAGAGGCATATTGGCTCCCACCAAGCAACCTGTGCAATTCTCTTGCAACCAATTAGTTAAGTGGACATCACCGTAAATATCTGAGAACCAGCTGCTTACCAAAGGATTGTAAAAAAAAAAAAATTAATATTAAAAAAATGCAGTGAAGTCATCTGGCAACCACCTATTTTATGTATAGTCACCACGAGGCTTAATCATATTTTTAGTCTAGTGAGTCAGAATGTAGATACGAATAACACAATTCAAAAATATATGGGCGTGGGAAATAAAAAACAAAGGAAATTTTAGATCTTATCTACTTAGTGGCATATCTCACAGCTGATGTTAAATAGATCAATAAACTGAATGAGTATAGAAGAAGCCAGTATTTTGTTGAGATGAAGAGCCAGCAGCTTTTTCTGGTTGTTTGCATATTGGATAAACTTCTTGTCTTTCACAGGAAATTGATGGGAGAACTGCATGCTAGGCAAACTGCCTGTCAAGGACTAAGCAGTAAACCAAAAAAAAAAAAGTTTTTTTTATTTCAGTTGAAAATTAGAAATTGTGACAGAAACAAACCTCAGAAACAAAACAAAAGACAAGGAGCATGGTTCCAGAAACCCAAGAAAACAGTTCAAAACAAAACAAAACTAGACCAAACCTGAGTCCACAAAAAAGTTTAGGGGTCGGCCTGGAGGTCGACAGCATATGAGCCACATCCAAAACAGTTCAGCCAGCCGTGCAGACAGAAGCGGCGACGCAGACAAAGCAAATCAGGAGGTCAGCCACGTGGAAGGCAGTGGTGGCGACAGAGCAGGTACGGAGGCCGACCGTGAAGCCAGCGACGGCGACAGAACAGGTCCGGAGGCCGGCCACGCGGAAGGCAGCGGCGGCGACAGAGCAGGTTCAGAGGCCGGCAGCGAAGCCAGCGGCCGGCAGCGAAGCCAGCGGCCGGCAGCGAAGCCAGCGGCGGCGACGAACTCATTCAGGAGGCCGCCCTCGACAATAATGACGTCCAGCCTAGGAGCCTGGAGAGCGGCCGACGAAGGCGAGGTGGTACAGGCCGAGATGGATCTGACAGCGGTGTAGCAACCGCGGGACCAGACGGCAGCATGGCAGCTGCGGAATCAGACGCTGCAGGTGACAGTGTGGAAGTTGCAGGTCGTGGAGCATGTGGTGGCTGAACGGGCTCCCCAGAGCTGTCAGCAGACAAGGATGTGCTGGTTGGGTCCTCCAGGACCCCCAGCTGACGAGATGTGATGCTGACGGGCTCCTCAGAATAACCAGCTGACGGGGTGTGATGCTGGTCGGGTTCCCCTGAACCCCCAGCTGACGAAGCTTGGTGCTGCCCGGGCTTTCCAGAATGCCCAGCTGACGAGACTTGATGCTGGCTGGGTTCTCCTGAACCCCCAGCTAAAACAGCAGACAACTGTATAGGCCCCCCGGACCCTCCAGCGAAGACTGGCAGTTCAGGAAAGTGTGAGCCGCGAAGTGCTGGATTGGCTCACTCGAGCTTCCAGTAGGAGCTGATGCATGGCCAGAAGGCATTGCGGCCCCTGGCTGAAGGTGTAGATGAGTGGCTGACTGGATGGGTGACAACACTGGAGCCTGAACTGGTGACAAAGCTAATGACTGAGCTACTAACAGAGCTACTGACTGAGCTATGGACTGCAATAAAGGTTGTAGTGATGCTGGTTGTGATGGTGGCTGAGTGGCTGACAGAACTGAAGACTGAGCTACAGGTAGCGGGGGCTGAAGACTGAGCTACAGGTAGCGGGGGCTGAAGACTGAGCTACAGGTAGCGGGGGCTGAAGACTGAGCTACAGGTAGCGGGGGCTGATTGTGGTGGAGGTGTAATAGGTGGTGGAGTGGTAGACTGAGCTAGCGGCAGGTGGAGTGGTAGACTGAGCTAGCGGCAGGTGGAGTGGTAGACTGAGCTGGTGGCGGCTGGGCAACACAGTGCATTTTTAACAGAAACCTCAGGACCCTTCGTTTCAGCTTTTAGCTCACAACCACTCAACACTAGGATGAACAGTCTTTTGATTTTCAGAGATGCTGTTAGCAGTTTTTGTATTAGCTACTGTTGACCTGAAAGAAGCAAAGGAGGAGTAGTCATTCTTAAACATGGGCATGGGAATAGGCCATGCAACTTCTGAATTAACAGCTCCTAGTTGCCTGACATGAACTTAAGTCTCTGGGATGACACACACGTTGTTTGTTCTCACAGAAGTGTTTAGTTGGGGGCGTTGGGAGCAGTTTTTACATGCTTGACGGGTTCAGAAGCATGACAGTCACCCAGAACATTATGAAGCTTAGAGACACAAAACTCTCTGGTTTCATCGACAGGCTTAGAAAGAACACGTGTGGGACAGTTTATATAGTTCAATGAACTGGGATAATTGTCCTTCAAATAAGCAATCATTTCATTAGCAGTTTTTATTTCAGCAGGAGGCAAAAGAGTAGCCCCACCACTCACCCTAGCCGGCTGTCCAGAAAAAATCCCAGGCTCCCGCTGGAGCTGTGAATGCTGGCGACGCGTGTGCCGCTTCCCTGTTGAAGAGGGATCAAGGTTGGCTGAAGGTGACGTGGAAAAATCTGTCCACTGCGATGATGTGGACAAGCTCTGCCGCGGCTGCTCCTGGGAAATGCTGGGTGAACTGGGGGGAACGATGATGATCCCCAGCATCTTATGAAACGCCTGTGCTGGCATGAGCTGGCTGCTCATAGGTTCATAGTATTCCTCCTGGTGCCGCCTGGAGCGCTTTCCTCGGGTCTGAGATGCAGGCGTCAACAGTGGGGAGGAAACGGATGAGTGGGTAGAGGGGTAGGTGGCAAATGAGGAACGGCAGCATGGAGGCCCTCCAAGCGCTAGCCAAGTCCCATCAAAAGGTTAGCAACGCTCCCTCACCGAGTCTGCTGGATCCATTACTGGTCGTGTCGTTCTGTCAGGGCTCTGTACGCGGGCAGGCGGAGATGAGGATCCAAATGCAGGACTCGGAGACTGAATTGTAACTGAAAACCTCAGCTTTATTGCTGGCACGAAACAAAAACAGAAACCAAACCGTGAAAACACAAACTGGAACACACAGGCAATTCTGAGGGTACGACGCGACACTGACACAAAGAAACACGGGGCTTAAATAAACTGAGTAAGTCATCAAGGAATAGAAAACAGGAGGGAGACACAACTGGGAGAGATTAGGGCTAACGAGACAGGGGGAGCGAAGCTAGACACACAGACATAAGGCATGGACCTTCACAATAAAACAGGAAATAACAACACAAAGACGCAGACTAAAGTCCGGACTACACCTGCAGGAAAAAACGAGGACACCAAAGCAAAACCTAAGAACAACCCCTTAACCAGAATAAACTGAAACATAGAATTCTAATAATAATCAAGAAAGGAAAAGAATCAGAATACAATACAAAATAAAAAATCAAACCACAACATGAGAACTCAAAACACTGGGTCAAACTGACCCAGAACCGTGACAGTGTCCATAAAATCGAAAATGTAAAGAAATCCAAAAGGTGGCTACTAAACAGACTTAAACTGAGGCCAACTTAGCATAAATATAAATAAGTTTAACTTAATGTGACTGACCTAACCTACAAACAAAGGTATAAAAAAGTCTAATTTTGTGTTTATGTCGTGTTATTATTTAAATATACTTGTATGAAAAATTACTAACTAAATTGTCAAAGGAGCTTGCAAAGAAAAGCGTCTGGACTTCTTTAAGTTGCTTGAAGACGTTTCACCTCTCATCCGAGAAGCTTCTTCAGTTCTAAGGTCAAATGGTGGAGAGTGTATTTCAGACCCAGCAACATGCTCAGACAGAAACTGGTTCACCCGAAAGACAAAACGCCAAAACACAAACTTAACAATGTGGTGTATGCTGTACAGTGCAGCGAGGAATGCTCAGACCTCTACATTGGAGAGACCAAGCAGCCACTTCACAAGCGCATGGCACAACACAGAAGAGCCACCTCCACAGGACAAGACTCAGCAGTCCATCTGCATCTTAAGGATAAAGGACACTCTTTCGAGGATGCCAATGTTCACATTTTGGACAGAGAGGACAGATGGTTTGAAAGAGGAGTGAAAGAAGCCATCTATGTCCACTGTGAGCGACCATCTTTGAACAGAGGCGGGGCTTACGACACCAACTCTCTGCCATCTATAATCCAGTTTTGAAATCCCTTCCCAGACGCCTTAACGCCCACTCACATCCTGGGCCATCTGACCTCAGGAATTCGGATGAAAAGGTGGGGCCAGGTTTCACAATGAACACACCCGAAACTCTGGCTGATTGGGACCCACGCCCAGTTTCCCACCTTGGCTCAGGCGATTAGAGGATCATCAGGGGGTCCTTTTGTCCCTCTGTGGGGGGAAACTCCCACTAGGTTTATATCTGGGACTCTCCACCATTTGACCTTAGAACTGAAGAAGCTTCTCGGATGAGAGGTGAAACGTCTTCAAGTAACTTAAAGAAGTCCAGACGCTTTT
Organism: Astatotilapia calliptera; assembly: GCF_964374335.1. Lineage (NCBI taxonomy): Eukaryota > Metazoa > Chordata > Actinopteri > Cichliformes > Cichlidae > Astatotilapia > Astatotilapia calliptera. Next base: position 3,201,781 of record NC_137422.1, on the reverse strand, counting down.
CAGACCGGTGCAACGTCCACATCACTGCAGCCGCGGCCCCAATCCGTCTGTCGATCTCCGGCTCCCTTCTCCCATCACTCACGAACAAGACCCCGAGATACGTAAACTCCACTTGGGGCAGGGTTTCGTCTCTGACCCAAGTGGGCACTCCACCCTTTTCCGGGTGAGGACCATGGACTGAGATTTGGAGGGGCTGATTCTCATTCCCACCGTTTCACACTCGGCTGCGAAACGTTCCAGTGCGAGCTGGAGGCCATCACCTGATGAAGCCAACAGAACCACATCATCTGCAAAAAGCAGAGATGAGATTCTCAGGCCACCAAAGTGAAAGCCCTCCGCCACTTGGCTACACCTAGAAATTCTGTCCATAAAAATTATGAACAGAATCGGGAACAGAACCCATCACCCACCGGGAACGAGTCCGACTTATTGCCGGCAATGCGAACCAAGCTCTTGCAATGGTTGTATAGGGATCGAATGGCCCGTAGCAATGGGCCAGACACCCCATACTCCCGCAACACCTCCCACAGGACACCACGAGGGACACGGTCGAATGCCTTCTCCGAGTCCACAAAACGCATGTAGACTGGTTGGGCAAACTCCCATGCACCCTCAAGTATCCTGGAGAGGATAAAGAGCTGGTCCAGTGTTCCACGACCAGGACGAAAACCGCATTGTTCCTCCTGTACCCGAGGTTCGACTAACGGACGGACTCTCCTCTCCAGCACCCTGGCATAGACTTTCCCAGGGAGGCTGAGGAGTGTAATTCCCCTGTAGTTGGCACACACCCTCCGGTCCCCTTCCTTGGGGCCAACCACCCCGGTCTCCCAGTCCAGGGGTACTGCCCCTGATCTCCATGCAACATTGTAGAGACGTGTCAACCAAGATAGCCCTACAAAAAGCAGAGCCTTCATGAACTCGGGGGGGGGGGCCCTCATCCTCCTCCTCATCCTCTATGCTATAGGAATTTCTGTTGGAATTAGTGAAGGCTTGCAAAATGTTTTTTTCTGTGTTTTACTCTGTTTCTGACAGGACGACAGGCAGCACCACTGCACGTTATAGCTGTATAGCCCTAGGGACAGCTGAGATACTGTGAACTTATACTAAGACAAGCTCCCAGGCCTCTGGTAAACGTGAAGAACAAACAAAGACCTCCTGCGTTGCAAGTGGTGTTATATACATGCTATACATGGACAAATAGACCTAAACATGTTTTATTTAGGTCTATATGTAGGTCTTTAATCCTTCAGGCAAGAAGAAATGCAGAAAGGCAAATTAGATGGCTATAAAATAATACAATAGTGGATTTTTTTCATCTCTGCTTTCCTTTCTGCTGTTTAACATGCTTTAAGTAACGACCACTATTGCTGTAGTTTTTTTTGTCTGTAGCAGCATTGGTCTATCTGAGAAGCATAGAACACGAAGTGAAAAACACAGATGAGCTGCTGAATGTGAATGTGGATTTCTTCTGTGCTGATTAAAGCAACAGGATGTAGATTAATAACAATTATACTGATGAACTTGTGTGTGCATACATGTGGTGGGTGTGACTCAATGTGCAATGTACCACTAAATACCCGAGACTGACAGGGCCGTACAGTTTAAAGCTCAAGATTTCCTCTTTTTACATTACTTTTAAAAGATAGTGTGTGTGTGTGTGTGTGTGTGTGTGTGTGTGTGTGTGTGTGTGTGTGTGTGTGTGTGTGTGTGTGGTAACTTCTGCCCTTCTAGTACTTCAGTCCTTGCTTAGCTTTTAACTGAATCCACTCTATCCATATATTGGGCCATTATCAGTCTGCTTCAGGCTCAGGCCCACTGTTTAACAAACTGTAGTCCAGTCACATCGTTTAAAGTAGTTTTAACAGCAGTTTTATTTATTACTGTGGTTCCAGCCCCCAGATTGACACATGTGCTCATGCAGTCAGTTCTTTCTGCATCTGAAGCTAATTTGTCTTTTTAGCAAACCTGCAACCATTTCTTTCCAAAAGTCTCGTTGGTTTCTTTGACCACTTTGATCTTCTCTGTGAATGCCAGCTACGATTTCTTAGAGACATTAAAAAGAGTCTGATGGAAGAATCTGTTATTCAAGTTTTAAGACCACTACAAAGCTGCTTAGATGAGTCCATGGTTGCTTTGTTACAAAGTTTGGGTCAAAGTATTTATAAACCACAGTGCCGCAATCACGCCTCGCCGCCTTACAGTCTGTGCTCTCTCTGCTGTTGTGTTATGTGTCAGGCTGTGTGCTGGAAAGCTAAAGCCAGCTGCATGTGTACAGCAACCGTGTGTGAAAAGCGGTCAATATAGAGAAGCTGTAAAGCATGTACATGCAAACAGCGTCGGGTCTGCCGTGATATGTTTACAATGGGACTTCTGCTCCTGAATCTCTGTGCACAGCGTCTGCAGACCGGAAGTCACTTCATCTTTACGCAGGACTGTAAGCTGTCATCTGTGAGGCGTGAGCGTTTTTTGTTTTTATCATAGTTCATGGTGGAGAATAGCTGCTCACATATGTATGTGGACCTGAATGTCGACAATCCACAAATTGGGCATGCTGGTAGGCCGCTCTCGTCAGAAGTAAATGTAAATAAATCTGCCCAGGCATCATTAAATGTTCTATTTTCTTCAGATATTTTTCTTTTCTTAAATTTCTCCATACTTGGCCTACCTGGGATTGAAAGTCTCGATAAATGTGTGGCGTTTGGAGGGGGGGTATACCGGCTTCCGCGAGTGTGACTCTTATTTTGAGCGACAAAAAATAACAAAATATCATTTTATTTTTATATTTAAAGATCATGATAATCTTCCAGAACTTTTAGAACTACAAGTTAAAAAAGAACTAACACAAATAAAATACACTTCAGCTAAAAACTTACAATTTATTTTCCCAAATCATGGAGCCGCAGTATAAAGACTAAAAAGCTCCGGAGCCGCATGTTGCCGACCCCTGGTCTGACCCAACCCTAATCCTTACTGTAGAAATGCAAAGCAGCCTCTTTAGAACCTTTAACCTGGGATGTCCTTGTGTTCATGCTCTTTTTTAACATGTTGGGGTGGCTGTAGCTTAGGAGGTAGAGCAGATCATCTACATCTTCTTCTTCCTGTTAAAAGGGAGTTTTTCCTTCCCGCTGTCACCAAAGTGCTTGCTCATAGGGGGTCATATGATTGTTGGGTTTTTCTCTGTATGTATTATTGTACGATCTACTATGCAATATAAAGCGCATTGAGGCGACTGTTGTTGTGATTTGGCGCTATATAAATAAAATTGAATTGAATTGAATGTCAATGCTTGGAGTAATGCTGCATTGTCAAGCTGAAAAAGCAAGGAAAAGTGGGATTTGCAGGGACTTCTAAATCAGTTTGTGAAAAAAAAGAGCCCAGTGTGTTTCACTGTAACATAAGATAATCAGTCTTCAAGTCTCATTCACCCATTCATACAAGCGCTTGTTTTTCTGTGTTTAAGTGCTTTCAACCTAACATTCACACTCCGATGGATGCATCAGAGAACAACTTGGGGTTAGTATCCTGCCCAAGGACATCCGGCGTGCAGACTGGGATTACACCACCAACCTTCGGATTAGCAGATGACGTGTGCCTGAGCTACAGCCACCCCCAACAAACAAAGGCTGGCTATCTTACAAAATTTAAATGCACACATTTAAACTGAATACTAATGCTAACCTTGTTTTTACTACTACTCTTACTTTACTAATATCTCAGTGGAAACAAAATTATGAACCTCAATCTTTTTTAGCTGGAAATAATTCAGCCTCACTTTTTTGATTGATTAATGAACTAATTAATTCAAAGCCATCTTGCTCTCTTAGATACTTTTGTTTCAGTTTTTGTGATTTTTATCTGTGAAAAGCGCTATATAAATAAATTTTACTTACTTACTTAATTACTTTTTTATTTATTCAGAATTTTTCCTGCTCTTGCCATAGCAGTGCTTCTGGCTTATATTGTCATCTTACGTCTACTCTCTGCACTTTTCATGCTGATTTCTTTTTGATGACTGATGTTTATTTCACGATTCCCACATTGGCATTGAACTCTGCTGTTGCTCCCTTTCCTATTCTGGCCCACTTGTCAACCAATCAGCAGTCATCAGACACATCTGTCATCTACTTCCAGCAATGCACAGTTAGGATTTTGTAGGACTGCACAGAAGTAGTCCTCCAAATGATTTTACTGTAGACCAAGAGAAACACTGGTCTACACTAGGCCCGGGGCCCAGAATTGGCCCGGGATTGACTCTAATGGGTTTGGAAAATTTGAAGGAGGGCCAAAGATATTTAACAGCTTTTTCTGCTAATAAAGACCTCCCTCGTGGCCATTCACACTACACCGCAGTAATTGAGTAAAACACTATCAGATAACAGAAATGTTCCTGTTTTCAAATTTACATCCGAAAAGTCTTGCTGAAAAATGTTTTCATTTTTTTTATTTACTACAGCAGCATTTCAGTGTCTGCTGTAGACTGGCTGCACAGTCACAATGTCATGTGTCATGTACTTTTTGTGGTAGTCACAAGCCCAGATAATCGAGAGCCAATATAAAATCAAATAGAGTGACCCTCTGGTAAAGGGCGCGGATAAAACTAACAAAAAAACCCAAAAGTGTTTTATTTGTAGATGTCTAAGGATTATCATGGTTTTTTGAAACTTTTGTTTTTTTTGTTTGTTTGTTTTTAACCATGCAGCCTGTAAGTACTGCTGACTTAGTCGTCTTATTAGTTTATCCAGCAGTGGAGGGTTAAACAAAGCTTCTTATAGACAAAAACCCAACAATCATATGACCCCCTATGAGCAAGCACTTTGGCGACAGTGGGAAGGAAAAACTCCCTTTTAACAGGAAGAAACCTCCAGCAGAACCAGGCTCAGGGAGGGGCGGGGCCATCTGCTGCGACCGGTTGGGGTGAGAGAAGGAAGACAGGATAAAAGGCTGAGGAAGAGAGACAGAGGTTAATAACAGATATGATTCAATGCAGAGAGGTCTATTAACACATAGTGAGTGAAGAAGAAACACTCAAAGCATCATGGGAATCCCTCAGCAGCCTATGCCTATTGCAGCATAACTAAGGGAGGATTTGGCATTTAGTTTTTCCCAGTTTAGTTCTGGTTAGTTTCGCCTCAGTGTGCGTCTGCCTTTTGTTTTGTACCTTTTCCCAGCCACAAATAAACAGCTTGCCTTTTGTTAAATTATAGTTTGTTCCAAGTGTGTACATTTGTGTCTTCTTCCCCCCTCCACACGGTCTGCCAGTGCAAACCGTGACATGATTATAAAGGTTAGTTTCTGTCATTTTAAAATGTTTGCAACTCAAACTTCATGGTTATGACCATTGCCAAGGGAAAGCAGCTACAAATCTCTATATTCGAGACTGTAATAGACTAAGTCTGTTTGACTCCAGCTGTCTGTCATGTGCAGTTAGGTAGAAGGTTCAAATAGCAAAAAGGCTTCCAGCACAAGCAGTTGACTTCAGGCTATTGGAGTGTAAATGAGTTTCCTAAAGCTCAGGTTGTCTGTGAGAAATACTGTATTCTTGTTTCATGTTTGGCCTCTGTGTCAGTTGCACAGGAAAATGTTCTCTACTGGCTTATTTACAGTGTGTGGTTAGTGTAAGTAGCACTGGCATCATCACAGCAGCAGCTGATGTTATTGTTTTTACACTAATTTAAAGTACGTGCAGTAGGTGAAACTCAGATGGTTGGTTTTCAGTGTGTGTTTAATATTTGTCTGAGCTGGTAGGATGCCACTCTTTCTCTCACAGCAAAGGTAAGTCACCCAGCTGATGAGTGCAACCATCCGCCATCATGACTGACACCTTCCCTGTCACCTTTTCATGGCCTACTGGTCAACCGCAAAGATAACAATGAAGACATCCTAAGCTCCCCCTGCCCTTCAAATACTGCAGACACTAAAATAAAGGAATGTGTGCCCTTGATTGACAGTGAAAGAAAGCCTCTGCTAAATTTAATTCAAAGAGCAATTAAAACTGTTTGCAGAAAGTGTATTTAATGCATTTCATCTGCTCTAATGGCTCCGAGCACTAACTCCATGCTTTAGTTTCACAGGTGATCAGCATACCCCTAATCTATTTATGTCACAGACATTTCAGCCGCAGAGAACATTGCTCTTTGGGCTTCCTCTCGCCCTGTTTTTCTTGCTTTTTCAGATGAATATTCAAGTCATGCAAATCAAAGCAAATTAATGTGTTCATTACCGAACTCTGCATGTTCTCTCAGGTACTTAAAAACTCCAAGAAAGTCTTTGTGATAGAAAGCATTGTTCAGAGATGACGAGAAAAGGCTTTTTGACAATTGTTATACCCAGCAAGAAATGTAATATTTTGAGAAAAGAAAATATAATGCAGAGTTTCTTAAATTGTATGTTGTTTCAGGAGACATTCAGGATGTTCTGCATTGGGTTTGCAGAACATTTGGTGACGTTACACTGCACATTAACAGAACATTCTTAGTAAAGGACATTGCCTTGTAATGTCCCAGGAATACAGCCTGTTGGTCACCATACTGTATCCTTAGTTACAGTATCTTTGGCTCATTTAACTTTCTTCACAATACATTCTTGTGTCATCTAAAATATCATACAGACAACTGAACTGCCGAAACTATTATGCACAGTCCTCAAAATAACCCCTTCTGTGTGTGTGTGTGTGTGTGTGTGTGTGTGTGTGTGTGTGTGTGTGTGTGTGTGTGTGTGTGTGCGTGTGTGTGCACGCGCGCTTGTGTAAATAAATAAAAGAAAAAAGAAATGCTCCCTCTCCTTCTCTCCACCTCAGGTCACGCATTCACTTTCAAAAGAGCAGCCAGAGGAAGAGAAGGCATTTAAAGCCAGCAAGTGAATTTTAGTCCCCACAGAAGTTCTTCCATGTGATTGGGTTGTACAATAGAAACCTGATAGATGTGGCTGTGTGCGTGAGGCAGAATCGAGTTAATGAGGTTTATCTGTAGAAGTCGCTGGAATGATGTAATCTCCTGAAAACTGTCAATCATCCCCAAAGTTGGGCCAAACTTTGGGACTGCATCAGACACTACGTTCGGTGGAATAATGACTGGCTAGTCACATAAATCTAAATATAACTTGTGTTTAGTGTCAGGTTTAGTTTTTTAACATGCAGTTTAGCTTCAGCCATGACATAATGATCGCCATGGAGATGTTTGAGGCAACATGTTTTCCAGCATGTCTGATCTGTTGGTGTTGTCGTTGAAAAATAATTGGCTATAAATTAATTATCATGGAAATCAGTTGATAATTATCAAGAGATTATTTGTGTCCTCAGTTGCCTTTTTTAAAAACACAGAATTAGGATTCATGTTGGAGACTGGAAGTTAAACCCTGCATGAGAGGACTGTGTCTCATTAATGTATTTCCTCCGATAATCGTACTGTTTGTGTGCTTATGTGTGTGCTTGTGGCCTGTTATGATTAATAATTTGCACAGGTTTGGTTAAAATCAGAAGCTCCGTAGCAATTCTTTCTTTTATTTCTCAGTTTCAGCCAGTGTTGCTTTCCCTATCATAATTGAACACTGAGTAACCACCACAGTTGAGACTTTTCTTTGTTTTTTGATTTACTTATGAGGTGATAGTCTTGTTGGATCAGCCAGCCTAGCCTAGGTTACAGGTAACAGACTGCTAAATTGACATTTTTCTGTAAAATCTGGACTCCAAATCTTGTTTTAATCGATTCAGTGTCATTCGTCCTGTGAATAAGTAAACAGAGGTTTTAGGAATCTTTAAGGATTTGAAGGGTGTTGCTGTTTCCCTTAAGATCTCCTTCACCTCGTATAGGTTTGCACTTTTTGCTTTTGGTGTGATCATTGCACCTATTTTGCCCACAAAAGGAATGAATTGTAACAAGAGTTTGACATTTCCTCCATTTGCAGGTTGTTGGTCTTGCCATTTTTGAAAGTGGTCTTGAGAAAAACATCTCCAGGTTTTCTGAAGGTCGTTTAAAGTTTTTTGATTGGAAGCTCCTCTCTGTTTTCTCAGTCCACTCCTTGGTTTCCTTCTAATTTTTAGAGCAATTTAAAAAAAAATGCCACTTCAAACTGACCTATGAATCATTCAAGCTTAAAATGGCAACTCTAGAAATGAATCAATGCTTTGTTGACATATAACAGAAGCCAACAAAGGACCGATTTCAAATTCTATTCTTTTGCGCCGCAGCAACCTGTCAACACCAAAGATAGCTCAGTCTGAAAGGTACAAATTAGTGTTTTTTTCAACAAAAAGGTGATTTCCAAAGAGCAGATAGATGAAAACTTGACGCCTCAGTACAGTGAGTACTTAAAATGGTTTTGCAACCCTTTCCAAATTGGTAAAAGTCAAACGTTTGCTTCTCAGGAGGTTCTTCAGATTGTGTTTGTGTTGCTTTCTGACATTTTTGAGCCAACTTCTCTCTGGCACGTTTTCAGGTGTGTTGCGAAATCAGTTTTACCCCGGTTCTTTTTATTCCTCGAGCATCCAGAGATGGCACCAGACTCAGTAGTCATTTTCACAAAACCTTTATTCATCTTTACTCATCTTTACTGGCCATGGTAAAACCTTCCCCATACTTCAGAAACAAAAACAAAAAACAAAACAAAACAAAAACAAAAATCTGCTAGTTTCACTCATTTAAACTCTGGCTGCAGGATTCTGTTCACCCCTGCTATCATGTTCCCCAAAATAATACTAATTCAGTCGTCTATGTATCAGTTCTCAACCCACTCAATAAACCAGACAGGATGATGGTAACAGTGTTACCTACTTAAAATTGTGTTTGATCTTAATTACGTGTGTGTGTGTCTGTGTGTTAGTCGGGTTAATACATTTTCTGTTTTTATGTATCCTTTTATGTACACTCCCCCTTTTTTCTGAAACAAAACTCCGTTCACTCCAAATTTTGTTTCAGAAACATCTAAATGAAAAACTCTGTCATAGTCAGGCACAGCTAAACCCCAAATGCTTGCAGGTTACCATAGGCAACCGCGCTGAGTGTTGTCAACCCCTTCTACAAATACCCTCTTTTAATGTGTAACACTTTGTGTATGATTTTTTGTTATCTCTGGTGCATATTATCTGCATGTGTGGTGTCACCTTTCCATTTTGCTAACAGTACACTTGCATACCTCAGTGCTTGTCTTCCTCCCCCTTTTGTGGTGGTCTGGACACTGTGTCAATCCTCCACTTCCAGGCAGTCGTTTGTCTCCCCGGATTCCTTAACCCAATTTGATTCCCCACACTAAAACAGCAGCCTCAGCCCTCCACTTCTCCTTTCTCTCCGTTCTTCTCTCCCACTTTTCAGTCCAATGGCAGTCAGTTTTCTTCAGCTTTGTCCCGTGTCTCTCTTTGTCCCACTGTCTCTTTCATTGCCATCTCACTCCAAACATGGCAAGTGTCAAACTCAGACAGTCTTCTCAAAAGTCCTTCACACACAGTGAGGTTGCAGCTTGCTGGAAACGCATCTCCATCCATCCAATCTAGATGGTGGTTCTTCTCTTTCTGATGCCGTTTGCCCACAGCGCTGCTGGACCTCTCTGCTCAGGACTCTGGTATTGTCTCTTGGACTCCTGTCCACTGTTGATGTTCATACTCGTGCTTCTGAAACTGCACTCTGTGTCTTCAGGGAGAGATCAGCTTCCTTGGAGCTTGCTTGTTCAGGATGAGGACGGGAAGCTGCAAAACCATTCAGCCAAAAATTCTGGCTGGGTGTTTCTATTTTTTTCTAATGATTTTAACCTATAATTTTCTTCCGACTGCTGCCCGTGGAGAATTGATCCAGGTCCGTTCCCCACCTGTAATCGACAGACTGAGAGACTTTCATTATTCACTGTGACTGCATATATTTTCATCACTAACCCTAAAGCAACACATCTCCACTCATTTTGTTTTAAACTCTGACTTTAAACCCCAAAAATAAAATTTTTATTTGTTCTTAACCGCAAACACAAAAATCTTCTTGATGTTGTTGTTAATTATTTTCATCCACAGCACTCCAAATTATGTTTTCTTTTGTGTCCAGCAGGGGAAGAAGGTGACCTCTACTATCACTGCTTCCCCCAGTTGGAGACAATTTCCCACTCATACTTCCACACTTTTTATTTTCTTTGTTTTCATGATTTTCTTTCTCTCTTTTTTTACCCCATTGTTGTATACCCACACATTAACCTGTTAACTCACTCCTCCAACCTCATTTTCCTATCACCCCAACAGCTCTCATACAGTCAGCAATCAAATTCTCCATTCATCCTTGAGTACTTGATCACCTTTAAATGTCACTATTAGTTTTATCAATTTATTTATCATTACTTTAACACTAATCCACTTTTTAATTTGCTTTATTTACTTTAGTTCATTTTTTCCTATTTGATCACTAGGATTGCTTACCTTTTAATCATGTGAGCTAGCTCTCTGTTCGCCTCGTTTCACGATCTCAGCTCTGCCAATTCCTCTCTGGGCCTCGAGCAAATCCCGGGTTTCACGGCACCAAAACTGTTGCGAAATCAGTTTTACCCCGGTTCTTTTTATTCCTCGAGCATCCAGAGATGGCACCGGACTCAGTAGTCATTTTCACAAAACCTTTATTCATCTTTACTCATCTTTACTCATCTTCATTTATCTTTACTCTTCTTCATTTATCCTCATTTAAGCATGCATCTTCTAGAAGGGAAGACTTGCCAGGCCGGTGTGTCCCTCTGCAAATCTTCACTCCTTTGTCTGTGAAACACAGTTTTATAGAAGTGACCCCATCATAAAACCCCCCACGGTGTGCTGCAAACTCTGTGTCTGTGTCTATGTGCACGAGCACATGAATGCCTACATGTGCGCGTTCCCATGTGTCTGTGAGTGCTCGTGAGTGACTGTGTACGCATACCTGTGTGTATGTGTGTGCACATGAGTGAGTGTGCATGTGGACATGTGTGTGCACATGAGTGAGTGTGCATGTGGACATGTGTGTGCACATGAGTGAGTGTGCATGTGGATGTGTGCGCGTGACAGTTAAAACACTGTGGGTTTAGGTGACTCCCTAGGTCATAAAACCCATCTCCCTTCCAGACCACAGTTATCCAGTCACAAATGTTGAGACCCCCACCCAAACATTCTCTGGGGAATTTCCACTCAGCATTAACTCCTCTCTGTTTTACTTTCACAGTTCAAGTGGGGGAGGGGTCTCCTACAATCTACTCCTAAGTTCACGACACAGTGAGGCCTTTATTATATTGAGGGCAGTGTCAGTATCTCTACAATAGCTCTACATTCTATGTTAACACATTTCTAAACTCTAAAATCAGCTAAACATTCCTACAGGTGATTTCTTTATTCAGCAGGACTGCCAGAAATCAGGCCTGGATGTGGCTAGTGGAACTCGGGTTTCCAAAAAATGAAATGAAATAAAAATGTAATGAGGGGGAAATTACTTTTTCACATAAGGACAGGTAGGTTTGACATTTTTCCTTTAAAAAATGCAGTTTTTGGTTATTCAGGTTATCGTTCTTTAATAATAAAATTGTTTGATGACCTGAAATATAGAAGTTTGATTTAAAAGTATGGAAAAGTTTAAGAAATCATAAAGGGGGCAAACACAACACTGTATATAAACTGTCGGCAACAAGTGCAGCACAGATTGGTTCCCATGAAATTAAAGCCGTGTCACATACAATCTAATGATCAAAAATGCTCTAAACATCTGTTGTGACTTGTCTTTTGTGTCTTTATTGTAGTACAATTTTATTCACACAGTATTCAATTCAATTCAATTTTATTTATATAATCACAAATCACAACAAATGTTGCCTCAAGGCGCTTTATATTGTACAGTAGATCGCACAATAATAGATACAGAGAAAAACCCAACAGTCATATGACCCCCCTATAAGCAAGCACTTTGGTGACAGTGGGAAGGAAAAACTCCCTTTTTCCTGTCAGTACTCTTGCTGCAGCATTTTGGATTAGCTGAAGGCTTTTCAGTGAGTTTTTTGGACATCCTGATAATAATGAATTACAGTAGTCCAGCCTGGAAGTAATAAATGCATGAACTAGTTTTTCAGCGTCACTCTGAGACAGGATATTTCTAACTTTAGAGATGTTGCGCAAATGGAAGAAAGCAGTCTTACATATTTGTTTAATATGTGCGTTGAACGACATGTCCTGGTCAAAAATGACTCCAAGGTTCCTCACAGCGTTACTGGAGGCCAAGGTAATGCCATCCAGAGTAAGAATCTGCTTAGATACCATATTTCTAAGATTTTCAGGGCCGAGTACAATAACCTCAGTTTGATCTGAATTAAGAAGCAGAAAGTTAGCGGCCATCCAGGTCTTTATGTCTTTAAGATATTCCTGCAGTTTAACTCATTGGTGTGTGTTATCTGGCTTCATGGACAGATAGAGCTGGGTGTCATCTGCATAGCAGTGTAAATGTATGCTATGCCTTCTAATGATGCTGCCTAAGGGAAGCATGTATAATGTAAACAGAATTGGTCCTAGCACTGAACCCTGTGGAACTCCATAATTAACCTCAGTGTGTGAAGAGGACTCTCCATTTACATGCACAAACTGGAGTCTATTAGATAGATATGATACAAACCACTGCAGTGCAGTACCTGTAATACCTACAGCATGTTCTAATCGCTCTAATAGGATATTATGGTCGACAGTATCGAACGCTGCACTGAGGTCTAGCAGGACAAGCACAGAGATGAGTCCACTGTCAGAGGCCATAAGAAGATCATTTGTAACCTTCACTAAAGCTGTTTCTGTGCTGTGATGAGCTTTGAAACCTGACTGAAACTCTTCAAATAAGCCATTCCTCTGCAGATGATCTGTTAGCTGTTTGACAACTACTCTTTCAAGGATGTTTGATATGAAAGGAAGGTTGGAGATTGGCCTATAATTAGCTAAGACTGCTGGGTCCAGAGATGCTTTTTGAGTAAAGGTTTAACTACAGCCACCTTGAAGGCCTGTGGTACATAGCCGATTATTAGAGATAGGTTGATCATATTTAAGGTCGAAGAATTAATTAATGGCAGGACTTCTTTGAGCAGTTTTGTAGGAATGGGGTCTAAAAGACACGTTGATGGTTTGGAGGAAGTAATTATTGAAGTTAACTCAGAAAGATCAATTGGAGAAAAAGAGTCTAACTTAACATCAATGGTACTAAGAGTAGCTGTAGATAATATTACATCTGTGGGATGGTTATTGGTAATTTTTTCTCTAATGATAAAAATTTTATTTGTGAAGAAGTTCATGAAGTCATTACTAGTTAACGTTAAAGGGTGTCAGCTGGTGATCAGCTGATCACGGGGCCGGGTTTAAAAGAGACGCCACCCACCTGTTCGCCGCTCAGACATCGTTCTCTTCATGTCAGGAGCTCCGAAACTTTGCCGACGTCAGTCTCCGCCTGATTCAGCAACTGTGAGTGTTTTTCCCTTCAATTCTTTTTCTCATCTCGGCTCCGCTCGCTCTCCGTCTGTAACGCCAGTTCCGAAGCCACGCTTCGTGCACTGATCGTTACTAGAATAACTGCGTGTCTGTTCCAACCCACCGCTAGCCTTCGCCGCGTTTGGATCTAGCCAGCATGCCACACGGGCACGCCGAATTACTGTGTGTAATTCGCCCGATCATGACAGGATGTCTGAGCCACATATAGACCCAGCGGAATTCGAACGGCTGAAAGCCGAAGTACTATATCTTCGCAGTGTGGTGGATCGGATGAGCACAAAAATGGAGTCTCTCACCGAAACTGTCCTCCAACTTTCCACTTCCGTCACCTCACTGCAACGTCAGCCAGCACCGGTGAGCGCGGAGCCCCGGATCGGACTACCAGATAAGTGGAATGGAGTTGATGGCCAGCCTGATGGTTTGCTCGCCACTTTAGACATGCTGTTTGAATGTCAGCCCACTAAATACGCCACCGCCCGTGCAAAAGTTGCAATGTTAACCTCTCTCTTGTCTGGCCAGGCTCAGGAATGGGCCGCGGCTCTCTACAACAAGGATGTCAAACTCAAATACACAGTGGGCCAAAATTCAAAACTTAAACAAGGTTGCGGGCTTACATTAATATTTATTGAAAAAAAAAATCTTCCTCCAGATTTAAGAATGAATCTCTTCTTATGGACTCAAACAAGTTTTGTTGAAAAACTGAATATGGAACAAGCAAAGCTTAATACTAAACAATATATATATATTAGCTGTATAATACCAGTAGGCCAGCTCTAATAGTAATTTGGTGTGGCTTCGCGGGCCAAATGTAATTAGGCCCGCGGGCCAGAGTTTGACACCTATGCTCTACAACAATAAATCTGCAGCTTGCAATGACTATGCCCTGTTTGTGGAGGAATTAAAAAAGACGTTTGTTCCCCCGAGCAGTGAAGTGGAGTCACAGCTGCTTCATTTACGCCAGGGCAGTCGACCCGTCTGTCACTTTGCCTCCCAATTCCATACCCTGGCCGCTAAGCTAAAGTGGGGAGACGCTTCTCTACGCTCCATTTTTCTGGAGGGACTGGCTGATTACATCCGAGATGAGATGACCGGCTGTGAGGCCCCAAAAACTCTGGATGAGGCCGTGGACCAACGAGTGATGTCGCGGCCTCGCCACACCCCTCGGGCCTTCAAACCCTTCCAGCCTCAGAGGGCCACGTCTTCCCAGCCTCCTCCCCCCTCTGAAGGAGCCGCTGCTAGCCCAAGCAGTACATCCAGCGAGGAGCCCATGCAGCTGGGTAGACTCTCCAAAGAAGAGAGAGAGAGAGATGCTGGCATGAGGGTCTCTGCGCCTACTGTGGATCAGCTCGACACCGTCGTCCCCAGTGCCCGCTACGTCCGGGAAACGATGACGCCAGGTAGACTGCCGGGGAGTCCCACCTGGCCCTTCACACTCCTCTGACCCCTCTCGTTTTCTGTTACCAGTAATATTTCACCTGAAACACCAACAGTTCTCATCTGAAGCCCTCCTGGACACCGGAGCCGCTGAGAACTTCATCGACCAAAAACTAGCCTCTCGACTTTGCATTCCGTTAACTTCCGTTGATCGATTTCTCCCGGTGACCTCAGTAGATGGGCGACCCCTCCAACCCTACCCGATCCTGTTCCAGACCCAGCCGGTTCGCATGTCTATTGGGGATCATCAGGAGGAGGTCCGGTTTCTAGTAGTCTCGGCTACTTCCTCTCCTCTCATCCTTGGATACCCCTGGTTCCGTCAACATGACCCCCACATCTCCTGGTCTTCCTGCCAGATCCTGGATTGGGGTCCCCAGTGTCCACGCCGCTGCCTTCTCTCTCGGACCCAAAAGAACTCAAAGTCAGAAGAGGCCTCAACCCCGGAGCCCATTGATCTGGATAAGATCCCTCCGGCTTACCACAACCTATCTGAGGTCTTCAGTAAGAGGCGAGCCTCTACTCTACCTCCTCATCGCTCCTACGACATAGCCATTGAGCTCCTCCCGGGAGCGGTCCCCCCTCGTGGTCGCCTGTTCTTTCTGTCACCCGCAGAGAATAAGGCCATGGAGGAGTACGTTGCTGAGGCTCTCCAACAGGGCTTTATTCGCCCTTCTACCTCTCCTGCTGCTGCTGGATTCTTCTTTGTCAAGAAGAAAGATGGCGGGCCCCGCCCCTGTATAGATTATCAGGGCTTGAATAAAGTCACTGTCAAGAACCGCCATCCTCTTCCTCTGCTATCCACCGCACTCGATTCCCTCTCCCAGGCCTGCATCTTCACCAAGCTAGACCTACGCAGCGCCTACAATTTGGTGCGCATTAGGGAAGGGGACGAATGGAAGATGGCCTTCATCACCCCTAACGGGCACCGGGAGTACCTGGTGATGCCCTTCGGCCTCTGCAACAGCCCTGCTGTCTTCCAACATCTGATCAACGATGTCTTGCGGGATATGCTAGGCCGGTGGGTGTTTGCTTATCTAGACGACATCTTGATCAACTCCCGCACCGAAGTGGACCATATTCACCATGTGAGGGCCGTGCTGAGCAGGCTGCTTGAGTACCAGCTGTTCTGCAAACTGAAGTGTGCTTTCCATCAGCAGTCCACCACCTTCCTAGGCTTCACCATCTCCTCCGATGGCCTGACCATGGACCCGCAAAAGGTCCAAGCCGTGACCCAGTGGCCTCAGCCCTCCAGCCTTAAGCAGCTACAGAGCTTCCTGGGCTTTGCCAATTTCTTTCGGCGCTTTATCCGTAACTTCAGCACCGTTGTCGCCCCACTGACATCCCTCACCAAACCAGCTAACCTGCCTAAGCCCTTCTGCCTCTCCCCAGGTGCAAAACAGGCATTCCAAGACCTTATCCACCGGTTCACTATGGCCCCCGTCCTGCTCCACCCTGATCCTGCCAGAGATTTTGTGGTGGAGGTGGATGCCTCCGATGTTGGCGCTGGCGCCGTCCTTTCTCAACACGACCCGGATGGAAAACTTCACCCATGCTGCTATTTCTCAAGGAAATTTTCTCCCACGCAGCAACGGTACGGTGTCGGAGACCGAGAACTCCTGGCCATCAAGTGGGCCTTAGAAGAGTGGCGGCATTGGCTCCTGGGAGCGAAAGACCCTTTTCTGATCTGGACTGATCATCAGAACCTGATCCATATTCGTTCTGCCAAGCAGCTCAACCCAAGGCAGGCCCGTTGGGCAACAAACTATTTCTCCAGGCTAAATGATGATCCTATAAATTTGTGACACGCCATTTCCTCTCCAGCTTAAGAGTCATCTGCTTTAGGCTACGTGTTTGAGAATTATACCACGGAGTCAGGTACTTCTGATTAGAGACCTTAGTTTTCACTGGCACTACAGTATCCAGAGTCGTACGTAGTGAGGAGGTAAAATTATTAACAAGATGATCGACCTCTGTTGGGGTAGCGTTCAGATAGCTGCTCTGCTCTGTGTTGGTACACGGCATTGAAGATGATAACAGTGGTTGGATTATATTCTTAAACTTAGTTACAGCACTTTCAGAAAGACATCTACTGTGATAAAGTCTACTCTCCACTGCTGTGTAATCAATTATTGTAAATGTAAATGTTATCAGGAAATGATCAGACAGGAGAGGGTTTTCAGGAAACACTGTTAAATGTTCAGTTTCTATGCCATATGTTAAAACAAGATCTAGAGTGTGATTAAAGTGGTGGGTGGGTTCTTTTACATTTTGAGAGAAGCCAATTGAGTCTAATAACAGATTAAATGCCATGTTGAGGCTGTCATTTTTAGCATCTACATGGATGTTAAAATCACCCACAATAATTATTTTATCTGAGCTCAGAACTAAATCAGATATAAAGTCTGAGAAATCAGACAGAAACTCTGTGTAAGGCCCAGGTGGACGATAGATGATAACAAGTAAGACTGGTTTCTGAGTTTTACAGCTGGGGTGGACGAGGCTAAGCATCAGGCTTTCAAATGAATTAAAAGTCTGTCTTGGTCTTTCATTAATTAATAGGCTGGTGTGAAAAATTGCTGCCACACCGCCCCCTCGGCCTGTGCTTCGAGGTTTCTGGTAGTTAGAATGACTCGGGGGTGTTGATTCATTTAAACTAACATAATCATCCTGCTGCAACCAGGTTTCTGTAAGGCAGAGTAAATCGATTTGTTGATCAATTATTAAGTCATGTACTAACAGAGACTTGGAGGAGAGAGACCTAATATTTAATAATCCACATTTCACTGTTTTACTCTTTGGTTCAGATGTGGATACTGTATTGTTCTTTCTTTGTAATTGTTTATGTTTAAGTTGTTTGTTGCTGGTTTTAGTTTGTTTTTTGTCTTTTTGGAAGCTGACACAGTCTCTATGGAGATGGGGGGGTTTTTGGGGGGGGGGGGGTAGCAGGAGGAGAGAAGCTGCAGAGAGGAGTGTAAGACTGCAACTCTGCTTCTTGGTCCCAACTCTGGATAGTCATATTTTGGGGGGTTTAATAATCCATATTTCTAGAAATGAGAGCTGCTCCATCCAAAGTGGGATGGATGCCGTCTCTCCTAACAAGACCAGGTTTCCTCCAGAAGGTTTGCCAATTATCTATGAAGCAGTACTTCGTATCACTTGAATGCTCAAACATGACACATGTTACGTGACACTTCGAGTGCATTTGTAATTGGCCACATGCTGATTGGAAAAGCATGGGAGGAAATTATACACATTACAGAATAAAGTCCGCAGCAGGAGGCTGAAATGAAAATGTGCAAAAACAAAATCAGGAGTTGCTTTTCGAACTGATATAAAACTGGCATTTTTTAACTGTCACACCTTGATTCTTCATCTTTTCTCACCCATTTTCATCCTTCTTTGTTAAAAACATTTCTCAAATCCTCAAGGAATACAATGTAGAGTTATCTGTTATCACGAGTGGGAATACGAACTCAAGGAATCTGGAAAAAGGCAAATCTATCCATTACACATGTCACTGAAAATGGCAGCTTTATCTATTGTTACCTGCAGTGTCATCAAATCCGGGACATCTCAGCTAATGGGCATATATGGTTGGATATGTACACTCATCATAGCCATGAATGTCATAGTCATTTTGGGCTTTTTATGGTTTCTTTGCACTGTTCTTTTTCCATGATTGTACAACATATATCCTTGATGACTTAAAAAAAAAGGGAGTGGATGTACAATTTATTTTGGATTTTCTATAATCTGCACAGGGTCAAAATTATATACCGGTATTTGTTTAAATATATACAAATATAAATATACACTCATTAAGGTGCTGCTTAAAATTCTATATTTCTAAATAACTGCAAATTACAAATCGTTTTCAAATAGACTGTACCAGCTGTCAGGAATGGTGGTAGAGGAATCATCCTGTGGGGCTCTTTTACTACCAGTGGCACGAGGACATTGAACAAAGTGGATTAAAAAATAAAAAGGACTACTTTCAGATTCTTCAACTTCACCTCAAATTAACAGCTAGACAGCTGAAACTTGGACCCGATTGGGGATTCAAAAAAGACAAGGATTCTAAATACACATCTTGTTGCTTAAAAAGCATCTCTAGACCCAGCAGTCTTAGCTAATTATAGGCCAATCTCCAACCTTCATATCAAACATCCTTGAAAGAGTAGTTGTCAAACAGCTAACAGATCATCTGCAGAGGCTTGTTTGTTTCAGTCAGGTTTCAGAGCTCATCACAGCACAGAAACAGCTTTAGTGAAGGTTACAAATGATCTTCTTATGGCCTCTGACAGTGGACTCATCTCTGTGCTTGTCCTGCTAGACCTCAGTGCAGTATGACATTGTGAGGAACCTTGGAGTCATTTTTGACCAGGACATGTCGTTCAACGCACATATTAAACAATTATGTAAGACTGCATTCTTCCATTTGTGCAACATCTCTAAAATTAGAAATATCCTGTCTCAGAGTGACGCTGAAAAACTAGTTCATGCTTTTATTACTTCCAGGCTGGACGACTGTAATTCATTATTATCAGGATGTCCAAAAAACTCCCTGAAAAGCCTTCAGCTGATCCAAAATGCTGCAGCAAGAGTCCTGACAGGGACTAGAAAGAGAGAGCAGATTTCTCCTGTTTTGGCTTCCTGTTAAATCCAGAATCCAAAATCCTGCTCCTCACATACAAGGTCTTAAATAATCAGGTCCATCTTATCTTAATGACCTTGTAGCACCATATCACCCTATTAGAGCACTTTGCTCTCGCTCTGCAGGCCTACTTGTTGTTCCTAGAGTTATGAACCCGTGACAGAGTCCAGGTTTGGGTTTTTTCTTTTTTGTTTGTTTGGTTTTTGCAGCAGTCGCAGTTAAACAGACAGATGTTTGAAAAGTCATCTTGTGAAATATTGTATCTTGCTGGCACTCTGAAAAGAAGTAGAGTGAAATACGCACATCTTAGCATGATCATTTCCTATGTTGAGCTATAACCTTCAGATTTTGACTTACACGGTTTTTGCTTGTATTTACAAGTTGAAGTGTTTTCTTTAGTTAAAGAAAAGGTCATAGATAAGTTTTTTAAAAATGAAAAATAATATTTAATGAACGAAATGAAGAATAAGTTATACATTGGGAAGGTTTTACCTAAAAATCATTTAATCTCTGTCTGTGTTTAGTACTTATGTTAGACCTCTAACTGTTATCTAATGTCAACAAGTGAGAATAGTTCAGTGTGAGTGTTGGGTACTGTTTTAATCAGTTACTTTAAAAAAGAAATCTTTTTTGTCAGTGTAAGGTCAATGACATATGGGGATATTAATTGTTAGTATTTAATTAATATAAAACATTTAACCTCCAAATCCCCCACACACTGACTTCTGAGAAAAGTTGAAAATATATTTAATCAGACATTCGGGTTATTTCAGTATCTTCATTCTGCCCGGGTCACTTACAAGCACACAGCTGGAGGCACTGACTGATAAGACCATAAATCATGTTGCCAGTGGATCATTTGGCCATAGGGAATAGATTAACTCTCAGGTGCAGTTTTCACCCTCGTGAAGTTCATTTAGTGATATACAGAAAGCACTAATGAGCCAGACCATGTTTTTGCATATATTAGGTGATATTAGTACCTCTGGGAGTTTACTGAAGCCCACTGTACAAGCTGTTAGCACAGGATGGATGAGACAAAGTAGCATGCGTGGTCTTTGACGGCTGTCTGAAATGACAGAAGGTGTCTGATGGGAACAGGAGGAGATTATTCAATTTGAATATCTAGTTTCTTTAATCATCTCTTTGCAAGAGCCTGATATTATTTCCTGTTTGCTTCTCTGTCCCAGCTGAATTCCCCGGGCCTGCTGACTATGCCCCAAAGCTCCACCTCCAGTGAGGATGAGATGGCCCAGAGCTTTTCCGACTACTCTGATGATTGTGCCTCCGAGAGCTCCCGCGAAGAAACCATCTATGAGACTATAAGGGCCACTGCAGAGCCATCGCAGAACCGCATGGACGACATTCACACGAACTCACTGGTTATCCGTCTCTTGATCCCTGACTTGCAGCAGACAGTGAGTATCTGTGAAGGATGAGAACAGAGCTTTTGAGAGTGCTGATGTTAACCTCGTAGCATCCACCAGCTCACCCGCATCTAGGGTAGGGTTAGGCAAACATCCACCTCTTTTTTTGTTAAAATTTTCATCTTTTTGGGACGCCAGAGCTCAAAGCGTTTAACAGAACAATATTAATGTTAACATTAACGTATGAGATTTCATCAGTAAGGGAAACGACCTCGACCCTAACCCTAGATGGGATGCCAGTAACCCGATAAATGTTTCGAATTGATCATGTTTGTGACTGTGTGAAATATTAACGTGACTGATGAACATAAACTTGCGACTTGATATGTACTGGAAATGAATGCTGTGTATTCTAACACCTTCTAACCTCTTTTGTGATCTAAAAGCTTTTATTGAAAGCTGGCTTGCAGTAAACTCAAACGCAATGATGCCATTAATGTGTGAGACCTGCAGGAAAGGTACAGTCGGTGGCATTTCAGTTGTGGCTTACAAACAGTGTCACCATGCATTAAACAGATAGGAATCTTTATAAAAATTGATAATGCAGGCAGAAAGAAACAGGTGCATTTCCAGATGTTAAAGGTTTTACAGTGATCCAAATGTGCTTCACTGCACTCTGCTCACTCCAACTCCAACAACGAAATCACTGGCATTTCTGAGAGGGTGAATATTCTTTAAGGGTCCTTTCATGTATAAAGTAGTATCCCTATTAGCTGGTATATATCATCTGTTGTATATACCTGGAGAGATAAAAGAAATTTGCAGGAAATGTGCAAAGACATTTGCCAAAACTTGAAAAACACATACACCTGTTAGCACATTCCATCGGTTTGCTGTTTTATCTTATTTTATACTCATTATAAGACTCCTCTAGCATGATAATATAACACATCCTTATCTCTTCCATTTGTGTGAGATTAACCTTTAAGCAAATGGATGTTTTCAGAGGAAGCAAAGGAGTGTAATCTCAGCCTTGGAGGCTTCCTGCTGTTTAAAGTAGGCTTACCAGTAATCTTTCACTCATTTACAGTTTTAAAGCCGGGGACTTAAACGAGCTCTGGCCATCAAGAATCATAATATGATATTAGTTGGTCTGTGACTGTTGAATGGGAGACGTGTAGCAGGTTGTTATATATAGCTGCATATGTGTAAGAGTGTGTATCAAAAGTTAAGGTGGGTCATGAGGTGGGCGAGGCTATTTGGAAAATTAGTGAAGAAAAGCGTTTACTGGATTAGGTGCTTGGTGAGAGTCACACTACAACATTTAATGACACAGTTTGCCCTTAGAACTCAAATACTGATTATACAATTTAATATTGCTGTGCAGTTTATAATAGAAGATGATGAACCCAGATGTGGGAGCCAAAAGGAGAAAGTAAATGAATGTTAGATTGTCCTTCCATTTCCTATTAATATGTAAATGAATAGCAGGTAGATGAATAGCTGAAAGTAAATGATGCCTAATTAATCTTATTTTTAGGCCCTTATTTCATATTCCACATTAAAGCTGCGAGCAGCAGTAGGACCGTGGCATCGCGCCTGCTGCCGTGTACGTGTGCCGGGCTCGACTCACTCGAGATGTTTGTTGCAGTCTTTCAGAAAATTCTAATTTGTCTGTTTCATAAACAAGGCACACTTCCTGTGCCTGCTAGACATTGTACAAGAACACATGTTAAGTTTATGTCACAGTGTTGTACACTGAGTGTGTGACCAGCTGCATCTCTGTGCGGGATGGAAGCGGGATGCAACATAACTTATTACATATTTAACATATTTTTGATACATTTTCATCCTTTGGTGAGCCAACTCCAAAAATATTTCATTCCTTGTTCACTGAATGACAATAAAATGTCTGTCTGTCAATCTTAAATTTAAAATGTCTCATAAGGTTTTTGGCTGTTTCAGCCTCAAACACAGACAAACCTACCACATGGCCTGCCTCATGGTTTCACACACCCACTAATATATATATAAGTGGGTGTATAATATATAATAATGATAATAATGTTATGATTTTCTAAAATCCTACCCCTCAATTACAGCTTCCTTTTTCGTGCCATGCTACTAGAGCCGCCATTAAATGAAAAGCCATCATTTTTACACAAAGGCATCATCAAGGCTGGAAGTTTATACAGACCTCTTTCTAAGTGGATGTGGTCAGCCTGTGAGGAATAATACTCAAAGCAAAAACATTTCCTATTCCCACTCGGTGCTGCTCTGGCTGTCGGTGCCTATTTGTTGGGACTTTGATCAAATGTAAAGTTTGGGACAGATTAGAAATGCGTGTTTAAGTTACAGTATTTTTTGTGCTTCATAGCAAAACACTGAGGCCATTTGAAAAAACTGAGTTTACTCAAAGTTGTTCCAACTCTTTAAGGCTTTCCTGACCAAATTTCAGATGGTTCTGGTAAATCAAGCAGGACTGATTCACTTAAACCATGCTGTAAATTAAATAATCTGTTAAACTCAGGCACTTTTAAAGATTCTAAAGTAAATGGTAAATGGCCTGTATTTGTATAGCGCTTTTCTAGTCCCTAAGGACCCCAAAGCGCTTTACATATCCAGTCATCCACCCATTCACACAGACATTCACACACTGGTGATGGCAGCTACAATGTAGCCACAGCCACCCTGGGGCGCACTGACAGAGGCGAGGCTGCCGGACACTGGCGCCACCGGGCCCTCTGACCACCACCAGTAGGCAACGGGTGAAGTGTCTTGCCCAAGGACACAACAACCGAGACTGTCCAAGCCGGGGCTCGAACCGGCAACCTTCCGATTACAAGGCGAACTCCCAACTCTTGAGCCACGAAAGTAAAAATCTGAATATAATCAGGTTATGTGTTCAGCATGTTACCATGGATTTAGCCAGGTCAAAAGAGAGTTACTTTCATGACACAGAAAATTCTCACAACTCGCAAGCCAATAATTGTCACGGTCCAGGGTGTATTATTATTGATCTTTGTTGTTATCTGGCGCTTCACTGCAATTGTGATGGTTTCTCTAGTTCTTAGGTTTTGGTCCCTGTACTCCCGTGTGTAGTTTCAAGTCCGTGTCCTTGAGCCAGTTGTATTTCCTGTTTTACTTAAAAGGTGTCCCAGGTCATGTGTTCTGTTTTGTTTCCCTGTTGTCTTGTATAGTTAGATTGTTACCCTGTGTGTATTTTTAGTGTGTGGTTACCTCTGTTCTTCGTCGGAGCGTCTGCGTGTCATTCTGTGTATCGTCCCCGGTGTTTCTCTGTTTCTTCTCTAAGAATTACCCAATAGGCAAAGAGAGCTTAGATGGAGTCGGGTAGGAGACTTGCCCAGCTCTAACTGATACTGAGTCCCTATGGGAGACGAACCTGGTCCCTTTGAAGGCATGTTTACCAGGGTGGCCCTGGTGCACCTTCACACCGGTTAAATTCAAATTCAAATTTTATTTGTCACGTACACAGTCATACACAGTACGATATGTAGTGAAATGCTTGGACAACTGCTCGTGACCTAAAGAAAACACAAAAGGAAAAGGCTATGAATAAGATAGGAAATAAATATGAAAAATTAAAAAGGGTAAATTTAACTAGGAAGGAATAAAATATAAATTAAGGTTAAAAATGAAATAACTGTACAACACAAATTAGAATGAAGGGTAAATTTAACTGGGAAAGAATAAGATAAAATATATAAATTAAAGTTGAAAATAAAATAACTGTACAACAAAATACACAATATAGAACTATATAAGAATGTATGAAGAAATATAAATAAATATATACACAATAACAGCAGCGTGATTTAAGTAATGAAGTGAAACAATGTCCAGAATGTCCAGTGTGTGTAAGAACTGTATGTGTGGGTCAGTACTGTGTGGTGGTGTGATTGAGAGACCGTATCGCCGGTTATCTACGGCTCTCTAAATTGGTGCACTTGGTAAATAACTGGGTTACATTTAGTGGCCTTGAAAACCAAGTTAACTGTTAATTTTAAGGTTAGCGTAACCTGTAAGAGCCCTTCGAGTGATGTTATAAGAATATGCAGGTTTTATGCTTCACTGTTCAAAAAAGTTAAAAAGGGAATGTCCACAATTTAGACTTTTTGAATACAGGGCGTGTTACTAAAAGCAGTTCAGCAGGAACAAAGCAAAAGCCACATCAAATCATAATAATCACACAATCAAATCGGTGGACTTATCTCATTAACCTACTCTGAGATTATGCTGATTTTATTCTGATGTGAGAGACGAGACAGGTTGGACAGAGTGGGCATGCCTTGGCCACGACGTGCCTATCTCTGTGTGGATATAATCCAATAAGATTCCAAGTTCTTGGAAGTTGTAATCCAGTAGGACCAAAACCTCAAAGTGTAAAATTTGTCATCTAATGTTGTCGCTATGACTGTCCAAACAGTCATATGTGCGTGAAAGACTATCACACAAACGCTTCACAGCAAATGATCAACTCAGTTTAACTTAACTACTGGACCTGACTGACCATCCAGTTAGTCCCAATTCTAAGTTTGTGTGATTGTTTAAGGAAAAAAGTCACCAAGTTATTCTCCTGTTGACCAACGTTCCCTCTAAGCTGCACGCGTGCGCATTTGCGCACTGCTGGTTTCTGCGCACAGAAAATCTGCGTTGCGCACAAAAATAAATAAATAAATCTAACCTGAAATACTTTAACAATTCTGTTTTGCAGTGTGAGTCAGTAAGTGACTGGCTGCTCCTGTATGGGATTAGAACGATGCCGCCTTATCCCATAGTCCAGCCAATGATGCGATTCACATTCGTATATACACAGCTAATCAACATCATTGACAGGCTATGACAGCGTCTTTATGTGCCGACACCGGTGTTTAGCTAGCAAAGCGGCTGATGTGGAGTGAAGCCACGTTAACGACACCGTGTACAACCACTGGAGATGTGAGCAGGACAGACGGAACAATTGACGGAAAAAGTGTGGACTTTATACCAGTTTTTAAATTGTGTTGATCGGCCATGTAAAACCCCGTTAAGTGTTACGTCAAACGCTATTTCCATCATGGGATTAGGATGTTACCTGGCAGCACAGTGGCACAGTGGTTAGCACTGTTGCCGCACAGCAAGAAGGTCCTGAGTTCAATTCCACCATCAGGCCGGGGTCTTTCTGTGTGGAGTTTGCATGTTCTCCCCGTGTTTGCGTGGGTTCTCTCCGGGTACTCCGGGTTCCTCCCACCGTCCAAAGACATGCAGCTTGTGGGGATAGGTTAATTGGATAATCCAAATTGTCACTAGGTGTGAATGTGCGAATGAATGTGAGTGCAAATGGTCTGTCAGTCTGTCCCTGTGTGTTGGCCCTGCAACAGACTGGCAACCTGTCCAGGGTGTACCCCGCCTCTCGCCCTATGACAGCTGGGATAGGCTCCAGCGCCCCCCGCGACCCTGAACAGGATAAGCGGAAGTGAATGGATGGATGGATTAGAAGTGTAGGTGGTCGAAGAGTATAAATACCTCAGTGTCCACCTGGACAACAGACTAGACTGCAGACTGATCAGTGAAGCTATCTACAAGAAGAGTCAGAGCAGACTGTACTTCCTGAGGAAGCGTGGGTCCTTCAATAAGTGTGTTGTGGAGAGTCTTCTTAAATCACCTGCTGGGGTAGCAGCATCAGAGCCAGGGACTTAAAACGGCTCAAAAACCTGATGAAGAACACTGCTTCTGTCCTACTGTGGAACCAGTGGAGATGATGGTGCAAAGAGGGATTCTTCACAAAATCAAAAAAAAAGAAAATTATGGACAACCCTGAGCATCCTCTTCATGAGTCAGTTTACAGCAGCAGAGTGTCTTCAGACCTGCTGTAATACAGGAGATGCTTCCTGCCCACAGCCATCAGCACCTACAACAACTCATTGAGGAATCCTGGATTAAATTAGTTATGACAATATTTAAGTCACAAGTCATGAGGACTCACACAAAAGTAAAGGATATAAAATAGAAAACAATAAATAAAATAAATCACCCCCCCCCCCCCCCCCCCAAAAAAAAAAAAGAAAGATTCTACTTTTAAAATCGTTCTGGTAAACAGTGACTCCACAGAGTTTTGTTTGTTTTACATGAACAGTGGGAACTGTGACTTTAGCTGTTAGCTTTTCATAAACTGCAGCGTTGGTACATTTACACTGTGGGTCAGTATGGTGCTGCTTGTTCTTTAAAGCTCTGTGAGAACTATGTGCATACAGTACAAGCAGCCTACATCCTCACTGACCATGTACCACATGTAGGCGACCTTAACTGTACATAGATGCAGCCTTCCTTTCATTCACAGTGAGAATCTGTAAGTAAACGTCGTCATAAAAGACTGCCAGTGTGAATGTGAAAGAGCAGCTAGGTGCTTCTGGAGTCTGTGCAGTAGTTTGAGTTTGCTCTGAACTGCAGCTCTTTGCTTGATGCGTGCATGTCCTTGAGGAATAATAGCTTTTTATTGGATGCACATGTGCAAAAGGACAAAGGAGTAAAAGGGACCAAAGATGGCGGGGCTGCTGCTTGGCAAAGCTCTATCTTCAGCCACTTGATGTTCCTCTCCTGAGTTTCGTTCCTTTCGGTCTCATTTGTAATGCCCTTTTATGCTGCACATTGAGTTTGTACAATCCAGTGGATTGAAATGTACAGTGATGAAATAAACTCATGACCCGTTGACGTAATTATCAAAGTGAAAAGAACTGCAGCATAAAATATGTATGTGCATGTTCACATGTACACTAAGCTCTCTCACGAGTATGCACTAGTGCTTCTGATTTCACATTCATCAGTGAGTACTCAGTGGTGCCACTTGATCACATGATTGAGTCACACAGTCCGCTTGGAAATCAAAATCAAGTGAATAATTCAAGCTAACACAAACACACACTTGCTCACAGACACGTGAGGCAGGCTCCTGAAAACTGTGCTCGTTCATATCATTTCTGAGTGAAAAGACTAGAAGCAGGAGAAAAAGAGATCCAGACTTTGTCTAAAATATTTAACAGTGTAATAATCTCTGTCACGCTGCAATTTATCCAAAAAAGTCTAAAAGTCAGCTGCAGCAATGTATAATGTTTCAAAAGAACCAACATCTTGGACAAGAAAAGGCAGGTGTAGGGAGTGACAACATTTCCTCTTTCCCACATGCTTTTCTGTGTTCTTGGTTCTTCCACAATCTTCACACTGTTCTTCTCTTACAAGCTTTCTTTTCTCACTTTATTTCATCCATCTCCACTGTCATTCAATGCCAGTACACAGTTCTTACATCCAGACAGAGACAACATCTTTTCAAAGTTAATTTCTGCTAAAAATTCAGAGGCTGGACTCAGTGACAAGCAAAGCGAGCTTTCCAAACATGGTTGGTTTGAATGCTTGGACCACAGGAGACGACAGGTTTGTGAACACCAGAAAGCCGCTGTGGACATATGCTTAGTCTAACTGTCATTAACTCAGACACCAGCACCATCAAATGTGTGTTGACAAGAGGAGTAACCAATAAGATGATTTTACCTAGTCGGGTGCCATGTAAAGCAGTTGCTGCAGCAAATGCTCACTGTTTGAAATTATCTTTTCAAATATTCTGTATTTGTGGTCTGGGTCTTACACTTTCAGTTCTGGCCACTGTGGATCATGCTAATTTCACAGTCAGGTGGGTGCCAGTGGAGATGATAACAGATTAGGTTTTCACCAATTTCAATGGTCACAACCAAAGTAGCAAAGATGACACAAAATACTAAGGGATCTTATTTCTGTTTAAGCTAGTTTTTAAAAAGCTAGGACTCCCTACAACCTCCTGCAGGGCATCCAGTCATGAGAGTAAGCCAGTGTAATGAAGGTTCACTGACGGGAGAATTTACTTGGTTTTGATGACAGGTGAAATTAAGCATCACAAAGGACCAAGGATCAAACCTGAGAATGTCACTGAACACATCCTCAACACCAGCACATCATTTCTTCTGGAGCTCGTCTTGTCACATCTTTAAAATAATATGTTTTGCATCTTTACCATCAGTTATTGACGCCCAGGGTTGGTGGTGCAAACGTCCATTTTGTGAAGCAAAAGTTCAAGTTCAGGGTTGCCCTGCTTTTTAGGGTCTTTAAAAACATTTATGCACAAAATGTCTGGGCTTTACTGAGTGATGATCTCCAACATTTCCTGCAGTAATTTGCAGCCAATGTGAAGTGGCTGTGATAAGAATTAGCTCCAAGTGCAGAGCCATGGATCTCACCTGGAACAGTATAGAGTATTCAATGTTTAATTAAACATTGCAGTGGTCAGCATATGCAGCATTTAGTTCTTACAGGTGCTGAGAGATCTCAGTGGACGTGAGCCTTTTTGTCCTCTTGGCATACTTTTGTGATGTCTTTGTCCTTAATAATTACAAAAATTTAAAAAACCTAAGTGAAAGTGTTGCTTTTTTTTTTCTACAGTGTTAGGGATAAAGTCACAGCAATGGGTAAGAATGAGTGGTTTATTTCCAGTCTTAGGTGGCCAGATGCTGTTTCTCCAGCAGAATATCTCTACAGTTCAAGCGTGACCACTGGAAAACACAGTTTTGTCAGTTTTTATTCTGTATATCTCTGTGCTGACGTCCAAAGTACAAGAGCAAACCCTAACACATGCACACACTATCACTGTTTCATATATAATGCTGAAGTTGAGCACAGTCGGTTCAGGAAGCACTAACAATGGGAGTGGATGGAAGTCTGCTATTGTAAGAAGAGGACAGGAGGCCCTATCAGTCCACACAGCCCCTGCCAGATGCCAGACATCTGTTTCTGTACACGTCCAACCCTTCACCTCCTGTCTTCGTCTCAACGCCAGGCAAGAGGATTAAAGCTACACAGAGTTCACAAACTGTTCATCACTTCAGACTTTATTAAAGACACAGGCCTGCTATCACTGGCTGAGCAGCACACCCAGCTGTACAGTCTCACAGACACTTCCTGAATGCCGCGGCACAGTGCCCGTAATCCTCTCTGATTCAGACCAGAAATCCTGCATTATTTGTTTGGGTTTTTTCACAGAAGCTGGAGCTGAGAAAGAGCAGGGGCAGAAGGGTTCTGTCAATTACATCCGCAGCGAGGACAGCGGCCCCGCTTAGCATCCTAACAATAAAACAATAAATTAAAAAAGGTTTGGCAGTGATGTGTGTGTCTAGTTTTCGTAACTGGGACAGGGTTTGGGTTATTAAAACACCAGTTTGGATATGTTAGAACTGTTTTAATTGGGCACCATTGTTCTTTAGCTCTGGTCTAATCTTCTCTTGAGTCTTATGGTCCAAGTTATTTGCATCTGCCAGTCAAAAGTTGGAAGTCCAGTACAAGTGAAATGTGTGTCACATAATGTTTGTTGTTTTCAGAGGTGATTATTTACTTTTTCTTGCTTGTGTCTGCCAGCCAACACTTCAGGCATCACTTTCTAATCAGTCTGTCTATTTTTTTCCTCTCACATATCCCCCCTCCCCCTCTGCTGCGCTCCAAACCCAACCAGAAATGCATGCGCTTCAACCCGGATGCAACGGTCTGGGTTGCCAAGCAGCGGATCCTTTGTACACTTAATCAGAGCCTGAAAGATGTGCTCAACTATGGGCTTTTCCAGCCAGCGAGCAACGGGAGAGAAGGCAAGTTCCTGGATGAAGAACGCATCCTCCGAGAATACCCCCAGCCAATCAGCAAGGGCGTCCCAGCTCTGGAGGTAAACTGTTGACAAATTTACGTGAATCACATCACATTTTTTGGATATTTTATGTTACACAATCTAAAAGTTCAAACGGGAAATTGTTTAAATTCTGATGTAAATAATACAGGTGAGGTTAGAAGTTTACATTCACTCATCATCATGAATATCAGGGTAAATTTCTTTATACTGTTTTTCTTTCCAGGGTGGAATGAAAAACAGTTCACATTTTAATCACTTAAAAAAAATCTGAATTAGATGCATAAATGTATCTTGGATTTTCTCTAATCCACACATGGTCAAACATATATGTACAGGCTCAAATGTCATTAGTGAGCATGATTTGCTGTAGCTTGTAGTTTCTCTTTGTCAGCATAAAAAGGATTTGTCAGCACTCATTGGACTGACCAATACTCAGAATAACAGGATAGATCCAAGGAGAATTCACATTTACATTAAAGTCTACTGGAGCCATTTTTACACAGCTGCAGATTCCAAGATAATCAGTTCAAACAATTTTATCGAAGCACAAGTTATTTGGTGTCATCACTTTGCCAAACTGTTAGCCTCAGATGAGAGGGAAGTGGTTAGGATGTTCAGGAACTGGAAACTACTGGAATACATGGTCCAACAAAAGTGCCTGGTCAACGTGCAACTTACTAAGAGACATTTAATCAATATATAGATTTTTATCCTGTGTTGGTCATAGAAAACCCTAAATAAAGCCAACATTGTGCACCCAATTCTTCTTCTTAAAGATATATGCTGTAGCCTGGAAAAAGGACAGCTCAAACAAATAATTAAAATCCCCAAGTTACAATGACATTCATGCCCATGACGACTGTGTGTAAACCTCAAACCGCAAATGTATTTTTTGAGATGTATATTTTAAAAAATTCAAATCAACACTGAAATTCAGTATCGTTGAAAAGTGAGGAAGGACTGAAGGAATCATTCTTTTGCTTATGTGGCTCAAAGGTTCTGTGCAATACTTTGATTTAGATATAAGTTTGCAAGTAATTTAAAAAATCCTGTTAGTATGGATCTTTAACGAATCCTGCAGTAAAATGTTTACAGCTGACAGCAGACAGCCCGTAAAAGTAGTGAAGTGTGCTCTTGATCAAAAGGACGCATCTTAGGCATTATCCCCAGTGATTTCCTTTCCAGAGGAAAAGTTGCTTTCAAGATGCACCCAGAGGTGCAAAGTAAACTGGCTGTGACTGAGACTTATTAGAGGTCACTGGATCCCAAATGTGTACTAATTTAATAGAGGGCTTACTGGAGCCACCCTTTTGATTCGGGACTTTTATTCAAGGCATAGTTGCACTCACTCTGTGGTATCTGATCTCAGATCAGTACAGCACAGACGTGTAATGAGGTATAATATAAC